>NW_021167860.1:0-1415981 GCF_004154835.1 Alternaria arborescens | reverse complement strand
GCTCAGGCGCCGCGTGGGCGCGCAGATGTGTTTAAGTCTCCTGACAAAGCCCTACCCGCACTTCCCAGTCGCGCCTGCCGCCTGTCGAGCCGCACCTGCCTGTGACTCGTGGCCCAACGTCACTCCTGCCTAAACCCGAGCGGCCTCATACTTCACCACACCTCACCTCCTGGCACATTTCCCCTCAAGACGTCACCCGTGCAAAAGACGGTCAGCACACGTCGGTTTACGGCAGCGACCCACTCTGTTGGGACCCAAGACGACCAAAGTGCAACCTCAACACCACCCACATCCCCTCGTTATCTCCGGAGCCAGCATTGGTTGAGAGTCTGTGACAGGAAACCTCGTAGATGCAGTCGTTCAACAACGGGCCTTCGCCTCAACCACAGCAAAACATGTCGTCGCCTGCGCCCCTCCTGCGACCACCCATCCCCGGCGCGCGGCCAGGGAGGAGGGGACCGCCACAGCTTGGTCTGTCCATACCACCGTCCCCGAACGCACGCCCTGTTACCAATGGCGCGAGCGACGGAATACCCACACTGAACGCACCACAGCCCCGCCAGATGCCGAAGCTAAGCGTAGTAACTCCCATGGGCAGCAATAACGCACCACACGAGGGGAGGAACCCGCGGGCCTTGCCGCCCCTCCACATAGGGCCGGGTCTCTCAGCATCAGGCTCGAGCGATGCGAGCGCACACTCAAGATCAGGCAGCTTCGGCGAAGTACAAGCGAATGGATCAGCATCATCATACCACGCAGCGCTAGGTTTTCCTGGGCTACAGAAAGCTACAGATCCCATCTCGGCGATATCACAGGGAGGAAGTGAGGGCGCGCCTTCAATGGAGCGGGCAAACAGCAGCCAGCCACTACCAGACTTGGACGCCATGGCCGCAGAGAAAGGTCGACCATTAGAGGTGGACGATCTAGACGATGCTGCGTGGAGAGCAGCGAGCGCACGAGGAATGATCGAGGAAAAAGGCAGCTTGGGCGAAGGTGCTGGTGGCGCAGTCACAAAATGCATACTGAAAGGCGGAAAAACAACATTTGCCCTGAAGGTATGCATCATCATGTTTTCCAGCTTCTATTTGACTAATCCCTTCAGATCATTACAACGAATCCTGACCCCGATGTCAAGAAGCAAATCGTACGAGAGCTTTCTTTTAACAAGAACTGTGCCAGCGACCACATTTGTCGCTACTACGGTGCATTCATGGACGACAGTACAGGGACTATTAGTATTGCTATGGAGTTCTGCGAAGGCGGATCACTCGATGCGGTATACCGCGAGGTCAAGAAGCTAGGAGGCCGGACTGGCGAGAAAGTGCTTGGCAAGGTCGCTGAGGGCGTGCTTAATGGACTCACCTACCTCCACTCTCATCGCATCATCCACCGAGATATCAAGCCCAGCAACATTTTACTATGCCGGAACGGCCAGGTGAAGTTGTGTGATTTTGGTGTGTCTGGAGAGTTCGGAACCAAAGGAGACGCCAACACATTCATTGGAACGTCATACTACATGGCACCCGAGCGCATCACTGGGCAAAGCTATACCATCACTAGTGATGTGTGGAGCTTAGGTGTGACTCTGCTAGAAGTTGCGCAGCATCGCTTCCCTTTCCCGGCCGACGGAACTGAGATGAATCCCCGCGCTGGGTTGATTGACCTACTCACCTACATCGTTCGGCAACCCATTCCTAAGCTGAAAGACGAGCCTGAGAATGGCATCAAGTGGACAGAGAACTTCAAATACTTCATTGAATGCTGGTATGTAGATTTCTTGTACAGAGTTGGACTTCTGCTAACAATTTCCAGTCTTGAGAAGGACTGTCCTCGAAGAGCCACGCCCTGGCGGATGCTCGAACATCCATGGATGGTCGAAATGAAATCCAAGAAAGTCAACATGGCTCATTTCCTTAAACAAGTTTGGGATTGGAAAGACTAAGCGCGCTTGCATCCAATTGCGAACGCTGTTACGACTCGCGATTATCTTGCTGTTGACGTTGGCGTCACATTGTGTTGCAACATTCACAGTCTTTCATGAGCTTCGAACGGCTCAACTTGTACCTTCAATCAACACACTTGGTCGCATGCTGGGCATCATACCAAGATTGCCTGCACGGAAAACAACCGTACGTGGGAACAAAACTCTGGACTTGTAGCACGGACTGCAATTATCATAAAGCTTGGAGAATATCTTGGTGAAACAAGGATTAGGGCGCGAGTTCGATAAGCGCTGTGTGGAGACCATAGGCATTGACGGCGTCTGAGCGGCTCATGTTGCATACAGCAACCTTTTGCGGAAATGTGATCTATGTACGACTGAATGTTGAGAACCAAATCTTCAAAGAACCTAAATGTACTGACTGAGGCACGACCCGATTTATGAGGACGCGATGAAGGACTTTTTTTTAGACAACAAATTCTACTCGGCTGAATAGGAAACCGTCTTTCCACAAGAATTAATCCTCTATGTTTGCATCGACTTCATTCTTATCCCTAGTGAGTGTATGCTCCATGAGGCTTAGCGCAAGAACCGGTCCGACACAGCTCCGATTGCTCCAAGCCCGCGAGGCTTGGAGTCATATCAAATAATTTACGCCGCTACATCATCTAGTCAGCCAGTCGATTGAGGAAGTGACGGACCTTCAACGCGCTCTTCTATCGAGTAGATCCCCGCGTGCGACTACTGCGACCACGCCAACCGCCTGAGAATTGCTCCTTACTCCCAACCTACCCCTCCAAATACCCCACCATCGCACACGAGAATCGCGCCAAAGTCTCCTGCAGACCAAACAATCTGCCAAAATGCCGACGATTGGAGTAGATAAGGCGGCTCTTTTCAAGGAGCTAGGCAAGGAGTACACCTACCAGGAGTTCGACGACCTATGTTTCGAATTTGGTATCGAGTTGGACGAGGACACCAGCCTGAGCACCAAGCCAGAAGATCAGGCGCAACCACCACAACTCAAGATCGAGATCCCTGCGAACCGATATGATATGCTGTGTTTCGAGGGTATTGCAATGAATCTTAAAGTCTTCCTTGGAAAACAGAAGTTGCCCAAGTGGACCGTCACTGCGCCCAAAGGAGGAGAGCTTGAGGTGTTGGAAATCAAGCCCGAGGTATGAAAGTTGTCTGTATGGAAGTAGAGCAGTTGCGCTGATGATATGTCATACAGACAAAGCAAATACGAGAGCTCTGCTCTGGTGTCATACTACGAGGCATCACCTTCACGAAAGAACGATACGAGTCCTTCATCGCGTTACAAGACAAGTTACATTCCAACCTGGCGCGTCAAAGGACGCTGGTATCCATTGGAACGCACGATCTAGACAGTAGGTGGTCCTGCATGTTTATTTTGCGGCGATGTCTAACAAAACATAGCAATCAAGGGCCCTTTCTCGTACGAAGCGCTACCACCAGAGCAGATCAAGTTCACACCTCTTAACCAAGACAAAGAGATGAACGCAAAGGAACTTATGGAGTTTTATGAGGTTAGTAGTTATCTTCTGTTTCTACAATCTGTGTTTCTGACCTTGAGCAGAAAGACAAGCACCTCGGACGTTTCCTGCACATTATTCGCGACTCGCCAGTATACCCTGTAATCTACGACGCAAACCGCACTGTCCTCTCGTTACCACCTATCATCAACAGCAATCATAGCAAGATCACACTCGACACGAAGAACGTCTTCATCGAAATCACTGCGACAGACAAGACCAAGGTCGAGATTGTCAACCATATGCTTGTCGCCATGTTCGCTGGTTACGCTGAGTCGATCGAACCTATCAAGATCAACTCACCCCACAATGGAGAGTCAAGAGAGTCGCCAGATCTCTCACCACGGCAAATGCAGGTTGAGGTCGACTATTTGAACCAGGTCACTGGTCTAAACAAGTCTCCCGAGGAGATCTCGGAACTTCTGTCGAAAATGGGTCATGATGTTTCACCATCTCAGTCTGACAAGAACATCCTTGATGTTTCTGTCCCAATCACTCGGGCAGATATCCTCCATCAAGCCGATATCATGGAGGATTACGCGATCGCCTACGGGTTCAACAAATTGCCGCGGGTGTACCCTAACAAAACTGCTGCGGTCTCAGCACCATTGCCGATCAACAAGCTCGGTGACATAGTTCGGATAGAGTCTGCATCCTCAGGATGGACCGAAGTCATGCCTCTTATCCTCTGCTCACATGAAGAGAACTTTGAGTGGCTAAATCGGAAAGATGACGGCAAGACGGCAGTCAAGCTTGCAAACCCCAAGACCGCGGAGTATCAGCTCGTCCGAACATCGTTACTACCAGGTCTCCTCAAGACAATCAACTCCAACAAGCACCATTCGGTACCCATGAAGATCTTCGAGGTCAGCGATATTGGTCTTGTCGATTTGGAGCAGGAGAGAAAGAGCAGGAACGAGCGACACTTCGCTGCAGCTTTCATGGGCAAGACAAGCGGCTTCGAACAAATACACGGTCTGCTGGACAGACTGATGCTTATGCTCCGGTCGGCGTTCCTTACGCGGGAAGACGGCCTCAAGAACGAACAACTACAGGGATACTGGATAGAAGAGGTTGATGGTAAGTGCACGCTCTCGGTATTCAGAATACGTATAGGTTTACTGATTCGTCATAGATCCAACCTTCCTTGCTGGACACTCGGCCGCTATTAAGCTGAACCTTGGTGGTAAGAACCACACCATTGGTGTCTTTGGTATCTTGCACCCGAGTGTGCTTCAGAAGTTCGAATTGCCGTAAGTTCATTCAAAACGGTACTGAATCAGAAACTGACAAATATACAGATATCCCGTGAGTACGCTGGAGTTCAATCTAGAAGTCTTCTTGTGAGATGCCTCACATCCGCCCTTGGTGCAGTCTTAGAACACTCTTTCTGGCGCAATAGATTACTAGATGTCACGCTCGAATTGACACGATATGGTCTGCCACCTGCAAATGCTGGACTGAAATCGTACGAAGCATCGCATTTGTTTAAAGTTTACCAACCAAGCAAAAATGACAAACTCCTTGGCACAGGGTAGCGCGACGCGTGATGCTATCGTCACCAGAAAGATATAGTGCCGTGCGCAATGCCGTGTTAGCCGTCTTTTGGAACACTCGACTATGATAAATCTGTAAAGCTGTGCGTAGTGCTGCACCCCGACTCGATACAGATTCGATAATGATGCCCGTTAGTGTTTGGGGAAGCCTGCAAATTACTAGTTCACGCGTGGTGACGTCACCCCCATCGCATGCAAACATCGAATAGAGCGGGTGTGTCGGCCGCTTCACCTCTACTTTCTTCGGTACATCCTGCAAGAACGATTGAGAGGGCCCGCAAAATATCCACGCGACGTCTTTCGACTTCTGCGAATTCCAGCGTTAAGCGTTGCGTAGCCTCTTTGGAGTGCCGATTACCCGTGCTGCTCGCATCGTTCCTGACGGGGAGTTGGCTTCAGATGTCACTGTGCATGCAGCGAACTAGTATATGAGCGAATAGCAGCCGGCGACCGCGCGTATTCAGGGTGTTCACATTGGTCTGGTAGGGATTCAAGTAGCGTCCAGGGCCGAAGCATTTAAGCAAGCGTGTCCAAGCGGAGACTTGTCAAAGGCTAAGAGCACCGAGATTCGATGGCTGGGCGCATAGTCTTCTAGAAGACAGACTAGTACTTACGAGAAGCTCACTCGAAAGCTGGCTCATGGCCAAACAAAACCTCAGGAGCTTTTCCGAAGGTGTTTGTGCCGTATACGCACCTTACCTTCTAGACTTCTGATGGTTGGTGCCGGCATGGCATTCTCCTCTGTACCTAACAAGTGGTCTACGTCGTTTGTGACGATGGTTATGCTTCTTGCTTCGCGATCTTGGTTCGATTTTTGCTAGTGAGTAGCCGCCGATATCGAGGGTAGCAAGTGTGTACCCCGTACCCAGCAGTGGCATCCATCCACCGATATTTCTGTAGGTATATATATTGAGTCCCTTTCTGTATACACTGCCAGTATGCACCTCTTCAGAACTTTATATCAGCTTCAGCTTCTCAATAAGAATACTTTCCTTCGATACCATACCCGTATCCATTCACTACTTCAACATGTCTCCTCGCGCAGTGCACTTCATCCGTCATGCCGAAGGCTACCACAATTCGGAACACAATGAGAACATCCCCGACCCAGACCTCACTCCAAAGGGCAAAGAACAATGCAAAAAGCTTTCACAAACATTCCCTTACTTTGATCGCATCGACTTAGTTTGCGCGAGTCCTATTCGCCGCGCTATCCAGACCGCACTTATCAGCATGGACCCTTGGTTGCAGTCTGGAAAACGCAATATTCTAGCTCTACCCTTAGCCCAAGAAGCCACGGACCTGCCTGCGAACACACCAAGCGACGTGCAGCGCCTTCAGAAAGAATTCGGCGATGTGTGCAATTTTCACAGGTGTTTAGACGTCTACACCGATTTTAACACGAAGAAGGGGAAGTGGGCGTCAGACGGTGATTCGTTAAAAGCACGCGCGCTTGAACTTCGCCGCTTCCTACGCGACTGCGACGAGCAGGAAATTGTCGTTGTATCGCACGGTGATTTCCTACATTATGTTTCCGGGGATCTGGATGAGAATGATTGTCAGACTCATGGAGATTGGCAGAACACGGAGACGAGGAGTTACCGATTCTACCCGGTCGGTCACGAGGATGCTTTATTGCAGGAGACGGAGGAGAGCGTGAAGTTGAGGCACGCAAGTGGACCTGGGCAAGCGATGGGATCTGGCGAGAGTAAGACACCGTGAGATAGGGCGATTGGAAGTGCTGGATGGTAGAATAGCGATTCTACTATGATTTTCGATCTTCTGCGAAGTTGAGTATGGATAGTGATTACGAGTCAGGAACAGCAATATTGCAAATTATTCCATGACTTGCGAATTGGTGAAAGTGAAGAACATAGAGATACTTGTTCCCCTTCGCAGCTACCCCACAAATAGATATTCGGCGAATCTTGCTACATCCAGTGGCGCTAATCCCGGAATCACCTTCCACGAAGAGCAAGATCGCGGCTTTGTATCTCAGATGACGGACCGTAACCTTCGTAACATTAGAAACACTCAATCATTATAACATGGAAGCCTTCATCTCAACAAGCATATTTTCGATTTCCACATGTTCCCCAACATCGCCGACATCCTCGAATCCGCTCCCACTACAACCCTCACCTCAACACCAATCACTCCTGCATCTGAGATCACTATGGCGAGTGATATAATAACGCACATCGTACTCTTCAAATACCGGCAAGATATATCATGGTCAGATCTAGAAAGCCATTTCAAGTCCTTCATGTCACTACAGCAAAAATCGCTAGACCCTCATACTGGTAAACCCCTCATACAGTCGCTCAAAGCTGGCAAGAACAGATCATGGGAGCCTTTCTCGAAGGGCATGACACATGGCTTCGTGCTCGAGTTTGCGAACCAAGCGGATTTGGACTACTACCTCACAACCGAGCCTGTGCACAAGGCCTTCTCCCAGGCCGCGAAACCGCTTATCGAGGACAGCTTAGTGATTGATATCAAAGATGGTGTGCTCTTTGGCTCACCGGCTGAACATCCATCAACAAGAGAGGATAGAGTAAGAAGAGGGACATGTCATTGCGAGAGCATTCACTGGACAGCGAAGCTTGAGAATGCTGAGCATGTGCTTTGCCACTGCTCAACGTGTCAAAAGCTCGGTGGCGGTCCGTACTCATGCAATCAAATCATACCGAAAGAAGAACTGCAGATCATCTCAGGCGAAGAGAACATCAGACAATATCGTTACAAAGGCGCCAGCGGTATGTTTCGTTTTGCCGCGTTGGTGGAGAGAGAAAAGGAGCTGACGGGGTTAGGTAAATTCGTGCGATGCTATTTTTGCAAGATTTGCACGAGCCATATCTACCATCATCAGGATGTCATGCCGGAAAAGATTATTGTCCGTACTTTGTTACTGGAAGGTGGTGAGAATATGCCAGCAACTGCTGAGATATTTGGCGAGGGAAGGTTAGCCTGGGTACAAGAGCTTTCGAAGCAACTATGAGCGGTGACTTGGTAAGGTGCAGAATAGGAAAACTCTCAAGTGGAACATAAGCATATTTTCTTTTGGACTTCCTTCCAATATCTACTACAAATCCACGACAATTGGTGTTAGTGATATACGTAAGCTCAACTCTGCTGCACTGCCAATTGCACCTGGTATCTAGCCATCATCCCTCCTGCTCCGTCTTTTAAAGCAGATCGCGAGGTCTTTGTTCGCCATTCGTACTGTTCGAATCCTTCTCGTGGCTGTTGTCCACTGTCCACGCAACTGTCTTTGTGATCATCATTGGATCCCCATGTTGTGTGTTCCTTCTCGTAATGTGCTCGTCCTCGCCCGGTACATTTGTCAGCTCCAATTCATCAATCTCCTTGAACGTGCTGTGCGTCTTCGCAGTTCTCGTGAAGCGTTTCGACCGAGCATCCCCCTGAGAGCCGGCTGTGGGGTACATGTACCCGCGATTGCTTGATTCATCTGCATTCCTAAGCGAAGGGATGCAGCAACTGAGAATGTACTTAATTGTTGGGCCACATGTCCCGACAATTGCGAGTCCAGATTCGATGTTTGAGAGGGTGTAGCCAACTCCGTATGACCCATCTTCCGTGGCCTCTCTCAGTACAAAAACTTTGACAAGGACACTCGTGCGCACCGCGCCGACCACAGTGACTAGAATTCCGAAGGACAGAAATGCAATGACCATGAGCTTACGACCAAGAGGCATTTTCAAATCGTGTAATATCCATGAAGGCATGAGCAGGATTAGGACATCAGTCGTGAGCACAATTGACGACGTGCTGACAGTGTAGGCGCCAGCATCAACGCACCGTCCTTGAATACTGGGATTCCAGTACTTAGATATTGGATTGCATTGCAGAATGCAGGCGAGAGGTGCAGCAACGGCGAAACAGCCGTTTATGATAAGTGTTCCCCATAGACAAATGTTTATCCACTTATTCTGCGATCGGAGCTTGATGAGTGTCATTAAGAAGGAGGCCTTAACCAAGGCGAGGATGGGATTGTAGATGATCGAGTTCGCATAATTCCACTGCGAATCCGTCAGAATTATGAATATCAGGCGACGACGATGATGCTACTTCGTAACGCACCTTCATCATCACGATCGGATCGATTGCACCATCAGGGATATCGTGAGTATGGTAGCCATAGTAGCTGGTGAGAATATCTGTCGAGTGTCGTTAGCTGTATGCACACATCTATTGCTAATACGGAGTGCGAAACGAGAAAATACTTACAACCACACGTTGTGAAAGAGAGAACGAGGTTCAAAAACTAATGTACAGTACACATATTAGCTAAAGATACTGGAGATCACCATGAACCGGGGCGGTACTTTACAGTCGCAATGATCAAAAGTAAATCTTCTGAGTAGTGTGTGAGTAGAGATGTATGTTAAACCACTGAACAAACTCACCAACACCCAACCTGCCTCCTTTAAGCCTGAGTACAACACGTACGGACACTATCACGACACAGCAAACGCTTGGAAAGATCGCCAAGAATAAGTTCACTGGCTGTAAGCCTTTGTTTGCCATGGTAGAAATTTGTGTACGCAGAAGAAACGCAAAGTATAAAACAAAGCAAGTATACCGAATTTTGGAACCAGGCAGCATCTCGGGACGGTCGTTCTTGCAACCAAATGACTGAAATTTCCCTCTCCCGCTTCCGTCTCATCTCTATTACCCTGGGAGAAGAAGTAAACAGATTCACGAACGGTTGTGATTGGTCAATGTAACAGAAAGCGGCTCACAAATCCTATACGCAAGGGTTTCTGCGATCCTGCTTCACAGAACAAGTACATGAACCTTGGCCATGACCGCTGATTAGACAATCCTCCGAACCTTCCGGAAGGAAGCTTGGCAAAGGGCATCCCTCGTGGACTTGTGATGTCCAATCATAAATCTGGGTAGAATTCTGTGGCGTTCTCTCGGCTTTATATTCTCCTTCAAAGTTTCCGCGGAAGCAACTGCTTAGAAGTACAGTGAATGGCAGGTAATTTTTTGCTTCAGCTACTTGAGGCGGAAACAGATTGTGTGAAGTATCATGGGACGCTTCGTGTCGTCTTCGCGGCATCCTGGACTCCATTCGGCATGGTTTGTGGACCACATGCCATGAGTGACCCACTACAGGTTCGACGAGAACATATGAGGCCGTCTATCAAGCCGCTGGATGGTGATCTTTGCTTCATATGCCCTCCATCACACCTGCATCCTGCAGTTGGCGCAGCTAAGAATATTGTGGGGCTCGAGGCGGCTGAGAACCCTGAGCCAAACCTTTCTTCGCTTGAGATATTCCAATCTCCAAATCGCAACGATATGCTAAAGCCGAAAGCCCGAAAGTATCTTCATTATATTTTGACGATCAAAGACGGACCCGGGAAGGGCTTTGGCGTACTTCTATTGGTGGAATAGCCGCCACCGAGCGGGCGGGTCGCATGGGGAAGAGGGAGATGGAGCGAGGGGCGGCAGCTACACTCGGACACGCTTTACGAGTAATGTAGGTACAACGACCTGCATATTGCTGCTGCATAGAACGCAACGATCCCTCCGACATTTGCCTCTCAGGTACCGCCTGCCATGTGGTTCGACACATAGTCCTCGAACGAATCCTTTGGCCTAGCGCCATGTGGAAATGAGTTCATTTATTAGGGACACCTCACGTAGACATGATTTGCTTTTCCGTTGCCGACACTTTCGTTCTTGCTGAGCTGCAGTTCTTTCGCTATGTCTGCACGTGGTCCTTTCTTGTTTCTTGTTGCAAGAGCTATCGGCGCCCTTGGCAGCCCTGTCGCCATACGCGATGTCGCACCTGCTGCTGCTACGGTCTCTGCGGACTCTCCTGCAGGCGTTGCTCTTTTCCCCCAGGAGGCAGTTCAATTGACCGACAAGGTACTGAAGACGGCAGAGAGCCAAACCAGCGAGGTTGATGTGAATGCACTCTTTGGATTCGATAGCGGCAATGAGACAACGGCAATTTCAAAGCGTGCACTCAGCAGCGGTCAATGTAAAGCCTTTCCAGGTGATCCAAACTACCCGAAAGAGTGGGTATGGTCTATCTTCGACCTCTTACTCGGAGGAGCACTCATCAAGACCACTCCTATCGCCGCGCCTTGCTACAAGAAATCAGCCTGGGATAACTACGACGAGATGAAATGCGCAGACATATCAGCCAGATTTACTACAGCCGATCTCCAGTAAGTAAAACTCCACATGTAGCAAATATTACTGTTCACTAACCTTCATGATCAGCACGAGTGATCCAACCTCCATGATGTGGCCTCTCTTCCAGGGTCGTACATGCATGCCAACCGACGATCCCAGTGGTACCTGCACACTAGGTGGCTATGCCTCTTATTCCATTGATGTCGAGAACGTTGCCCAGGTGCAACTTGGCGTCAATTTTGTTCGCAACATGGACTTGAGGTTGACTGTTAAAAATACTGGCCATGGTAAGTGTCCCTTGTACGGATTGTATGTGAGACATATATTAACTTCACACGCTTACATTTAGACTATATTGGAAAGTCGTCTGGTGCTGGTGCTCTTAGCATATGGACACACAATCTTAAAGACATCCAGTTCATCAAGAACTACAAATCCACAAAGTACAACGGCCCAGCTTTCAAGGCTGGTGCCGGAGTCCAAGGGTTTGAAATCTTGGAAGCTGCTCGTGACCACGATGTAACTGTTCTGGCTGGTATCTGTGAGGTAGGTTTTGTAAAGGCATACAAGATATTAGGCGACCAATTACTAACGTTCAAATGTAGACAGTTGGATGGAGTGGCGGCTATGTCGCCGGAGGTGGCCACTCACCTCTCGCATCCATATACGGTATGGCTGCTGATCAAGTTCTCGCCTATGAGGTTGTCACCGCTGATGGACGCTTCGTGACTGCCTCTGAATCTGTCAACTCTGATCTCTTCTGGGCCCTTCGCGGCGGAGGAGGTGGGACTTTTGGCGTTGTTACGTCTGTCATCGCTAAAGCCCACCCCAGAATCCAGGTCACCAAGTCCGTCTTTTCATACCAGGCTCCGGTCAACGATTCCGAAAACTTCTGGAAGGGCGTCAACGCTTACATGAAGCGCTTCCCTGAGTTTACTAATGCCGGTACCTATTCGTACTTCTGGATCTGGAATTACGGCACCTCGCTCGATTTCCAGATGACTCCCTTCTTTGCGCCAAACCATACCATTGAGTCTTTCAATGCGCTGACTAAAGACTATTTCGATGACCTCAAGTCGTTCAATCTCTCGGTAACCCCAAACACTACTTACTATGAGGACTTTTACTCTGCCAACAAAGGATCATGGGGCGCAGATACTCTTGGTGTGACCAACATTCGTCAAGCTACCCGCCTTTTCCCAAAGAGTCTTTGGGAAACCGAAGCGAAGTTCAACTCTTTTTACACCACGATCAAGGACACAGTGATGAAGGGCCACACTGTCGGTGGCTACCATATGGCTCCAGGAAATCCCTCCAACGTCGACAATGCTGTCAATGAGGCGTGGCGTAACACCCAATCTTTCCTCATCACTGCCAATCTGGTTCCCGAAGATGCCACGGCAGCTCAGTTTGCAGAAGCTTCCGACTACCTTACCTACGACATCATGGACTCTTGGCGTGCGGTTGCTCCAGCTTCCGAGGGTGGCGGTGTGTACCTCAATGAGGCGGATATTCAAGAGCCAAACTGGCAAACCGACTTCTACGGCGCGAACCACTACCCTAAGCTCCTCGAGATTAAGAAGAAGTGGGATCCAAAGGGTGTGTTCTATGCTACCACAGCTGTTGGCAGTGAGAATTGGGTTGTCAAGGATGGCGATCAGGGCGCTCAAACTCAAAATGGTCGCTTATGCCGTGTATAGTTTCTTGTTTTGCGATGTTTCAGGGAGATTGTCCAAGAGAGCTTGTTACTGCTAGCCATGGTATCAGTGAACATGGAACTTTGTAGTCACCCTGCACCGTTCCTAAGATGCTCTATTCTTGCGTGAGGTGGTGTTCACTACCAACTGGGTACCCTGATTTTGATCTCCGTCTGTCTGACGTTGACTGTTCCGAGAGTCTCCAGAATGTTTGTGTCTAAGAGGTGTTAGTTTAGATCCTCTCACGTGATTCACATTCACTTATCAGCGCCCCCCTCCCACTATATATACCCAGGCTTCCTCCTACTTACATTAACCAACACTGCATCTCTTCTTGCTCTACAAGAGGGGCTCTCGTGAATAATGTTATTTTCGCCTCTTAACGCGTTGCACCCTCCCCACCCACTAGCGCAAAACAACAGACGCGTCGCAACACAACGTCACAAGCATGGGTTATCGACCGCGTTGTTAACCCCTTCCCGCCCAGCTCCGGTCTTTTGCTTTAAAGGCATCTCTCTAACGTCTTACCTTGTCTCGATTCCTGTTGACGAATATCGTTGTTAAACATCTTCCATACATCATCAGACGTTCTCAGAAAGATGGCGCCCGCGTCAGATCAGGGCGTACCGATCAGTAATGAAGCCAGGCTGCTTTTCGAGCTTGAAAACGGGCTGGTGACGGACAGTTGCGATGTTGTGCGGTATACAGGATTTTCTTTAGACGCAAATTGTTCACCTTACATCTCATTTACGTTGTGCGCGTCAAAGCGCAATAAATGTGTCGCGCAAGTACAGTATCTGATTCATCTGTAGGCGTAAGATACGCCTCTTGATTGATAACGGTGAGATGAAAGTCGGCGAGTTCCAGAAAGAGGCGAATATCACTCCCGATGCATATTCGCGTTTCATGAGCCAGCACGAGAAGGACAAGGGATCCAAATCTTCCGTATATCTGGTAGCGTGGGCATTTTTCAAGACGCGCGAGATCCAAGGCATCAAAACAACCCCGAACAAGAAGGCGAGGAGTAGCCAAGGACCCGCACAAAAAGATAGCGTACCCAGTATTGACGACATCGAGCTTGACGGCGAGAAGGACGATAAAGTGCCCTTATTCGGTGAGCTTCGTGACTTCACTACAAGAAAGCTATATACGGAGAATTTGGTGAATAGACACATGCGACGACGTCCGTAAGAAGATCAACGCGCACCTCAAAAAGCCCGGTGTAACACAGGCGGTAAGTTGTAACTGTACGAAACGCATGTGAGACATACACTAACTTCGTATCCTCACATATGTAGGCATTCCTTCGCGCAGCCTCCACATCCTTCCACAATCCGCCCAAGACCCTCAACGCCCGCGAACTATCTGCTTTCCGCAGCAAGAAGGGAGCATTGAACGGCAATACGTCTGGTGTGTTTTACGGTGCTTATGTCTACTTTGAGAAACTGCGTATCGAAGAAGGCAAGCCCAAGAGCAAGAAGAGGCAAGAAATGGGAGAGATACATGCCAAAGATGGCGGTTTGGATACGAAGCGCATGCAAGACAGGCTCCTGACATTGGCGGGGGATCATTGGCACCATGACGCTTACGGGAGGACCATTCTCAACGGAGAGGTTCTGCTTTGAGAGCGTAGAGGAACAGGTGCTTTGCTCGCTAATGTATTTGTTCGATATGCCGCAGTAACAGACTGGTATGTACATGACGCCCAGCGTGTGTGGGTGTCGGATGAAGCTCAACGCCATGAACGCCGATGCTTGAATGTGTGAAGTCGCCGCGGTAGTATAAAGCGATCATAACGTTGCTGCTGCCTCAACAGCTCCAGCGAGCTTGAATGTCTTGGGACTCGAAAAGACGACTTCGACAGGGTACTTCCATTCCATGAATTTGGCCCATCCTAGAAATTCGTTAGCAACCTGCAATGCATCCGTCCTCGTGGATATGGAAGATGACGTACCCCAGTAAGCAGCCTTTCTGCCAAAGTATTTGCCCAGATATGGCACCATGACCATGGTCAACAATAGCTCCAGTTGTTGCAACGACTCTTTCCATTCCCGATCTGCATCCGACATATACTCTTCTTCGTCGGCTTCGGAGCTCGTTGCGGAGGACGGTAATGAATCGATGTCGTCGGGAGAGTCTGGCTCTACGAAGCTCTCGCTGTTGCTCATCGACATGGCGACGACGGTGTTGGGCGAACGAGAAGGAGGATAGACGTATGGCTCGCTCGGCAGGCTAACGTAGCAGCATCGGCGGAAGGAATAGGGTCGCGACAGTAGATGGAGTAGACGCGTTCGGCCATGCAGTTGGAGCGCTACAGCCAATGAGCGGAGGTGGGGCTTAGCGGCAGCCGGCACGTGACGCAAATCTTGGCTCAGAGCGTTCGACTCACACATGTGTTGCGGCGAACTTTAAGGTGACGGCTCGCCCTACTCTTCGACCCACCACCCCTACATAATACAACCTACTCCGAATCCGTAGCACTACACTGCGACTGCTCCACTGAAGATCGAAACCCAGACTACAACCGCAATCATGGCTGACACTGTACGTCATTCAACCCCACGTTCGCTGTCGAAATATCCTGTGCACGAGTGGTGGGCAACCTGCATGCCAGCTGCCTAGCTTTCACTTTTCTGCATCTCCTACAAACAGTGACGTGCTAACGGATCTCTGTAAAGGCCGATCTCCCTGACCGCAAACCCCGCAAGTCTGTCCAATTCTCCGAAGGTGCCACGATTGTCGACAGCAACGGCGACGTTACAGAGTCACTAGAGATGAACGGCGGCAAGGACTCTGCCGAGGGCCACTCCTCAGGTGGTGGTAAGATAGCCCACATACTGGCAACAGATCAGTCGCTGACAACAATGGCTGTAGGCGACGACAAAGAGGTTGAAGAGGTTACCGATATGTTCGCTGATCTGGCAAAGAAGGTGAGGGCGCAAAAAGCAATGGTACTGTTAAAAGACCACTGACGGAACCACAGAAGAAGAAGAAGTCGAGCAAGAAGAAGGAAGGCGAGGACGAGGACGGCGCAGAGGGCGACTTTGCTGCACTGAAGAAAAAGAAGAAGTCTAGCAAGAAGAAGGTCGAAGACGACTTCGAGGCCAAGCTCGCTGCCGCCGGCGGAGACAAGCCCGAAGGCGAGGAGGAGGTCGCTGCCCCCGAACCCGAAGTACAGGAGGGCGACATGATGAAGGGCACCGGCATCTGGCAACACGACTCGACGACTCCCATCTCGTACAACCTCCTCCTGAACCGCTTCTTCACGCTCCTCCACGCGCAACATCCCGACCTCGCCAGCTCCGGCACAAAGAGCTACAAGATCCCGCCCCCACAGTGTATGCGCGAAGGCAACAAGAAGACTGTTTTCGCCAATCTTGCCGAGATCTGCAAGCGCATGAAGCGTTCCGACGAGCACGTTGCCCAGTTCCTGTTCGCCGAACTGGGTACGAGCGGTTCGTTTGCCGACCAGAAGCGTTTGGTAATCAAGGGTCGCTTCCAGCAGAAGCAACTTGAGAACGTCCTGAGACGGTACATTGTCGAATACGTGACATGCAAGACCTGCCGCTCGCCCGACACGGACCTATCCAAGGGTGAGAACCGTCTCAACTTCGTGACTTGCAACAGTTGCGGATCAAGGCGTTCAGTACAGGCCATCAAGACTGGTTTCTCTGCTCAGATCGGAAAGAGGCGGAGAATGGTGGGCTAGAGGGTTTGTGTTATGCGCTTTACGATATTCAATGTTATGCATGGCTTGGGCTGGGTTTTCTCGATAAGCGGGCGCTACGGCTGTTGCTGTTATGACGCTTGTTCGGCGGATGAGAACGGTCATGATCATGATGGATTCAGAGCAATGTCTGCGGGATAGTTCACGTATATTTGGGATGAGTCAAAAAGGATACAGTATGATAGAGGTCAAAAGAAACATGCTCATTACGTGTTGTGTGCCGTTTGGTAACTTGGTGCAGACGCTGGCAGATGACATGCAGACTAGCATTTGTCATTTGAGATGATCGTGGGCGCTTGCATGCCGTTCCCAACTCGGACCCTGATAGCTTGCGGTGCGTCCCGGAGCTCCCCTGCGTCGTGGATGCATGCAAGCATGTTTGCTTCCGTTGCTTTCCCATGCCCTCCCCATTAAAGATAGCTCCCCGCGCATAAACCACTTTATGCTATTCTCTTGCTCACCCGTCGCACAGCCTTGGCACAGCTCAGAGCGACAGTTGCGGGGCGCTGATTCGGCGGCTCGAGGCACCCCGCTAGCCAACAGCTGCGCGCTGGAGGCTGAGCAGCTTGACCAAGGAAGACACCAACGGGGGCGCGCGGTTAAAACGTCTATACTGCATGTGGTGCTGATGCTTCCGTAGACTAAATCAATTCCTTCTCCGCTCTCCTTCCCCCTCTCGTCCTGTAGTTGTGCGCGTGCGTGTACTGCTAACATCAACTCCTGCGTCGTCTTCCGGGTGACTACCATAGTCGCGTCGACTTGGTCTCTGCAGAATTGGGAGCTTGAGCATGTCGGGATATCAGGGAACGCCACCGCCAGGTGGGAACTACTACCCTCGTGAGTCGCATATCGCAGTACATGGGGAGGTCAACTGACACAATACAGCTCCGCCAGGTACATGCCGCCCCCTCTCGTATTCCTCTCACCAAACGTCGATTGTTTGCTCACTTAGCTCCTCATACCACAAGACTTGCACCCCTGAACAGCAACCTAACGCATACCAGACCAACAGCCCCAACAGCAGTACTTTGCCCCTCCTCCAGGAGGCCAATCCTACCCACCACCGCCCACATCCCCTCCCGCACACCAACAACAACACTATCCCCCTCCACCGGGCAGTAACCCCAACCCACAGCCACAGTATGCGCCGCCGCCTGAGAAACAACAGTATGCGCCACCACCCGAACAACAGCACTTCCCACCACCGGGCCAAGCACAATCGCCGCCCCCTCATCAGCAGCATCCACAACATCAGCAGCAGCCGATGAGCCCTGGCTTCGGTGGATTTCCTGGTGGAAGTCCAAGTGCAAGCCCATACCGGGACGAGCAGTCAGGATATCCTGCCGAAAAGACAGGACATCCGGGTATGGGACAGTCGCAACCGAGCCAACAGACCATACCACAGCAACCGCAGTACGTAGGCCAAGCAGCGCATACCGGCCCTGCAAGTGCCTCAGCAGATGATGTAGGAACCTTCAATGGAGGAAGTTATCGTGTGAGCCATCGGGACACAAATTCGATCCTCACAGTGCAATTAGCGATCGGATGTCCGTTTACCGCGAAACCTGGTACGTCTTGCAGCACATGTTCCATATCTAGCCGTTACACTGCGCAAGAAAAACAGAAGAACCACTGTCTAACAGATGAAATCAGGTGCAATGATAGCAATGTCCCCCACCATGACGCTGAAAGGTAACCTGAAATTCTCCCTTAAGAAAGCACTCATCGGTGGTGACATGAGCAAATCTACATACGCCGGCCCCGGTGAACTACTCCTCGCTCCTTCCTCTATAGGCGACATCACCATCATCAAGCTTGGTGGAAAGGAACAGTGGTCGGTGGGCCGCGACGCCTTTCTAGCCTGTACACAGGGTATCGTAACCGAGTACAAGAGCCAGGGCATTGGAAAAGCCATGTTCAGTGGTGAAGGACTGTTCGTATACAAGATCAGTGGTACGGGTGTGCTTTGGGTTACGAGCTTTGGTGCGATCATTAGGAAAGATGTAAGCTCCATCCTTGGATACCTTCCCATGCTAGGTTCTATGGTTCGTTAACGTTATCTCAATTTAGCTCGCAGCCAACGAGAAGTACATCATCGATAACGGACATCTGGTCGCATGGAACTGCAAATACGTACTCGAGCGTGTTGCTAGCGGGGGTATCATCAGTAACATGACGGCGGGCGAGGGGCTCGTGTGCAAGTTCACGGGACCAGGGACCGTGTTCATGCAGACAAGGAACGCGGCAGCGTTTGGGCAGTGGTTAGCTGCCAATGCTGCGGCTCCGTAGTCGCAATTTCACACGACAAAGGTCTGGATAGTAGAGAAGAATGAGTGATACCATTACCACAACTAATGATCTAGCGACATAGGAGTGAACCAGCCTCCATTTCAGCACAGCCAAATTCTGCATCCCCTCCACCCTCTGAACAGTCCCAAACCTCTTCTTTCCCTGATCGAAAATCGCATAAACGCCCTTAAGCCACGTATCCCCGAAAATATCAAACTCACTCTTTCCACGTAATTGTATCCCCCCGTACTGCATGCCCGCCCCACATTTCGCAAATCCAAAATCTTTTTTTTTGTACTTCAAATTCCTTGTCACCCACTGCAAGTGCCAGAGTAGGAAGATCAGAGATTCTTGTTCCGATGGGGAAGGTCCAACCTTGATGCGCTTTATCGTACACAGCGCCTGGGATAGTGCTGTATATCTTCTCGCAGAGTGCGTCGTCAACAAGGGCCAGTGTAGTTCCTGTATCGGCGATTGCAGTATTTCCGGGGGGTCGTTGGATAGTCTCGCCGTTGAGGGTAGCAGTTGGGGAAGAGAACTGCCATAAGCCTTTTGATGGATCGATGGGCGCATAGTGTGGTTCTGAGACGCCGCAGCGCGAGAGGACTTGTTCGTCAATGTAGCCGAACGTATAGAGGGATTCGCCATGGTCGACGTCGTTTTCACCGCGCCAGGAGCCAAGATAACAAGTGAAGAGCTCTTGGGAGGAGGGGATGTCGGATTGGAGAATCATCTAGGGGTGTGGTGAGTCTCCAGTAGGGAAAACGAGGTCAGCATAGATAAACTGACCTGCTCTACGGGTGGGGCGACTTTCTTTGGTTTGACGGTGTTGATATGACCGAATTCCAGACCTAGCAGCCCGTCGCCTGCACCAGAAGTGAACTGCGGGCTGAGTTTACTCGCAAGTTCGATGGCCTGGCTCTCGATACAGAGACCACCAAGGGTAACATTGTCCGTACCGACGATCCCAGAAGCCGTAGATCCTATCAAAGCAGTTATTCGGCTAGATTTTTCCCAAGATGAACACACGGAGAGCAGTGAAGGAAATCACTAAAGAGAGTAACATAACTTACCATCACCGTACCTAATCCTCCAGCTCGCCCCATTCATCTTCTTGAACGTCTTGCTAGCCTTCGCATCAAAAACATTATGTTTGCTCTTAATCCCGGCCACCTTGGTCTCCCTATCCAACTCCGTAGACCACAACCAAAGATCTGAGCTGCCCGTATCGGAATGCAAGTTCATGATTTGGGGCGGCGTTCCAATCTCGACAGGATAAATGTAAAGCGCGTCGTTCTGTTGATCTTCTGCTTTGACTTCGCCTGTTTTGTCGTCTTCCACCTTTCGCAACACGGGTGTAGTGGCTTTCTTGTCTTTACGTTTGAAGAAGTTCTTCAAGTTCTTGGTTGCGACGCCAACCATTTGGAAAGGGCCTTCGGTTGTGAGTGCGAAGTCATATTTTTTTTCAGGATGCTGGCATACTGTTTCATACCTGCGCGTTCGCAAGCTAGGTTGGGGACGATGGAGATACGTTTTAGATTTGACATTGCTGTAAAGAGGGAGACCAGGTCTGAGTGCTCGATTTAGTGTTGATAAGAATTGATACAGATGGTCTAACACTGCGGTGAGTAGGGTAGCGCGATAGCTGCTATCAGAGCGTGACCATAGTATCAGGGTATTGAGAGCGACAAAAGGCGTAGGTAGAAGGAGACTTTAATACGTGTAACCATGCGCCTCCCAGTCTTGTAACACGCAGCGAGATACCTGCCGTACATAGCGACTAGCTCTTACTTGTGGGGTATCCTATATGTTTGGCCTGACTACAAAGTATACTCTCATTCAAAGGTAGTCTTCCTCCCTTGCGATTCCACAATAGCTTGACTTGCTCTCGGCGCATTCGAATGCGCTGCACCACTCTTGATGGTTCTCGGATCAACCTTGCGCTTGAAATCCCGTCCGCCATTGCCCTCTCCTCTATCTTGCCTGCTTCCCATATCATCTCTACCTCCTCTGCCACCTCTGCCACCACCTCTGCCACCACCTCTGCCTCTTCTTTGATCTCCGTCGTTGCCAAAATTCTTCCATCGGTCGGGATTGACTCCGTCCACAGGCTCGGCCTTGCCAAAACGTTTATCATACCTCGTTTTCGCGTCCTCGGCAAATTCACGACGCAACTCTCTGCCCATCAGTTTGTTGACTAGCCATTTCCTTTGCTTTACGGGTTTATTGGCGTCCTCTTCGTCACTGCTCTCATCCCTGTCCTTTTTGCTCTTGAACGCAGATGGATCTTTGAATACGAAGCCTTTGACCGCTGCCGTTGCGGCTTCCACGTCGCCGAAAGTAACCCAAGCATATCCCTTGCACTTGCCTGAATCTTCAAATGTTGCCATATGAATGTTATCGATCGCTCCACATGGGGCATAGTGTGCCTCAAGGTCTTCCTTTGTAACATCGAAGGAAAGGTTGCCCACGAAAATGCGCTTGTTCGGAGGATGGACTGGTTTAGCACCCTTGCCCCCACGGGTATCTTGAGTCTCCTCTGTTTTGGGCTTGTCTGGGCGTCCGTCAAAGCTCTTCGCGTTCTTGATGAGTAGGGCGCGTCCATCCATCTTCGTCTCTGTCAAAGCAATCGCTGAGTACATTGCCAGCTCTGTAGAGAAATCCACATATGCAAAGCCTTTGTTCATGGGCTTGGTGGTCCAATTGGCGGGAGTCGGCTTTGTCGGTGGGGGCATGTGGACGCGTGTTATTTGCTCACTCGCAATCTCAGTATTATCGGTCAAGAACTTTCGCAGTGTCTCCCTGGTGGCAGACCATGGCAGGTTGCCAATCCAGACGCCATATGCTGAGCGCTGTGCAGCCGTGTCCTTATCCTCTCTCGCCGCCCCGTCTATCTTCGCAACCGCTTCTGGTCCATCTACGTCGGCGGCGGGTGTCGGGTTCAGTTTCGCCTTCTTTGCTTTACGAGCGGCCTTCTTTGACGCGGGTTCGGGAAGACTGATGTCGATCTCGAGCTCTTCGGGAAGTATCTCACGTTTGCGCTTTTTCGCTGGTGTCTCCGCTTCATCTTCGGTGGCATCGGCCTGCGCAACCTCAGCGTTCGATTCTGTCCTCGAGCCCTTCTTCTCTTTCTTCTCCTTTTTCTCCTTCTTCTTTTCGCGGCGCTCCTCCTTTGAAGCGACGGCGACTTCGTCGGCAGAAAGCATCTCAGTATCTTTCGACATTGTAGCGTGGGTGATGTTGCGTATCGATTCTTTAGGTCTCTAACTTTTTTCTGGGGCACTTTTTCGCTAGTAGGTCCGCGCTAGAAGACCCTGGCTTAGTCATGTTCCAAGAAGAACACCAGATTTCTGCTCCACAGTCGGATCTCTTTGGCCATGAACGATAATAGCATCACGAAGTCACAAGCAAATATACGTTCAACAAGACTCCAATAGATTTACTACACATATGGAAGTTATTTAGAAAGTAAGGAAAGATCAAATTGAGCCAAGGTAGGAGAGCCGTAACCGAGCCAGAGGCAATATAGAACCCCACTGGCATGTCCCGTCGAGGTGTATTGAAGCGCGCGCCAGCGCCTTCCGTGTAGGGAGTGTTGAGTTGTTCCATGTTTCCCCAATTGCACTCCTTTAGACGCCCCCATAACCCAGAAATCCGAACCCTATAAACAATGATCTGGAGCACTCCGCTTACCTTTATGCTTACGAAGAATGTAGCTCGTCAACAGCCGTGCTCGATCTGCTTACGGCATCTCCTCATCGCTAGCATCGAGGATGTCGTATTCCTCGTCGGTCATGAAACCGTCATCGGACATTAGTGCAACACTTTCGGCATCCTCGAAAAACTCGTCATCCGAAGCGACGGTGACGGTACGAGCGACTGTACTCTTCTCAGACGAGGGAGACATGGGCTGAGCAGTAGTAGAAGACTCATAGGTGCTCGACTCAGGGGACTCTTTGTCTAGCTGAGGGAAAATCATACCGGAAGCGAGAGGCTCAGATGAGCGCTGCTTCTCCTCAACGGGGAGTTCAGCGACTGGCTCCTCAGGCTTGATCTCAGCCTTGGATGGAACAATCGGCTCCTGGTTGATTGTGGCAAGAGCAGCTTCGTGTTCCTTGCGGCGGTTTGTTTCCTCATGAACCTTACGACGGCCCTCTAGAAGACGCTCCATAGCAGCCTTGCGCACACGCTGGACACGCTCCATCTTCTGTTGGTCCAGTTGTTGTTGCAAAGAGTGGTGCGCATCCTTCATCTTCTGCAGGTTCATTTGCTGTTGCTGAGAGTGTTGTACATGCTTCATCCTCTCAGCTCTAGCTTGTAGGAGGCGCTCGTAAAGAGGATTCGATCGAGGGGCAACCTCAAACGTGGTAGCTGAGCCTGGGGTAGGAGTAGGGACGCTCTGGACTGGCGCAGGAGGAATCGCTGGCTGGGCGACCACAGGGGAGGGCACGCCAACGACGGCAATATCACACCACAGACGATGACCGAAGGGCATACCTTCAGGGGTCTTCAAGCGCCAGTAAGAGATAGCAGTGCCCTCACGTTTGGGTGCCTTCATAAGAACACGGAACTGAGCCTCCTCGCCGGCCTCGACGGTATGTCCGAGTATGTTGCTTTCGCTGGCCTCTGCGAGATCAGTGTGGCTCAAGGGACGCGTGTTGTCGATGTTGAGCATGTTGTCGCCACCAACGTGTCGTACACTGCATCCTCGTGGCCAGGCGTTAGGGCCTGGGTTGCGCAGAGTCCATACTTGAACAAACTGGTGGCCTGCACAGATCTTGGAACCGTCAATGATGGTATCTCGAATGAAGTGTGCGTCAAGGCCCTCGGTAGCGGTATCCGATCTGGCAATGGAGATAGCTTCCGACTTGATGGGCACCGTAGGCTGGATAGGCTGAACAGGCTTCTCTTGCACTGGCTCTACAGAGTCGACGAGCAGATCACGAATAGCGATCTTCTCCTTCTTGACTTGAGGCTCTGCTGAGGGCTTCATGTCAACAATGGTCTGGACCTGAGTCGCAGCGTTGGTAGAAGGAGCGACAGGGGTAGTCTCAGTCGAGGTAGACCGCCTGTCAGCAATGCGATCACCAAGCCTAGCAACGGACTTGCGCTGCTTATCATCGTTGAGAGTCGTGACGCTAACGCTGCGCACAGGTGTTTGGAACTTGATGAGTGGATGAGTGTGGTTGTGCTTGTTGCTGGGATGAGCTTCGCAGTTTTGGCAGAAGTCGGTGTCGTGACAGACTGCACACTTGTAGCGAATGCCGTCAATGTATGACAGGTTCTCCTTATCCTTGCAGAGAGGACCGTCACAGTAGATACCGTAGTGGCGGTTGGCGGTGTTCATGGGCTCAGCCAAAGGCTCATAGATAGGTACGAAGCGGTGACGGGGGTGAATGAACTTGGCGTTCTTGAGACAGTCAGAGCAGTAATCCCAGTCTGGGCAATTCAGGCACTTGTGGCGGACACCGTAAATGAACTTGTCGCAGCCATCGCAGACAGCGTTGTGACGAACATTCCTGCCGGAATTGCACAGGAAATCCGCCAGAGTAGGAAGCACAGTCTCGGATGTGGCAGGCTTGAAGGTATGGCCAGGATGGTGGCCATGCTTATTGCTAACATGGCAAGTCAAGCAAAGGTCGTAATCATCACAGGGGATGCAGGTGACGAACTCCTTCTCGGGGAGCACGGTGACACAGCAGTTACAGGTGCGAGTGGGCTCCTGTTCGTAGGTAACAGACTGCTTCTCATCGGTGAAAGCTCCCGGAATATCCTGCTGTTGGGGCTCCTCGACCTTGACTTTGGGTGCGATGCGCTGGGTAGTGCTGTTGACGACACTGCCATTCTTGACGAAGCGCTTGACCATCCAGTGTCCGCTTCCGGGGCAGTGAACACCGTTGTCGACACAAGCAGGGCAAAGATCGTAATCGCCACCATCGCATACGCTGCAATGGAAGTGCTCGTCCTCCATGGGCTCGTTGCAGTTGTTGCAATAGACAACCCACGAGGTGCATACATTGCTCGTCTTCGGGCGGAACGCAAGACCCGAGTTATAGTTGGCAGTTGCAAGGTTGTTGAAGAAGTCTGTTATGGGTGTTAGCGAAGTGTTGTACGGCAAATCACGTTCGCGTTGGTGCTTACTCTGACGGGCAATGAAGGCCTGCGGTACAGGAGCCTCGCCGTCAGCATCTGCCGTCTTTGGTGGCGACACAGGACTGATGGACTCCTTCTTTTCCATGTCCGGCGAGCGGGCAATTACCGGAGAAACAGGTGCATTGCCCTGTGGAGTGAGGGTATCTGAGCTCATGCGGTGAACAGATGGCGCGTAGCCTGGAAGCGTATGTGGCGGCATCGGCGCGGGTGCGGGCGCAGGTACGGGCTCTTCACCAGGAACGGTAGCTCTCAAACGCAGCTTGAGTTTCGCCTTTGCGGCCCGGAAGAGCGTCTTGTAAACCTGGGGTTTGTCGGCGTCGAGGATGACATACGAGGCGGCGGAGTCGGAGTAGCGCTCGAAGACGACCTGCTCGCCAGCCTCAAGCTGGAGGATGCTTCGGAGCTAAACATGGGAGATCAAGTTAGTATCGTCCTACTTGAGCGCGTTTGGTCGTATATCCAGGCGACCGAGCCGATCGCCTGAGCATGATAACCTGTGGTAACGAGCAACTACGGACCTTGTCGGGCAGCACATGGGCTCCAAGATCCTTCAGAGGCAGCTTGAACTTCTTTGTCTGGCCGCGGAACAGGACCTTGACCACGATAGGCGTGTCCAGAGTCACGGGGACGTTGTTAGTCGCCGCCATGATGGGCGAGTGAGGCTGGCGATGAGGGTGAGAGTAGTAGTCAGAGCGACTGCAGCTAGCTTGCCGCCGCTGTAAGGAAGATGAAGAGGTGCAGCAACTTGAGTGTTGATGTTGCTGTCGAGGCTGGTTGATGGAGTTGAGTTGAAGGCGGAGGTGGAGCAGGTGAGACGGCGGAGCAGCTGGAGGTGTAATGGTAGCTGCCTAAGAAGTGGGGTCAGTGCGTTAGTGGACGCCGGGGCGCGCGCCAACCTTCTCGTACACCGGATTTCCAATGCTCGCGTCGCAGCGAGAGCGAAAGGCAGACGTTGGCTTTGTAGTTAGGTTCACTTGTGGGCTGAGGGACTGATGGACCGTCTGGCTTGTGGCAAGGTACTCTCGACTGCTATCGCTCGCGTTTGGCGGCTTAGAGTTGGCTGGCTTCTACCCTTGGAGTTGGGCAGTGGTCCGCTACCACGAAAGGCAGCAAGACACGTCGTCAGCCGGTGAGGAGCCGCGAGAACTCCGCCGATTACTATCACTCTTACCCGCCTATGCAACATCCAAGAAGGCTATTGCTCAAGATGATGACGTGATGGTCCGGCTGCACGTGATGATGAAGCACCGTGGGCCAGGTGATCATCCATGATAACGTTTCACAAATGCGATAAGAGGCCGCTAGCATGACGGCTCCCGGACAGCTCGACAACGGCCGAAAGAGGCCGGCGTGTCTTGTTTCGCCTCACTAAACATGTGGAAAGACACAACACCCCATGTATCGCATATCTTTCCCGCTCAAGGGTTTGATGCATCTGCCGAGTCTACCATTGGTCGCTCTGTTTTTCAGCCTCAATCCATGGCCAAGAGCGGCCACTGCGAGGCGCTTGTATGCGCACGCTCAATTCCTTTCGACATGTTGCGAACACCGAAATCTGTCTCATAGATGTTAATTGCGAAGTTGTATCATGTGCTAGCAATGGCCCCAAAGTATATGTTTTGGTGTAAACTTGGAAGGCGAATGGTACACTTCAAGATATCACCAAACTCCACAGACTCTGTCGAACACTAATGGAACTTATGCATTACTCTATTCACGGCAACGATTCGTCTCGATACTTTACATTCGGCACTTCTGCGGTGGCCAAAGAAATAGGCGAGTGAGACTCCGATAATTATTACAAAACGCAAGTAAGGGAGCCCTTTAGCTAAGACGCGTTTCTGAAGTGCTTCCGAAGGCAGACGTAATTGCAATCAGAACAGGTTTTCCATAGAATTTTAAGCCTGACGTGAGACGGGTCTCTACAAGGCAAACACCGTGTATACAGATCCTGATTCCCAGGGTATCAATCATGTCCACCCTTCAACCCGCTCCCATTCCCATTGCCACTCCCATGTCTCAACCCCACCTACTTCCTCCCTTCAACCATGATGATATGATATCCCTCGCTCGTCTTCACCTCGCCAATCTTCGGGCTACCAGTTGTACTAGGCTCCAACTCATATGCTACCTTCTCGAAGTCCTGCATCAAGCTCCCTCTGACTTTCCAACCTAGGCTGCCACCTTGTCTCGCTTTGTCCTCACTCATTTCCCTGGCCACTTCGTCAAATTTTGCGCCGTTGCGCAGCTTCTCCAATGCTTCTTCCTTCTTAGAGTGCTTTTCGCAGAGTATGTGGCGTACGTTTATTGAAGTTGCTGGTTTGAGTTTTCCGCCTGAGCCTTTTCCCCCTTCACTTTTACTGTTACTGCTCTCGTCTTTGTCTTTTCCCTTGCCCTTGTTTTTAGGCGCCATCTTGGGATAGCGATGCGCGAACGAGGCTGCAGTGGTTTTGGAGACGTTGCAGTTACGATTGATACGTTGATCAAATGTTTTTGTAAGCAAGGTCTGGATTCGTGGAAATCGTATCGGTGATCTATCGTCTAGGTGAGTTTGCAATGTGGTAAAGTTATGCGCATGGGAGGCTTAAATTGGTGAAAGTGTACCGGAGCTCTGAGCTCTGCTGCGGGGCCCGATGCATCGGAGTGGGGTGGCGGCTATTTATGACAAGGATAACCTGGGCTGGACACGAGAACGGAAGCACGGTGCACTTGTATGCGATTGACCAGTTCCATTATACTTAGATTGTATTGCTTTCGTGATTATGCACATGAATCCTCATTCCTTGAGCTGCTAAGCTCGTCATGCCTTGCTATCTACTTCCGCCAAACACTACATAAGATATTGGCCGGTGTAGCTTCCCCACAGATGCTGCTGTCCCTTGCAGTGCATAATACGGCGGAGCGCGGCGCGGCGATGTGGGCTTTATCTAATCGGAGTAATTATACAATTCAGGGAGCCCTGATGCCCTCGCTACTTCATCCGTTACCATTGACGATTGCTCGAGGCGCCGTTCCATTAATACCGTTCTGTGCGAGTACAATATCCATGAAACTTTTCCGAGGCTTCTGCTTCTTCTCCGGCTGTTCGTCGTTGTCTGCTAGCTGTATTCGCCGTCTTTTACACTCAGCGCGCATCTCGTGGAGTAGCGGTCGAAGGCTATCGACTTTCTCGACTTCGTCGTAAAGATGCGATTCTTCCACCCAATACAGGCCTTCCATGGCTGAAAACTGATTCTTGGCTTCTTTGATGCTGTCCTGGATCTTGGCGTAATCGAAATCCGGAGCGCCTTCCATGGGGAAACGGAAATCCTGGGCTAGGAGGGCCACGTCGTATTGACGGAGGATGGCATCTCGTTGAGCGCGGCTCACGGGAATACGAGACCAATCAGAATAAGGAGTGCTGAGGTATGCTAGATCAAGTTCTGGAAGTCCAAGTATGCCAACAGCCTGGAAGGAACAAATGTATGTTCTGTTTGGTATGGCCTGCGAGTTGCAGAGATCCTCCGCAGCCGCATAAAACAGTGGCAGGAAGACAGCCGATACGCCGAGTTCTTCGCCAGAGAAATGAAGCGGTCGATTTGTGCCTAACTCGCAGGCGCGCCGTAAGGCACGTGGGAGCTTGGAGATACGATCCTGACGTGCTAGCAATCCCTTCTGGCGTTTCTCTTCCTGATCTGCTCGACGCTGGGTTTCCTGCTCTTCTCGTATACGTGCTGCCTCGGCTTCTTCTGCCTGGCGCTTAATTTCGGCTTCTGCTTCGGCCTTCTTCTTTGCTTCCTCGATCTCTTGAGTCTTACGAGCTGCCTCTTCTTCTTCCTTCCTTTTTGCTTCAGCTTCGGCCGCAGCTTCGGCGGCTTTGCGTTTTGCTTCTGCATGCAGCTTTTGTTCCTCTTGGCGACGTGCGCGTTCAACTTCCGGGGTCGCTATTCTTTCAGGAGGCACGGGCGTAGACTTGGCAGATGCTGTCGGTGTTCTCTTCATGCTGACATCATCTGTTGACGCATCAGATAACTTTCTTTTCCTGATTTTGTCTTCGACAGTCTTGTATTTGATCTTGTTCTTTACGACTTTGCGTTCATCTGGAGAATCAATCTCAGGCGTTGGTTTGGCACTGTGAGGTCTGGCTGGTTTGGTGCGAATCTTGGCTGGATGCTTCGTAGCATGATCCTCGTCACTCTCGTCTGAATGTGCTCGATCTGCTTGTTTAGATTCGTTGTCATCCGACCGTACTTTCGCTGGTTTCTTGACTGGCTTCGCCTCTTCGCCTTCGCTATAAGATCGCTGCTTGATCTTTCGGGTGGGCGGTCGTACGTCTTCTTCGCTCTCTTCTTCTGATGAATCGTCGGACACAACTCGCTTTCTTCTCTGATCCTCCCTAGTTGCCTTCTCTTTCCCAGACATTAATCGCCGGGACTTTTGGGGAGCAGCGGGCACCGTCGTCGGTTTTGCCAGATGCGCACGTTTCGACTCAACACGTGGAGAAGACGATCGTTCTCTTCGTGGCGACGCCTTTCTCTTCATGCGATTGGCAGAAGCGTTTGGCGCTTCTCTCTTGACTCTTCGAGGGCTCCGGTGCGTTCCTTGATACTCTTCACAGGCGCGCTTCAGCATGTCCCTCTCTTCCTCCCATTTCGGGCCATGGCGCTCCTCGGAGATTTCGTAGTACGTCTTGTTCTCTTTGTTTCGGCGAGTGGGGTTGAAATTGTCTTGTTCGAGAAGCAGTTGTATGATCTTGAGATATCCTCGCCCTATAGCCACTGTCATGGGCGTTTCTGGGTGCTTGGACGGGTCAGGATCAGCCTTGAGGCCACTCGCTAAGAGGATACTGAGAATGTCGTAATGTCCACCTCTTGCCGCTGCAACGCCACACGTAATGTTCGGCTTGATGTTACTATTGATCAACTCTCCTACTGCAAGGATATCGCCGTCACCGGCTTTTTCGATCAGGGTTTCCACATTAAACTCGTTGTACAACAAGCGCGATGCGGTCTTGGCCTGCTTCTGGGTACGCTCGTGGTCGTTGGTAGATGTGTCTACCCGCCTCCTCATCGCTTCCCTGAGTTCCTTCTCAATCTCTTCTGCATCTTCATCTTCTTGATCCAGCACATCGATTGCACGCTGCCCCTTCTTGTTCGAGTGGTGTGGATTGACCTGGCCCTCGTTGAGAAGCAATCTGACTACGTCCAGGTGTGAGTTCTCCACTGCATCGATGAGGGGGGTGTCCCGATCGTGACTCTCGCAGTCTGTACGGCAGCCTTTGCTAATCAGATACCGAACGACAGGTGCCCAGCCATGCAACGAGGCCTTTTGTAATGGAGCGATACCAGCGTAATCCGGTTGATTTAGCTCATCGGGAGCTTCTTCAAAGGCTTCCTTGACTGCATCAAGGTCGCCCTTTTCACTTTCTCGAGCGAGTCGCGTAGCGCCAAATCTATCGACCTTTCGCTGTGGCATGGTGCGTGCGGGTGAGGTCAGCGCACGATGCGTGGAGCGCTTTACTCGGGCGTGTTGCAGATGTGGTGCGGAAGTAGGCTGTGGTGATGTTGAATGATCTGAACTCGATCCCGACCAATGCTCTTCTGTTGACAGAGCGAGGTTGGTGACCTCGCGGCGCTTGCGGCCCGCGATGCCTGTGACGGCGGATTGAGTCGATTGCGAACGCTTGTGTGGACGGCCAAACCCCGGTGTGCCAGGCGAGTTGGGTGGGCGCGCGTCTTTCAAACCCTCGGTCCTTGCTTTTTGTCGCGGTGGTTCGAAGGCTTTGGGGAACGAGTCATCGCGCAGCTTGCGCTTGCGATTTTCGACTGTCGACGCGCTGCGGCCGCGGGTGGTGGTGTGTGTGGGAGAAAGGGCGGACCGGACAGGCGATTTGGCCGAGTCATTTGGGCTGGTGTCCTTGGTGTGTCGCGAGGCAGTGCGGCTGCTGGGTGAAGTAGGAACTGGGCTCTTTGCATCACGCTCAGAAGCGTGCTTGACGCCATTGACCTTGACATGATTGCCGTTGCTCGAGCGGCGACGGCCGTTGGGATGGGGTGAATGCGCCCGCGACTCTTCCTTGATGGAGCGCAGCCGTGATGCATCATCGTTGTTCTCGTCGTCGTCGATGCGCTCCGTCTTGATCACCTTGTTCTCGACGGGGTCCTCGTCCCGTGACAGGACGACTGTCTCGGCCTCAGATTCGCCTTCGGCATCCTGGTCTTCGTCGTGGGCATGTTGGGATGGAAAAGCGGCAACCTTGGGTGCCGGGCGTGGAGAGGGCGGACTGTGGGGACGGTCGTGGTGAAAGGGCTTTGGGGCAGAGGGTGCGTTTAGGACCGGATCGGCATTACTGGTCATTACGCTGGGACAGGACACTCGAGTTCCTGCCTCATGCTGGCTTGCAGAGCAAGGGACGGAAGGTGCACAGCGGAGGCCTTTGCAGCACGATAGGTGCGGGCGGCAACAACAGGGCGCTTGGCTGTTGGAAAAGCTTCAAGGGATGTCGCGGTCGGGGGGTTGGTGATGAAGGCGCGTTGTGAGGTGTAGTGGAGGTCGAGCGAGCGACACGGAGAAGAGAGCTGAGAGGCTTGCCAGTAGCAGGCAGTGCTCCACCCACCATTCACCGGCCTGCACCATCCATGGGGGGCATGGATCCAAAGACGGCCCCGTCGCGACAGAAGGCAACCCTGCACTCGCCTTTGTGCTCGTCCCAGGCAGGCTATCGTGCATGGTGAGCGACAGGCAGCGCAACATGGCCATCACAGGGCGCTGTGGTCGCGACGTCTGATGTTGCGTGGCTCCATGTTCTGCCAGTCGGCCTCTCCCACTCACATGAAGCTGTCTTGTCTTGCCTGTCCCGTGTTCCTCGTCGCTCGCCAAACCAGCCGAAACAGGTCTCCCAAGGTTCCAAACTGCCGCTAAAACGGCCTTTGCCGCGTTATTTAGCCCTCGTCATCTCCTGCCGGCCAATTTGTTTGGTTCAGTCGGTGTTAGCCTGAACCACTGAGGAGATTGGGCCCCATAGCACGTGATTCACTAATCGAACAAGCGGTCAGCACCAGTCAAGCCTTCATCATTCTGCCGTCACCAGCCCCAGGCCTTGTACACTCTCCAATACCATCCCACCATGGCCTCGCTATCGTTGTCGCTCGAGGACTTGCATTCGGTGGCTCTGCTGCGCGCCTTCTATCTCGCTGCATCACTTCTTGTATCGCGACACCACTCAGTCGCACCTGCAACCTCACTAATCAGCGTGCTTACTAGATCCTCGTCATCCAGGCCGTTCCTGCCCTGCGCTCTCGCTTTCTTGCCTATGGCTCTCGTGTCGCTGGTCTAAGCGGGAGGAAGGTGCTATCCGTTCAGCAGCAGCAGCAGCAGCAGCAGCAGCCAGCTCTCACCCGCATTCTCGATTACGCCGCCTCGCTGCAGGTTCCCCACAACTACTTCACCCATTTCTATATTACATCGGTGCTCTGTTCGCTGTTTTGGGCATGGAGACTACGCGTCTGGGAAGCTGGTGGGCAGCAGCAGATTATCTGGGTGCTCATGTTGCTTCAAGGCCTGCGCCGCATGCTCGAGTCCTACGCATATACTTCAACGAGCAAGAGCCGAATGTGGTTTGCTCACTGGGTACTTGGTCTCCTCTTCTACACCACGATAAACATGGCCATCTGGGTTGAGACACCCAGCAACACTGTCAGTAATTGGGCATCCGTGCCGGGTGTCATCACAGCCCAGATGCTGCAACACTCTTACCACAGCTATCTATATCGTCTCCGCACCGAAAGCAACGACTACCAGCTTCCGTCGCATACTGTGTTTCCCAATCTCCTCTGCCCGCACTATACCTGCGAGGTCGCTATCTATGCGTTGTTGTCGCTCCTGGCAGCCCCAGAAGGTAGCTGGGTCAATTGGACACTAATCTGCGCGACTGTATTCGTCGCTACAAACTTGGGGGTGACGGCAGTAGGTACGAAGAACTGGTACGTGGAGAAATTCGGCGCCGATAAGGTAGGTCCGCGGAAGAGAATGGTCCCTGGGATCTGGTGAAGCAGTGCTTGCTCGCAGAGTGGAACGTCGTGTTCAAACTTATCTTAGGAACAACCTTTACAACAAACCAGCATTGTTCAAAGCCTATCACGCGTTACCCTAGAGTTTTGCACTTACAGTCTCTTTCTTTATCCATTTCGTGTTTCCAGTCTCCTAGTTTCCACCGTCTAAAGTCGCCTTTCTCCGTAGCGATGACGACAGGCGGGATGGAGTTGGCACTATCCGCGTCGTCTACGCCCTTGGGCCCTTTGTGCGGGGTATCTTGCAGCGAAGTGCCCCACTCTAGATGGTTGTCTTGGACAATTAACCCTATCCAGCAGATCGTCCTGCACTCCATCGTGCAGTTTCGTTGGTGGCTTGCTTATTGACATGGTAGTTGTCGACTAGGGTTCTGCTGCAATATAAGCCAGACTTATCCGCAGTTTACGGTTGAGATTTCACCCATCTACTATTCTTCGCCTTTACAGCATGTCTGAATCCGAAGCACCGAAGGATCTCCCTGAGATGGAGTACCGCTTCATGGGCAAGAGCGGACTGCAGATCTCTGCCATCTCGCTTGGTGGTTGGCTCACTTACGGAGGACACGTTGGCGATGACAACACATTCGCCTGTCTTAAAGCAGCCTTCGATGCTGGGATCAACTTCTTCGATTGCGCTGAAGGCTACGCAAAAGGCGAGTCGGAGAAAGTCATGGGCCGCGCTATCAAACATTTCAATTGGAACAGGAATGATATCGTCGTCTCCACCAAGGTAGTCTAGTCTTAACGAAACCTCGTGAAGACAGTGCATTAACTTACAAAGATCTACTGGGGCACTCACAACTCCGCCCTTCCTTCGCCCCGCAACAAGATCAACAATCTCGGGTTGTCAAGAAAGCATTTAATTGAAGCCACGGAAGCCTCTCTGCAACGCCTACAGCTAAGCTATGTGGACATTCTATACGCTCATCGTCCGGATCGCTACACTCCGATCGAAGAGACTGTGCGCGCCTTCAACTACCTGATCAACACTGGCAAGACCCTTTACTGGGGTAGGTATCTCCATGTACTAGATGTATGTGTAACATACGCTAACTTCATACATCGCACTTTAGGTACATCCGAGTGGCTAGCATCGGAGATCGAAGAAGCATGGGCTGTGGCTGACCGCCTTGGCCTTATTGGGCCTATCGTCGAACAGCCAGGCTACTCGCTTCTTCGTCGAGACAAGGTCGACCAAGAGTTCAAAGACGCGAACCTCTACGGACGTCGTGGTCTTGGCCTCACAATCTTCTCCCCACTCCAAGGTGGCCTTCTCACAGGAAAATATGTAGACGGTGTCCCCGACGATTCGCGCCTCCGCCAGTCCGACGACCCTTACATTCAATCCGTCATCAAAACTGTCGGGAGCGACGCCTGGAATCAGCAACAAGACAAGATCAAGAAGCTCATGGACATTGCTAAGAAGCTTGATACTGACGTTGCTACCCTATCTATGGCATGGGTCTTGTCCAACAAGAATGTCTCAAGTGCTATTACTGGTGCGTCAAGGCCAGAGCAGATATATCAGACCGTCAAGGCGGTTGATGTGTACAGGAAATTGACAAAGGAGAACCTGAACGAGATTGAACAAGTCATGGGAAGCAAACCTGCGGAGCTCACCATGAGATTCGGATAGTTTCCTTGCTAGAAAAGACCTTCACCAGTGGAAAGTAAGTGTCTTGCACCTGTGGCTCGGATTTCCAGTACGACATTCTGGCAAGTTCATTACCCATTGATCACCCCAATATCATATGTGTCTTTGCGCAAATAAAATTCCTTCAGAATAAAAATGCTGTGCTAAAGCATGTGAGAAATGCCTTTTAGAAAATTTTAATAAGTGTTGTAGAGAACTTACCTGGCCAGTCCTTACTCCTCGTAGCAGCTGGTTCTGTCACGTGCTCTCGCGTCATGGTCCGTGCATTGTCTGCCTAAAGCAACAGGCTGCATCACTTCGTGGAGCGACCACAGGCTTTTCCACAGTGGTTGCTCTTCTTTCTTACCATCTTCTCATCACCTGAACACGTTCTCAATAGCCACGATTCGCCAATTTGTTCATCCCTGAAGGTCCATAACGCCTCGAGATTAACGGCACGCGACGCTAGTTGCCATACGCCAAGCGCGCAAAAGAAGCATCTGCTAACACGACTATGGCGGGTAAAGAGGCGACAGTCTACATACTCGATCTGGGGCGGTCGATGGGCGAGAAGAGGAATGGCCGCGAGCAGACTGACCTTGACTGGGCATTGGAGTATGTGTGGGACAAAATCACAACTACCGTAAGTCGTCGTTCATTGGGAGATTTAGTATGTTTGATGTGCGGTAATGCTTCAACTCTTACACAAATGTCGGTTTCAAGAATAGATTAACAGCAATTCAGGTTGCCACAGGCAGGAAGAGCGCGTTGATGAGTGTCATTGGCTGCCGAACGGACGAGACCGATCTCGCTGGGATTATGGAAGAGGGTGAAGGGTATGAGAATATTAAGGTGTTCTCGGAACTAAAGTCGTATGTGCCACGTTAGAAGAGACGTTGCTCCTGCTGATAGACGTTAGATATCTACTAGGCGATGTTCGAATGCTACAAGAGCAACTCAAGCCAAGCAAAACGGACAATGGGGATCGTGAGTGGCAGACATTTGTGAAGCCTCTTCATACTAATAGCAATAGTACTCTCCGCCCTTGCAGTAGCTGTACACATGATTGATAACGCAACCAAAGGGACAAAAGGCAACCCATTAAAGTACGATCGTAGGGTCATCATCGTGACTGACGGTCGTGGCCAAATGGACACTGAAGACCTCGAGCAGATGGCTTCGAAGATTAAAGATCCAGATGCTCCATTCGAGATTATCCTGCTTGGTTTAGACTTTGACGACCCAGATGTAGGCTACACAGAAGAAACGAAAGAGTCTCGAAAGGTATGAGGGATGGGTGCCAAAGCTTGAATGGAGCTAATATGATCTAGGCAAAGAACGAGCAGATTTTGAAAGGCTTTGTAGAGGATTGCAACGGCAATTTCGGCACACTTGCGACAGCTATTGAGCAGCTTCATACCCCTCGCCTTAAGGACACCCGGCCAGTCCAAAGCTACAGAGGCTCACTTACACTGGGAGATGCTAGCAAGTACGAGGCCACTATCACTATCGACGTTGAACGGTATCCATGTACCATGATTGCGAAGCCACCCACAGCAAGTACATTCGCAGTGCGTGCAGATCATGCTGGCGCATCTGGCCCAAGCGTGGAGTCATCGGCGACTGTAGTTGGTGAGGACTACCCAATGACTGATCTGTCAGCGGTCCACAATCAGCGCCTCTACCAGGTAGACAACCTGGATGAGCCCGGCCTGAAAAAGCCAGTCGAGCTTGATGAGCTAGAGCGCGGCTACGAATACGGCAGAACAGCGGTGCACATTTCGGAATCTGACATGAACGTTGTGAAATTGGAAACCCAGCAGGCTCTGGAGTTAGTGGGCTTTATCAAGGGTGAGGAATTTGATCGTTATCTTCCCTTGAGTCGCGCCAACTTCATAGTGCCGCAAAAGGCCAACCCGCAAGCTCAGCTCGCTTTATCGTCCTTCATTCACGCACTCTACGAAGCTGATTGCTATGCGGTTGCACGTTTGGTAGCGAAGGATCTAAAACCTCCAGTGTTGCTACTACTTGTTCCACGTATCGAGTTAGAGTGGGAGGCTCTAGTTGACGTTGAATTGCCTTTTGAAGAAGACATGAGACGATACAAGTTCCCGCCATTGGATCGCAAACTCACAGTCAGCGGCAAGACCATCACTGAGCATAAAGATCTACCGACAGATGAACTTCTCAATGCCATGAGCCACTACGTCGATGCGATGGACTTATCGACATTTGGTCGCGACGAAGATGGCAATGAGGAAGAATACGCCAAACCAGAAGACACATTTTCCCCCCTTGTCCATCGTATCCTCCAGGTCATAAAATGGCGGGCGACACATCCTGATCCCACCTTACCCATGCCAGACCCGCCGGAGATCCTGATGAAATACTCACAGCCACCAACAGAGCTCATCGCAGCGGCTGTAAAGCAATTGGATTCCGTCAAGAAAGCAGCAGACGTCAAAAAGGTTCCGCCAAAGGTCAGAGGTCGTGGTAAACGGCAACGTACAGACCGCGATAAGCCTCTTTCAGGCCTTGATGTTGACGAGCTCCTCGGTAAACCCAAGCGTGTCAAAATCGAAACCAACAACCTCATACCTTCGTTCAAGCAAGCTCTCGCTGCCTCTGACGATCTAGACGCCATTCAAGAAGCCGTAGAAGGTATTGCGAAGGAAGTCCATAACCTCATTAGCAGCAGTATTGGAGACAACGCTTATGGACGGGCACTTGAAGCTATTCGCGTCATGCGAGAAGAGCTCACCGAGCTCGAGGAACCAGAGATGTACAACACGTTTGTGGTGCGGCTGAAGGAAGATATTCTTGGCGGAAAATTGAATGGCAATCGCCGAGATATGTGGTGGAAGATTAAGGGAAGTCGGTATGGACTCATCGACTCGAAGAAGAGTTACGTCAGTCCTGTCACGGAGGACGAAGCCCGAAGGTTCTATGAGGTTTGACAGGCTGAGTCGCCAAGCTCAACCGGTTTGCCTGGAAACGTAGTAGAGCAAGGCAAGCACTGCAGGTATCTGTATTACGACTTCGAGTTATCTACAATAGGACCATGGTTGCATGCACCGATGTATTTGTGCCTCTAGCTACTCGTACACCCGTTGTTTCTTTCTGCCACCACATTCCGTAGATTCGAACAACTGCAAGCCCAACAGCCAAATTTGCACATTTCGTGTCTGCAAGTTTGGCTCGTGCCCAAAGGCTAGCGCGCATGCTCGGGGAGCGTCGTTTCGTCATACGAAGTTCTCACTCACCACCACCTCGCCGCCCACCAGGCGCAACCATGTCCAAGATGTCCAAGCCCAGCTTCCACCAAGTTCGTCGTAAGTAGCTACAACTGTCTCATCATGTTTGTTTCGCGCACTTGAAGTGGTTGCATGCCGCCAGGGGGCTGGAAAGTTTGTTGTGCGATGCGGCTGACTGCTGTCCCATGCTTATTCGCTGCAGCACTGCCGTGCGACTATCGGACTCCGACTGACATCAGATGATGAGCCTCACACATGTAGAATTCCTACTGGTTGAAGGCCACTGCTCAGCCTCCAGGAGTTGCAGTTCAGCCGCGACGCCAGTGCGGCCGTTCCGAGGGCGTTGACCGGTCTTTTGGAAATCGCCTAGGAAATTCTATACTTCGAAACAATTCATTTCTTCAACATCGAACCTTGGGCTCCCAGACTCAAGAAAATGCATTAGTGATGCATGTTGTACGTTAGCTAAATCTGTGATACCTTCGACGATCTACAGCTATGGAGCCTTCAACCCTACGGTACTCATACTCACCTGCGTCTCCCGAGATCCGCGTCTCAAGACCACAGTATGCTTCCACACCTGCCAGAGCAAGCGACGAGTCCTCCGACATTGGGCGCGACATCCCATTGAGATTCGAAGAAGATATGAACGACCCAGGTCTAGGGATCCAGATGATACCTATAACAACGCCAAAATCACCAGGCGCTGCGTATTGGCGGCAGGAAACCAGTGATAGAAAGCATGATGTGTTCTCTTCTGTCGCATCCTATCCTCAGCCACGGCCGTCATACTCTAGAACGCCAGACACGCTGTATTCATTTGGGTCTGGTATCTCGAGAGCGCGAACAGATCCTATGACCGAGAGGCTCATTGCGCATCGGGCGACCCAGTCAACAAGATGGCATATACATTGGCGTATACCAGCACTCATGGGATTTGCTTTCTTCATGGGCCTCGTGTTCGCGCTCCTCCAGCACTTTTTGTACACCTTCCTGCACCAGAGGCGAGAAGACGATGAAGACAAGAAGTTTCGATGGGTTCTTTACGGGCGCGCGTTGGCATACCTCTCAAAAGTCGCTTTTGGGTCATGCGTGGTACTTGTCTTTCGACAGCGCATGTGGAGAGCTTTCAGAGAGCAGGCGTTGACTGTGCTATCTATTGATCAGATATTCGGTGCAACAGAAGATCCTTCGCTCTTTGGGAACTGGGAAACTGTATCGGGTGCGCCGCTCCTGTGTGCCATCGCCATGGTTAGTAATTTGACGGGCGCAAGCCACATATAAACATACACTAATTGCGAACGCGGACTTGCAGGTTATCTGGCTGATTCCGTTGGCAACAATCATATTTTCACCCGGTGCACTTACCTTCGGAACCTATCTCGACATCGAAGTACTTGACCTTAAGGTTCCTACGCTCAACTTCTCGGTGGAATCCACAAAAGATTGGCGACACCCGGTCAAGCTAGAGGATGGAAGCAACAAGAGGTCGATGATGTACTACAATACCACCGATCTTGCTGCCGCAGCCCCAGGGTGGTTTGACTATTACGATCAGCCATCAGCAGAGTTAAGGCGCATTGCGCTTCTGCTAGCATACAATGGTATGGATCATCCAAACATTAGGCAGGGTGCTCGACAAAAGGCTTGTGGAGGATCCTACAATTGCACATACGAACAAAGCTTCACTGGGCCAAGTTATCAATGCGAGGAGGTTGCAAGTAATTTTGACGACACGGGAGGATCAAATCATTCAGATGCGCCTTTTAATATGAGCATTCTAGCACCGCAAGGAAGCTACGTGTACTATGCGGAGGTCGACAAAGGTGCATACCCCCGCCCTCAAGCCGCTGAATTTCGGGCGGGCAACGGGGGAATACCTGTTGGAGAAGCCCCATCAGATCTAGGTGTTTTCAAGTCGGAACCTGTGTTGTGGATCGGTTACGCATTCAATTCGACAAAAGAGTTAGCGACAGACGACCCACTTGCAATAAACTGGACACATCGCTATGATTCACATATCATCCGCTGCATACATATGGAAGCTAGGTATACCGTCAAATGGGAATTCACTGAGCCATCCTTCAAATCCACGATTGAGTTAAAACACCAAGCGCCCGTCGTGGACACAGACTTTCCGCGTGGGGTTGACGGCAAGATAGATTACACTACTATGCCCAGGCCTACGGACAACTACATCAGCCCTCGACACAACGTGGGTGTTTACAAGAAGATTACGGCATATCATGCAATCGGCGATATGTTTAGGGAGTTTCTTCGCGGACATGTCGATATTACGGCACCAAAACCAGGGCCATACTACGCACAAGTCCATTCGAACGTCACAATGACACGACTAGTGCAAAAAAACAGCGAGCCTAAGAACAATCTCACGGCTGAAATTGAGGCCTTCTATTCAGACATGGTGGTTTCATTGCTATCAGTACCAGAGATGTTGGTGGTAGCCGAAGAAAAACTCACAGTGAATCGGTCACGACTCCAGTCCTCTTTCGTCTACGTACCTGGGAGGTTATGGCAATGTTATGCGCCAGTCATCTTCGTTACTTTCCTCATTCTCTTGTTCGGCGCTCTAACGATTTGGCAAGATGGAACGACGTTCTCGACTGGGTTTTCTCGTATACTGGTTACTACTCGCAACACTACGTTAGATGATATCGGTCATGGCGCGTGTCTGGGCAACGATCCCTTCCCAATGGAGTTGATGCGCACCAAACTTCAATTTGGTGCTCTTGCTGACGGCGAAGAGGACTACCTGCGAAATGATGGTTATCAAGGCAGCGGTGGCCCTCTAGTTCCACATCACTGCGCTTTTGGCGTTGCTTCCGAAGTTGTGCCTATCGTCAGAGGTACGCCATATGCGGGTCTGAATCAGCGAAAAAGCAGAAGAAAGGTAAGCAAGGCAAAGATGGAAATTGAGTAGGCAAACCTGTGCCTAAGAAGCTTTGGCGTGTGATCCGTGAAACAAATTTATACTGATACTTGCTCCTATACCCAACTCAGTATATGCCAATGACCCTATTGACTGGAATATCGACACTCGTCATGTAACTCGCCACATCACTAAGCAGATACACGTAGTCGCAATGACCTGTAGTCTTGCCCCACGAAGAGTGTCGTGAGGAGCCGGACGTCTGCACAAGTGATTCATACCTCTAGCATCGTCTCGAGACACATACTGCATTAGGATTGGATGGAAACCTCAGCAAATCTGCCCATCCAACCGCTCTGCCACAATGCCTTCACCAAAAAGCCAAACAGTCCTTGCGTTTCACTGGATCCATCGATTTGCTTTTCGTCCATTTGCATGAGCATTCTAGTTGAACACGACGGTTTTCTGACCGTTCAAAAATACCCTCTTCTCACTCCACCATTTGACCGCCGCAGCCAAGACCTGACTTTCAACATTGCTTCCCTCCTCCACCAATTCCTTGGGGCTCAAAGCATGATCAACCCTCGCAACGCGCTGTTCAATTATTGGTCCCTCATCCAAATCGGCTGTAACAAAATGTGCGGTTGCCCCGATGATCTTAACACCGCGCTCATAAGCCTGATGGTACGGTTTCGCGCCCTTGAAAGAAGGCAAGAAAGAGTGATGGATGTTGATGATCTTGCCCGACATTTCTGTACACAGACGAGGTGAGAGCACTTGCATGTAGCGTGCGAGAACCACAAGATCGATGTTGTGTTGTTTGATCAAATCCAATATCTGTGTCTCCTGTTTCTCTTTGGTATCCTTGGTTACGGGTAGGTGGTGGAATTCGATACCGTTGTTCTTTGCTAGTTCAGCGAACTCGGGGTGGTTGGATACAATGATTGGTACATCCACCTTGAGTTGACCAGACTTGACGCGGAACAATAAATCGTTGAGGCAATGGCCGATCTTGGACACCATGATAAGGACCTTAGGCTTTGCGTCTACCCGCTGGATCTGGTACGTCATACTCATCTCCGAGGCGAGCTTCTTCATGCTATCTTGTAGTGCGGAGACATCAGGGGAGTGTCCAAAATGGACGCGCATGAAGAAAGTCTTGGAGTCTGGGTCGGAGAATTGCTGTAGATCCAGAATGGTGAGGTTTTCCTTCGCTAAGAGACCCGTGACAGCATACACAATGCCTGCTTTATCGGGGCATGACAGAGTAAGGTAGTGGTCGTCACCTGCCATCTTGGATGTTGAGATCCGTTCTGTGGAGCCAATTTGTTGAAGTCGAGGTACTGAGGTTGCTATGGATCGTCTGCTCAGATTCAGTGATGACTGTTTGGTCGAAAATTTAGGAACTAGGTTTTGCCGGTTTCGGGAAGCGTCGTTCGGTGGGTATATGGATTGTCGGGCCGCAAATGCGCGCGTTGATGTGTGGAGTGACCGTGTGCAGGTGCGTGCTGGACGTAGAAGCATTTTATGGCAATCTGATCTCTTTTTGCAAAGACTGGACGCGAAATGGCGTTTTCTCAATGCTGTGCTAGAACCTCTGCGGCTTAGGTATAGTGGCCGGAATCGGCCGACGATCTAGCCCTGTCGCTTACCAGTCGACTCGCGAGCGTATACGCGTAGGCAAAAATCTCTACCTTGATGCTCAAAACGTGCGAAAAGGTAGGTGAGACGTACCAATGCTCCATAAGTTTACTACCGGAGTACTTAAAACACTCGTGTGTTGGCAACAAGCGTATACAAATTCGACGAGTTAAAGACTTTTTCTACCTCGGGCGCCATGCGTACAATCGAAGACGATACTGTCAAAGGTAGAGACCAAGCAAAGATAGACTATCTTTCCGTACATCCAACTATGATTATCTCTCGTGTTCCGTACAGTCCAATGCACTTGTAGATACATTGAGCTTCTCGCGACCCCTAGTGAGCTCATCTGCCATCGTAACCAAAAGCAATTTGATAAGAATCACTGGTGCATAGTTCAGTTGCCAAGTGTGTCAGTACTCAAACTGGATTTCAGACTAATCTTACCATGTCTTTGTATACAGTATGCCATCGAAGTTACTAATAGAATATGTTGTAGCTAGCATGCCAATCAAGAAGTCAACCACAGAGTGATTTCACCTAGCATCTATGTGCAAGAACTTAAAAACGTAGTCAGGTGTGCTGCGCTATAGAAAGATACAAGTTAATGCAGCCACAGAAGCGGAGAGTCCTTTATTTGTGCTCGAAGATTGGTAATCAACTGTAGTGCGGTAGCCAAATGGCCCAAGAAATTATAATTCTGTTCACATCTTGACCTAAAGATTGCTTTACTGCTGGTATTCAGGTGGGTGGTGCGTGCTGATCTTCCTGCAGTGGTCTTTGCGATTGATCGTAACTAGTAAAGCCGCCCCCGATAAATGTTTTGCCCTCGAGATATGGTCCCTGATTCATTGGATTACTATACTGCTGCCAATTTGTTGACGAGCCGGTATCCGGGCGAAAAGACCAGAGACATCTCGACATCCCCCTTTTTCTAGATAGGCAAGTGTCAACGAGAGTATACCAACCCGCTCCCACAGTGTGGGACTAGACTGAGGTACTTTTCGCAACGTCAGGAACCGTGCCGCTCCATGTTCCGTATCGCAGAATCTTCCAGCAAATACAAGAACACTAATGAACTCGCCAGAGACATGCTTGGCGGTCCATTGTTGCTGGGTGATGGCGATCGACATGGCGGTGAAAGCAAGGCGACCCTTCTTATGACCCATCCTATACCAATCCATGTCCTTATCAAAACTGTATGACATTTTTTCTTCACGACCGGGCCTTCCAATCAACTTCCCCCAAGACCACTCTCGATCAACATCTTTGATCCTATAAAAGGTATTCAAGAAGTACGGGTCTCTGATCTCAAGTGTTGATAACATCCCATCTGATAAGCGACGTATAGAGTCTCTGTCGAGCAGTCGAACTCGAGACTGACATTCAGGATGTGAAAGGTACATATTCGCCGCCCAAACAATATTGGGGCTTGTGGAGTTAATGAGATCACTCATATATGCCACGTATTCACGATCGGGGGGCAAGCGCCAACTAACCGTACCGTTCCAACCAGCCCACGTCCACGAAGGCAGGTGATTACGTCGTGTACAAGCCTCTGAGATGAACATGACATGATTTGGGCTTGCACGGTGATACCATGACGATAGCGATAAAGCGAAGGTGATTTGAGGGCTCGTCGCGCTTCCGGCAATGTCGCCTGTCCATAATGGAACTCCTTGGAATATAATTAGAGATTTGGTTTGCTCGTACATCCCGCAAATCCCCTGAACTACAGTTGAGTACGCGCAATCAGTATACGTCTCTTTTTCAATTCGCATGGTATGATTGCTTACATGCTGGTAGGATATCTGTGTCTTGCGTCAAGTGCCTCTTAGTGAATTCACGCATGTGATCAGCCAGCCCTCGCAGTTGTGCTCTAACGTTGATCTCATTAACCACTGGAAACCCATAGTCAAGCCGATATGCCTCGTCGTTGGAGATAACAGCATCATCTTGGTGCGCATTGCTACCTCCACTAAAAGCACCTCCTTTGAATATGCCAGTAAGCAGGAAGTCGACCAGAAGATAATTAGAATTATCTTTGAAGCTTGCAGGTGTGTGGAACAGCGTTATGTCTGCGCTCTCGTGAGACGCCATACTGCGACATTCCCAGTAGGTCTGGTGTTCAGTGAAAACAATGCGGCGATTGGAAAGCACACCTTCTTGGTAAGTCCAGCCACGAGTCCAATACTGCGACTGCATTACTTCTCGCCGCGGATCAGGAAGTATTGATAAAAGTAAGCTTCCGCTATCGACATAGTACTTTGGTTGCGGTCTGCGGGGTGTCGATCGTACTCCAGGGAGACCATGGCTAGCACCGCTTCCTGCCGCTGCTACGATCGTGAAATCCGCTGCTTCGTATATCGTCGTCATCCTCGAGATCAGGTAGCCTTTCTCATCCAAATCCGATTGGTTTATACAACTCCGATCCACCCATAGATAGGTGAAGTTGAGTTTGCGTGTAACCTCGACTGCGTCCATAACCGTCGCTGGCCAAGGGTCCAGATCAGCGGAGGTAGATCCCCAGACATAGCTTAGAGCTGCATATGGTGTCCCCCATGGCTGTTCCTCCACCTCTGGAGGATCTTTTGAACAATTGATGAGACGAAAGCCTCGGGTGATAGGCTCGTATGATGCGCGTTGCTTGCATGCGTCACCATGCTCGCTCCGACATACATCGAGCCACATCCGTACCTGCCCAAGATCAAATGTGGACGGAATTTCCCTAGCACCCAGTAGATCCTGGTCGCTACTGTTGCCAGCCAGCTGACGGAAGACGGCTCCTACGGCGGGGATCTCGTAATCAAGCCAGGTGATATCGTGTGCAGTTGGCGGAATAGACTCAAGATCGGGTACGACGGCCATGAAAGCTCTATCATGACGAGTTCGAAGGTCTTGCCAATTCACATCTCTCTGTGCTTCTTTCAATCGCGCTCCATGGAAAATCCATGCATCGCTACTGGGAAACGCTAATAACTTGTAGCGCTCATGTGCATCTGGCTGAGTCCTGATGGATCGGAAAAAGTTGCACAATGGACACTCTGATGGGCTGGATAGCCGAGTACCAAATTGATGCACCAGGAAAGCATCATTATAGAAGTTTCGTCGATCATAGGCTTCGTGAATCTGGGCGGGGTTTGATGTGTTAAGGTTTCTCCCTCTGTAATGCCGGTAGGCTTCATCAAAATTCCAATCGATATCGATCGTTTGGCAAGCCACACATAGAGGTGACGTTGGGTCGTTGACTGTTCGACAGCGTCTGCTTCCATGGAACTCCACGTCATCCTCCGAATTGGACTTTCGTTTTCGTTTCCCGATCTGGTTCGATGATATTTCGGTCATTGCGTGGTAGAAGAATCACGACTTTCCTATGAGATGGGCGATAGTAATTTTGTTTCTATGGCTGACGGTGCAGTCGAATTTCGTACGAAAAGTTGTAAAATAGTGGTGTTGACTCATATCTATCGTTGTGGAATCTATCCTCGTATTGGCACACAGCTGAATGCAGGTCGCTCGGGCAGTGTCCAGCACAGCCTCGTTGCCTGAAACAGGCATTAGCGCCGCCACGGGCGCATCTACCCATCTTGAGCGAATCAGGAACGATCCTTGTTCTCTTCCCCAATTCATCGTTTTGCACACTAATGCCTGACGGGGAGGTTCTGCGAGCCTTCATCTAATTCAGATACTACATAGCGAGCAGCTCGTATGTCAGCGTGGACGCAAAAGGGGTTATCGAACAGCATATTCTTAGCTCGTTTCTGATCATAAGGGCGGCAACATATTTCTTTCTATTCGGCCGGACGTTATTCGGTTCTCACCCTGACTACAATCTTGCCCTTCGCCCTGCCGGTCCTGAGCTTCTCGTATGCTCTATGTACATTGTTGAATGCAAAAAGTTCGTCCACGACAGGCTTCACTTTGCCGTCCGCGACAAGTTTGCCTAACTTGATGAAGTCATCGTAATTTGTAGAAGCAAGACCGAATGAGAACGGCCGTTGCCCGCCTCCAAGCCACATGGGTACCAAGAAGCGGAAAGCGAGGTCATATATGAAGGGCAAGCTGACCTGGGACCCGATCTGTACGTACTTCGCTCCAGGCTTCGTGAAGGAGGGAGATTTCCAGTAGAGCTCGAACTGGTGGCCAACGTTATCGAGAACCATATCATAGTGCTTCGAGCTGCTTGCGAGAAGAGCAGAAACATCGTTTTCACGATAGTCAATCAACTCATCGGCTCCAAGATCCTTGCACAGTTGGGTGTTTGCACCTGTGACAGAATCAGCAGATGCGCTATCGTTCCAAACTTGGTATATTTACCTGAGCAAGTTGTAGTAACATGGCATCCCAAAGCTTTGGCGATCTGTATGGCAAATGTTCCCGTACCTCCCGAACCACCATTAATAAACACTCGGTCACCAGCTCTCACATTTGGAGCAAGACACTGATACGTCACAAGTCCACAAACCCCTAGCGTTGCTGCTTGCTCTACAGACACGCCACTAGGTATCGGCACCGTCCCAGCTTTTGAACCGATAACGTATTCCCCAAGTGTGCCAAACTGTTGCTTTGGCTCGAGTTTGCCGAATACCATTTGCCCAACCTTGACATTGCAGTCGGGTCCTTCTTGAACAACCCTTCCAGCAAAATCAAGCCCGGGTGTTGCTGGTTTCGGGATGGCCATTCGTCCAACCACTGGCAGTTCTGCTAGCTTGTAGTCGACAGGGTTTAGAGCAGCAGCGTGAACTTGAATAAGAGATTCTCCAGCTGCGAGGGGCCGCTTCGATGTCGGCAGTGGGACTGAGTCTTTGAGCTCTATCGCCTCCTCAAGCGTGGTACCACATGTCGACCATTGCCATGCTCTCATTGTTGTCGGTAGGCTCATCTCTTCCGTTCCGGTGGTGGTGGTTTGCGACATGGTTTAAGTAAAGGTCGATAACACTGTTAAGAGGAGAATATTCGAGAGAGTCGGAATACACATTGATTCTGATGCGACATCATATACTATTCTGCGGTGGCTGGTCGTCAACCAAAACCATGGGCACCATTCGGATCCCCACACGGGGAAGCTGCAAAGCGACAGTGGTCTACGGTATGCATCAGGAAAACTATCATCAACCGCACAACAAGAGCACCAGAGGTTAAACTAAGACAAGTTTGATCATCTATGTCGCGCAGCGAAAGTGTCTGTAATGGGAGAGATGGTAAAGATATGAGCGCCACGTTAGAGGCTCGACGTCGCTAGCGCCGGACCTCGTGCTTCCGCTAACGACTCCTCACAGCTACTAAACCTTGTATACCAACATAGGCCCTATGCGTTCTAGTTGTGCGTCTTACTTGTGATGATAAATATCGATCGGTTGCGGCAGGATAGATCGCTTTTGACAATGATGCATTGTTCGTCGTCGGACGCATTCTCTTAAGCCGTTCTGTCCAGATGGGGCTTCGTTTGCGTGTCGATATCGGTAACATGATCCTTTACTATCAACTCTTTAGCGCCCCAGCTGCATAGTTGGGAAACACAGCACTAGATGATGGTACAAGTTCTTCTTCTCTTACATCGGCATGTTCTCCTTCGACGTCGTGATGCATGACTTTCTCATATCCCTCGTCGCACTTAAGCAATTTTCCTTCTTCGATACTACTTTGAGTTTCCTCTTTTGTGTCACAGTCGTCTTCCTTGGCTTTATTATCTATTCGCTCATTCTATTCTTACAATTTTCTCTTACAGATGTAGGCTTAGGTCAGGAATTTGAAGATTTCGTTTAAAAGAGATATGAAGCCGATGCGATCAGGACTACATTGAGCGTTGCGATCAGATGCTCTACCAAGAAAGAAGTATTTGCTTTGACCAGACTGAATCCATTCTTTTGATTTCACGAAGTCAAGAACCGATGGGCGGCATCACGAGTTAAGAAAAAGTTGCCATCCTGGGCTTCTAATTAGAATCTCCGCCGCAACTCTGAGTCTATCAATGAGACCATTGCGCACAGCTTCTCTCAGCAACAATTACTTCATCATTAATAGAGGATCTGAGTCACGGTGATAGCTCCTACGTATATATGTCTCTCGCAATGCCTAAGTTCACGAGTAATAGTTTGCCATTTGTATGCCTCGTGCTCAGCAGTCGTTCCCGGATGATGGAGTCAAGAGTGCTGGTTACCATCAATCATCTTTCTTTGTGGTCCACCTTTTCAGCATGCATCAGCTGAATGATTCTGCTTTGCGATTCTCAGATCAGCATGTCATACCAGTAAAATGATCCGGCTGGCTTATTCCTGCCGTGGTCCAGATATCTGAGATTGCAATCGCGAAAACGCACACGTGAGGCATCGGAGAGGTTGTGTGCGTCTTGAATATAACCTGTCATGGTACATGCGAGGATGTTTGAATCAGAAGCAGACGCGCTGAATCATGAGCTTGAGCAGTAAAACACAATTGGATTAGTGTAAGTGCCACCTCGATGTTACGTGGCAATCTCTGAGGGTTTCCAAATATACCTTTATACTAGACAATATACCAGCACGATAGGCATGACGGCTGTGCTGTGATGTTAGTGTCATTCCGTATTGAGGTGTCGTAGGGGTACTTGGTGGATAGGCCGGTGAAAGAGAAGCGGGCGCGTGGCTGGACCAGACCATGGGACGGGTGGCTAGCGTCGCGTCCGTGCCCAGGCTTGACATCAACCATCATCGATCTCTCTGGTAACGGAGCTGCACACATCCTCACCGTATCTGCGCTATACACGCGGCACACTGATCTTCCTACACCACCAAGCCTCCCCAAACCTAGATACCGGTGTTGCCTACCTTCTACTACCTCGGTCGGTCACCCGCGCAATCTACTCCGCACCGCTTCGAAGCACCGAGCTTCGCGCCTCGAATCGCCCGCGCCGTACCTAGTCTTCCCGCTCTACACACACACACACACACACACATACCCATTTACAAGATGGCGTCAAGGAAGAAGGTCCTCCTCAAGGTACTGCAGCTCTGGACTGGATATGCTTTTCATCGCTGATGCGCGCAGGTCATTATCCTCGGAGACAGCGGGGTCGGCAAGACGAGCTTGATGAACCAATATGTACGATGACTCCACTTTGAGCTATGCACGATGCGAACGGTAGCTTGAGAGTGTGGACTGGGCTTATACAGTGTCTACAGGTCAATAAGAAGTTTAGCGCCAGCTACAAAGCCACCATCGGTGCCGATTTCCTGACCAAGGAAGTACTGGTTGACGACAGGCTGGTAACCATGCAGGTGCGTGGAGACCATGTTGAGTAAATGGTTCAAGCTGACTTTGACAGCTCTGGGACACTGCCGGTCAGGAGCGTTTCCAATCGCTTGGTGTTGCCTTCTACCGCGGCGCCGACTGCTGCGTGCTCGTATACGATGTGAACAACTCAAAGAGTTTCGACACTCTAGACAGCTGGAGGGACGAATTCCTCGTTCAGGCTAGCCCAATGGATCCAGAGAGTTTTCCATTTGTAGGTATATGTGGATAGTTTAGGACGGCATCGATACTGACCGAAACAGGTCGTAATTGGCAACAAGATCGACGTGGAGGAAAGCAAAAGGATGGTGAGTGTCTCCAGCAGTCGTCAAAGGCTATAATCTAACACATGCAGATCTCATCTAAACGCGCCATGACGTTCTGCCAATCGAAAGGCGGTATCCCCTACTTCGAGACCAGTGCTAAAGAGGCCATCAACGTTGAGCAAGCTTTCGAAGGTAAGCTGTTTTCGTTACCACTCCGAGACTCGGAGTTCGGAAGCTGACATGCGTAGTTATCGCACGACAAGCCCTAGCACAGGAGGACGTAGGTGACTTCAGCAACGACTTCCCCGAGACAATTCCGATCGACCTCAAGGGCAACGAAGGCGGCTGCGCATGCTAGTGTATGCCATTATGAAATAAGCGTTGTTCATGAGAGCCGACAGTGGACCCCCATCTGCCGCAATGCCGTCTTGCATCTGGAGTTCGCATGGAGTTTGGTGTTGGACATGCTTTCTGTGCAGGAGCATCTCGTTTTCCTGTAAATCATCATCAAATATGGGTTTATCGTTGCCTGTTCATATAGCAGCCTACCAATATACAATGTATTCATGCACCATATACTTGCACCTGGACGTGTGATGACGTGGGGCTGTGGCTAAGGCGGCACCGCCACGCTTCCCGCGGCCTCTTGAGACACATGAAACCCCCGAACCCCCCGGGACTTAGGCACATCGTTATCGAGTGTCCGCGTGTCACGTCGAACCACCCCGTGCAACTCCATTCTCCCTCTTCACATTCAGCTTTCTTCCGCGAAGGATTAATTTCATGGGCGCTCGCATCCACTTCCATGCCTCAACACGTACCCCGACCGTGAGCCCGCTTATTGCCGAAGACCCTCCTTGACCGACCTGCCCTACGTAACCTACGATAATTTCTACTACTTCCTCTCGATATGATACCCAGAAGAGAAGAGGATGTCGAGACGACGCCACTCAGCCCACGCGTTAGCGACGTCTCCGACGAAAGCGCGTACTTGCGCGGGGAAGACTACCTTGAGAGCCCGGCAAGTGAGGCCAGTCAGTGGGCTGAGGGCGAGAAGAGGGGAGCTTGGACAAGCAAAGTGAGACATGCAGTGGGAATAGCCCTCCTACTTGCTACCGTTTTCCTATGGACAGCTAGTAATTTCCTCGCGAGTGTACGTATCTCAGTCCCCCTCGGATGACATGGAGGCAATCGTGGTAGTAAGCGCGTAGCTGATCAATACGCAGACAATATTCGCAGACAACTCATACTCGAAACCTTACTTTGTCACCTATATAAATACCACCTTCTTCATTATACCGCTTTTCCCCATGTTCGTCCACCACCTATGGGTCGATCGTCACCGTCCAAACAGCGCGTCACAACACCGTCAACCCATCCTCGCACATATTCGCGATCTTCTACAACGGCGAGCAGGCAAGTGGAAATTGCTTCGCGACCACGAATCTACGTCTTCACTCTCGTCTTCGAACAAGTCGCGAAACGACGAGGCAGCCGAAGTTCTCTTATCGTCCTCTCTCCACGGCTCTCAGAGCTTTGGTAACGGGAAGAATGGGGAGCAGGACGTGGATGAAGGCATGACCTTGAAAGACACAGCGAAGCTGGCATTGGAATTCTGTCTCCTCTGGTTCTTGGCAAATTACTTTGCGGCCGCGTGTTTGGAATACACAACCGTTGCCAGCTCAACTATCCTTTCTTCCACATCATCAATCTGGACGTTGCTCCTCGGATCCATAATGCGCGTCGAGCGCTTCACGCTACTCAAACTCATTGGTGTACTCGCTTCTCTGGGCGGGGTAGCCCTCATTTCCATGGTCGATGTGTCCGGAGAGACAGACGAGAATCGAGGCTCTTTCCCACACAAAACACCAAAAGAGCTAGCCATCGGCGACGTTATGGCATTCGTGTCTGCCGTACTGTACGGCTTCTATACCGTCTTCATGAAAGCCCGGATTGGCGATGAAACAAGGGTCAACATGCCCCTTTTCTTCGGTCTCGTCGGTTTGGCTAATGTCCTGCTGCTGTGGCCCGGCTTCATCATTCTGCATTTGACTGGTATCGAACCCTTTGAACTACCACCGACATCCCGCATCCTCAACATCGTACTTATCAATAGTGCGTCATCTCTCGTGTCGGATTTTTGCTGGGCATACGCCATGCTGCTTACTTCTCCGCTGATTGTTACTGTTGGTCTTAGTCTGACGATCCCGTGCAGTCTTGTGGGACAGATGGTATTGGATGCACAGTATGCGTCAGCGTTATATTGGGTCGGTGCAGCGATCATGGTGCTTTCATTCTTGTTCATCAACCACGAGGACCGGAAAGATGAGGTAGATGGGTTACAAGGCGCGGATGACGCTGTGACAGAGGTGCAGAGGAGTTTTCAAAGTCTGAGACAGAGTCTGAGTCGAAGAAACTCGACAACTGGGGTTTGATGCTGAAGCGTCTGATATTGATGCCCTGATTGCATGTTCGACCCATCCATACACACCGAGATTTTTTCCAGTTTTGTAGCAAAATACCATAGTCATTGTTATTGGTTTCACGGGGTATCATAATGCAAGTCATAGTACTACCACTTACTCATTTTCGTCCACCGTCCATGTTCTTCGAGTACCCGTTCCGCCCATACTTCCCCTTGCCCTTTGAGTTCCACTTTCTTCCACCACCCCTGTAGCTCTTCTCCCGATCACCATCCTTCCTATTCTCCATCAACTCCTTCTTTCTCGCCTCCCAACTCTCATCGTCATCTAGTTCCTCGACTTCCCAGTTCTCTTTCTCCATGAACTTTTCAAGTTGCTCCTGGAGCTGAGGCTCCCACTTCGATGGGTCTTCCAGGTCACTGTATTCCAGGACGTTCTGGCCGAGCGTGTAGTCACCCTGACGAGAGCGGATAAGAGAGGACATCAGGCCGAGAGAGTTACAAGCTAGACCAAGATCGTGGCAAAGAGAGCGCACGTAGAAACCTGACGTCACTGTCATACGGAGCCGGGCTGCTGGGGGTTGCGCGGTTGAAGTGGATATGGCTGCTGATGTGGTAGTTTTGGTAGCTTCGATGTCGGATTTCTGGGTTGTTGATGGGTCTTCTGCTGCTTCTGCTTGCTCTACAGACGCCGTGGCCTTCTCTTCTATTGATACTGGTGCTTCAGCACTGACTTCCATAGCGTTGTTCTCAGCAGAAGCTGCATCAGGAGACGCCTCTTCTGTTGGTAGAGCGCCAGACATGGCATGCTCAGAGTCCTTCTTAAGTATCTTCGGCTGCTGCCCTGCGCCCTCGACATGGTCGTTCTCTGGTGACCGTGATCGCTTTCGCCCTCGTCTTGTTGCTGTGTCGGAGTAGACTTTTGCATCTTCTTTCCGAATGCCCATCAGCTTCTTTGCTCCTTCCATTTCAGCGCCATCCACCTCCTCCTTTGGCCAGGCAAAGTCATGACTTCCTGGCTCCAACCATTCGACCAGCTCAAGCTCTTCAACTTCCACCGGCCTTGCAGCCACCTCTGGTATGTCCTTGCCCTCTCTCGCGTACTCGTACATCTTTTTGCCATCGACCTTTAGCGCAGAGAAAACACTCGGTTTTTGCATGATCTTGCCGCGGAACTGCGCCAGCTTCTCTTCGACCAATTCCTTAGTAACATGCTTGTAGTCTGCCTTGCTCACAACCTTGCCCACAGCATCGTAGCTGTCTGTTGCTGCACCAAACAGTACCACACACTCGTACGTCTTTGTGCACTCAAGGAAGCGTTGCAGGCATTTCGTGCCCTTGCCCATGCCCACAATCAGCACACCAGTGGCCATTGGATCGAGTGTGCCACCATGGCCGAGTTTAGCCTTGATATTCTTGAGGTGCTTCGGCTTAGCGTCCGCGATGATGAGGGAGCGTTTCTGAGCTTCGAGCCAGGGTGCGAAGATAGGCGAACGGGAGAAATGGTCTTGGAGGTCGCGCAAGACGCCGGCAGAGGAGGCCCATTGCGGTTTGTTGATGGCGAAGATGCCTTCGAGCACCTTGCGGCTCTCTTTCGGAGGAGTAGTCATGATCGTACGCTTGATTGAAGACGCGACCAACATTAGCGAGGTGGAAGAAGGGACGCTCGAGCTCTAGCTCTAGCTCTAGCTCTAGCTCTAGCTCTAGCTGGGTGGGTGAAATCTTTGGAACGGCCCCGGAAGATACGAAGTAGCTCGTATTTTCCGAGTTATGCCTATCCCCGATAATGTATCCTGAATGTATACACTGCTACTTTCCTGCTCAAGTTACAACGTAAAAACCTATGAATACCTTCAAGGCCAGCATTACCAAGATGTCTTCTGGGTAGCTCGTCGGCACACGCTAATCTAAAATTGGTTTAGTGGACGATCATCTCACATGTTTCTGCAGCCTGCAGCCGTTCGCGCTTGTGCCACTCACTTTCCGCTCGCGACTTTCACTCTCTCACACACTTTTTTACGCGACAACCTACTCCAACCAGTTCCCAAATCCCCACGCATCTTCACTAGCATCTCAAGAATGGGCGACAACAACAAGGATCTGGAAGATCTTGCAAAGTCCACCACTGAGGACTTCTACGAGTTGCTTGGTGTGGCCTTCGATGCGCCGGAAGCTACGATCAAGAAGGCTTACCGTAAGGCCTCAATACGATACCATCCCGACAAGAACCCCGACAATAAAGATGCCGCCGACCGCTTCATTTACCTCGGATGGGCACGCGATATCCTCATCGATGAGAAACTCAAGGGCGAATATGACCGTGCGCGTACTAGGCGACGGGAGAAGGCGCTGCAGGATGAGCTATTGGATGGCCGGCGGCGCAAGATGAAGGATGACTTGGAGAGAAGAGAACGAGAGGTGCCCAACCTGAAGAGGAAGAGGGCAGAACAGATGAACGAGGCAGAGAGGAGGGAGCAAGAGATACAAAGACTAGCCGAAGATGGTAAGAGGCGGAGAAAGGAACTCCAGGAACGTAGAGAAAGGGAACGCAAAGAAGAGGCTGAGGCGAGCTTCATGGATGTCGAAAAGAGCCCCGAGCCGCAAGCGCCCAAGCCCGGAGAGTCGGCCGAGATCGATCGCACAGTCAAAGTCCAGTTCCAGCGAGAAGGCGAGACTGCAGCTTGGGACAAGGATAAGATATCGAGCATGTTTGCGAAATACGGCAAGATTGACATTGTAATCATGGGCAAAGACAAGAAGATTCGACCTTCAGGAGAAAAGCATCGCAAGACCATCGCTATTGTGTTCATCACGTACACGCGTCTTGACCATGCGCATGCCGCTGTCTTGGACGGGAAGTCCGACTACCCGTCATTGGAATCTATATCTTGGGTGAATGGCGAACCTGACCTCAAATCGCAAACCACCAATGATGTGCCACCAGCACCGTCAACGCCCCTATCCACGCCGAAGAGCAAGTCTTTCAGAACATCGTTCGGACCTGGTATAGGGAAGGGTGTAGGAGGCACGCCATCAGGAACACCAAAATTTTCTTTTAGTCCGAAGACGCCAAGCTTAGAAGAGATCACCATGATGAGATTGAGGCAAGCAGAAAAGAAACGATTGGAGGAGCAGATACGCAAGCAGGAGGCTGCTGAGGAAGCCGCACTATGACGAGACGATTAGATGAGTTGTTGTTTAGTTTTAAGATACCCATTGTTAGTGTAGTTTGCATATAGATAGAGAAGCAGGAAGTCCACAGTGCTAATAATCTTCGTAAGTTTTCTTGTCAGAAGCTAATGTAGGCTGTAAGGTAGGGCCTGTTGTGAACATTCCTTTAGAGCGAGATACACCTTCCTGCTACAACAAGCATGTTAAGACCTGTGTAGATATAGATAGAGAAGCTAGAAGCCTACAATGCTAACAATCTTTGCAAGATTTCTTGCTAGGGGCTAATGTAGGCTGTAAGACAGGGCCTGTTGTTTCAGTATCTGTCCAGTTTTTCCTTGTATGCGGTGCTACCTTTGTTGAGTGAAAGAAGTCACTGGTATCGCATGACGCAACTTACTCGACTATCGATAACACACGTGCCATTGACCCTGGACGCGCTGGATCGCCGTCTCGCGCTTCGCGCCCGCAGCGCAGGATCCCCGCTGCTCCTTTCGCCTAGGCTTGCATCACGGAGCTCTGTTCACGCAGCATCACAACATGCAACATATCTCGCGCTGATACTCAAAATGCCTGACCCAGAATCTGAGATACTGCGGCCACTCGACGCCTCCAATACCAATTCCGACGACTGGGAGATATTTATCTTGAGCGATGCGCGAATCGTCTTCGAGAACAATGGCAAACCTGCGAGTCTTCTTGCTGCATATGCAGACACACCACTCAGGGTGGAAGGGCGATTAGAAAGCCCTGGGCGTAGCCAGCTGAAATACTGTATGCGAGGCTTCTTGGCCTATACACGCGACCATAAAGGAAGCGGCTCTGGCTGACGCAATCCCAGTCTTGAAGAAACCCTATAAGCCCACAGACATCGAACTGCGAAACGTAACACGCTTCTCCTACGGCGAAATGACTGACGGAGCATATGTAATCTGGGCGCAAGGCAACGCAGGCTGGTTCGAAATACGGCCGGCGGCGCAGTACAGTCAGATATACAACGAGATGGTCCAGGCTGTGGAACTTCTATACTTCGTCACCGACATATATAGCGAGTCGCGGAAGAAGGGTAGTGGGCCTAGTTCAGAATTGGTCTTTCAAGAGGTCTGTACAAGTCGGGAACATGTAAACTTCGAGCAAGGTGAACGCTGACATAGCATAGTACGCAGAGGACGAGCGCTTCCCTTGCAGCGATGTAGCTACAGCTGAGAGGATTTTCGACCATCATCACCTTTTTCTTATGATGTGCTTCTTGAATAAGGCCCAAGGACTAAGTTGGAGTAACACGCCTTTATATCAACGTTTTAGACGCAGATTTCCGGCGAGTGATACCCAAAAGAACCTATAGTTTTAATCTAATATACGCACAGAAAGACTTCGACAATTGCAAAGCACGTATCGAGGGCCGCTATTCGCAAATCCAGCCTGAACGTTCAGCACAACCTTCCAAATTCACGTCGGCAACCACAACAGGCTCCAAGTCAACGCAAACAAATGCGAAAGCACAGACAGCCCACGGAAAGGTTACGATAACGAAGCCAGTAGAAGCGCCAAAGAAGGATGACAATTGGTGGGAGGCAGCCGCTCTCTTCGAATTCATGCAGAAAGCAGTGAATCAACGGGTTCTGCGGGCAGGCCGAAACCAAATCACGGTAGACCGGGTTGCAGAACTTGTTGTCAGGCGATACGAGATTGAAGAGGTGGAAATTGCAAAAAACGTGCTTTTGGTACATGCACAAAATTTATGTTACATGATGGAACATCCCCGCCGGAAGGCCGTACAATTCTTTGCTTCCGAGCCGATCTACAAAGGACTAGCAGCTGGACACGACCTATCTGCAGCCGAACAAAGACGAGCTGAAGGTGTCGAGTTGAAACCACGGAGAGATCACGGAACTCTCAGAGATGGAGAGAATGAATCTTCAGACACATCTGACGAAGAAGACGCGATAACAACACCTGTACGCAGGCCACCAGGTAGGCGGAAGCAAGGTCGGCTATCTGTGCTACGACCTAGGAGTGGAAAGTTTTCTGGCAAGAGTAAAGGGATTAGCATCAAGCCAGGCAGACAGAAGGGGGGGAAGGGGAAGGCGCCTGTACCAGCAAGTGACGATTCGGAAGTCCAGCAAAGCGACGAGACGACCAGTAGCGAGGAAGACGAGGGAATTGACACACCGACGCAAGCCTTATCGCCAAGTCGTGAGAAGAGAAAACTAGATGACATGGATGCGGACCAAGAAGAAAGAGGCCGGTGGAAACGTACAGTCAGTGCATCTGCGGCTCCCGACTCTCCTCCTACAACCGGCGACTCGGATTTGGAAGAAGCTACCGCTGTGCCACCTCTACCACTCCGTTACCGGCCATCCAACGTCCCCCCGCATGTTAGGCCAGCGTCATCGTCAGCGAATACCAGACTAATGGTATCACCACCGATAGTATCAACACCATTACCAACCTACGAACCGAACGGCCCGCGCGACTCGTGGATTTGTAGTTTCGACGGCTGCACTCAGAAAATTTATGGATGTAGTAAGGAATTGGGCAGGCAGTTGATCACAGAGCATCTAGAGGATCATAGTAGAGGGCGAGAGAAGGTTGTAGGTATCCTTTGGAGAGAACAGGATAGGTTGAACCTCCCTGTCAGGTAAGGTGAAGTCTTTAGTACAATGATGTGGAAACTAACAACACAACAGCAATCTGATCAAGAAGATTCGCGAAATGAACGAGGCGTCCACACCGCTGTTCCCGATGCCTGGTGCTTCGACGACGGCGGTGCGGCCCATACAGAGACCTTTATAGAGGCATCAATTGAACTACAAAAATTCATGTCGCTTGCGTTGAAACGTCACAGCGGCGTGATATTAATTATGTGCTTTTCTCTATATCTCCTATGCATCCCTGAACCTCTTTCTCTTGATGTCGTCATCATCTGCGCCATCAATGCTATCCAGACTCCTCTTCGTCTTTCTCCAGCCGTCCTTCTGACTCTTTCCCTCGATACTTTCAACATTATTACAACCCTCTACACTCTCCTTGACCTCCTCCACACTGTTCACGTAACCCGCCTCAGCATCATACTCCTCCCAAATTGGTCTTGTAACCTCATAAAACTCTCTTGTATCAGTTTTGGCGTGCCGTTTCGGATGTAGGAAGGGCAACGCATATATAGGAGTGCGGAGGTAAGACTCGGGATATGAAATATCTGTCATGCGCGCTGCTTGTGACGAGGGGTGGTTGTAGTTAAAAGATTTTCCAATGGTACTGGAGTGCAGGACATGTGAGGCTTCTGTCAGAAAGGGAAATTGACGACGTAGCATGGAGCATTTGTATGGGAGAGGAGATGGGTGTTGTATAGTGAGCTGATCATGAGGAGTCGAATTATGATGCAAGGTCGTGCTCTTACTGTTTTCAATTTGTGCCATTTCGTCCTGAGTATGAGACGCCTGCATAGAAAAGTTGACAAAGGCAATAGAATATGTGACAGGGCGACGTGCTACTGAAGATGGTGATAGAGGTGAGTCTGAATGTGAACTTGAAGATACTTCTATGATTGGCTCGGTCGGCTCTAGCTCTTTGTCAACCGGATTGGGAGGAAGAGCAGGTATGATAGTGCGTAACAAAGGAGGAAACCACGCGCTGGAATGGAGAGAAACAAAGGCGAGAAATTTTGAATTGTTGGCAAGACATGAATCTGCCTTATACACTGATTGTTTTGAAGACGTTAAATCCAGATCCTCCTGTGGCCATAATGGCGCCCGGGATTTGCGGATGCCAATGCGCCTCCTTGATCTGCTCCATGTAGTGCACGAATAGTAGTTGCGGTGGTACATCCTGCACGCCAGCTGTGTACTTGCTCTCTTCGTCGTCGAGCTCGACAGCTAGATCCCACAGAGTAAGGGTGTTGTCACCAGCGCAAACAAGCACGATACTGTCGTCTGTAGGATGCCACTCGACCGAAGTGATTTGCTCCTTGTGGAAAGTGTACGATGCAACTGGCGAAGGCTTCTTGTCGTTTGACATGTCTGTAGAGGGCTTCCATTGCCGCAGGTCCCAAACTGCCCACTCGCCATCATCTGCGCCGGTAGCGAGAAGATGTGCGGTTTGATGCGACCAACTCAGTACGTTGACGTCTGTCTTTGAGGCTTGCACACTGAGTACAGGCTTCCGTGACTTTGACCGCGCGTCCCAGATCTTGACTGTGCCATCGCTTGACGCGGAGGAGAAGACATGTTTCTCAGTTGGTGACCACTGGAGCTCCTCTACCGAGCCACTATGGCCGGTATACGGTGTGGTGTCTGTGACGAAACCTCCACCCTGTGTCCGTGTCGTCGCAAAGATCTTTCCAGTACAGTCGCCCGTCAGGAGCTTGCCCTCTGGTATGATTGGCGACCAATCTAGCGCATAACCCTCGTTGGATCCATGGGCGCGAATCGTGCAGACAGGCTTGTTTTGTGTGGGCGAGATGGTAGTACCTGGGGTATCGAAGGCTGTGAGGTGGGGAGTAACGTCGTGGATCAGAACCTGTCCTGACTCGGTCATGGCAGCAGTCAGGGTTGTAGGAGGCTGTGCAGATGTTGCTTGTGGTGTTTGGTGGGCGCGTATGCGGTTGGTGCAGCTGGTCAAGGGTATCGACTTGGTCTCGAGGATGGGGTCTGAAGCCTCGTCGTCGGAATCCTCGTCGTCGTCCTCTTCGTCCTCCTTCTCCATGCGCGACAGGCTGCTCATCTTCATGACCATGATCTGGTTCTCTTTGTCCCTTCCTCGCGCTGCTTGTGTGCCAGCGACCGAGTAGACGGTTGCGGGGTATGTTTTGCGGTCTACGCCTAGGTTGTCGGGTACGATGTCGCATGATAGACAGGGCCATGGGGCTTCGAGCGCATGGAGCATCTCATATGTCGAAAGATCGGGGTTCAGTGTCTCGCCTGGGGAGAGTTTGTGTCGACCAGGAATGAAGGTATCTTGGTCAACATCCATACCACCTGGGGGCGTTAGTGGTGGGCTCCAGGCCTTTGATCGTGCGCAACATACTCTCGCGCTCTTCTGCTTCGCGCTCCTCGTCCGGCCGTCCGTCTACGCCGGCCTCTAGGATTTCGTCCTCGCTCTCGAACTCATCCTCGAATTCGTCCTCGAAGTCGCCCACGTCGTTGTGCTGGTCAATCTCCATGGGACGCTCTCCATTTTTGATTGCCTCCTGCTCTTGCTCCGAGTCTGCGGGTCGTTTCGCCATGGTGTGGAAAGCGCGTGGTGTGTGCTTTGGGTGTCTTGGACGATGTCGTTAAAAAAAAGTTGTCAATGGAAATTGTCCCGCCGAATGTTTTTTGAGGCTTATCGATCGGCGTATCGGGCGGCGCTAAGTGACGGCATCCCCCCTCGCACCTAACAGTAGAGGGAAACACTGCGCCCAGTCCAATCGCATCGCGTACATGCTAGGTCAACAAGACCGAGACGGCACCCATAATACACAGACGCCCCCTGAAGTTGGCATACAATTGTACGAGCAGGAGAGTCGCCAAGAAAGAAGAAAATACACGCTCCGCTTGCGTTCACCGTCTCGACGCGTGCCAGGGCGCTTTCAGCTCAAGTCACGGACCGCGGGGCCACGGAGACATAGTAGTCATGGAGCCAGAGTACCCGAGTCAGGAACCCGCGCAGCAGGCCTCCTTCGCACCTGCCGTGCAAGTCGCGCCTGAGCAGCTGCAGCCCGAGCCAGTACTGCCCGAGCAAGTGCCCGTCCAAGGCGACCAGGAAGCGCAGAAGCACATGGACCAGACCATGGACGGCGCCGACGACAGCATGAGCTCCACCATCACCGCCTCGACTGTCACGCCCCTCCCAGACCTCAGCCAGAACACCAGCCTGAACAACAGCCCCAACCCCTACGAGCAGCCTCACCGGCCCTCAACCTCGTACTCAGACACCGCGTACCAGTACACCACGCACAACGGCTCGCGTTTCAACACCTCCTCAGACGCCGACACGCCTCCGCGACATGGCTACTACGACGCCAACAAAGAGACACATATGGGCCAGTCGCATTCGCGGCCGAGCTCGCAGATGGGACGGTACCCAACCTCCGAGGGCAACACGCGCTCCAACTCGTACCAAGAGCAATCACGGAGCGCACAACAACAACAGCAGCAGCAGCAAGAGGCTGCCAAGAACGCCAGCGTTGTCATCAAAGTTGGCATGGTTGGAGACGCGCAGATTGGAAAGACCAGCTTGATGGTCAAGTACGTCGAGGGCAGTTGGGATGAAGACTACATCCAAACACTCGGTGAGCTACACAAGCATGTTCCATAGAATGCAACTTCTAACAACCCCAGGTGTGAACTTCATGGAAAAGACCATCTCGATTCGAAACACCGAGATCACCTTCTCCATCTGGGATCTAGGCGGTCAACGCGAATTCGTCAACATGTTGCCACTGGTCTGCAACGACGCCGTTGCGATACTCTTCATGTTCGACTTGACACGGAAGAGCACGTTAAACTCCATCAAGGAGTGGTACCGACAGGGACGCGGCTTCAACAAGACTGCCATCCCATTTCTGGTCGGCACAAAGTACGACCACTTTGTCAACTTCCCACGAGAAGAACAGGAGGAGATTTCCAATCAGGTACACCTCACCTGCTGGGGCTAAGGACAGTACCAGACTAACATTGCCTAGGCTAAACGATTTGCGCGAGCAATGAAGGCCAGTCTGATCTTCAGCTCGACTAGTCATAGTATCAACGTGCAGAAGGTGAGAGGCTACTGTTACAATCGCCGGCCCTGTGCTAACATTAGCTCAGATCTTCAAGATCGTGCTGTCAAAGGCCTTTGACCTCAAGTGCACTATTCCCGAGATAGAAAACATCGGCGAACCCTTACTCCTCTACCAAGCCGTCTAGTCGCCGGACCGTAGAGACCGTAGAGTCAGACCCAGAACAGAGGGAACACGTATGAACCTATCTGAGGGCCAGATCGGGCACGTCTTCTATCGGAATGTTACCATGAGCGAATGATTTTCATGACTGTTTTGCGTGGGATTGCATGGCTCGGCGATTGGAGCAAGGTGCTAAGATACATGGTTGGTACAAAACCGGCGTTCTTCTGCTTTATGTATGCGGAAGTGATTGTATGATTCGAACATCAAGGCCTCGGCCGGGGCGCAGGTCTAGCGCCAGGAGCGCGCAAGATACGCAGCCTCACAGCAAACATCGTAGTGTAATAACTAGTAGTTGGAATCGAGCATGTCTTGCTGGCATTTACGTGATTTCAAGCAACATACATGGCTAGTTGGCGGTAAGTTTAGGCGAATGACGTAAGCTTCCGCAGCTAAAAAGTGTACAATCCCAGCATGCGACACCAATCATCAGAGAGAGCTTCAATACCACGCCCACGAGATCTCGCCCAGACTCAGACACAAAAACAAGACAACGCAGCCGATGTACCACATCGCGAACCGATTCACATACTAAAGATCGAAAGCAACGTACCACCACCTTGCGACTAGAACCGTCAGTCAAATCGAACCGCATAGACTTTTCTGAGCACAGGCTCAACGAGACACACCTACCATCCACCACCATAATGGCGCTCCCTCCAGTAGCGCTACCAGGACAACTGCTTGGCAGTGTCGACAAATACAGTCCCGGTCCAGGAACGCACATTCACGACTCACAGATCTATGCCTCAATAGCTGGACCCGTCTTCTCTTCACCGTCACACCCTACCACGAACACGTCCTCCAAATCCACCAAACTCGCACCACTGCTCTCTATAACGCGCCCGCCCACCTCCACTGATCCTGGAATTCTCGGTCCCAATTCTGGTGGCGGCGTACCACTCCTCCCAACGGTCAACAGCACAGTCCTAGTCCGCATAACGCGTCTCGGCCCACGCTTCGCCAGCGCAGAGATCCTTGTCATTGACGATGCAGTTTGCCGCGAAGCGTTTTTAGCACAGATTCGGCGCGAAGATATACGGGCTACAGAGAAGGACAAGATAAAGATTGAAGAGAGCTTCCGGGTCGGTGACTTGGTGAGGGGCACGGTGATTAGTTTGGGCGACAGCGGCAATTACTACGTTGCTACCGATCGAAATGAATTCGGTGTTGTCTTGGCAAGAAGTGAAGAAGGTAGGGTCATGCATCCGGTTAGTTGGAAGGAATTTAGGGACCCAGTGAGTGGGAAAGCAGAGGCGAGAAAGGCAGCCAAGCCGTTTTGATGGAAGATGGAGAAGACTAAGAAGAGAGAGAAGCCTCAGCCTGTTAGAAAGACGACGGCAATCGTCATTGAGATACCCATGAGGTGGATTTCAGAGCAAGACTAAGCGTGCTTGACATGGAAGAGAGGATCCTGAGTAGAGGTACAATGTTTATTCATTTTGGACGAAAAGAACGAAGATATATTCCTCCAGGGATCCACAAGGAATTTTTGATGCAAGTCAACGGAAGAAACAGTTGTTCATATCAAAACCTCCCTGTCTTGTTACTGCCAGCCGCCTACACGCTCACGAGCGAAATCTACCATTGAGGACGACATCACAACGCCGCTATGCTCACCTACGTAGAGCCCCACCACAATCTAGATGCAGCGGCAGTGGTCCGGCCGAAAAGAGCCAGTGTAGCTAAATATATCCTCTTCCCTTCCTCAGACGTGGCGGAAATAGTAGCGATCCAGAATAGCAGCAAGACAAAACCAAACCCACCCCGTAGCGATTGATGTGACAAACTTTCGGTACCTGCATCATGACGTGTCACATATATGCAGGCACAATCACGCTTGACGCATGTTCCATGACTCGAGGCCAACACATCAACACGGATATGGCAGGACATGGCAAGACATTGAGAGATGTCGAAAACGGCGAGGTTACGATGGGGATTGAGCTACAATGCCCACACGGAGAGTGAGTTTTCGTGGATCAAACGCAGAAATCAACACATTGTTGCATTTGGAAGGAAGAACGTAATACGACACGACAACGCTCGCTATACGCCTCGAACGTGTTTGGAATAACCGGCAGATGCTCACTGTAGGAGTTCTCCTTATATGGCCATCCACACAGAATAGTATCATCTAAAACTCTTCATCCTGATCCACCCACCACTTCTGGACCTACCCTTTTTCTTCAGCAAAGTCACCGTGAAACCGCAGCCTATTCTCCCAAGGCATGAATGTAAATAGTACAAGGGCCGTGATTGCGCCGAAACTCCGATCATGCTGTGGGTGCGCTAATTGCGCTGGATGAGCGAATGTCGTCATCCACGCCAGGCAAGATGTTGTAGATATGACATCTTGTATGATCCCTGATCGTAAGGCGATGTTCAGAGAACAGTTCCTCCTTCCATACATGCTGCAGTGACGTCGTCCACAACAGTGTCGCTCGGTCGACCGCAGTATCGCATTATGCCGTTCTCAGTGACGCCCATAGTCTTACAGTGTCAAACTCTACCAGGCAGTAATCTTCTTCTATCCTGTAGCGTTATGCCTGTCTACAAGACACCTCCAGGAAGCGGTGTCCCTCTATTCTGGTTGCCCCATCCGAAGCTCTCTGTCTGCGGATTCACGGGCCGTACATCGTTTCCACCCACGGTGCTGACATGGCCTTCTTGTGGTGCTGCGTGCTTTCTAAGCATGAACATCGGTTTCCGACCTTCTTTGTCAAGTTGTTTGAACAATATCAGCGGCCTCTCATTGAGTCCCAGGCATCGCTCTTGGTCACCGTGTACAATGTACAAAGCATACTGTCGCCAGTCTGCCGTGATGTTGTATTTTTTGAGCGCAACTGGCAGCACCTTGTGACACGGATCGTCGATGGACACTCGGAACGACTTGAATATTTCGACTTGCGGATTCGTAGATGGGGTAGATGCGGGATTGGATGTGGAGGCGTTCATTGAGCTTGAGCCACCAGAGAGTGGTGGGTCACGATCGCGATCGTCAGGGTTCGGCGTTGGTGCAGCGTTGTTTCGCATCGGTCGTGACGACAGTGGTGCGGGCGTAGCGCGGGGATCGCGATTACGGTCGGACGCAGCAGTCGAGTCTGAGTTCCATGTGTTGTTTTGACTCCACCCTGAGCTGCTGTCGTGATCGTGCGCGCTTCGAGGTATTTCGCGGTTGTACTGGCGGCTTTGTCCTTGGTTGTATGCGGGAGATGTTGGGGAGGGTTGCGCAATGGAGTTGGGCGACAGTTGCGGGCCGCCACCGAGAGATGCTGTAAGGTGTGAGGAGGCTGCCACGGCTGCTGCGGAAGGATCCAAAGAAGAGTGATCGACAAGAGCGCGATGTTCTTGGATCGTTGGAGAGGGGTTCTTTGGCGCGGATCCAAGGAAAAGCTTCTTGGTGGAGAACTTACGCGACAGACTGCTTCCACCAGATCTCTCTTGGGTGGCAGGTGGTGATGTGACAGCGTGCTCGTGAGGAGTGGGTAGGGGTTGGTTGTCCTTGAGCATGCGCACGAGTGGCAGAATCTCCTCCCGTAGCCGCTTGTTCTCGTCCATGACCCTGCTGAGGTCTTCTCTGAGATGTCGCAGCTCCGACTCAGCCGTATGTATGCGCTCGTCGCGCGCCTGGACTACGCGAATGACCTTGGCGAAGTCGTCTTGGGTTGGCGGCGCTTCCTGCGCTGATGTATCCGCGGCTGAGGCAGTGATTAGAGGTGAAAAGGCATAGAACAGACAATGAACTCACACAGGGGGACGTAGTCGTCCGGGTCCATGGGCACATTCTGCCGTATCTTGATCTCGTAGACAGCTTTTAGTATGGTAAGGCGATGACCCACACTGCCGACACCCAACTCCTTCAGCTCGGCATGCTGTAGCGCTGCCAGCACGTCGCCCGTGATGCCCTCATCTACAAACAAAGCATTAGCAAAGGATAGCTGGCGCGGGCGCGGAGCCACCTACTGGCAAAGGTATCCGAGTACTGCTCCAGGCCCAGGTCCGCGATGAAGTCAGCCGTCTGGTCTTCGTTCCACTCCATTATGTGCCCTGTCGGGCTGCTCTTGCTGTCGCGTGAGTGGGTGAAGGTGGTGGGCGTGTGTTCGGTGCTCAGCGGGCCTGAGCTCGTAGGGGAGCTCTCGTACTCGGCGGGTAGGGTCGGGCTAGATATGCCCTGGCGCTCGAACTCGTCATCGGCATCCGAGTCCTCGTGGTACTTGGTCGTGTAGGCCATGATGGGGGTGACGTCGACGGCCAGGCAGCGTCTCGGAGGGTTGGCAGAGGGTGGAGTGAGGTGATGCTGCCAAGCCCTCTCAGCAAGCTCGTCGAGGGGACGACGTCTGTGTTATCGATGGCGATATAGCCCGGGCCTGGCGTCGTCGATAGGGCACCCTGTCTGAGACGAAGCGAGATTGAGCCGGCGTGTTTCGTCTCCAGCGGGAGCAAGTGGGATATCCTGAGCGTGGTCTCAGATACACAGCTAGCCGGTGGCACTGCACTGCGCAAGGCGGGGAGGGTGAAGGTCTCCTCAGGCGGCCAGGCGTGGCGGTCGTTAAGCGCTTTGTCGTCGACGCCTGATGGGGGAGCGCGTATCCTCGGGGGCTGCGATGGTCCTTGCAGGCGTCGTATGCTCTTGCGTGAAGTAGACAGCAGTCGTATGATGCACCAGTCCAGAGTAGAGTGAGGAGACAGACTTCACAGCGCACGAGGAAGAACAATCAAGATTGCAACGTAAACTGGGTCGCCTGCTTCTGGATGCCAATACCAATACCGTCCGACAGGCGGCTAGCAGGGCCACCGAAGCCAAAGCGGGAAAGAGGTCCGTGCTTCCCATACTACGAGCTTGGAACCAATATTGCGATAAAGGATGCAGGTACCAAACTCCCAGCTTCGCTTTCACCACCTGACTGTGCGCGTCTTTGCCCTTATTGCAGTATCCCTCCGAAGCACTGCACTACCTACAATCCGCTCCATTGCCCTGTCTGCCACTTTCACTCCAACCACGCCAATCCAACACTCACATCCTACAATCCCCCTACTTTCGGATCCGCCAAGTTGCAATCTTGCAAGTCATCGTTCGCACCACGAGCCCGCAACGGCACCCGGTAAACCACGCACATGCGTCGCAGCGATCTTCACCGCCAACGTTGAACTAGGGCAATCTGTGCCGGCATCTGCCCGAATACGGCTACCCCGACCAGTCGTTTAAGACGCTGCATCCCAAATTACGACATCCGGGTACCTCCAAGCTTCAAAGCACAATCCCACGTGCGCCCAACTCCCCGTCGTCTACGCGAACAGGATCATCCACTACTTCAATATAAGGTAGCTCGCCCGGTATTGAAAACTTTAGACGAACATCCTCCTTTTCTGTTCTCCTGTCTTTTTGCAACCCATCGGCTCACAAACTCGGAACCATGTCTCAATCCATCAGTGTGTCAACGACTCAGGCCCAATCTGGTATATCCCAGGATCTCCGGAATAACATCTACTCGGCCCTACTCTCCGGCGATGGCATCCGCAATATCGAATCCACTCTTGATGAATCCTTGCGCGTCTCTGGCTTCAAAGATGCTCTGAGAGCCTACATTACCGATCTCTTCCGCTCAGGCCAAGCCACTACCTGCGAGGAAGCCCGGAACCTGGCCATGCAGAAAATCAGGGAGCAGACGCGTGGTCTGGGCGAGGATTCCAACGGAGTGAACGGAACTACAAATGCAAATGGCGAGAGTGGGGAGGAGGTCGACTTGAAGATTCCCAAGTCGGCAATCGACGCCGGTGCAAAGACGGTCATGAAGGAGTTGGAAAAGGTGTGCGACATTACATACGAAGACGACAAGTGATTGCTCTCGCTCGCATGAGTAACCCACATTTTAAAACGCAGCAATACCAGAAACCGGTTTGCCAGTCTATGCATCGGAGGAGAAAATGCAAGAACAAGAGCTCAACACATGGCCGTAGCGAACGGCAGTATCGACGGCACAGTCGGCGTCGCGTACGCGACATCCTCAAATAGTGCTGGTGCGTCCCGGATCTTGTTGTGAGAGATACCAACATCACCTTGCATCTCCGATAAGCACTCCAGCGCCACTCAGACACTTTGTATGTCAGCGATGTTTGGGCTTGGCGACTGGGTAGGACATGAATGTATGAGCAGGAAGAGTTTGTGACAGAATAGGGGTGTGAAATAGATGTCGGTGTAGAGTTGTACAGCACAGTAGCAGAATAGCCGTGGAGCACAAGTTCATTGATAACATGCATTCTCATTCAGGCCATTGGTTCGTCAAAGATACTACTGATATCTCGTCAAAGCGCCGGCAATTACGCGCGCCTCCATCTATGTATGGGGCATCAATAGCCCCTCATGCCATGTGATGAAAAAAGAAACCCATTCGTCATGATTTCGTACTCACTCGTTCCAGCTATTAGCTGCAACTTTCTAGTTGTACAAATCCTCGTCCTCGCCACCAGCACCAAATGTGTTTTGTTCACCACCGCCCTCCGCATTCTCAGCGTCGGGGAAGCGGAAGAAGCTTGAACCTCCAGAGTTCTTCATTGACTGTGCAAAGGCCTCGTATCGGCGGATCTCAACGTCGGTAACGGAACGACGAGCAGAGCGCATAGCCTCCTCGAAGTGAGCCTTGGTCAACACAGGTACTGGGTCCTCCTCATCAACTTCCATATCAACATCTTCACCAGCAGCCTCGCGAGCCTTGCGGCGCTCGATATCGATTGCAATAGACTGCTTGATGGCGAGCTTAACAGCACGCTGGGTGACGAAACCAAGATCGGCACCGGAGAATCCGTGGGTATTCTGGGCGATGAAGTCAATGTTGACATCCTCAGCAACAGGAGTCTTGCGCAGCTGAGCCTTGATGATGCTGGCACGCGAGGCCAGATCGGGTAGAGGAACGTAGACGAGCGTGTCCAGACGACCAGGACGGCACAGGGCGTTGTCGAGCTGCTCCGGTCGGTTGGTAGCGCCGATAACGAAAACATTCTTCTTTGATGTCATACCGTCCATCTCAGTCAGAAGCTGGTTGACGACACGGTCGGATGCACCACCAGCATCTCCTTGAGATCCACCACGCGACTTGGCAATAGAGTCCAACTCGTCAAGGAAGACAACGCAAGGTGCGGCGGCACGAGCCTTGTCAAAGATGTCTCGGATGTTGCTCTCTGACTCACCGAACCACATGGAAAGTAGCTCGGGACCCTTGATGGAGATGAAGTTGGCCGCGCACTCGTTGGCAACGGCCTTGGCAAGAAGCGTCTTACCAGTACCAGGAGGACCGTAGAACAGTACACCTCGCGAGGGAGACATACCGAACTTGAGGAACTTGTCGGGGTGGTCGACCGGGTACTGCACAGACTCAATGAGCTCGCGCTTGACCTCTTCCAGACCACCAATGTCCTCCCACCGAACGTTAGGAACCTCAACCACGGCCACTTCACGAAGAGCCGAAGGGTTAGAAACACCAAGAGCGAAACGGAAGTTCTCCATGGTCACACCAAGCGAGTCGAGAACCTCAGCATCGATGGTGTCCTCGTCCAGATCGATGAGATCCATCTTCTCACGAATCTGCTGCATAGCAGCCTCAGAGCAGAGTGATGCCAAATCCGAACCGACGTATCCGTGAGTCTCAGCAGCAATGGTTTGTAGATCGACATCGTCACCAAGCTTCATGTTCTTGGTGTGAATCTGCATGATCTCGAGACGGCCGGTAGGGTCGGGAATACCGATGTCGACTTCACGATCGAAACGTCCGAAACGGCGGAGGGCGGGGTCGATCGAGTTGGGTCGGTTGGTGGCGGCCATGACAACGACGTTGGAGCGCGCCTTCATGCCATCCATGAGAGTGAGCAGTTGCGAGACGACACGGCGCTCGACTTCACCGTTGGTCTTTTCACGCTTAGGCGCGATTGAATCGATCTCATCAATGAAGATGATCGCTGGCGAGTTCTTCTCGGCCTCCTCAAAAGCCTTTCGCAGATTTGACTCTGATTCACCGGCCATCTTGGACATGATCTCAGGACCGTTGATCAGGAAGAAGAAAGCACCAGTCTCGTTGGCGACGGCACGAGCCATCAGCGTCTTACCAGTACCGGGGGGACCGTACATCAGGATACCACGCGGGGGCTTGATACCGATGGACTTGAACAGCTGAGGATGCCTCAGCGGCAGTTCAACCAACTCTCGGATCTGTGCCATCTGCTTCCTGCAACCACCAATATCGTCGTAACCGACCTCGTTGAGGTTGCCCTCCTCGTCCTCACGCTGAATAGGTTCGCCCTCGCAATGGATGACGGTATCTTGTGCGACAATACCGAACTCCGGTGGGTCGACCTCGACAACCTTGAACTCCACTTGTCGCATACCACCGCGGGCTGTGAAAGTGTCGCCTTGACGAACCGGTCGGTAGGCTTCGCGGAAGTATGGGGCAAGGAAAACGTCGAACAGCGATCCGGTGATGCCCTCGACTGTGTCGGCGATGGGGAGAACTGCGATGCGCTTGGCCTGCAAAGGTTGTCAGTCTCGATTTTACAATGACTGGGACTGAGAATACATACGTATTTGATGTCCGGGCACGGGTGGATGGTGATAACATCACCGTGCTTGACACGCAGGTTGTGGCGAACGACACGGTTTATCCGCGCGGAGCCGTCATCAAGATCGTCGTCTGCAAGCACGATGAGGACGGTGTCCTTCCGCTTCTTGCCCTTGACGAGAACTGTGTCACCACGGAAGAGCTGGAGAGTCTCCATGGTGTTGTTTGAGAGAGCGATAATCGAGTTGTCATCGTTGACGGCGTCGGTGACACTGAGAAAGTTAGGAGAGGCTTCTCAAATCGCTTCCTGGAGCACCTACATCAGGGAGTTTGGCTTCTTCTTCTTCTTGAGGATGGCAGTTGCGGTCTCATCGTTCTGTGGCGGGTCAGTAAGGGCAGGCGCAGAAAGGTGCTTCGCGGTGCCTACATCCTTGGGCTCAGCGCCGTCGGGGTTCCTGAGATGCTGTTAGTCGCTGTCGCAAGTGCGGAAGTGGTGGCAAGCGACGTACTTTGAAAGGTCCACCTTGGGCTTGGAGTGGTCTGGTTCAGCCGACATCTTGCTGATGTGTCTATATGTGGTTCTGCGAAATTACTTTTTCAGTGCAAAGAGGGATAGAAGTAATTGCAGCGCGGTTGAGAGGGGGGTGAGTGGTGTGGGGGGGTAAGATGGAGATGATGGATCTCCGGTGCTTGGGGCGTCGTGGTTTAAGTAAGTTGGAGCTTGAACAGTCGGTGATCTCACTGCTCGAGCTAGCTTGATGTTGCCTTAGGGTCCGTGCTCCTTCCGCCGCAACATTGGAAGTTGCTGGAAACGCTTAGACAAGCGGACCTACTAAGAAACACTGTGTCCCTTTCACCGCGGATTGCTTGCCGCCACCCTCGCAAAGTCCTACAAGGGCCAGCTCGTGCCACTACCCGCGACTCCAGAGTGAGACTGGCGTTGTTACGCGTCCGACTGGAGCCTGCTGCAGCCTCATATTCCGCCACCAGAGGAAGCGCCAAGAGAGATGCTCCATATCGGCCCTTCGTCAGTGCGCGATAAGTAAACCTACATGTCCGCCACGTACGGTACAACACGACAATATCTACATGCATGTGTGCCTTCCACTGATACTCATAGATAGCACGCACATCTAAGAGGGCAACTCTCACCAGGCAAAGAGGAATCATTTGCTGTTTCACGTCATGGTAGATCTGCGTCTAACGGTTTATCGATAAGATGCGGATCCGTCTTAGTTGGCTGCTTCGTGATTCCCGCTACGGTAGCCAGGGTGAAGCACCAGGTGGTACTGCGTTTCGCAACCTATCCCCACTACCAGTCAAGGAAGAAATACGAGCTTCGCTGGAAATGAAACGGGCGTCTCCAGGAGCTTGTAAGTTGACTTTGATCTCGTCACGAGCGTGACATTTCCTCGTCCTTTTCGGTCTAATCGCCCTTTTATTTACAGTCAGCTAGTGAGTGAAGCTCCCAGCTAAACATTACTCTCGCAACGACGAAGGGTCTCTATGCTGTATCTACCTACGCGTCCTGATGTTGCATCCCACGAGAAGCTGCACATGCTTTCTTCTCTATGTCGCGCAAGCAAGGCGCTTCGAACATGTTCGCGTATATAATGTTCTTCATAGTGCCAACAGCGACAAGCACCCAGAGGAGAACGACACTAATTCCAAGTATCGTTCCTAGAATCCTAAAGAAAGCGGAAGGAAGTTCTTGTCCTATGGTAATGGTAGACATTGTAAAGACGCCAATAGGAAAGGTGAAACCCCACCAACCCATGTTAAAAGGGAACTTGTTTCGACTGATCGACGCGACAGCGAAGAACAACCATACCAGACCGAAGCCCCAGAGTGTGATGGCGGTCATCCAGCCTAGTACGTAGAGGACCTCTCCAGCTACCGGGTGCAAGGCTTTTGTATCTGGGAAGGTCTTCGAAGCTTGAATGCCGAGTTTCAAGACTGCGTATCCGCCCTGGCCCATGGGGCCGAGAGGCAAGAAGACGCTGACGATAACCTCCTGAGATGGAAGGTTATGAATGGCAAGACGATGGAAGTATATAACCATTATCACGAGTGCCAGGGGTAGACCCATACCCCAAAGGACGTAGCTGGTGATTATGGTGACAAGGGCGTGATTCGGGTCAGGCAAGACCGAGGCGACAACGCCGCCAGAAGCTGCTGCAACGATGCAGGCCACGATCGGCAGAAGCCAGGCTGCTGTCATCGTCTCATGACGGTTATGATGTTTGGTCATCCTGCAGCTATATTAGCTGGTGGCTTTCTCATATTCCTCGCAATAACAGAAACACTTTGAGGCGAGATCTTGAGATTCAAGCGACAAACATGGTCAACTCACATCTGGAAAGGTAGCCAGAGGCAACAAGCAACGCTGAGTGCGACATCGAGCCACCACATGCCCCACAAGACGTATGGTGTCAAGCCAGCCCATTTTGGTACGCAAACAACGGCGAACATGTTGACGATGGTAGCAAATCCCATGGGTATTGTGCCAAGAAACAGCGACTGTACCGGATGACGAAGCATCAGAATCCATATGGCAGGATACAGTGTGTATCTGAGGACTGATATCATGAGCATGGTGGAGAATATGATGATGTTGAGTATGAAAAAGGCGATGCTCAGCGCTCTCAACGAGCGATGGTAGCTAGGGTAGAGCTCCGAGAAGGTGTGAAACAGGACCGCGACGATGCCTGTACCCATGGTGACGGCGAACTGAGGCTCATTTAGTCTCTCGTTACTCATAAACTCCAGTATCTGACGACGCTACATACCCATGCAGGTGTAAAGTTTTGGACAATACGTCGCCAACCCCGACGGTCCGCTGGAATGAGCCATCTGGGCAGCGCTTGGCCATCTGAAAGCGCGGCTTGACCACTGCACAAATCAGTTGGTGTTATACGAGCTCCATGCTGTATCGCACACGGCGCCGACATTCTGATGCGAGAGTTGAGGATGACAGTGATGAACTTGAGGTGATCGAGGGTAAAAGATTAAGATCAAACATAACGCGGAATCCGCTCCTCACTTATGCAAACCCTCGCGGCTTAGAGTCATCGGAATCTCAGGCTAGGCTTTATTCTCTTCAGGACGGCCTGCATTTTCATATGGATCTGCTGATAGCTTTGCTTACACAGACCATGACGGCCGGATCCTCGGCGATGGCCCGAAATTCGATACGTCAAAGGTACATGACTCAAAGCATCTCAACAGCGCACAAGGGAAGAAAAACAGTTTTTGAACAACGAAATTCGTTTATATTCGAGGTCGTATGATGATTGTTTACCAAAGACTGACGCAGTAGCGCTTGGGCAACATTGAGAGCTTCAGAGTAACTGAGTCTAGCTGATTGGGGTCTAGATCGAGATGCGGCTTCCGGAAGCACTCCACGAACCTGTTCCTGATCCTCGCACACGACACCTGACAGACCTTATCGCTGGAATGTAGTGTTTTACTCTGCAATGCAGAGTTATGTTCATGCTCGAGCTGCACTTGCTACTACTACTACTACTACTACTACTACTACTACTACTACTACTACTACTACTACTACTACTACATACACTTCTGTTTGCCTCCTGAAGCAACATCAGGCACTTGGTTTGTCAAGGTACTTAGGTACTGTGATCAAGGACTTATTGTTATCACTTTCCAAGGCCTATATAATGTAGCTGATACTTTTAGAACTGTTGTTTGATAATGATACTACAACCCGTCTAACTTCTGCAGGTTCGAATTGGTAGCATTGATGTTTGCATTTGCCATCATGATCTTTTTTTGATCCAGATCAAAAACGATGTAAGCTCCTTGCATGAACGGAGCGCCTAGGCTTGCTGTATCATCCCCATCTGAAGGAAACATCGGTAGGAAACATTCAGTCGTGCCCGAAGACGAATCTCGAACAAGCATCGCAGCCAAAGGAGTGCTGATCTTCGCTTGGTTGTTGTTGAAGCCGAATGAGAGGCTCTCTCCGCGGGAGCCAAGATCACACGGCACACTGCTCAGCTGACCAGCTTGATCGTCAAAATTCGCACCTATAGCCATGGCCATGGCGCGTAGAGAAGCTGATGGAATGTTCAGCGAGGGGTTTCCAGTGTCGATCAACGCCGGAGGGAGGCCGCCCCGTGGTGTCAAGTCGACGTTGGATCTCAAGGAGGATGAGTTGCCGCTGACCAACTGCATGGAGCTGAAATCGATTACAAATTGCGACGCAACGCCTCCATTGTTCAATAAAAGTGGTCCTGCATCTTGGAGCGGGCTTTGGAACTTCGCGGTGTCAACACCGCCAAACACAATAGAGCCCTCTGGACTGCCTGTCAAGAGGATACCGATATCAGCCTGGCATTCATTCGAACATTTGCTATGCTCAACTTACGGAAATCGTTCATGAAGATACCATATACATTGGCATTAATAGCACCAGTATCCTTGAGATTGGCCAATGTATTCTGGTATGGTGGCTGGACAACTTCGTTCTCAATAGGACCGATACCGAATATGGGAAAAAGTGGATTCCCAGAAGGCAGCGAACCTTGCTCGATGACTCCGAGTTGTGAATCCGACACACTTTGGTTACCGAGCGTCAGTGTTGTCTTGACGAATCCTCCTTGGAACACAGCACCGTTTGCAAAACTCGTGTTGAGCTTTGTATTGACATCTGCAATACTAGTGTCACGATCCGTATCGAACGAACCAGTGACGAAAGGTGTGCCAGAGCATTGCTGCTGTTTGTCTTGACAGATTCTACTGCCTGTCCTTGGGATGACGAGATCGCTACTTCCCGTGTCCAAGATCGCCGTTATCAGCTGTGGTGGAGTACCGACCCCCATCGAAACAAGAGGGATGAAAGGACCCGCGTCATCAATATTAGAGTGTTTTATCGGTATCGATATAAGCTTGGGAGTTTGCGCCTGCGCAATCTGCCCAATAGATAAAAATGATATATATAAGATGACGGTATTTACTCGGGGAGACATGGTGAAATGACTAAACGAAGGCGCTGAAGAAAGAACTGACTGATGATTGTGGACGAGGATCTGAAGTGATGATTTGGTCGTGACTATCTTTGTGAACTATTCTTATAAATACACGTTGCCGGGTATCGGATACTTCTTGAAGAATTCGTATCTCTAAACCTTTCTGCATGTACATGAAGGGCCGTCTTGACGACGTTTTGGTACGCTAGTTGTTCATAAACAGAGACTACCTGGGGAGTAAGGGCACCGCCCATTGGCCAGCCCAGTACCAGTTGTATGCATGTCTCTAGGGTCGGTAGGAATGCTTCCATTGTGGCGTTGGGTCTGACGGCTGCTAGAGGCGTCAAAAAGATCATTATGCCGGAGTGGCTCTGGGCTTGGGCGTCTGCATTGAGCTTTTCGATAACCATACTATGATCTGCCCTGTCTGGAGCCGGTCCGATGTCACGGCTGGTAATGTCCCGAGTATAGCGCATAGATAGCTTGTTTGGAATGCTGTTTCGACTTTCCACAAGCTAGCTCGAAACACCTCATGGCATATGATACTAGGTACAGACAAGAGCAAAAAAGGCAAAAAGAGAATTATTCTCCCCACCATGAGTCGAACAAGGGACCTTCTGATAACAGCAGATATTACAGTCAGACGCTCTAAACCAACTGAGCTACGGGGAGTTTTTTCTCGATGAGTTTTTTTCAATATCTTCAATTTATATTGTGTATCGCATAGGTGGGATGCTGTTTCTTCACCATGACAAAGTCGCGGCACATGTGAACATCGGCGTCAAACAGCCTGGTGCGCTGAGCATGCAACACAATCGAGTGCCTGTAGCGCATTCAGCTCTCTAAATCTCGCGCCCTTTATCTGAGCAAAGCTTTTCTTAGCCTAGTAATTGTAGCAGCTTTCGGGTCCGAGCTGAGCCTCGTTACATCAATCTGTGTGGAACGAGGGACACAGGTACGACAGAACAACAAGATAGATTGCTTGTCTGATTAGACGGCCAGTTTAGAAGCGAGATCGCGGTGTGCCATATGACATCTAGCCCCTCCACACAGCCTCAAGCACGCACATGAAGCTCAACGGATCAGCTTCAACTCTAACAACATCGTATCTCTCATCAGCCTGCTTGAAGATGTCCTTCCACGCCTCTACTGGCCTCTCCTTCGCGTTAAATAATGCCATCATCCTCAGATCAGTGGCTGTACCAAAGCCCTGTATACTCCTTGGCAGCTCCTCGTTGCTCGGCTCCTGCTTGCCCACATAATCGATGAAAAGAACGCGGGCACCGGGCCGGAGTGCGGGCCGGAGTGCTTGCAATATCTTCACTGACTCAACGTCCGGCCAGTCGTGTAAGATCCACTTGAGCATGTAAATATCCGCTTGTACAGGCTGTGGATCGAAAAGGTTGTGTGTAAGAAACGAGACGCGCGATCTTAATTCGGATGGGAATTCTTTTTCAAAGACTGGGGCGACTTCGGGGAGATCTTGGACTACGATCTTGAGGTTAGGGAACTTGGTTGCAAGAACAGCATCGTCGTGACCAGCTGAACCACCGAGCTAATGATTGTTAGTGTCAGGATAAGGATCAGGTCTAGGTATACTCACGTCAACGACCGTGACTTCGCCCTCTGCCTTCCAATCGATGGCTTCGAGTACCATGTTTTCGGTGTGGAACAGATCCTTGATATAGGCCATGAACTTGACGAAGTTCCTCTGTCGCCAGCCCTTCTTCTCACCCTCGCCATCGTTTTCGATAAACTCCCAACTGGTCTCATAGTTGCCCCACGCTTCACCGCCAGAGTGACACAGCCTAAAAGCAGTCTCTTTTATGTCCTTGCTTATCTCAGGTTTTCCCTGCGAGAAGCGTCGCAAAGCTTCTGGAAGCAAGAACATTGGGGGACCCGTTTCATCCAACACCATCTGCACGAGTGCAGACAAGCCAGAGTCTTTGGCCAGTGCAGCAGATCGTGAGCTATGTTTGACTGAGATCGATGTGGGCGAAGGTTTGTGGAAGAAGCGCATCGTGACGGCATGGTCGATGACACGACTCACCACCTCAAGAGGGAGCTTGGTATGCCTTGCTATATCCTCAAATGTCGCTTCGCCATCGACTGGCACCGCACCCCAAAAGTCAAACTGGTTGAGGACGTTCAAGCATGCCGTGTCTGGGATGGCCATGTGTACGTAGTTAAACACGCTCTCACTCGGCCCTTGGCTTAGAATCCACATGTCCTTCAACGCGTCCTCAAGCAGTTGTCGGGTCATGAAAACATCTCCCGGGAGTTTCTCGTACTTGATCGGACTGTCGGCCTCAAGAGTGACTGGTGTCACATTTTCAGCCTCCAGCTGCTTCGTCATCTTAGCAGCCAGCTCGCTGATTTGGGCCGCTAAACTGTTGAGCGTTGCAATCTCATGTTGCTGAATGGAACCCATGTTGCCGTGCTTGGAAGCCTAGAGTTAGTAGAGGGATACGTCAAAATTGGGAAGCAAATATGGCTGATATATATTATATCCCATCAGTACTCATGTAGGGGCACTTCCCGTCATCGGAGTACAAGAAACCCGGAGCATCGTCCGTATCAAAGTCTTTTCTCGTCATGCTCTACATCTTTGACTCAGGTATGTCGGCTAGCTAAGAATGATCGCGAGGCTGCAGACACGATAGCTTATGATTGGCGCGATCTGAGGACCGGTCGCTTGGACGGGTCTAAGGAGGGAGACTTAATCCGAGGTCGTGTCCGCAATTATGCACACTTATGGCATGATGTTGTAGCTATAGCATCACCAGTGGAACGACGATGTGGTCCATCAGCGCTAATCTGATCATCTTATCAATCTGATAAGATTTTTCATCTCCAAAAGCCTGGGCGCCAAGGTAGTATACTTTGCCAGCTGCCGCTTCGAGGCAATTTCCCATATGATGCTACGTCAAGGTGGGGTGCCATACGAGCGTCGCGGAGCACATCGCGATGTCTGCTGAATGTATAACCACTGATTACTGAACCTCAGTAAAGTGTAGAAGATCGTGTGTGGCGTAGTGACAGTTGGACTTACCTAGGTAGCTAGGGAGCGAAGAACTGGCCGCTTAAGCACCGAGCGAGACCCGAGGCACCGAGGTTTTGGCGAACAGAACGTGGATTACAGAAATAAGAGCAATTTACATCGACAGCAACCAAATACCTGCCTATATGGAGTGAATCCTCCATTTCGTCGCTACGACATTGTAATACACTGTGTTTGTTTTTTGGATACCTCCAGCAATTAGGATTGGGACGAAAAGGGAGTGTGATTTGATGTAAGACATGTGTCGCATTCTTCATTCAATAGGAACACCTAGCACCATGACTCAATGACTACATTGCGACTCATGCAAGTCTTCGAGAGACCGCTTCTAAACTCCACGACGCTATGCAAGCACAAATGCATCGACCTTGAATTAAACATTTGATCCCAAGAAATATAGTGAAATCAACAACCTACTTCCTTCCAATGAGCTTGCTGAGCCCACTCTTCTTGCCATCCTTTTCCTTCTGACTCTCCTCCTTTTCTCGAGCATCCTCGGCGGCACGCTCATCCCTTGTTGGGACTCTAGGTTGATCTGCGAAACGGATACCAGGCGTGCGTGGCGTAGGTGAAAGCGTCTTTCGACTTGGCTCAGCGGTGCGCGAGTGTGTACCACGACCAGTCTCAAGTGGGTCACCAGTCTCTTCATCTTCAGAATCAGATTCGGGAGAGTTGTCTTTACCTACACCAAGGGCCCCCAGACGACGCCTGCGCTCTGCCGCTGTTTCGCCTTCAAACCCTTCTTCTGGTTGCTGCGATGGCGGCAGAATGGCGGAACCGCCTGAAGTTTCAGCTGGTATATTCTCCGCAGCTAAGCGACGTCGGCGCTGTGCAGCGGTTTCGCCACCCTGATCGCTGGGTCGGTTCTCGAGATCCTGGCGTACGGAGTGGAAGGGAACATGCTCATCGTTACTGTCCACTAATGTCAGACCTTCGGGGCCCCGACGGTGGCCTTCTTCCTTAGCCGCTGGCGATTCGATCTTATGAAGTTCGGCCTCACCCTCTTCTCCAACAACCGGGGGCATATTTGCCTGTACCGAAGCTGCACGGCGGCGTTGTTCCGCAGTGTGGTCCTTAGCATCTTGGTGTGCGGCATCTTTGACGGCCTCAGGGGCATCACTAGCTTGTACAAACTTTGCCCTGTCTTTAGGGTTCATTTGCGACATTTGCTGGATGAACTCAAGCTTGCTCATCCGACGGCCACCAGCTGTTACGGTGAAGCGGAGTAGATCATCATCTTCTTGCTCTTTCGCTGCGGCTTCCGCTGCTTTCTGTTTCTTTTTGTTGTTATTCGCCGCTTGAGTGCCCGATGGTCCAGCCTGTTGTGCTGGTACACCCATGTGGGTTCCCATTCGCTTGAGACTCTGAACGGCACGACTAGACGTCTCTACCATAGATTGGCCGCGATGGTTGGCAGGTCGGCCATCCTTCCCCTTCTTTGGAGCGGCCGGTATGTCGTACTTCTTCAGGACCTCGCCATCCTCATCCTCAACAATAATGGTATTACCATATTGGTATGCGAGGGCGGGGCCGTTCTTGTGGCTTGATTTCTGGGCTGGCTTCTCTGCCTTTGGTGATTCTGTGGCCTTTTCCTTTTGACTCTGACCCTTGTAACTTTGCATTCGGTTGCGCCAGGTCTTATGAGGGTGTTCAATCGCGTTTTCAATGCGACCGGGTGCTTCTTCGAGTGCGCCGCCATGCTCATCTTGCGACACGCCACCGTGGACATGCTTTGTACGCATGAGCTCCTGCGCCCTCTCGCGGTCATGCCTTTGCCTCTCCGCACCGTGCTCACCATGACTGTCTCTTACACCGAGAACATTTCCTTCCTCATCTTCGATGACAGTCTCATGGCCCTCCTGATACATCTCTTCTTCTGGTACCTGGCCCTTCATCTTCTCTTTGCCACTCGATGAACTGTCGCTAGAGATGGCCATCGTGCCAGGAAAGGTGCCAGTGTCTTCGAGTTCTGCTGGTAGCCCCTTCTCTTCATCACGCCTAGCAGGACCAATGGCGGACTGCGAGATTGGTCCACCTGGACCTCGACCAGCATCCCAGCGCCTGCCTCGATTCGCAGGCTTTACAGAGTTACTGTCCTCTTCCTTCTGACGACGTAGGAAACTGCTGCCAAAACCTGCCGTCGCGAGCTCTGACTTTTCATCCATGGATGATTCAGAGGGACGTCGACCCATAGAAGATCTGGAGCGTGATTGGATGCGGGGAAGACGATCCATCCAGCCGGGCCCATTCTCGTTCGCTTGGGTATAGGACATGGAAATTGTCAGGGTATTGATGCGTTTTCCAAGGGTAAAGACAGCGATTGAACTTCCATGAACAATGATACTAACGATGACCAAGAAACATGTAATGGGCCAGATCATCTCGATGATGTTCAAATGCTCGAAACCCTCGTCCGGTAATACGGCTAGCGGGGTCGTCGTATCAGTCTCCAGCTCGGCTCTTGCAAGGATCGCTACAAACAGGCCACCGACGCCAATAGGTCCGAAATGTCCAGCGAAGGACGCCTCTCGCCAGGTCTTAAGGTCGGGAATGACAGGTTTGAGCGCCAACATAATCGGAATACGGCGGAAGAAAAGTACCAGAATGCCGAGCACAACGAGACGCCATGGTGTTATCCCGATGAGCGGTGCGTTGAACAATTCCCAGGGGATGATGGATCCAAAATAGACGAAGAATGCCAAATTGATCAGCAGGTCGATAACGTTGGATACGTGGGATTCCTCGGTTTTCTCCAGGAACCATCCGTCGTTGGAAAAGCCTACACCACAGGCGAAGCCCACCAACAAGTCATCCATGCCCAGCAGGGCACCGGAGCCAGCACAGAACAACGCCAGCACGAAGTAGAAGACGAGGAAACTCTCTCGATCAATGAGATCTTTCTCGTGCGCCCACCGAATAGCGCGACGCGCAATGTATCCGACGACAACTCCATAGAAGGCGCCGAAGATGCATTCATAAAGGATGGTGTAGCAAAACCAGTGATAAGCGACCGCGTTGGCGTCTGGTCGGTAGTGAATCAAGTAGATGGCCAAGTAAACGAAGGGGAACGCCATGCCATCGTTGCAGCCAGATTCACAGGACAACAAGTCTCGAAGATGTTTGGGTACTCGCTTGGCGAACTTGCCTTTACCGACGACTGATGATGCTAAGACAGGGTCTGTGGCAGTCACACAAGCTGCAACGCAAAGACTGTCAAGCCAGTTGAGGTGAGAGTGGAACAGGCCCCAGATGAACAGGCTAGTTATTAGCCAGCCAAAAGTCATGACTGGAAGCAGTAGTGCCACGACTGACTTCCAGTGCTTCTCCATGTATGCGCGAGGCAACTCGACACCGACAGCGAAACATTGCACGACAAGGACAATGCGCGAAAACTCGAGGGTGATCAAGTCGACGTTTCCCCAGGTTGATGGATCTATGAGGTTTGCGGCATGTGGACCGAATATGATACCACAGATTGTCGCGACTGTGGCTTCACCAATGTACAGACGCTCCTTGATCACAGAGGAGCACAGCATGAACAGACTAGTGAAGCCTCCAAGGATCAGGTAGACCAGATGCGGCTTTGTGATGGAGAGGTGGTCCCACGCCATTGTGACGTTTTGATGGTCCTTGTCTCTATGTGTGTTTCTGTATCCGTCTAACTATTTGTCGCACGTATACGACGCCTGTATGCGGAGAAGCGGAAGGCAGTTCGGCGCGGTTGGTGGCCGAGGTGGGCGAAGAAGAGTCTCGCGGGCGAGCAATGGTTATGTAGGGAGGATTTTGGCACCGGGGCCGCGTTGTCGAGAGAAGCGGTCAAAGGAAGAGAAAGGTGGTAGCGAGACCGAATGCATGTATATGGGGATCCGCCCAGACGCCGGTCCAGCACAGCCCTATACGGCAATGACGGTGATGGTATGGTATGCCTGCGGGGCCGTGGAGAGTGCTCCGCCTTTGCTGTCGCACAACTTTTGGGAGTGGCCAGTTAGTCAATGTTATGGGAGAAACAAGAAAGCCCAAGCCGAATGCTTACGAGGTCTAGGTGCCGCTCGGCAGGCTCATCCGAAAGCTTGGATGGTGCGCGTGGTAGTCGGCTGTCAACCAGAGTCGAGCGCGATTGGGCGTGCGCAGATTGGGAAAACAAAGGCGCGTTTCTGATCAAGCCACTTCAATTGCCAGGGCGAATCGTCGTCGTCGTCGTCGGGACTCTTCAGCTCGACGGGAAAACGAGCGAAAGAAACAGAGATTAGAATGCGATTATCTCTCTTCCATACTAAAGTGCTTGGTACTTGGCAATGACGTTGGTTGGCTCCGGGGTGGACTAGGAATGGCCTAATCGGACGCCACCGTTCAACAGCCACACTGTTCAACGCGATCTTGGGTGCCGAAACTTGGCCGGCAAAACTTCCGCTACATGAACGAGTCTGGCGGACGGCAACCCAGCAAAAACCGTTCAGAAACGGTCGAAATCGCAGCGTCTTCTATCAAAGCAACGGCTGGGGGCGGAGCTCAGTTCGCTCCGATAGGCCGCGCTATGAGCCGCCCCAGCCTTGGAACTGTTGTGCCCAAGCCTTGAACACGTTCGCTCTCGCTTTTCGTGGACAACCTCTTGACCTCATGAATCGTCGTTCTCGGAGGGATGCCACATGACAAAGCCTTCTGCACGCTGCTTATCACATGATGGTTCTGTATGCAGGGTGCTGCATCGTCTATGCAGGAAGGCCGATCAGCGGACTTCAGTCAACAAACCTCACGAACTGCAGGCGTGGTTGGTTCGATAGCACGACTCAGGGAGCTCTCAACGTTGGAAGGTCCCGAGGTCATTGACCATCGCTAAGTCGTTATCCGGTGAAGGCACATGGGCCCTCACAAATAGCCGCTATGCAGAGATTTTCCAACTGGAGCGTAAGCACTGCAGCCGCCAGAGGCGGTGTAAATCAATGTCAAGATAAGTTAAATGTTGGAAACCCGGGCGGATGCGATTTTTGTACATGCTGCAGCGCGTGCATGGTTGCGGATTGCAGAAGAGACGGGCAAACGTCATTGAATCTCTTCGCAAGAAAAGAGTACCTTAATATTTCAAGGCAGATGTATGTGCAGGGCCCGAATGCGAAGAAATTGAAGGCGATCGAAGATGTCAGGGAAACCACGCTGAGCAACACCATGCACCCCGGGAATAAGTCTCTTAGGTGCGATGCAACCCTGGCGAATCGCCTAAGATGCCTCCCCAGCAACAATCCGTTTGCGCGAATTGTAGTGCGCCCAAACATACTTTTCGAAATGCTATGCGCAGGGCTGAGGTACCCTTGAAATTTTCGCAAAAGTTCTCACCATCGGACCTCTTCCAACTCTTGCACATGCACATGTCCTACCTCAGTAAGAGTAGAGTCAAAGTAACACCGATCTCTACGTCATAGTACTACTCAAGTTGGGAATTTTGAGCTACTCCGCATGAAACAGCCCTTGCCCATCCAAAACCTGTCAAGATCTTAAAAAGGTCCGATAGCCGCGTCTCACCATTGCAAGCCGTTTGTCCACACGATGGTGACTGGGAACACCAGATCTTGGTCCCGTCTGCACTAGGACACGCGTTCTTGAATAGCAGAGCACGGATAAAGTATCATATACAAGTCAAACATGACATCAATGTGTTACAGGTAGTTGGGCAGCAATCTCACACCAACATGACCGCCCAGAAGATTTTGCCCAGGCGAACAGGTATTGCGGGTACTGGATTGACCCGAAGAACCAACTGGACCATGAGCAGACTGACACAGAATGCGCCCATCAGGTAACAACTCAACAATCTAGGCCAAGAACTCGTAGAGCCAGTCGATCAACTCGGGCACCCATGTACCCTTCATAGCTTGAGACCCCTACGTCCTAATCATACAACGACCACAGCAACACCCGCGTCTAGACGCACCGAGATATCCTCCCTAGTCTTTACTCCACAATCTCCACATACGTCACTCGAGCAACCAGGTCAGTCAAGACCACCGTTGTATGTAACGTATAAGGTCAGCCTGTGACGGGAAAAGAGAGGGAATGACCTTGAACATTGGCATCAGTAGAAGACGGTGTGCCTGGTATGGTGTAGAGGGCTGACCTTGCAATGAGGAGGACGGGACGTGGCCCGTGATGAATGGCTGCATGTCAAAGCTTGACTAGAGGTCGTTGACGACGTTTGTGCGGCCGCCTAGCACGGACGTTATGATGAGAGTCAGTCGGCATCGCGAAAGTGCGATGTGGTGTTTATGCGGTGTGGGACATAATAGCATAGTTAATCATACGGGTTGCCTTGGAATCAGAAGACATGAGCGACTTGGGCCGCAACGAAGCAGGCCAGTTGAGATCCGTATGTTTGCACCGCATCAATTGAACTATACTAATTGATCATGACATGGTCAGCGCTGTTCCAGCTCCTGCAAACATCATGTGTCGCAACCTGTTTCTTTGAACCCTTAACGTCTGCCGCAGACTACTGGCAGGCCCGGATATTAACCATGAGAAGGACCAGTATGAACAGATATGTACGTTCGTAGTATGTACAACCTATATGGTCGACTAGATAAATAATTACAGCAGGCGAAAGCGCGGGCTTCTGTAAACCAAGGACTACCCATCTAACATGAAGTTACGCCCATGAAACAACCAGTTCAACGAAGGAACATCCTAGCGAACCCCAGACCCAGACACGCGAAAATGCCCAAAGGCGAACAATGCGGGAGTTAAAGAAAAAGCGCTGCAGGTTTTCCTCATGCTCCGTGTTTCCATGGTAAAAAAACCCTATATTCCCCAGGCGATGGATGCACGGCCCGCTTGAGAACGAAAGGAGAATCGTCGTAAATGTGTAAAAATATATATATGCATAAACATGAAAGAAAGCGTAACGCATGACGTCATGAGAGCATACTGATGCTCAATCAATGGCCAACGGGCAGCCAGGTTCTGCGCTCGTCCATACTTCTGTTGGTGCGGCCCCCTGGTGTCAGAGGAATCTCAACGCGCGCTCGATCGTTGCGCTCTGGATCGCTGTCTGAGTCGTATGCGTCAGACAGGCGGGAGAAGTAGTCGGCTAACCCACTCGTGGGTGATGCGATGGTTTCGTAAAGGGGAGGTGGAGTCTCTACGGGTGGAGGTGGTTCTATTTCTGAGAATGCGGGTGGGTTGAATGATGGTACGCGCATAAGATGAATGGGTCGTTGTACTGTAGAGTCATTCGGTCCGCCAATATGCGCTGCTTGCGGACGAGTAAGCGTCGGTGTTGGTGTTGGTATCACTGCGTCCGAGTTTCCTCTTGAGCGGCCTATTGAGCTCAGAGTTGGAACAAAGCTGGTTGGGGAGTTGCGCCGGGCTGGTGCATTCGGGCATCCGCACTCGGGTACGCGCGTGCTGCTTAGGGCTGGTTCAGGCGACGAGTATGCTGGTAGTGCTGTGTTCGCCTGCGTAGCTTGACACGAGAGAATGTGGAAGGGTGAGTCAATGGAGATTTCGAAGTGTCTTCTCTTAGTTGGGTCAGTGGCGTCCGGTTTCGAGAGGCGCATGACAAGCTAGTAAACTGTTAGTATGTAAGACGCTGAAACCTATGGTTGAACATACCTTGATCCAATGGTGCACCTGGATATTCTGGTATGTCGTGTCGAAGTGTAGCTTTGATGACTTGTCTTTCTCTTTGAGGTTATGGCAGCTTGGTAGCTGTACATTGAATTCCATCTCTGTAGGACCGATGTTCGCGTCGCCACCAAGGTCACCCAGAAGGTTTGTAGGGTCTTGCACCTGCACGTCCTCGCCTCGTGAAGCAGCCGCTCGTTGGTCGTATGGAACACCACCTCCAGAGACTATTCGCATTGTGCTACCGGGGAAGGTACTGGTTGGTGGGCCGTCTGCACGTTTCTCGAATAATTGGACCTTACGGACCGGCTCCATTCGATGGACTCGCTTGTTGTTGCAGAAATACTCGACGTTCTCAGTGACAAACACCTTGATACGATGACATTGCACCTTGGCGAGCGGGGTCAGCTTGAAGGCAATGGGAACCTGTGCACCGAGTGGGAAGGATTTGCCAGAGATGACTATGTCGTAGTGTAACTGGTCTTCCCAGCTGCGGCTAATGGCGATAGGCTCAACCTGCTCCAGTGACCCCTCCGAAGGTGCGCGGATCAAGGTGACTTCCTTTGTTCCAATAAGGTTTGTGCGGAAGGCACCGGCGCGTTCGACAATAGCTTCCAACTCATATTTGACTGAACCAAGGTCGACATCGATGGTCTCGGGAAGGTGGCTGTCTAGCGGTAACTCGAAGTTGTACATGTACTCTCCAGGGTTGAAGGTCCTGTAACCCTTTTGTGCTACTGAAGGGCCGCCTCCAGGGGTGTCGCCCTTACCGAAGCTTCGCGATTGATTGACTTGTAACGATAGTCGTTTCGCCTCCTTTGTCGTTAGATTCAGCGAAGAGTTGTTTGGCGATCCAGTCAATCCACCAGAACCCTTGTAAAGTTCCACATGATCTGCGCCAGTGCCATTCTCGGCGTTGGGGAATTGTGAATTGAAAAATGGCCAGGTGTGGCTCATCAAAGTGTCCACTTCTTCGAACTCAACTTTCTTTGGGGGAATGCCTAAAGAGTGTTAGTTTTAGAATGGCATAATGTAGACGAACGTACCTTCTGGCCACTTAGTCGTCGCTTTGCCTCTGAACTTGAGCGTAACAGCCTTGAGTTTTGAGGGTTTGGTGATCTTCAGACATAGTGTTCCACGAAGCATCGCTGTGCTTCGCTCTGCATGCTCAGCTTGCTCGAACCCCCGTAGGAACAAGACCGGCTCTGTGAGTTGCACGTTGACACTGACACCACCACCTGAAGCCACGGGCTTCTCCTCTGGTACGCTCTTTACGTTGGTGATGATGCTTTTTGCGGATGCGCGGCCGGAAGACCAATGTGACTCGGCGACTGATGGTCTGGGCATGCCTGGTGCAGCCATGGCACCTCCAATTGCGCCTACGGCGCCACTACCAGAGTTCCTGGTAAGCGACCTCATGGTGGCGGTCTGGGAAGCTGGAACTGAGGCAACCGAGTTGCGATTGCTGCTGGTAGTACTTGTCGACGATCGAGGCGTAGGAATGTCTGTGGTTTCGGTATTGGAAGAAAAGTGGGTGTCGATAAACGACCGTAGGAAACGTTTAGCGCTGTCGCGTGGGACCGCCAGCTTTTCTGTAAAGTACGACTTGCTAGTCGTTTGGCGTCTCCGGACACGAAGTAGAGTCGGATCAGGACCGACGTGTGCGATGTGAATGCGGTGCGGTCTACGATTGCGACCTGCAAAGATGCCGCGGTACGTTCGCGGAGGACAGTCCAAATGGTCGGGGAGGTATCGTAATCGGCCACGTTCAGAGTAGACTGTGTGGTACTCTGGCATAGCGACGATGCGTTAGTGAGGTCAAGGGCAGGACGGGAGAACGATCAAGGTGTTGAGCAAAGGCATGCAGCGCGCCGAGTCTTATACAAGGTGTAATTGTAGAGGTCGAGAACAATTTGGCTTGTACAACTCCTCAGAGTCATGAGAGGGGTACAAAGGCTTCTTGGACTAGGTAACCCAACCAGGTTCCATGTGGATGCTTTGGGAAGGGACGATGAGGTTGGGCGCTACTAGACAAAGGGCCCGAACGCGGTGAAGGGGGAGATGAGACAAGGACTCACAGAGGGAGACAGGGTATCAAAAAGTTTGGTGAGGCTACCTAGTTAATGATGTGTAAATGCGATCAGCACGACAGGCCACTGTAGTGCTGTGGAGCGGTGAGGTTGCCGGTGCGTCGGAAGCGTGCGGGAATACCCTGTTTGGAGCGACTGCGCTGGCGACGAGGGGAGGTTTCTGGTCAGGACAACAACGGCGAGTAACAGGGACTTGCGGGTGTTTTGAAGTGAGTTGCAGCTAGCCGACTTGCAAGCATGTTACGAGGACGCGAGCATGTCAGACTAAGTCAGTGCAGGGACGGCGAAAGTGTACCGGCGTCGAGTGCAGGGAACAGGACGGATGACGCGGACGGTGTGCAGTGCTGCTGGTCGGCGGGGTCGCAGCAACTGGGATGGTGGATTTGAGATGTTGCTTAGCAGAATTGTCAAAGTGGAGAATGCAGCGGTGCCAGATGGGGCAAGGAAACGTTCATGAGCACGTCAAGCAGCGTAACAGACGAGTATTCCCGCAGCGGGTATATGAAGTGCTAGCTACTAGGAGCGCTATGGGAGCGTAGCTTGCGCGGACGGAGGCTCGGATACATTACATCATCTTGAGCACCAAGAGTTTGCAGGACTCGATGCAGGGGTGAGATCTCAATGGGCATCTACTAAGACGTGCTTCTAGACCCGTTGGCGGATAGCGACCGACTACGGGATACCCGGCACGGTACTTTGATCGACGACGACATGGCAGGCTTCCTCCCACGACTAAGCCCGCACGGATGAGATTACATCTATGTAGGCGAGCACGAGCACGCGCTCATGGAGAGTGACGGGATCGCTTAGACCCCAAGCTCCATAGCCACGCTGTCCCTGGGCAACGCGCAATCTCTCAAGTGTCAAGACAGACCAAGCGATTGATGCCCTCTGACTATGCATGGACGGCGGGCGCCTGTGCCTTGATTTTGCAATATTGGAGCAGTTTGATAGAGCATGCCCGGGCATCCTGCGGCATAGCGCGACTGCAACCACACAAACAGGGCGTCAGCGCGTTGCGTCCCACGATCGCCGAAAAGAAAACAGCAGACCCAATTGCGTAGGGATCAGCGCCTGGGGTTCTGAATCTGGAGTTGCAGCAATCGTGAGTGGGCGGATCGGCGCAGAGAGCAGGGCGGGCTGCCAACTCAGCCGCCCCCAAGCTCAAGGCCAGGAACGAAGCAGTCGTCATTCTGGCTGCGGTGGGTACTCGGCAGTGGAGGAGAAAGCTTTTTTTTTTTCGTGGCATGTGGCGAGGTTCGGATCATCTGGGGATGGTCCAAGATGGGAAGCAAGGCGGACAGTGCGGAAGGAGTAGCGAGATGTGGCCGAGACATAGGGCTTCCACCGCCAGAACCCACGTGACCGCGAGTGTGGCTTCCCCGCAACGCGTGGGCAAGACGAGGCTTAGCCCAGACGCGCTTTCTTCGGCGTTAAGCACACGACACTGCGACTTTTGCAGGTGCCCACCAGTGCCATGGATGCGAACGATGTAGGCTACGGTGCGTCTGACACGACCGCCATGCGTTGAACGCAATCGCTGACTCTATGTAGGGACAGCCCAACTGCCCCTTGCTGGGGCCATCCTCTGCTGCACCTCCATCGCCCCCGAGCAGCGCGTACGTCCACCAGTATCCTCACATCTCGCCCGCTCTGACAGCCGTATAGGCCAAACTCGCAGCCATTGGCGCGCAGATGGGCGCGACCATCAAGCTCGATCTCACGTCCGATGTAACCCACCTCATAGTTGGCAGCACCGACAGTGCCAAATACCGATATGTCGCCAAGTCGCGCGACGATGTCAAGGTCCTGTCCCCAGAATGGCTCGAGGCGCTGAGGGAGGTGTGGATGGCTGGCGACGACATTTTGGACATGGCCGCGCTGGAAAAGGAGTACCGCATGCCGACTCTCGCGGGACTGAAAATATGCCTCACTGGCTTCGACAACCGTACGTCGCCCGCTCTACGTACATAAGACGATACTGACCAATTCAGCTGAGCAACGGAAGCGCATCCAGGAGACTGTCGATGCCAACGGAGCCGAGTACCACGGCGATCTCACCAAGTCCGTCACCCACCTCATCGCCGCCGCACCATCGGGGAAGAAGTACGAACACGCCCTGAATTGGAGGATGAAGATTGTGGCGTTGGAATGGCTCGACCAAAGTCTAGAGAGGGGCATGGTGCTGGACGAGGCCCTCTACAACCCCACCATGCCCGCCCAGGAGCGAGGGAATGGTGCTTGGGATCGCAAACTGCCCGCCTCGCCCGCTCTGGGCAAGCGCACACGAGACGCAGAAACAAGCCAGGCTCTGAACCCTTTTCGCAGGAAGCTGCGTCGCTCGGCAAGCACCAAGGTAGGAAGCCAGAGTGATGCCTTCTGGGCAGGCATCACGGCGCCCAGTTTCGAGCGACAGCTAGAAGAGGATGAGTGGACAGAGGACGTTGCTACTAAGCCAGATAGTACGCGTACAAGCACTCGTACACACACGCCAGCGGCCTCCATTCATGACAACGATACGCTTACCGAAGCGCAACTTGATGACCATGCAGACAGTCATGAACAACATTTGCCACCACAACCCAACGACGCGTCCCAACATGATGGAATTTTTGAGGGTCGCGTCGTATGCACTCATGGCTTCGATGTAGAAAAGGTTCGCCATTCTCCACCTCAGATTCTAGACCTCACTGACGTCTCCACTAGACAAACATTTTGCGGCAGCATCTCGAGAGCAACGGCGCGCACGTAATGCGCGTGGCTGATCTCAACAATGCCTCATCCGAAGATCTACGGCGAGGCTACTTTGTAATACCCCATGACGTTGAGGTCGATTTGACGGCACTTCCGGAGCGTGCCGGTTCACATCTCAATCTGGTCACTAATTGGTGGGTGGAGCGCTGTCTCTATGGAAAACGTCTAGTAGACCCCGCGAGTGATGTATTGAGTCGACCATTCCAAAAGCTTACTGTTAGTGGTAAGTTTGCGCATCACTGTTGGTTTATTGGTTGCTGACGTAGCCAGGGTTCTCTGGCCTGACCATCAACTCCACGGGCTTTTCCGGCATCGAGCTGCTGCATGTGACAAAAATTGTCACGCTTATGGGTACGGCTCCTGCTCCGCATCCATTGGAATGATCTGACAATCTTGACAGGCGCCTCGTACGATGAACAGCTATCTGCAAAGACCTCGGTTGTGATCTGCAACCCTCCTACCGTAAACACTCCGAAACTCAAATTCGCTACGGACAAGCGGATACCCGCAGTACATGCGAGATGGCTATGGGATTGTCTGAGCAGTAGTCGGCTGCAGTCGTATGCCGAATATCAGTTGAACACGCCAGCACCACCCCAGCCACAGAAGGCGAAGCAGAGATCTGAGCCTCAGGATAGTGCGCCTATCGCGCCGAGTCCTGAAGAGGAAAGCTTGGAGCTGCGTCAGAAGAAGCAACAGCCCACCAAGATCGTGACGAAGCCCCAGCGCCAACAACGGCTGCAACGGCCTGGTGCTCTTGCTCTCGCTCAATCAGCAAACACCGCACCTGCATCAGCAACAGAATCGGTGGCTAACGCTAATGACGATGCTGACAATGTAACCCATGATGACGAGTCTGCCACACATGGATTGGACGGTGCAGCATCGTACCCTCTCCAGGAAACCAGCGCCAACTCCCCACGTCGTCCATCAACATCTTCGAACGCTTCAAAACCATTCTCACGATCCCGGAGCTCATCCGCCGAGTCACTCATAGCTCCCGCACCCCGCAAGTCAAAGCTTGGTCAGAGCAACACTGCCCCAGATTGCGTAGTTCCTGATCCGGAACCCGACTCAGTGATTCCGGCAGGTACCGAACCGCCGGCTCCACAGGAGGCACCAAAAACAAAAGAGTCAATAAAGGAACCCAAACCAGAAGAAAAGGATTACTCTAGCATCTTAGCTCAGCTCCGCGCGAACCGCAAAACTGCGCCAACGTCAGTTGATCAAGCACCCGGCAAGACCCGTCAAAGACGGCAATTAGGTCGTGCCACGTCTACGCGGTCCAATGCGTCGGCTGGTGACAGCTCCGGGAAACCACCGATTGAGGAGGAGAACGAGAGCACGGTGCTTGTAGAGGAGTACCAGCCTAGTCAGGAACTAGGTTGGGACTCTCCAGGTGCGGCCAAGGCCAGAGAACAGATGATCAGAAAGCTAGGTGGTACTGTACAAGATAAGAGTGTAGCAGTTGAAGGCATTGGGGTTGTGAAGGATGTAGGAGGTGCGACAGGAAGGGCAGTGAGGAAGAGAAGGGGATAAAGACTCCTGGCTGTATCTACATATAGTGCATGTACGAGGACTTGTTTTGGATTCCCCGCATTGCATGGCATGGCATGGCGCAAAGCATAGCGAGGTGTTTTGGTTAGGCAAAGGGCATAGTGTGGCGTTCGTAATACCATTTTAAGCATAATAGATCTTGTCATATCCCATACGTCACCTTCAACCTTCTTTCCAAGTGTCCCTTGGCTGTTATGATCTCCTCACCCAATCCATCCTCTCTTAGTCCCAGCCTCTTTCTCTGACTCCTCAATTCTTCCTCCCCTCTGTTGCCAAATCGCTCAATTGCCGGACTAGGCACAGCATCCAACCTCGCCTCGTCCAGCGGATGACAGAAATACGCCATACTGTACCTCTCTTGTCCACCCTCGAATGTAACACGATGGACAGTAGATTTCAACATTCCATTCGTCCAGTAACACAGCAAGTCACCTATGTTTACCAAGATAGGAGGATATTGGTTAGTCGATGGGGATGGATCCACAGGCACGGCTCTCCAACCTGAAGGCGTAGACAGCTCAAGACCGGGTTGGCCCGGGAGTCGGAAGAGAAGAGTGAGACTGCCATAGTCTGAATGTGCGCCTGCACGAATACTAGTTTCGCCTTGCGTGGACTCTTTTCCCTGGGATAAGGTTGGCGGGTAGTATAGCATGCGGAAGATGGTGCCGGACAGGCCAAGGGATTGGTCGTGGCGGGTGCTGAAGTAATGAGGATCGGGGATTTGTAGGGCGGTGTTGAGGAGAGAGAGTATGTTTGTGCAGAGGGCATGGCATGATGATTGGAAACGTGATATCAGTTCAGACGATTCTCGGAGTGGTGAAGGTAGGGGTTGAAGGGTTGGGTTGGGAGGTCCGATGTTGAAAGCTTCCTTTGGGTCGCCTTGCTGTTGATGCTTGTATCAACACTAGCTTTCTCTCTGTTTGTGATTTGACGAGACTTTACCTTTTGGCCTTGGGGATCTAGTGATTCGCCTTGCATTTGAACCCAACCCCGGTTTATGCCGCCAGCCTTTTCCGAGTGGATTGCGAATTCCGATTTGTGCTCCTTGGGGGCGGCGAAAAACCCTTGGGACTATACATATCGATGAATGAATCCGTTCTCGTCGGCGTGTTTGAGACGACTCACCACCTTGAACATGTCATCGATGTCTTGTGGTGGAATGGTCACACCGTCATTCTTGATGTAGAGAAAGCCATGGGTAGAAGCTGCGTCCAGTACCTGCTGAGCGACTGTCTCGGATGGCCTGGAGATGTCGATGACTGGTATGGGGCCTTGGTCGTTTTCGGGAGGAGACATATTGAATGACTGCGGATGTAAGGTGCGAAGACCTGGAGGTGGGATAGGTGAGGGGCAGAGGTGAGGCGGGATTCAGGCACTAAGAGAGCTACAGAGGGAACAGAATCAGACGTCAGATATATCCGGATGCAGGCCACTCAACTCGAAGTGCCTGATGCGTCGTCCGAATATCCACTCGGCACAACTCCGTCTACTTGTATGCCCTAATGGCTTGTACCTGAGCTAGCGCCCGGCTGATCAGGGATTCGGTAGTCGCCAAGGCGTGGAGCTGCGTCGGAGCTTCCAATTTACTGCCCCAAACCCCCGCAACCACCGCTACGACATCAGTACACGTCGTCGCTACAGTATTCACCGTAGACGACTCTCACAGCATTACTCGGAGGCGCAACTCTGCTCTTATCCACTCATTACCACCCGTCATTACTACAGACTCGGCCACCAAGTCCACGCGCGACTGGCACCATGATCCGCGACTTCGTGCAATGGACGGCCGCATTCGGCGAGACGGGCGAGCTCGAACAGCTGCGCAACTGTCGCGTAGGCATTGAAGCCGCTGAGTACCTGAACCAGCGCATCCTCAACCACCCACGCGCAAAAGAACCGCTTGTCCCAGCCCTGGGCGGCCTTCCACTGGCCCTGACACAGCACATCCAGGACGACCTAGCCCACTTCCGCAGCTTCGACATCGAGCCCTACTTCGTCTTCAGCGGCCTGGACATCACAAAACAGGAAGATCCTTTCAGGCAGAAGACGGAAGAAGCAGCGGTGAATATCAATGCCTGGACTTTGTACGACAGCCACGAGGCCGAAGCCTCAGTCGCTAAATTCGGACAATCAAGTACGGCAACCGCTATGAGAGGGCACTGTATACCCTACTGACTGCTCTTAGCCTATGTCACGCCCGAAGACCTCTTCCGTGCGCTACAGTCTACCCTGACCGAACAGAACATTCGCTGGACCGTTGCACCCTATAGCGCATGGGCCCAGGTTAGCAGTTTCCGCATAGTCCATGGCAATGGCTGATTGTGTCTAGTTGGCATATCTCGAGAAGCACGAATATCTTCACGCCATCGCCGGATCGTCCGACATCCTCATCTTCGAGTGCGCCAAAATCATCACATCTTGGGACTTCGAATCCCGGCAGTTCAGCTTCATCCGCCGAGAGAAATGCGTGGCCGACCTGTCCAAGTTCGTCGGCGCTCCAAACATCTCAGACGACATCTTCCTCGACACATGCATACTCGCTGGCACGCCGTTCCTCCCAACCCACCCCATCCTCGATGCGCCTAACAGGGCTGAGCTGATCAAGCCGTACAGCGCCATCAAGACCATCATGAGCAATGGCCAGTCTGGATACTCTGTGGTAGTCAACAACAACGATGTTCCGCCGGCAGGAAAAGAATATGTCACACGATACCAGAAAGCACGTTTGGCTGTAAAGAACCACCCCGTCTACACGGAGGAAGGAAAGGTCGAGCCCCAAAACTCCGCGTCTATGCCCAATGATGCTGGTCAATATTTGGGTCAGAGACTCCCAGATGAGATCCTCCACTACATGTCGAAAGGCCTCATCAACCCACGTATACTTCAATGGCGTACTACCTGTCAAGTATTCGAAGTCCCCCCAATGGATGGTGGCAATTCCCCAGAGTACAAGGAACTCGTCAGCTCCAAACTCATTCCGCTGCGAACACCGGTCGTCAACCTTCTCTCCAGCTCTCTGCATAACTGGTACCGACACCAATCTCTCCATCAGACACATTGGTATTCGCCAGTAGACCCTAACGGTAAACGGCCGTCCACAACCATCCCTGTTGAGAAGCCATCGGAAGCACAGGCTCCTTTGATTGTTGACACCTGGAACGTAAAGGAAGCTACATTCAAGGATGTCATCGCGCAGTACAAGGTCAGTAGAGCTGTAGCTCAGTCACTGAAATAGTACTAACGCTTGCAATAGGATTGCGGAACTCTCGGTGCAGCCATTCTATCGCTACAAAACACTGATTTCGTTACCAAATCGATCGCTAAGAAAGACCCCAAAAGCCCGCTTTCGTCCACTTCCGAAATACTGTACAACTCAATATGGCGATTCCTTGCTCTACGGGAGTATGTCGATACAAAGACTCATAATCTGACACCTTGGGGTAAAGTCCTAGTTTCCGTCATAGAGGGTCTGAAGGGCAAGAAGGAGCACGAAGAAGCTGCGGTGATTGCAGTCGAGCTGGTACGGATGGGTCTCTTGACCTCCGATATCGACATGTTCTCTGCGTACAATGGTGCACCGATGCGTGGTAGCAGTAAGTACAACGAGCCTGACAGGGTTTTGCACAACTGACAGCTACACAGCGAAAGATAAGAACTCCAACATGCTAGTGTCTCGTGTTGCTGGCCTAGGTATTCTTCACCACCGCCCGATTGGTTTTACCGGCCCTCTTAGTCAGCATCTACTTGGTTACAACTCTATTATCAACGTTGTTCGCCAAGCGCTCCGAGATCTGGTTGAGGTAGCAGCCACACAGATGTTCTGTACTGGTTGTTGCAATCGGCATGCTGAGATACCAGTCATTGCAATGAAGTTAGTAACCTAAACTGTTACTTATCTGCGTGTTATACTGACATCTCCTAGGCTACCTTTTCTACTCCCCAACAACTGTGCACTCAGTATAGCTGTCAAGTCATACCTCGATGAACTTCTCAGCAACGATGCCGATCCAACTGCCCCCGAAACCAAAGCACGCGTCGTTGAAACAGCATCATCACGCTACTTCCCGCAATCACTCAACCTCCCCGACGATCTCAAGTCAGCATTCTCACTATGGGATGCTATATATGCCGGCGTCAAGTCTTCGAACAACTCTACTATACCAGAAGCGACTAAGCAGCTATGGGCAGAGACAGACAGCTGGCTCTCTGAACGGCGATAGAACCGCAAAAAGCATCCCTACACGGGTCTGGCGATGGTAAGAGATGCTCTCGAGCTAAGTCGCTACGCCATGAGGGCTCAAGAAATTCGGCTTCTCGCCGTCACAGGTGCCTTGAGAGGTATGGAGTCTTGGTACGCCGCATACGAAAACAAAGTGGACGATATGCATGCCGTGTACAAGCTCCTCAAGACAGTCGACAAGCTGATGGATCGCCATCACGGAAGACGGAGATGTCGTGGTGTCCATAGGCTTAGTCTATGATACCGTAGAAGATAGCAATACTCAAACTCCATCGAATTCCTCAAGTCTTGCTTTGGGTACAGAGATGATCAGGTGATATTATGGTAAGAACACAATCGTATTGAGTGGGTTTCATTCCGTCATACAGACAAAAGATATGGACGGGCTAGATCCTGATCTTTACACAAGTCTACAGTACAGAAACGGACGAATGGTCTCCATCCTCGGTCTCCTCGTTAATGCGCAAACCTGAAATCTAACCTCTTCATTCCCTCATCCTTGGTGTTGATGACATAGTCCTCTTGCTCCTCCTTTGTCATAGCGTTCCACTGTCCTTCTCTCACCTTATTCCTCCAAATATAGAACGCCTTCACACCATAAAACAAAAACACGTTATACACACAGACACCAAGTAGTATCTTGTTCCCCCTGCGGTACAGTGGTTGATCGTCATCGCGATAAATGTTTGTAGCAATGATGTTGCCAGACTGAACAAACATATTGTAGAAAGCCGCTGAGACAGCACGCGTACGAACAGAGTTCGAGTTCTTTGCATTCCAGCTTACGAGAATAGCATGGCAGTAAGGGTAGGAAAGAAGACCGGTAAGTAGTGCATACCGGATCCAGGGGTTTGCGCTAGCAGGCAGGACAACTAGAGCGAGGAGCCAGGGGAAGATCCAAATATTTGAGAGACTGGATATCATGGACCGTTCTTTGAACTTCTCAGATAGCCAGGTGACAACTAGAAGTTGGACTGCGTAGAGAAACTGGCTGGGTATGGCGAGTAAATTAGCTTCGAACACAGAGAAGCCAAGTTGGCGAAGGATGTAGGAAAGGTAGTTCTGAGGTGGGTTCGGTGGAATGTAGGCTGTCAGGCCGATGAGGTAGAGGGGCCATTGCTCCCAGTCGCAGGCTGCTTTCCAAAGAAGTGGGAGGCCGATCGCTTGACGGTTATTCATGTCGCCTTTTGAGGGATCGTCGCGGAGGATGCGGTTCACGAGAATGTGCTCTTCGTGTTCAGTGAACCAGCCGTTTTTGCCACGAAACCAGTGTTTAGTTTGACAGGCACCAGGGGGCATAAGACCAAAGGAGAAAATGCCGATAACAAGCGTCATGGCGCCTTCGATCAAGAACCTGTCAGTGTTAGGACCAACATGAGTCGGATAACAGTATGCGCAAAGCTCACAGGTATTGCCAGCCACCCCAGCCATTGAGTCCTCTCATCTGTAGTATACCCGCTGCAAGCAGTGATCCAAAGATGTTGCAGGTACTTAAAGCAGTCCAGAACCATGCTAGGCGATACGGAAGTTCATTCGACTTGTAAAAGTACGTCAACCAGAGGACGATATCTGGGATGAAACCGCCCATCAGCAGGCCGAGGATGCACCTGATGAGGAAGTAGTGGGCCTTGGTTTTCATGGCGCATTGCGCGGCACTGACAATGGACCATGTGCAGATGATCGTTGGAATCCATCTGCTGAGTCTTTAGCACTTGAAGCTTGATGAAGAGACGGATGAGCAAGATGAACTTACCGATCAGCACCAAGCTTCTTGCTAATTAGGCCGCTGGGTAGCTCTGCAAATAGAAAAGAAGCAAGGAAGATCTGGTCTCGTATTAACCAATGTTCTAGACACAACATCGTGCATGAAGCGTACAGTTTGACCGTAGTTGTAGTCATTAGTGTTCATACCTGTAGTTCGTTAGTGTTCAGTTTGTAACCTTGAGCCCAATGATACTCACCCAGATCTTTAAGCAAGTTATCCGAGATTGCTCGATTGATATTCCTGCGATTCAACTCCATAGAAATGAACATGATCCATGCCCAGAACATTATCCGCCAGTCGAGCTACAACCGGGATGTTAGTCTTGATGCAGTGTGTTGTATTCTCTTGCTTACTCTCTTGACAAGACGTTTCTCTTCTTCGGCTTCCCATGTATACTGTGGGTTGAATCGATGCCGTCCTTCATATTCGGCATTTTCGTATTTTCGACGCCAATGCTGAGCTGTAGCTGGATCGCTAAAGGGGTGGTCTGCAGATGAACCATAATGTGGTAATACCGACTTGGAGGCTTGTGACGATCCCGAGTCTGAAGCTTGTGCAAAGGGAACCTGTTTTTCTACTGGCGTAAATGCAGCCATGGCTACGTCTAAAAGAAGGTAACGGTATTCGTCTCGTGATTGTTGTTGATTTGGCTAAGACCAATCGGTCGGTACTGATCTTTGGGTGTACCAGGAAAGCGTTATAAGAGACCGGAAATGCTCATACCCAGGTACTGCCTATACAGATGATGCAACTCTGGGTACAGTTGACAACATGCGCTAAAGACAAAACCCTTGCTGCTCAATCAAGGCCACGAAAGCCGAGAAGCTTGGTTCCAAAAGCCGTAGATAAGAAATGTGGATTGTGCGATACAAAATCATTCTCAAGTATAGCATGCTAGACTACCTATCGGCAGCGATGCGCTCCAATGCAGCACACCTTCTCCACATCGTCTGGATCCATTCAAAATCCTTCAGTGATTGCGTAGGGTCGCCCAATCCGAGTAGAGTACAGGAAAAGAGCGCCTTGACGTGACAGGTGCATGCGACAAGTCCATCATATGATAGGATGTACTTCTATAACGCCTTAAGGCGGCCGGGTGGTTCAATCGTCGACTGAACGGTCGTTCATCGAACGCATACCATATGGATATTGGCACGTTTATTCTCAAGAAATACTCTTGGCTCCGTGGGGTTGGCGCAAACCGTCATCTATCAGGGTCGAAATCAGTTCTCTGCGAGTGGGACCCGTCTTTGATCGCCAACGGATAGCCTGTCAAGAATGCCATGCATTCTAGCGAGGTATGTTGTAAGAATGGCGGTAATGTCGTCAGTCACTGCTGGCATCGCCCACACATAATCCTCAGTGTAAAATCTTTACACCTTGGCAGGTTGCTGAATCGATTCGAGTTTGGACGCGCTTCGAGTTTTTTGAGTTCCGGTGTTGATGCTGAGATCAAAAGTGAAAGAGAATGAAGGGGGCTAGGAATCCGCCACGCGAAAGTCGCGTCGCGTCTGGGTCCACGCGTTCTCACTTTCCGCTAGGGATAGGACCGACAGAAATACTACTTCTCTTCTGTCGCAATCGCCAAATGCTCGAGCACAAATGTCTGCAGCGCGTTATTTCCGGATTAATGTCAATGCCAGCCATACGACCCTGTCGAGCAGCACGCCATTCTACCCCCACATGTCGTAGCCTCAACCCCGCAACACATTGTCCGTTATCGCGCGCCATAGGATATCATGATTGCAGTTGGTGAATGCAGGCATCATTATAGCTGTGCCGAGAGCGATTGCGCCATACTATCCATGCGATGATGCATCAATGCTAATCTGCAAATCGAGAAGCTGTTGTTGATCAAGCCGTCCATGAATATGTACCCGGTAGTAGCAAATGTGGCGAAGTAAGTGTAGCAAATAAGTGTAGCATGGTCTACTAAGATATGCATTGTGAATGCTGCCCTAGAAGTCCATTCCAATATCGTCTATCATGGCCACGAGCACCTCTACTGCCACTTTCACTAAGAGCAATGACCCTACAGCACAGCATGGATACCCACGCGAACCCTTGAAGTCGAAAGGTGTACTGAATGCATATAAATCGTTCGAAGTCACGCCGGTCATCGGTCGCGAGTTCGTTGATGTGAGCCTGAAGGAATGGTTGCGCGCACCAAACTCTGATGAGCTGATACGCGACCTTGCGATTACAAGCAAGCTTCATCTGACCATTTCAAAAGTTCTAACAGCTAACAGGATGAACAGTCTCTCAGCGTGGTGTTGTCTACTTTCGCAAGCAGGATGACTTGACCGATGAACTTCAGAAAGAGCTGGCACAACGTCTCGGCGAGCTCTCTGGTAAGCCAGAAACATCAAAATTACATATTCATCCAGTCAGAAATGCCGGAAACCGTCTTGGGGGCAACGACAATGAGATCAGTGTCATCAGCTCAGACCTGGCGAAGCAGCTCTTCAAGGAGAGGTCACAGAGCGGCAAAAGTGGCTGGCACAGCGACATCACTTTCGAGCCAGTACCAAGCGACTATGCGATCTTAAGGATGACTCAGCTACCAAAATCTGGGGGCGGTAAGTTTCGCGAGCAGCCAGAGTCCTGGCGCTGTGGCTGAACTTTCTTTAGACACTCTTTGGGCCTCTGGATATGACCTTTACGATCGCCTCTCGAAACCATACCAGAAGTTCTTCGAGTCTCTTACAGCGACATACGCGCAGCCGGATTTCAATCGTGCTGCCAAAGAAAATAACTTCCCCGTTTACACCGCTGCGCGAGGTGCACCGGAGAACACTGGCGACTCACTGAGCGCTGTTCACCCCTGCGTCCGTACGAACCCCGTCACAGGATGGAAGTCTCTCTACAGCGTCGGGCACCATGTTCAACGTATCAACGAGTTGAGTGCAGAAGAATCAAAGCGCACTATAGATTGGTTTCTACAGCTCATTACTGAAAACCACGATCTGCAGATCAGACATAGATGGCAGAATCCAAACGACGTGGCGATCTGGGACAACAGGAGCGTGTTACACACCGCGACGTATGATACCGACGGCCAGGGCCCGAGGAAGGGGTTTAGAGTTGTCAGCTTGGGCGAGCGACCATATCTGGATCCGCAAAGTACGAGTAGGCTGGAAGCGTTGAGGCTGGAGGAAGGACAGTAGTGTGCCGTGTGCGCAAGACCTGGATTAATTGAATGTCATCTTAGCTCCAATGGAAGAGATCAATGAAATCTGAGCCAACCAAGCGATACTTGAAGAAGTGTAGAGCAAATCCTTCGTAGGCTGCTACAATCACGTGCCATCACATGACAGCTTTTGTGCAACGCGAAACTGCCCATAACACGGGACATCCTATCGCGCAACACCCACCTAAAGGCAGCTTTAATCACGTGATGTCACATGCGTCTTGCTGCCTTCCCCCTAAGTTCACCTCGTGGTCTATTCTATCGTCTATATAAACTCTCATCTTACGCCCTATTCATCTCTTCATACTTACCAGTCAGGGTCGGCGAGCTCATGCTTTCGCATAGACCGACTTGGATCAGCTGCATGGCACCATTGTGGTACTGGTCTTGTCTGATGGCTCCGTGTGGGCGGTCTCTGGCATAATTTTTGTGGTCTCTTTCATTGATCCATCACACCACGGCGTGAGGGTTGAGGAAGGAGTGGATAATTTCGATAAGTGCATATCGTGATTGTCTTTTCAAAGTCGGTGCGTGACTCAACCCAAGATGATCTCTCTGAGTTCCGGTTCTAATGCGTCCCAGAATTCCTTATGTACGATACCCAATCCACGTCTTTCAGCGATATTTCCAACCCATCGGATCCACATGACATTGTAGAAAGATACGCCCCCTTCATCACTTCGTGCTGTTGAAGAAAGAAGCTTTCTGTTTTTCCCAAAAGACATTATCGGCCACCCGCGTTGTGCTACACGCTCTGGAAGGGAGGTTTCGGCTGCTGAGATGGCGATGAGCTCACAAAGGCTGCCGCGTGGAGGTATGTTTTCTTTAATATTGCACATCAGGGTAAGATTGCCCACCATCTCCTCGCCATTGCACAAGACCATCATCATGCGGTGTGTTTTGTCGCAAGTTACCGTACACCCGAATGTCAGTGTAGCGCACGGGGCGAAACAGTGGAGAACGGGGGCAGATGGGGTGTGTATCTGGCGCTTGGCAGAGCTTACTCCGGGAAGAGGGAATGAATACTTTCGCGAGGAGAGAATGTTCGTAAAGTAGTCGCCATTAGGGTGGCGGTGTCGCCTCCAACCCGCAGGGAGTTGTCTACAGGAAGAGTCTCGGAAAGCCTGGTATTCATAAAAGCCATTGAATCCTGCGTCTATCCCATCTGCTGTATCTGCCATCCGGTACTCTGCCACAGATCTCAGGGTTGCAATGGGAACCCAGTCTGATGAGTGATTCGAATCACGAAAGATGTTAGCGTAGAAAGGGTACCAAGCAGACAAGCAGTCTATGATACCGTCTTTCCAGCCCATACATGACCAACTAGGTTCACCCTCACGTCTCAGCACGAAATCCTTAGGTAACCAGAGCAACGCAATGTCGAAGAAGAACTTCGGCATGCCATAGAGTATACCTTCTGGGAAAGTGGCATTCATGATCTCTGTAGCGCCTGCAAATGCTGCCCGAGCGTCTTTCTCATATGTCAGGTGCCGTGAAGAAAAACTCTCCAAAAGCATACCCCACCGCCCAAGCGATGGTATCGTAGGGATCAATGACATCATACCCATTGGTACGCCAAGATGCGGACGCTCTGCTGGCCATTCATTTTCCTCAGTGGTGTGGATATCTTCTGTACATCTGAGCATATGGATGCCCTCTCGCCACTCACAGCGTCCACACATCCAGGACACAGCGCTGCCAAATATGAGGAGACGACGGGAGAACAGAGATTCTTGAAACGTCCAGCCCCGACTCGCCCATTTCGAATCTTCTGGGTAGGCACTCCATAGATGGGAATATGATTGGGGACTAGGGATTCGATTCTTCGAAGGACCTCCGACACCTCTTAGGCCATGATCTGCGTCGTTTCCATCGGAAGCAACAATCGTAAAGTCGGCACTTGCGTATATGCGAGCCATAGCCCGCAATGTGATTTCCATCTCTTCTGAACATGCATCTTGAACGATGGATAGACAATCCACCCACACATAACGCTCACCTAGAGCCTTGGCCAGATATATAGCATCTCGGATCGTATCAGGAAGCACTATGCCGTTTTGCTTGTTGTATAGGGCCCCCGGCTGTAACAGGATGTCGATGTTTGATCTCTTCGTCTTGAACATAGGCACGGCACCCCACACATAGGAAAGAGCAACGTAGGTAATTGGCGACGAAGTGGATAGAGTGACAAGTGAGCCATTAAATACATCAACTAGTGTTAGACGATCGATGTGCTGCGCCAAGGTCCCCGCATGGTCGTCATTGCAGCAGTCGCCGTGTGTATTGCGACAAGCTCGGCGCCAGTTCCGGATGTTTTCGAGATCAATTGTGGATTCGATGGGTACAGAAGACCCTCTGGCATAAGTTGAAAGCATCTCGATTAGGGACAAGGAAACTTATAGGGCTGGGGCTAGCGATGGGCTGGACTGGTCGCTGACCAAAGACGAATAATCTTAATCAAGGTGCAAGGGTAGACGAGAAGCCATCAGAATTCCATGAAGTAAATTGAGTGTTGAGCGCAGGCGAGGTTTTTGCAATGAATGCTGATTGGCACATGCGATTGTAGACTTTCTATGTCTGCGCAAAAGCGGGGTTCGTTGCATGGCCCATTTGCGGCTGATAAGCGTTAAGCGTCTCTCGTGAGTACGGACATTGATTTATTGTTGATTCGCTGTCATGAGCTGCAGCAGCCTAAATCTTGATAGAAAAGGGCGCCGTCGAATACTTTGTATATCCCGACTTATTCGTCAGCGATATGCGTGCCTGAGCGCACGATGCTTCGAGATGGTGGGTGCGGCTTGTACCATATATCCGCTTGCTACGACTTCAAAAGAAGTCGAATCCGTTCCACCAGATATATCCAAGCACGGCGGCTGCGCTGGTGGCTGCAAAAGGCAGGCTCATCTCCACAACACTCCAAATCCAGAGTGTGCCAATAGGGGGCGCCGACTTCATGACATAGAAATAGCCATGCTTATTGCCCGAGTATACCAAGTAGCAGCCTGCTACGACGGAACCTCCGAAAAACGTAGCGTCTCGAAGTATGGGGAATCGGTATGAGAAGTCGACGTGGGTCAGGTAGACTGCTAGAAAAAATACGGGCCACGCTGTCAGTGCCCGCCACATGATCTCATTCCAGAGTATGTCCTCGCGGTATTGGCTGTATACGAGGACGTCGAGCGTGAGGTGGAGTGCTGCCATGGAGACGGAATAGAGAATCGAGTCCCCAAGGGGACCAATTGGGGGACCATCATCGGCCGAGGCAGAGGCGGATGATACTGGCACTTTGACAACTCGCGTCCTACCGTTCGCCTTGTCTAGTTCTCTCTGCCTCTCTTCAGCCAAGTCGAATAGTGTCTTGCCTGTTGGCTTGGAGAAGTCGGGGTGCTTCAGAATCATCTCGACGCCGTCTTGGTCGATTTCGTTGGTGGGCTGGAAGCCAGTTGCAGCACCACTCCTAGTTGCATTGGATTCTTTGGCGCGTCGCTCTTTCCGGTTGCCGGCAGACATGGTGGTAGATGTGCAGAGGAGTCGAGTGGTAGGGTTGAGCACGTCGCGTGTTTGCTCGAGAGAATCTCCAAGATGACGTGGGTCAAAGCTCGCCCCAGGACCCCAGTGGCTTCCAATGCCGACGCGCTACCTCCCCTGGCTTGAGTTTGTAGACAACAATTGCGGTTCCAACATATTCACCGTGTACCCTGTATGCCATTACTGAAGATGAGCTGGACTGTCTGGGCCTCGGTGCCTGTCCTTATTTTCGTCTTCTGGATGTATACCAGCACTCTCGGCGCTTCGTTCCCCACATTACAAAACAAACGCATACTACTGTTGATAGCGCATCCTGACGACGAGGCCATGTTCTTTGCCCCGACTTTGCTGGCATTGACGCGTCCAGAACGCGGGAATCATGTCAAGATACTGTGCTTGAGTAGCGGTATGGCATGCACATGTCCTGTGTATTCTCAGACGCGACCACTAATCTCGTACAACAGGGGATGCCGATGGTCTTGGCGAGATTCGTAAGAAAGAGCTGGTCAAAAGTGGGCTGCAGCTGGGAATCGGAAGTAAGGAGGATATTCTCGTTGTAGAAGACAAGTACGCACTGCAATGCAACGCTGCATGGCTTCGACATGCTGATCATTGCCCAGGAACTTCCCAGATTCCATGACAGTAACATGGCACCCTCGTCTAATCTCCAATCTACTCACCACCGCCTTCGCTCCAAACATGACCTCAATCTCTTCCAAGGAAGCACCGCAGGCGACCGTTGACGCTATAATCACCTTTGATGCACACGGCGTCTCCGACCACCCCAATCACAAATCACTCCACGACGGAGCGCATACCTTTTTAAAGGCACTCATGCACCGACACAGTGGGTGGGAGTGCCCTGTCAAGCTGTACACTCTCACCACTACCTCCATATTCCGCAAATATCTTAGCTTACTGGACGCGCCTGCTACAATCATTGGCGCAATCATCCGGAAGAAGGAGCTTGGAAGCTTCCCAACTCCACTCTTGTTTGTCAGCTCGCCGGCCGGTTACAGGACTGCCCAGAGGGCCATGACCACGGCACACGAAAGCCAGATGCGCTGGTTTCGTTGGGGCTGGATTTCCCTATCGCGTTACATGGTGCTCAACGACCTGAAGAAGGAGTAGTTACCACAATGTGGAAATGGCTTTGGGAAATACATTATCATCATCAAAACCTTTGTGGACCGGATTTCAGGTATTCCAATGAGGCTATAAACTGCCCCATTTTAGGTGCGGCTGAGGCCAACGGACAAAGAACATCTCAACGTAATTTCCGGACCCTGAAATCGTGTTAGATACCAAGAAAGGCAACTGGCGGAACACGGCAGTGATGCCGCGGCCAAAAGCTCCACCATTCGTTGTGCCTGAGGAACCTACGGATACGCGGGCTTGGAGGTCCGTGTGACTTGACGTGCGTCTTGCATTGCACAAGGGGCGTAAACTGCAAATGTGCTCATAGCCTGCTCACTTTCCCAACTTTAGCATGCGTTGTAGCACAGCTTGCCCTTGCGATATTCATAAGTATTGCGATTTCGCTTGACAAAAGGCAGAGAGAAAACACCTTGCGCTCTCAACCCGTGTTTTGCATAGCAGGCAGCAAAGGGCGTCGACTGAGAGACCCATAGCCACCTAGACCTGCCAACCGTAAGCCGGATGCAGATCTTTCAAAGAACCTCAACTGATTTATTGGGCTCAGACGAACTGATCTGAAAGGACTGTTCAACACGCATAAGGTCTGCATACCATGGCTTCACCGCCGATACTTCGCTTGCCCGTCGAGCTTCATCTGGAAATAGTCAGTCTTCTCGACCTAAGCAACAAAGTCAACCTGGCTTTCACGACTCGCTATTTCAGATCCATCATTCCTCCACCAACGCACGTCGAATTTCTGGCCGCCGAAGGAACCACCTGGGCAAAATCCAGACAACTCTATACTTGCAATAGCTGCATCAGCTTCAACCACTGGAAGGACTTCGCCGATGATATGAGAAAAGGGAAGTGGTGTCGCAGTGGCACGCAGGCACATGCAAGATTCTGTCTTAAATGCGGGGTAAATGATGCGCTGTACGCCCCGGGCACACTACTTACGATCTGCAACCGGGTCCATGTGCTTTGCAGTGTCTGCAAAGTTCTCACAGACCAGATTGGCGACCGTAGTGGTAGGTGCGCTGGTTGTTCTCCGGGCCGGTCGCGCAATCACAACTGTGACTACTTTGACAACGAGGATGATGACTGGAGGCTAGAACGTGCATCTGATCGGAATCATCTACGAGACGTGTACGACTGGGCTGAAGAGGGACGCCTTCACAGGTACTGAGTCGACTATGAGTTTTGCCAACAACCATAGATAAGCGGTACGCTGTTGGTCGGAGCCCAGAACAATCATATCCCTACACGGCAAGCTGGAACATCCTGCGGCCACGATACTCCTTCTACATGAGATTACGATTTTTTGTGAGGAACAGCATTGCTGCAATTCCTGTGTTGTTCCTCGTCTTCACGTTTGCCGCCATGTTCGCTAATAAACCGTTTGCAAATGCTTCATTAATATACCATGTCACGGCTGCTGTCGACATTCACATGGGGCCCGCAACTCTTAAGGTGTTGAGCACACAATTCAGATTCAGATCTTTCAAGTTCGCGGATCCACGCTCAGACTACCAGGAAGAAACAAAGGTACCCAAAGTATACAAGGTCGTCGCTTACGCTTCGTCTACGTTTTGAGCGCCAGATCTTGCACAAGCTTAATACTCATATACTGTGGATGCCGAACCCAAGGAAACCCACTCCTAAATCTGCATTGCCAGCAGTTTCAGGCTCTGCACCCCAGCGATCCCACACTCTGAAGCGACGCATCTCTTCTGGCTTCAATACATTTATGACTGCTCTTCCCATACGGAGAACGACCCCACAACCCACTTCTGCCCTTCGATTGAGTACGGCACTCGGAGAAGACGTGGTTGTAAAGCGAGTTATCGCTGATGCCGACTCGCAGGTTATCCAACAACTGCCAATCATTCAGATACAAGTTCCATCTCTCTCCGAGCCCAGCCAGCATTGTCCCTATGATCCCAGTAATTATCGTTCCTTTACCAACGTTGAACGCTCATGCTGCAGCTTCTGCGGGATGCGACCACCAAAGTCACCTTCCAGCGTATCATGCGATGAAAGTCGATCCGAAAGCGCGCTTTCTCATACGAGACCAGCTTTGGGGAAAAGAACGGACCTTACGGCCAGGAGAGAAGTAACGATTCAAAATGCGTCTCTTCCGCAGCACAGTTCTTCATCTGAAGAGGGCCCGCGTCTAGTGCCTCGAGAAATCGCAGCGAAAAGGATAGGTAACCCACCAAGGAAAGCAGCGCTACCAATTCGGCGATCTGGTGCTGTCAATGACAGCTGGACACCGCCCTCTGACCAGCGGAACTCGCAGTCACTAGAGAATAGAACTACTGCCGCGCGCGTAAATGTTCCTCGACGGCGGAAAAGTGCTCTTGAGCAGAACGACGTAAGGCCAATAAGCCCTAGATTGCATTATCACCATGGCTTACCCAACTCAAAGGATTACCCTTACATCCTAAAAAGTGAAGTATCTCGACACTCAGATGCTATACGTGCCGGTGAACCAAGCCCATTAATCGACTTTGCCTGCGCTGCTCGTCTCAAAAAGGCTTCAGATCGGATGACAGACTTCTCTGAGACGGTTTTCTATGGCCAGAAATTCTCGGCAGCTTTCGGCCCTATTCCAGAGCAACATTCATTGCTGCAACCACCACGCAGTACCTTAATCGTTGAAAGGAGTCTCGACACGGGTGGTCATGTCGTGATTGAACGTCCGCATCCTGAGCAGCAAGCTAGCATTAATGCACTGCTGCACAGCGGAAATAAGTACTCCAGACGCTCCACACATCTATCACAGCAAAATTCACTAGATTCGAGACCATCGAGTAACAATCGACGTCGAACGAGACATACAAGTTCGAGAGCAGCACCGACTTCAAACGATCAGCCATCTGACTTTCAGGAAGGGCTCAGTGACGATACCATACCAAAATTACGAGGTGGTTGTGGGGGAGAAAAACATACGCATACGGGTGGTTGTGGTTTAACCCTCAAACAGTTGCTGCTTACTTGTTACAGGCCTGGTCATGGCTATGCCACTGATTCAGACAACGACGAGAACTTACCACCAGCGAGGACTCTGAACCTGGCTGAAATTGCGCGCGCTTCAAGGCAGGCTCATGGTTTATCACGTCTCCCCAAGGGTATTTCGAGACGTGGTGGAAGCCAAGAGACATCAAGGGTGGGCAAATCTGCAGCTGGCAGCGGACACGTTACTAATTTGCTGCCATCACGCACACCAAGTTTCGCAGCTACCCACTCACAGCCTCGCTCTATGTTCTTCCATCTACCAACGTTCGGTCTCACCTCAACACCTGCCCTTCCTACAGTTCCTCCATTCAATCGTTCTGCCCCTTTTACAGACGTTGCTATTCAACCTAGAACACAATCACCTATCGTCAGCCTTAGAGGTGGCACTGGCTCGCCTTCTGCTCTGCGAGGCTATGAGCGCCTCCCACCAACATTATTCTGGCTTGCAGGTGGTCGAGGCAAACCTATTACCAATGTTAGCTGGAAGACCCAAAGGCCTAAGAAGAGAATGAACGGATTGCTTGGTATGGCTCTTCATGGGCTTGACGCAGGTACCGAATATAGGGAAAAGGCAAGAACACAAGATAACGGCATGAGCACTGGGGTTGGGCAGGATATGCCAGTCGTTCCTCAAGCAAGCAAATCCGTCACGGAAGAGAAGGCGGAGAGTGCGAAGTCAGAAAACACTTATTCTTCCAGGTCCTGTTCATCATTGACGAGCAATACGAAAAGACACACTGCACAGTCCTCAAGATCGAGCAGATCCGGCAAGGTGCGTCGTGAAGCACAAAGGGAGACACCCTTGGAACCGGCACCTGAGGAAGCAGCTGCTGCTCGAGGGGAGGCAGACCATATCCAAACTAGCGCTGCAGCCACAGAAGACCAGCCCGCAAATGCCCTAAAGGAAGATGCCCCTCTGGTTGAAAATTCGCAGAGAGAGCCCATGAGCGTTGATCCCCAAGGAGAAACACCGCCTCTGAACGAAAACGTGAAGGAAGGACAACCGGCGGCAGAAGAGAATGGCGAGGCAAACACACAGAGTGGTTGAGTGCTGAAGGGTGTGTATGTTTAACATGCTTGGTACGTAAATATATGTATACCGTGAGATATTGCTGCTGTCGTTATTAGCACAACTCCACAACATGCGATACCTCGAAGCTGCCCTTGAGTCCTCCAATGCCGTTCCAAACTATCTCTGAATGATCTTTGGGACTATATATCGTACAATCTTTCTTCCGTGACCATTTAACTCATCAGACCATGAACCTGTTCGCTGCTTAGCGTCGCTTTAGCAGCAGGTCTTTTCCCAGCCGCCCGCTTAGACATAGGCGCACTCGTCCTTCTCCCACCTGCCGCTGGCCTTGCACTTCCGCTTCCACTTCCACCACTCCGCTGTGCTTCTACAGCAGCCTCATGCTCAATTTTGCTAACCGCCCTCGTGATGGCCATACTATATCCGCCAATCCACTCAGACCAGCTCTGCTTTCCATCGCTGTTATCAACAGCGACCTCCATGCTTGAACTCATACTCCTCTTCGGCTTCGGTGTAGTACCAGAAGACGTTTTGGAAGCAGAAACCTTCGTAGTCTTGGCATTGGATTGCGGCGATGATGAAGCATTGTTTTCAGCACGCAGGGCAGCAGCAGCGCGTCGTTGTTCCAGAAAAGACCTCGCAACATTCTGCGCAGCGGAAACACCTGATTTGATGGTTTTTACGTCTTCGAGATTGACGTTCGCAGGGATGGGAATACGGTAGCTTCCTGATAGGGTGACTTGTCTGTCTGTACCAGCACTCGTTCCTGAGGAGCCCCTATTGATTTCCTCGACGTACTCTGCTCCTCCACTCCTTCCTCCTCTTGTAGACGGATGATAGTGTTCCAGATCCTGTCTTGCTACCTCCAGCTCACCCTCAAGGCGCACAAGTTCTTCGTCTGCTTCTTCCTCTTCGTCATCATCATCGAGTTCCTGAACCCTATCGTTACTGTCGTTGACTGTGGTATTGAGCGTAGGTACCTGTGCTGAGGATGAAGCTTTTCGGCCTTTACCCCGTCGGCGAGGAGAGCGGCCTGGTCGAGAGTCGGGAATAGCACCTGCTTTGTAGAGCTCTTCAACTTTGGCTTCTAAGCCTCTCACCCGAGATTTCAGTGCTTCAAGTTCAGAGGATGATGGTACATCTGATTTGTTTGTGGCCGCAGACTTTGCAGTACCTGCAGGTGTTGAAGTAGGCTCCTTGTTCAACTTCCTGGGTTTCTTTTTCTGTGTCTTCGACGCGGCTGCGGTAACCTCATCGGTACTTGGTGCAACTACAGCCTTTTTGGATGATGATGCTGAAACCTTTGCTGAGGAATCTTTTGGTAAAACCACTCCTCCTGCTGACCCCGCTCTTCCCTGTTCAAATTGGCTTGGTGTGGCGGCTTTCCTGGACCGTGCCTGCTTGATCGGCGTTGCAGGTGTTGCGTTGGGTTCTGGCGATGACGGCTTGACTGCCATTGTATCAAACAGATTACGTCTCTCCGAGCATGTAAAGCCCTGATACCAATTGTTTAATACTATGCTGTAGAGGGTAAGCTTGTGCTGGATCCTTCTCTACATAGAATTTAGGGCGATGGACGTTGGACTCGTAGCTAAATTAATTGGAAGAAAGCACTATATGCATTGCACGATATGAAAAGAAAAGTGATAGCGTAGGTCAATCGACGCCAAAGCAAGATATCGAAGTTGGACACAAGCTGAGCACATCTGACGTATTGTGGCGCGCGTACCGGGATCCTGCATCCTGAACCCTGCCCGCGGCACGTCAACGGCGATCAGCTACGCGTTAGCATGGCTAGACTTTTTGGGTTTCGGGCCTTACGCTCTTCGATCTACCCTATTTCATGGAAAGACTGAATACCCTTCAGTAAGTCTTGAGACTTTATTGGCCTGCCGCATTAAAAAGCACGGGCTTTCGGAGATGCGACATTCCTGCCGGACTCATCAGAATTGCAGATTTAGATCATAGTATGAAGCCACATCATCGAGACCTTGCGTCAAACATTGGAGTGTAGATACTTTCAGAATTCTTGTTGCTGCTAAATACATGCCTGTGCATATAATACCTCTAGTCCAGTAGCACAGATCCGTCAAAGAAAGCTTGGCTGAGCCATAATAACAGACAAAGTTGCGAGAGGAGATGATCAAAACTATGGCATATCCTATGTTTACCGAGTCCGGAAGGTCTAGGAGGAAGACCAGTACTTTTAGAGACGAGCAGCGCCAAGGAACGGCATCGTAATGGGCATGCAGAAAGAAGCTCATGAAAGGTTCCAAGTCCAGCTACGGACGCCTTGCAACTCACGCTCGGATGAACAGGGCCGTAGAAAGGGCGATGATTGAGCAGTAAAGCAGTAACATCGGAAGACCGTCGAATGAAAACAGCTGTGACAAACAGCACAGGCCCAGAAATACAAGGGACACCACCACGCCGTCAAATATGCGTTGCGATCATCCTGGATACAGCGTCAGGGCGAAGTTTAGCCAATAGGTACGCCCACCTAAGACGCAATGGCACGAGCCGGTGCACCTCCACCTCCCCGACGGTTGTTCTTCACGTTCTTGGTGGGCTTCGTGACAGTGCTCCAGCCGTCATCGTCCATAGCCTCGGTAGTGGTGCCCTCAGGTGTCGCAGGCGTGCTAGACTTTCGCCTCCATGAACCCTGTTCAGCCTTTGGTGGGTCGCGAGTGATTTCTTGCGGCTTGACGTCCTTGTCGTGTACAATCTCTCCTTCAGCATCCTCATCTTGGCCAGCAGAGTTGCCCTCATCAACCCGTTGTAGAATCTCGAAGTTGGATTTGGGCTTCTCCTCGGTACCATTCTCCTCTTTCTTCGTTGGCGTTGGCTGCGCCGAGTCCTTGGGCGCCGGTTTCTCTGCAGCTTCCTTAGCCTTTTTCTCTTCGCGAGCCTTGTCATCCGCCTCCTTCTTCTGGCGTATAGCTAACTGCCTCTTCTCTTCGATCTCTTTCTCACGAGCAGCGGTGTCGATGGGACGTGCAGCACCGAATGGGTTGGGCTTATCTGAGGGAGTGGAGACCTCCTGAGCTGCTGGAGCCTCGGAGACTGTTCGCTTGGCCAGATTCAAGCGGGGGCGACTGGCTGGCGCAGCAGGCTGCGGCGCTGGCGATGATGGTGTGCTAGCATCGGGTGTAGATGTGGGTGACTTGACAGCAGGTGCGTCGGGGCGCATCTTGGACCGCCACTGGTTGTCGGCGTCTGCAGCAGTGGGCTGTCTCTCGTACTGTGGTCGCTCCTGGAACTCACGGCGCGGCCCACGAGAGCCTTCGGTGCCCTGACCCTCACCCCAGGCTGGGGACTGCCTGCGTCCCTCATGGGGTCCTCCTTCAAAGCCACCTCGTGCGCGGCCACCTTCGCTGGGAGCAGGAGCAGCGGCTGGCGAAAGAGGTCCTCGGCGCTCCCAGTTGCCAAAGTCACGGGGCTTGCCGTCGCCCTCGAATGGAGGTGGGCGGCGACGTTCGCCCCGCTCGCTACCGGCGTCAGATGCTGCATCGAAGGCACGGTCACGGCCTGCGCCGAAGCCGCCTCGTCCAGAGCTGCTGCGCTGGCCAGGGAGATCGGGAAGGGGTCCCTTTCGGGTCCAGTCTGAGATGTCTCGGGCTTCGGGGCGGTCCTTTGCTGCAATAATGTCAATTGTTTTCCGCGCGCGTATGAGGGGGAAACAACGTACGTGGTTCAGCAACGCTGACACGAATATTCCTGCCCTGGAAAGATGTGCCAGACAGGTCGAGAGCCTTCTTCAGTCCATCGACACTGCCAAATTCGACGTATCCAAAACCCTTGGGCTTGCGGTCTAGTTTGTCCTCGACAATACGTACGTTGGTCACCTCGCAGTCGGCAAAGAAGTCGGTTACGTCACCCTCGGTGGCATCGAAAGAGAGGTTGCCCAAGTGAGCGGTGTACGGGGGCTTGGAGGGCATGGGGAGGGCCTCGCGAGTCGCGAATCCACGGTCGGCTGTAAGAGTGTTAGCATATGCGAAGTCAGGTAGAGGATTGCTTCTCACCGAAGCTGCCAGCGCGGTCAGCACCGAAGCCGCTGCCGCCGCCAGAGCCAAAGGTGGGCCTATCGCCTCCGTAGCCAGAACTTCTGCCGGCACCTGCAAATGTGTAAGTCTACCGTGGCTTGCATGTTTGCGCTGCGACTGTTGGTGGGGTATATTTACCAACTCCTGCAGATGTTAGCACGGGAACTGGTCCAGAAGCAGTATGCGTCCAACTCACCAGGCATGGGCGCATCCTCCATCTCATCGGCCCATGATCCTAGCGCTGCGTTCTGTCAGTCGTCTGCGCCCTCGATGGCCAGTGGGCGGGGCATACATTGGTCTGCTAGGAAGTCTCCTAGGGCCATCTTCTGCTGTTCCTTCTTCTTGGGCGCTGCAAACCACCTGTCAGCCATTGTCGTCTTGTTTTGGGCGCGGTACAGAGCGGGGCAAAAAAGCCGGCTCGAGTGACGCCTGCAATTTGCGCAACTTACCCATGATTGCGGTTTTGCAGACTTGGCGCGTACAAATTCCGCACGCTGTCTGGTTTGGGGTTCGAGAGCGTGTGTTACTCTCGGTTTGGGTTGTAGGTGGTTGCGGGGTCTGTCGTTGTTTCGTGTGTGGGGTGAGTTCTTCTTTCCCGAACGGAAATCTTAAGCTGTGCGTCCGTTGGGCCTCGCTTAGTCATCGCATTTCTTTTGCAACCACGGCATTACGAACGCCGAGCCCTGGATTGCCTTTACCCGAAACTGATGCACCACTCTCGCACGCCAGACCGCATCAATGAAAGAGCGATGAAACCTAATTATGACCCAGAGCAGGTCACCCAGCCCCTCGAGGTTGCCAGGCAAGCAGCATTGGTCGGCGGAGCCTCAGGTACGCACATGGTCCTTTCATCATTCTTCTCACTGTTACACTTCTGCTTCAATTCACGCCTGCATATGGTCGAGCTAATGCTCTTCACTTACTATGCTTTCGTCTGACGTGATTCAGCAATCCCCGGTACTGTGATTGGTGCCTTGTACGGCACAGTCCGCACACAAACTCCTGTTCTCTTCTCTATTGTCTCGGGGGCACAGTGGTTCGCCATTGGCAGCACATTCTGGAGTATACGCACGTCTGTTCTCAACCACGCTGGCCTGATCAACTGGTGGAACGTCACTCGAGGTGCGCCTTCTCACCCGCGTAATGACCTTAACCCGACTACTTCCGACAAGGTTCGCGCGTCAGCCATTGCTGGTGCCCTGACTGGCTTCAATCTTGGGCTTTTATTTCGTGGCCCTCGGAATGTTATCCCAGGTACCATCATGTTCACCTTGTTTGGCTGGGGAGGTCAGCATGGGTACAATTATCTCGATGCCAGGAATTCTAGCGAACTCCTGGAACAGGCCGAGCTGAGAGCAAGGGGTGAAGACAAGCCCAAAGAAAACTTCATGCAAAAGATCGCAAAGAGCAAGTGGAGTCCCATGCAGATATTAACTGATGACGACTACGAGAACATGATGCAGGAAAAGCTTCTGCGGGTCGAAGCCCAGATTGCGGTAATCGACGACAAAATTGATGCATTTAGAAAGCAGGCGCTCGAGTTGGAAGCGCAGCGCAAGATTAAGGAGATGCAAGAGAAGGGTCAAAATTCCGAATGAGAGCATAACTGATTGCCCATGAACGTTGTGGAATTGAGATCTGGATCACATTCTGTAAGATATTTCGCCTGTCTCTTTTATGTGGCAAACTCACTTGTCGATTTCTTTCCATTGCACAATAAGTGGTCTGTTTTGAAGGAGCAACAGCAGCATCGTTGTATGAAGCCACCTGCTAAGCAGTTTGCACAACGTATCTTATCCTATCGAAGATTGTCTCATTCGCCTTTCTCCTCGCTATCTTTGACTCCTGTTGACCAAAATCTTTAAGTGTAAGCTCTACAATCTGATTCCGTGTTTTTCTATGAATTGCCGTCTTTGACGTACGGCCGTGGTACGAAGAGAAGTCGTCCCTCCAAGTCAGGCTATATGCGAGCCTGATTACCTTAAAGGCTTTCTGGCTGATCTTGAGTACGTTAACAGTGCTCACGTATCGCCATGGCTATTTGAACAGCCGTCGTAGCCTCAATACACTCTCGTAAACTACTCAATGGTGATATGCCCAAGTCTTGAGTCACCACCATCAAGCACTACGGAAGCTTCACCCGGGCTCGTCATCACTCCCATCACCATCTTTCTCGCTTCGCGACAGCGCTTCGACCCTGCAACATCGCACAAAGACTGGAATACCCAACTCCGCCGCAATCTCAGGCTCCGTGCTCCCTTTCACCAAAGCCGCCTTCACCCCGCCTTGAGTTTCATCCCACACTCCCAACCTTCTCTCCATATATAGGCAATCCAAATCCGCATGATCCCATCAGCAAGCCACTTTGGCTGAGTTTCGCAAGGAACGACCAAGAAATGGAGTCCGCAACCACAATATTAACGACTCCAAGGAACCTTGGTTAATCGTTCCATACCGAAGCTCACCTAAGGTCGCTTGTTCGACCCGCTCTGCCTCTAGTAGCATCCAGACACTAGGTGGATACAACAGAGATTAATTTTTGGAAACGAAAAACAGCCCTTCAATGGGTTAGTTAGACGTCGCCTTATCCCGCTCAATGGGATGAGGTGCTTTTTTGCTCCTATTCTTTCTTTCTATGCAACTTATTTTTCTCTATGTGATTCTGCTCTATCCTATATAATTCTCTACTTAGCTAACCAAAGAACAAGAGCTACGCAAACTACTCTTATCCTATCCTTAGTACACACTCATGCCTGTAAGCACGATCTTGCCTTCCTTGTACAGCTTTCCGCACCACAGGATATCACAAGCGATAGGTTGTTTAATTGTATAACAAGTTAATATATAATACTGACTAAACCCACAGTTTCTGTAACAACTAAAAAGAGGAAGGGAAGTGCAAAAAGGTGTTAGAGACAGATTCTCGCAAGCAGAAACGGCTGTTTGGAGAAAGAATGGGACACAAAGATGCAAAGATGAATTATCTTGCGCCGCCACTTCGGGCTTTATTCTATGTTTTTCACTGTATCATCTACTGTTTGACATCGATCGGCTTACCGCCCTGTTCTCCACTCTTCAAACAACTCTCAAGAATCTCCAGATCTTTCAATGCCTCCTCAGGACTCTGCATCTCGTTCCTCTTTCCTCGTTCCAGGCTCTTCGCCCAGGCCTTGATTTCCTGGTTCACGCCGTTGCCTTCGTCTGGGAAGTCTCTTGTCTCCGGATCCTTCCCGTCTTTGGTGATGGTGACTTTGCCACGAGCACAGTGTACTGAGCCCTTTTCACATGCAACGAGATATTCAGAGCCTGTGTCGGTCGTGCCAAACGAGATAGACAGGGTACCAGACGAGCCATTGTCGAGCTGCATAGTGGCATTGAGAGTGTCAATTGGCGGAAGATGTTCCTGAAGCTGTGCTGTGAATGCGCTGACCCTCTTAATCTTCTGTTTACCACCTTGGAGCAGAAGACGAGTGGCAGCTACGAAATGCACGCCGCCGTCGAGCACGAAACCGCCTTGATAGTCCGGCTTCTTACGCCACTCTGTCTCATAGTACTTGCTACCTGCCTGTACCATAGCCGCAACGCGCACGCGGAAGGTAAGAATACGGCCCAGAGACGCAACCTGCTCTGAACCCCAGACGTAGGAGTCGATGAATCGGAAGTTTTCTGCCACGGTGTAGGTCGCAGAGGTATTAGAAGAGTTTTGGGTCCATGCGAGTAAATCTTGAGCCGTGGCTAGGTCCTTCGCTATAGGCTTCTCTGCGAACACATGTTTGCCTGCTGCGAGGGCTTTCTTGATGTAGTCTGGTTGGGCTAGGATTGGTAGTCTGAATTGTGCTGTGTAAGCAGATCAAGTTCTGTGCTCCGACAAGTGGTATACGCACGCGATAACTACCCCTTTTACATCGTCCCTCTTCAGTAAATCTTCGAATTTCTTGCCATCTTGGTCATCGCTGTAGAGCTCCACGTCAGACAGCTTCTCGGACAGGGTTTTTGCCGATTTGAGTGATCGCGAGTAAACTGCTTTCAAACTCAATGATGGAGTATCTTGGATAGCGGGCAAGTGTTCTTCCTTGGCGAAGATGCCACTGCCGATGATAGCAATGCCGATGGCCATGATGTTGAGGACTCTGGGAGTTGATGGCACGGGGAGCTCTCAACGATTTCGAACAGCTCACCTTCCTCAACATATATCTTCCAGTGAACGGCTGTACTGCGGTTAAATGGCAATTGAAGTGGAGGATGTAGCGTTTTCTTCCAATAGCAACTACGCCATGACCCGTCGCGGGGTACATGTCGCTGCCCCACGATGGCGATGACGTCGGGCACCATACTGAATAGAGCCAAGGGCGATAGATCCACGGGTTCCCTACCTCATCACATTCGACTCTCTCATCAACATTAACTTCTAACGACTTTCGAAGTGCATTCGCCTAGATTCGCAGCATGATCGGCGCGGTGTTAATGCAAGATACGTCGCGCATTGGACACGCGATCATCACACATCTTGTCTTCGGCAGTTGACGCGAAACGCGTAGAGCTCTTTACCCACGCACGAACGCGCAAGCTATGCTGACAAAAGTTACAGGCTGCCCTGACATTATGAGGGTCCCCGTGATGTTTGTCAAGTATCTGCGCACTCCACTTACCGGCTGAGATGGACTGAACTCGTAACTTGGGGACAACTGTATCATTAATTCCGCGATCGAACACTCCGTACGTGCCACTGGATTCGCCTATCAAGCTCCAAGCTGCAATAAGATAGTGTCTTTAACACACCACAAGCTGATGTGCTGCAAGTGAGTGGAAATGCTGGCTGCATTGCTTTTGACAGGATGTCGATGTTTTTAAAGTATCTTGCGGTGCTTAGCATTAGTCTACAAGCAACAAGCAGCGACTATGCTGTAAATATGCTCTTAGCCAAGTCCGATTACTATGTTCGGTAGCCCATACCGTATTTTCGATTGTCCGTTGTGATTATCAATTGGTCTTTTATATCGTCGGAAAGTTCCGACACACTGAAACATGCTGTGTTGGACATCGCGCCCGGCTAGGCCTGGTCATGCTTCGGCAGTTGCCCCATGTAAGGCGTTGATCAACAGGCATGGTTGGTATAGGGCTTTGTCCCGAGTGCTTCAGCGGGGTTTCGATAGTATCAGGCCACCCTTGATGCCTCTGATGTGGTGCCTGAGCGATGTGGTGATAAAAAGGTTGACCCAAAGGACTCCTCATCCAGAGCTGGCCTCATCGTTCTACTGTCGCTTGCTATTCCCTGTACATTCGTCATATTCTCTTCTTGAACGCAGCGCGTTCGATAAGACTGCCGGCAGTCTGTTCCAATCTTTCGACTCTTATTGCTATTCTTACTCCTTCACACAAGCGATCATATTGTTACCAAGATGGGTTTCGGTATTCTGGAAGATCGCCACATGGCCGCACCTCCGGGTACGTCTACTATCAACGAGTCTGGGCCTTCTCTAGACTCTAAGATAGACTCGAGCGAACTCAAACGCGATGGCGACATTATTCTGCAGCCACAACCTTCAAGCAGCCCCAATGACCCGCTCAATTGGTCACCTAGAAGGAAAGAGTGTATAATGATTCTTCTCGCTTTTAGTTCAGGTGTCACTACATCCCTTGGACCGATGGTGACGCCTGCGCTTCCCCTCATTGCTATGAAATACAAGGTCAACATCGACATGGTAGCGAGTCTTGTCATTGGATTCCTTGCCTTCTGGATCGGGTTCACTACATTCTTCACAGCTGCTGGAGCCAATATCTGGGGCAAGCGTCCATTCTTCATCATATCCACCGTGATCCTTCTTGCAACAAATGTCTGGGGTTTTTTCACAAGGGTGCGTACTAGAAGACGAGCTAGATCGTTCTCCATTGACGAGTAGTAGTCCTTCATCTCTCTCGCTGTCATGCGAGTTGTTCAGGGTATCGCCTCAGCACCTCTCGAGACACTTGTTACCTCCACAGTCTCCGATATGTACTTTGTGCACCAACGCGGTACACGTATCGCAGTTTGGGGCTGTATGCTGGCTTCTGGCGTTCTTCTTGGGTATGTATATCTGTATCTCGTTCCTTGAGTGAATGTACTGATCCACAACCAGACAAACAATCGCCGGTGCCATCATCCAGAACATCTCTTTCGAAGCGACTTTTGGTATCTCCGCTTTGATATTTATCCCCATCTTGTTCGGCATGTACTTCTTCGTCGTTGAGACCACTTACTATGGCCCCCGGCCCACCATGGACAAGCTCGGAGTTGATGAGAAACACAAGTCTGTTTTCGAGCTCGAAGACGACAGGGAGCCTTATAGAAGCCAGCTGGCAATTTTCCGTGGCCGCTTATCACAAGAGTCGTTCTGGAAGAACGCCTGGAAGCCAGTGCCACTTATTGCTTTCCCGGCAGTACTCTTCAGTACAATCGTTTACGGATCTTACTTTGTATGTCAAGTTTTCAGATTGCTCGCAAATCATGTACTGATTCTGTTCTCAGACCTGGCTGCTTACTATCTCCGTCCTCTCCGTCAATATCTTCTCTGCACCACCGTACTCGCTGAACCCGGCACAAGTCGGTCTTACTAACCTGCCTCTCCTTGTCGTCGCACTGATCGGCTCACCTCTCTCTGGCTGGACAGCCGACGCCCTCGCCAAATTCATGGCACGTCGCAATCACGGCGTTTTCGAACCGGAATTTCGTCTGACGCTTATGATCCCCGCGACCATCTTCGCTACCATTGGCTTTCTGGGCTTCGGCATGAGCGTCTCAGCTGGCTATCCCATTGTCTGGCCCTTGGTCTTCATGTCCATCCACTCGCTTTCCGTACCGTTCGCCTCAACAGCCAGTCTGACCTATGTAATCGATTGCCATCCCAAAGACGCGAACCAGGCTTTTGTGACAATCAATTTTACAAAAGCAGTGTTTACTTTCATTGCGACAACATATGCTAACGGCATCATGGCGAATATTGGGCCTCGCGCCGTCTTCGACGGAATCACCGTTATCAATCTGGGGATCTGCGCGCTTACCATTCCAGCGTACATATTCGGAAAGAGGTTTAGAAGTTTGGTTGCGCGAAGCTCGTTTGGTAAGAAGCTATCAGGCTAGAGGTTGGGAGGCGTGAGTCATTACTATGACGACGGAGACATGGCTCTGGAGAGATGGCTATGCAAGGCGCATATTTATGGATACCCACAGCCGTTATAGGCTTGAAAATTACATTCGCGATGAGTTCTGATATGAAGGCTAAGCTCCATACCACCTGGGCATGTTAAGCCATGATGAGTCGATCAAAGAACAAGACAGGTGATGAGGATACGTGTCGAGACCTGAGAGATTCATGGTGTACTTCCACCTAGTGTGTATCAAAGAGAGCTACACGCTGTAATGACAAAACAACAGTAGATGAATATCTTGAATTGAAGGAGACTCGTGGGTATCGTTGATCTATAACAATGGGCATCACCCTGTGGCGCCCAAAACGCCGTTTACGACTTTTGCAGTACTTTTCGCAACCATCTCAGATATTTCCTGCCGTGAACGGATGCGCACAAACTGCGTCGCATGATGTTCTAGCACGGAATTTCTGCCTCTAAGATGCCTCTAAATAACATCGCTGTCTTCCTCGTCGCGCAACTGACAACCGGTGTCATAATGCGCGGCACACACCCCTCCGCTCAGGTTTCAGCAAACTTCATCTGCATGATGCATGCGAAGCTGGCATCTCAGCGAATGCGCTGAGCTTGACTCGGTGATTCGTAGATATGGTGCACTAGCACAGCCTTTGTTTACCCGGAAAGGACAATACATTGATGCGCATCAGTTTGTCACTCTCCGTGCACTGCCTTGAGCCTCTCTAGCACTGGGTCTTTGCGATAACATCTGCGCCATCGACTGTGAAGCATTCGAGGAGGAGGTCGTGTATCGCGGGCTCAACGGTGACGTTAGACTTGCTCTCCTCGATGTCGAAATGGTGATGGGCGATGGCGTAGATGCAGCGTTCTTAAGGAAAACACGCGCAGGTGGAAATTGGCTGACTGGCGGCATTGTGGTTGTGTAGGTAAAGTTGTCGGTTGACTTGTTCGTATAGTATCGACTGTTAGACGACGAATATAGGTGGTGACAGTATTAGGGTGTTAGAAGCGAGGCTTGTTGATCGATGTCGATGATATAGTAGTAAGACGTAGAGTTATACGGTCTTTGATGCCTCCTTCTAGTTGATGGATCGTCCGTTAAAAGCCTCATTACCAGCAGCTGCCGACCATCTTATATCCCTCACCCAGCCCAATTTGACTCACCTTGCTAGACCCAAACTAAGCCTCTACCCTCGGAGTCACAAGCAAGCCGCCCAACCCACCCATCCACGCAACCATCTAGCGCGCGTGCCCCAAACTCCGCCCGCGCCATGACATGTGAAGCCTTTTCCGTTTCGAGCCAAGATCACCCCACGACATCGTGAGCATCACGTCTTGCACATGCGGATCCGGACCCCATCGGCGGATAATTCTCGTTGGACGGAGACAAATACGATCAACTCAGTCCAAACGTTATGCACGCGATCGTGGGTTACTCCACGCCCAGTAGCTCCCGTTACCCCGGATGGTTTTCCGTGTGCGACCACTGTGCAACGGTCACTGCGAGCCGACCCTCCACTCCAAACGACCGGAAAAGCAAAAAAGAAAAAGGCCCGAGATTCGCAGTCGCATGCACATGTTGTGCATGCACCTGTAGCTTACACACCTACACATGTCGAGCAGCAGCCAAGGCGCCCAGGTGTGTGGTGGCAGTTGATGCGTGTTTGAACTTTGTATGGTAATGGTGTGCGTGCTTGTTTGGAGACGGAAGGCTGCGACACGTCATGCACGCAGCCTAAAGTGCGGGGTGGGCTTCCGCTGGGCTCTTGTAAAACAATGTGCTAGGTTGAATGGCTTCTAGTAGGCTTCCACCCAGAGTCTTGTGGACTTCAGCCTAAGACGGAGGATATGATGCAAGGTAGATCTCCGAGGTCGGGGAAATATCTATCTATCTCGATACGAGAGATGCTATTATGAGCTGAGTAAGTTCTCAAATTACATGCAGGACACATGCGACGAGATCGCGATGCGGGGCAGCTGTTAGATCACAAACAGGCTGAGCGAACGGTGTGGGATCTGCTCTACAACATTCCTTTTGCGCCTTGCACTAGCGTGGAGATAGAGAGGCGTAGGTCACGGCGCAATACATGTGTACTGCGGATGCAACTGCAGAGCAATGCATATGAGAAGCGAGTGTTCCGTCCGCGGGTATGAGGGCGCGAGAGTTACCTGTGAGCTCAGCGTCCCGTCATTCTTGCGGTGTAGCAGGTGTTTTGCTGGCTGCATCCACGACGCATGCTGAAGTGTATGGTGAACGATTCGATGTCAGAAGAATAGTGACATTTCTTTTTCCTAGTATACAAGATCGGCCAACTTTTAGACGTCGCAATATAGTACATCCAAATCGTTATCCAAGCCTCCTGCGTACAACACAGTGACGTATCTTCCAACGTCCAACTGCGTTCGAGTCTAGGATATGCAAGCATACCCACATCCCGCGCATGCTAACATGTTGTTCATATTACCCAGTTGTCCCAACAGATTTGACCTTGAACTCAGGGTGTCTAAGCTCGGGGCTTCGCACCGCTGCGGACGCGCTTGGCTTCTGGGCGCTGGAGGTGGGAGGCGGGGATCCAGCTCTCATCGTAGGCCTTTGCACCTGAAGTAACAGCGGGGCCATCAGCGCCGACGACAGCAACCTGGTCGGTGGGATCGACCTTCTTGCTCTGGCCTGAGGACATCTTAGCGCGCTCGCCACCCTTGCCGCGGCCCTTCTTCTGGGGAAAGAAGGTAGAGATCCAGGTGTTGTAGACAAAGTAGACAGTTCCACCGAACGCGCCGAGGAGAACGAGGTATAGGAAGATACTGGAGCAAAGAAGTAAGTACACGTGCTGAAAATAACAGGGCGCTCCACGAGCGTGCGCAGGGTAAAGAGTGCCTTGGTACATACATCTGAGGGTCGAAGAAGCTGGTAGGTGCCTCAACAATGCTGACAGTCTCGTTGTAGACCGGAACGGTGATGAGGTTATTCTTGCTATCCTTCAGCACAGTCACGAGCTGAAGACGAAGGTTCTGAGGGTGCATTTCTGTCGTGAAGCTGTAAGGAATTGTCTCGTTGGCGCCAGCAGGAATTTGGATCGAGTAGCGCTGGCGGGTGAGGTTGCGAAGGATCTGGGATTGTCCTGCAACTTCCTGGATCAGCGAGCCGCCGACAATGGTGACGCCGACAGGAGCGGGCTCATTGTTAACCACGGACAGACGCGCCTGCGTGGGCTGGCCGTTGATGAGCTTGACGCCAAAGATCTCAGACTGGGGGAAGGACACGGAGACGGCGACATTGAGATTGGGTGTTTGAGGCTCGTCGACTGCTTGCTTCTCAGCCTGAGAGTACAACTGTTAGCCATCTGATGTCATGCTGCGTCAGGAAGTTCCGAGCTTACTGCGGGCTCAGCAACGGTGCCGAGAGCTCGTAGGGAGAGCAAGAGTAGAGATGAAAACTTCCAATTGACCATGATGAAGGCGAACCAAGACGATGAGATGGGAGAAGAAGAGGAGAGAGGGCGTGTGGGAACAGATGGGGTAATTCGAACGTGGCTTCTGGGAAGTGACGTCCGGGCGCAGCTTCCTCTTGGCGTCGGGGCACGGAACCAGGGCCGCGGCAATGCGAACCTATTCTCCAGGGACGCCTCGCCTTCACCACCTCACGCGACAGTCTGATGTTGCCGACTCCCTGTGTGCTGCACCTTGTTGCGTACTGCTATTTGTATGACCATGATCTATTGCTTCACTGCTCTCCCTGGCCGCCTTTCCCAATATAGACTCGTCCAATTCTACGCGCTGGGTCGTGTTACACATGGCATGGCATCCACGCCGCAATTGTGGCTCGGTCAATTACAAAGGCAGCAGCGACCATTCATCTGCAGCTTGATATGCTTATTTGCTCTGATCGCATATACGCCGCTCCGCGTCGAGTAGCCTCCCGCCGGCATTGCCCATTCCACCTGTTTGCATTGCACTATAAAATGGCAGACTGACATCTTCTCTCGTCTTCATTGCCTCAGGTCATCGAACAGTAACTCACCGTCACCAACGGTTGCCTATTTGAGCCTGGCACTTTCCCTGTGAACCCTGGAAGGAGCGCTCAACTGTTCCCACAACCTCTTCTTTCTCACTCTAATTCCTCTCCTCTCGCCCATTATACACGAGAGCCTCCATCAGCTCTACCCTACAAGGCTTTCGCTCAATCCGGTGCCTTTCTTCTGAGCACTCACCAGTCGCTATTAGCTCAAGTTTGCCCGCTTGCGTTCCGAGATGCCGCCTTCGCTCAATGGCCATGGGCCTGCTAGCCCTGCTTCATTTGGCTTCTCAGACGCTGACCTAACAGCCTTCACCAGGCGTTTCGAGCATTTTCAACAGTTTGAAGAGGAAAAGACGCAGTTTTTAGCAGTAGGTTTGACAGGAAATACGTCTGTCCACCCGAGGTGAACTGACTCACCCTAAAGGAGATTGTTACTCGTTACGAATACATTTATCAGCAGTACCAGGCATTAGCAATCGAACGCGAACGCGACCGCGTATGGGTTACTGCATGGAAAAACGAGAAGGTGCAGTACGAAAAGAAGCACAATCACATGCTGCGAGAGATGGTAATTCACCCCAATACACATCCTCGACAACGACTCCAACAGCAAGCGAGACAACTTGCTACTTGAGTATGGAGAAGAAGCTGAAACTAAGTACCTAGTCCGATAACTCATTCGTCACAGTACTCATTGACGGCGATGGCATGATTGTAGGGCTCTTCGGCCTGCGCTTTGATGACGGGTTTGCTAACCAAAAGCCTAGTTTTGTGACAAATATCTTGGTGACGGTGAACAAGGTGGCCGTCGCGCTGCTTTAGATCTCTCCGCTGCCGTCCAGGAATACGTTGACAACGACTGTAACGATATCCCCTACGGAGCCCGTATCGTCTGCCGCATCTATGCGAGCGTGCGGGGCCTCGGCGACGTGCTTGTACGCAAAGGAGTCTACCAAGATCCCTCGGAGTTTGAAAAGTTTGTGCGCGGCTTTACACGGGGCAAAACGCTGTTTGACTTCATCGATGTTGGCGCGGGAAAAGACCGTGCTGACGAAAAGATCATAGGTGAGAGACTCCGAAGTTGCTGCTCTCAATAAATCTTAGCAAAACCTCCAGCCCATACTAAACTTCGCAGAATCATGCAAGCTATACAGCCATGACTATCATTGCCGGCGGATTCTCTTCGGTTGCTCGCACGACAACGGTTACGCGCGGATGCTAGAGGAATGCTCTGATCGTCCTGAGCTGGTCAATAAGATCATTCTTCTTGAAGGCGTCCCGTTTGAGAAGGAGCTCGTGAATTTGCCATATGACACGAAGAAATTTCCTGGGATCTTCCGCGATACAAAGATCGTGTTTTGGGGGGCTCCTATATATAGTGGCGGTCTTCCACCAGCATTTGTTCCCGCCCGCAGGGTCGATTCGAATGACAGCTCGAAGGCATCTGTATCATCGACAGGCCTGCCTACCCGGTTCCCACCTCCAGCAAAATCTCCAGTCATGGATAGCCCTCTGCCGAGCCGGGCTACGATGATGGGACTGCCTAGAACGCCATCAACATCGACACTGGCCTCGGACGGCATGGTTGCAGCAACCAAGCCAGTGCTGCCGATGAACTGGGCTGCCAAGGTCGCTGCTCCACCGCCTCCTATCAACCACTCGTCTCCCACATACAAACCGGCTAATCGCGAGGAAGTCATCGCTCGCAATCGCGCCGGTCAACGCATCGACCCACCATGTAAGGACTACGACAAGATCGAAGTGGACCGCGTCAAGAAGATAAAGATGTGCAACGTCCATTTCCTCCGGAACGAGTGCCCTTACGAAAAGAACTGCACGCACCTCCACGCCTACAAGCCCACTGAAAGCGAGGTGGCTACCCTCCGTCTCGTCGCTCGCATGGCACCTTGCAGCAACGGTAGCGGTTGCCAGGTAAGTTGGGGCTGTACAAAATGCATGTGGCATATGCAACTGACCTTGTGTTTTCACCTCTACAGGATATTAGGTGTATCTATGGCCACTGTTGCCCGGCGCCCCACAAAACCCATCATATCAAGGGCACGAAGAACTGCATTTTCGGCGACTCGTGCAAGTTCCCGATTGAGCTGCACGACATCGACACCAACGTGGTCAAGACGCTGGTTGTTCGCTAGGATGAGCATGGTAAGATTCGATGTCTGGGGGACAGAATGATGAAATCGAATTGTCGTAGATAAGCACGCAAACGGGAGGTACCTAGCAGAAGTTCGCATCTAGGAATATCTCATGGGATTCGTTAGACTAGGAAACCACGATTATGCTAACTGACACGTACGTTCAACGACCCTACAAGTGTGAGATCTGAAGTGTGTTTTTTACGATATGGTTCTGAAAAGCACAACCTGGGGGGGTTAGAACGCCCAATGCACATGTACAAGTGTCAAGAGACACTCGTAGAGGCGTCGATTATATATTGCACATCGGCATTTACCAATACGACAAGGATCTAGTCTCTAGATGTATCTTAGAAGATGAGCACAAGTACATGCTCATTCCCTCTTCCAGTCCTCAAACTCCTCATTCAGGTGTTGTTTCAGCGTTGGGAACTTGTTCTTGAAGTTCTTAGAACATCGCCAGCACTTCATATCCCAGCTGGGCCAATCACCAGGTGCAAACCTCTCGCTTCCTTCCTCTAGTGGAAACTCGTCTAGTCGAACAAGGAAACTAGAATTGAAGCTCAAGTAGTGCTTCTTATGTTTCATCCAGTCTGAATGCATGTCTCGACTGAAGATATGAATGTGCAGGTGATTCATCGAGGGATGGGTGTGCACGCCTACGACGATGTCTTTGGACCAGTCCCGACCGGGTGGGAGGAGGGAAGCTTGTTTTTCCACTGGTGGTGGGTTGCGAGAGCACATCATTTCTTCCAGAGCCTCGTTGTAGGGTTTGTCCGTGGTGCTAACGTCGCCATACTGACGTCGGAGTTCGTAGGCAGCGAGATCCTTGAGTCGGATGACGCGTTTCTCTACTTCGGCAAGGAAGGCGGCGTCTGTGGACAGCGCGTGGAGAGGATGTTGATCGTAATATTTGGGTTTTCGTGGAATGAGTAGCAGGTGTACACTGAGATACTGTCAGCGCACTGGTTGCTTTGGCCTTGTACTGCATGGATACTCACCTCGCTTTTGGGTACTTGTCTGTTATCACGACAAAGTCCTCGTCGTACTCTAGTACTTTGTTCTCCGGGTTGGTCTCGGGACTCTCGATGTATACGCCCAATCCATTCCGCGGGTCCCAGCGCTTGACTGTCTTCGTGGCCTTCTCTACAAGGCCTGGGCCGTCTGCGGCGGGTATGGCAGGGGGGTTTGGTTTTTTCGTCTGTGACATAAGTTCTGTAACTGCACCGTGAGTTAAGGTTGCGCTATGGGTTGGAAGACATGGAGTACGACGTACATGCATTGGGGCGTTTCGACGAGCCTGGAGCGACTGCAGGTTGAGGTTGATTCGGCGTCTCAGCGCCTGCTATCTCTTCCTTTGTCATTGCATCGTGGGTATGCTTCGCGGCAGCCTGATTGGTCATTGCTGACCCGATGCGACTTCTCGGAATGTGCGAGGATCTGGTGTGCTTATATCGAACTTGTATGCAAGGAATGCGAAACACGAAGGCCGAATTGAAGCCCGAAGCGAGTTGGCGCATCGATACCGACGAGTGAGCGCAACGTGACGATGACGATGAGGCTCTGATGCGATGGTCCAAGCGTACCGAGGCATCCCTGCAATCATCGGAATTTCGGATTGCGCATCGCAATCAAGGGAAAGGTCCAAGAGCTCACGATGGCTACCATTACAGCTTCTGTTTTCGCGCTTGAATACCCCGAAGAGTGGTGGATTATCAGACATAGTGGCTAAACCCTTTTATTAGAGACGGCGCCCTTTTCACCGCCCACAGGCAAAACAGATAATCCAATCTTTACCCTTCCGAGTCCAGCATACCTCTATGGAGGCTGAGAGATCTGGTCGCTTTATACATATCGTGAAAGATGCCAAAGAACGCCCATCCGCCCCGTGGCAAGCTTGCCAAGAAGACTGTACCTCCTGAGGAAGACACATCATTCATCGTCTTTGGGGACGGCAAAGCCAAGAAGAAGAAGGGGGAGAGTTCTGGGGGTGATGCTGGCCAGAACGAAGGCAAGGGCAAAGGAAAGGCTGCTGCTGGAGCCGCCGAAGTTGGACCAAAGAAGCCGGATACGAGGACTTTGATCGCAGGCGCATCGTGGACAGGAAAGCTCCCAGTCAATCTGCTGTCGGAACATTTTCAGAAGCAGCAGTGGAGCAAACCTGACTACCGTATCGTGAGTTGCGGCGCCAAATTAGTAGTAGGGCTTTACTGATGTTCGGCAGCGCAAAGATGGTGACCAGCATTTCGCGTATGCTGTGGTACTGTCCAAGATGAATCAGAAGACACGGGAGACGACCACCCTACCCCCCATCAAAATCCCCTCTGACCTCGAGGAACAGGCTCACCAGCCTACCGCCGTTGAAGCCCGCAACTTTGCCGCGGCCTATACCCTCTTTCGAGTTGCCAGCGCGAAGAACCTCCACATGATGCTCCCCCCAACGTACAAAGATCTTTGGAAGGGACAGTTCATGGACCTCAAAAAGAGGGACGAGCAGGAGGGAAAGGGATGGATGTATGAGGCAGACCCCTTCTTCGGATTCACAGAGCGGGAGAAGGCGAAGGAGGCAGCGACGAAGGCGCGTGAGAAGAGACAGAAGCAACAGGCAGAGTCGCAGAAGGCCCATAACCAACAGCCTGGTGCGGCCATGCCAAACTCCAACGGCCCGACCCCCAGCAGGAACCTGCTGAAGGGATGGGAGAGGGTACCCAAGATTGAGTTGGGTAAGAGGACGCGAAAAGAAGCAGAGCGTTTGATCCGCCGGGACGCACTGTGGAACCCGAACGGTATCGAGATGGACACATCTATCAAAAATCGACTAGTCGACGAGATAGAGGAGCTTGGCTTCCGAAGGAGTCATGTCCAAGAAGCTGCCGATATCTGCAAAGACCGAGAAGAGATCATCGAGTGGCTCCTCATCCATGTGCCTGAGGATGACCTGCCATCGTGGTCATTACCAGAAGGCTATGTGGCTGGCGTCAGCATGGCTAGCTCCAATCTCAAGCGTGAAGGTGCTGTAAAACGCCTTGCTGCTGCCGGATATTCTGCAGATCTCTGCGAGGAGGCTTACGACAGCCAAGGCAGCGATGAAAGGAAAGCTGCAGCTTTGCTACAAGCCCGTCTGCTGCGACCGGACGAGGAGGACAGCATTATCGCACAGGACCTGGCTGATCTTTCGATGACGGATGGTGATCCTGATATGTCCCCCGAAGACGATCCCTGGGAAGTGGAAATGTCATCTCTTGAAGCCATATACGACCGTCTGTTCTCACGTCCTGCTCCAGAATCGTGTCGAATCGAGCTAGATGTTAAGCAACAGGGAAAGAGGCTCATACTGCAGGTCAGGAAGCCTTTCGGTCCTTACCCCGCCGTTGTCCCTATCATTACTTTTGAAGCGGCGATTCCAGCTTACATCCGCTTGAGCATCATCCGACAAGCGCTGTTACACGCCGAGGCCAACTTCGTTGGTATGCCCATGATTTACGATATCGTAGATTGGATCCAATCGAACGCTGGGGATATCTTCCAGAACCCAGGGAAACTGACCGATGTATCATCTGGCCTTGCGGCAGCAGATCATTCGTCGGAACAGCAAAGCCAGAAGAGAAGAGCAAAAGGCAGGCCCAGAAAGCCCATAGACTGGACACCCAGAACACCCACTAGTCAAAAGCTGCTATCTGACTGGCAGGCCAAGCAGAATTCTCCAGTTCAGCAAAAGATGATGAAAGCTCGACAGTCACTCCCAGCTTGGAGGTTGAGAGATGACATCGTACGAACGGTCAATGATTGCAACGTCACGATTATCTCAGGTGAAACTGGATCAGGAAAATCGACTCAATCTGTGCAGTTCGTCCTCGATGACTTGATTCAACGACAACTCGGTGCTGTTGCGAATATAATCTGTACTCAACCACGCAGAATATCTGCGCTTGGTCTTGCCGATCGTGTGGCTGATGAGCGATGCTCTCAGGTTGGAGATGAGATTGGTTACACTATTCGTGGAGAGTCTAAACAGAAGCCTGGAGTCACTAAGATCACATTCGTCACAACTGGTGTTCTTCTGAGGCGCCTCCAAACGTCGGGCGGCAATGCCGACGATGTTGTTGCTGCACTAGCCGATGTTAGCCATGTTGTTGTTGACGAGGTACATGAGCGCAGTTTGGATACTGATTTCTTACTCGTTTTACTACGTCAGATCTTGCGAAAGCGGAAAGATCTCAAAGTCATCTTGATGAGCGCTACTCTCGATGCTGCTGTGTTTGAAGCGTACTTTAAGGAGGTCGGGCCGGTGGGCCGTGTTGAGATCGAAGGCCGCACCCATCCTGTGACTGACTACTACGTCGACGACGTTGTGCATTTCACTGGATTCAAGGGGTATGGAACAGGGGATGAAGAGGCCATCGAGGACAAGTCTTTTTCTGCAAACCTCCGGAGTATTGGCTTTGGTATCAACTACGACCTCATTGCGGAAACTGTTCGTCACATTGATCGTCAGCTCGGTGATAAGGATGGAGGCATTCTCATCTTCCTTCCTGGTACCATGGAGATTGATCGCACACTTCAAGCGCTCAGTCAGTTCGCAAACCTCCACGCATTGCCTCTACATGCGTCACTCATGCCTGTTGAGCAAAAGCGTGTCTTCCCTCCCGCTCCCCACGGCAAACGTAAAGTTATCGCATGTACCAACGTCGCAGAAACGTCGATTACGATTGAGGATATCGTTGCTGTTATCGATACGGGTAGGGTCAAGGAGACGAGCTACGACCCACAAAACAACATGGTTCGCCTAGCCGAAACCTGGGCTTCCAGGGCGGCATGCAAACAGCGGCGAGGTCGAGCAGGCCGTGTCCGAGCAGGTGACTGTTATAAGCTGTATACACGTAATGCCGAAGCCAAGATGATGGAGCGGCCAGACCCTGAGATTCGACGTGTGCCACTCGAGCAGATGTGTCTATCTATCAAGGCGATGGGTGTTCAGGATGTCTCAAGCTTTCTTGCTTCAGCGCTCACACCACCAGAAAGCACAGCGGTGGAGGGTGCAATCCGATTACTCTCACAGATGGGTGCGATTACCGACGACGAACTGACCGCTCTTGGTCGCCACATGTCCATGATCCCGGCGGATCTTCGTCTGGGCAAGCTTCTTGTTTACGGCGCAACCTTCGGTTGTCTTGAAGCTGTGTTGACCATCGCGGCTGTCCTGACCGCTCGCAGTCCGTTTATATCACCACGAGAGCGAGACCAAGAGACCCGAAACGAGTTCGACCACCTACGCGCATCTTTCTCAAACAACCAAGGAGACTTGCTTGTAGATCTTCGAGCTTACGAACAATGGGCTGCATTGCGCAGTAAAGGCATGTCAACACGAGACCTTCGTTTCTGGTGTCAAGACAACCGCCTTTCTCCTCAGACCATGTTCGATATCGCTTCCAATCGCACGCAGTACCTCTCGTCTCTCAAGGAAATCTCCTTTATCCCAACGCACTACTCTTCTCTCAATCCTTCCACACATGGGTCATACAACAAGCACAACGCCAACGACGCACTCCTCCGTGCGCTCATCGCTGGGTCTTTCAACCCACAAATCGCACGCATCCAACTCCCTGACAAAAAGTTCGCCGCTGGAATTGCCGGTGCCGTAGAACTTGACCCCTCAGCCCGCGAGATCAAATACTTCAATCAGGAAAACGGACGTGTCTTTGTTCATCCTTCATCCACGCTATTCGCCAGTCAGACATTCCCGCATAATGCGAGTTTCGTTGCGTACTTCAATAAGATGGCTACAAGTAAAGTTTTCATAAGAGATATCACGCCTTTCAATGCATACAGCTTGTTGTTGTTTGCTGGTGAGATCAAGGTTGATACTCTTGGACGCGGACTGGTGGTAGATGAATGGATACGGTTGAGAGGGTGGGCTAGGATCGGAGTACTGGTTAGTAGGTTGAGGGGTATGTTGGATAACGTGCTTGAGGGTATGGTGAAAGAACCTGGGAAGGGAGTCAGTGGAAAACAAAGCGAAGTCATTGACATTGTTCGATGGATGGTTGAGCGGGATGGATTAGATGCTTAGACGACCTGCTTAGCTTTAGATGAAATTGGTATAACGTGCAGTCTGCCTTGATTCGTTGGCAAAGACGGACATGATAATGGAGCAAGCTTTCTCCGCTAGGCATAGCCTATGCTGAGTGCCACACAACCTCAGTCCGCGCCGGTCTTCTTTGTGCCATCCAAAACATGCGCCTCCATTGTTCCTTCTGGCCACAATGTCGGTCCTGCAGCCGTATAGTTCGTAATCCTACTCCAAAACTCTGGTATCAGCACGCCCGTTGAATTCCACTGGTATCCACCCGGAAATTTGATCGTCGGGCCCAGAACACCCACACCACTGCCCACGACATTGATCTGCGCACAAGCAATATAGAATTGGTAGTTATCTGGTTTATGTGCTGCGTGGAGCGCGAGACCTTCGGCGCGGAGCAGATATTCGCCTGATGGTGTTTCAGAAGGAAGCTTGAAGTTGAACGTTCGCGCGTTGTGGGTTGCCCATTTGAGGATGCCGTCGCTGGCGCCGTAGCTCGAGTTCAAAGAATAGGTCAAGCTGTAGATCTTTGTCCAGTCGCCTGAGCCATCGTACTCAGCGGCAGGGCCTGGCGCTCTAGATAGGTAAATCTGTTGTGGTCCAGGGTGGCCGAAAGTATCCTTGACTGCGAAGCCTAGCATATCGCCAGCAGCAACGGTGTAGGTTTTGGTGTTGATTGCAACACCAGATTCTGCACCGGAGTTGCAGCGCATATATATGGAATTGACGTCTTGAAGAGGGTAGTTGGAATTGTTGGTTTTGCGAACGTATTCATATGGTGAGCCAATAATCTCGCCATTAACGATTATACGGTCGTAGTTCCAGTGTGCGAGACATGTCGATGCGCTTAGTAAAGGACAAACTATCAAATTGGAGAGCTTCATTGCGATTGTTGTGTTGAACATAGAACAGCTATCTGTGGCTCTCTTATACTGTGTACTTGGACATCTGGTCATGAGGCTCGGGAATCGTTGTACCGACATAGATGAGTATAGATAGTGTTTTCGGTCAGGATCCGGGAATATGTGTCGATCTCCAGGATAATGCCAGGTTATTGATTGTTTTGCCGGTAGTGCTCAAGCGCGTAGATTGATGTTGGCCTAGAGAGCAAATGAACATAGAAAGACCATTCTGCATAAATCCTTCAAGCTTCGTGCAAGGGTCTATCAGAGTAGGCGATGGTTCGCCATGCTGATGAAAAATGATTGCAAATTTCAGCGATGCGCTCAATTACTGATCGTACTCATTGTGGCTTTAGGCAACGACCTTGTGCAGCCATAGCAGATGTCTCTTCTGGCATGTGTAGACTCGAAGTCATCCCCATCTTGCTGATCACCACCCCAGCCATGGATGCCAAATCGACCGCCAGGTACAGGCATACTACACAAACTGCATTTTGGGTCTGAAAGTGCATCGGGTCGAGCCTCAAGCTTGCTTGTTGTGCGTACGACATTAGCAACGATACTTGGAAAGTTCTCCTCGACCGATTCGAAGTACTGCGTCATGAGATCGTCAATAGTGGTATTCTTTGAGCTTGTTGATGCTTGTGTGGCTCCTGATGAGGTCTCATGAACAAGTGATGATAGACCAGGATCGGCCATGTTGATGTAAGATACTAGCTCTTTCTTTAGGACATCTCGAAGCGGGTAATGGAAGTTGAGATCAAATGGCGACGATCCGTCGGAGACTTGCCAAGGCAGAGAGAAACCTCTGCCCTTCGCGGTCTCAGTAAGTGTCTTTTGAGCGAGTCTGGTGGTGCTGTCACCCCAGAGAACACTTTCGCAACCAGTCGATTTGGCATATTCTACGATCAGCCTTGTTCGAAGGGTAGACAACACGTCTGCACGAGCAGTTGCCGATGTGAGCGAATTAATCATGCGAACGAAATGCTCCTCAGGGCTCCAGCCTACGGTTTCCTCGGTCTGTGGCACCAGAGACCGGATTGAGGCATCGTCTGGGACCATGCGAAATACATCGTGCAACGGCAGTGAGGCATAGTGATGGTCCGGGTATTGTTCGCGAGCCTCGTCGAGCAGCTGAGCAGCCTGCACTTTCTGCTCCGGATCTTCGATATATATCGCGCTGATCTCAAATCCGGTCCGGCCAGTCTTGCTCTTTTGCGTCTTTAGATGCAGATCCAGTATATGAAGGAGAGTTGTAGATGAGACGCCGAACGACAGGGGTACTAGAATCCTACGTTGCTGCTCGGCTCCAAAATTCACACGAAACGACTCCAAGCGCTTGATGCATTTTGTATGCACATAGCGGGCAAAACAGTCACTGCACAAATTTAGCAAATTCTTCTTCCCCTCTAGGTGGCGTAGACTGACTGGCAAAGTGGCTCAGAGCGCACAACGAGGACGGAAATATTGTCTTTGCATCGCCTGCAAGGCTCACCAGAGGTGCCAGTTATGTGTTTGCCTGGCATGATGTGCGTGTGTCTTGTTTTTTTTTGGGGGAGGTTATTGGTGAAAGGGCTTGGTAGGGCTGACTGGTCGGCTGTTTCGGTGATGGTTGCCCATTGAAGGCTCCAAGGCTGCGCCACATTCTAGGAAGCGCGCTAAGAGCTACCGGGAAGGCGGACTCGTAGGTGACGAACGCGCAAGCTAAACATCGACAACTAAACACGACCCTACACCCATGACCCGTCTTGGACCAGGAATTGACGGAAAGACACTATCGCCGACTCGAATCGAACCGCGTCCCTCCGCCTGAAGCGCTGTAAACCCCCAGCCGTCAGCTCCGCCAGCTGGCCTCACATCGCGGCAAGATGAAGGCACGGCTGCGCAACCTCGCTCTACTGCTGTTAACTACTGTGACAGCAGTAGCAGCAATGGACGTGACGCTGTCTGACAAGGAGACCCAAAAATGCAGGTATGAGGAAACTGCCGGGCCATGAGTTACACATGGACAGCATGCTGATCCAAAGTCCAGTGGCATGTACAGCAAGAAGTCGTGGGGAGGCAAGGGCGACCCCTTCATACTTGTGAAATTCATAAAAGACCCGAAGAAGAATGAAGGAATCAAGGACCAGACTGTCAGTGTCGTGGTCTGGGAATGGAAAGACACTTTGCTTCTGGGCGCACCTTCCGATTTGCCTGTGAACGATGTATGTGGGCCTTGCATGGTATCTGGATGATCCAACTGACAAGTCTCTCAGAAAAACCGCCATTACATTTGCGACGACGAATCGATCAAATTAAACCTCTGCAACGGCACACATAAAGGCGAATGGGTACTCGCGGAAGACGTCGAGAACCTCTGGCAAATGCCTATCAGGACCGAAGCTATCGACCTGAACGACCCGAAAGCAATCAAGTACCCGACTTCCACCGCAGAGACCAAAGTACCAATCAAAACTGGCTATTACTGTGTGGCTGCGAATGCGCAAGACAAGCAATTGCAATTCGAGGCTATCGTGACTTTTCGGAACGCTTATGGAGAGCTGCAAGCCGCCCAGATCGCAAAGCTGCCTTTTTACGGCGGAATCACCATTGTGTATTTTGTTGTGTTGGCATTCTGGGGCTTCCTCTACTTCCAGAACCGTCACGATATTCTTGCCGTCCAAAACTACATCACTGCTATCCTAGTATTTCTGGTCATCGAGATGCTGATGACTTGGGGCTATTACGACTACCAGAACCGCCACGGTAACAACGTCGGCACCAAGGCACTCATGATTGTCGTCGCCGTACTCAACGCTTTCCGTAACTCCTTCTCCTTCTTCCTGCTCCTGATCGTATGTATGGGATATGGCGTTGTCAAGCCTTCCCTCGGCAAGACAATGACGGTCGTCCGCTGGCTTGCTGTAGCACACTTCGTCTTTGGCGTAATTTATGCTGTAGCATCACTTACTGTTCGTCCCGATGACGCCGGACCTCTAGTTCTGTTGGTCATCCTCCCACTCTCAGCCACACTTACGGCGTTTTACATCTGGACCCTGAACTCGCTCAACCTTACGATGAAGGATTTGATGGAGCGAAAGCAGCACGTCAAAGCTACCATGTATAAGAGGTTATGGTGGTGCATTTTGACGAGCATTATTGTCATTTTCGGTTTCTTCTTCATCAACAGCTTCACCTTCGCCGGAGCTTCGACCCCCGACTTTGCTCCGACACACTGGCAAACACGATGGTTCGTGCTTGACGGCTGGCTAAATCTTGTCTACTTGGCGGATGTGTGTTTTGTTGCGTACATGTGGAGGCCAACAGCCAACAACCGGAGATTTGCCATGAGTGATGAGGTACGTTCATACAACTGTACCATTTATACACTCTTACTGACGACTCTAGATTGCCCAAGATGATGAAGGTTTCGAGATCGCATCCCTCAGAGATTCTCTTGATGAAGAGGAAAGAGGCTCAGATCAGCCTCCATCCTACGACCCAGCGCAGAGGTCGAACAACAACGCGCGCGATGTGTCGCCATTGCCGGCACCACAAGCACAGAAGCCCATTGTTCCTCCCAGGGAGAGTCTTGATGGCGATACCATCTTCGCTGTAGGCGAGGACGACAAGTGGAGTAGTGACGAAAGTGACGAGAGTGACGAGAGTGACGACGAGTCAGGGCCGGCGAGCCCAAAAGAGGGCAATAGCGAGCGTTCGAGGTTAACGGGTCGTAAGAACGACTAGTTCTTGGCTTGACGCGACCATACTTCGAATTATTGAGCAGCGGCGTTGAATGTCCGAGAACGCTTTTCAAATCGATAGCGTGTGCTCATATTCTGTCTTGTAGATTAGGCGTTTCTAGCGTTCTGAATAGTGATTTTAGTTCGAGGAGTCAGATCTGGCATATTCGATCACCTTTTAGTCTAGTCTTAACTCCGCAAATGCCGCATGCCGTCAGAGCTCTTTCTTGTCATCACGTCCGTCATCTCACACCGGGAACCTGGTCACCATCATGGCTGCCTTATCGCTGGGTGCATCACGAAAGACGCCCAAATATATATGCGATGCTTGCAGGACGAATGTGCGCTGTCTGCCCAGACCCGCCGCCGACGCGCACCGAACATTTAGCACCGCGTCGTCTTCAAACGACAGAATCTCAACGCGACCGATAGCCCCTTCGTTCTTTCGCAATCGAGCCGACATTCGACCATCAACCATTAGGAATGCTCGTGAAAAATCTTCGGGACGCCCTTACTCGATAGAGGCCTCTCCGCAAGCTGCTGGCTCGAACTTCGCAGCGCTTCCGCATCGCCGCCTTATCTCCCTTACTGGCCCCCATACTGTGAAGTTTCTGCAAGGGCTCATTACGAATAAAGTCGAAGAAAGCCGCCAATCACCCTTCTACGCAGCCTTTCTCGATGCGCGCGGCAGAGTGTTGTGGGATGTGTTTGTCTGGGTGTGGCCAAAGTTGGTGCAGGAGAAGGAGCCTTGGGCATGCTACATTGAAGTTGATGAGAGTGAATTCGAGTCTCTGAAAAAGCATCTAAAGAGGCACAAACTCCGGAGCAAGGTGCAGATTTCGGATGTGAGTGCAGATGAGATAGGCGTGTGGGCGGCCTGGGGCTCAGAAGCCGGGCAACGCAGATCAGAAAGTATAATCGCCGAAATGAGCGATCCACGCTGCCCAGATATGCGTCGTTATCTCGCGAGCGCAAATACAACAACGGTAATAGAGGGAGCCGAGCCAGTGGACGTACGAGAATACCACCTCCAACGCTACAGGAATGGCATACCCGAAGGACCACAAGAGATAGCAAGAGAGAGCGCATTGCCAATGGAGTGCAATATTGATCTCTCGCATGGTATAGACTTCAAGAAAGGTTGTTACGTTGGCCAGGAACTTACCATTCGCACAAAACACACCGGCATCGTCCGGAAGCGCATCTTGCCTGTCCATATCGACAACCCCGGCAAAACAGCTGCCCTACCGGAACATGGGACTGACATTAAGCAGCTAGATGAAAACGGGCATATCAAGAAGGGGCGTGCAGCAGGCAAGTTCATCAGAGGCATTGGAGATGTGGGTCTAGCACTGTGTCGATTGGAAAACATGACTAGTATGAAAATCAGTGCTGAGGGAGGGACGTGGAAACCTGGTATGGAGTTTGGGTGTGAGACGAATGATGGGATTGTCAAGTTAAATCCCATTTTGCACGATTGGTTCGTGCAAAGGGAGAGGGAGCTCTGGGACAAGAATAGGTTGAGGCTGTAGAGATATGATGAATCGCAGTATGTTCACCATTTCATGTCCCGTGTAACTACCTGTTTGTATTTGGATTCATCGTTGAAATATGCCGTGCAAGTTCTGGTCTTGACCGGCACGCTTTGTTTGCAATAGCCCGTAAGCCTACCCGTGGATGGTGGGGCTGTGCAATTGTGGCTTGGCCCGTGTAGCCTGGAAAACGTCACCTGGCTGTTCCATGCCGTATCTTTACTATACCCTGACCACACCCGTAATCATAATTCCTGACCTTCCTCCGCTGTACTTCGAACGTTCTTTTGACTATAGTTCCTCTTTCGCAGCCAACGTGTTTATATCTTAATAACTAGTTGATATGGTCGCCACACTACCCTCAAATTCATCCAAGCACCACTTCTCCATTTCAAGCATCATCTCAAAATTTCGGGAAAGGAAAACGACGGGCAACGAAAAGAACGGTGCGCAATCAGTGCAAGATGCACCACTAGAAGCGCGGCCGCCACTGAAGCCGGGAATGTTACCCTTAGTCCTACCAGAGCATCAACAAACTCTATCGAGACTTGGTTGGACCACTGTCACTTTTCCAAACTCTTTGTCGGCACAGTCATCCCCAGACTTGAACGAGCCCCATGCGCCAGAGCCTGGACCTCATCCTCTTCAGACTGCCTACGAGCAGCTATTCGCAGCAAGTCAAGCTTTCTTCAACCAGCCCGATAAGGAAAAGCAGCAATGGAAGCACAAACTTAGGTCTGAAGAGGGCTGGTCCAAGATCCCAGGAGAAAAGGAATTCATCACTTTGAGAACTCTGGAGTATTGCCCGGAAGTCTTAAGAGAGCCTGCTGAGAGATATTGGGATCTCATCGGACAACACTGCAAAAACACGTTGGGCAGAATCTCGACGTCCCTGGGATTGCCAGACGGCGAAGATGAGGGACTGAAGCAATACGTTGGGCCCTGTGGTTTATTGCAAGATTCAGATAAGAAGAAAACAGCGACGATGTTGCGTTTATTTCGATATGAAGGATGGGAAGCGAAGGTCGTCGCTGAACCGCATGCTGATCTAGGACTACTAAGTGTGGTGGTCGGGGATGTGCCTGGCCTGGAGGTCTGGGATGGAGCCGACTGGTTCGCTGTAGAAAAAGTAGTCGAGGGTTCTGGGAGAAAAGGAGCTACTATGCTTGCTGGACGGCAGCTCGAACGACTCTCCAATGGAAGATATCCTGCTGGTGGCCATCGCGTCGTAGCTTATGGATCCATGGAACCTCCAACAAGCCCCACCCAATCTGCTCCGCAGCCTTCTTCCACTAATTCCGCTTCCGTCAATGACAAAAGATACCGATTTTCGATTGTCTTCGTTCTCCGCGCTCATGAACCTACTATTATCAAATCCGATTCCCTAGAGACTGAAGTCACCGGCAAATGGGCCGAGCCTATGAACGGCATTACTGCTGGTAAATTTTACGAGAAGATTCGAAGCCAGCATTTCAATATCAACATCGACATGGATGAGAGGGAGAAGCAAAGGAACAAGCTAGACAACATCAAAGGAGGGAGGAAAGACGAGAGATGAAGGTCTGTGAAAGAAGAAGTGTTGAACAGTGATTAAATTAGTTCTATCGTGTTTCAGACATGACTACGTAAATTTTGACACAATCAATCCATACAATCATACATCTCGCTGCAAGGAGAGGAGCTAATCAGATTTGGCCTAGTATCCTCATTTGAACACCGAATCTTTTCCACCTAGGCACATACACCACTAATATTATCACTGAATCGCGCTGCGTGAAACAATGCGCGGATCAATTCATCGTTCATTGTAGTACTGGTATCAGCTAAAGTGCGCAGTATGACGCATACCTAAGTAAGTTTAAGGTCAGCTGTAGGCTCAGCCTCCTGTCATCTTGTGGTGGGGTCGAAATCGAAATCGAGAACCTCATCTCCACAACTCGTCAATACCAGTCCAAGTCTTTGAAGACCTGGCAAAATCCTCAGGCGACCCAACAATATTCGTCTGATACGCAGTTCCATCATGATCTTTATCGACACTAAGACCCTGGCTCTGCATGTTCGAGATAATGATGATCCAGATCAACGGTATGCCGTCTTGTCGCACGTATGGGGTCCTACCAAGGACGAGTTGACTTATGAAGAGATGCATGTTGCTCCGCAAGACCGTCCAAAATCCACGCTCGCAAAGCCAGGGTACCGGAAGATCATCGAGACCTGCAGGATAGCTTCTTCACATCGGTACAGACTACCATATGTATGGTGCGATACTTGCTGCATCAACAAGTCCAGCAGTGCAGAGCTTAGCGAAGCAATCAACTCCATGTTCAGATACTACAAAGAAGCTCGGGTGTGCTTTGCCTATCTCTTCGACGTCACTGAAAGCGATTACTCCTTCATCTCATCAAGATGGTTTTCTCGCGGCTGGACACTACAGGAACTCATTGCGCCGAAGGATGTCGTCTTCTACAACCAAGAATGGGAGTTTCGAGGTACGAAATCGAGCCTGGCTACCCAGATTACGGAGATCACAGGAATTCCTGACAAGATCCTCAAGCAAGAGATGGAGCTGAGTGAGGTGCCTGTTGCTCAGCGCTTCTCGTGGGCAGCTGAGCGCAAGACTACCCGGGACGAAGACATGGCATACAGCCTCCTTGGTATATTTGATATTAACATGGCAATGCTGTATGGAGAAGGGTCAAAAGCATTCATCCGCTTGCAAGAACAGATACTCAGCCAATGTGCTGATGACTCGATCTTCCTGTGGAATGACCAATTCTCGGATCAGGAGCTGACCGGTCTCCTTGCTCCTTCTCCGAAAAGTTTTCGACAAATGCGATCAATCACACCTGAGCCGACAGTACGTCCGCGGGACTTTTACCTTACAAATCGTGGCATCCGTCTCAAGCTGGGTAAGAGATGTCCCTTCACGAATTGCATGTGAGACATATACTAACCCCGTACACGCATCTTTTAGGTCTCGCATGGGACAACGATACCGGACTTGCTATATTACCAGTAAAGCACTCCCTCGGTACTGTGGGAAAACCTGTTGGTGTATACCTCAGGCGAGTCGGGCCGGATTTATTTGTTCGCGCGCAGCCTCAAAAGTGCCCCTCGGTGAAGACCGAAGTGGTGTACACTGAGTTCACTGCAGCCAAATCGTTGACAACCGCGCAAGCCGCGACGATCATGGACAAAGTCATGCGAGTAATTAAGCCTGCGAATGTCCGTGTCAACCGAGTGGAACCCGATGGCCTTTGGGACCCATCCGCAAAGTGGCTGCACGCAACGCACACTGGCGCCATCGTCGGCTATATGGAGTTCAAATCCGATGCATATCCTGTCTTCGCATTTGTGTTCTTCTTCAGGAACGGCCATTGGTCAGCTACCGTGGTCGTTGGTGATCGGTGGACTGCTAGACGGAAGGACTTTTACAGACACTACCATGTCAATCTTCATGAGCTCTGGTATTTCGACACAATGGGCGATTCCAGGATGGAAAAGATCGAAAAAATCAAACCTGACTCCCATGTTTTGACACTGCATATGCGAGTTGCAAGGGGTACTGCACGACCCCATCTGGAGATAAGGGAAGTAGATAGGAAAGAGGGCTCATGATGAAGTGCCGATAGTGTCTGAGTGTGGAGAGCGATAGGAGTTCACGTTGTGTCATAGATCAATCAGATAATACAACACAATCGGAAATGGACAGGCATGTAAGTAGTTACGTGAGAGTACAAAAGTCTAATATCGGGTTGAGTTACAAATATCTACAAGAATGAATGAAGAATGCTGTGTGAGCCATGATCATTGGTACAGGTAATCGTACTCCTTCTTCAACCTTCCAAAGCCAATCTTTGGCTGGTAGTCCTCGACCTTGTCAGCACCAAAGTCGTAGACGGAGTAATATCTCTGTAGGAACGCAGCACCGACAAGCGCGAACCCGTACTGCTCGCTATCGTCAAATGGCGGCATGCACTGGTCACCAGGCTCGGTGAACTCGTCACCTCGCATAGTGAATGACACATCGTCTTCGGGAGCACCCTCACCAAGAGTCAGAGTGACTGCCCACGAAGCATTCAGATGTTGACACTCCATGCGCTCCTCACCGTTCATAAGCTTGGTGTTGTTCCAGCCAAGGTTGAAGTACATGGCATCGACAATCTCTGTTGGGACGGAGAGGCGTCCAGCTCCGGTATCGAAAACAGCTCCGGCTTGATACGTTGACCATGTCGTGTTGGCCTTTGGGAAACCGCCCTTCGTTACGGCGGTGGTGGGAAGACGACCGTTGTGAATCTCGATAGTGGCATTTAGTGCCGATGGGTCCTCTGCAACGAGTACGTTGACGCTCCTGAGTGGCGCACGCCAGAGCTGATATTCCGCCTCTTTCCTCAAGGGCGCGTAGACCATCTCGCCGTCCACATACTTGTCTTCATGGCTGCCACCAATGGTCAAAACACCATCTTGCTCGCCTTCATCCTTCAAGTTCTTTCCATAGTACAATCCAAAACGTGGAGCATCCAGTTGACCGTTCCACAGTAACTGTTCGACCAGAGTCGTTGTGTTTTTCTCCGCAATGGTGGAAAAGCCTAAGCCGAGGAAACCGTCGGCGGTGATGAAACGCCAGCTGCTTTGGTTGGCAGACAGGAAGGTCTGGTTCCATTCTACGCCGCCGTCTGTAGTGCTGAAAATGTCCTGGAAGGTATCGCCAGCGACTTCGCCGCCTAGGTACGGAATCGACGCGGGAATGTCAAGGTTGACGGACGTTGATGAGGCGGACGCATTGTACTTTACTCGTTCGTAGTCCGAGATCTTTCCGTCCGGGCAGGAGGCCTCGGTACAGTCAGTGTTGACAAGGAAAATCGTTGACGAGCCGGTATCAAATAACAAGCGGTGTTCTTTGGCAGGTGTGCCAATATCCAGCTTGACGCTGGCATAGGTGTCCCTAACGACAACAGGCAGTTCGACTATTGATGCCGAAACGGTGGTGGCAACAGCCAGGAGCTTGATTATGTGGGCCACCATGGTGGAAGACGGGATATCGAGAAATCAATGTAGGGTGCAGCGAGTGTAGAGAAACGGGAAGCTTTCGATATGGCAAATAGTGTCTGGTCTCGCCATAGGTATATACTCAAATTTACGCGATTCAGTACCACAGCATAAAAATCGTATCTACCAGAGTACCCGCCGGTTGTTTCAATGGTCCAGTCTATTAGAGATGAACATCGTATTCTATTTTTAATCGAGCGGCTTTCTGGAAAGCTTCAAGCCAGATGAAGCCTGCAGGCCGATGTGAGCTGGTCGAAAGGAAGTGCGCTAGAACCATAAAAGGTCTAGTCCCGATCGGTCGGCCCGGACATGACCACGAGTGGCGCCGCTTCGCACGGGTAAGGCTGGCTAGATATGTCCTTCCAGCCACCCGATGATGACATTAGAGCTGAGCGAACTTGGTAATGCGCATACGAGAACGTTACATCGAGGCAGAAACGACGTTCCACATAACACATCACTAGATCTCGAAGGAGAGCAGGCGCAGCTAGTACGAAGCAACAGCTACGTAATAAGTAGCTCACAGGCCGAGGAACTTCCGTGAGCACAAATCTCCGAGTGATCTGCCTGTCTTTCGCACAGCACGTGGGACCGCGTCTTGCTTCCTAACCTGTAAGAGTAACACGCGCAAGACATTGTTCTTTACACATTTTCTAGTAGCTGCATCAGTGATGAATTTGGTGTTGTCGAAACTCGCTTTTCGCTTTCGCTGCTCAAGAAGATGGCAAACTTGGCAAGGTATGCATTCCCACAACGCAAAACTATTTGATGACCAGGTAGTACAAGCGATTCCGCTCGAACGGAGGCGCTAGATAGAACAGGTCGCTTTGCGATGCGCGAGAAGTAGAGGCGTTGAAGCCTGCACACAGCGTAGAGCGCTTGTGAGGAAGGTGCAAGGGCGTTCTGTCAGTAAGTAGGACGGATTGGCGAGTGAAGCTCATGGGAAAGATCATTTAAGCACCTAGGTAATCATGATAACTGTTCTTTGCTGATCAATGCTTATTCTTCTCTTCATCCGAGCGGTATATGATCATGACTGAATGCACATTGGCTAATCGTACGGGAAGCTGATGCGTGTCAGAGCATCTCGCGGTTTTGGAATGTGCTTGATCAAGTGAATGGAAAGTGTTGTTCCTCGTTGATGGAATGATGCAGACCAATGAGACATTTGTGCAGTGAGACGCGAAGCTCGAGACAGTGTGTGGGATACAGCTGATGCTGGGTGTCGCAGGCTACCAGAGCCAGTGACGTTTGATAGGGTTCCAAGTTTGGTGTTTCATCGGTTGCGGAGTGCGGAACACGGCCGTAGCGTCGAGTTGGAAACGACAACCCAGGTAGCCGAACGCATGACGCCGTCAGTACAACGAGGGAGGAGGTCAAGCAGCTGGCTGCAGAAACGGTCTCATGTGCAGTGATTTAAGAGGGCTTGAAAGGACCGAGCCGCATCTCCTTTTTGTAGTGAAGTGGCCAGGAACAGGCTAGCGCGTGAGACGTTTCAGAACAAGGCAGGGGCATGCGTTCGGGGAAGGACAAGCAAACGACGCCAAAATCATTCACCCTCCTGGCCAGCGTCACGACCTCAGTTCCCACGGCGTGCCCCTCACTGGCAGCGACATACCCGTGGCCATATTGCTTTTCGCTCCATTCTCTCGCGCTCCCGGCCGCGTCACTCGCATGCCCCCAAACACTCGCGCCCGATCGCCGCACCACGACCAGTGGCTCAGCCGCTCCTTGCTCGAAACACGCCCCAAGAACGCATGCGACGCCTGTAACGCTCTCCCTGGACCACGCACGCGATTCTCTGCTCTTTGTGCTGCTGCTATTTCCACGGCAACTCGACTCGCGCTACCACGTCCCTGCGCAGGTCGACCCAGCCACCCATCGCGCCTCGTCTCACCTGGCCATTCCTCCGAACCACGACCCCCAATCGTTCAACGCGCGCAGAGGAATGAGCTAGGATGACGCGACCCCATATCATCAGAGCAGGTACGAAGGCATACACCGAGTGCGCAATGCGAGGTGCGCCTGCTAACCCATGTGTTTAGACACCATCGACCTGCAGGACAAAACATCGCCCACCGCCAAGGACCACTCCCACCAGCCCCAACACCCGGCGCCGCTTGGAATTGGTCCAGCAGCGCCCCATCAGCAGGCTGCTATACGACAGGTCGAGCAAGAGCGCAACTCCGAGGAGGCCCGTCTGCAAGATGCATGGAGCGACGCTGGCAGTCAGCTACGAGACGACCCCGGCTCCGATGACGACCGCACTGTAATGAACAACACCAATGCACGAAATGGCCACCAGCAAGACGAGCAGGCTGTCAGGCTGAATGGCGGTGCATCCGCCGACAACGATGATGCCGACATGCAGGATGCCGATGAGGAGGACATGGACGATGACATGATGGACAAGATCTCGAGTTCGCCCTCGATAGACGATGGTGGGTATTCTCTACCTCTTCACCCCGCGATCTGGCCGGCGAGACGAGAGTCCCTGACTCCCCAGTCTTCGCCCGTGCTCTCAACTATCGCTTCTCCTTCTCCTTCTTCTTCTTCTTCTTCTTCTCCGTTTACGAATACGCCTATTCATTTTCCTATCTCTGTCCCTAATCTTTCCGCACGGGATCGACCTACATCGATCCCCGTTTCTTTACTATTTCCTTTGCACCCAGAAATCAAGTCAACGGAGCATCATCGTGGTGAGTATTCCTGGACAAGAGCCACCACGGCACCGGACAACAACGAAGAACTACTCGCGGAGGTGGGTACCAGTCCAACGACGAGACGACTGAGGGCCGTCCAACGTCGCATCGAGACAAGAGAAGACTCGCAGGCATCACTGATGTCCGAACTGGACGAGGAGCAGGTCAAACGCATATTGGAACCGATTGATCGTACCCTTCTAAACACACCGGAAGACCCCTTTCTGGATCCTGCCCCAAGTTCACCTCGAACGACAAATGACACTCCACTCAAGGCTAGCCAACCCGAAGATGAAGAGGATTCCTGGACTACCGACAGTGACGCCGACTCTTGGGACATAGATCTGGACCAAGACAACGATGATGCATCCAATGACGTCTCTTTTTCTGATGACCCTAGATTTATCGACTCAGGATGGGGAGGCGAATGCTTACGAGAAACAGAAGATATCGACTTCGAATTCGTCTACGCCCTGCACACATTCGTCGCGACCGTCGAAGGTCAGGCAAATGCAACCAAAGGTGACACCATGGTGTTACTCGATGATAGTAACAGCTACTGGTGGCTGGTACGCGTTGTCAAGGACAACAGCATCGGTAGGCATTCGCAGCTAAACCTTCAACTATTTCTAACTCAAGCTACAGGCTATTTGCCCGCCGAACACATCGAGACACCAACAGAACGCTTAGCCCGCCTAAACAAGCATAGAAACATAGACCTCTCCGCAACCATGCTTGGCGACACCGCCGAGAAATCCAAAAATCCGCTCAAGAAGGCCATGCGACGAAGGAATGCCAAAACTGTACAATTCGCGCCACCTACTTATGTCGAAGCCTCAGACTACGATTACTCGTCCGACGAGGGTGAGGGCGAACTCTTTGGTGGACCAGAGCCCAAGCAATTACAACAGCAGCAAGCAGCAACACAGGACGGCGATGCTGCTCAAGAAGAGAACCTCCAAGTACAACCACTGAAGGTGAATGGTGCAAAGAAGGATGGCCAAACCGAGGGTGATGCACGAAGCTCAAGCGAGGACTCTGCGAAACGATCAGAAGATCGAGAAAGAGGAAGCGAAGACGCGGTAGATCGGCCTTTGGACCCCAAAGTCTCTCGCAATGGTACGCTGCGCAACACAGACTCATTCTTCAAAGATGAAAACACCGAAACACGCAAGATCACACTTACTCCTAACCTGCTTCGCGACGACTCAAGCACGTCAACTACCGGCTCTCGCGAGCGTGGGCCTAGTCTGGAGAGTCTGGAAAAGAATGGTTTCGCGGATAAGGTCAAGGACGACAAAAAGAAGAAAGAGAAGAAGTCAGGTATGCTCAGTGGACTCTTCAAGCGCAAGGACAGGAAGGGTAAAGGTGCACAAGACTCCATGGACAGCGACATCGAGAAACCGGAAGAAGCGGATCGCAGTTCGCCACAATCAAAACCGTCAGACGAACTTGCAGAACGGTCGTCAGCTGAACAAGTGACAGCTCCAGCACCGTTGAGACAATTGAGTAAGCCCAAGGTGCACAGAAGTCACCGAGACGATTCGCCGCAGAAGACAAAGGGCATCTTGAAGACTGAAAGCCCAACAGAGATGAGCGCTGAACCAGATGAGTTGGACAGTGTTGACAATCAGCCGGCTGCACAACAAGCTACTTCGACTATGCGTCTGGTATCACCTGAACAAGATGAGACAAGCAAGTCAACAACAGAAGACCAAACCAGGTCTCCAGACTCAACATCCAACACCACAAGCTCAAGAAACCCATTCAGTAATATCATGAAGCCTCAACAAGAAGGGGAAGTCAAGCGCGAGAAGGTTACAAAGGCGAAGCAGCGTGTGCAATTGGATGATTTCGACTCGGACGAAAGCAGCGATCCTTTCGCGGATCCTGATGCTCGGGACAAGCAGGGGGAAACTGAGAATGTAGAGTCTACAGGTCGTCTTTCCGAGTCGCCAGTTCACGTCTCCGCAGCGGATGCACAGCCCTTGCAGAAGGAAATTGCTGCCGACAGGGAAAAAGAGTCGGAGTCTCACCACGCTCCAGGTTTGTCTACTGATAGCTCAAGTCAAGAAACCAGCTCGCCAGTATCAACGCCTACACCTGACGACAGCCCCATGAAGACTATTCCTGAGAACAACACCCTTTCGACATTCAGGTCTGACAACACGTCATCGCCCACGCATCGTGCATCTGAACCGGTCGGTCCTCCGCCGTCAAGACCAGCACCCATCCCTACCAAAGATCGCGAACCCTCACCTCCTGTATCGGCAGAAAGCACAATGCTTTCTGCGTGGTCCGACGCCTCGCTTCGTGCCTATCTGGATGACGGTAGCGAGATCCGCGACATGCTCGTTGTTATCAATGACACCACAGGTGTTGTGCCGGTCGGCCGTGATCATCCTCTCATGAAGGACTATCTCGCTGAAGAGACCAAGACCATGCAAGGCCTGAGTGGCGAACTAGATCGTCTGCTTAATGGGCTCATGGAGAAGCGTATGAAGAGAGCAGGCAGTGGTGCTAGCACAGCACGCAGCACCAGTGCAAACGGGAGTTTGAGGGCGGGGTCTAGGTTCTAGATGCGCGTTTATTGTAAGTCGTATCTTTTTTGCGTCTTTTAGTATACCCTAGGGATTGTTTCTCTTTTCTCTTCTGGCGTTTTTGGGGAATTTTAGCACGCATTATGTGGAAACGAAATCTTGGGAGACCTCTTGGAGGATTGGTCGGATTGGGCTCAACTTCTTGTTCTCTTCTGATACCTTTTTCTTCCTTCACTGACTCCTTTTCGTCTGGTCTGTATCGTTCGCTCGTTGCGCGAAATGTGCATTCTTATATGAAGCCCTGGTGGTGGCTGGTTTATATCTTCACAACTGTCTCTAATACCCTTTGGATTGCTCTGTCATGGCGCTCGTTTCTTGTCGCTTTCCTTATTGGTGTCTGGGAATTAGCTCTGTTGCACTCAGCCGCATAGGCGCGCTTTACTTTCTTCGTGCGTGGCGTTGTATTGCTAGCATTTGTATGCCAACATGTACCCCCTGTGGGGGCTCGCCATACTCAACCTCCAGATATTGATGTCTCTGTGGTGTCAATAAGTTCCTCAGCAGTGATACGTATCAGCAACGTGTTCTTCTACCTCTGGTGTATCAAGAAATGGCTCAACGACATATGGCCAAAGTTCCAATCTCTGTTCAGAATGTCGGACCCCGGTCTGTGAGAAGTGATGGGAAGTTCGACTTGTGGGATACTTGGATCATGACGAAGACGATGCGTCAGAAAGTGCTGGTGCATGATCCGGCAGGTCGGAGAACGAAAAATGACTGTGACGGAAGATGTATATGACAAAGAGGATGTCATTGAAGGCAAATATCACAGGCCCCTAGCAATGCAGGAAATTCACATGTGCATAGTGAATGATAATTCTCGATGGTGCTTAAGGATTGACACTGTCGGGTGTGCCTCTCCATCTCTATGCGTACTATTCTCATACTTTCATCACTTCTGTCTGCAACGCTTTGATAGGCTTCTCGTCAAACGCCGCAGCCTGAGCCTCCTCAAGTCCCAGACTTTGCGCAATGTTGTATAACCTTGTCTTTTCCTCATGCGCAGTGCTATCGCCAAACACAGCATCCATCTCTTCCAAGCTCTTACCCCTTGTCTCAGGAATCAAGAACCATGTGAACACAAACGCAATCAAAGCGAAAGCGGCGAAGAAGATGTATGTGCCGAAACCGATGCTCTCGAGCATGTCTGGTGTGACAAGACCGATGATGAAGTTGCACATCCATGTCGATGAAGTAGTCAGAGACATGGCCTTTGACCGATTACCGATGTTGTAGATCTCTGAGGGTAAGACCCAGCCAATTGGTGCCCACGAGTATGAGAAGTTTACGTCGTAGATGTAGATGAATGCAATGCCTGTCCAGCCAGCTGCGGGGTGGTCTTTGAGCGTTGATCCGTAACCGCCAATGACACCGCCAACGATCAAGAGAGAAATGCAAGTACCGGCAGCACCACAGAGAAGGAGAGGGCGGCGACCGATCTTGTCGATGAGGAACAGGGCTGGGAGCGTGGATAGCGTGTTAACTATCCCGTATACACCTGTTGCAAGCAAGCCAGTGGTCTTGCCAGAAAGACCCAACTGCGAGAAGATTGTAGGTGCATAGTAGATGATTGCCTGATCACGATGTTAGCTTGCTATCTATGTCAAGCAATGCGCGCAATCGGAACATACATTACACCCGATAAACTGCTGGAAGAACATGACACAGCAGCCAATAGCCGTACGCTTGAAGGACGGCCAGGTGGAGAAAAGGGTCGAGTAGCCAGCCAGGTACAACGATACCCCAGACTTGCCAGGAAACTTTTCGCGGTTGTATTGTTCTTCGAACATGACTTCAGCTTTGATAGAAAGATACTCTTTCTGTAGCAGTTCATCATCGGGGTTGGTGCGACGAACTCGGGCCAGCGCTCGGACACCAGCCTCTTCGTTGTCACGCATACAATAGTATCGAGGTGATTCGGGAAAGAAAAGCATGCCGATACCGAGAACAAGACCAGGGAATATCTGAATGGCGAAAGGTACGCGCCATGCGGCATCGCTTTGACCGGTGCAGCCGTTAGGGCCAACGTCGTTTCGTGGGTCGAAGGCAGGCTCGGCCGCAGTACCACCAGTATAGGCAATGTCGGGCGCGCAACGTACGCCTCCAATGTATTGAGTTCCAAATTCTAGCCAGTACGATACGAGGATACCGAGCGTGATGGAAAGCTGTTGGAGAACAACTAGAGTACCTCTGATGCCGGCAGTTGAGACCTCACTCATGTACATTGGAACGATCATCGTTAACATGCCAACAGCAAAACCGGCAATTGCGCGACCTAGATGCGGTGCTCAGCATGGATTACAATCGTGTTTCTCAGAGTGTTTCATACCTGTAAAAGCCATCGGAATGTTTACTGCGCCAGCTTGGAGTGCAGAGCCGACGGTGAAGATGACAACAGCTATAATGATAGACCCTTTCCGACCGAAGCGATCGGCTACTGGTCCATTGACGAGAGAACCGAACCAAGCGGCAAGCAGTAATGTTGAAACGAACCAGCCCTTGAAAGAGCTGTCTGTATAAATTCTGGGGAAGGATGCGGCAAAAGACTCCATGGTCAGCACTCCAGAGACAACACCCTGATCATAACCAAAGAGGAAGCCACCGAGGGAAGCGAACTATACATGTTAGCTGAAACTGCAGGCACAGAAAGGTTCATTTCAACGGACCGCAGATAAACCAAGAAGGTATGGGTTTTGTCTTAGCTCTTTGTAGACACCAATCTTTGGCGCAGCGCCAATGGTAGTGACATCGTGAACCGAGGACATCTCTGCAGTGTTCCTTGTGAGTATGCCAACGTTGGTCTTGAAGAAGAGGGATCCAATGTGAGTAGGTGGTTTAGTGGTGGCAGCACCTCATGCTTATATACCCTTGGTGCACATCTCAACCCTTCATAAGTATAACTGGGATCGGACAGCTTCGGAGCACTGTCGTCCGACCCCACGATACTCCATGTGTCTGCGCCATTAGCCGTATATGTGATGCGGGTTCCCCGCGTGCCCACATGGTAAAGTTGCCTGATTCAGGTATGGAAATTGGGTCTCCAGCATGACTTGTGCTCGGAGGGATGTGCTCCGAACTCCACAACGCAAATGTGATCTTTAGATCATCGCATGTCGCACGTAACGCTGTAGAACTTTTTGCTTTCTCCTACATTCTTCGATTTGAACATCTCCCAAAAGTCTTTGCAGTTTATTGAGACTTCTCTCCAATCTATCGCAAGACAATCAGCAATGGCAGACGACTCCAGCAAGGACGCCTTACGTGCAGCCATACTTGATTTGGCCAAGCGCACGGAAAACCTTCTGTCTCGCCAAGCATCCGATCCTGGTCGTCGCATGCTTGTTGCGCTTGCAGGCGTGCCAGGCGCGGGGAAGTCGACGGTATCTGATGCGCTCATCACCGAGCTCACTACTCGAGGCAATAAAGATGTTGCTATTGTACCAATGGTAGGAGCTGGTCGCAATCAACGATGTAGCCTCTCTAATGATTGCTAGGACGGCTTCCACTACACGCGAGAAATCTTGTCAACATTTGACGATGCCGAAGTAGCGTTCAAAAGACGTGGAGCGCCATTCACATTCGATGCGAAAGCATGCGTGACTCTTGTCAAGGCACTCAAAGAAGCTGCTGTTACCAAGGATGGCGAAGCCGACATCTGCATTACTGCACCCAGCTTTGACCATGCTGCTAAAGACCCCGTGCCAGAAGCTATCAAGATATCCTCTCGCACGCGACTCGTGATTGTCGAAGGTAATTATACGCTTCTGAGACAGAATCCATGGAATGAGATTGCAGAAGTGTGTGACGAAAGGTTGGTGATACTCATGAATGTTGCTCCTCAAGCGCGTATTGACATTCTGTAGGTGGTTTGTCGATGCGCCTGTAGACACAGTCCGCACACGCCTAGCGCAACGTCACCTTGCTGCTGGTATTGAGACTTCCATGTCAGCTGCTATTGCAAGAGCGGAAGAAAACGACATTCCAAACGGCGAATTGATACGGTCCTTGTTGGTCAAACCCGACGTGGTTATTGAAAATTGAGCAGCTCCTGCCTTTTCGATAGATCTCCGCTTCAGAACCCAGACGTCGTAAAATCCCAATCAAAAGAGTTGAATAACTCGTTGGACTCGATGGACCAGGGAAATGTGCTCAAAGCGTCTTTGGAAAGCTCCAGATCTTGCAGTCCGCCTGAATTTAAGTCGCCATCGGACACGACTTGGTCAAGAATCGCTACACAGCGTGCTGATAATGAATCCCCCACAAGCCGTTCGCGAAAGGTGGTTCTCGCCAAGCGAACGTCGTCGTGCCAAGTCGTGGTCTCCTCAGCGCGCGGAAAGCTGATGATACATAGCGTTATCACGAGTGCCGCATGAAACAGGAAATATCTACAGACCAATCAGTTTCAAATTTCACCTTGCTAAGCAGGATATACTCACGTCGCGTACCAACCCTCGAGTCTATTCAATTCCTGCATCGCGTATTGATGTATCGAGACAACTGTAGAATGCGCAGCTTCGAGACATATCCGCTTGCAGTCTTCTTGAGTCGATTGCGTAGCTTGATCTGGTATTTGGCCTCGCTCGGAGATCGCTCGGCGTAGCAGAATTTGTCGGAATATAATGATCTTGAGGTTCCAAAATCTCCACCACAGCCGAGACCGCGCAAACACATACCACTGGACTGACGAGCTGGGTGCTCGGGACAGCTGGAAGTATGGGGGAACTGTGTGTGTCCATGCATCCACAGAGCTGTTCAAAGCGAGCGCGGCCTCAGCGGAAAGCCCGGGCTCGGCTAGTAGCTTATTCGAAATATGGTTTGTCTGCAGGTGGAAACTACTCTGCGCTCTTAGCGACGAGTAGATGGTGGCCTCGTCAACCTCAGTAGGGAGTGTTACAGTTTGTGGCGTAAGCGACTAGTATCGGTCAGTCTCACGTCGTCTATGTCTCCTCCATTGGGCAGCCGTACCTCATCTTTAATGTTCAGTACCGAATGAACATCCATCGTCTCTTGGTCGGGTAACATGATGGCACGGCCGAAAGTCGTGGAAGCCCCACTATCAAAGATGTATAGGCCCCACCATACTCTACGTCTTGTCTCACGTTCGATCAGGGTAATGTTCCAGTGAGGAAGTTCCCTATGAAGTGCCAGGCTCAGCGCTGTACGAACAGCGAGACCTAGTAGATTCCATCCTGTATTTGGGCTATTGCGTTTCTGACTGAGGTTACTCAGGAGTATAAGTGCTTGCACAGATGTCAGGCTGGCGGCTTCAAACACCGACTCCTCTTGACCCAATGTCAAGGCCCGACGGTACAGGTAATCCTCCAGGCCGATTTGGTCGTTGTTTAATGTCCACGCACCAAGTGCTATAATTGCATGAGAAAGCATGTTCCACGACTTTTTTGAAGGTCGCGGAACGATCTCGTGATATTGAGCACGAAATGTTGCCTCGTGGACGAAAGGGTAGACAACGTGATAGTTGGCAAAGTAGGCATCGATCAAGCTCGATGATAGTTGCGTCGTAAGAGCTGCGTGTGAGATGTGTGATGATGCTAACACGTTCCGGAAAGAAGCAGATGGGGTCGTCAGGTTCTGCTGAGGCCGAGCGACAGACTGATGCAGAAAGCCGGCCCAGTCAAGGAGGCACCGAAGAAAAACTACACCAGAAGTCGAGCCTACATCTTTTTAGCTTTGTTTGCCGACATTTGAGTGAAGCAACTGACCAAGATAACCTACACCAGTTGGCTCGACCGAAAGGGCGGCCATGCCATCCGTCAACCCATCCACGTTGACGTCTTCTTCCTGCCAATTAAAGCCATCGACGTTGTTTGGCACAGCTTCAGGAAGTGCAGGCTCATGTGTACTTGAGTTAGTACTGCCTTGCGGGCTTGGAGCTACCTCAGGCGTTTGGGACTGTATGACTGATCGTGCAGTACCAGCCACATTGGAAGATGACAACAGATCTTCGACATCGACGCCGGGTAACAACTGCGTGACCAGTGACTCCAAACTGTGCAGTCGCTTCTCTACACTCGTCAGATATGCCCTTGTCAAGGGCGATCTAGCGACTTTGCCGCTGTAATGGCAGTGCGAACCGCTATGGGCGCAGGAAGTGCAGATGGGCGCATCTTTCGAGCACTTTAACTTCTTTGCGCGGCAGCGATCGCATGAGAGAGCATCTCGTGGTCTTCGGTGCTCCATGCATGGAGCGTCTCTAGTGTAGCAGAGGTGGGGGCGGGATACGGATGCAGAACCATCGCAGCCAAGTGCAGCTCGAGCGCTGATCTATGCCGCCATCGGCCCGAGCGGCCGATCAACGACTTCTTTTCGCGCACCACTTCTCGACGATCACTCTGCTGGAACTTTTGGTGGCACCTCCATCAGGCAGCTTACTGCGACGCTGTGCATGCAGCATCTTCAGTGGTGATATACTCTTGAAAACTTTGCAATGATAATCTGTTTATCTTCCCTCTGTGATTCGTATCTGCAGGTAGACTATATCCTCTTTGAGCAATTCCCTCAGCCAATGGTACCTCCACGCACTTGAGAGCTTGACATCCAACGCTTCTACTTCAGCCCTCAAAGCTACTTTTCGAAGGCTTGATCATTTGTATACTCAGGAACCGGACTCTTGGCAGACTTCGACATCTTCGAAGCTAAACCAAAGTTTGAGTGTGAGGCTGGGTTGCCCATCATGCGCTCCATGTCGTGGGCGTCTTCGCCATCTTCGCCTACACAAATGAGCAACGCCTCTCCCGGATTGAACTTGGTGCGATCGCCTCGCACCACAACTAATCTACTTTCACGAGCAGGGTGTTTGCAGAGTTCGCGCTTAAGAGGATTGGAGTCGTCTCTTGTATTACGCTGCGTTCGCGCAACCTCACCACAAGCTCTAGGCTCCACTCACATCTCGTGCACTAATTTGTCAACAGGCCCATCTCTCATGCAACGACAAACGCAGAACAGGAGAGTCTGTCACGGATAGCAGCGGCAGTTGAAAGCGCCGTCATCGTGCAATATTTCGGAAAGATCTTGTTCTGGTCGTTGATTCCAAAACCTTAGTGATTGCACTGTCTCTTGGAAAGTGCGGTCGGCCTTCTCTCTTTACCTCGATCTTATCAAGGAACCTCCATTTTCACTCACCCAACTCGGATCACGAAGCGTATATTCCTAGGAGCACTAGATATCCGAGCTTTCCCCCTTACTGGTCACACCCTACCTCTCTTACTATAACACTCTTACGTCTCTCCTGAACTCACCTCCTTCTTGAATTACTCCATCACTACAGGCTCATCCAGAAGAACACCACGATGCTTATCAAAATTATGCTGGTTGCTTCGGCACTTCTCTCGTCGACAACTCTTGTAGTTGCTCAAGTGATGGCACCAGACTTCACATCCGGCCGTTTGTTGGTTTAGATACCTATCACGTGTTCCTTTCCTTTCACTCTACTAGCGCCTCCCTTCCCACCATATAGTTCAGGGTTTTCTCCCTCTTACATAGAACAATCATATTACACTCTTCTTGTTCTACACCGTTGTGGCTTCGATGCCATGGTCTCCCAAGATTGTGACAAGGACCAGATCACCACATTCCTCGACATATCGCCTGTATATGATGGCGCTGGCAACGAATTCATGGAGCAAACTGACTCAATCGACTTGACTGACGGACTTACGCTGACTAGCGTGGTTGTGGGAAAAGAGCTGAAGATTGGATTTGAGAGGGACAGTGTCGGCTGTAAGTATTGTCGCAAATCTGCTGAGATATCTAACAGAACTGACGCGCGATAGTCCTTTATGGCGACGCTCACTGGCCCAGCCAGCACCAAGACGACGAGTTCAGCTGCACCACAACGTCATGGGACGGCTCACCGCTAAACTGTAACCACAAAGATCGTATCCATAGAGTGCGTAATCTCCGACTCAATTATGCAATCGTACTGACTGCCATTGAAGTCCCAAGCTCTAAGCTGTAGTTTCGATTGCGCGGTTCCTAGCCCAAAGTCATCGATGAAGCGCGTTCGCAACGAGCTCCTTCCAGATATCCTTTCTTCCCCATTGGACTCTGTCGCGAGCGACTATTCAACTGCCAACTACGCCCCAGGTTTCTGCTCATTCAAGCTCCAACTCTTCCAGCAGTGTCTGCACACGCCCTCTGAAGGCTGGCACAATCAGATGCTCGGCATGCTCTACAGTGTCGAAGACCAAAACCGCGCCACTGCTGTTACTTATCCTGAGGGTACTGGTCGTATCGACGGTCGTGCCGTGAGGCTTGGGGGCATGGGCGGTTTGAAGGTGGCGTACAACCCGGAAGACAGGCAGACTTACTTTCAGTTTGAGCCAAAGGGCGGCTTCTGGAGCACTTTGACTCAGAGCACCCCAGACGCGGTAGGCATATGCAATTGGAAGCCGTGGACACGCGACGAGACTGGTTGTGATGAGGGTCACCAGAACGACCACCCGCGGGTAAGTTCGCTTGGAGTGTTGTGGTGGTATGATGCTAACAGCGTTGCAGCTCTCGGACATGACGTGCGGTTTCTTCTGTTAGGAGGTGCCAAGGGTGCCATGGTATGGACGTTGAAGGATGCGAGATATTTTTGCTGCAGCCTTGTCCATTTCTAGTATGATTGAGTATCATGGAATTGGGCAGTGTGTAGGTGCCAGCAATCAAGATGTCATTCAACTCGCACAAACACAAGCTCGTGATTGGCTGGGCTAGTACTTGCTGTGCCACAGGCAGAGTGCACGAGCGGATCACATGTCTCGAGCAGCAGGTACACCTGGACATCCGGACGGACCGTCGGTGGTTGACGTAAACAGGCAGCGGGCGACTCGGCTACCGGACGCGTACCCCAGTGGTTTGTCGAAAGGCGGTCGAGCAGATTCGCGACTGTTACGTGGTGTTTAGGACGAGGATTGGAGGAGCGGACACGCCATTCCGCAATAGCCAACGCCCCCGCGCTCGTGACCCGCTCCCGAGCACTTGCACGCCTCAGTACCGTCAGCCAGAAGTCGACAATAACAAATAGCAGAATTGCGCGCAGTCTTACACGTCCACCTTCCTGTAGGCGTTACCGCTGCGCAGACATTCCGCGCATTGCATGCAGGTACCGCGTCTCTGGAACTGAGGTGCCTCGGCGGTATTCCAGCCCTTATCAGAGCCAAAGTCCGCCAGCTCTCAGCCGTCGCAAGCCGACCGTAATCCACCACCACCATGTCGACTGCGGGCTCCAACGCTTCTCCACCGCCGCGGACACAGAACGCCCAGCACACGCGCACATACCAGGCCTGTATACCATGCAGGCGTCGCAAAGTGCGATGCGGTACGTCCGAGGCAGCCGTGAGCCTTATCGTCGCGCAATTGCTGATGTGTATTTCTTCTGTCTGTAGATCTTGGTCCCGTAGACAACCCGCATGATCCGCCCTGCGTGCGATGCAGGAGGGAGAGCAAGGAGTGCTTCTTCTCTGCCACGCGCAGGAAGCGCAAGGCCGACGGCGAGGACGACTTTGACGACGCCGACGACTACGAGGTGCGCAATGGCAGAAAGCGCCAGCGCTCCGATGGCCTGCCAGAGCCGCTCACCATAACCACGACCAACAACGCCGCCTACATCTCCCAGCCGCTGACTCCAGGTGGCTCCGTCGGAAGATACGAGCCGTTGCGACGACCCAACACGTCGGCGGGCCACCAGCGCACCCCCAACGACGAAGAAGACCAGAAGGTGAACAACGAGACGGTCGCGACGCTCCAGGCCGGCGAGGTCTACAGCGGCCACGATGCCTTGAACCTGCTCTTCGAGGCCGCTGGCATGAACAGCCACCACCAGCGCACAGGCAGCAGCTCCAGTCTCCAGCGCCCGACGCTGGGCAGCACGCCAGGCTCTCAAACCAACTTCGCAAGCCCTAGACCCCAGACCTCACATGCGCGCGGCAATTCGCGAGCCACCGCAGAGCCATCGGTAGATCCCGCCATACAGCAACCCATGCTACCTGACCCTCCAAATGAAGCTGCCTTCGCCGATGCTGTGAGAGCCTGGTCAAAGTTCCGCTTTGTCCGCGCCGGATGGCTTACCGCAAAGGAAGCCATTGCTTACATTGACTACTTCTATGCATTTCTGTCGCCGCTTACACCCATCGTCGTACCAGACTATCGCGATCATGCCTTTCACGCAAAGCTGCTCAAGGAGGAGCCGATGCTGGTCATCACTCTCTTGACCATCTCCGCAAGGTATTCACAACCCAGCGGTTCGAGCGGCGTGGGCGCCACATCTAGGTCATATCTCATTCACGAGAAGCTATGGAAGTACCTGCAGGGTATGATAGATCGTATGATCTTCGGACAAGAGCAGTTTGGCGGCGGCTTCTGTGGCGCCGGTCAACAGCCTGGTTCTGATGTGAACCCCCTATCAAGAAAGGGCCTTCGGACGCTTGGTACAGTCGAAAGTCTGATGCTACTTACCGAGTGGCATCCTCGCGCACTGCATTTCCCCCCTGGCGATGATGACGATGAGCTCGTCTTGCCCGACGACCCGTACGAGGCTGGACCCAAAGCTGAGATGTATAAAGGTGTGGGCGACAAGCGTATTGACAGTTGGCTAGAGCCGTGCTGGCGAAGTGATCGCATGTGCTGGATGCTGCTGGGCAACGCCATGACACTCGCTTTTGAGATTGGTGTTTTCGATGAGACCAACGAAACTGAGTTCGAAGAGGCCAACCAGCATCTTTCGCACGCGACTGTAAAGGCCTACTACCGCCGGAAGAACCATCTTCGCGACTTGCTCATCATCTATGTCACGCAGACCAGTGGCAGACTGGGTCTCACATCCATGCTTCCCAAACTCGAGCGTGACGAGAACCTAGTGGGCGGCCCCTCACCACTCGAGCTGTACAAAGAGCGCATCAGTCGCATCAAGGCACCTCCAGCACAGTTCGGTATGCGCTCGGATGGCCAGCGCCTTCCGCTCGAGTCTATCGCGACCCAGGAGCGCCATGCCGTACAAGATCTTGTGCTTGACTTCTGGGCTCGTATCGCTAAAGTCATGGAGATGGGTAACCTGAAGTTGTTCTCTAACCGACGCAAAACAAGAGAGCTGCTTAAGACGGGAGGTTACGAGGAGATGCTGAAGTTCTTCCAAGGCCCCTTAGTGGAGTGGAGGAAGTGCTTCGATAGAGCACCCCAAGGTAAGAATACCACCGTCATTCTCCCGTACTCTGCCTAACAGCTTCTAGTTCCGACACAACTTCGTCACGTTCTCATCATCGAGTTCGAGTACACGCGTGTATATCTCAATTCGCTTGCCCTGCAGGCAGTGGTTGAACGCTGCACACATAACACTCCGCTACAAACACATGCCCAGCCTAGTGGCATGAACGGACGCCCTACAAATGGCAATGGCAATCCGAACGGCAATGGCAACCCTAATGGCAATGGCAATTCAAATGGCAATGACGATGGTGGCGCTATCCCCTTTAGTACACTTGTAAAATGGTACGCCAACGACCGCCATTATATCAACGAAGTCATCGATGCGTCGCGCAATGTGCTCAAAGTGGTGGTCGAAGGCTTGCATCCTGGTGGCTACCTACGGCATGCGCCAGTACGAACCTTCTTCCGTATTGTCAGTGTAGCCATCATTCTGCTCAAGACCTTCGCGCTAGGCGCTACTGAAGAAGACGTAGCTGTCAGTCTTAGTCTCCTCAGCGACTCGGTCGATGCCCTACGAACGAGCATAGTCGACGATGTGCACGTCGGGAACCGCTTCGCCGATCTTGTCGAAACACTGACTCACCGAATCCGTTCGCGTTTCGTACGTCTGGCTGCCAACGGCTCGAGTGGCATCTCGCGTGCCGGCAGCAAAAGCCCTAATCAAGTACCGCTGATGCCACCGCCCGCTCCACTAAACAATACCAACCATCTTGCACCGCCGTACATGGGATCCCAACAAACAGGTTTCTCAGGTACTGGTACCAGCGTACCAGGTTCGCCCAGTATGGGCCTCAGCACAAGCGGTCGCGCAACACCTCTTTGGGGCATCTCAGCGGAACCCTACGATCCCAACAGCAACTCCATCAGCATCATGCCACCACCTGGCAATTATCCGAACTTTCAGAACAACAACGCGAATAATTCGAATTCGAATGGCAGCAACAACACGAGTTGGAGTCAATGGGCAAATAGCGGAGCGAGTTGGGGCGCGGGTCAAGATCAGGATTGGCTTGCTCTGCCACTCGATCCTCTGCTGGATCAGTGGGGTGCGGAGATTAATCAAACGGCCATGGGACCGGACATTGGCGGCATGGACATGCTTGATATCCTGCTGAATATGGGCGGGCCGCCGGGCAGCGCTTGATCGGTGGATTTGAGGTCAGGATTGCGGAAGGTGTGATGCGCTCTGCATTGAGGAAAAGCATGAGCTTGTTTGTTGGGCAAGTTTTAGACGATGGCGATATGGAAGGAAAACTCTGGAGATCAGATGGTCGTTCGAATCTCCGGCTGATAGATCGCGGGAGAGATCGTTGTACAAGTGATACCCAGCCTGTAGGCTGCGGATGCATTCCGCTTTTGTGTTGACTCTGTTAAGGTGTCCTAATGATAGAGTATGTAGGATTCAACAATGAGAAAAGCACGGCGTTTGCTTTACTTGATACGAAAAAGTTCGTCCTTCTTAAACGACGCAAGTGGATATATGGTACGAACAGCCTCACACATCTTCAACGCTATATGGACAATTTTCTTCGGCCAACCATACTCTATCATTCTGTGTTTGTCAGTTCTTTCCTTCCGTCGACAAACCCACTGGTCGGCTACACACCAAGAGCGTCTTGACCATACTCTCGGACAGCATGTGAAAGTCAATATGTTCTTTCCCAACATACGAGAATCCCTCAACGAAACTAAGAACCAATCAAATAATTGCCATGTGATTTTGATCAGAAACAAGGTTGTGTCCACATGAGGCTGTTGCGAGTGAAGAGTCGGCCAAGTCCCGATGGTCAACGAGCACTTTGTTAGGTTGTGAGACAAGTCCACTTATATATGTTTGTTGTGAAGACCTGCTGTGTGGCATTGGAGTCCATTATCAATTGAATTGTCTCTACCACATCCTCTAGTTTCTTTCTTTAGTTCCACACTCTCCGCCTCATGTACTCCACAGCGAGACTATCTCTTCAATGTCTTCTGCTTCTCGGCATCAACGACCACCTTTTCACCCGCAACCCGGAGTCCCTTCCTCCTCCTGACCTTATCCACGTATCTCTTGGCGACGTTCTCTCGATCGGCCAGCTCACCCAAATCCTCAAGCTCATCTTCAGTGAACGGGACCCAGAAGGGATCTTCGTCCAGCATCTCAAAACCAGCGAACCTCAACTGCGGGCTCGCGGAACCGGAACTGCGCTTCCGGATCTCGTCGCTGAAGCCAAAGGACTCGGCAACGGGAAGAAGTGCGTTGATGGTAAAGGTCTGCGAGCCAGTGGTTGAAGCAGAGGAAGTAGAGGACAGGGTTTCAGAAAGAATAGTTCCACGACGACGCGTTAAGACGGCGTAGACACGGCCGAGAACATCGGTGGAAGCTTGAATTTCGCAGCTGTACATTGCCAGAAGCATACGAGGTGACCAGTCCAGGAAGCCTTGGTGAATGGAGGAACGTACAGCCTTGATGACTTCACCAGTCAAGCGACCGCGATCTTGTGCGCTCTCATCGTCGGGGATGTTAAGAATGACATCCTCGAGAAAGACGGCGATGCCTTGAACAGGCTCGGCACAGCAGGGACCTTGCGCGGTGGCGAGCTGGAAGGCGTAGGAGATTGTAGAGGAGAAGGTGCGCGCGGATATGGTGCGGTCGGAGGTATGGTCCGCGTCAACATCTGGAGAGGATGACTCGCGGAGTCTGCAAACGATTAGCTGTGAAAGAAAGTTGAGAACAAATATACATACGCCCTGCCACAGATACCGTCCTTGGTCGCGTCGACCAAGATATTCGGTCCTATTCTCCGAGGACCAAAGGCTGTAATCTTTTCAATCACGTCGGTCCAGATCTCTTTCTGTCCCTTGGCCTCGGCGAATGCCTCCTTGAGCTGCTTCTTAAATTCGTCAAAGTTCAGACTTTGTCCGATCTCGCGTTGTTCAGCCTCTTGTATGCCATCATCCTCAGCACCGTGCACGCGATGCTCTCCTTCATCTTCAGCTCGTCGCTCCGAGTACAACTTCTTGATCGCACCCGCGTTCTTGCCCAAAAATTCTGTCACACTGGCTGGTAGTGGGCGAACTCGTAAGCGAACAGAAACATGCTTGCTAGCAGTCTCGCCAATGACTGTTCCTCGTGGTAGGTTAGGGTCTTTGGGTGGGTTCATCTCGGTTGCAGCCACTATTGACTCTCGGTATGGCACGATGGGTTCGCCAGCCTGGATTTCGCACTTTGCAAATCGCTCTTGAAGATCCTTCAGACATCGCTCAAGATGCAGTTCGCCAGCTGTCAAGATGACATGTTCTCCGCTAGGCAGTTGCTCGTATTCAGCACATGGATCGCTCTGGACAAGTAGCTTCAAGCCCTTGATCATCTTGTCTAGATCATACGGGTTTTCAGGCTCGAGTGCAACGCGCACAATAGGTTCTGAGCCCATCTGGATACCAGCAAGATTGGCGGACCCAGGAAGCTGGGAACAGAGAGTGCCGGACTTTAGGATGTGGCCCTCAAGTCCACCAATGCCAAAGACGACACCGGCAGGCACCGAGGTCAATGGCTCCAAACCACGACCCATCATCAGGTACAGCGCAGTGATTTTGACCTTTTGTGGCTCCGGAGAGGCGTGTGGGTTCGCGGGGGTGAATTTAGGGCCAAGAACGTACACTTCGTCGCCAACACTCAAGGTACCAGAAAAGATACGTGCGAATCCGATGAGGTGTTCGGCTTCTACGTCGGGCACTGGTGTCTCTTCTACAGGCGTCTCGGTTTCTCCAATAGCAGCAGAACTTAATGCGTCTGTGACTCCACCGATGTCAGCGTCCTCGCCGTTGGCGATAGCCTGCTGCCGGGCAATCTCTGCCCTCTTCTTCCGTCCCATCTCCCTTGCCTCTTCAGCTGTGAGTGCGCCACCTCTTCGCTTGTTCTGAGGTAGTTCGCTAGAAGGCACTGAGATCATCTTGCTGACATAGGCTACGACAGGGTCATCCTTGGAGGCCTTGAAGTTGGTCATGGCGTCGCGCACTTCTGGTGCAACGTAATCGGCACCTGGCGAGCTATCGATGATTTCGGGCATGCGTTCGGCTTGCGCTTTGGAAGGGGCGGGTAGATATTCGGTGACTGAAACTAAGAGGGCGGTTGATAGTGGAAGCCAAGCTGCGAAGAGTGCCATTAGGAGTGCGCGCGGGTCGCGAGAACGCATGATATGTGCTGGAACGTTAAGGTTGAGTGACTTGGTAATCTTCTCGACCATAGCAGGATCTCTGTAATGAAAAGTATAAGTATATTGCTATGATACATGGACATGAATCACGCAAGGAAAGGAAATCCACGCACCCCTTCCCGTTGTTACCTCCCGTAGTGGCCTCGTATACGGCCCACACGTTATCTAGGACGAGCTGGACGAACATGGGCTTAAGATGGCGACCCTTGAGATGCTTGGAGCTGAGTACGCGCTTCGTCTTGGGGTCTAGGTAAAAATCGCCCCATAGTACCTTTTCGAGAATGGAGCGCTTGATGCCTAGTTTCTTCTCGTACAGGCTGGCGAACTGTCTTACCGTGAATGCCCAGCCGTCGATGGCACTACCAAAGATGACGTTGTTCTTCTCTGGGGCAAAGTAGATGTCTTCGTCGTCCTTCTCCTCGTACTCGGCGGGTGTGCTCGTGGTATCGATGCTTTCACCGTTCTCTGGTATGGATGAGGATCGTGTGTCAGTATTCTCAGCTGCAGCGTTTAGTCTCTCTTCCATCTTCTCGCGCCATCGGAGGTCGTCCTCCATGCGCTCGCCTTGGTAGAAGCTGCCCATGACGGCGTTTACTTGTTCGAGCAACTTGCTCAGATGTGTGTATGCCTCTCCAGGGCTCATCTTGAGTTCTGTGATTAGCCTGTCCATTTTGTTAATGACGAGCAAAGGCTTCAGCTTCTCTATCCACGACTGTCGCAGCACTGTGACAGTCTGACTACACACGCCCTCTACGGCGTCTACAAGCACGACAGCGCCATCGCAGAGACGTGATGCGGTAGAGACCTCGTAGCTGAAGTCTATGTGTCCCGGTGAGTCTATAAGGTTTATGAGGAATTCCTTGGGCTCTGGCTGTGCGTCGGGCGCGGAGCGTCGCAGCAGAGAAAAGTATAGCGAGATGGCGGACGACTCCATGGTGATGCCACGCAACTGCTCGTCGGGTCTCGAGTCGAGGTAGCGGATCTTGCCAGCGAGTTTGGGGGAGATGATGCCATTGGTGGCTATGAGGGCATCGGTGAGGGACGTCTTGCCATGGTCCTGCCGCAATCAGCACATGTTGCGTTCACGCGCATCAGCAAGTCGACCTACCACGTGAGCTAGGATGCAAATGTTCCTGATGCCATCAGCCGCCTGCTGCAGCGACACCAGCTTGTCGCTCGGAACGACAGGCATCCTGGTCGAGTGTTGTGGTCGAGACTGGTTGCGACAAGGACTGGGGGCGGGCGCCGTGTTTCGCGTGGCGACGTGAAGGCAGTGGAGCGCGGGAGAGGCCGTTTCACTGCAGATCAAAAGCGCGCGTACCGGAAAAGGCAAATTGGAGGGGCGTGGACAAGTGCCGCAGGTGTTGAGGTTACAGATTTGTTGTGTGGTTTTGAGGCATGGCGGAAGATTTGGATGAAACGCAGCGGCGGCTACCAAGGTCCCCGCCAAACCGTCATCACTATGGCTCATTTTTTGGTGGCGGTCCAGCTGCACCAAGACGTCAGACCCTGCTGACATAGCCATATGCAACCCAACGGCCTCCCTGCCGAAGCGTCGCATGCACCCCCCTTCCCGTCCTGCGTCGTCTGCGATCGCCGGCGGCGGCCTTTTGTTTGACCTCACCACTTTGGCCGGCCTGCCTGCCTGGCTGCCATGTCCTTATAGCCTGTGCGCCTGCCGTCGCTGGTGCGGTTTGCGCCCCATGCATTCCCCCTGTCCCCTCGCCTACCGTCTGTCGATCTCCCATAACACTCGGGATATAACCAACGCGCTCGAGCATCGCAACGCCCCTATAGCCGCCTACCTTCACTCCCACCACCGAGCCCGCGACCACTCATCCCGCCCACCCCGCCTACCGTGAATGTGACTCCTACCGCCGACATGGCAGCGACACTGGACGGCCAGCACACGCCAGCCAAACCCATTGCGATCCGCTCTGCCGGCATGAAGCTGGACCCGCCCCATATACACAACATCAAGACGCTCAGCGCCAGCGTCGACATCATGTCGCCCGTCAACCAGAACGGCTGCTTCGAGTTCGACCGCATCATCAAGGCCGGCACCGTCGTCAAGCGCACGAGGAAGACAAAGGCACGCACCCACGCCCGCGACCACCGTGGCATGACGTCTGCTAACACGTGCACAGCAATGGAAGCCTGTCTACATCGTCCTGCGCCCCAACTGCCTCTCCATCTACAAGGACAAGCACGAGACCAAGCTGCGCCACCAGATCAACCTCTCCGAGATCACGGCAGTTGCGCGCCAGAGGGACTCGAAGAAGAAGATGGAGCACGTCTTTGGCATCTTTTCGCCCGCCCGCAACTACCACCTCGGCGCATCCACAGACAAAGACGCTCAGGACTGGGTGCACCTCATACGTACCGAGGCACGCATTGGCGAGCACGAGGCTGAGATGACCGTCATGAGTCCCACAGCCACAAAGAAGACGTTTGCAGGCTTTGGCCGCGCAACCAGAGAAAACATTGTTTCCAGTTCCTCCGAGACAGAGCCGAGACCCTCGAGCTCCATCGCCCCGGAGAACATGCACAGCGCCCGCCGTCCCTCACAAGCCCTCAACTACTCCGGCGGCGAGCGCGGCTCCATCTCCGACTTTGACTTCTCCGACACCAACCAAGCCTCCGCCAACTCTCCGCCCCCGAGAACACCACAGCAGCAACAACAACGCAACGCGAGCCAGCAGAGCAACATCGGCGCCACGCCCGACGACGAGCGCGTCGTCTATCACGGCTGGCTCTATGTCCTCAAATCCAAAGGCGGTGTGCGCCAGTGGAAGAAGATCTGGGTGGTGCTGCGACCAAAGTGCCTTGCTTTTTACAAAAACGACGATGAATACTCCGCGACCCACATCATCCCCTTCACCAACATAATCGATGCCGTCGACATAGACCCACTCTCGCGAAGCAAGCAATACTGCATGCAGGTCATATGCGAGGACAAGAATTACAAATTCTGCGCCTCAGACGAAGATGCCCTAGCCAAGTGGCTCGGCGCGTTCAAGAGCTTGCTGGTCAAGAAGAAGGAAGTGCCTCAGACACGCATACAGCAGGCAGCTCCTAGCACCATCAACATCCAACCAGCAACCCCAAGCCTTGTGTCTTCACCCATACTGCCAGTGCAGCAGCCTCTCTCCATCAGATGACCCTCGCTTGCCATCCCCGACACTCCTTCCAAACACCAATTGTACATACGCTGGCCCTCGTATCCTTTTCGGAACTCCCACCCTCCACCGCCATCACTAATCGCGCAAACATTCCCTTGACCTCTTCTCCTCACGATACCATTACGATTTATGACTTCAGCCTTGGCGCTGCCCATTGATGGGGCCTTTTGATACCAGTTGGATACTTTTGCTCGACGATATTGCATATTGTAGCATGTTCCCCCCACAGATTGTTTCCTTTGTCCACACTTCACACTTATCACATCTAGTGTGCAGTAGCAGTAGCAGTAGCAGTAAGCCTTGTAATCACCAGTCGCCCTTGATCTGGGTTTGAATTCGAATCTCATAGTTGTAATCCTTGCATGGTTTTTTACCTTTTTCTATTTTCCATGTTGCGACAAAATGGTATGATTGGATTCTCGAGGAATACTCCGTGTCTTGAATCGTATAACTGTCTGCCAATAGTGAGGAAGGCCTACTAGGGCTCTCAACCAATGCGAGATGGAATAGAAGATAGCAAAGCTAGTCCACGTTCGATCACAAATCCATACGCTAGGAATATAGCCAATCACGAGGCTAGAAACCAGGGGTATCTTGCTCTCATTGGAAGGCTATGGTACGTTGTCAGCCATGAATTACCACGGCATCACATGGCATGACGGAACGGCACGTGTGCTCCAGTCAAATTGGCTGTCCTAATCTGACGCTAGTATGGAACTGAACTCGGGCTGAACATGAGGGATTCGATTGCATGCATCTATTAGCGTCAGACCTTCCCTCCTCATTCAAGTTCAGCCTTTCCCCCATCTCACATGATGGCTGCCTTTTCCTCGTTTCTGTGTTCTTCCTGACCTTTGTAGCATTGTTCTGCAGCTACAAGCTTACTTTTCTATGGAGGACCAAGCACAAGAGTTAGGAGCCACCCGGCGTCTCCCTCGTCAGTATCAGGCTGAGGTCCGTGAGGCTTCTGTTGATGAGGCTAAGGATGATTACCCACATGAAGAAAGAGACCGGCACCAATCTGTATCGTGGGGCTTTGGAGATGAGCACGTTCAGCAAGCAGAAGATCCACGGTGGATGGCCGACTATGTCACTGAGGAACCTATCGATCTTGTCGAAGAACAGAAACTCGAGCTGGAACGCACCAAGAACAGGCTTGTCGATGCAGAACGTGCTCTTGTCGAAGAGCTGAAACCTCGGCTCGAAGACCCCAAGAAGGAGCTTGCTGAAGACGAACGTATGCGCGATATGCAGACTGCTACTAACCTCAAGTACTACGCCATTCCTGATACCGAGCAGCGCAACAATGAGCTTCAGTCAAACGATCCAAGTCGTCAACAGCCTTCTCGAACACACAGTATTGACATAGTCGAGCAAGAAATCATCTACTTATACGATCATCGACATTTTCCTTCCATTTTTCCGTTCGAGCAGTGTTTTTCCAAAGAGGTGTGTAAATATCATGCTTCATAAAAACACTACCACGAAGCGCACTGGTGCTGATGCATTCTGCAGGCTACCAACAGGCTTTGGATTGAGATGTACACAAATTCAGATTTGAACCCACAGGACAGACAGAGCTACCTCGACAAACTATCAGATGGAGCATATTCAATTCAGAGTCTTGACGGAGTTCCTATTCTTCCAAGTGCCTGGAGAACTATTGTCAAACCTAATTCAAGAATCAAGATCGCGTTTGACAACCCTTCGCGAAGTTATTCGCGGTCGCAGTCACGATTCCAGCTACAAGATGCCCGACAGTCTGGGCCTGGGGCAAACACTGCTAGAGAGAATCTTGCAGTCAGCATAGAGGTCCTGGATTCGGTTCGACACTCGCTAGAATCAGAAGATAGCATCAACACTGAAGACTACCATGGCGAGGACACATCTACCAGCAGCGAAGAGGATACACCCCTGAAACCCCCCAGGTCACTGCGATTGAATCGGTATATAGTACCTCCAAAAGATCGCGAGGGCAACAGACTATCATTTCAGGTGACAACCAAAAGCTCAAGCAGTATCATCACTCCCAGTGGAATATCAACAAGCGTGGAGAACAAGAAAGATTTAAGAGCGAAGAAGCCGGATCTGGGTGGCAATAGCCTAGAGATACGGAGGATCACCAAAGCAATGATGATGCAGTCTGACGACCAGAACAAGCTTACGCTTTACACCTTACCAAGCCTAGCAAAGTCTAGTTTACGAACAAGCGTGGTAACGACGTGGTACCACATTCATGGTAGCTATCTCGACTTTGATCGCTTCGAGAACGTCTGCCTTACTATCCCACATCTGTCTGACCGTTTACAAGCCCTCATTTGCGAGATGTTGACAAGGCTGCGAGATGATAAGATCAAGCCTTTCGTAGGCGGCAAATTCATTGAACCCGGAACTGTTCTTCGGGCCGATGGTTCTGATCCAACAGACTCCCAGTCTGTGATCTTCAGCTGTGTACCATATTTCAGCCTCCAACAAACGGTCAAACTATCGCCTGGGCAAGGAGACCTTCTATGCCCACCACGTACCTTGATGCAGACTTTGTATCCTTACGAATCTGTTCGTGAGCGGGACGAGGAGCAATCATACAGGAAGTTTGGCAATGATCCTACCAAGAACATCATTCATGTCCCGAGCCTTTGGGTCATGAACATCGGATCTACTGCTATTGTAACATATGGACACGAGTCTCTGTCCGTAGCGACGAGAGATGCGATTAGCATTGTTGAAGAAGACATTCGACATCTGGGCAAGCAAGACGTTACCGAGAATATGCTGGCAAACATCCACGTTACCAATCTCGACGGCAGCACCTTCATATATCCCATCGGCACTTTCAGGTCCTACTTTCAGTTGGAGTCAAGAATTGTGGATCTCAACTCGGTTCTCCAAGGAGGCAAAGGGATTCAATTAACAGTCCAGAATCTTGATGATGATACAATGGCTGGCCCTGGAAACTGGAAAAGCATCGTCACTCGGGCAGCCCATCTCGTCTCAATCAACATTATTGTTTCAGATGACCAAAAACTTCTTGCGCGAGATGAGACAGCACCAAACTCAGATCCAGTGGTAGTCGGCTCCCCCATCTCCGTGCCGCCCTTCTTCCATTGGATGCAGTCGAAGAACAGTGACTTGTCTCAAAGAAGTGGAAGGTCTTTAGGCCCCGATACCTCGGAGAAAGATCGATCGATCGCTTGCTTGGAGTATGTGGAGAAAGCCATGACGTCGAGGTATCTTCCCCACTCAGAAAATCTGGTGGAGGATGCTTTCACGTCAACCCTGTACTACCACTTCTTGCCCGAGACGGTATATAGTGGCGTCTCCACACGACTGTCTGAACTAAAAGATCACATCAAAAAATCAGTACCAATGGATTCCGGCAATATAAATCACAGAATGATTGTGAGCACTCATTGGCGTGGAGTTTTGAAGCAATCTATCCAGTTTCTCGAAACCGTCTGGAAGACACTAAAACTTTTCGTCGACGACTTAGACAGCAGCATCATCCTTCGAAAGATGTCGGGCGCGCTGCAAAATATCCACCAGCAAGTGATGACCATTGAGCAACGTGGGGCGCTCGAGCCCCATTCCGAGGAATATACCAATCCTAGGTGGGAACATCCCGATATGATGAAGCGTGCTTGGTCCATTCGCACTTCCGCTTGGGAAGTTACGTCGTCACTCCCAGGCTCTAGGAAGATACTGCATAGATCGATTCTGCGTTGTAAAAGATGCAGAAACCCGTTTCAAAGCTCGACGTCTGCAATAACACATCTCAGGCGGCATGTAAACAAATATTCGACCGGAACTGAGCACTCTGGTGATGTACCTTCCTTTGAAGAACTTCAAGACTGGATAATCAACTCCGTACAGTACCGGCGCGAACTTACGAATGCTACCGCTCTAGTGATACTCACTTATGCTAGTGAGGATGCTACAGATCTTTTCGTTCGAGCCAGAGAGCTTGCCGAAGGTGTCCAGAATGAAGACGGACAGATGTCTCTACTATATACTCTACCTCGAGAACTCATCAAAGCATTCCAAAAGATCGTAATCTTCTACTTGGCGATCGAGCGAGCTCTGCACGAGAATGAAAAGGCGTATGGGCAGGATGTTCGATACCAAGATTCTCGTAGGCTCATAACCGCCCCTTACTCAAGTAGAGATACCAAAGTACTCAGGCGCTTTGGTGGGTATGCGCGACGGTCGCTGTGCAAAGCTCGGGTTTTATTGTGTGACATGGCCGGATCCAAGGCTCCACAGTGTGTTCCCAAGCATCTTTCGTTGGGTCCGGAATATGTGTGTCTGTGGTTCATCAGAAGGCTTCTGGTAACATCTCTTGAGAAGTCCAAGACCATCAGCGACATGTACCATATTTACGTCTCCAAAGTTGTAGGTACATTCATACCCTATAGAAAGACATCGGAAAGAGAGATGTGCCTGCGTCCCAAGAGCAGCGCACATACCAGGAAATGCGTCTTTACTCTTAGCTAATATTCATCAGGAATTTGAAATCAACCATCGACCAAGCAAGCGACTCCTTCGTGCCATCAACTTGATTCAAGAAGAGTTGCAAGTCTTGGAATCAGTCAACACTTGGCAGGACAATCTTTTGTTCAGCTACCTCGAAACACTCAATAGCATCACATACGAGAGATTGATACCGTCGCGTGAAGCTATGTATCGCTACGAGTCAGTTCTGATTAAAGCCTGTGGAGAACATATCTCGTTAGTTTGGGAAGACTACACCAACCTAATTCGCCGTTGTCACCCACTCCCTGGTCGCACAAAACAAATCCTGGAGATTAACGAAGAAGATCATGGAAAAGCTATCATGGTCTTCACAGTGGTCACTGTCATATTCTTGCCCCTGTCATTCGTCACAAGCTATTTTGGTATGAACGTCTCTGACATCAGAGGCATGGAAGAAACGCAGGCTGTGTTCTGGAGTGTCGCCATACCGCTGACATTTGTGACGGTGGGTTCTTGTTTACTGATCGGATACAACGGCGATAGTATACGAGACCTACTGTCATCCATGTATCGACGAGTGATGGGGACAAAGGAAGACGCTGTCGAAACCGCTGGTATAACCGTTTCACAACGTCAGGGGCCCTCTAAATCTCAAGGCATTTCGTATAGCGTGTTCGACTCGTTTGGCCTCGCCAACGATGAACTCGCCAGTCCAGGACTTAGGCGATATCGAGTGAGACATGATCTCAGTACAGATGACGATGATGGTTTTGATGGGTGGTATGAGCAACGCAACCATAGATTGCTTGATCAGTACAACACGTCCGAAAACCTCCCCAACGCTACAGGAAAGGGACAGAAATCTTACACTGAGCCATTATCTACAGCATTACAAGCACAACAGCAATCACTCTACCCGTACCAGTACCCATCAGCTAGACCACGGGGGAATAGCTACGATAGAGTCCCATACAAACATCGTGAAAAGATCGTGCGGAATCGTTCAGTTAGTGGTCAAATGCCAATGGCAAACAGTCGCCATGACGATACGTATCGAGAACGAGACTCTGTGATGAGATTCCCATACCATGGCAGTGGGAGTGTACCACACCTTGCGCCTCAACCGCTGCATCCACATATGGAAACGCGTGAAAGATTCGGTTTGAACGATATCCACGCGGCTCTTGAGCATCTCCAAGAGAAGAGGGATATGAGACGACCGATGAGACGTTCAAGTGGTACGCCTGTAAGGTACTCAGTGCCTTACTCTGACGAGTGGGATATTAGGATACCTTTGGGTGGCCGCTCACAGCGGAGGAGACACTTCGACGTTCACGAGTATGAAACGTCTACGCATCGTGGTAATGTGCAACAGAGATACGTAGCCGACAGGTCGCCGGATCGAATTCATATTAACAGGGATGAGCCTGTGCGCCAGAGACACTACAGAGATGGGCATGGGGCTCGTGGTAAGTATCCTAGTCCTGATTTGGATTACGATCGATATTAGCTAGGGAGGGAAACATACCGCTTAAGAAAGAGAGTCATGGAGGATTATGAGAGGCGAGAAGAGAATGTTATGCGGTCTAGTTACATGAGAGGTTCGATGTAGCATCTTCGAAGATGCAAGAGGCAAAGTCACTGTTCTATCTTGTTTTCCTAGATGTGCCGATGGATGTGGCTGCTTGATCCGCAGTATGCAACGTTATGAGAGAAAAGAATGTGCAGCTTGCGGTTTGATGTTAAAAACGCATGACCTCAACGAAGACAAAACGAAGTTTTGAAGCACCAATGAATTAATTATTACTATGGAACGATAGGAGCGATGAACTAGCAATTTTTGTCCAACCAAACCCTGTTAACAGGATGAGGCCCGCCCTCGCAATGATCTCCATGTTACAGGCGCGATTATGCTCCATGTCCCACGATCCATCGAAAACAAGAAAGAACAACCAAGAAACATTTCATTTGCTACTCATGTGCGCGTGCGCCGTGGCGCAATCGTGGTATCATCCATGATCAAAAGGTAGGAAAGTCGTAATCATGACTGGCGGCCCCCAAGCATACCGGGTATCACTGGTCGACGAACAAGCATCTAAGCACGGCCCTGGAAGACGGGGTTCTGGTCACCGAAAGTAGTGTTGAACTCTCCGGAGGCAGGAGCGCCAGTGGGGTGAGTGGTAGAGCCAGTGGTGGTGGCAGCAGGGTTGTTCAGACCTGTAGAGTCGAGGCCAGATGAACCAAGGCCGGACGAGCCGACGGGGGCGCCGGTGCCAGAAGTGTTGAAAGCATCGTCGACCTGAGTGCCGAAGCCGTGGCTACCTCCAGTGGTGGAGGGAACACCACCAGTCAAACCCTGACCACCAGCGAGGCCGGATCCTCCAGTAAGACCCTGACCACCAGTGAGGCCGGATCCTCCAGTAAGACCCTGGCCACTAGTGAGGCCCTGGCCAGCACCGAGACCACCAGTGTTGCTGTACTGGCTGTCGTACTGGTTTGCTGATGGGTTAAGGCCCTGTGAGGCGCCAAGACCACGAGACTCATCACCAGGGCTGCCGTAGCCACCCGCACGACCGTGAGGCTTGCGAGTGACCTTGCCAACCTGAGGCAGACTGGAGGTTTCCTTGGCGGAACCAATAGAGAAGATAGGGCTCTCCCACCTCTCACCCTTGGCAGCAAGCTCCTTGTACTCGGTAGCCTTGGAAGAGATACCTCCGGGCAGGGAGATGTTCTTGAAGATGGAGTCGTGCTGAGTGACAGCCATGTTGACCTGGGTGTCGCTCGCCTTCTCCTTGACCTGCTCCTTCTTCTGCTTGCCCTGCATAATGCGGTGCTGCATAGCAGAGGCGTAGCGCTGGTACATGTTCTGGAGGTTCTGCGGGTCGGGGTTGCGCTTGGCCTCAGCCTCCGCACGGTCTGCCTCAGTCTTGATGTCGAAAAGAATGCCGTCGAGCTGGTTGGCGGAATCCTTGATCTGCTTCTCTAGCACCTTCTGAATAACAGGGCGCATGACCTTGAGAAGGAGAGGCTTGAACATGTTGAAGAGAAGCTTGTGGTTGCTCTTCTTCATCTTGATCTGAAGGTTCTTAATGTCAGACTCAACCTTGGTGACCTTGAAGAAGTGGGTCTGCGCGTGGTTTTCGCGGGCCTTGTCAGCGGTCTCCATCTCGACCTTGAAGCTGAAGCCGGAACCGCCCATGAAGATGTCCATAACACCCTTGTCGGTGATAGATGGGAAGCCCTGCTTGCGCTTGATGTAGTACGAGACATCCCTGAGGTCCATCTGAACACCCGAAACTGAGAGCATAACCTTGTTCTTGTTCTTGCTGGAAATGGACTTGCGTCCCCAGCGCCAGTAGTTGTCCGAGCCGAACTCCAAAGAGTTGGGGGCAAGGTTGTCACCCTCGATGACAAGGTTCTCAACGACAGCGTCGACCATGGAATCGCTGTACTCGATACGCGGGATTGGTACGTAGCGGACGTTCTCGAAGATGGAAGGCAAGATGACATCGCTCAAATCTTTGAGAAGGTGAGGCTTGAAGACGGTCTGGCCGTTCTCATCCTGACCGAGGTCAAGGAAGAGCTTGTTAACAGACTGTGCGAACTGCTTGTTCTGCGGGTCAGCATCGAACTGCTCGCCAATGAACTTGAACTCGTCGGCGATGCGGTCAGTGTGGCCACGGTAGCGACCACGGAGGAGGCGGTGACCATCGTCATAAATCTGGTTCCACTCCTCGTTGCTACGATCCTCTAGGATGAAACCCTGCTGCTGTAGGGTCTTACGGATGAAGTGGTTGATGCGTGTGAACCAGTTCTTCAGTTCGGGGTCCTGGTCAGCGTCCTTGTAGACCTGGTTAATCGACTCAATAAGGTCATCGAACGAGGTGTTGTTAGCGAAGCGCTCAAGCAGAGTCTTCAAATTTGTCAGCCATTTATTTTCGGAGAGGAAGCCTAGATACGCACCTTAAGATCAGCTTCAGCAGTAGTTAGGGCATCATTTTGATGCGCACCTTGAACAGAGCCCTTGCCCTGCTGGCCCAGGTTCTTACCATGGCCAGAGTACTGCTCGGCGAGGCTGAGCAGAGTCTCAATGGCACGCTGGTAATCCTGGTGTCCCTGAATCTCGACGACCATCTTCTTCAGACGCCAGATGGTCTGCTCGCGACGCTCCTCGGGCATCTTTCCCTTGAGGTAGTTGTTCATTTGGTCACGACGAGCGCGAGCCATGTTCTTGTCCTCCTCAGAAGTGTTCGCATCGACCTTCTGCTTAGCAGTCTCCAGCGCACCGCGAGCATTGATACCGGTGCTCTGACCAGTTTGACCCTCATGGGCGCCGAGCTCAGCGGTGTGTTGAGGATCGCGCGAACCGTCTGGGTTGGCAGCCTGGTTGATGTCCTTGGCATGCTCCTTCAAGTCGCTCTTGACCTCATCCTTGTTCTTGTTACCGAAAGGCAGGCTGTTCTTAGCTTGGTTGCGGAGGTTCTCACGGTTCAGATCGGAGGTGTCGTGCCAGGTGTTGTCCTCAGCAGGCTCGTCCAATCGGTTGAGACGGTCTTCTGAGGGCTTGATCTTGTTGGCAGTGTTTTGGGCGGCATCGCCAGCCATGTCACGGAGAAGGACGGTAGCGTCGGAGAGCAGCTTCCTGAACTGGCCATTGCTAATGATTAGGGTGCCGAGAGTCCGTAGACCGTCGAGTGCCTCGTTTCCATGTTGCTTCGCTGTGTCCTTATCGACAGGAGCATTGGGGAGACTAGCGCTGTTGCTACCGAGGTGCTCTGCCTGCCAGATGAAGTCTTGGAGGAGGTTGCCCTCGTTCTTGGTGAGAAGTAGGATCTTGGCCTGTTCGATGACACTCTTCAGGTCGGAGACCAGGTGCTGGCCCTCGCTCGACAGCTTCTTAGACGGTGAGTTGAGTGCCCTGTGTGCAAGCGCCGAGTTGAGCGCAACATCGATCTGTTGGTTAGAGGGGACCTTTCCGTTGGAGAAGGCTAGAGTTGGTCAGCTCTGTTTGCATTACTTGTGCGACGCGTCGGTTGCACGTGTTTACCTACCCTCGACGATGCCGTAGAGTTGCAGCTTGTTGTTGACATCCTTCTCCTTCTGCTTCAAATCCACCGGACCTGGACGAATTAGTAGTGTTTGAAGGGGGAAGCGGGGTAGGTATCCATACGGTTTACGGAACTCATGGTGTAGGACTGCTGCTGTGGGTATCAAGGTGGGGTATCAAAATGCAGACGCAGAGCTGAAAACAATGGGAGGGATGGTAGATGGGTATTTCGAGGTAATGGGTATCAGAGTGGTTTGTGTGGGAGGGAAGGCGGGTGAGGGCAAAGGCAGCTTTGTATTTGGGCTGGCTGGGTAACACGCGCGATTGCAGCAACTACGTCACTGCGTCGTAGCTTCCCGCTTGTGAAGAGTCTGGGCTTGGAACAGCGACCGACCACGACCAACTTGATTGACCCCGCGACTACCGGCCATGATTTTCCCGCTGCCATCGATCGAATGCCGCGGAACATGCAGAGAAAGCAGCGCGGCAGCCCAATTCCCTGGTGATGTGCCGTCCAATGCCACAATTGTACACGCTTTCCTTGAGACATGGGGCCAGCCACGCCAGAACGAGGTCGCCCTGGTCTGTATGACGAGCCTACGGGTATGTTTGCGGGATCGATCGGCGCCAGGTTTCCCAAAAGATGCCAAAACATGTGTCTTGGTTGCGTCATGGGTAATTGAGCTGTGCGCCACAATCTCGATTCCGTCTTATGCGAAGTGTGGCGCCACCCCTTGCCTGCAAAATCTTCCCTGCAACCTTCGCCAGGTCTTTTCTACTGTAACTTTCTTGCTCTCTTTCGCTGCAATCTCTTCCTAGAGAAACCACAACATCTTCCTCCATCGCCCCCCTTTCTGTTTGTGGTATTCCATGCGCCACATGTCAAAATACCAAGCTTTTCTTGGCACCAGGCTAGACGGCTGGCCCACTGCTAGCGCGAGTACCGCCGGCCACACCGCTCGCACGATGACGACGTCCATCTTCCAGTTCACGACGTCCAATCTCGTGGGGCGCCAGCTCATTCGCCGCCAATGCACTACAATGGGTCGTGCTGGCGCGTCGCTCTCATGGTCCTAAGGTCATGAACGCCACACACGCATCAAACGGCTTCCATTAGAACACGTGAGGCTCTGAAACCGGGAAATTCCAGACAAGGCCAATCCTGGAAGCGCTCTCCCTTCAGATCTGCCCGCCCTGGACGATCCTACACACAGACTTCTCGACGTGCCTGTCTGGTATAGCGCAGATCAGCCGACGCACTAAGCTTGTCGGCTGCTGCCCGTACCTCATCATATATTGCTACCTATTACTAGTCATGATAGAGATGCCACTATGTTTCTTTTACCCGTGCTCGGTACCTGCCGCTCCTGTTCAGTAAATTTCTGCCAAGCGTACGAACCATTGGCCTGTAGTTTCACCCGCACTTCAACGTACTACATATATCCTTTGATCTTTTGTACCACCCCTCACTTCGCACCTCTCAGCTGCTAATCAAATATCCTCGAAGAAGTCCTCGATGAAGCAATCGATCTCAGCAGCAAGTGCACCGATCGCGTTCTTCTAATCCTTGATTCTCACCCTCGCGATTGTACTGGATTAGTGGCCGAACTTGCCGAAGATCCGAACACACGCGGGTGCCTGCTGGCGACAACGGAATCGATCTTTTTTCCGGGACTATAAGCAGGTAGAGGCGGTAGTAGTTTCTACCAATGGAAAAGATATCGAGAGGAGTACATATATACGAGCGAGGGGCGAGATCCATTTTCCCTGGGGGCGCTTGGATTACCGAGGTTCTCGTGGAAAACCTGCAGTAGCTCTAGGATATGATACTCAAGCGAATGATTAGAGACAAGTAAATAAGAAGCCGTGGTGGAAACTTTCGGCAAGCTAACACGGTATCGCCGGGAGTAAGAAGTAGAGAATTGAGGGACTGATGGAGTTCTGCAACCAACCACGTTGGACGCCGGATGAAGGTAACAGTTGCAAAGGTAAATCATCCTAAATCGGTGGTGGCAAAAGAAAATGGGCGTAGAAGGAACAGATGCAGTCGAAACACTATCAACACGCTCTCGAAGTTCTCTGTCTGCGCCAAGGCGAGCGAAGAACCCTGTGATAGAGTATGCGCGGCGTTGTACGGTCCTTCTTGCTGTTATGGTCTCAGCGACAAGACATCTACCACAAATCTTCTGGTCCGTGGTCGACAGCACTTTAATTTTTATAACTCCATAAGCGAGGTAACCTGCTGGACCAGCGGCGATTGAAGCTTCGGGCGCAATCGCAATCGAAATTGTTGAGTTGATTTCACTGACTTATCTTTATACGTGTGGTGGTTTTCTGGGAACCTGGAAAGCGTGTCTATCAGGTATCTGATGTGCGTGTGAAGGTTGTATTTTCGTCATCTGTACTACCGGCTGGAGATGATTAAAATTCTATTCCTTACCCAAGATATTACTTCGAGCCGTTTCCGCGAAGCAAGTACCCCCCATTCTCATCATCATCCCCAAGCGGTATCATCTCAGCCTTTCTAACAGCCCTAAGCAGAACCCCTGGATGCAAAACTGCCATGATGACCACTACGCTGAACATCAGCGCCGCATCAAAAACATATAAGTACGCTTCGGTCTGATAAACCTTGCTCTCCGGCCCTTCCACAAACTCTGCCAGCCGAAATATACTCCGCACAACAACGAGCACACTAACGCTGTACAAAGCCCACATGTAGCGCTGCCATCTGACATGAGTCCGAAGTGACGTGGACGTGGGTTTGTTGTTAAGCCTCCGATGAAAAACCACTGCCATCAAGATGAAAAAAGCAAATGCAACCAGTTGCGTGCCCAGTCCCGCGATCACAACGGTATTTCCTGTCTTGACACCCTCTGGATCACCAGAAGTTTGCATTGCAGAGCCCATGATCTGGCACACGAACGAACCTATATCGATGATAACATAGATCTTTGTCGTCCAACGCGGGTTCAATACAGCGTGGTGCGTAGCATCGAGAGCACGGATAAGACGACCAAGCGTCATGTAGATGGTTGCTGCAAGGAGCGGCGCGGCCGCAAGAATGAGCATGAGTTGTATGAGGTAAGGGCTACCATTTCGGATATCGGATGAGGACCAGGCGCGACCGTAATAGCCTGCTGCTTCACCTGTGAGATTTGATGTTAGTCGATTGTACTACGTGGTGGTCATCGTGTAGCTACGAACCTACGCAACCCAGAACGAACGGAATAAAGAACCAACTTCGCAATGGGATGAGCATTACAAGATGAGCCAAACCACCGATTGCAAATAGCACCAGGAATACATAGCCAGCGGGTCCGGAAGGCGTATAGGGATAGAGATCGAAATCGGCTTGGCCCCTCGATGTGAGGGCATTAGACGCCATTTGCGAAACCAGGCTGATGCTAGCGATTGTCTTTGCGTGAGAAGCGAGGGAAAATGAATCAATGTAAGAATATAAAGGAAATGGTGTGAGGTGGCGAGGCGGATGGCGATGGAGTCAGTTGAGAGTTACCCACGTTACTATATACTGTTTTAATAAGATCCATGTTTCTCGCATTCGACTCTTACGCTCTCTTATCTCTCTCAAGCATTACTACAAGAGGGGCAGTGCCGCGCGGCATTTCCTCGGTCTAGTGTTCGGATGTTTCGTGTTGGTCTGCGAATTTTGTTGCGAAAGAGAATACGCGGTAATACGCCCTAATGCGCACAAGGATTTGTCGTCGAACGAGACCACTCACCTTATCTCTTCTGGGTTAGCAAACAATCGTCTCCCCTTTTTTATGCTTCTTTCGTTTATTTAAAGCTTCTACAGTCGGTTTCATATCCTGTGGTAATAGGTTAATTAGGATTTCTGGGTATCATTCATGGCTTTGCTATGAGCATTCAGCTGCTTGAGAAGGTCCATATAAAGAAGAAAAGGATGTCCAAGCTATGGAAGGGAACTGAGTCAGCACTTCATTTGACCTCCGAATTTCCTTGGGCAACCCGATTCTAACCATCTTTTATCGCTTGCGCTATCGTAAAGGAGGCCAACATGGCAATTCCAAAGGATGCGATCGGAACTCTCTGCACTACGAGGAGCCCTCAGATTAAATAGAGAGAAGAAGAATAGAGTGTAGTTATACAAGACCCCAAGAACATGGCCCAGCGCTTTGAACGCAGATTTGGCATCTGCTCTGACGACATGAGCAAGACTACCGACAACGGCCAAGCACACGCCATAATGACTACAGCCAAGGAATCGTTCAGCAAAAGGATCTTCATCCGTGGAGAGTCTTAAGTCTGCCAACAAAGAGAAAGGATGCGCTTGTTTGTCCTAATGAATGAGGCGTGCAAGGTATATACGGAAAGCTGGAATTCAACGCTCTTTGAGTATGCACGCTTCGCGTCTGGTCTTACTTTCTCCGTCGTACATGAAGTGGTTTACGCATGCTATATTAGAGATAAGTTGAATGGGCTAGAGGAGTCCTCTGAAACCTTTTGGTCTTCGGAACAGCAACATGGGTGAAATCGGTTGCGCAATAGAGGTGGCGGTTCTCTGAGATACCATAGCAACATGCATTCACCACAAGCAAGGCATAGATATGCCGTGGGAGCCTGTTGTATCCGAAACAGCCGGCTCGAATATCGTTGTACAGGAAGTCTTATCATGCATTCTGTAAAGCCGAGTTGGTTTAGACAGTCCTTAACAATGGACGTTAGGAGAAAGCTAGCCGAAGAACCCTACAATAACCAGCTAACAGCTCTTTGGGAAGAATGCTAGTAACGACCTCACAGGAGGCGATGGTAAAGAGATTGGATACAAGGGCTCCCGTACTAATATTGACTCTGTAGTGCCTCTTCGTCGGGAGTATGTAGTAGTAGCAGCAAGAAGTGAAAGCGAGAAAAAGCTAGAGAGCGTCAAGAGCTGTTGAAAGGCGTTGAAGGTACTAGGCGCGAGGTACATGAGAAGAGAATGAAACTGAGTGCGAGCCAGAACGTGGTGTTAATGTCTTAGTGCTGTGCTATTTGGACATGCAAGAGGTGAAGAAGTATACCTAAAAGATAGCGATAGCTCCTGGTGGGCTTCCGATGCCGCCCCTAACATGCAGTGGCGCACTGGTCAAGAAAAAAGTATACCTGCCCATCTCTTTGCACCTTTGGCTAAGCTTCTCGAGGTCCCACATCTCACCGATAGCGGTACCCCAGTGAACGAGGAGCCATTCATGAAGGCACCACCCCTCTTCGAACTTCGGTGGCCAGGCTTCGAAAGCAACAGTATCGCCAACGATTGCGGAGAAGTGACGGTCATAGAGCCATCTGACAGTCTTCTCGTTGGCCTGAAGACCGATGGCGACACTGTTATCACGCGTACCACTCTTGCGCTCCGCTTCGTTGGCATTGCTGTTATCGTCAGTCATGTTGAGAAACTGAGAAACTAACAGGACACGTACTTATGCCATCTTACGTAACCACTTCGTATCATCATAATATCACCCTGCTTCAGCGTAGTGCCTTGCCACTTTAGCGTCTCTTCTATCTCTTCAATTGGAATCTCATGTCTCGATACCGGGCTTGGTGCTTTCCCCTTCTTCTCTTCATACCAACTCAGCCAGTCGCATAGAACACCTCTTCCAACGATACCACCTCTTTCGCACCACTTGTGCGTACCGTTCGTGACGCTCTTAGCTGCCTCCTTATGTGAGAGACCGTTGTAGTACATGCCGCTCGCTTGATGCGCGAAATGCTTTAGACTATCCCACTGCGAACCGGCTTGCGTGTTGATGTGAAGCTCATCATCATTAGCGCAGAAGTTGGAGAATTCTGCAAAGTCGATCTGCTTTTGCTCCAATTCTTTTCGGTTGAAGCCTGGAAACTGGACGTTGTGAAGTTCCCAATCAAGTTGGATGTGCTCGCCGGTGCTGATCTCCTTGGAAGCGGCTTTCACGACATCCGAAGTGAGAAGGTTGATAGCTATCGGACATTAGGTCAGTTTATTGCGCTGTATGTGGGAGCTTCCTCACTTCCGACTTCGTCTTTCTCTCCATTCTTGTCGAAGAAACCCCATATGCTGCCTTGTGGCATATCCTTCACCTTTGGCAGGTCATCGAATGCTGGAAAGTTATATTCTTGTTTAGCCATTGTAAAAGTATTGATGCTTCTTCTATTGCAACTTTAGAGAATGTACCACGAAAGTGTCTTGCTCTGACGATGCTTTATGTTGGGGCCATGAGCGCCGAGGTCAATCCTGAGACCCCGCATCCAGTACTAATGCGTATCATGCGGAGCTTTTGGTTGTCAGAGCTTCCATGACGTCGGAAAATACCATTTAGCGTGTAGTGAATTTGCTAGTCTGTAACCAGATGATGGCAGTTGGTTGGTAGGCGGACCCGCTTCCGAAAGGTGCGCAAGCGGGGATGTTACTAGTTAGCGTACACTTAGGTAACCCGCCCGTCCGATGTCACCTGGATCAAGTCCAAGTACGGTACATCATCATTTTTAACAGAATAGATGAACTCTTGGTTGTCGATGCCAACCCCATGTTTGTTGGATTTATACTATGCTATGTCGTCAAGCAACATTATTGTATACCAAATAACTGACAAACTTACTCATCATACACGGCAGCAGTCAGTGCATCGGGCAGACTCACAATGCCGCCAGCAACGGATCCACAACCATCCTTCGAAGTGCAGTAGCCGGCGCAATTGGACAAGGTGACATACGTAGGATGAAAGCACCCTCAACAACAGAAGCTACTTCTGACTCGAGTCATGAGATGCTGCTTGGCCATCTTGGGATACTGTTGCGAGATGCAGATTACTATTCCTCGATAATCGTTGCAAAGCTCACCGCAAAAGAGTTGGGTGAAGATAGACTTCTCAAGCAGGCTCTCGTGTCGGCTGAGAACGAGAAGGCATCGATGAACTCGATGTTTTTCGCGCGTTCGACTGGGAATAGGTTTTGTCATTCAAAACATACATTTGTAATAATTACCAAAATCGGACTGGCTCATTGATTTGATGAGAAAATGAGCGTTTTCTCCAGGCAGCACGTAGTCCTCTTCCCATAGCCAGGCAAATGCGTTGCGTTCTCGCAGCTTCTTCACTGCGTGATCCGCAAAGGAGCGACGGAAAACTCTATCTGGTCACACGGTGACGACACCTTCCATGTACTTCTCGCTGGCCAACCCATCGTCTCTATCATCTCTAGAAGCCAATAACTGAAAGGTTGCGCTACCACTCAGCAAGTCCCGTTCCTGTTTACAAGGGAAATAGTCCACTCCAGTCCTAATAATGGGCACGTGGCTTGCGACTATGAGTGCAACTATCATGGAGATGGGAGAGTAGCCGCTTACATAACGTGTTACGTCGAAGTTCGCCCCGGTGGCTTCGAACAAATACTCTACGACTTCATTTGATTCGTCAGACCGATGACTGCCATAGGCAACATCGCAAAAGAATATGGTTGTGACAGGACATACGTCGACCTCGGCGATCATATTTGTTCGTTGGAGATCCCCAATTCTATTTAGGAGGATAAAGGTGGACGAATTGTTGTAAAGAAAGCAGATTCCCGAAAGCACCAGCAGCCCCTAGGCGACGTAACGCTTCTCGTTGTAGGCGATTGGCAATATCGGAATCGCGGCTTAGACGAGCTAGTATTGATACTGGAGCAAAACGTGTGAACAGTGTTCACTAAGTTGATGTGACCATCACTCATATATGCTATGGGAATGCAGCATTTCCGTACCGGTGCGAGATAAGTGGAAGTGTCCAGTAAGGGACCTAGCGATTTCACTGGCTAAACCTCATTGGGATATCTATGATTAGCAGTGGGGTACGATTCACAGTAGATTGAAAGATCGCTTGCATCATCGGGATTTGTATCATTGAATTCAAGAAGCATTCTGCGCCATTCAGTGCGACTGTAGAAGGCATGATCACCCTCCAGCCATACTTTCCGTGTTAGCCGGTCTTACGCCAGCCAAGCCTAGCAATTGACCCCGCCAGCAGCTGAACCTGCCAGTGGCTGTGCTTCCTCACATCTTTACCTACGTGCCACAACTACATTTATTCTAACATGGCCGACCTCGTATCAGGAATTTCCAGACTCAATCCGTTTTCGAAAAAAGAGATCGATGATGAAGAAAAGGGAGAATTTGTTGATGCCGGGACCGTAGCAGGCGGCGGTCACGCATCGAGGCAGTCGCATATCACAAAAGATAAGCTGCGCGTGAGCGAAGTACTCAAGAGCTTCCTCGTCAAAGAGGGGGTTTTGCAAGAGTCCGAAGCCGGCCTTAAGAGTGAGGAGCCAAGTACGGCGTTGAGAGAGCTGCTCGACAGAAGCCACATCAAGGTTCCGGCGGAGGTCATCAACAGGGACCATCCGCTCCCCGAATACTTCATCAGCTCGTCGCACAACACTTACCTGATGGCGCATCAACTCTTTGGCGAGTCGCATGCTTCTGCTTACGAGATCGCGCTGCACACAGGATCCCGTTGTGTAGAGATCGACGCCTGGGACAACGATGATAATCGAGAAGAGCCGAAAGTCACGCACGGGTATACACTCGTCTCTAACATACCATTCCGCCAAGTATGTGAGACGATTCGCGATGTCGTCGATAAAGAAGCTGCTAGCGAAAAGAATGCTGCACCTATCATGATCTCCCTAGAAAATCATTGCGGAGCGCATGGCCAGCTCCGCCTAGCGCAGATCATGCAAGAAGTACTTGGCCCCCGACTTCTCAGCAAGGCCATTCGCGACAAGGGCACACGTGAACAAGATGACTCAAGTAACCATGAGCATGTTACACTTGCTGAGCTTGGGAACAAAGTGGCGGTCATCGTGGAGTACCATCTACCCAATGAGGAGGAAAGTAGCAGTAGCGATTCGAGTTCCGACGAAGAGGAACAGAAGCAAGCTCATCATGAGTATTCAGAGAAAAAGAAGGCCACTAATGCTGGTACGATCATCCCCGAGTTGGCTGAGCTCGGGGTGTATGCTCAGTCGGTCAAACCTGTCAACAACTCCTGGTTCGAAGCAGAGCTTGACAACGCGCCCCATCACCAGCTTATCAACGTCTCAGAGTCAGGTCTGAGAGCCCACCTTCCTGCCAACTGTGCTAAGATCGCACGGCATAATGCGCACCACTTGATGCGCGTCTACCCCAAGGGCACCCGCATCTCCTCTAAAAATCTCGCACCAGTACCATTTTGGGGTATTGGCGCCCAGATATGCGCTCTCAACTGGCAAACCTTCGGCGCAAGCTCGCAGATCAACGAAGCACTCTTTGCCGGCTCTGGTGGCTATGTTTTGAAACCGGCAGCACTTCGTGCAGGGGGCTCTGGTAACCTCAACACTGGACGCCGAAAGAAACTTCGCCTACACGTTGCCGGTGCAACAGACGTTCCCTTGCCAAATGATCGCGACCATGATGACATCAAGCCTTACTTAACGTGTACCCTTGTGCATCCTAACGACATGAATAACATGCCACCCAAGCGCAAAACCGCCCCCTACAAGCCCCACAAATTGACCGGCTTCATGCACAAGGATAACTCGCCCGCTAACGATCCTGTCTGGAAAGATGTCCTAGAATGGGAATTCGAGGACAACGAGTTGACCTTCTTACGTTTGTTAATCAAAAGCGATGACAGCTTCTCGCGAAACCCAATCTTCGCTGTTGCAGCGATAAGACTGATGTATGCTATGCCCGGATGGAACTTCATTCGGATGCTAGACTTGGGTGGTCATGAGACCACATGTACGCTGCTTGTCAGATTTGAGCTTCTGGACATCTAGGAGTATTGGACCGGCAGTGAGTACGAGAGTGACGAGCCGGACTGCAACAGAGGGTGGCTATGTAAGGTCGCCAAGATGCACGAGAAGTTGTGTGGTGATGGAGGGAGTTGCTAAGTATCCGAAGTTACCACCGACTTACAGCTCTTGACGAAAAACTAGTGTATAACGTCTCAATACACGATTCTCCAACGATTTGTGCCACGCTCAGTTCTCTCCAGTACTACTTAGCGAAATCTTTTCCGAAGCATGCAGATCCCCGCAGATCGTTACTCCTTGGGCTACGCTCTAGAACACGTATTCCCGTCCACTAACGCCCGTTAGTCTCCACCTTTTAAGTGCTTCTCCAAACGCCCGAACACGACCCCGCGCCGGATTGAGACATGCTTCCGTTGCGCCTCCAAGCTCCTGCGCATTAGTCTCGTACCGTGCCGATGATGTCAACGTACGCACCTCGATCACAGTCAGCTCGTTCCTTGCCCCACTACCTAAGTATCGCCCATGCAAGCTTAGTGAGTGTGCACCACTCCCTCATCAAGCGACGACCACGCCGCAAACATGCAGTACGATAACGCAACTCCATGGGGACGGCCCGTCGCTGGATACAGTGGGGGTAACTATGCCGTTTGTGCCCGTTTGTGCCCGTTTGTGCCCGTTTGTGCATTGCCATGCTTTCGGATAGTCTACATGATGGGTAGTGATCGACTGAGTTGAACATGACTTGTACATGCATAACCGAGGGGCCTACAGACGGAGAGCTTTGCGTGTTGCTGGGGTATAGTGTGCGGGTGGTAATGGCAATCAGAGCGAGGGTCTTTCATTGCCGCATGCACGTTCATGAGCAGGCTTACGTCTTCTTATGACCTGGCTATGCATGGTGCTACACTGCCGTCTATATTGGCCTATTATAGCACAGGGATCGGGCGATAGGCCGGCATAGAAGCAAAAACAAAAGTGGAGATTAGAATCATACTTCCAGCGGGTCAGACGACGGAACGATAGTTGCCAGTATTATCGGCGGTAGCCTCGGATGACGCTCTGGATTTGCGAAATAGTTCATTACAACATATTTGATGAGAAATGTTGGTAAAAGATACCGAAATTGGTGAACACGTGTGATGGAGATTCAGACCTTCCCACTGCCACTCGACTCATCCTTCTCGCTCTCCGCGACATGCCCCTCTTTTTCTTCTCTGTCTCTTGAAACTATTTCCTGACCTGGTGTTACTCCCTCCGTCTCCAGAATATGGTTGGGTATCACCACGCCCTCCTCGGTTCGATCGTAGTTTGTGTCTTGTATATGATATATCCCCAAGTAGTAGAAACTTGCGATCCCTATCACATAAAACAATAAGATGCCACCTGCCTCAGCGATGAAAGGTATCTTGATGCTATCGAGGCCGAAACAAATTGCTTCACCCGCTCCAAGCACGCCGCGAAAGACACCAACATAGTGCGTAAGCTTCTGGGGAGAATTCGTAAGGGCGCCGATCCAGTAGTAGACGATGTTATGCCAAAGCTGTGAGAAGGTCCAGTTAAGCATGAAAAGAAAGAAAATCCATCCAAATTTTGGTTCGTCCCAATCTGTAGGGTTGGCGGGTGGATTGTTGCGATCGTAGTTTCGAGTTCGGATCTGCGTGATGTTAGTTCGTGTTACCGAGCCGTCGATGCCTACACATACCATCTCCCAGACCCACGCAATGACTAGAGGGATGCAAACACCTGTCAGGCCGACCAGTCCGCGCTTGCGGCGACCCCATCCCGGATAATCGAGGACGTATTGCAACGCCCACCCTGCTGGTATCTGTATGACAACAGCGATGAAAGAAAGCAGTGAGCGTGTGCGGAGATTGTTATTGAAAGCTGCAGAGATATAAGCGCTGACCTGATAACGGATTTCGAACGCCTACCATTTACTGATCCGCTGTATACCAAAAACCCTTCAGCTGGTAGAAATGCCGGTAGCATCATAAGGAGTATGGGGTCCGTGAAGACTAACAGATTCGTTCTGAGCTCCTCCCAAACTCCTCTTGGTCGATCAACGGCGACAACAGAACCATCGTCTCTCGTGAGCTTGTGTGGTCGAAGCAAAGTTAGACACAGTAGGCCACCAATGACCATGATGACTATGAAAGCAATGTACACTGATCGAGGTACACCAGCAACAGTATCCGAGTTCCTGTTTATGATGACTGGGATGATGCCACTAATGACTGAACCGAGCGCTTGCATGTTCATAAGTATCGTCGCATAGGATCCTTTTTCTCTTTCTTCGGGGTAGCCAGTTGCAACGTAGCCTGCAGTGATAAAGACCATTCCTGCACCAATACCGATGATAGGACCGGCGGCGTATGGGTAAGCACTCTTGCCTGTCTCATCGTAGTACCAGAGAGATCCCACGTACACAGCGTACGTTTGAACGCCAATGCACATGGTAAGACCAGGTCCAAGCTTGTTCAAGATAGAGCCACCAAAGGACGAAGAGAAGAACCATACTACAGGATGATCAGTACAGGTCACCCACAAGATTCATGTATGGTTGTTCACCTGCGCATAGCGTCGCATTGACAACCTGGACTACCTGCGCTGAATCCGGCTTCCCACCACCAGCTCCTAGAAGATTAAGCGCAACGTAGATGCCGGCAGAGGAACCAACACCAAGACCGGCGATTAGCATCTGAACCCACGGTCCGTGGTAACGAAACTGAGGAAGGTTCAGGATCCCCATGACGTGTCACGCAAGCTATCTCCAAAAAGCAACGCGACGCAAAGATGAGCAAGAACAGAGGATATTAACGACAAATGCAGAGGTGAAAGTTACACTAACAAAGAGAAGGGCCGAGGCGTGGGAGTAATATAAACTTCAAGCCATCTGGTGCTGCGCCTCCCCCAGGACCCTGAGAATCAAGAGTGGGTGCACTAAGCACCAGCACAAGCTCACACCCTCAACACGAGGCAAGCAATGGCAAGTCGCAGCCTCCACCGATAGATAGCAACTTGTCAGAAACTACCAGGGTTCTGCCGCATGGCGTCCAGGGCCCATTGATTCGTCTGCTTCATTTGGCAGTAATCGACCACAGTATCCTAGTGGCTTCGAAAGCTAGTGCGCAGTGTGCTCACCGACGAACCAAAACTCCATGATAGCGGATACTAGCGTCAGGTTTCCGTACTGGGCTAGCTGACTCGCTAGGGGCGGGCTGTCAACCCGTAAAGAAGAGCTGGTGGCCTAAGCCAAGGAAAAAGAAATTGGAGAGCATTGGGGAACGCTGGTACTGCCCTGAACGCTGCACCTTGGGAGAAACAGTGCCTGAAGATGCTGCACTTATTCAGTCATCAGATAGAACACAGCCTACACCTACTTCGATAGATTTGTGGCAAGCTTAGCAATAACTTAAGAAACTGTTCGGGTTGGACTGCATTTGACGTTGCACATAGGTGCTGCAATTAGGGTTACTAACACTCCGAGGATTACTCCACCGTAGAGTACGCTACGCGGCCGCCGTCAGCAAAACTACGACACCGAGTGTACGGATCCGATTATCATAAAGGAACTCGTGTCCACTGCAATGGGATACCCCAGACGGGCCGTCCCTGTGGCTGCCGTTTTTCTCAATCCCAGACCTGCCGACAACTCACGTTGATGCGCTTGGTGCCCATGTAGCCCTTCCACTTCTTGTAGGCTTTCTCTTCGGCTGCTGTAGAGCCTGGTGTACCTGCCGGCCAACTTGCAAGGTAGGATGGACATGTGCTAGGTATCGAACGCGCCATCGCGTGCCAGGCCCAGCGAGCGTCGCCGGTCAGATGCACAACGTCGCCACTGTGGACTCGGATGGCAACGCTTCTGGGTGCATTCTCACCCTCTCCATCATCTTCTCCTCGTGCCATGATGAAGATACCATCGCATCCGACGCTGAAACTTGCAAGCGCTCTCTGACACTGCTCGCTGACGTCGCGATGTACAGGCATGAAGTCTTTAGCTGAGTACATCAAAACCACACCAGATTCTGGCCGGATATGGGGAAAGAGGCCAGTCACAAGTGTTGATAAATCTGCCGGGAATGGCGTTGCATGCTTTGCATAGCTACGAGTAGGCCAATCGTATTGCTCGCCCAGTGTTAGCCAACGAAGCTTGGTGTACAAAAATTGCTCGTTGTTAAGCGGATTCAGCTTGTCTTGAACTTTCGGCATTAAACAGTCCTCCGGTGCTGCTCGTTGACGCAAAAAAAAGCTACTGTCGAATCGCAGTTCGTCCGATGTGGGTTTCGGAGGGTACGGGATATCATAATCCGCCTGGAGGTTGATCTTGTGGCCTGCATCTGCCAGATCTCGGTGCATGAGACATGACGTAAAAATGACCTGTGTCTCAGGGGGAAGAAGTCCAGATATAACTTGAAGGCCAGGGAAGTCGCGATGTTCGAAGATCTGCGCATCTTCTGCAGGTATAGCGAGTGGTTTGCCCCTTGCGTATGCCTGGCAAGCAGCTTCAATCTGAGTCGCGGGAATGATGCCTGCAGGGCGCCAGATGTCTTTGTGATCTTCACTAAACTGGTCGCGTTTGCTAAGGTCAAAAATGTCTGGGTCGGTATCTAGGTCAGCTTTACGCATGCTTTGATATCGCCAATGTTCCTTCTGAATGAATTGTGGTGGTGTAGCATGCGTATCATGATGCACCGAGCCCTTCTGCCATAACTGTTAGCCGAACCCGTTCAGTACGAAGGGGCGACATACGAACGCGCTCGGTGGCATCCGTGGACAAGTCCATTGCCGCGGTAGGGTAGAAGAATTGTCGAATGTGGGGACGAACTGGCACCTGGAATGATGATTGTCTTCTCAATGAGACATGTAGCCGCCTCAGAAATTGCATCAACTGCAGTAAGAGCGTAGAAAAGGTCGAAACTGAGATGCACAGAATGCTACCTAAGCTGCATAATTGGCATTACAGGAGGGCTAGGCCTACGAAAAGAATGAGTGCGAGAGGTGGCTCGTGCGTTTGTCTTATCGATAAGCAGCACAGGAGGGCCTTCAACTAGTGCTTTTCGCATTCTCAGTCTAGACCTGTCTTTGACGGCGATCTAGCTAACACACGATGAGCGTTGTACTGCCGCTCGCTGTCGTCGCTGATATTGATATCTTCGAAGGGTGAATGAAGATGTGAGACATCTATTTCGTGCAAAAACATCGCGACATGATATCAGATAGCGTATGACGCAAGTGCAGGTGAAAAGACGTAGAGAACAGGGTCTTTTGTCTAACAAAAACAAGGACTCTTCCAATACTCTACTTTCACACTGCCTAGTTTTCTACCTTGAACTGAGCGCTATCAACCAGTCATCTCATCATTTTCTATCATCAGATAGAAGACATTGACTGAGGGCTTTACTCTACCGCGCTCCGTTCAGATCCTTCGATTGCGCCGCCCCACCGTTCGTCATCGTCGCCGCTGAGTGTGCTTCGTCGTCATTTACCTCGATCATCACAATGCATGTGCACGTTGGGGCTGTTGTACCTTCGGCCTGTCCCTGGAACATGCTACCGGTAGTGTTGAAAACGTATGGCCTCTCGAGGAGTTCGATAATATGGAGGTGGTTTTTGGACACAAAACACGCTTCGTGTATATTGCGATGGTGTGAGCAATCTCTTCGGGATATACGAAGCTGGACTAGACGATATCAGTAGCTTCCGGACCGAAACTTCAAAGGCTACAATACCTGCATCTACCAAAACTTGAGTGAGCTGGGGTTCTTCTTTGTCTGCCCACATACCAACACAGTCGAGGTCACTGCGATGCACTTGCATAGCGGTGCCAGCGGGTTCGTTACCATGTTCTTCGGCAGAGTTCTCGTGCCCATGAGATAACGACGGGAGATGTACTTGGCGATCATTTTGAAAAGAGCCAGGACTAACGGCTGATATAACCACTGCCGTCGGTACTGAAGAAGCCATTCTGTTCTTCAAGACTCCAAAGGAAATGAGAAAGACTACCCACTACACTTCAACAGCGGCGCGTGAGGCGCTACTTATACTTCACACGCTGTGACATTGGCTGAGATACAACGAGCCACTCTTCCTCTGTGTAGAACACACATTCATTGCGCAGCCCCAATATTGACTACGACTGACAGCACAGAGTCGCATGACTCGGCTTGTTCATTCCGCCGTCTGTTAGTACCCCAGTGAGCTAGCTGTATGTAGAAGGTTTAGATCTTTGTTATGGAATCGGGGATACGGGCTAGGGGCCGCTACGGGTCTTGTACCTATCAGGCAAGAGTCGGAGGACACCTATCCTGGCGTGGGATCGCGGCTGTGGATACAGAACCCAAGCGAACTTCTCAAATCAACAGACCCATGACCATGGCACTCATTGCAGCTTCCGCGGCCGAATCAGACAAGAGAATTAAGAGGTTAAGGTGGGTCTGCAAACATGAGCGCCTGCCGTGTGGTGTCATGCATCGGATGTAGCCTTGCTCACGCGGTGAAACAAACTCGTTCCACGGACGAGCATAGTTACACGCGAAGTAGGGATCGGCATCCCGAGCGATTGATACAGTCCAGACACGCTCAAGATAAGGCAGCTGGAGAGCCGAATGTCTCCGCTACGTAGCTCGAGTGAGCAGTGCATCGGGCAAGAACCGTTGAGAGTGAGCTTGTACCAAGAAAGATGCTGTCTCTTCAACACGGAACCGCAAGCCGCATTCAGTTACTTTTTATCATGCTACATGATCGAACATGAATACCAAGTACTCAGTGGAGCAGAAAAACATGCAGTAGTACTTGGAGATCGGGTCATAAAGTCCCCTCCCAAGATTAAAATTACGTTGCCGAAATTAGTGAGAGACTGCCTTAGGCATGTATATTTCTCGATCTGGCCTTGATCGGTGTAGATAAGGGCTATGATGACAATGTAGTAAGATGATGATTAGGCAACACCCATTGTGCAAGGTACAGACCACTTGAGTGGTAGAAATCAGGCTATGTATATGGGGAAGGGTGCCGGCCCTCAAGGGTGCAGAAAATCTTGCAAGGCCTGAGCAGCCTTATCGGTCCAAAGAGGAAGGAATGGGAGGATGAGCCGCTTCCCCGTAGATCCTATCGTTGCTTAAAAACGTCACCGGGTAAAACTTCGTAGTGTCACCCAATGACACACTGCTGTACACTTACACAGCCTTGTTACCTGCGCAGGAGGCAGGACCACACAACCCGATCCCCCAGACTTAGTTCCATGCAGCCGTTCTTCTGGAATAATTTGGCCAGCCTTAGTATGGAGAAGTAGCAAAATTGTACGAGAACTTGGGCGTAGCGGAGTCTACTTCCGCAAACTCGAAGACTAAACGACCGCGGTGTCTCTTTGCAGCCACGCGCTTGTTGCTGAAGTTACTAGACAGCTATTCTCAGATGTACGCAACGGGAGCTGCGTACGTGTAAACAAGTAGTGACGAAAGGCTTGCGACTTCGGCGGTACTGTGCACCTCTTCTTCGGACGACAATTTCTAAGTAAGCTGATAAGGTCTTGGTGGCGTCACCGCCGGTTTGCGCTTTGATAGAAGCTTCTTCCGGTGGGCTGCTGCAGTCTTCTGGAAGCCTGCTGTTGATGGAAGGTGCCAATTCCTGGGCACACGCGGCCGTGGAGCGCCTAATACTGGCACGCTGGGCTCAGAATGATTGCTGGGTTAGCGGTAAAGCCTACATCCTTCTTTGCAGGCAAATGGCTGGAGATTTTCGCAACCAAAAGCTCAAGTCGCTATCGTTCGTGCGGTGTGGCAGCGTGGTGGGTTCCTGGTTGCAGACTTAGGCGCTCCCCCTGCGTCTGTGTGCATGAGGGTGGGTGAGCAGCTCGTTTGTTTGGTTATGAAGACGCCGGGGACGGAAAAGACAGGACCTCATACCCACAACTATTTTCCTCGTGCAAATCCTCCAAATCTCCCATGTTTTGTAGTTTCGGTTTCGTATCAGATTGTAATGGACTGGTATACTATTGCATGTCTGCAGCCTGCTCACTTACCACCAACCGCGCCACAGATGGCCAACAAGGATAGGAGGCGCGATTCGTTTGACATGCATCCTTCGCAACCCGAATCCTTCGCATGCAGTTGAAACTTATTAGTTTATGATCATAGCCGCAATTGAGCTGTGGCGCAGTGTGAGACTATCGCCTTGACTTTGGTACTGTGCCCCTGCCGAGTGAACTGCAAGGTATCGTTACGAATGTCGACATATTCGACAGCGATAGAAGATTGGCTAGATCTCTAATCTCAGAGAGACCTAGCATGTTTCATTTCTCAGTGAGAGTGAGCACTAAGGCTGTAGGCGGGTGCGGTGTCTGTTGACTGGAGGCATGGAAGGACGAGTAGTTCAGCTGGTAGCCTCACTTCCACACCGCCTCGTGAGGCCAAGCCCCGCTGGCATCGTTTGTCTACCTCAGTAGGTTAGCCAGGCCTGTGAAGTAGATATTGGCCCCTATGTTGGCAGCCACTAGAGGTTTCCATGGAACCGGTTTGCCGCGTATCGTGCAACCGAATCTGGGAACAGAATCGAGATTAGGAGGTTAGATGATGAACTGCGATGCCTTTCACGACCGACTTTTGTCGCACTGCGGCCGCGGTATTTGCGATGACATATCACGACGCTGTGATCATCTCAATATTGGCAAGATTCTTTTGACTATTGTAGAGCATATGAGTGCAAAATAATGCTCTACATTCCAGATCGAAGATGTTACAGTAACTCAAGCAACGATATAGAACCATTAGCACGAGGTTATCAGGCCAATAATCTTCGAATTCCTGATGCGTCGGTGAACAATCTTGGAAGCGACGTCAAAAAGCCGCGCCAAAGAGGGCCCGTCCTCGGCTTCAGGGTTCATTTCTGTTCAGCTAGACCAAGCAGCAAACACTATCTGAATGGCCTTGATCAGATGGATATCACACCTATCGTTCGATCGACCTTGCAGTAACGACGCAGACTTGTAGATCGTAGCGTCCACTCCTGCACGTAGATGCGTCGGTGTTGAACATAGTGGCGACATTATCTGATGTACCGTATCGAAGCCCAGGTACCTAATCACGCTACCGACACTGGAAGCGATCGCTTACTGTGGCGCAAACGGCGACCGATAAATCTTTTGTCGAACTGGATATAATTGGCCAAGTAGATCGTGAAAATACATTGTACGCTACAAAGATGGCCGTACTAACAACTGCCCAGTTTTGATCTTCAAAAGAACTCCATTAAGATGTCAGTGCCGAGGAGGTTCCTTGGCGTAGCGACCGTCGCAACCTGGCACTTTGCAAGAAAGAAACAACCCCATCCAGAAACTACCCATACCAGGTTTCACAATAGTCTTTATTCAAACGGTTTTCCTACTGCCGATCCGGCACGGTCTCATTTGTCGTTGTGTGGGGGAATTGGATTGGCTGCGGCAGCAACTTTAGAAGCTCGAATAATGGCATCGATCTCACGGGACATATTGTCACTCCTAGGTCTTCCAGAAGACGCACAAGTGCACCCACTGCTTGCTGAAGAGCCGATACACCAATCTTGCGTCAGAGTCAAGGGTGGGGTGTACTGGAGCATCTCGCGTGTGAATGTTGCCAACTGAGATCCAGATTGCCGGAAATCGGTTGCAAGCACAGCCGCATGATATGGGCATGGGGCGGTTGAAGGTAAACGCCGTATTTCGTTGGCCGCTAAAGAAGACATGGTGTGGTTGTGGTTTTCGATAGAGAAGGCATCGCGCCTACTGCGACTGCCCATATTTGCAAGGTTTGCGAATCAAAATGACCGTGTTGGTGGTTGGTACTGAGTGCTGAAATGTAAGCCAAAGTCTTTCGAGACCAACCTCAAGGGAGAAAACTAACATCGAACTCACCAGCAACTTCGACAAGCTGGATTTCGAAGGTTGATTTGATACTGGAAAGTCTGAGGTGGTTGATGGTAATGTTGATATCAGGTCGGTGCTGGGACCTTTTAAGTCTATATGGTGCCCATGTATCCCAGACTTGAAGCCAGTGTGGTTGCTTCGCACGTGTTCGTATCTTTCACTCCTTTTCTGACGCACTGTCTTGATCTATTACGGCAACGTGAAGCATGGAGCTTCACTAGCTCTGGCCGTTTTGGTAAGAGCAGCAATGAACCAGGGCATGGTACAGGGTTGTAAGCTGCATCGTTTACTTGTTACCCAAGTCGTTGGATCGTGATGCGATCCGGTGGCGTTTCTGCTCCCGGTGCTGGTGTGAAATCTTTCGAGCTTTACCTCTCTTTAGGGTCTTACTACTCACAATCAAATTCGTTGTACACAAGGGCATTAGCCGTCTGTCATCATGATACTAGAGTATCACGGGTATCTTCTAGATGCGTGAAGATATCAGGCTAGACGTCCAACAGATCCGAGTCTTATCGTACTGGTAGACCAATCGCAAACTTCCGGCTCAGCCGTGCATCTTCAGTTTCATGTGTGTACCTTCAGCGGAGAAAGGGGGTAAAGAGGCCAGGACATGGACCATAAAACTCACAGACACCCAGGAAGAGCATCGGCCGACTCAAGTGCTCCTGTTTATGGAAGCGTAGATGCAGGTCGCATACCCTCAGCATGGGGGCGCAGGCTCCTGACTATGTCGATCTCGCAAATGTATGGGCTTGGTGCGTATCAACCCCTACCTATCCCGTTGTCAGAGATTCGTGGCGAGGGAACTGAATGTCTTGCGGACGAAACGTGTTTGCGCTAAGCATGCAAATAAGATACCCGAAAAGACGCGAACATATGCAGCATCAAACAAGACCTGCACTTACGATGGCACGTCCAGGATTATAGCAAGTGCTGGATCCACTGGTAAGCCCTCAACACTACTCAGTCCAAGATAAGCACTAGCATTGTAGCGGTCCTGCAGCCAGTTCTGGCAATCCCCCTGAGGAACCCATCTGTAGGCCTAGTCCCAGAGCTATAGGCAGGACAGTGGATCTAGCAGGATGCGAGTGTTCACACGTCACACCCCCGATCTAGCTGACAGATGACAGATGCAGGTACCAGTCTCCAGAACCATATATCTTCGGGCGCTCGGAGCACATACGGCAAAGTCTTGGCCACCTGAGATATGGGTCGGCATTAGTAACACTCACTCGAAAAGTTGGCTAAATATGAGTCCTCGAGCATTCAGTGACTGTCTCGCCTTCCTTGGTGCTGTAGTCGCGACAGATGGTATGGACCATCATCTCATCATCAAGAGGCTCATACGGGTCTGTTTGGCTTCAACCGAGGACTTTCGATCCCATTATGAGTGCATTTCTGAAGTTCCGGAGGGTTCCAGACAATGAGCCATACAACGCTGGAGGTGCAAAGCAGATGGAACTGTTGTCCGAAGCGTCGCAGATGTGAAATTTGCGTGGAAGGAAATTAGGCAAACGTCCGTGCCATCGCATAGCATGTCCAGGTGATCGTCTGATCCTGATACCCAGCCATGGCAGATGTAAGATTGTTCCTGCATCCGATTTTTGCCATGGTGTTTGCTGCCAATGCCTTGATTCGCTCAGACGGTCTGTTTCGAATGTGCCTCGTAATTTCCTAACAAACTATATGAAGAAGATCCATGAAGACAGTAGGCGATGCAGTAACAAATGCTCAAGCCTGAGGGCAAAGACCATGTGCTATCCCACTTAGGGCTAGGCATGAATGCGTTGTCCTACACACCATCAGACTACGCTTCCAACGCCCTGGAAACCGGTGAAAAAGGCCCCAGCCAACGTGCCGATCGTGGTACTGAAACACGCAGATGAGGTAGTGATGGCGATTTGGAAATGAAAGGCCTGGTTACTTCTTCATTTCCCGTGTTCAGCACTGCGTCCGCACGTTGTGCCGCCATACCGGTGAGGTCGCTAATTTTCGTGGCATAATAAGAGCAAGAATGTTGAGTTTGGTGGCTGTGAATCAGCTGTGAGGGCTGTGGTAATCCACAGGCACATTCATGCCGTATTGAGAGCGTAGGCGCGCAGTTGACGCTTTCGCACACGTGTGGCGCAGTCCTGCAGCCCCGCTAGAGTGACGTAGACAGTATATACAGAAAGCCTGCCGTCGATGAAAGAACGCGTTTCGGACTGGATACGCGGAATGAAAACGATGAGGACCGGACTGCCCATGGGGTTGCTGTTGTGTTCTGACGTGGGGAACCGCGATGTTTTCGCGATCCGCCAGCGGAATTTGCCGCTCCACAAGATCGGGCGCGGGGGAACCGAGGCCCCTGTCAGGAATTGTTGGAAGCCTTGGATAGCCGTAAACCTCAAATTTTTGCCAATTCTGATGCTACGGCTCCTGGAAGCAATTCTCATACCGGCTGCGACACGATGAACGGAACGAAAGGCACCAATGGCAGTCCAACAGGTCCCAAACTCCTGTGGGAGCATCCTTCTCCAAAAACGACACCCATGTACCAGTTTCTCAAATTGGTGAATGAGACACATAATCTGCGGCTTTCCGACTACTCGGAGTTACATGCATGGAGTATCAACAATGTCAACAGCTTCTGGCAAAGAGCCTGGGATTTCGTGGGTATCAGGCACCAAGGAACCCCAATATCAGTCAGTCGTCTTGGGTTCATGCACATTATATTTGCTTACAATGGATAGGCTGTGGATGACGACGCGCCCATGTTTCCTCGTCCAGCTTTCTTCCCGGGAGCAACACTCAACTTCGCCGAGAACCTCCTGTTCCCCACCGCTACAGTCGATCCTTCCTCACCTGCTGTTATCGCCGCAACAGAAACCACAAGGGAGACTGTGACATGGCAGGAGCTCAGGGACAGAGTAAAGCTGTGCCAAGCCGGAATGATACATCTGGGCCTCAAGGAAGGCGATCGAGTGGCTGGCTATGTCGCGAACCACACAAGCGCCTTGGTAGCAATGCTAGCTGCGACGTCGCTGGGAGCAGTGTGGACAGCAGTCAGCCCAGATACAGGCGTCCACGCTGTGCTCGATAGATTACGTCAGATCGAGCCGGCCTTGCTCTTTGCAGACAACGCTGCCTTCTACAACGGCCGCAGCCATCCAGTACTACCCAAGGTTGCCGACATTGCGCGAGACCTGCCATCTCTCCAAGCTGTTGTTATCTTCCCTACTGTAGCCTCAGTACAGTTCGATGTCACCTCAATTCCTGTAAAATCTGGCAAAACCTACGATTACGCAACATTTACAGCACTGAAGTCAATGTCAGAGCTCGTCTTCAAGCAATTGCCGCCAGACCATCCGGTATATATCTTGTATTCAAGTGGCACGACAGGTGCACCCAAATGTATTGTCCATGGAGCCATCGGTACACTCCTTCAACACAAGAAAGAGCACATTATTCACTGCTCGATGACACCCCAGTCACGGCTCTTTTATTTTACAACTTGTACGTGGATGATGTGGCATTGGTTGGTTAGTGGACTGGCATCAGGGGCTACATTGGTACTCTATGATGGTTCTCCATTCCGCTATGTAGACAAGTCCGACCCGTCAACTTCCGTTGCAGACGACCTAGCGATGCACCGTCTGATAGATGAGTTCGGCATCACCCACTTCGGCACATCCGCAAAGTACCTATCTATTCTAGAGCAAAAGTCCGTTGACCCATCCGCTGCTGGACTTGTCATGGACAAATTGGAGGCGATCTATTCCACGGGTTCGCCACTCGCCCCTTCGACGTTCTCTTATGTATATTCCGCCTTCCCCTCGACCATCAACCTAGGCAGCATTACAGGCGGTACGGATATCATTTCATTGTTTGGCGCACCGAACCCACTTCTACCCGTCTATGAAGGCGAAATCCAAGGCGCTGGTTTAGGCATGGCGATCGCTGCGTATGACTACACAGGTGCCGACGTCTCAGCCTCGGGCGAACCGGGCGACTTGGTCTGTACCAAACCCTTCATATGTCAACCTGTGGCGTTTTGGGGACCAGAAGGAGATTCGAAGTACTGGAAGTCATATTTTGACAAGTTCACGAACGAAAAAAAGCAGCCCATCTGGCATCACGGCGACTTTGTGCGCTTCAATCCCGCCACTGGTGGGCTATGGATGCTCGGACGCAGTGACGGTATACTCAAACCTGCAGGCGTACGCTTTGGATCAGCTGAGATATACAATGTGGTGCTCCAACATTTCCCGGAAGATGTGGCAGATGCGCTTTGCATTGGGCGAAGGAGAGAGTCTGATACAGATGAGACGGTCGTGCTTTTCCTGAAGATGGCAGAAGGCCGTCAAATTTCTGACAATCTTGTTGGAAAAATAAAGACAACGATCAAACAAGCACTCAGTGCGCGCCATGTTCCCGCTGTCGTGGACGAATGTCCAGAGATACCTGTTACCACTAACGGGAAAAAGGTAGAAGGAGCTGTCAAGCAAATACTTTGCGGACTCAATGTTAAGACGAGCGCGAGCGTAGCCAACGCCGAATGCCTGGATTTTTACCGGGACTGGGCAAGGACGCATTGATTGTTCAGTTGAGATTACTCTGCCCTATACTGAACGCTGTGCAATGTTCCCATCCCACCTATCAATTACCTGTCTGGCTTGAAAAACAGCCTCCAGCCGCTGATGGCAGTGATTCAGGTGTAATCAACGAGTCAGAGCCGCGTCCAGGAATCTCCCGACTAGCAAGCCTCACTTCAACTGCAACCAGGCCAGCCCGTCACACGTTAGATGCTCGGGGTCGAGCTTAGTTACACAGTGTTGTAAAGTGCAGGCGAAAGGACAGCGCTAGCAGATCCTTTCAGCCAAAATTAACACCTCGTACTATCTGAACTACTCACGAGCTTACGCTCTTGCCTAGTGTTGCCGACCAATCCTCCCATAGCCACATCAATTCCTTCTCATTACAGCCATTGCCGCTTCTCTCAGAAGTTCTCAGCAATCATCTTGTCAACTTTGCTACACAATGCATCGACGATAGTTACTTCGGCCTCGAATGTAGCCTTGACAACACCCATAAACTCTTCTGGGTAACGCACCAAAACAGCGATGGCACCGTCAGTCGTAGCCACTCCATCTCCTGCCCAGCCTCTTGTAACCACAAAGATATCGGAAGTACTGATGTTGTTTTCGGTGTTCGCAATATGATTGTGCGCGAGGAAGGCGATGTTTTCTGAACGAGTGAGTCAGTGTCGTAAGTGAGATGGGGTCTGGCACATACGAGCTAGAACGATGACAATACGCTCAAGCTTAATTGCTCGATTGGTCGCTGCGACCTGGTCTACAGGATCGATTTCTTCATAACACTCGTTGCGGAAGGGACGTAAGAGGTCGTAGATGCGCTGTTCGAGCGCACTTGCGGGCTGGGGCGCAGACATCGGGCAATGCGGTTGCGGCTCGAGGTCTGAAGAGAGTGCTCGTTGTCCACAGGTGGTATTGCGAGTGAGAGAGCTTGGAAAAGCGGAAGTTGCAGTAAAACATGATGCCAAGCCACTGCAGTTAAACATACAAACATTGACTGTACAGTCTAGATGCTCATCCTCACCGCCACTATCACATGCTGCCGTGCCTCGAAATCCTCCCAGCACTGTTCTTGTTGATACATCTCCGTATGTCACACGCATCTTTGAGACTCTTCCAATCACCCTCTCTGTCTCCAGTTCCTTTGATAATAGCACCTGCTGCTAACCTTGCGTTTTCCTGTCTTGCTAACACACTTTCTCCCCTTTCACCTCTGAAAAACTCTCTAGCACCCTATCACACTCTTGATCAAAACTTCTACCATGCCATTTTCATCGTCCTTGTTCACACAGCAGCACATAACTGTATGTGTTCATCCCGATTCGTTGACGAACACACCCAAGGCGGCTGATCCTTATATCCCTTTATTCAAGAATACCGGTTTTGAGAGCCGTCGGAGATGTCTGGTAGGGAAATCGCTCTGCCGTAGGTGATTGGGGATCATCCGAAGATGAAGGCTGGCTAGATACGTTCTCTTTGCATGTTGGCCAGGTTATGACTGGGATGAAGTGGATGGATCAAGTACATACCGTAAAGTGTCATGAACAAGCGTCTTTCTTGTAATGACAATGCGCCGTTGGTAGAATTCTTGGAGCATTCATCGCAGTAAGGCTGTAGAAGTCGTAGAGTCGCTATTCGGGAAATTCAATGGTCATATTGGGTCGATTTACTGCGCAAGATAGGCATATTTCAACAGTGGAGATTATGAACTGATGATCGTTGAGAACGTCGTTCCTATTGTCCTGGTGGAAACAGTGGGCCCGGCGGAGTATCTGTGCGCCAAGAGGGAAATATATGTCACCGTAAGAATCTAAGTTGGTGATGAAGTACCGGTACACGGCCTTGAGGCTTTCCAGATGAGCCTCTATGTCTGTTCCCATACTTTCTTCTTCTTCCTAGGCACTGATACGTGATGTGAACCCTTCATGCTATCACTAGCCGATATTTACAGCCTATTGTAGATGAACTGACACCAGGTCGAGAGAACGGTGATAGAAGCGAAGCTTCACGTAGTCGGCTAACAGGTTCCTTCCAAGAACTTCTTGTCCAACAAGAGAGCATCGATCAAATTGCTTGCTAGCCCTCGAAGTCACCATATCCGTCATTTCCTTCCTTCGCCAGGATATCTTTGATAGCCTTGTCCACTTTCTCTCCCAGCCCGATTACGACGTTTTGACCCCAATTTACCTGCTTCCACATGACGACTGTAAACTTGCCTGGGCCGTCGTGAATACAGACTGTGGCCTTGTGGCCGACTTCACTGTTGTTGGGTCCACGGACGTCGATGACGGAAATTGAGAGCTGGGAAGCGCGGACACTAGGACCGGCAGTGTATTTCACCAGAAATGTGAGATTTCCTGAACATGGTTTATCAATTATTTGAATTTGAAGAAGTGGGAGCTACTCACCAGCGATGGTCTCAACGATGTGGGAGGGGAGTTCATCGCGGCGAGGGTTGAGATATGCGAACATGTGCTGCAGCAGAGGGTCACGGATTGGTGTAGGAATAGCCATACTGAAAAGACGTATGGTGTGAATACTGGGTATGTTTGAAGGAAAATCAGCTGCGGCGAGGGAAGGTCGAATAATCCGGGGCAGTTGGTCTGATGAGTTGGCATCGTTGCTAAACAAAAGCGGGGCCAGCACACGTCTTCACCAATTAGAGACCAGGCGAACTCGGGGATAAGATGATGTTGGTATAAATTTCGTGTGTTGTCGTTATGATACCAATATGATGCTAAGCCACCTGTCACCAGCACCCACCGCCTGCTTCTCGGTGCTGCCTGCCCAGGCGTATACCGTCGGAAGAAATACAATACCAAATGCTTGTTAATACACAATAGAGCCGCCTCATTACCCTCCAATGATACAATAGAATATACATGCAATACCAAATAAATACCCTTCCTGACCCACACGTCAGCGCTTGACCGCGACGCATTATGACATCTACATTGCTCATCACCTTCCCTCTTTGATCTTCACGCAATCAGCAAATGCGGGAAAGTTGCCTCTGAAGCTTGGGCCCAGTGTCCAGTTGTTCAAATCACGGAGATGCGTTTCAAAAGCCGGGTTGATGAGCCATTGATCATCTTCCTTGGGCAGCGGGCCTATGGATGTGATACCAGCGGACTTGTTCGCAGCAGGGGGTTGCGGGGTCGAAGGGTCTTGCGGCGAGCCGGCGTTTACATGTGTGGAGAAAGGCGAGGACACGGATACGGACGAGGTTGTCGAGAGGGTGTGGGTGTGAACTTTTGAGGCCGGGAGGAGACAGTCGCGAAGCTCATAAGGCCAATTCAGCGAGATGGTAGTTGTGAAGGGAATGAAGAAGTTCTCGAAAGATACGGGCGGTTGGCTAGTGACGAGTCTGTCGCGAAGGCGAGGCCTAGAGTAGGTTAGCCGTGCTCTCTTTCCAAACAGTTCGTAGAGTAACGATTGGTACGTACCATGGAAGATGATCAATCCACAAAGCGTGGGCAGTGAACAGCTGAGAAGGTCGTGGTGTGACCCAGTGCGGCAACCGATCGTAGTTTTCCTGCGTAGGTTCAATCTGCCAGCGCATGACCAGGAACATGATGAAGACTATCGCAACCTGCTCTGGCCTACCGCAGATGTCTGGAAATGTGCGTAGAATGTCCGTGAACAGCTTTGACAGCGGATGCGCATCAACTACACGGTCGGGATACGCTAGTGAGGTGAAGTTTGGGTACTGTGGTCCGACTAGTGTCTTCATGGGTACACCCTCGGCAGCGCGATTTTGTCGGTCTTGGAGGAAGTCGAGCAATATGACATCCAGAGGACATGTTGCCGGAAGGTTTCGAGGGAGTGTGAGGTGCGCAACCATGCTCGGCGCATACATGGCATGCTGGCTGCTGCTCACATTGCTGGGTCGCGGCTGCTGCGGTGGAGGCAGGTTTGGATCGACAGCTCTCCTTTGCCCGTTGTCGAGTATAAAATCCACGCCCAGACGTTCGTCGAAGGGCATCTCAGTCTGTAGATGGGGCGTCCGCGACTGCTCAAAATGGGGACCGGGGCTGCCATTAGAGTAGCGGCGCAGGTGGCTGTTTGGCGCATCGCTGGGATACAGCCATGCTCTTCCTCCCTCGGTCACGCTCGGTGAATGCACGCCGTTCTGGGGTGAGGCCGTGGATAGCTCGTGCGAGGCAATGTGGAATTGTCGTGGTTCGGCAGGTTGCACAGGCGCGTCGCGCTGTTGGTGAGGGTGGGTGGGAAGGGGGGACCGCTCGGCGGCGGCTGCCAGTTCTACGTATCGTCAGCTTGATTCCTTACGAAGTGCCTGGTCAACATGCCATTGAGACCGCCCGTCGCACGAACGATGGGCTGGATGATGCTCAGGACGCTCTCCAGCCTCTTCCTGATATCTGCGTTCTCCGCCTGGACCGCCTCTTTCTCGCGGAGGACGACTTGCAGGTCATGGTACGGCTGCTGACTCTCCAGGTCCCGGATGCGCTGATTGAGGCGATCGATTTGGTTCTTGGTGCGCTCTCGAATGGCACGTTGAGCTTCGCGGTCGTTTGCGCGCTTGCGGGCAAGCTGTTCAGGCGTGAGATTGGCCACGCCACGCGAATTGGGGCCAGTCCTGCGCTTTTTGTTGGGCTGACCATCGCCCGAGCCATCATCTCTAGGGGCCCCTTCGGGTGTATCTGCCTCCGCCGGCGACGCCATGCTGATCATGGATGTGTGGGTTGCGATTCAGGAGGAGAATGGGCAGCCCCGGTGGCAGGATTCTCCCGAGTCATGAGCTGGGACACTACAGCAGCGATGACTTTTGCGAGCTGCAGGTTAGAGCTCATGGGGCATAGTACGGGGTAACCGAGGAGCGATTGCGGGGACTATCGCCAACCTCGGGATGCTTGTCGGATAATGCCCTCCGCACCTGCACGATTAGTCTGCATCCCCACTTGCACCATGGGGTAGCTAGCTGGGTTGGGGTTGGGGTTGTTGTTGATGATGATGGTGGGAGCGTCCTGTTCGCATCGCATGTACCATCACAACGACACCATGGCAGATCAGAATGTAAGCAAACTGGGCATCGCTTCGGCGACTCTCAAAGCCAGTATGCGCTACGTCATCTTCTCAAAAACAAACACTAATCTTGCCAACAGTGGGCTCAGCTCTCCAACGCTCCGTCACATCACCATTCAAAGGCGAAAATGGGTCCAACACGTACTTCAAAGATGTCATGCTTGCCATGTTCCGAACCAACCTAGGGAACCTCGATCTTGCGCAAGACCGGTACACGACCGGCGCATCGTCAACTCCCACATACATGCAGCATGCGGAGAAATACAAGTTCGTACCTGATAGCATCAAGCTACCTAGTGGAACACAGGCACATTGGCTGGGTAGCAGGAGTGCGAAGACGATTTTCGTATACTTCAATGGCAAGACGGGACGCTCAGAATTGGTAAAATCCAACTAACATGAATAGGTGGCGGCTATGTAACGCCCTGCACTGCAGGTCATATGCTGTGGCTCGACGACTTCCAAAAGTCCCTCGGTCCCGATGTATCCGCACTCCTCCTCGCATACGACCTCGCACCCGAGGCAAGGTATCCCAGCCAGCTGAAGCAAGCAGTCGAGCTACTTGATTACCTTGTGCATACAGAAGGCCGTAACCCTTCCGATCTGATATTGGGCGGCGACTCCGCAGGCGGCAATCTTGTACTTGGCCTGCTCTCGCACCTCGCACACCCACATCCTGAGATCGCCCCGTTATCCATTCCGTCCAAGATTCACGCGGTACTGCTCATTTCGCCGTGGTGCTCTTTGACACAAACCAATACACCAGCATTTGTCACAAACGCGCAACGTGATATGTTTGACGCGCGAACCCTCTCTCGTTGGGCATCAGCATTCCTAGGCTCCGACTCTCCATTTGCCGGCGATTTCTACAACGAGCCTGTTCTAGCAGCTCCAGAATGGTGGGAGCCTGTTGCCGATGTCGTAGAAGAAGTCTTGATATGGGCGGGCGACAACGAAATCCTAAAGGATGGCATCGAGGCATTTGCGAAGAAATTCACACAAGGTTTTGGTAGCAAAGGTGGACTAGTTACTACTGTAGTTACACCAAAAGCGTGCCACGACGAGATGATCTTCGAACGAATACTGGGATACAAGGGTGACTCGGGCACGGGAAGTCAAAAAGTACTCGAAAGCTGGGTCAGGGCAAAGCTGTAATGATTAAACCTGGAATAACATATACTTTCACTAATGATCGATCCACCACGCACGATTGCCATCATTGACATTTTGACAATCTGTAGCATATCTTGCCTTACTCATTGTAGTTTTGGTTGCGTCTGCGCAGTTCTTCGGCTTCCCGTATTAATGAGGTAAACAACCTAGGGCTGGAAACACCATACGTAGGTCTTTCGCAAAAAAAAGCAGAGGTTGAAGCAAGGAAATGCTCATCGTTCTGTAATTGATGTTTTGAGAAGGTCGAATGGCATGTTCACCAGGCATCTACGTTCCTCTAGATCTTGCAAGAGGACGTGATGACGACAGTTGCCCAGACCACAGGTTACACATGACATGAACCTAACGTGGAATGGTTTGTTGTGGCGTGTCGAGTATACGAGAATCCGAAGAGGGACGCAGGGAGCGTGGTCGGGCCATTCAGAGACCGACCGCAGACCAACGTTACATAAACTTGTTCGTATAGCTCCTCGGACCTTGAAAGTCGGTACGTCGGAGGCAAACATGTATATCGACATCTACGATGATCACGTTCGTCTATTGTAATGTGGCTTCTCGCCCCCGTGAAGCTCGCCGCGGAGTCGCTCTACGCCTCATCGTGACGGCATCATCTTGTGCTGACCGCTCCGCACGCGATACCTAAATCACCATATGTGGCATTGCAGGCTGCAGCCATGGATAATAATCCACAATCCTGCAAAATCCCACTAGCGATGGGACGAGAAGCAATATGAATTACACGGTCATGACGCGTTGTTTGGAGTGCAGGTAAGACCCAGGCTTAGAGGCGTCACCACAAGCGTTACATCAGCATTGATACGTACATAAACTGCTGTAATCAGGCCCTACATCAGAATCATTCAAATACCATTCGACTTGCATCCCAAACATGCCTTTCACTACTCAACTCCGCACCATCTCCAGACCTTTCATCCAACAATCACACCTTTTCAAGCAAACCTCCATCAGAATGTCTTCAACCAACCAGCACGGACAGGGTGCCTCGCACGCCACTGGACAGAGCGTTGTCCCAAACAAGGTCCAAGAGGCTGCCCCTAAGGGCCTCGAGGAGAGCCTGCCAGAGAGTGTAAGTCCACAACGTCTGTACATTGCGACTTGACGCTCGCTAATGTGGCCGTAGGTTCATCCCACCGGCAGCAACCCCAACAGCCAATCTACAAGCAAGACCCACGCTCTTAACGATGGCGAGGACTCGGTCGTGCCCAAGAAGATCCAAGAGATCGTTCCTGAGTCAGTTGAGCGAGGTAAAGATCCTCCAGCTGTACAATAATGCCGCGATGCTGACAACGATGTAGCTCTCCCCAACTCTCTCCACAACACTGGAGACAAGTAAATACATTCTTCAATGACTAGAATTATTGTAGGCAGATTGCCTCTGTAGCAATAGATAATGCATCAATGTCAAAAAGACTTCAAACCAACATCTTTCGAGGTTACTATACCGTGTGTTGGCCCTGCGAAACGGTACTTGTTCATTCTGAATCGTGTTTCAAGATTTTGGAAGCTTGCTATACCCCATGTATGATCGTCTTTGACAGGTCAACATGCCCGTCAACTGAAGAGTGTACCTGACGCTAATGCTAGGCCGCGGTAAATATGACGTTGATGATGCCCCACACACCCCGCCAGATCTCCAGCCAGATCTTTTCCTAGTAATCATTGCAACACCACGCCACTCTTTTGACGTATACGCAATCCACCATGGCTTCCGCAACAGCTGCAGATATCCAGGGACCATCTCATCCCAATCCAGAAGGCCTCAACACATCGGCCAGCACGCAATTTCCCCCTATCAACATTGGCACGCGCAACTCGGTACTCGCCCAAATTCAAGCTCGCGCGGTCGAGAGAAGCTTGAAAGATGCCTACCCGGACCGGACCTTCAATATCTGCCCTGTTGTGGTGCAGGGTGATAGGGACAAGATCACACCCCTGCAGCAATTGAGCCAGGGCGAGAACGCGAAGAGTCTGTGGACAGGTGAACTGGAGAGCATGCTGGAGTCTGGCGATCTGGACATCATCGTACACTGTTTGAAGGGTACTTCATCGAACTCAGATACTAAAAGAGCGTAATAGGGCAGACTAACAGTCAGCATAGATATGCCAACGCAGCTGCCAGATCACCTCGAGATCGGCGCCATCCTCGAACGCGAAGATCCCCGCGATGCCCTCTTGATCTCCCCTCGTCTGCCGAAGGAGACTACACTAGCGACCCTCCCTCAAGGTGCTACCATTGGTACGTCATCTGTACGACGAGCCGCTACGTTAAGAAAACTATACCCACACTTGAAGTTTGCCGATCTCAGAGGCAATGTCGGAACGAGGCTGGCAAAGCTGGATGCCGAAGATTCGCCATACTCGGCCATCATTCTTGCTGCAGCCGGCTTGAAGAGAATGGGGCTCGATAATAGAATCACACAATATCTGAGTAGCACGAGCGGAGGTATGTTGCATGCGGTTGGTCAGGGTGCTCTGGGCATTGAGATCAGGAAAAACGACAAGGCCATGAAGGACATCATGAGCGGCATCCGATGCGAGCGGACAACAAGAGCCTGTTCGGCCGAACGAGCGCTACTACGCACCTTGGAAGGAGGCTGCAGCGTGCCTATCGGTGTTGAGACATCATGGAGAGGCGGCAAGGGCCTCGCAATCGGTACCCAACCAGCAAAAGACTACGACAAACACGGAAATGCAGTAGAAGAGGAAGAGCCAGATATCGACGACCAAGAACTGGTGTTGAGTGCCATGGTAGTCAGTGTAGATGGCAAAGAATTTGTTGAGTATCAGGCAGCACGAAAAGTTCGAACAGCAGAAGAAGCAGAAGAGATGGGACAAGAGGTTGCGAAGGTCTTGATCGAAAAGGGCGCAGACAAGATACTGGAAAAGATCAATGTAGAGAAGCAGTGGGCAGCTAAGAAGCAGCTGGAGGAGCTCAAGGCCAAGGCGGCCAGCTCATAGGTCGATCACCGGAGTAAGTGATTACCTACAAGTCGGTGAAGCACATGACACTAGATTCATAAACAAGACACTTTGAGCTCTCTTGCTTCATCCGGCTAACCAGCCTCTGCCACGTCCCATTCAGACACACGCAACCGTCTTGTCTATTTGCAGAAGAGTATAACAGACATACTTGTCAATGTCAGCACTTGTAGACGTGAATGAGCGAGCTCACAGTACGAGGAATTCATCAGTCTAAGACGGGAATTCGATTGGCTAAGTCGTGAAAGTATAAACCATGCCTACAAAACGGTTTCTCAGCAAGGAAGTATATTAATCCTCATACCTACTCTCAAGTCCCAAAGCACATATCTGCAAGCGCTGCAGGAACATAGCACCAAAAGCATCAATATATCTCAAAGCAACAAGCTCAAATCGTCATACTCGAAGTCATACGTTCAGCTCTACAGCCCTACTCAGGATATGTGTCAAAAACTTTGGACTCAGTACAAAGACTGCAACCACGAACACACTCCGATGGCACGAATTATACGTTGTCACATTATCGACGACGGCCTTCCTGAAACAGTTTGTAGGTTTTACAACGTCAAAAGGCGGACGATCAGATGTCCAGGTATGTGCAATGATTGTGCAGCGTTAGGCGTCGTGGCCGATGAAGGGTTCAAGGGAGGCAGGTGGGATAGCCGGTGAGATGCATGCAGGCAACATACAGCAGAGGAAGGATGTCGAGGCACATAAAGCAAGCTCTGCAAAGCAATGGATATAGGCGGACGCGCTTGTACTCTGCTGTGAAGGCGTCAGTAGTAATAACTATTGCACGGAACACAGGACTGGGCACTGTACGCACATGCTTGTTTACGACAAATCATCTAAGATGTGCTTGTAGCACAACAAAAGGACCGTGGGTATCATTGAATGAAAAGAAACTACAAATGCAAGGTCTACATGCTCATTCTCTATTGTTGTGGCTTGTACACCATGCCTCCAGTCCTCGTGTAAGCATCTGTACTCGCCGGACCGGCCCACCGTCTGCTAACCTCCTCTCTGTGCTTGACCTCCCTCTCATTCTGTACCGTGACACAGCAACAGCAGCAACAACCCTTGAGCAGATCGCTTCCAAAACTGCCATCGAGCTTATACGCACGCCGTATACGTGTTCGTTGTAGCATGGGAAACAGCCACCATAGTCCGCATGACAATCCCATAACTATACAGTGTCCATTAGTGGAGCTATGCCCGAGCATGTCTGTGGGGTCTTGCTTTGCAGATTTTTGAGAAAGGCGATACGAGGTACGGCCGTAAAGAATGCAAGGACAAAAGAGACCCGTCAGACAGGTTGAAGGATCCGGACTGCACGCACAGAGACCGTTCGACCATTCTTTTGATTTCTCGAGTTCCATATTCGGATGCGAAATTTGGCCTGGTTGGTGTGCAGCAAAATCCAGTCCGTTAGGACCATGTGCAGCATCAGGAGAGAAGACCGCATGGAAGTTGTTGTTTTGACCTGATGTAAAGCCGTGCGGTGAGTAGGGCTCGTTTGGGTATGGCGATATTCGGTTCGTGGGAGATGTTGGATCGATCCGTGGCTGATCTTTGTGCATTGAATTGGCAGAGACAGGAGTAATTGGTGTCTTGTGCGGTAATGGCGAGGTCTGATGTGTACCTGAAGGTGGTGTAGGAGGGATGGGAGGCATGGCATACGTCCGGATGTTTGTGTTGATGGGGGACAGATTGCTCATCTGCCGCGCGTGTCTGCTTTGTTGTGTATCAACTTCGGATCTCTGTTCATTAGGTTGTGGCTGTGGTATTGGAGAGACGGGCGAGAAATGTTGCGTTTGCGATGTATGCTGAGGCGAGACGGGAGAGACTGGAGGTTTAACGTCCTGCGCGTAAGACGACGGCGTGTAAGCCGTTTGGGATTGGGGCGGAACGACCGGAAGTTGCGCATCGAGCATCGATTGCGGGCGCGGATCGATAGGCGTGTATCCCACTGGCGATGTTGGCAGTGATATTGGTATCGACTGTGGCATAGGAGGATCATTTGGCGAAGATGTATATACAAAGGCGCGCATCTCCGCAGGTGTTTGCGCATAGGAGAAGTGCCTCGATGCATCAGTGCTAACTTGGGATTGCTGAGGCTGTGTCGGCTGCTGGTATGGCTGATGCTGATGCTGTGGAGTTTGTTGTTGCGATTGTGGATAGGCCGGAGCATCTTCTTCGAGAGGTTGCTGCCATGAAAACCTGTTGTGTTGTCGGGAGGTCATTCTAGGCTGAAGCTGCTGGCTGTGTCCATGCTGTCGCGGATCCATGATGCGCGTTGGTTCACGGAAAACGTATGCCTGCAATCGAGGCGTCGAGAGATAAGCTGTATCGAATGTGAAGTGGCTATTGACTTTGAGTGCAGAGCCAGCGGCAATATCCGGTGGCACAGTTAGTTGTGAGTTGTCCAAAGGTAAGCTGGATTATAGAAGATGATCAAGCCGGGGGCCAGGAGGTCTGATATCAGGTCAAAGGCCTGCACGTCAAGTCGGTACATGCACAAGTACGAGGTCCAAAGAAAGCCAGCCCTGCATCAGAGCCGCCTTGCGCTCCGGTTGGCTCTTGGCCCTGCCTCATGTCGTAGGCGAGCAGCATAGTGAATGGAGATTCGTAGAGCTCCCGCCGTAAGATGGCCCTCTTTTTAGACATGCAGTGAGGCGCGGGCTTGGCCAATCGAGGCTGGAGTTGAGGTGTGACAGCGTCGCGGAGCGAGATGGCGGGCGCTTACGGGTGGCTCGGCCCAGATCCTCTAACCAATCATGAGGCTGCCTCCTCCACTACGCGTTTTCGATGACCATTGTTGGGTCGCGCCGATGGATACTCTCCTGCATCTAGGCAAATATTGTTCATAAGTGGAAACGATGCAGACTGAACATGATGAGCACAGCCTCAGTGGCGCAGACATAGCGGGTCGAACCGTCGATTTGTTTCAAGCCAACGACGCTTGCATCATGGCAACAGCATTACAATTACGCTAACAGCATTCCAGTAATATTGAACAAATTACCGGTGGATATTGTGGTTGGACTTTGAAAGAACTCCGACGCTGCTAGTGAAGTCCCACGACACAATCAAGTATGAGATGGTCAATTGATCTGATTCGAGGCTATACAAGGGCAGCGGGTATGCGGCACCGTGGAGGTATTATGGCGATCGAGGTGAATCGGATGGAGACGACGGTATAACCTATGCGTCCTTGTCCTGTTGAGCCTTTCCACGCTCCTCCTTGTTCTCCGCACCAGGACGCTCGGTAGAGACAGTTCCTTGTAGCTTAGCAGTCTCAGCAACACCCTCGCCCTTCTTGCTCTTCTCGGGTTGCTTGGAAATCTGCGAGGTGTGTTCGGTGTTGTCGTTGGACAGTCCCTTTTGCTTGCCTGACATCTCGTTCTGGCTCTTGGTCTCCTCCTTACGGGGATCGGGCTGTACCAGTTAGCGTGCCATCAACATTCAACCTGCAGCTATACTGACCTTGTCAGATTGGTCAGGAGATTGCGTGTCCTTCTCCTCGCTGTTCTCCTTGGTGGGCTTGGATGGGTTCTGCTGGTCGCTCTTTGGCTCCTTAGATTCGTCCTTGGACTCTTCCTTGGATTCCTCCTTGGATTCCTCCTTGGTCTCCTCTTCAGGCTCCTCCTGCTTGTTCTCCTCGCCTACGGTAGATCCGGTACCAGTCTTTTGAGCACCGCCCTCGCCATGTGGGTCGCCGAGAGGGTGGTGTTCGGCGCCGTGGTTTGTATCTTGGTTTACGACAGTGTAGAGACCAACAGCGGTGCCAACTACGGCGGCGGCCATCCTGAAGATCCGATTAGCATCAAGTGTGTATCGAAGACTTAATATAAGAAGTAGGCAATCTGGTTGCTTTACAAAAACGGAATAGTACTCCCACACACACACTCCATGCTCTATTCAGAAGTTGTACACTATTCCAACCAAGATATACGCCGCATGTCCACGCTCGCGCACGCCTGAATCATCGGAAAGTGATTTGACATACCATGGGACATCACTGCTCTTAGCATCGCCCTCGGGACCGTGACCGCTGGCATATGTTCGGCGTTGGACAGCTCGTTGCCATGGCTGGAGCTCGGCAGTGCGGATATACCTCGCTGGGCGGGCAGCGCGAGCTAATGAGGAGGCGCGTAGTGCGGAAGACCTGATGAAAGACATGGTGAAGCTGTAGATGGATCAATTGAAGCTCGCGATGGGCAATTGGTGGCAGAATCGGAGTTGAGATGCGCGTAAGAGGAAGATCACGTCAGGTCGTGAGAATTATCGGTACGTCACCGGAACAGTGCACAATGTGGCCCCTGCTCCCGAGGTCTAGCTCGCGTCCTTGCATCACGTGTGGTCCTCGACATGTTTGATCCGACACTTTTACGGTCTGTAGACGGAATGCATGAAGCTTTGACGTGTGTACGCTCGTTGGCCTTTGTTATGCTGGTTGGAGCGAGCTGTGTCTCCAGTCAGTCCGAAGCAGCAATTGTCCGAGTAAGCAGTGTTAAGACACGCCGTAGCTGTCTAAGTATTGCATACAAAGCACGTATTTATACGCTTCACTACAGGCTTTGTCCAGCAAGCATAGAAGAGTAAAACAGTGCCATACTTTTACCATGTTGGGAAGCTCAAGGTCCCCTGCGAAGTCACAGAGGCCGTGCGTAGGCTGGAGCTCTCGAAAGCAACGCGCAGGCAACAATTGTCCAAAACCTTCCATCGCGCTCTTTCTCTTCTAAACCGGCCCACGGGTACCTCGCCTCGCACAATAAACCAAAGCTCTCTCACCAGCTTTTCTTTTTGTCTCTCACTCGCCGACCTCTCCACTGCGATTTTGGAGCTGCCCTGCAACCTCAACCCCACCATAGCTGCCCCGCCACACTGCACGCGCCCTAGATTGTGGGCTCACCTTTGTGATACCAGACCTGCGAAGGGCTGCAAGCCTTCTAAACACCAGCCATGGCGCCCTCTTCGGTCCCGCCCAACCCGACCGCCCATAACGTAGCCCAGCTGCTTCCCCGATTCGCCGACGATGACCCCGACTTCCGCTTCATGGCCTTGAGCGACCTACACGACATCCTCCAAGTAGCGCATCCTGGCCTGCTCCTCCACGATGATGTTGTCTCGGCAAAGACGGTCGAGGGACTGCTCACAACACTGGTCGACACCAATGGCGAGGTTCAGAACCAAGCCCTCAAGTGTCTGGGGCCCTTTGTCAACAGGATCAATGACAAGACGCTGCCTGTCATGATCGACAAGCTCTCTACTCTCCCCACAGGCAACACAGTCGACCAGTCCATACCCGCCATGGCCCTGCGAGAAGTCGTCATATCACTCCCCCGTCCCACCACCGGCGCTGCGCGCAGCAAGTCGGTACTAGATGCATACAGCGCCATCAGCAGGGTCCTGATTCCGCGTCTGATCGGATACAATGTCATACCACCAGCCCAGCAGGGCTTGACTCAGCCGCCCAAGGGCATGTTGCAGGACGATCTGGAAAAGGGCTCAGACAGCAACGCCCTCGATGTTCTCATCGAAGTCGGTCGGTGCTTTGGTTCCATGTTGCAGGATGTGGAAATCCAAGCACTGCAGCAGATTACTTTTGCAATCCTCGAGAACGACCGAGCAAGTTCCATGATGAAGAAGAAGTCCGTCACAGCCGTCTCGGTATTGGCTGGCTACTTTTCAGACCAGCTACTGAGTAATTTCCTTTCAAAGCTCATCGAACTTTTACGTGATCCCCATATCACACGCAGCAAGCGGAAACTGTACATCACCATTCTAGGATCCATGGCCCGTTCCATTCCACGTAAGTTCGGTCCCTACCTGAAGACACTGGCGCCTTTTGTCCTCAGCGCATTGAGCACACAAGAGCAAGATGAAGAGATGGACGTCTCGGACGACGAAGGCGAACGCGACCCCGAAATCGACGAGGTGCTGGAAGCCGCCCTTATCGCTCTAGATGGCTTCCTTGCCTCTTGCTCGCAGGACATGCGCATGTACACCGACGAAGCCATCGAAGCAGCAACGCGCTATCTCAAATACGATCCGAATCTCGCGCAAGACGATGATGAAGATGACGACGATATGCCGAGTGACGAAGAAGATGCGCTGGAGGGCGAAGACTTTGAAGAAGAGACAGGCTACGATGATGATGAGGACGCGAGCTGGAAGGTCCGTAGGTGTGCAGCCAAGGTGCTGTACACCCTGATTTCTACGCGAAGCAATGGCGATCTTCTCGAAGACGGAACCCTTTATGAGCGGGTTGCCCCAGCACTTATAACGAGATTCAGGGAGCGGGAGGACAACGTCCGTCTGGAAGTCATGGCCACGCTATCCAACCTCATCAAGAAGTCGGGTGACGGCCCCTCGCCTGTCAAATTCTCGGATGAAATTCCTCAAAGCGGGATGATGCTACCACCGCCAAGCAAGAAGCGTCGCCGTGGTGGTAGTGATGCCAGCATGTTTGACCTGCAGGCTAGCTCATCTTTGTCCATGGGATATGCTTCACCAGCACCAGCTAGTACACCTCCAGTCGGTCCCCGGGCCAGCTTAGCCAAGCTCAGCCCGGACATCGTCAAGGGCATTGCGCAGCTTCTGAAGCAGTCGTCATGCCCGCCCACTACTAAACAGGCATGCATCTCTCTAATCAAGGACATCGTTATCACCCAGCGTGGTGGTCTGGATGGTTATCTGAACCAACTCATCAGCCCTGTAGTAGAAGCTGCCAAGGTTGCTGGGGGCACCACAAGCAGTGCTTCCGCCACCGCCAATAGTTTGCGCACTCAAGCATTGCAGCTGATAGGAGCCATTGCCGACACTCATCCCTCCAAGTCCATTCAGCCGTATGTGGCGTCCATCATCGACGCGCTTCTTCTTGGGGTCAAGGACAAATACAGCAAATTGTCTATAGAGGCTCTCGCAGCAACAGAACAAGTTATCAAGGCGCTCACACCTCCTCGAGCAGCCACATCCGGAACGGAGAACCAGCAGCATCTGGAGCAACTATTCGATGCGCTGTTCAACCGGATATCAGCGAATGACGCCGACGTTGAAGTTCGACGGAGTGCTATCCACGTTCTGGGACTGTTACTTGGTAGGAGCTCTGGCGAGCAGGGCCTCCTTTCATCACAGAAGCGAACATCTGGACTTGAACTTTTAGCGGACCGCCTGAAGAACGAGCTCACACGGCTCGCTTCCGTACGTGCTGTTGATTCGGTTGCTGCCCATACCAAGGCGCAAAACGAGTTGTCAGCCGAGTGGGTACAGAATGTCGCACTGGAACTGGCTGCGCAACTGCGGAAGGCCAGTCGTGTATTGCGTGGTGCCAGTCTGAGCGCCCTCCGTACTCTCGCACTGAATTCGCTGTCGCGGAGCCAGCTCGATAGCCAGACCAAAGCGCAGGTGGTGGAGATGCTGCTACCGCTGCTCAACGCTAGTGACCTTCATCTCCTAGGCCCGGCTCTTATCATCCTGGCTACGTTCGTCAAGGATGATGCGCAAACCACAATGACATCCAACCTCAACGGGGCTCTTTGCCAAGTTGCTCAAGGCTCAATAAGCGGTACGCCGTTAGATGCACTTCTCAAGCTAGTGCGTATTATCGGCGAGCAACGCGCTGGACAAGCCTTAATGCAAGCGCTGCTACAACAGGTTGGTGTATCTGGGCATCCAGAGGTTGTCGGCAAGGTCATCGGTAACCTGCTCGTATATGGCGGCGACAGTGTTGGCGTGAAGCTCGAGCAATTCATCACCGAGCTTGAGACTGCTCAGGACGACAAGCGAAAGTGTCTTGCTCTTGTTGTGCTTGGAGAGTCTGCGTTGCGCCTAGGCGCTCAATCTACCGTCGATCCGAAACTATTCATCAAGTACTTTTCTACTAAGTCCGAGAACGTGCCACTTGCGGCTGCTGTCGCGCTTGGCCGAGCAGGTGCTGGAAGCGTCAGCAAGTATCTTCCCGTTATCCTGTCAACTATGGGACAACCCTCTTCTCCGCAGTATCTCTTCCTACACTCCATCAAGGAAATCCTTCAGCACGACGATACAGAGTCGGAGATCATTCCGTATGCATCAACACTTTGGCAGAATCTTGTCGTTGCTTCTCAACTCGAGGATAATAAAGCTATCGGTGCAGAATGTATTGGCAGACTTACCATCATCGATCCCAAGACTCATCTTCCTCAACTTCAGGTAAGGTCTACTTCCTATATGTGTCTTCAACAGCTAACCAGTAATCTAGGCGTTCTTGAACGACCGCAAAGGAAGCTTACGTGCTATGGTCATTTCTGCTCTACGATACACCTTCACCGACACCGACGAAGCTTATGACGAATACCTCAAACCGATTGTCGTACCTATGCTGGTACAGATGCTTAACGAGCCGGATCTTGAGAACCGTCGTCTAGCTCTTATGACATTCAACTCTGCCATGCACAACAAACCCGACATCATTCTACCTGCGCTAGACCAGCTGCTTCCACTGGCTATGAAGGAGACCGTCATCAAACCCGAGCTTATCCGTGAGGTTCAAATGGGTCCTTTCAAGCTCAAGGTCGACGACGGCCTAGAGATCCGCAAGAGCGCTTACGAGACTCTCTACGCTCTTCTTGAGAAGGCTTTTGCACGGTTATCGCCCATCGAGGTCTCAGACTTCTTCGACCGCATTGTCGCTGGTATCACTGACGAGCACGACATCCGAATCCTATGCAACCTTATGCTCACGAAGCTCATGGTAATCGCACCAGACCAGGTACGCTCGCGCCTGGATTCGCTTGCAGAGAATTTCCGCATTGTACTTGCCGTCAAGCCCAAAGAGAACGCCGTTAAGCAGGAGATTGAGAAGATTCACGAGGGTGCTAAGGGTGTGCTCAAAGTTTCCATTCAAATCAACAAGCAGATGGGTGCCGAGGCTGGCGTAGGCCAGGACGACTCACAATTACGTGTCTGGGCACAGTACTGGGATCAGGTTCAGAAAGAGCATGAGAAGGGTCTCAAGGCTGTTGCAGAGGAGCTCAAGGAGCGTGATCGTTAGTGGTGAACGCCGCAAACGATCAAGACGCCTGTATCCTTCATCTACCTTGACCAACACCACAGTGAAATTTCCCTTCCTCATGTCCTTAATAACAGGATGGATTTGCACAGAAATGTCCGATTATGCTCCTGTTCTCGATTTTCAGACAGGGAAGACACTCCTGCGGGCCTGATAAAACATGAAGGAATGTTCGAATGCATGACTCGAGAAGAGGGGAATGCATGGATTAGAAGGAAGTATTCCATAAGCGCACAGACGCAATGAATCCAAAAACATGGCATCATCGTAGCAATCCAGAGTAAGCTACATCAAGCAGTGTGACGTGATGTTATACAAACAAGCCCGCTATTCATCAGTGGTACTATATGGACACTATGCATTACAGCTACACACCGTCAGATATTCTGTATCAAGTTGGCGTGAGACATAGCGTAAACGTCAGGGTGTCGCATAGCTAGGGTACAGCTCTAAGAAATAAGTAATCCCTCTGGACACTGACCTGGTTACTGGAACAACCATAATCGAATATCTTCTTACACTCAGCCCCCACAAACCACATCCCTATTATAGCTCGATATATCCCACTACACATCGACAGTAGTGCTCACCTCTCTCAATAGTTTCTTTCACTCGTAACATCATGTCTTCCAAACATTCCCATGGCTAGTAGCGAAAAATGCGCTTCAACAACTGGTCTCGCGATGAACGGATAGTCTGTATAGTTTCCATCCCCCGTCGTCATGGAATGATCGGTAAGCGCCTTGTCTGTAACTGTTTCATTGATCCACTTTGCAAGCGATTTCACAAACAAAGCTCTCGTCTGGGGTAGGCTCGTAGCTGCGGCCCACATCTCCCAGTCACTCTTTGTCCACAGATGTCTATTATCGAGAGGCACACCGTATTCTTGGGCGACAGTAGGGTAGAAGGCTGATTCCATGAGGAAGAGGGACTTGAGGATTGAGCGGGGGTTGAACAAGAGAGCCAGATAAATGCTATAGAGAATGCTGTAGGAATTGGGGAGCTGATAGGCTAGGAGGGTATGGGTATTGGTGGTATCGATAGATGAGGCGGCCGAGAGCTCGTAGTAGTCGTATGCTAAGGTTACATATCTGGTCGCTAGTGTGATGTCTCCGAGAGCTGAGGCAATACCACCCATGCAGTTTATGGCCACGATACCTCTTATCGCGAGGTTAGTATTATTGGCGATGGGATCGTTAAAATCATCTTTGGTCTCGTCAATATGGGTCTATACGCGTTGTTACTTTAGAACATGACTTACCTGTAGTAGTCTGTTGTTCAGGATATAGGCTCTTTTCAATCACGTAAACCGTCCGTCGTTTGATTATATCAAAGTGCGTTGCCAGATATCCAGTGTTATTAGTAGCCATGAAGTACGAATAAGCCAGGATGATCATGTTGGCGCCCTCTTCAACAGGCATGGCTTCTTCGCCCCACTCGCCCGGTATGCTTGAGCTGAAATAGCCTATAGCATCTGGATAAAAGCGACCAATATCATGCATGGCATATTGCTCATGGTAGAGTCCAGAATCCTGGAACTCGAAGATGGGCTTAAGCAGCAAGCGAAGAAGCTCAGGATCTGCGTAAAGCCAAAAGGGCAATGCAGGATAGATCACGTCAACTGTGTTCACCTTCCCGTCTAAGGAGATTTCTTTCTGGAAGATGGTTGCTCCCGTAGCGTTGTCTGCAGATTCTGTGAGAACGTTCGCAGCCAAGATCTGGCGAGTGGAAAGTGTAAGAATGGCATAGTAGGACTCCTCTTCCGACATAGAAGATACTTCTGTACTGTCATCTTTCGCTCTATCCCTAGCGTAGTAGGTATCGACGTCATGGCGAAGTTGCATGGTTCAAACTTTGGCCTCTTTCGCAGAAGCGGTGTAGTCTTGGTAGTGTTTACTGATCATGTTGTTGATGGTGAAATAACAATTATTCGTCATCCACCATGGCTGAAGCTCGACATCCCCGATGGCGGTACGGTAGTGCACATCAGGCTCTTGGGTCGTACTGACGGTGTATAACACCGATCCTGACTGGCTGGCCGTGAAGGCATGGGAATAAGCGAACACAGGCATCCTGTCGCGGCTGATCCTGATCAAAGGAACGATCCAGTGCGCCGTCGCGAACGAACTGCTTCCGTGTAGTGGCTGCTAATCCATTGGCGAAACTGAATTCTGTGGCATGGCGAGGAGAAGAAATGTAGTGTAGCTTGCCCCAGTATGGTTCACTTCTAAGACCACGTTCAGACCATGAAACCTGATCCAGGATCTCTGCTTCCCTTCGAGCTAGTCAGATACGTACCAAACATGTTCTTCTTTCAATGAACTCACCAATGGTATAATGTTTCGGGAGTTCCTGTGCCCTTGGTTGGGCATTCGTGACCATCGAAAGACTCGCTGGGACGGTCGATACTCCATCGCATTGTTGAATTGCCATCCGCTAGCCAACTGGTATCCACATCTGAATAAATTTGTACATCATGTGAAGTTCCATCGGTGGTGATGTACGCAATTTCCAGATAGCTGAGCGGAACACTACTCTTACAAAGATCTTGCGGCAGGATAGGAGAAAAGAATCGCGCCTCGACTCTCACGGGTCCAGCGTCAAAAGTGAAAATACTGTAGCTATAGTTACGTGTGCGAAGTCAATTTATATCTCATGTGCAGTTCATACAGGAATGTTACGTACTGTGAGTCGTAAGATACGGTCAGCGGTATTGCTTTATGGAGATTGGTGACGTCAGGCGAGTCCCCCATGTATTCGTAAGACGTTCCATCCACACGTATAATACCAGTCCATCCTATATGTCTTCCGTTCCAAAAAGTAATGTTTCGATTGTTAAGTGTGCTGCCACCATAAGTCGTGCTCCAGGCGCTGGTGTAAGGCGACCGAACTGCCAGAAGTACTGAAGGTGGTCGTAGAGGCGAGTATATTGGACTGTATATAGTGAGCAATGCTTGAGTTGTAGTGACGATAACACGAACTGTGGCTGTGGCGCAATTGCATGGCCTATTCCAAGCAGCAAGAGGATGTACAAGAACATGTTCTAGGAACTTGCTTAGGAGAGGACCATACTGCTACCTCGGGCGATCTATTATACTGAACCGATTCCGGTACAGAATTCTGTACTCTTGTTCAACAGTGTGCAATACCTACCAGGAGATGCTGAGCCAAGTAGTCGGAATGTTACCGTGACACGGCTTCTTGCAGCAATTCGTATTGCAGACCATGACTATGGATAACTGTGACAGGCTAAAAGCCTATCTAGGCAGGTCGTAGTGAATGTAATAGTATATCACTACGATGTCCAGAAAAGAGCAGTCGAGAGCTGTTCACATAACTCTATCGAGAGGGCATCGAATACACCATGTCTCGCATCATATCTCTAGATAATACTCCTTTGATTGCGTGAGTAGGGCGATTAAATATTGCTGGCGTAACCTCTTGTCGTCGGGCAGGCGGACACTTGTATTCGCGTGGATCATCGCGTTGTGAGAGGGGCAATATTGATTGGTAACGAACCACGAAACTTCGAGGAAAAGGGGTCATTGACACGATGCATTGCGAATCGTTCGAGGCGACTGTACTGTTGGGGGAAGGGGGACGAGAACTGCTGACTCTAGCGCGAGGGGTCCGGATCCGAAGCTTGGAGCGCGTCATCCGCTCCTGCCTCCTCCGAGCCCCGTCATCTCCGGCTCTGAAGAAGTCCGCCGCTGCGTCCAGGTCGTCCGTCATAGTATGATTCTGACTGCAGCCCGTAATCTTCTAGGTCTGTTTAGGCAAAATATGATCCATTTCCCGAAGTAAGCACCACGTGCGACTGCCTACGGATCCGCCAATCAAGCTTGCCTGACAGTACAGAGGCGTGAGACATGAAAGGGATGACTAAGTTCTTTGCGGCCTGACAGACGCACGACTTGACACTTGCAGCATAATCACCAGGTGGTATTGGATTAAGAAAAATCGGTATTTAAGAGGCTGATGATACCCAAGCATAAACCCGCAGAACTTTGATATGGCTTCTAACACTGAACACCAGCCAAAACAGGTCGCTATCTTACTTGAAGGCCAAAACAAAGTCGATGTGTATGAAGCCACAGGTGGCGCCGTTACTTCTCAATTCGCAGCTCACAACTTGTCTCTCCTCCCACCCATACCCCCAACCTCGGTTATCCACGACAACGCATGTGGTGCCGGAACAGTCTCTCGCATAATTCTTTCCTCAAATGCGCTATCAGATCTAAAGATATACGCCACGGATATCGATCAAGTCTTCCTCGACAAGCTTCGATCAGATGCAGATAGAAACTCCTGGCCGATCTATGTGTCCAACCAGAAGTCTGAGAGTCTATCGTTTCCCGACAACCACTTTACGCACTCTATCAACAACATCGGTATTTTCTTTACTACTGGTGCTGGTCTCGACGGTGCCAAAGAGATCTACCGTACACTTCAACCTGGCGGGACCGCTGTAGTAAATTGCTGGGAGGATGTCACTTGGTTACCACCCTTTGTGCTCGTACATCAAGCACTCCGTCCAGGAAACCCCTACCCAGCACCTCCCATCATCTGGAAAGACGGGCAGCAAATCCAGAGAGTGATGTTGGAAGCAGGCTTCTTGAAGGAGAATATGAGAGTCGAAAGGAGCGAGGCGTGGGCGAAGACTACCGACTTGAAGGACTGGGCAGAAAAGTCTTGGGCGTATTTGGGTAACATAGGGGGCTGGAAGGAGACGGATGGTGAGAGATGGGACGAAGCTGTCGATCTACTTGCGAAGCATATCTTGGAGCAGGAGGGCACCAAGAAGGTTGGAGAGGAAGTATGGATGAGGGCTAGTCAATGGGTGGTTATCGCTCAGAAGTAAGCTTCGCTAGAGTAGTAGCATAGTATGTTCATCTGCGTCGTGATACCATGCTATGGGATATTGTCGTCTGTGGTGTTAGGGAAAGGTTGGGAACTACAGTATCCAAGCATGTACTGCAGAGCCATCATCAAATTTCATCAAATTCGATAACCTGCGTTCTCTAGCATGATAGCCATCGGCATACGCCACACCCTTAACTGTACATTTCCACAATTGGCTCCTAGACACAACTTATAACAAAATTGCTAGCGCTGGAAATCAAGTCCAATTGTTGAAGTTGATTGTTGGGCGAGTTGGGCGGGCCAGAAGGCGGTGGTGACGGCGTTGTAGGATCAGGTTTCTTTCATGGATATTAGTTCATGTTTGATTTGTATGTTCAAATGCTGAGAACCTACCGGGCCGTGGATTGCAGGCTGTGCTTTACCAGTTGAGCTGGCTGAGTTTGGGCGTGGCGGCGATGGAGGAGTGGGAGGAGGAAGGGGATCTGGGTTTCTTGGTAGATGTAAGAGGGACTGGTCAATGAGACACATGTTCTTTGTGTAATTGGTGGTTGTTGATTTAGTTGGACAGACAACGCTGTTGCTTAGGCTTTGATAGATGCTGTAGCTGTATCGTATTAGAAGATGTTATGGCTTTTATGCAAGAGGTCCTAGAGCGCATCGAGGACATTGTATATATACTTCTCTACTTGATTGAATGTATTGTGTTGGTACATCATTGAAGTATGACAGCGTTTCGACTATCCGAGTGGTAATCCTATGGCAACGCAAAACGATGTCGCGATGGAGATTCTTGAATGGAGATCTCCAAGTCGCAGACGTAAGCAATCGACCAAACAGTCGACTCTCGCTCTTGGGTGTAGGCGTACATGTCAGCATAGCGACAAGTGACGTTGGTTGTCAACGGTTGCGCCCTCTTCCAGGGCTGTCTATGTTCTTTTGGGAACCTTTCAGCTGTTTAGTTAGTGCATTCCATGAAACTGTGTGCCATGCAATGTGGTGATGATATGTTACCACGAAACAAGGAAGCACAATCAAGCCTCATGTTCGATATTCATAAGCTCACCGCGATGAACAGTAAACATTAAGTATGCTACATAGATATGTACACGTGCAGTCGGACCTCGTGATAAACAAAGTAAGATCAGTCTCCCAGAGACTAAAGCCTGTCTAACGGAAAGTGGTATATCAAGCACCACCCAAAGCGACCACAAGAAGTGGTGCTTGTCTATCATTCAACACCGATACAAAAGATAATTATAAGGTGTAGCGAATGTATAGAGTAAGGGGTATAACGCAGAAGAGATGGTAAAGAAACAGCGGACTGGCCGGGTATCAGAAAGAATGAAGAGGGTGAATATTCATGCAAAAGGCCCAAAAAACCAGATCGCTAAAGGACGTGACAAAAGAAAAGCAGAATATAAGCAAAGAAGAAGCAATAAAGGCAACGTTAGAAGTAAGCAGTTCAAGCCATCATCATGAGTCTTGTACCACGCTTCTGGAGATTTCGCGGTCTGTAATTGCCCGGGCCTAGGTTACTCCTCGGAGGAGCTGCGGCACTTTGCGCATGTCGATCACAGTATCGCCGACCAGCGACCTCGAAGTAACCGTCGCGGAGGACGATGCGGCAGGTCGTGCATGTGAAACATCTTGGATGAAACTTTTGGCGCAAGTCCGTTTCGAGATATTGGCCTTCGATGCCGCGGTTGCAGGCATTGCACAGAGATCCGTTGAGCTTGTGGTAGTGTTGTTCACAGTATGGCGAGTTCTCGAAGACATAAAACTCCGCTGTCGGAAAGGGATCGGCGCATGTTCTGCAGACAAAGCAATGCTTGTGGTAGCGTCCAGTAAGGCGACCAGAAGAATCCTTCACGGACTTTCCAACGATCGGTTCGGAGCACCCGCGACAGTTGCCTTTGCTAGAAGCTTTGGGTCGGCGCACCTCTTGCTGCTGAGGTTCGGGATCGGCCATACGCCTCGGTGGGCTTACATTGACTTCTGCTAGGTCCTGCGGAGATACCGGGTCGAATGTGTCGCGTGGCGTCGGCGCACCCATCTGTATGGCAGGATCCATAGGCGACTCTGGATACCTTGCATATCCTCCGGGCGGAAATGTGTCCTGGCGATATCCCGGTGAGAGCGCACGTGGATATGGCTCTGCACCATCGGGCCTCATGTAGCTTCGAGGTGCTCGAACAGGCCGTGCTTCAGCATAGGACTCTGGGCTTGCGCTTCTTTCAACACCCTCTTCAACAATGTTGTCGGGACGACTAATCTTGGAAGTTTGGCGTGAGTGCGCAGCTTCAGACTCCGGTGGGCTTGACCTCGAGCTTGCTACGCTTCGGTAGCCAGAGCTGGCGTACGAATCATCCGAGAAGCCAGAGTCTGAAGGCGTGTGAAGCGCGTTCAAGGACGCATCACCAAGCCCAGGAGCTGCCAGTGGCGGTGGACGTAAAGTGTGAGACGGCGCGAGGCCTCGTGGCATATCACTCTCTGAACCGCTTCGGCTTGAACCTCGAGAAGGAAACATATTGTTCGAGAGAGACATCAACTCTGGAGGTTGCAGATCAGTCATATCAGATGGTGGTAGATCTTTCTCTGACGGTCTCCTAGGCCTTGGTGGAGGTTCTCTCCTTTCTCTACTATTCTGTCGTGACGGATTTGCTCTTGCCAAGTTCTCCTGAGATGCCTGAGAAGGCTTCGTAGATTCCCTCTGCAACCGGTCCAGGAAAGCGTCAATGCCTTCGGCCTGTTCGGATGTGGTTGGTAGCGGCGGCAAAGCATTGTTACCGCCCATACCCGGCTTCGGGCGGGATGGGAGGCCTATGCTGCGGTTGGAGTATGCCGAACTTCGTGACGCATTCGAAGTAACAGATCCGCGCTGTTTCGGCATGCTCTTGTTACTCCCAATACTATCCTGTGTACCCGTCCTCCTATGGCCAAGTGCTTGCCCGTGCTCCGCAAATGGTCTTGTTGCGCTCGCTGTGCTTGGCCTTCGATCTGCCGTACCGTCAAATGGCCCTGGCGCAATGCTGTTCATACGCTTGGTCACATTTTCTCCGCCATCGAACCGTGGGCTTAGTGGTGCAAAAAGAGGGCTCGGCTGAGCATAGTTTTGTTGGTAGGGCTCTAGTCGTTCTCGTGGTTGAGGTTTGGCGTTTTTGGAAGCACTGTTCTTGGACGGAAATCGCGGGAAAGCAGAGTCCAAGTTGGAAGTGTAATCGGGCGACGGGGGTGCCATGGATCGCGGAACAGGGCTTGTCACACTGCGGTTCATCTTGTACGGAGACTTTGGCGGTACTAGACCTGGAGAGCGACTTCTGTGATCACTTTGGTTAGTCATCGCTGATGGTTCTAGCGGTCGAAATGGCCTGTCTAGACAAATCAGCACGAGGTCTACCAGCAACAGTGGTTTCCTGCTCTGCTTGCTTACTGGCTGCGTTTGAATCAATCCGTGGAGGAGGAGGCATGCGACCCGATTGCGGTACACGGTCCGACCTGTTGCTAAAAGTTGGTCCACCAAAAGTTGCTGCGCGATTGAGTTTCGGCGAAACTATAGAGGGTGGAGATTCTGGAGAGACAGTTGAGGTGGGGGACATGGGCTCGGGAACCGTCGTTGCTAAACTGATAAGCTTATGTGTATAGTCGTGTACCGTATTGTACTCACCCGATGGGGGTGCTGCTGCGCAAACATGGTCGGCTAAATGAAGAATATCAATGTCCACAGCGCAAGATGAACACTTGATGGTCGGAAGAGTGCTCATTCGCTCCATGTTGAGCGTGTTTGCAGAGCTGGTTTGAGGAAGAAGTCCAAGGCCGTTCGTGCCTGGACATGCAATGTAAGGCCGTTCACGTCCAGCGGTATTAATTCGTAAGGCGATATGAAGGTTGGTGACATGAAGTGGGAGCAAGTCATGCGGCAGTCTTCGAGGACGGATGATAGATGGGCGCGCCGAGAAACAAAGCTGAACAGGGTTGTTCGATCCTCAGAAACGGTGTGGGTGGGCCTTGCTGAATCAGGGGAAGCATGCGGGCATGGTTCCGAATTGGCTAGCATTCAGGGACGGCAGCGGGATAAAAGCTAGCGTCACTGCATCCTGCGGTTTAAGAGGCTGTTTAGCCCCACAATCGACACGCGCAATGTTGGGTATTTGATGCTAATGAATTATGATCAAGAGAGCGGTTATGACCGTGTCTGGGCGTTGGCCACACACAGCTCGCATTGCACAATAAGGCTGATCGGCAATTAGACACGAAGGCCCAATAGCGAGAGGCAAAGCGCACAAATCGCTTTCTTTGTGTGTACCCTTCACGTAACTCGCGCGTCCCTGAAAATTGGCGCGAGACGTCGTGCGAGTTGGTCTCCATGATTCGACAGGCGTGCGCACGGAGCGACGACTTGTACCTGGGCAAATCGTGTGGTTCCCTCTGTTCCAGCGGCGGCGACTTGCGATGAAACCATAGTAAGCGACGGGGAGTCTCGGACGCAACATCATCGCCGATACACGATGTCACGCCTGCGGACCGAAGTCAACAGAGTTCACAAGCTCAAGGAGGTCGCAAATCGCGGCAGCAACGCTGCCAGAACAGTAAAGCCAAGTCCTGCTACAGTGAGCAGGTGGCTGGAGGCTCTGATCGCCTGCTGCCCATGCGCTATCAAGCCACCAGGGCCGGACATTACTCTTCGGCGTGATTGGCCATATGCGACGTCGTTCTCGCTGGTCGATCTACGTTGCATGTAGCAATTATCCATGGCTTAAGCGCCCCTTTCGCTACGTCAACAGTTTCTCGTTCATGATCTTTTCATGTCGGTGTGGACCACGAGACAAAATGCTTGATCTGTCGCAAGAGCCAGAAGTTTCAACCAGTTGAAGGCATACCATTGCGCCAACAGCTGCCCCTGGAGGATGTCACTCTCCCTGCCCGCTCTGCATGTGTTGACATGGTTCCCATGGCGAACTGCGAGGCTGATTGGCGATCAGCAAACTTCACATGCAGGTTGCCGCATTCGTTGTTCCTGCAAGCGATCCCAGGGTCTGGTTTTCAATGTGTCTGCCATTACGGTTAATACTATCGATTTGTTGTTGGTTTCGTGTAGATATTTCGCAAACAAGCAGCATCTGTCATCTGTCAACAGTGGCTGTCTTGCATGGCGGCTGCTAGACAAAAATGCGTTGCAGATGGTGTCGCGTGCCTTTCCTTCGTTCTGTAAACATTTTTGACGCAGAAAACGTATCGAGTGCTGCCGTCGCGCTTGACTGACGACACCACTGTGCCTTGAAACAGTCCGTGGCTCAGAATCCTCCAAATGCCATGCTTGTCATTTCGTGGGCAGACGTGTTTTCGCATCTGCGCAGAAAGTCATGAGACGTCCATTACAGGCTGGAAGTCCCCGAGGCCCCTTCTACGGGAGTACGGAGCACGTGATGGCGGGGTACGTATCTGTTGAATACCTAGGTAGTATCTGCCTATACAGGTACCTCATAGGAGGAAATAATAAAATTCCACAGCGGTACACTCGAGGATGCGATGACAGCTGTCCATGCAATGTGCCTTCGCTTGAGACTCATAGAGCGCTCTCGTCCGGATCGCTTACACAGTCACCATACCTACTGCGGTTGTTGTTGCTGCATGTTGGGATGGTGGAAGAAATAGTGGGGCATGGCGAGCATCGCGAACACTGCTGCTGCGTGCCCATTGGTGTTGGACATACCGAACAAGGTTACGGCGATGTAAATTAGTACGAAAAGTGGGGGGTATGGAAGGTAAAGGCAAAGAAGCGGTGGGTGAACACGCTGTCCGGCAGCAGGCGGGAACGATCGCGTACGATTATTGCTAAGTCAGCCGGGACACTGGAGGCATTTATATCGCAACTCCCCTCCGTGTCTCCTCACCCGCCACAACACACCACCGATTGTAGATAACAGCCGACTGTCAAGCTTACAATCTCTCTCCCTTCTATCAACCACACCCAGATTTCCCCGGGCCATTGCCCAGCTGTCAAGACGTTTTCCAATCTCCTCAGCTCGTATGTGCCCCGCTATAACCCCATGGGGACGCTTTATACTGACATCTGGCAGGATCCACAACCCATTCGCCGGCCGACGCACTTCTCCCTCTGGGGCAGCGTCGGATTTAGACTTCCGCAACTAAGTTCACCAAGTCAGAAAGAACTTCAATTGTAAACATGGCACCACACGCAGAAGACGGCGTCGGTCACGCGAATGGGTTCGATGTGAAAACGGCTCCCAAGGATCTCTTTGTTGTCAGCTCTCCTAACGTAGAGTACACCGAGGAAACCATCAGGTCAAAGTACACTTACCGTACCACCGACGTTACCAAGAACGCCGACGGCAAGTATGTGGCTATTCCCAAGGAGACGCTCTACGACTTCAAGGTCGACCGCAAGATCCCCAAGACCGGCGTTATGCTGGTTGGCTGGGGCGGCAACAATGGCACTACGGTCACCGCTGGTATCATCGCGAACAAGCGAAACCTCGTTTGGGAGACCAAGGAGGGCAAGCGTGGCGCTAACTACTATGGCTCGGTCATCATGGGATCTACAACTAAGCTCGGCGTCGATAGCAAGACTGGTCAGGAGATCCACATTCCATTTCATGACCTCCTGCCTATGGTCCACCCCAACGACCTTGTCGTCGGTGGGTGGGACATTAGCGGGATGAACCTTGCTGAAGCGATGGACCGCGCCAAGGTTCTATCGCCGTCTCTGAAGTCCCTTGTGCGTAAGGAGATGGGCGCTATGAAGCCCCTTCCTAGCATCTACTACCCGGACTTCATTGCTGCCAACCAAGAAGAGCGTGCCGACAATGTTCTTGAGGGTACCAAGGCCTCCATGGCCCATGTTGAGCAGATCCGCAAGGACATCCGGTAGGTCGAAAGCTTCCACACTGCATTCTTGTCCTCGCTAACAATGATCAAGTGACTTCAAGGCTGCCAACAATCTCGACAAGGTTATTGTACAATGGACTGCTAACACTGAGCGCTACGCCGACATCATTGAGGGCGTTAACGACACGGCGGACAATCTGATGAAGGCTATTGAGTCTGGTCACGAAGAGGTCTCTCCTTCCACCGTCTTTGCCGTTGCCTCAATTCTTGAGGGCGTTCCATTCATCAATGGCTCCCCTCAGAACACGTTCGTGCCTGGTGCTATTCAGCTCGCTGAGCAGCACAATGCCTTCATTGGGGGCGACGATTTCAAGTCTGGCCAAACCAAGATGAAGTCTGCTCTGGTTGACTTCATGATCAGCGCTGGTATCAAGCTCACCTCCATTGCTTCGTACAATCACCTGGGCAACAATGACGGCATGAATCTTAGCTCCCAGAAGCAGTTCCGCTCCAAGGAGATTTCCAAGTCCAATGTCGTCGACGACATGGTCGCTGCGAACAACGTCTTGTACAAAGACGGTGAGCACCCTGACCATTGTGTGGTCATCAAGTATATGCCCGCTGTTGGAGACGACAAGCGTGCCCTGGACGAGTACTACGCCGAGATCTTCCTTGACGGCCACCAGACCATCAGCTTGTTCAATGTCTGCGAGGACTCTCTCCTAGCCTCGCCATTGATCATCGATCTGGTTCTCGTCGCCGAGATGATGACTCGTGTGCAGTGGAAGTCCCACAGCGCCGAGGCTAGTGATGCAAAGTTCAACAACTTTCACAGCGTTCTCAGTGTCCTCAGCTATATGCTCAAGGCTCCACTCACCCCTCCTGGCACACCTGTTGTCAATGCTCTTGCGAAGCAGCGCGCAGCTCTCACTAATATCTTCCGTGCCTGCGTCGGTCTTGAACCGGAGAACGACATGACCCTGGAGCACAAGCTCTTCTAGATCGATGGACGGTGGCGAGCCTCCAATATATCGATTGGAACTGAACGGCGGCACATATCGCATGATGCTCTAGAGGCACATGTGGCTCACAACATGATTCGACCAACTCATTACTCTCTTTGAAGCAATAGAAAATCTGTTTTACTATAATTCTGCCTGATCTTTTGTGACCTGATAGTAATACCAGGCCTTGTCAAATGGTGCTTGCATTCTGGCGCCACAATTCGACGTAGTAACACTACAACGAAGCGTACAGATATTTCAAATGTGCGCATATACAATAGTTTGGCTTCCAGGGTCATGCGACTTCCTCATCGAGATTCCGGCGAATACTGCATTTCAGGGAAGCGGCAGGAACGCTCCTGTCTCAAATCTCACCTCAACATTAGCCCCAATACTGCAAATGCATTTACCTCCTCAACACCGACTTGCATGGGAGAAAATGCCTGCCTCACCCTCACTTCAGTCTTACTTTTCATCATCGACGACGAAGAATAACGATGGCTTCGCCACAGAAGAGGTTCATGCCCCTCTTGCCTCATTGGAAGCGACTGCTACAAGTGCATGGGCTGTATGCGCCTTACGCAGTCGTGTTTTCTCACCGCTAACACAACAGAAAGCCCGCTTTTGACTACGAAGAAGCTGATCTAGGCACACTCGAGCCTGGTCCCTGCAACCTCGTTCTCATGGGCCGCGTCGTCTACTTCATTGACCAAGCCAGACCAAGCAAATCACACAAAGCAGCTCAAGGATGCATCAAGGTCCTCCTTGCAGACGATACCGGTGTTCTTACTGTGCGCATTTGGTATAACACCACGCAGTATAGACTCAAGCTAGGCCAGCTTCTCAGTGTGTGGACGGTACATATTTCGAATTCGTCCGAGTTTAATTCCTTGGCTCCGAATACTGCTCCAATGTTTACTACCATCTTTCCCGAGGGCGATAGGAACTGTCATGTTATGGTGCACGAGAATAGTGATGATGGAAGGAGGTACAGGAGACCGTATGGTATACGGGAGAATAAGGTGTTGACCGGACTGATGACGCTGAAGAGCTTCACGGATGGTGGGTACGATGTCGAAGAGCCGAAGTTGCTGGTATGTGTCAAGAGTATCGGAGCGCGGAAAAAGTGTGAGTGGTTTCTATCCCCCATACTACCTAATCGTGTCTTTATCAGTGGCTTACTCAACAACCAGACATGAACCGCAACGGCACAACCTCCGAACTTATCTCCATCGGTATCTTTGACGACACGGCCGACGGTCAACTTACTTTGTACTCTTCCATGTGCGACTCTGCATCTCTCTTCATTGCCTCGAAAACAGTTTTGCTGATCTCAAACCCCGGATGGCGGATAGAGAAGTTGGCCAGGCTCACGCTGAGCGGTAATTCACGCATCGATATCGACCCAGACATGGGTGATGCACGGAGATTGAGAGCGCTAGCACAAAAACTGACGAAGAAAGAACATGTCAATCCGCCATTTCCTATCGCTGATAGTTTGATTGATGGTTTCAAGACTGCAGCCATAAGAGCACTGTACACATTTGCGGATGTGGATGACGTCGCTCGCTCGCTCTCGAACAAAAGATCCAAGGAGACTATTGCTGGCTACCTCAGCGTTATCGTCACAGAGCTTAACATTGTCACAACGTTTAGGCGAAATATGCTCATGAGCAATGAATGCTGCGGAATCCCTATTTTCGCCAACAACATAGAGATTGAGTGCAAGCAGTGTGGTAGGATGGTAAAACTGAGGATCAGTCCAAGAATAGCAAGTGGGCTCCATTCCTCTCGAAGATCATCTCGTTCTATCCCTGATGCTTTCCAGCTCGGTGCTCTCCTCGACGAAACCGGCCAGATTAGCTCTGGAAAACTCATCCTCTCGGACGCTGCATGGTCTCAACTCCTCGGCCGCACATCGGAGCAACTCTTGCACACTCCTATTGATGTTCTCCGCTACCTAGAAGAGCGCGTACTTTTCCTCCGCATCACGATGGGATTTGCGTTGAACCTGGAAGACGAGATTGGAAGACTGGCTATATGGTGCGTTAGAAGCTAAGAGAGGCAGCGAAGAGATATACGTGAAATGGGAGTGAGCTAAATATAGGAATGTTGATGAAGGCTTGTGTTAATGCAAGAACTGACGGATGATCGTCATCTGTCAATCACGAACCGTAGCTTCAAGGTTTCTCGGTCTACTTTAGCGATCACATGCAATCGCGATCACATTTCTGGCACTCTGCTTGAAGTACATGACTCTTCAGCCGCGCAGCAAGATAGTGTGATGGTACTCTTGCTCGAATAATATTTACATCAAAGGCGAAAAAACAGAAGGGTATATCGTTTTCTCCCAATCCATTCCCGCGCACACTGAACACCATACGAAAATGCCTGCGAAGTATGTCTCTGGGAAAAGGCGAAAAGGCCGAAGAAAGAGCCACATAGATCATTCTCATAAGACGTTTGTCTGTCTGAATACCAGTCCTTATCCGTTCCCGCCGGTAACTCTTGTATTTGATTGCAATAAACGCTTGCATATCTATTGCTCCCTGAGTACGCCTGCAAGGCCTCTCAGTATGTCGCCTACACCAACTCCTTCTGTTCCGACTCTTTCCTTTGCCTCCCGATCTCGCTCCTCTAGCCTCTTTGCCGCTGTCCCTAGCACACAATCCGCTACCTTTTCTGCTGTAGCGCGATACTGCTCGATCTTATGAACACCATCTGCGAAGAGGTCGATGTGCGGTTCTAGTGAGTTGGCGAGTAATGTGAGATGTGATTGTAGTGCCGTAGGCGATGTGAATGTGAATGCTGATGACGGCGGTTGTGGTGAGGTCTGTGGTTGTGATAGTTGGAGGGAGGAAATTATGGCGACTTGCTCGGGATCGAGGAGGGATGTATCGATATCCGATAGTGTGGGTGCCGCAGTGGGTATTGAAGGTGCAGGCGGAGGAAGGCTAGCTTTCGATGCTGATGCAATGGCTTCCCATGCGGCTTTCTCATCTTCGAGACTACTCCGCTGTCAGTCTGGTGCGTTCGTGTAATGGGTAGACTTCAAGACATACCGCTTGACTTCGTCTTCCAATTCCTCCAATTTGGCTTTGTTCATCTCATTCTGGGGATTCGGCTTCTTCACCACAGGTGGTGGCGCTGTTTCTTCCTGTATAACAATCAGCCCAAATTCATATCTTACTGAAGCCCATCCACGTACCCTGCTGAACCAGTCCGAAAGCTCAGGTTTGCTTGCAAAGTCGTCTATAAGCTCTTGTTGAATGGCTCGCGCAGCCATGATCGCGTTCGCGTTCTTGACGTCGCCCGATGGCTTCGCTGGTAGTGCTCGCGATCCACACCATGTTAGAAGCTGCTTCATCCGCCGTGGTTCGGGTAGACTTTGTTCGATGTACTTGTAGAAATCTCGTACTTCGACTTCGGAATGGGGTAGCGCTGCGAATTTGTCAGTACTTACTACCTACTGGAAGCGCTTTTCCATGCCCTTAGGGGGTTTTGTCTGTGCATCGTGTTCAGACTCACCATTCGATTGTCCGCTATCTATCAGCGAACTTGCTCTCCTCCCTCGCAGGCCTGTGCTACTCCTTCTTGACCCGTCCTTGTTGCCGCCCTTCCGCATCTCTTTGTTTCTCGTTATAACTGGTGTGTCGGCAAAAGGCAGCATGATCTTTTGGGCGTTGGGATCGCGCTTCTTCGCGACCTGTATCTCATTGTGTCTTGGTGTTTGTACATCTCCATATGTGCTCTTCGGCTGCGGTTGTACCTCTGGTGGGGGTGTGACCTGCTTCTTCCTCTCTTTCTCTACTGGTGCAGCCTTCTTCGTGCGAGTTTTCGTTGGAAGCGGCTCTGTGGACTTCGGTCGTACCTCTAACTGTCTACTGTCGGCAGATATGCGCGCTGATCGCCGTCGCTTTCCTGAGTCTGAAGATTCTGGATCGGCTGCTGCGATTGATTGTTTCTTCTTCCGCGCAGCTGATTTGACGGGTTGCGCTTCGACAGCTTGCGCGAGCTTCGTTGGTCTTTCCTCGGGTATCGGTTCTGGTGCTGGCGCAGCCTGTGCCTTTGTAGTCCTTCGCGATGACGTGCGACGCGAAAATTGGAAGCCATCGTCGTCCTCGTCGTATGCAGCTGCCTTTGCTGTCTTCTTTGGCGCAGCAGTCGCCTTTTTGCTCGACCCATTCACCTCGGCCTTTGCTCTTTTTGGCGCCGGCGCATCGTCGTCATCGAAGGCTTGTTTTGCGCTCCTTCGTCGCGTTGTCGGTCGGTTTGTGGCCATAGGAAGCGATTGGAGCGGTGGGCGCGCGAAGATAGTAGTCATGAGTCCAGTTGCTGCGTCACGGGAGTTTCGGGGAGTTGAAGTTCGGTCAAAGCGCGTGCATTGGCGCGACAAACGGGCGAGCGTAGACAGGGCGAGCTACGCAGGATATACGATGGTGGTTCGCGTGCGATTAGGTATATGCTTGCGGTATCCGTACGCAGGCTCGTAATGATTTGGCGGTAATGCGAATATTCTTAGGCGACGGGCGTGGAGGGGAACGGTTATCACACGGGAGCAAGGAAGTTGGTGTGTGCACCTGCCGCCAGCATCATCAAAACAATGGTTTTGGGACTAGCGTGTTCACGTGAAGCACTAGTGCACCCCACATGGATAAGTGTCCACTACTTGAGCCCAACGATCCAAACCTTTCAGGGGATAAAGACGATGTTGTAGGATGCGGGCCAACTGCTCTGCATGTATGTAAACGACACATCTTAGTAGATAGTCAAAGCAAAGCCGCTCAAAAAACGCCAGAGAACAGGCGACTACCCATGTCGCTGATCCGTATGCTCCCATACCATCATGATCTCGTTACTCCACTTAGACACACGCCAGAACAATGTTGAATATCCAAGCCTGCCCATGTCCTTTTATGTATTCCTTTTCCTATGCACCGCAATGGAGTCTATTCTACATCCCAGCTCCAGGCATGGGTCCTTTCACGCCTGAAGGTGCCATGCTACCCTCGATGCGGCGTTTCGCGTCCTGCTTCTCTTCATTGGTAGGGTTGGTTTTGCGCATGTCGGGGACATGGGCCGCCCTGTTGGGGCTGTGACCGATAGACATGCCGACACGAACCTATCAAGATTAGTAACACGGATTGACTATAAGCATGACTGAACTTACAAGAGTCTCCAAGGCAGAGTTCGAGTTGTCTACAAGATCCTCGTCGTATCTCATCTGACCGGGCTCGAAAAGAAGGAGCAATGTGCTTCCGCCAAACTTGAAGTAGCCCAGCTCCTCGGCACGCTTGACATGGTCGCCCTTCTTACGCGTGATGACAGTGCTGCCAACCATCATGGCACCAATGCAAATGACCATAACGCGGCCGTGTGCAACGGAGTCGATGGGTACTACGACGCGCACGTTCTCGCCATATACGTCCAGAGCTGAGCGGATAGCCATTGGGTTGACGGTGTAGTATTCTCCCTCGATTGTTTTTGGTTCATCCATGACACCATCGACAGGTATGTGGAACCGATGGTAGTCTTGTGGCGCGAGTCGGAAGATACCAAGAGAGCCTCCGTGATAGCGTTTCGCGTCTTCCGGGTACGCATCACCAAGCAAACGCTCGACGGTAAAGTCACGACCCTTGACCCAGATGGCTTGCGCTGAGTCGATCGTATTGAAGACTACGGTTCGGCAGTCAGACGGCGAGACGATTACTCTGGGATCATCAGGTGCGGAGCACGGACGTGCACCCGGCTTAAGTGCTCGGTAGAAGAACTCGTTGAAGTTCTTGAACTGGTCTGTTGGCAACAACACCTCAGACATGTCAAGCTGATGGAAGTTGATAAAAGGCAGTATCTCAGATGCTGATGCGGGGTCGTCGTATTTCCTTCCTTGTTTGAAACTGAGTGACTTGAGCAACTTGCGGACTGCGACAAATTAGTATAATGCATTCACAATAACAGCACTTGGCCACTTACTTCGCTTCTTCTCCATATTGTTCGACTTGAGGCCCTTGTAGAGCAAGCGAATACCCAAACGTACGTAAACGCTCATGCGCTCTTCGTTGATTTGACCTGTAAGACGATCTTGAACAAGGATATTTGCCGAGTTTGCGCCTAGTTTGTAGCCACCGTACGAGATCTTAGTGATGACTTTGGAATACCATTTTCGCTGTGCTTGGCTTGAGGTGACGAAACCAGCCATGACAATGTTGTTGACTTGTCTCCAATCTTGACTGGCGCAGGTAGCAATGTGTGTAATAATGTTAGCATCGGACCTCTTATTCAGCTTCGGCTGGTGGCAGATGGGACATTCACGGATCTCGATGACATGTTCTTCTCCCTTCTCGTCGGCAAGATCGTCGATCTGCAGGTTGTCGCCTTCTTCGCCTTCCCTACCCAAGGTGTTTGTTTCAAGCACTGGAATGGAGGTTGTCGAGCTGTTCTGATTGATGGGCGTGAGCATTCCAGACGCCAGCGAAGGAGTCTGTGTGCCTGATGCAAATCCAGACCTCTGGGCGTCTCTTGCCTCTGTGGCCTGCAGCTGATCTTCAAGACAGATGACGGCTTCGTCGAATGTAAGGAGAAGGTCTCCATTATGTGCCTCCGCGAAACGATCGAAGAAGCTGTCAATAGTCGATTCGTGCAGGGTGGAACCAAGAGTATCGAGCATGGTGGTCAGTTCTACTTTATCGAGAAGACCACTCTCATCGGCGTCGTACTGTTTGAGCATAGCTCTCCAGAACTGTTGTCGAAGAGCCTTGTACGGGAGGTATTTTGCGCGAATGTAGAGGGTTGGGTTGTGTTTGTTGCCCCAGCGCTCTTTATCTTTTAACTCCAATGGTAGTGTGTACATCTTCAAATCCTCGTCATCTGCGGCAGATGGGTTTATGTTGACATCGCCGGCTACAGCAAGATTACCGTTGGAATCGGCTGCAACATTGTTGGGAGTCAGGGAATTGTTAGGCTCTTGTACAGAGAGTGAACCTGTCGAGCTTTCCTTCTTCAGAGACGGCCGACCCAGACGAGATAGACTGTGAGTTGAAGCAGAGCGAGACATGGGGAGGCGGAAACGGGACTTCCTTGAACTGCCGGATTCAGAAGGAGAGAGACCAGGAGAATCTGATGGCTCAGGTAACCTATATAGCCCCGTCTCTGGGTCTTCCTGTGGGGCTGTAGAAACAGCCTTTTCAAGGGGAAAGTTGACGGTGCCAACGTAATCATTGCCCGAGAACTTGTCCTTGTCGATGACGGTAAAATTGACGGAGTAATTGGTTTCGTGCCGTAGAACCTGGAAGACAAGTTTCTCGTCAAAGACGGGATTTAGGTTATGACTAATGGTTTTGGTACGATACGTCTTCTTTCCGAGTGAGGTTACAACGAATGGATCCATGTCAAAGGTAGTCCTCGTCACTAGGGATGCATTAGCTTGTGTAAGAGGACGCGGTCAGGAGACTTACCGTTGCGTTCTGGTGGCAGGTCGGTACATTTCTGAATCTCGAGGAAGAGAACACCAGCTATATCGCCATTGCTAGAGTATTCGTAGCCGGTCTTGGATTTGACCTTTCTCCTCAGTCTGGCTAACTTCAGCTTCTTCCTCCGCTTCTCCCGCTTCTCGGCCTTCTTTGATTCGTCCTGTGCCTCGTCCGAGCTCGACTCATCCTCTTCGGCGTCGGTGAGGTTGCTGTCGCCGCGCATGAGGAGCTCCCCCTCGTCTTCGTCTGGGCTTGGTGTTTGTCCTGCGATGGCGAAGAACTTCTGTAGGATCTGCTCGGGTGTGGCGGCGAGGTTGACGGGGTCGATGAGGGAGAATTGGATTTGGATCTCGCCGGAGACGACAGACTTCTTCTTGCCGGACCGCCGCGACTGCAGGGGAAACCATTGTGGCTCCTGCTGCGTGAGTCCGTTCTGGAATTGTTCCTCGAGTATGACGTCAAATTCGCCCATGTAATCCTTGCCAAAGCGGTCTTTGTCCCAGCAGACGACCTCGAGCAGGAGGCTCTGCTCGCCGAGGATGGGCAGTTCGAGCGTCTCGTTCCATTCCGGGTTCAGCTGCTTGTTTATGGTAGGAGTTGTGAATTTCTCGTCGCCGAGCGAGAGGACAAGGTACTGTGGACATGGTGGTTAGAGGGGCATTCGCGGCAGTGGCATGCCTGTGAAGGGACTCACGGGGTCAGAAGTGCCGCTCCGGTCCTTTGCAGCGAGGTCTCTGCCCTGCATTCATGTCAGCTGTGGCTGCTCCACCGGGGAGACATGGACGGGCGCACCTTGATGACGTTCGCCCTCAAGACCAGGCCGGGTACTGGCTGCTCTGGCATGGCGCGTAGTTTGGGGCTCCCCGTACGGCTGGCGGGGACAGAGGTTGGGGTGGAATTGGGGTTGCTGGTGTAGCTGGTCTGGTGCTTGAGGCGGTGCGGAAGCGAGAGCTTGCTGGTAAATGTAGGTCGCGGCATGGTGGCAGGCTGCGCGTTCAATCGGAACCTGCTGGCCGGACCGCGGTAGCCAAGTGCCTAGGGATTGCTTGACGTCGCGCCGTCGGTTGGCAGAACGTGGGTCAATACATTCAAGAATTCACGGCAAGAGGGCTCAGGAGAAGCAGATGTGCAATGCGACGCGAATGCTGATGGCGACCAGAAGAAGAGTGAATTAAGCTTGGGGGCCGCCGCATAGCACCTTGGCCCCGGTACTTGGGCACGCGCAGACAGCTGAAGGAGGGCAGGCCCGCAATGTGTCTCTTGCGGCGTCGATAGGAGCAGCGCTTGCCGGGAACGCGGCTGGGCCCTGTGCATGGCTTCTATCATGCCTGATCGACGGCTATGTCTGACCTCTATGCAAAGCTCCAAGACATGTGCAATAAGCAAATACCGCCCGCTGCCAGTTGCTGCATCTTTTCGCGACTCAGGCGCCTACCATCAAAGCCGAGAACTGCGGCGACCGTATCTAGACCCCACTCGGAACCCACTCGAAGCCATCAAGGCAGCCGCAACCCAACAGAATCAACAACAAGCAGCCCTAATCAGCCCTGCGTCCATCGCCTCCATATCGACCCCTCAATCCTGCCCTGCTAGCCATCCGAGCAACCGGCCGCAGTATATATAGCCACGCCGTCGAGCCTGTCACAAATCCCGCAAATGCTATCCCGTCCTGTCTGTCTCACTAACGCCTCGCGCTGACAGGTTCCGAGCCAACAACACCGCGTACGTATCGCGGATACCTGTCTCGATTAAGATGCTCCGGAACTCTACTGGGCCACTACACTGGGCCACTATACTCGACCTACTATTGGTAGCCTGCACTTCTACGCGACCCGTCTTGTTACAGGAACCTCTAACCGCATCAACACTACCCTACTGTACTCCAAAGGCCACCTTCCACCTTTAGCGGGGTACATGCGAACGAGGGGTATCTTGCACAGCCCTCTCATCGTTTCTTCCGCCTCTTTCGGAAGAACTGAGCACTTCATCTTCCAGGTACCACCGCGTACCACAAAATGTCCGGGCTATCTTGTCAGGCGGGAGCTCGTGCTCCAAACCTGTAACTTGTGCGACACAAATCGCAGTCCCCGGTTCGCCAAGCTCCTGGCTGCTGTCACTGCAACCGCGGGCCTTGAGGGCTTTGCATGCCGTCAGATACGCTGTACCAAACTGCGACACACAACAACTGACGCCAAACCATCATTGGTGGGGCCTGTTTTAGGTACAACACCGGCAGTCGCGATCCGCCAACGCCGATGCCAGCGACGTCATACCTCACTTACTCCACATGGCTCGTCCGCCCATCCGTTCCGTTAGCCGTGGCTGATGACGTGGCTGGTGTTGTGGCTGACGTACTGAGACTGAACTAGAGTGAGTTGCCGAAGATCAGACATACTGCTGCAAATAGCAGAGTGGAAGCGTGGAAAGTATTAGCAGCTTCCTCGTGATCATAATTCGATGTGGGATTGCAGACGGGAAGTAGTGAACAATAATCGATTCGACTCGTAACTTGTTAGTGGAACAGCGATTCTGTGCAAATACAATGCCGTCTTCCATTCAACATGTTCAGATGCTGTAAAGTATGCTTATCACCAAAGCCTATTGACTGCCTACACACACACGCACACACACACGCACACACACACAGCCTTCCTTGTCTATTCTTGATTTCTATTCTTCCATCTTGCACGTATTTCACGGCAAACGGCCCAAGTTAACAGAGAGTTCTTGAATACCAGTCTGTCTTGCGTATATCTTTCTGTCTTACATGTACAGCTCTCTCCCAAGTATGTGTATAGTAACCTTGTTTAGCTCTCCAGTCGTGCTAACGGAAGATTGGACGGAGGCGGATACTATCTGAGTGCCAGGCCCTGATCCCGCGCATCGTTTCCAAACTACGATATCTTGTTTCGTCTTCAACTCCATCATCAACATCTTTCTCATTGCGACTGTTGGTCAGCGACTCAGTCAGTAGATTAATCGCAATTGCGTGGTCTGCCAGAAGGACGTTTTGACCTCGATAACGGTTGGACGGCCCAGCATTGTTGGGTGCCTATATGTCAAGAAGGGAGCTCTTACCTTGAAATATGGGCTCTTTAGGTAGCTCACATTAGCCACAACTCTATTATGATGCCTGTCGCTGGGCGATAGCTTAGAATAAGTTACTGGAGACACACTTAGGATGATCCATATTCGAGTCCGTTCTCAGGTTCAGGCCTAGGTAGATGAGAGCAGTATTGGCCAGCTGCTGAACGAAGACCTCGATGCTATCATCCAACACATTGTCGTCGGCAGGGAGAACGGTGATCTGGCTCTGAATATCGCCAACAAGACCATAGATAGACGAGCTACGCTCCATCCGAATGAGAGCATAACCTGTCTTCCTGTAAACCATGATTCAGAGACGCTATTTTCCTTGCTGGAGTTCTTTCTCTCGATTGATAGTAGCAGAAACTTTGGAAAATTACCAAAGTAAACCATTATCACGGTCGCAATGTTGAACTTCGTCACTCAAGGCCATTCTTGCAGTTTGAATCACATAAGCTAAGCATAAGGGATAATACCAGCTCCGAAAACTACGGTTCTGATGATATCAGTAACATGCGAGAGTATGGGGAACAAGAAAAGTTTCACATACCCAAATATCGAGCTTTGGACTGATCCATATGCCCGAGTCAGATAACAGAAAGCTTGAGTAATACTGCAGGAGCGAACTTGGGATCATTGACAAAGTCCATGATCAATACCTCTGCAACGATCAAGCGGCCCACTATTATTGGTGAAATCAGATCCTGATGTATATATGTGCAAAGAAGATGCTGTGCATATTCATAAGACGGCCTGGTATCCATGTAGGACGCATGAAATGCTCTTATGATATAACAGACGTTTTAGATTGCGCTTCAGCCTAAACAGGTGTAGATGCCATTTTGTTATTGTTGTTGTTGTTGTTGTCGCAACGGTCGTGACCACTACCACCAAAACTTGGTCAGGGCTCCCCTCATCGAGGAGACGAGCGATAAAGAGTACGCTGACACGAGACCCATCATCTTTGTCACCACCTTAGTCGCTGTCAGCTCTCGAGCCTGGATCATACAGCGGCAAGGAGACATATATTTGAGGATTTTCGTCGAGCTCTCTTAAAAACTGGAAAGAGCAACAACTACTCTTCCAACTACAGAGGCGTGATGCGAGACTGTGGAGTTTTGCTACCGTACTAACAGAGTAGGCTTTCATTGCTATAGTACCGCAGTTCAGACACTCATGGGTGAGAGAAAACCTTGGAATGCAAAAAGAGACGAATCCAAAAGCGCAACCATCTGTGGGCCACGATATGTCCAAGTCAGCGAAGCAATGGCACGATAAACCCAGTGACAAGGCAGAATTGAGTTGCAAAGAGAATCAGGACCTATGGCGTCTTCGATGTGGTCACTTGCATCACGAGCCGAGATCATGTGTGGTTGGCAAGATGGTGATTGTAAGTGGCAGATCTGGCGGTGGCCAAAAGTCATGGAAAATTGGAGCGAATTCCGCGTGAAATCATTGGGTCGAAGAATTTCGGTACTGTGCCCCTCGAGTTGGGTGCGTGATGGCTTTCGCTTTTCGTCCAGAGTTGGGTGGCTACATGGTGGGTACTGTCTATAGGCATGGCTGATAGCTGTGTGGGGTTGGGGAATATGAAGATATTGAGTCGCCGCGCGAGCGCACCAAGATTTCAAGTGACGGAAGAGGTCGGTCGAAATTTTGATCATGGATTCTGTTGCTTTTGGAGGCCCTCAATCGTCTTCCAAGCAGTTCCAGGCTGCGTTACGATGGACCTTCGGTCAAGGCATGATATGCCATGAATAATTGGTTAAACGGACTATATGAGAGCTGAGGAGAGAAAATGATGATACAGGCGATCACCTCCATATCTGAACGCCAGGTTTACATGGAGGGACAAAGTGAGCTAGTAAACGTGGAGTATTAAGAAAGTATGTGAGTCCCATGCTCAGCACACGAAGGGAGAGAGAGCTGAACAATGGCAGAAAAGCGAGGCGGAAAAGAGAATGGAGTTTGCCTGCATTAGCCATATTTATCATTACCAGACATGAGCATGATATAGTAGGAGAAAGCTCTACATACAACAAGCTAAAGTGAAAGACGGCATAGGGAAAGGATAAGACGAACGAAGTGGAAAGAAGGACGTGTGATACACATAGAACTCATATATACTCGCCATCTCGGCCTCAGCGTAAAGATCCAAAGAGTGACTATCCGACGGAACCCCATCTGTCACGAGTATGCGAAGACGTCAGGCTTTGAATCAAAAGAACATATGGAACGTCAGCTCAGACGTGCTTCCTCGGTACAACTAAGGCCGGGCGCCGTGACAAACACTATGGATGCATGCGCGCCTGTCTTGACCAAGGGAGGTATCTCGACGATCGTGACCATACTTACTCACCGCTCTGCGCCAGTACCCATAGGCAACAGCATGTTAGGACGTATGCCACGGAGGGACCCAGCTGTTTTCTAGCCATCGCTTTGAATGCAGCCTCCCATCTTCCAGCACCGTACCGATAGGCTTAGGGTAGGTAGCAAAAGGTTTGTGATTCTCTGATTGAAGCTGGAAGACGCTTCAACGCCTCCGTGCACGAGACAAGGAAGAAGCAAAGTAAAACCTAGCAAGTGGAGCTCAAGCCAGAGTAGACGCAAACGCGCACTGCCGGTGTTTACACATCGTGATTTTGGAAGAGAAAGAAAGGATAACGGCACCTGCGTACATGCGTCGTTCAAATGTTCGGCATCCGACCTTGCATCACGCTAACCGCATCAACTCAATCATTTTCACCTTGATAATCAACACGCGCAAAGACGACGATCTTCGCCTCATACATGATCCTGCTGCAAGATTGGTTATATGAACTAAGACATGTACTTCCTCAACTTAGAAGTCAGTTGGGTGTCGTACGTCATACCCACTGATCAACCACGTACTGCAAAGGTCCGTGACATGAGTAAGACCGACCGACCAGTCGCACCGCAGCCTCCTATCGTGATAATAGCCGTAATGAGCGTATCGCGTCGCAGCGGGGAACGATCTGTGCCGCAATGCAAGGCAACAGCAGCCGAAGCGGCCCGAATAGTATGGAGAAGGGATACCAAAGTGTTCGACTTCCCCACAGTTTGGGCTGGAACAGACACAGTAGACCAAAGTGTCGGGTTAGCAAAAGATGCTCATGTTTGTATGGGTGTGCACGATGTTGGCTCCCTTGCTTTGTCCGTAGTTGTTCCGGGAAATGTGTCTTTGTTTCTTCCGGAGACAAGGTTGCTCCCGCATTCTGTGGCGATCATGCCATTGTAAAGTGTAAGCACTGACGGTTGGGTTGAGTTGGAACCGGTGCTGACAATTCGCTGACAATTCGTTCGCATGGGCCTGTCATCGTCGTAATCAAGAACCGGTAATCAGTCAAGGTCGCAAATCATAGATGCAAACGATCAAGTTTGTAAAAGGAATTCATCATTTCACTACATATCTCGCACATGCTGTATACATACTAAGGCAATCCTGCCACACCATGAGGGAATAAGTGTGTGCAGAGGTAATAGATAGACTCGAAAGAACAGGTAGTATTAGGAGAAAAACTTCTTTTGGGAGCCGCCGTAAACATACGCTTCGCTCGCCTGTTAGAAGAATCTTTGTAGCAAGGGACATGTTTCAATACCCAATCCCTCTTTGGGCCCAAGAAAAACGTTAAAGAAATAAGAGGATGAAAAGTCGCTTCGCTGGTAGTGTTCCATGGCCTCCTCAGCCCGCCCGCAGGGTATCAAAGAGAGAGCGACACGGGCCTAGAGCGAAACCATTTCTCGACGAAAGAAGCGCAAGCATGCAAAGCAATGTCCACAAACGCCTGTGTAGGACATGAGGCATGCAACCCGTGATTCAAGATCAGTTGGAAGATGTTCGTTTATCCCACCGCCATTGCACTTATATCAAACCGCACAACCGAAGGTTCTCTTGGATAATAATGTCTATGGAATGTCAGCAAGATTCATGTATATAAGTGGATAAGGAGACGTACCGTTTACTGCAGCCATGACGAATCGGATTTGCATGGTGTCTGTGGCGCAGGTGAAATGAGTGTAAATTTGCTTGGTCTCGTGTTGGTTGAGCGAGACGAATCGGTTCAGGATGTAGTCGCAGGCGGCGGCGTAGTCTGGGCCGCCTTCGTAGTCGGGGAAGTAGTTCTTCATTGGGCTGACAGGCAGCTTCTCCTTGAAGCGATCGATCTTGTTGAGGAACAAGATGATGGATGTCTTGACGAACCACCGCGAGTTGCAGATAGAGTCGAACAATGTGAGGGCTTCTTGCATACGGTTGACGGTTTCGTCTTCGAACAGCAGCTGGTCATACTCGGAGATGGCGACTAGGAACAGAATGGTGGTAACGTTCTCGAAGCAGTGTATCCACTTCTTACGTTCTGATCGCTGACCACCGACGTCGAACATGCGGTAGGTGAGATCGCCAATAATGAAGGTTGTTTCGGTGATACCAGTCGTCTTGACACGCGATCGGAGCACGTCTTGGTCGTTGGGAATGTAGTCAGGCGCAGCGATGCGGTCGATGGAGTCGAAGTAGCTATGGCTGTTAGTAGTGTTATGCGCGCATGGCAAGGAGGATTGCTCACTATTTAGCGGAGTCGTTAAGCTGGTACTCGCGCGAGCGCTGGAAGCACTGTTGCACACCAGCGTCCTTCCACAGGACTGAGATGGCGTTTCCAACCTCCGGGGGCAGGCTGTCGCCCTCGATCTGTGCTGGCTGCATGAAGATGGTCTGGACGTGGTACTCGGCGCGCTGATCGTCGAGCGGCAGCTCGAGCGACTCCATGGCCTCAAGAATAACGCGCATCGACTGCACCGTGTTGCTGAAGATGATCTCCTTGAACGACTCGCGCTCGTCGCGCGAGTATCCACCCTCGTGGATGAGCTTCATCTGCTTGAGAATGGTCGACTTTCCGGATTCACCGGCTCCTGCGCGCTGTTAGAGGCTGCTGACGTGATGGGCGTCGCGATACTAACCGAGAAGCAGCATCTTGATCTCGTTGCGCTGCATCATCTTGTCGCGCTTGAGCTGGTTCTCAATTTCCTCGTTCCTCTGCTTGCCCTCCTTCTCCTCTGTGCTCATTCCGCAACCCATGATGGCGGCAGGGGACGGTGTCCGGGGTGATTATTAGGGTAAAGGTACGTAGTGATGTTCCGTCGAGGCCGGCCAATGCGGAAATCTGGAGGGCGGTGTCAATAGGAGTTCAATGGCAGGCGGCGGTCGTGCGAGTGCAAAAAGGTTGGCGACTTTAGCCGTGGGTGAGACGACTGGAAGCGATGCGGCCGTTTGCTTGCACTCGACGGTGGCGCTTGGGTCCCAGAGCAGGCGAGGCAGGCGCGACGGGGCCCTGGGGAGGAGAGGCTCACCTGTTATTACAAAGACTACCCCCAATGGCAGGAGTGAATGTACAGTAGTCGGGTGCGGGAGGGATGGAGGTGAAGGACGAGAGTGAAGGGATGGCTGGCGTATGAAAGACGACGAGGCTCGCTTGGCTCCGAGGTCTCAGGGTTGCTTCAAGGTCGGCTCGGGGGTGGATCGGCTGGGGGGAGGAACTCTGCGTGCTCGCTCGCCGACTGTGTGTCGCAGCAGGAAACAAGAGGCGGTGCGAAAAAGGGCCGCGAGTTGCACAGCAGCGAATGGATCGATGTTATGCCGGCAAGAGCGTCGATTGACGTTTGGGAGAAGCAAAGAACGAGAGGCAAGTAAGAAGGCTTGATGAAGGCCGCGAAAGGAGAGGCGCTTGCCCAAATCGTGCCATGCCAGCCATGAAAGGAAGCAACGCCAGCTCTGCTGCTAGTGCTAGCCTGGCCCGGGCCACCCTACCACCAAACCCTCCGACCTGTCTATCTTGCGACGACTAGCATCACTAACACCTCTTGCCGATTCCCCTTTGCTGGTTCGCGATCTTCGCGACTTCTGGACTGCCCGCTATCGTGCAAGAAGCCCTGCCCATGGCCTATTGCAACTGACGGGCCATGCTACGCAGGCGCGACCATCTTCACGTCCCCTCCCGCCTGTTCGTCCGCGCCTGCAACGCCTCCGCTCACCGTAAGTCGTGATTTGCAATTGGCCTCTGGGCACAGCAGCTATTTGCTGCACCTCTCCCGCCTCTCGCTGCAGGCCCTGGTGTCGCCCCCCTCGGCCTCCTTTGCACCACACAGTTCGACATGGAAGCGCTGTCGAGAACACGCCAGATGCGACTCCCGTAACTCCCGTCCCGCTTGAGTCTGACTAGTTACGCTTCTAGAAGGTTTGTGGAAAATGAGGACCCATCGTAACAAGAGGGCCTGACGCTCGGAGCCGCACAAGGATCCAGGCACGCTTGAAACCCTGAAGCGTTTGGCCTCTATCTCTCACTCACTGTGTCTTGCACCTGCAGGCAAGCACCCAGACCTCGCACTGCATCCCTCTATCTGCTGCTGTTCTACCCTCATCAGCAGCGCTGAGATTTTCTGTATCACGATGTTGCCAGCCACTCGAATTCCTCGCGAGCCAAAGCTCAGACTGGGGGGCGATATTCTCTAGCCCCAGTTCGGCCTAGCCCTGCAGAACGTGAACATTCGCCAAACCTCCGTCGCTCCTTCATCTCCCCGACTCGCGTGCTTCGGCCAATCATTGCGCCATCAGATTTTGGATTTTCCCAAGTATCCTCGCCTCGCCTTTCTGCCGTTGGAATCGGTTGGGGCAAGAGTCGTGCGTCCTGATCATCCTGCCTCACGTCTGAGTGGGTGCTGGAATTATGCCCGCGCTGGGGTACTCAGTATACTTATGAACGTGTTGCCGTCATAATAAACCCTATATCCGTTCCGCCAATATTCTAAATTTATTAATTTGGCTTCTGACCATGGCTCAGTCGTCCCGTGTTTATGCCGTCTCGACTGCTGGTAAGCATCTTCCTGTCTCGACCACCTCTCCCTGGGATGATGCATCAAAAGTCACAACTCTTGTCTCAACCCTCACGTCTTACGCACTGTCACGAGTCAGACGGACGGGAGGATCCACGAACGACACGTGGGAGCAATGGCCATCCATGACATGAGTGCCGTTGAATAGGGGGACAGCTCATACAGCGTAGCTACGCGAACAGGTGACCGCTGCTGCTTCTCGTCCGTGGGTTCAAGCACCCTCCATGCTGTCTAATATCAAACGCTGTTACTTGTGTGCTTTCGCAGATACCACATCGCAGACCACATCGCACGTATCTCCACCTCGTACGCATGCAGGAATCTCATCTCCTTATGTTGTCACGATCTGCGTTCTAAGCCGGAGCCAGCCTGTATTCGACATCTCTTACCCGTGAGCTCCACCGACCTACGCAATATGCAGGTCGAAGTTACCCGCTTTGGCGATGATATCTCCACATTATGAAGACGTTGCCGCGCATTTAGCCATTTTGAGGACCGATTCAGGAAAATGCCGAAGAATATCGATATTTGCCGACCCGGAGGTCTTCATCCTCTCGACCTTTGGACGGAGTTACAAGTCATGTATGCTGCAGCGACGACGGAAGTTCGACTGATCGGCTGTCTTTGTAAATGATGACCTACCATGGTATGGGTCTGACCTCGATGAATGCTAATGTGGTGCTCAAACCGGCACTCAAACCGGCGTTCAAATAGACGCATCTTGCGCATTGCTTTGTCCTTGATATCAAGACCAGTAGGAAATATGGTCATCAATGAAAGTAGCACAAATTACTGTTTTTGTCGCCGCAAGGAGATATAACGATACTCGGATGCGCAGGTACGATTGCCGGCTAGCGAGTGCGACCGTCAGGACAGTACACGACACCATCAGTCGAGTATCGCGTCGCCTTTGCAAGCTAACGATCACCAATGACGCGGTTCTTGGGTAGTCGCTAACGCTGGGCTGCAGTGTGTTTTCGTCCCACGTAATGCACGTAGGCCAAGACTCACTTTTGGTGTTCTGCGTGAAGTTTACACAGGCGCCGTGCAATTACTGGCTGACGTGGTAGACTAGCCGGAACCCCAGCGCTTAGCGCACGATGCGAGCGCCTAGAATAGCATCTCTGCACCACCACATCCTCGAACCGACGACTCTCCAGTCAATCACCTCTCTCCAAATCCGCGAGCGCTTACTGTAGGTATCAATGACCTCAAAGCCCGCCATCGTGGCGCCTCAGCGGTTGCCCAGACAGGGCGCCGACACGGCGGCTGGTGAAGATGCCAATACATATTGTCAGCCTACCATCCCCCGCTTGTTGTTTCTTGGATACATCAACAAAATCTCATGAGACTGGCGACGCGTTACGAATTTCCTTGAGTTTCTCTCCTTCAATTTCCTTGTTCATCTCGCTGCAGGTTCAGCGCTTCTTTGCACCATCCCTCATGTCTAGATTCCTTAGTGAGTAACCTCTTGTCATACGGTCTTGGTTGATGTAGCTGACACTGGTACAGATACTGTACAATTATGCTTATGAGCCATTTCCAAAGGCTATGGATCTCCTCAGTCTTTATAATATTAACTTCGCCGATGCTTGCGGCTCCTACTGTCGCTTCTACACCAAGCTCGCTCTCACAGGCGCTCCAACAAAACGTACCTCTTTGTGCACAGCAATGTTTACAGGCTTCGCTGGACGAAAGATTCCCTGTAGCATGTTCTGGTCAGGAAAACCTCCAATGTCTTTGTTCTCGTTATAGTAATGTTGGAGAGTCTTTGGGCGAAGTGGCTCTGGGCTGCATATACCTATCGTGCCCAACGGAGGATACTCAATCATCACTCAGTTCGGCGTACGGAATCTGTCTTGGACAGAAGGATGCAGTTATGCCGACGAAGAGTGTGCTTACCTACGTCGTCACTAGTGCGACTCACACCATGTCTCCGTCTTCAATCCAACCGACGGCAACGAATACACCGAAGATGACATCTACTTTGCGGATCCGAGAAAGCTCTACACAGTCCGCTTTCGCCGATACCGTCCCATCAATACCATCTGCCACATCATCGGCAACATCATCGGCAACATCTACATCGGTCCCAGTCACTGTGGCAGCAGGAGCTCCTCCTAGAATGACACCCGCACAGATTGCCGGACTATCAGTGGCCGCAGTGGCAGCTTTCGTCATGGCCATTGGACTCATGGCGCTAAGTGTGTGCTTGCGCAGGCGAAAAGAGCGACGGGTGGTTTTCGATACAGACGAAAAGGGCAAGCAGCTTTCCACACGCTTCTCGCACTATGTCCCAGTAGAGAACGTTCTTGAGTCACCAAAGCAATTTCCTCTGGTGCCCCCACGAGCTCTTCGCAGAGGCAGCAAGCAATATCCAGCACGTCCAGCGCAGCGTCTGGGCGTAGGGACTTCCAACAGTTCTTCGAACTCCTCATTGCCGCTCGACCAGATAGGTCTAGCCATCAGCGCCGAGCTGGATGGAAAACCATTGGTACCTAACAACGCCTCAAAAGCCCCAATTGCACATCAACGAGCGCCTACCACAACTCAGGCACCCCTTAGGCCTGTGAGTACGATAACTCAGGAGACAGTCTTCGAAGAGGACGAGACTTCATCGCACCGAAGATCTTCAATGCTATTGCCCACGCCTCCGGTCCCAATTCCCCCTATCCGTGCTCTACAGCCCTCCAGGCCTATGCCAAACTTTACCGCCAACAACTGTCCAACCGGCCGCCGATCCGAGCTGTTTATCGATATTCCTGTCCGCCATGAGAGACCTCAGCCAAAGCGCATTGTGGCAGGAGGGGTAGCCTCACATGGCTCACCACAGCCACCTCGTCCCGAGCACGCAATACGCCCACGCCTGGCGCCGCCCTTCCAGATGGCCTCTACGGCCACCTCTTATGAATCCAAGGCTACGACTGCTAGCTCACGAGATGCGAGCACGTCTGGGGATATCATCGACTACTACTTTTCCAGTCATCAGAGCCGAGAGCCAACACCCAAAGCCAGCCCAGCGCGTGTCATCCGACCAACAGAGTCACCAAAAACTGTGCAGATCAAGCCCAAGAAGTCACACAGCAGCACATTGTCACGCTCTACCTCGCGTAATTCCACAAACTTGCGCGACTCTCTGGCAAGTCAAACATCTTTCGAGACAACAAACGGCAATGAGTCGACGCCTGAAGACGAGGACGAGGACAAGCAGCTATCTGATGAGAGCGCTAGCAACAAACAACAGCTATCTCCTGTAGCCGAGTCACCAATCTCCAAGCTTCGATACCCAAAGGTGCCGCGGGCGTCGAATCAGCTTGTGCCGCGTAGTCCAAAGAGCTCACCACAGCAGCAGAACTTCAGAAGTCCACGCAGAGGTCCAGATCCATCGATGCTTCTTCAGAAACGCAACAATGCTCTCCCTCCGCTCTTACTAGAGTCTCGACCTAGATTGAACAGTCCTCATCGAGACCCCTTCACATCCCCACCGCGCGTCATTAGTCCCCCGCGCAAAGTTCGTTCTCATGTGCGCAGCAATAGCACTGAGTCGTGGAGTACGACACCTGCGTCAAAAACGGGTATCGATCGGAAGAGTCGCGTGCAAAGCGGCACATGGGGTAGAAGCCCAGTCATGTATGAAGAAGATTTTGTAAAGCCGTTGAATGTGAGAAGGAAGAGAGACGAGATGTCTGAGTTGAACATCGGCAGAGATGTGGATGTGGACTTTGACCGGGATGGGTTGAAGAGTCCGGTGTGGGTGCCCCGACTAACGCCGAGAAAGAAGGGTGAGGATTTATTCCTGGAGGTAGGGTGGGGTGATGGGGTGCGAAGATGATGTTCAATTCTTGACTACATAAACCTTTTCTTGTGTATAGATTTTCTTAATGGAGGAAAGGGACGGCAGGAAGGGTGGAGGAACCAGACACGACTGTCATTCTCATTGCATGTTGTATAGTACGAGATAGATACCCACAGCGCTCATTTGTTTGTTTACACAGGTTGAAAATGTAAATGGAAATGTCAACCAAGTCGTACGATGTTCTTCAAATCTTGTTTTTCTTTGATCGCGTTAGTCTTGAAGCGGTCTTGGCGCATACGCTTCATGGTGTTGAGTTTACGATTAGCCAGACAGCGGGATATACAGCACTGGGCGCGCTATTTATCCAACTGTCCCGACAGCCTAGTCTCTCGTCTTGGTAGTCTTCCACTCTTCCAGCGCACCGGAGAATAAACAGGTTAAATATCCGGCTCTAGTCCAGACAGTTGTTTTGGGGGTTCCACGATTGAGCCTCATCTACTCAGCTCCGTTTCGGCCGCGGCGCCGATCCCGGTGTCGCGGTAGCCGCCCGGAAGAATTCTGTTGCATCGTGTACTTGCGCGGCGGAAGTTGAGGCAAGAGATTGAAGAGAGGTTCCCTGCGCTATCGGGGCACTGTGATCCGCCACGTCCGTGATGCGGTCGTTCTCGGCGCATGGCGGATACAGAGGGAACAGAGACTGTACAGGGCAAGAGGTTAGTAATGGACAGTCACTTGCAACAGCGCATGATAGCCAGGACTAGGCACGCAAAGCCTTGTCAGCACACGGCGCAAGCTTACTAAAACGAAGCAGCAATTCGTGTCCGTGGCTTGGACGGGTGGGATGCTGCATGTTATGGCAGAAAGTGCGGCGACTGGTTGATGTAATCGGGCTTTGAGAGACCCCACTAAAACGTCCACTCTGGCGTTATAGTTGAGGCAGGCATGACGCCTAGCCACCCCACTATAACTACAAAACCTAAACACCAGCACGTCTGCGCAACTTCTCTTCTTCAATCTTTTCCCCATCGACAGACTGCCCATCATGCCGTACGGAAAGACTGACGAGCTCGCCATCAACACCATCCGAACCCTAGCGGTATGTACACTTCTCTTGTTGTTTTCTGATACCATTGGCCGCCCCACCACTATCAACAGCTACCCCGCTAGCAGTTCTCATCCCAACAAAAGTAGCAGCAGCGTGTTGAAGCCTGCGGAAAGTCGTTTGAGAGGTTCAATGGCTGACTTTGTGTGTTTCTGTAGGTCGATGCCACCTTCCAGGCAAACTCCGGCCACCCGGGTGCCCCTATGGGCATGGCCCCGGTTGCCCACGTCGTGTTCAACAAGTTCATGACTTTCAACCCCAAGAACCCCAAATGGGTCAACCGCGACCGCTTCGTTCTCTCGTACGTACTTTTCTGTACTTTTTATACCAACAATGGCAGCCATGACGGCCATATCAAGCAGGCTGGGATTGCGCAGCGCAATTCTGGAGCAATTCAGTTGAGAAGTTGCGCATCTCTGCCGTGGCCGCAGACGAGAGAGTGTCACTTTTGCTTCTTCGGTCTTTCTCGGAGTTCAATCGCGACTTTTTTTTTATCTCACACCCTATCGTACGAGACCAAATAACTGACTATGAGTGATTAGCAACGGTCACGGATGTATGCTCCAGTATGCGCTGATCCACCTGTTCGGCTACAACGTCAGCATTGACGACTTGAAGAACTTCCGCGTACGTACTTTTGACAGCTTGGTCTTTCAGCAGCACTAACACCATAATAGCAAGTCGACAGCATCACCCCCGGTCACCCCGAGTCCCACGACACCCCCGGTATCGAGGTCACTACTGGCCCTCTTGGTCAGGGTTTCGCCAATGCCGTCGGTCTCGCCATTGCTGAGAAGCACACTGCTGCCGTCTTCAACAAGCCCGGCTACGAGCTGATCAACAACCACGTCTACATGTTCTTCGGTGATGGCTGCGCCATGGAGGGTATTGCTAGCGAGGCTGCCTCCACTGCCGGTCACTTGAAGCTCGGAAACCTCATTGCCATCTACGATGACAACCACATCTCCATTGGTATGTTTGGCGAATAACTTCAAGAAATTCAAAATCTGACGTCATACAGACGGTGACACCAAGTGCGCTTTCACTGAGGATGTCAGCAAGCGATTCGAGTCCTACGGCTGGCACGTACAGCACGTCGAGGACGGTGACTCCGACCTCGAGGCCATCGAGAAGGCCATCGCTGAGGCCAAGAAGGTCACCGACAAGCCCTCGATGATCAAGCTTACCACCACCATCGGTTTCGGTTCCAAGCTCCAGGGTACCGGCGGTGTCCACGGCAACCCCCTCAAGGCCGACGATTGCAAGCAGGTCAAGGAGAAGTTCGGCTTCGACCCCGAGAAGATGTTCGACGTCCCCCAAGAGGTCTATGACATGTACCACAAGCACGCCGCCGAGGGTGCTGCTGCTGAGGAGGAGTGGAACAAGCTCTTCCAGAAGTACGGTGAGGAACACAAGGAGCTTCACGCTGACCTGTCCCGCCGATTGACTGGCGACCTTCCCGAGGGCTGGCAGAAGGCCCTCCCTACATACAAGCCCACCGACCCTGCCATCGCCTCAAGAAAGCTCTCCGAGAGCGTTCTCGAGGCCATCCACGACGTCGTTCCCGAGCTTCTCTCTGGTTCCGCCGATCTGACTGGCTCCAACAACACCCGATGGAAGAAGGCCGTCGACTTCCAGCCTCCGGAGCTCGGCATTGGTGAATGGTCTGGTCGATACCTGAGATACGGTGTCCGCGAACACGCCATGGCTGCCATCATGAACGGTATGTCCGCATATGGCACCATCATCCCCGCCGGTGGTACTTTCTTGAACTTCGTTTCATACGCTGCCGGTGCCGTTCGTCTGTCCTCTCTTTCACACCAGCGCGTCATCTACGTCGCTACTCACGACTCCATCGGTCTTGGTGAGGATGGTCCCACCCACCAGCCTATCGAGACTCTCGCCCACTTCCGCGCTCTGCCTAACATGATGGTCTGGCGCCCAGCCGATGGAAACGAGTGCTCTGCTGCTTATTACATGGCTCTTACCTCCAAGGAGACGCCTTCCATCCTTGCCCTTACCCGTCAGAACCTGCCCCAGCTTGAGGGCTCAACACTGGAGAAGGCCATCAAGGGTGGTTACGTCGCTCTTGAGAACAAGGACGCCCAGATCACCCTCGTTTCCACTGGTTCTGAGGTCTCCCTCTGCTTGGAGGCCGTCAAGACCCTCAAGGACCAGGGCATCACCGCCCGTGTTGCATCCCTGCCTTGCTTCGAAGTCTTCGATGCGCAAGACAAGGACTACAAGATGTCGGTTATCCCCGCTGGTATCCCATCTCTTAGTGTTGAGGTCATGTCCACCATGGGTTGGGAGAAGTACTCGCACGAGCAATTCGGTCTTAACCGCTTCGGTGCCTCTGGACCATACAAGGAGGTCTACAAGAAGTTTGAGTTCACCCCTGAGGGTATTGCCAAGCGTGCTAAGGCTACCATTGACTTCTACAAGGAGGTCAAGCCTCTCCGATCTCCTCTCGACCGCGCGTTCCAGCAACTCATCTAAGCGTTTGCGTAGCGTAAGATTTGCTTTCTGGAGGTTCTTGAGATTCTGGAGCATTGTCTCTGGCTTGTAATGAGTGACGATATGTAAGAAGCAGCAGCCTGCTTCATGAAGAAGGGAAAAATATGACCCGAGTAAATAGAATTTGATTCCCCCTTTGATTATGTTTAGGGCATTCTGTGATGTTCAAACCATATGTATATTGTACCGAAAGTCCACCGTTACCTGAAGTTTGCAAAAGGTCCTACTCGGACCAAGTTTCGAAATATAAAATGATCATCAGCAGCGTAGGGCTGAGCAATTCACGAGTTTCTAGGTCTGCAAATCTGTGCGAAAGCTACCCAGGCATGACATTTGCGCACCCACTGCAATGCACAATTATCAAGATTACAACATCTGTGTGTTGTGTGAATAGCTATGATGACTTTGGAAGACCCGTTGGTTAGTGCCAGGCGTCGAGCCAGCGTTGCTACACACGTTGTGCCGTGCTCAAATTGCTTGACATTGATCAGGTGCACTTCCTGTAGGCAGGTCTTCTGGAGATGCAACTGGCAACAGACGACTGGAAGTATTTTATGTGCATGATGGCTTTGATGTAGGCAACTGACACCTGGCAAGAGATGTGGTTGTAAAGAGAAAGAGTCGGAAGTGAAAGCTGCCACGAGGTCGGCGCGCTCTCCTCCGAGCCCGCCGCATTGTCAACTTTTCGCGACATCATCACCAACATCACCACGCATAGCCATGATGTCCCAGACCGACGACAGCAATGGTACCACCAGAGGCCTCAGAAGACAGCCATCATCACGCAGCATATTCTCTGTTCCGACTCCGATAAAACAGTTGTTCGACCAATTTCCACTCGTCACGTATCCCGCCAACGGTTTCCCACAACGCGCTCCGCAGCATCACAATGCTCACGTGCTTTATGTCTTCACCACGGATGAAGGAGCAATACGAGGAGCACCTTCGCACAACCCAGCGTGCTTGAAGTGGCAGGTCAGTCTATGTCTCAAACCACCCCCATGCCCCGCTACCGGGCTCACACTATCACAGGTATACCTTAAGTTCTCCAAGATACCTTTCCAAGTCGCATCCGCAAACAACCATGCTTCTCCTAGCGGCTCACTACCTTTCGTGATTCCATCATCTTCGGACCCCTATAAGCGACCCCAACCTGTCCCTTCCAGCAAGCTGCAACGATGGGCCATGAACAACAGCGAGAGGGCAATAGAAGAGCCCGGAGACCCGCGATACGAAGCATATCTAAGTTTACTAGACCATCGTATACGGAGAGCTTGGGTTCGTTGACCGCAAAAGCATACTCGACTCATGGCTAACATCTTCCAGCTCTACACTATCTATCTCTCCCCGAACTTCACCACAATCGCCGAACCCCTCTACATCCTCCCGAGCTCCCGCAATTCCTTTGTACGCCTCGCTATATCCCGCGAACTGCGTCTGGCAGCCGAGACCGAGCTCCTTAAGTTCTCAAGCATCATCAACGACGAGACACTTTATAACCAGGCCGACGAAGCATTTGCAACGCTCGAGGCTTTGCTAGGCAAAGACGACTGGTTCTTTGGTGCGCAGAGACCCGGCTTGTTTGATGCTAGTGTCTTTGCGTACACGCATCTGCTATTGGATCAGAGATTGGGCAAGGACTGGGTGGACACGCGTTTGCGTGACGCGCTAATGGCGCGCAGACACCTAGTCACGCATCGAAACCGCGTACTGGCTAGATATTTCGAAGAAGCATCTTGAGTGAACGACAATACCCGTGAGCTATAATCGAGTGTACGCAGTACGACTGTACCACCTGAATTCGTTTTGAGTACCACGAACGATCAATTAAGCGTCAACGAGACGCGTTGTTCAGCTCAGCTTGGAAGGAACAAATTTATGACGAATTTAGTTTAGACGAAACGGACACCGCGGACATTTTAGCGCGACCCGGAGCCTAATACCTCGGGATGCAGATATGACTCACGCTACGTGGAAGCTGTACGACATATCGCCTAAATAGGCAATGCTGGATACATATCGGACTCGCAGAGGGCGCACAGTAGAGTCATTGGCTAAACGAATCTCTATATAGACTTTCGTTGGGCACTCAACATCGAAGACAGTATCAGCCCCTAGAAGCTTTACCCCACTTCAGATCCGCGATAAACGTCGTCATCTGTTGCTAGAGCCACAGCCAACTATCTACTATTGCAACTACGACCGACTCCTGTCTTTCCTCTTCAACAAAAAAAGACACAATCAGGTCTTAAGAGCCGCTTCAACCAACATGACGCAACCAACATCCGTTGATATGACCTTCGATACTTCCCTTGTGGACATCAACCCGCCCTCAAACGTCAATGCCTCCTTCTCAACTACGGACTCGGGCTCAACATTGGACGTTCAACAAAACCCCACGCAGGCTACAAGTGCAAGCAATACCTCCAATTCAGTCCAGCATATTCCAACTCAAGCTGCCTACGACCAATGGGCTTCCATCTACGATACCGATGGCAACATGCTGCAAGCAATTGACGATCTGGAACTTCAACAAGTTCTTCCAGAATTCTTGTCGCAGGTCAAGAACAGCAATGTCACAAAAGAGAAGCTTCATGTCCTCGACTTGGGATGTGGGACCGGACGAAATACAGGAAAGCTCGTACGCTATGATTGGAACGGAAAGAGCATCGAAGTTACTGGTCTGGACTTTTCGCAGGGTATGTTGAATGTCGCCACTAAGAAGCTGGCTACGTCGATTGAGGATCAAGAGAAGGTGCGGTTAAGACTGAAGTGCGGTGACTGCTTTCCAACAGTCAACGATCCATCGACATCCCCATTGCCTGCTGTTCAAAACCTGGAGCCAAGTCATGCAGTCATCTCTACTCTAGTATTAGAGCACATTCCGCTAGAGGACTACTTCGCCACGTTGTGCACGTTGCTCTTACCAGGTGGTACAGCGCTGGTAACCAACATGCATGCAGACATGGGCCGTATCAGCCAAGCCGGCTTCGTTAATGCACATGGTGTGAAGGTTAGAGGAAGTAGCTACGTCTACACAGTTGGAGAGACTGCAGAGGCAGCCAGAGCTGCGGGACTTGAGGTGATAAGTGTGAATGAGCGAGAGATGAGAAAGGAAGATGTTGAGAGTGGTGCTGTGGGCGAGAGAGGGTGGAAGTGGGTTGGTACGAAAGTTTGGTATGGCATGGTTTTCAGAAAGGTCTTGTGAGCTATCGTGAATTTAACAGTTGGAGCTGAAACACCACTACCGTCATATAACCTTTACCTCTCGACTACCTTCACATACGACCACAGGTAAAGGAGTATACTGGATCCCGTTTGCTCTCCACACGTCAAGCCTTTGACCGGCGGACTAGTAGTTAGGTGGGTGACCACTAGCGAATCCCCGCTGTTGTATGTTTTTTTTGTTCTTGGTCATGAGTGAGAGATGAAAGTATTGATCTTGTAGTGATACTTTGGTCAGTGTATACAGATCACTATCACCTACCACTTCTCTGCGACTCATTGCCCGTGGTCGGCTGTATGTAAGTATCGGGGAAGTTGATACTTGGAGAGTGATGATCAAAGATAGTACGAAGTCAGTCAGTCATGGTAAGATGTCAGCCACAGGTCCTCCACAGCATCGGCGCACTCGTCTGTATCCTCCAGCCTCCTCATAGTATTCAAAACCCCCATGTTTCTGATTTGCCCTATTTAGAATTCGAAGCGAGCTTAGCGCTGTATGGCAGAAGTGCTGTCTCGGGCGGCTCCATGCCCACTTCCCAGTCAAATAATTGTACACGGGACGATCCATGCGAAGTTATTTTTGGCAACATGAACTAGGTAACGTACTCCGTAGTGAGTAGTCCGATCAACTTTCAAGTCACATAGCTGTATGTTTCCATGGGGGTGTCATTATTACCATAGGATTACAGGTGCCTAGCGAAGAATATGAAGCGGCCTCTTAGGATATGCGTCCGTCAATGCGGTTGAAAATTTCACCTAGGTATCGGCTTACCAGCAGCCTAGACGTGCGTATGCCCTACATTTAGCCCGCGGGCCAAAGACTCGTCGCGTAATCAAGGCAAGGATGAGTGACAGCGGTCGTTCATGGCTAGCGCCGTCTCGCTTCGTGGCTTTCTGAGCGCGGGAAGAGACCGTTAACAGTAACATGAGTAAGCTGCATCGACATTCGAGAACGAGATGAGGAAAGCCACCAGCTACGAAAAGTGTGGGATCTCATCTTCTGAAGTAACTTTCGTTCAAAGTCCATTAGGCTATTGACTGTATGACACGAGGCAGACCCAGCAGCACTTTTCCTTACGTCTATTTGCTGGGGAGCCGGAAGGATGCTACCGCTCTCGGATATACCGAAAAGGGTTTCTTTCTGTCAGGGTTCACGATCCCTCCCCTCATTCATGGCAGTCTTAGCCCCCATACCGCGTCCAGCTGGTGAAGCTTAGAATTCAGTTAGGTTATCTCTGACTGACGTGTGGAGCGCAAACTATGGCTAGAATCAGAGGGTCCGCGTTACGCCCCAGTACTTGCAGTATACCTAGGTACACACATCGGGTTCGTTGCTCTTTTGAGTATACTAGTATGGCATGTTCAGATCATGACTCGTTGTCACAGCAAACAACCCTGTCAGGTTCACTGCAGAGCGCTGCTGCTACTGATAAACGACGGGACATAGTGCGCTCTCTCCCTCTACTAACCATAGTTTTCGAGTCGCTCTGCTCTTCAACGTCGGCGTCTACGACATGGCGCTCCTATCTGATGTCTTTTTCGGTTCAAAAACGAGTTCTGTCTTCTTGTCCTACATCGCTATATCCTTCGCAGCATACTATCTCATCTGGATCGTCTACGCTCGAACCCTCCATCCACTAGCTAAGGTTCCAGGGCCATTTTGGCCTTCAGTCTCGCGAACATGGCTTATGTGGCACCATCACAAAGGCGACATTGAGATCGTCGAGCGCGTTCTTCACAGGAAATATGGCCCGATTATTCGGATCGCACCCGATGAGATCGTCACAACCGATACCACGGCCATTCCGTATATCTACCCAGTTCAAAAACCACTCGAGAAAACGGACTGGTATAAACCATGGCGGCCACAAGGACTAAACAGCCAACCAGATCTATTCACGCAGACCAACGAGAAGGCTCACGCAGCGTATCGGAGGATCGTTGGAGGCGTATATTCACTTTCCAGTATACTAAAGAATGAATCCCGGCTCGACGAGACATTGGAACTCTTTCTAGAACGAATGGATAGCTTCGCTGATAGCAAAGAAGCATTCGATTTTGGATTTTGGCTCGAAATGTGGGCTACATGTGATCACTAGTAGATTGTCCTGGCTGACACGTGAACCAGGTACTCATTTGATAGTGTTGGCGTCGCGTTCTTTGGTCAAGCCTTTGGATTCCTACGGGACAGCATCGACTACAAAGACTACATCCACTCGGTTCATCTTGCGATGCCTTTCCTTACTCTCTTGACAGTGACTCCGTACTACATGCGGCCATTCCTGCTTCTAATCGCTGTTTGTATTCCGCGCTTACTTAAAGCTGTGCTGGCTGTAGAGGATATCAAGAAGACTGCAATCATAGAGACGAAGATAGCCACCGAGAGAACACTGGAAGTGACTGAAAAGAGACCTGATCTACTGTCTCAGTTGCTAGCAATTGTGCAGGAAAAGGGAGAAAAGGTGAACTACTCACACAGAGAAATTACGTCAGATATGTGGGTTGCAATGTAAGTATAATGACATCCAGACCCCCAGACTTCACACTAAGCCCTACTAGTATGGCCGGAGCGGACAGTACATCCATCTCTATGCGCTCCGTTTTCTACTTCCTAATGAAGCACCCAGAGAAGCTCGAAAAAGCGCGTGCGGAAGTCGATGCAGCCTTCGAGAATGGCACACTATCATCCCCAGTTCAATATGGTCAACTCTCTTCCCTTCCCTATCTAGTAGCCACAGTCAAAGAAGCATTACGATTGTTCTCTGCCTTCGCAGTCTCGATGCCTCGGTATGCTCCTAACCAGGGGATCACACTTTGCGGGAAGCACATTCCTGCAGGCTATACCGTTGGAATGAATCCAGCTATCGTTTCGCATGACCCAAATGTATTTGGGGAAGATGCACATGAATTTGTTCCCGAGCGATGGCTACAGAGCGAAGACCGCACGAGGGTGATGGATAAGAGAATCCTGATATGGGGCGCCGGGACGCGAACATGCGTTGGTAGGCCTGTAAGTTGTCCGTGATCACACACTGAAGATTTACTGACGGTTCATAGCTTGCTTTGACGCAAATTTACAAAGTGACTGCAGAGGTTTTACACCGTTTTGACTTTGAGATGGCGCATGATCGGCCGTGGAAGACGCACAATGCTTCTTTCAACGTCCAGACTGGTGTTGAATGTAGGTTCAAGCGACGAAGTTCAATGGTAGTGTAGTCTGCTAGCTATTCTCGATCGCTATCATATCCGATAGGGCCAGAAGATTGCATCTCAAGAAAGATGTGTATTCATTCGCCACATTCCAACCGGAGCTCGTAAACTTTTATATACTAGTCAAATCCATACATCGCGTGCTTTCAGAGATCTCTATTAGCAGTGCTGAATGCATCAATACTCTCATTGAACCTGTCGCTACTGTTCCGCTTGATTCAAGGAGAACTGCAGGGTCCGCTGTTTTGCCCAATCGTAGATCATGATGACGTCAACCTATGTTCATGATCCGATGTGCGCCCTGGGAACTTCGTCATTCGAGATGCCGAAAACTATTTCTGACAAGCGGTTATAATCAGCGACTTTGGCGGGCTACTCTATCAAAGATACTCCCAGCAACGAAAGTTCAACCCCGCAACCAACTAGGAGTTGAAGTCTCAAGTGCAGATCACCATCACCAAGACAACGACAACAAGACAGGATGGACTCGCTTCCCGTAAATAACAAGACAGCTGGTGAGCCAGAAAGTACATATAACAATACACTTGAAGCTGGTGCTGCCATGACTCAGGTAAGTCCATCAGCTCTTTCTGACAATAACTCTATTGATTCAACCAGAATTTCGCTCCAGTCAAGAGGATATGTGCGCATCTCAACGCGTTCCATGCATATGCCCATGACCCAAAGCGGGATGCAGTCGAAGCAAACCACTACTGTGCTCACCTGAACGATGAAGTCCGCCAATGTATCCTCTACGACTCCCCTGAAAAAGGCGCACGAATCATTGGTATCGGTAAGTCATCCACCTCTCGGACCGCGCAACTCACTTCTAAACCAGCTTGCAGAATACATGATCTCCCCCAAGCTTTACGAGACACTCGATGCCGAAGAGCAAAAGCTCTGGCATTCGCACGTCTTCGAAGTGAAATCCGGAATGCTAATCATGCCGCGACCAACAGGCGTCCCAGAGGCCGCGTGGGAAGTAGCTGAGAACAAAGAGATGGAAGAGGTTGTCGAGCTGTACGGCAAAATCTACCATCTCTGGCAGACTGACCGGGGCGACAAACTGCCATTGGGCCCACCCCAGTTGATGACGAGTTATACGGCGGCAGATCAGATGCCGGATTTCGAAAAGCGGGTAAAGGAAAGGGATCAGAGATTTGGCAGTGATTACCAGAGGAAGAAGGGAGTCAGAGAGTATATCGAGGTGCCCAAGATCCACGAGAATGCTGACGCGACGTGGGCAAAGGGGGGTATCGGACACTAAGTAGGGTGGTGGGAGAAGACAGTAGAGCGCGCGACAGCAGAGTATGGGCTGCTCTTGAATATCATCTCTTTATGACCCGGTCGTGTTCTGCACCACCTCAATACCCGCTGGATCTTTCTTCTCACGTCCCATTAATCTACCCAGCACATCCTTCTCCTTGTCGCCATCTTCGGCATCGCTCGCGCTGTCGTCGTCGCTGTTCGCATTCGGGTCTTTCTCCTCGAGCACGCCTAATCCAAGGTCCTAGACACCGTTAGAAGCGCCCCGCGACACGGCAGAAACAAGTACTCACCATCTCAATGTATGGCTCACCCTCCTCATGCGCCTCGACAGAGTCTAAACTCTTCAGTGTTCCAGCCTTCTTCTGCGCCTCCAACTCTTCATTTGCAGCCTTCAACTGCGGTAAAAAGTCTTTGAGGAAACCACGAATGTCGGGTCCAAGGTCTTCATCGCCCAGCTTCATGATGGGCTTCTTCCCCCTGTTCGCGCGTAGATTTACAATGCCGTCTTGTGATTTTGGCTCATCAAGCTCCATCTCTGTGTCCTCGCCGTCGTCGTCCTCTTCTTCGTCGCTTGAAGTCTCGTCGCTGCTGGGTTCTTCGCTCGATTCGGACAGCTCGCTGTCGCTGTCTGAGGTACCCAAGTCGCTTGCGTTGGTCGTAGAGTCCTCTGCGGCGTTGGTCGACGCAAGGGCCGAGTCGGAGGACATCGAAGGCGGCGAAGATTCGGGTTCGTTGGAGAAGCGCACGCGTTTGCTGCGGTGCGCGACAGCCTCGTGAATGTATGGCGACGACATGTTGTCCGGTATTGTCCGATATTAGCACTCCTAGTTGGGCCTGCTGGAGTTTGTCTACGCGTTTTGGAGTGGGTTACAAAAGTCTGGGGAAAAAGTTGGGTAAGATTCAGTTTGTGCAGATCTCTCGCGGAATGGTACCGACTGGGCGAAGACCATAGGGCTACGTCACCGCCAGCACATATGGCCTCAAGGCCAATACCGGGCCAGATATTCACATGCTACATGCTGAGGTGTGTAAACAAATATCGTGTACCCCGTAGGATGCTCCACAGACAACGCATGCGGCTCTAGATTGGCCTGAGGCCGAAGCGACTCGTTGGTGTCAACAGGGGTCGTGAAACGGCGTCTTGAAACGTAGTTAGAGCGGGCGCCTGCATGGCTGACTTGTGGTCTCCGAGGGGTTAAGCCTCTTAAAGGTCCAGCTGGCCTCGTACATATCTGACCTCACCTCTTCTTGTCAATCTTTACCGTCTCACTGTCGTGCTGTCCGCCTGCACCTGTTCTTCTGTCTCCTGTCTCTGTCCTTGCTAGAGTCGGTGTGTCGCTGCCCCACTTCCGACGGTCACAGGTCTTCACCAAGAGTATTGAATTAGGTGTCTTTACAAGGGATATCTAATATCGAGTTTAGGTATGTATTGATTCTCTCATAACCTCGTCTTTTCGGCGTCATTTGTTCTATGGCCTCGTATTCGTCCTGCCACTGCATCAAGATTCGTCCTTGAACTCCGACACACACCAATGTCAATACCGTCTCAATCCTGCATTCCATCACTTATGAGCTCTGCACATGAACTTGACGATCCTACGTCTTGTTTGTTTCTATGGAGCATCTGTCATCATCATGGGCTTGCTGCTATCCTGTCAGCGCGCCCATGTGGTCTGATCTCGTCAAGCCCAACACTAGACGCTGGTTGGTCCATTCGCCTTCACCTTCACCACGATGCTGCTTCGCGCTCTTCGAACAGAGCTACCAGTAGAACCGCCTGCTATTATCCGTCTTTACAAATTGGTGGCTTGGGATAGAAGCGTAAAAACTTCCCAATCGCCTGTCCTTGACTTGTTGTTGTCCATCACACTCCAGCTCTTCATTACCCTTCACAAATCTGCAAACCATCCTCTATCAGTTTTCTATACCTGTTCCAAGACTCCCAGTCATAGTCTCTTTTCTCTGCATCATTCTACTTTACACTACATTCACATCCGTCACCATGACTATGAACGAGACCATTCGTATCATCGGCATGCTCAGAGCTTCTGCTGCTCACAACGCTGACCACAACAAGATCAGCGAGCGTGAAGCGTTCTTCGCCTCAGCCAACGAATCCGGCAAAAAGCTTCGGACTGCCGCAGCTGCGCGCAAGCCCCTCTCGGTCTTACTCCTTGAAGGCCTCGTCCACGCGACCAAGCACGGTGTGCCTTACCCCAGCAATCCCCTGACATACGAGTCCAAGGTCGGAATTAATCGCATAATCGTCGCTCTCAACAGAGCCATTCCCCGTGACGCAGACATTGTCCCTCCCAACGTTCACTCCAAGGACACTACCCAGGACCTCGCCAACGACCTCGCTATCGAGAACAGCAAGCGCATTTTCACCGCGCGTTCCAACATCGAAGAACTCAAGCTCATTAGCAGCAATCTCGGTATCCCCGTCACATCTCCTACCATGGCTGGCCGCTTCCCGGTGCTCAGCACCTCGGACCTCCCCAAGGCGTCGGCTGAAGAGCAGTCCGCTACAGCATCACCTGCACGCGGCACCGCCATGCTTAACAACATCTTCAAGTCGGTACGAGTTCCCGAGTTCCGCTTCAAGTGGATGTTTTGGGCGGAGAAGGGTCAGCAGGCCGCACCAAAGGACAAGGTGGCTTCGGAAGAGTACCTTACTCGGCCCAAGCCGCTTGGAGACCAGATTGTCTCCGTCAAGGAGTTCTACCAGCACTTCAACAACATACCGGTAGAGAACCTGAAGCTCAGAGACTCGATACACCTCTTCCACCTGGGCGTGAAGCCGGTATGGGAAGATCCACGAAACACGCGCGGCGGCGCATGGTATTTCAAGGTCAGCAAGGACCTTGCGGCCCAGTTCTGGCACGAGATGTGCCTGCTTGCCGTCGGTGACGTCTTGCAGGGGGCCGTCGAGACGAAGCGTGCTTGTGAGTCATCTTTCTTTAATCACTCTAACATGTCCTGGATACTGACTGTTCGACAGCCTTCAACGACGACATCTGCGGGATCTCGTACAGTGTTCGCTGGAATGCTGTACAAATTGCCGTGTGGAACCGGGACGCAGAGAACGAGGACGGCCGTCAGAAGCTTCTGGAAGTCATCCTCGATAAGCTGTCGGAAGAGCTCCGGCCGAAGAAGGAGGACAGCTATTGGTATAAGGCGCACAAGGAGCACAAGGGTTTCATTGAGCAGTAGTGAGTCGATCTTGTGTCTATAGTGGAGATGATGGGTGGGTGAGAGATTCGTACAAGGGCTTAGAGGCCCACACATATATATGCATAACCCGCACGGGAGTTTGTGGATGTTCCAATAGAGATATGGCAACCCGCCCACATGTTCTTGTGTATCTGTCGATGATGGTGGTGGTGTATGCGCCAATCACAGGCATGGTTCGCCGCAGAAGCACAGACCAGCCAACTTCGTAGAAGCATCATGCACTTGTCACGATTCTCCGCATCGTGCCTGCCGCCGCCTCACCACACCAACGCCTCACAACCCGCCCACCATGGCCGCGATACCTACCTCACTCTTCCGCTGGGTCGTTCCTGCTGCCATCGGCGCCAGCGTGGTGCAGAGCTCCCTCTACGACGTCAAAGGCGGAACCCGCGCCGTCATCTTCGACCGTCTGTCCGGAGTCAAGGAAAACGTCGTCAACGAGGGCACACATTTCTTGGTCCCATGGCTGCAACGAGCAATTGTCTTTGATGTCAGGACGAGGCCCAGGAATATCAGCACAACGACGGGATCCAAGGATTTGCAGATGGTCACACTTACACTGAGGGTGTTGCATCGCCCGGAGGTCAAGCAGCTGCCTAAGATCTACCAAGTGCGTCTATCCCCTCACCCATGCGTGTAAGACAGAAGTTCCAGGGACCACGACTAACGTGTCTATAGAATCTCGGTCTCGACTACGACGAGCGTGTTCTCCCCTCCATCGGTAACGAAGTCCTCAAAGCCATCGTTGCACAGTTCGATGCCGCAGAACTCATCACTCAGCGAGAGGCCGTCTCCAACCGCATCCGGACCGATCTGCTCAAGCGCGCCAACGAGTTCAACATTGCCCTCGAAGACGTCTCCATCACACACATGACTTTCGGCAAAGAGTTCACCAAGGCCGTCGAAGAGAAGCAGATCGCACAACAAGAAGCCGAGCGCGCGCGCTTCATTGTAGAGAAGGCAGAGCAAGAGAGGCAAGCAAACGTTATCAGGGCCGAGGGTGAAGCCGAGGCTGCCGACACAATCTCAAAGGCAGTGGCAAAGAGTGGTGACGGTCTAGTGTTGATTAGGCGCATTGAGACCCAGAAGGATATTGCGCAGATGCTGGCGAGGAACCCCAACGTCAGCTATCTGCCTGGTGGTAACTCTGGTGGCAACGGTGGCGGTTCAAGTGGTGGTAGCTTCTTGTTGGGCTTGAGGTCATGATCACCCGAGGGTCGATGAGGCTGACAGAAGGGTGGATAGGAAAGAGCTGGGCAAAAGGCAAAAATGCATAACCAGCGTGGTTGCTGTACAATATACTGACATGAGCGATAACACTTCTCCACAAACCAAGGAACTGAGTCTCTTCTCATGTCTCTTTTCTCCATCTCTTCACACAACATGACTCCCCGTTACCCAGCGACCACATGTCAAAATGCTCAACCCTCGTTACTCAGCATGCTTCGAGAACTGACAGCTTACACATAACGCTCACGGAACAAACCATCGACAAATGGAGAGACGAGTGCGAGCTAGTTGCAGGAATTGTAATACTGCGCCCCGGCACGTGTTTGACACAATGCTCGCCTGAGGCCTCTCAGGTTTCGGTAGCTAACTCTCCGCCCAAAGATTCAAAACTTGTTCATGCAATGCCTGAAGGAAACAAGCTTCCGAAGCCGTTGAGGCCGCGCTTGGAGGTTCGCACACATGGTCTCCATTTGGACAACCGGACATCCGGACTCGAACTCGGTGCGAACATGTCGCGATGTTTCGGCATGGAGTTGTGGGGATGTTTCGTGTGACGCCGGGTTATATACTGGGATGCTGCCCGGGCGGAGTGTGCCAACTTGACCAACACCTATAGTTAGAGCTAGTAGATCACTGCATCCATCTGGGAGACGAAGCCCTGGAGGACAATGAGGGTATCGCGTGTCCTATGCCTGAGCACTTTCTTCTTTCCACGCCACTATCATAACCACCCAATGCTATGATCTTTCTAGTTCCGCCCTCTCAATCCAAACATCACCCACAATCACATCCAGCGATGAGACATTACGCAGAATCCATGTTCCAGCTCGTTTCGGAAGGGTGCTGCACCATCATGGCGGGGGAGCCTCGTTACATCCTGGCCGCAGATCCCGCCGAATCGGATTACAGAAGTCAAGCGGTCAACGATACTTCCTAATGGTTTCTGAAAGTTCCGCATGAAGAAGACACCGGTTCTGGAAAAACACAGGCTTCTCTCAAGGCAGCGACAAAACTATGGCGGTCAAGCGACCTCAACACGGCACATTCGTAGGTGCCTACCTATAGAGCTCTCGTGCAGGACAGATAGAACGGCTGCGCCACACCACCGATACAATGCGTGACCTTGTCTTTCGTCAGGCTGAAGAAACGATAGGGCGAGAGAGGTGGTCTCGGGTCTGGCGTTGATGCCCCAGGCCAAGACGCGGCAGGCTGGCGTGGCTGTGCACTTCAACAAGCTGTCAACTGACGAATCACGCAGGGTGTGGCCATACAGTGTGGCTTGACACTCCCCTTCCACCAAGGCAGGCTCACCGGCAGGCACTTTCCAGTCTGCTCCGCCCTTGGATGTTCCAAGTATACATACTAGCCATGAGCCTAAGCGGCGAAGGTTGCGTACACGTCTCTTCTTACGTCTTCGGACCGCCCGTCTCGCTTAGCAATGGCGATCCAACAACGCAGCAAGCAAACGAACATCATCCTCACCTTTAGGATTCTACAATTTGTCAAACAGCTTCGTCGACGTGTCAAGCCGCGCGTGCTCGATGGCTCAATTGATGCGAACGCCCTTGGCAGCCGACTCTCGCCAAGCCTCCGAAGTATTGCCAACGGTCTATCGCGGATCAGCGTCCAGGATGCGAAGCAGTCGCGTCGTGTCGCCCATCGCTTCTGCAAGAGTCAGCACAAGAATCCGGAGTTGAAGCGATCGTCGCGCAAGCTGCAGACGCCGGGTTCGGCTGCTCCCGCAAGTCGAAACCTAGGGGATGAGGTGCAACAGTACGTTCACGTAAACTTTTGTTTAGTTTCAACTACTAAACCTGCGGCTCTAGTATGCTTCGCTCGGTCGACGGCAAGCTCCATGCCGCAGGAAACACCTTCTCGTCTATTGCGGGTAGTAACAAACTCTTCCTCAAACACCATAATACGCCGATCTTTGAGGCTTGTTCCCTGAATGAGACGGTACAGATCCTCGTGGCAGTACACGAAGCGATCAACGTGCTTGCGGAGTGTCGCCGGCAGTATGGTGACGACTGGCTCTTGGCCCAAGGGCTTGACGCTGGACTTATCCTTGACGAGAACTTCATTGCCAATTATGAACATTTGTTGCTGCGACTGCAGACAGACCTCATTGAAGCCTTGGCGCAGAAGGCGTTCAAGGAGTTGCTTGACGGCGATCATGACAAGAAGCAGCGCAAACTACTAGCATGGTTCACTGAATTCGCCGAGAAGCCGCAAGCTCTCAGCACCTTTCCATGGACCATCAAACCCTCGCTCGCTGTGCTATGGGGAGTGTGCTGGATGTTTTATGAGCAAACTCTGGACGAACAGACGAATCGCAACAAAGATCGCGTGCGATACGACGCAGTGCTACAAAACCTCAATCTTTCGTGGGATACAGGTGCATCGTCAGACTGTACGTGTTACATCTCTCCTCGCCCAATGAGGCTTCCTACTCAGGTGGACAAGTGGTTAAAGTTTGTGGCTGTCCAGTCAAGCGGTGCTAACGCATTACAGACCTCAGCCTCGGCCGTGAGCTGATTGGCGAACAACCGCAGCATGCGACGCATGCGACAAACGTGAATGTGGGCCATGATCTGTTCCAGGCACGAAACACGGAAACCTGGGTGCCCGATCTGAGTTCGGATGGTCTCACGAGCAGGCTGCCAGTCTTGAGGGTTAGTCAGGCTGGAGGAGCGGAGCCATCGCCGTGTCCAGGTAAGTGCCTAGTGTCCCGTGTTGGTTTGAGTTGAGTCACGAACGTCTACCTACCCAGGTTTCAGGCTGGAGTAATCCATACCTAGGTAGCGGCAACTAACAGATCCAAATCCAGATACTTATTATCGCCCTGCCGCCCAAGACTATCAGGCAGTTTCGCCCGTTAATTCTTATTTGCCTCAAGATCCAGGCATTGCTGCGCCACCTCTAACGGCCTTTCCGCATCTGGGCTCCGACCACCATAATTCTTGGCATCCATATTCGTTGCCACCTCAAGACAGTCCGCGTCATCTGATCACATCTACTCAAGTTCCGAGAGTTAGAGTCACCGGAGCGGCGGAAAGCAATCTCTTTGCTCAGCCACAAACTGACTTCGCGTCTTCTGGTATATATCGACCAAATCGCCAACCTGAGGCCCAGCAACAGTGCTTTAACCCCCAATTCTTCAACATTTACGACCAGAACATCATGACTGAACTATCTCCAAATCCCACTCCTATGCAAGTCCCGCACGAGCACAAGCGGAATATCTCCATCAACTCACTTACTGACATGCCTACCCCCGTCAGCATGGTCGGCCCTCGGTCTCCTCTAACATCTCCAACTGCTGGCGAACAACCGATCATAACCACAAGCCCACCAAGAGGTCACAGCAGAGGGATATCTGTGGATTCTTCACAAGATGGCGACGACGACGGATCACTACGGAAGAACCACAGCTACAAACGCGCCGAAGAACCGCCGCGCAATGAAGACGGCAAGATGGTGTGCAAGTATCAAGAATGCCGGGGTACATCTTTCGACCGAAAATGCGAATGGAGGTGAGTAATTTCAAGTCCCATTCTGACAGCAATCTCTGACTGATTTTACCACAGCAAACACATGGACAAACATGACCGACCTTACAAGTGCAACGTCAAGGGTTGCGAGAAACTTCAAGGCTTCACTTACAGCGGCGGCCTTCTTCGCCACGAACGTGAAGTTCACAAGATGCACGGCGGTACCAAGAAGTCTCTCTTCTGCCCCTTCCACGACTGCAAACGCAGCTCAGGCGCCGGCTTCACGCGGAAGGAGAACCTGGCTGAGCATGTTCGCCGCGTACACCGGAGAACATCAATGTCAGCAGACATGCATGGCTTGATAATCCGCCGCGACATGGTCAGGCGCGAGATAGAAGGTTCACCTATCGCTGAGTCACGAGCCTCGGAGTCACCTTACAATCGACCCATGGAGTACCGCGAGGAGGAGGATTTGAGTCTCAAGCGCAAGCGAGTAGGCTCTGACTCTAGTATCTCGGACCGTGGCAATGACGAGATGCGCTCCGAAATCAAGCGTCTTCGACAGGAGAATGAGGAAAAGGACTCACGATTACGGCAACTAGAGCAAGCTGTCATGGCTCTGCAACAGAGTCACAGGCAATGATGAGCTGCTTTTGAGTCTCTTCGCACTGTTCATGTTGAGGTCATTAGGTGCATCTTTGCGGCGCACTTTCGTTGCCTCATTCTCAGGTTCATAACTTGTCGCTCACTGTACATATTACTGGAGCGTTTTTCCTGTATCACTCTAAACTGTAATGTTTCCTTTACTATATGCGCACTCTGAGCATGGCTGGTACATGCTCATCTGCGAAACCTATGATACCAAAGATTGCGATGGTGTGGATAGGAGAAGGACATGGAGGAAGTTATGGATGATACCTCACTCAGACCGGAGAAGAGTAGATAGAATATGCCACTCATAATCAGAGAATGAACCACATACCTACTGCTTCCGGTTGTAGCATTCTACATGACGCGGTCTTTCATTGCGTGAAGTTGTTGTTGATTTTGGCTTTCCGCCCCCAATAACGATGTACACTCTAGCCTTGTGCGCAGCGCGTTCCCGTATGTCGTGTCTAGTGAGTTTGCCTTAGCCGCGAACCTTGGTAACAAAAGGGCGCGTGCACTGGCTGCCTAGACAGACGTTCGCATATGCCCAGGCAACCGCGCCGCTATAATGCCCGTGATGGGCATGGTATCCGAGTACGAGATACGACTGTACATGGCGACATTATCTAGGTATAATATGGCGTCATCGATACCCGTTGCAGACTTCTTCACCTCCTAATCCGCAGTGTCCGGCTTATTGTCTCGTCGGCATTTCTCATCATGTTGCCTTCTTCAATTGGTGACCCGACGGACTCCGAACGGAGCCAACGGAAATCACCCAATACCTGTTTGCCATCTCGCCCACGTTCCGACCCAACAAAAATATTGTGGCCATGTCTCGCTGGAGCTTTCAAAATCGGAAACGAAGAATGACTCCCACCCGACTGCCCAACAACGTCGTTGCCGTAGCTTGATTGGACGCCTGATGAAGCATGTGACAGCGTGTTAGCGCGTTCAGTGGGACATGTTACGCGTCTTGATGCCTGATGTGCCGTGTTTTACCGCTGGTAGGCAGCTGAGTGGGCGGAAGGGCGGAAGGATGGAGATGGTATGGTATGGAAACCGGATGGAAGATGACAAGAATAGCAGTGAGAGGTGTGGCGGTGCTGGCCTAGATCGTGGAAAAGTGGCAAGGGTGCGATATCGTGGCGTTGGTGCCTAGCGGCGGCGATCATATGCGTTGCACCTGCATACGCACGCGACACGCTCTGCGTGCATCGCGCCTACCCGGCGTCACTGTCTTCGTATCGTCCATGGCGATGTATCTTGCATACTACGACAAAATCGCTGTGGTCCATGAAAATATGGTGTCGTGTCTAGGATGTTTGGTTTCAAGGGCCGACGTAATAATACCAGCACGTCGAGATGACGCCTCTCGGCTGTGCCGCAGTCGTCTTTTGCGTCGTTGACTATGGGTATACAACACGTGTCATCTTACACTGTCTCCCGTGCTCACACACTAGCTCACAACATCAACTGTGCATTCAGACGAGTATGTTCATTCGGGTAACTGCATAGTATGACGTCCACTACGTCACCAAACCGATTCGCACTCCGCACTCTACAAACCTTCGCCACACCGCGCCTACCACCACCACTTTACAGCTTTCCAAACATCGTCTTACATGACACTATGCCTGAGATCGTGAAGATAAGAGAAGGGGACAATAGTGGAAAGTGCTGGCCAAGCTCGGATATGTCCAACAATCGCTGCTCGTTACCAGAAGCTTGTCTATACTAATTCTATATTCAAAAGAATTTCCCTTTCTTGCACATACGACCATAGGACACTGAAAATTAGGCTTCCCGTCCGCTCAGCCATATACAAGCAGTGTACCGGCGGATTAGTAGTTAGGTGGGTGACCACTAGCGAATCCCCGCTGTTGTATGTTTTGTTTTTTGTTTTTGCACATATAAATAAGCCAATGTCCATCTTTTTTTTGCTACATCCTCCAGCTGCTGTGGATGTAAACCTTTCCACGTCTTTCGCCGTACCAGATGTCTCCAGCCTGACGTTTCCTGACCGGATGCTAGCTTATACACAGTGGAATTAAACATACCTTGGGAACGCCAGTCAATATATCTGCAAAACAACCCAAATCACTAATTGCATCAACTCCGATTTGTCTATTTTCTACCGCCCTCTCTAGCTTTAACTCTAGCGTTCTTCTCACTACCTAAGAACCTTATCTCTTTCTCTACCTACCTCTTCTACCTTTGCTGTCTTCTTGCTAAGTAAGCGCGTAGAAACCTCTAACTTTCTGCGTCTGCTAGGTTCTATTACTTCAAAACTCTAACTACTAATTCTATATCCTTTCTCTTACTCTTTGTAGCCTCGCGTGCCTCCTTTAACTAATCTTCTTCTTTCTTAATCTCTTTTTGCCTGGTATGTCGATATCCTCGATGGACTTGGGAGATCTTGAGTCCTTCTTGCCCGATATTGCTGTGGCTCGGTCCCAGGTGTCGTCCGAGTCGGGTCACCTAGTCGTACTAGACCAATACGACGAACGTAATCAGCGTCAAGAACCAAGCCTGTTCCTTCTATGTGTGAAAGGAGGAAGTCTATGTTGGTGTTATTCCTAAGCTGCAACCTGAAGTACCTCGGTGCAGGGCTACGGCAGGGTAATACGAAAGATCAGACCCGAGGCCGAGGCAACTGCCTCTAAACATGAACGCCTTGAAATCAACACTTCATACCAGATCTCAGCATAGTTAGTACATGTATAGTGCATCAGGAAAGTTCCGAGCGCGTACGACTCCACTGTTCCGTCCGACAACTCAACTTTGCAAATGGTGAGACGTAAGATGCATATCGCATTTACTGAGATAGCTAATGAAATGAGCGTATTACGCGCCGAATTTTGTAAGCGATGATATTGAGCTAAAGAAGTGAATGTTGGTTACATGTTTTGCGTTCCGTAAGCTCTCTCAGTCACTACAGCTCTTCGTTCCGGTTGTCAGATAAGCTTTAGATCATTACCTAGGTAAGCATTAGCCCGATTTCTATAGAAGGAGAAATTCCAGCTACCTCCAAAGACCGTATAGCTCGTATTAGCGTACGAAATCAATCTAGCAAGGTCCACCCTCGGCCTCTGGTGGACAGGTACAATATCCGATATCGCAGGACCAGATCGAGTAAGTACTACAATGCTCATCCTACCTATATACTTCTTGAACTTATCATGCTGCAGGTCGTCTTCGCTCGTAGGAACAACAATCAGTTCACGTACTGCTTCACTGTGTACCACCAAGACAATGCAGACGGCCAAGGTGCTGGAGATTTCGCCCAGTGCACCTAGTTCTGAGTAGACTGCCTGATCCGAGGGGTTCAAACGTTTCCATTCGGGTCAGTCGAGCAAGACGTAAGAATATCTTTAGATACACTGAATACTATCGGACATGTAACATGTTTCGATGCGCCTGATCAGTAGTTGGGTGGATGACTACTATCGAACCCCTACAATTATATGTTTTTGCCATTCTTCTTGTCACTTCACCCGACGATCGCCTTTTTTCCGACGACTAAGATTTCAACATGCCTTCCAGATAAGCTTGGATGCAACAACCAAGAACGCCTTCTTCGGATAATATCTTATTCTGAGGGTTTATTGCCATGATATACAAAGGAATCACAGCCGACGACCACATGTTCAGGCACCTTTGGCAACGGCTCTCAGCCAACCTACTAATCCTGTCTTTCCGTAAATCTTCCACCTGGTCCGTCCATCGCCTGTCCGTCTACTTCATGAAGCGCATGAATTCCTGGTATCTCCCTCGTTGCACCTCCATCAAGCTCGCTTCGCGGATTTCCATCTAATTCGGGCCTTGAGCCAGCATCTAATTCGTGCTTTGAGTACGTTTCAACCTCGGTCTCATATATCTTCACATCGTTGTTATGCAGCTCTGCAGTTCCAGACTCAGTCTCGGTGGCTTCGTCCGAAAGTGATCTCCGTCTCCTCTTAACAAGCCATACGGCGAGAGCGATGGTGGTGAGGATTCCGATAGTGATACCGACTCCGATTCCGGCTTTGCTGCCAGCCGAAAAGCCACTAGAGGACGCTCTCTGAATGCCTGAAACTGTTGCACTCGTTGAAAGAGGTGTGTATATCGTACTGTGGCTGTTCGTCGTAGCTGAGGGCACATTGAAACTACCTGTCGTAGAGCTCACCGTGGGACTCGAAATCATTCTACCGGTCTGTGCTGCTGTAGCCCGAGTGACATTGCCCGCAATACCTGTCGTCGAAAACGGATTTTCCACCGAACCAAGTTGCGCTCTTATAGTATAGCTCTCATCCTTCATCAAACAGCTTGTAACACCGTCTCGAAACCACTGCGGTAGCTGTGTCCAAACTTGGTTCGCGCATGCCGCCTGCTCGTCAAAACAAGGCAGATCGTTGGCATAGTAAGAGCATTCGCACGGCCCAGGCCAAATGGTATTTGTGGTTACAGAATTGGTGCATTCGGTGCGGATACTATCCCAGCGCTGCGCGCATGAGCCCATCGTGGCTTCAACGGCGTTGCATGCTGCGTTGGTGTAAGTTTCTGCTACCACGATGGAGAGGCAGATAATGAAACATAATGAGTGGAGGAGTATTGCTCGATGGCTGAAAATAACCATCATGGGCCACTAATTATAACGTGTGCATAGAAGGATAAGTTCGAAGAAGAAGGATGTGAAACGCTTTGGGGCTTCGTGAAGATGTACCGACCACATCAAGATACGGTATTTGAACTTGTCATATGATAACGGAGAAGGCTGTCATCTAGAGGCGCCTTTCGCCAATTCTTACTATCTCCGGCGAGCAACTACACTGCAGCTCTAGGTCGATCACGAATGAGAAGCCGATTCTCTAGGGCTAGCAAGCATTGGAGACCCAGAACCAATCAGCTCTACATAGGTCAGGAAGTCAGTAAGAATATTCCATTATGATACGACGAGCGATCGGAGCATGGCGTCCTTGGCGAGTTCAGCCTTATTCGTCGATTTCGCTAGTAACAAAAGCAATGCTACCGCCCCTATCCAGCTTTGTCGGTCTCCGTTACTATACTTACCTTTGTAGCAACGCGATGGTAAGAACGCAGAACACGCTGTCGAAAAGTTCTATCATGGCAAACATTCACATGTTTCCCATGGCGTCTTTCGGTAGTTGAGATATGACAGCTGCCCTGGCCAGAAGAACACACCATGTTGTACCTTCCGTGCCATTGTGATACCAGCATTTACCGAGAAGATATGGATTGAAGGTACAGTATATTAGGAGGTTGAATGGTACACTTCATTGAACTTTACATTCAACAGCTTACCCGTAGGCGCCAAAAGCGTACTTGAAAACTGCATTGAAAACAGCGTTCTGCACTGCACCTGTCTGGCTGTTTCTGCCGTCCCAAAGACTTAATGAGCCTGGAGCGGCGTGTTCGCACACGATACCTATGCTTACTAGTGGAGTGTTGTCTGAAAATATAATGTTTCTGGGATTGCCTGTGAGTTGAGCCCATAATAATAATACCAGCACTCTCACACAAACCGGTTCTCCGATCCCACTTATGGCACTCTCACGTTGTGCCTTTGTACTCACCACAACCACTGGATCAAACCAAATCAGCTTGGTTGATGGCATAAATGCTATCTACCATTTCCCCGATATCGAAATTTGCACTTTATGCGTAGATCATCCATCGAGAAGAATCTCGTTCTTCCCATTTACTGCTTCCATGGCGGGATGTTAGAACGTGCGGAAATACTCCATTGCGTACCGATGTCTTCGTGGAACAGGTGCGGAATAATGCCGAACTGCCGTCTCGCGTGATTTCGTCGGCATCTAATCGAGAAAGATGCCAAGTCGGCAAGTTTCGAAAAGGACATTACAAGATAACGATAGCGAACGAACAACCTAAAGCTCTAGCTCTAATGAAACAGACAACGATTCGAAGAGGCGCAACTCCGCGGTCCGCATCTCAACATGACAAATGCTAGCAAGCCGATCGATCACAACGCTGTATTCGAGTAACTTCAAGCGTACCCCGCGCTTTGCAGCCTATCGTGGGAACCTATCTCTCCGACTATCTCGGAACCAGACCCGTCGTTACAACATTGTCCTCTCCCGAGATCTCCCCTATCGTACCTTGTTTGAGCTATTTTGAAAAGCGATCCACACGTGCATGTCTTCCCTCGTTCTTACTCTCACTATCGTCCTGATCCGCCCTTTCTTTTACCCCGCGTCAGCATGGATTCGTGTTAGTGTCTTCCATTTGGCTATTTATGCAGGTCCAGATGCCGTGTAATCAGTTGCGCTGTCATATTCCTTGTGGATAACTTGAAGTCGTCCCCTCTATTCGTGTCAACTAAGCAGCTTCTAACCTCGACCGAACAGAAAAGATGTCGAAGTCTTCGATTGTCAAAGTCGCAGTCACGCAACATGAACCTGTGTGGTTCGATCTCACAGCTACGGTAGACAAGACTTGCAAATTGATCGCCGAGGCAGCAAGGGAAGATGCGAAATTAGTTGTTTTTCCTGAGGTTTGGATTCCAGGATATCCGGCCTGGATCTGGTGTGTATTCTTGTTTGCCTTCTCAGTTTTTGTCTTCTTCTGTCACATCCATGAGGTTAGATATGCTGGACAGCAGCAGCAACAGCGATGGCTCAAATACACATCAATACGTTTGCGGTTTACTAACATGAGGAAATAACACAGGCAGCGTCCCATGGATGTAGAGCTCGGGACCAAGTACGTCAAAAACTCCCTATCGTATGACTCCCCCGAGATGGCTAGGATTTGCACTGCAGCCCGCACAGCTCGTATCGCCGTAGTCCTCGGTTTCAGCGAAAACGACCACAACAGTCTATACATAGCGCAATGCATCATCAACGCCTCGGGTACCATCGTGATGAAGCGACGCAAAATCAAACCCACGCATATGGAGCGCACCGTGTATGGGGACGGCGACGGTACCAGTCTCAACAACGTGGTAGAGGTCGAGGGCATCGGACGAGTCGGTGGACTGAATTGTTGGGAGCACATGCAACCGCTTCTTAAGTATCACACGAATAGCCAGCATGAGGAGATCCATGTTGCGGCGTGGCCGCCTATGCATTTAGCGGAGAAAGGGGTTGAAAATAAGGTGGCCTGGGGTATGAGTTCTGAAGGTATGTATGATAGCCTTGTTACCAACACATAAGCCGCTATTCCATTTTCTCGGTTCCAAGACTCTTTTCCCTTAGCCAATTTTTCCCTCTCTTACACCCTTCTCACTTGTCTCGTATGGAAGAACTAACCGATCTCCTCTTTCAAGGCGCTAGTGCTCTTTCTCGCGTCCACGCCATAGAAGCTTCGACTTTCGTCTTATGTTGCCATCCTACCATCTCGACTGCTGGCATCACCGCCCACCGTGTCGAAGGCAATCCGCTCTTCGGCCACATTGGCGGTGGCGACTCGGCTGTGTATGGGCCCGACGGGCGGAGGATGACAGAGCCTCTTGGTATGGATGCAGAGGGTTTCGTGTTTGCCGATTTAGACATGGATGAGTTAATTAGCATAAGACTATTCGCGGACGCTGTGGGCCATTACTCCAGGCCCGACTTGCTTTGGCTGGGCGCAGATACCAGGGAAAAGAAGCATGTTAAGAGGGAGGGCGATGGTGGTAGTGCGGGTAGGGAGAAGGAGAAGCTCGCGCTGGAGGAAGACAAGGGGGAAGTATGAGGTGTGGAGAAGTGGGTTCGTGTGGAAAACAGGAAGATTTGAGGCAGAGTCCTGGATGGCAATGGTGGGGAAGAGTGTTTTCTCACGTTCATGCTTTATTGTCTATTAAAATTACCAGTGTTTATCTATCAGTAGCGCGCATCCCAGACTCTAACTAGACGTACAGAGGACCATACCCAGTTCCCTCGCCTCTCTCGACATCCGCCATCATCGGCTTCTCGAAAGGCACCCCATTTTCCGCCTCACCTTCTGTAATTGGTAGTGGCATCTGCCTCCAGATATCTTGAATTCTCTTCGCACTCTCCAAAAAACGCTCTTGCAGCGCCGTGTACCCAGGTACAGTCAGCTGTCCGTCTCGCTTCTTGAACTTTCCATCGATCATGACATGCTTGATATCTCCCACGTTCGCATGTAGCATGATCGCAGCGATTGGGTCGGCCCAGCCAAGAACACTAGGAGCGCGGCCATTCCACACCAGAAGATCTGCTTTAGCTCCTGGCGCCAAAACACCAATGTCCGATCGTCGCAATGCGAGTGCTCCGTTACGAGTCGCTAGAAGGAAGGCCTGGTTGGCGGACATGGGGTTCTCGGCGGGAAGGCGGCGGCGATCAACAACTTCGCGGTAGAAGATCTTCCTGACGCTCTGGAGCCACAATCGTGCCTGCGGCAGGATATCTGATGAGAAGGTAAAATGCGTGTCGATACCCAATGCCTCCTGGTCTAGAGTGAGATGGCTGTTGGGATGTAGGTGACCGTAATGCATCTCCGACTCTGGGGTGGTGGAGATGTAGTGGTTGTACTGACGCAGCAGTTGCGCATCTGTTGCACTGTGATAGCTGGCATGTGCGAAGACGATGGGAATAGATTGATTGAGGAAGTCGAATCCGTCCAAGACCTCAGGAAAGTTTGGGGCGCCATAGACGCCGCCATTCGCATGGGTGGTGACTACGGAAACGTTCTTTTCACTATCACGAATCAGCCTTGTGTTTGTTTGTTATGGTCGTATACTAACATCGCCAAGTCAAGGATGGTGCGCGTTTGGTTCCTGTCAGAACTGGAGAAGCCATCGTAGGAGATGCCCAGCTCCGTAGGCGAGCTGTCGAAACGCGCGTCGTCGACTAGATCCCGGAAGAGATCAATCTGCCCATTGACTGTGAAGTTCGCGTAGTCCTGGAAGTAGTACGCGAATTCAGTTCTGACACCACTTTCCAGCGTCGCATTGAGCGCGGCCATAGCGTGAGCCGCCGACCATGTGCAATGCGGGAAGTCCAGAATGGTGGTGACACCGCCGTTCAAGGCCTCATACAACCCGACGAGCTGGCCAATGTACACATCCTGGGGCGTAAGATGCGCACTAGCGGGCGAATCGGTGCCATAGCGCTCGAAGTATCGCATCAGTGTGACATTCGAGCCCAAAGTCTTAAAGGCCGTCTGCCAGCTATGGCGGTGGGTGTCGATAAAGCCCGTGGAGATGATGTCGTTGGCAGCGTCGACGACGTCCAGGTCGGCTGGTAGAGTTCCGTTGTACGATCCAGAGAAAACCGCTGTTATTGTGTCGTTCTCAACTAACACAGAGCCATTCCGAATAACATCGAGGTAGTTGGCAGAGCGATCCCAGCCTATTACTGTCCCGCCTGTGAAGAGCGTTGCTGTTCTACCGAGCGAAACGCACGACGCAAGCACAAGAAGAGGAATTCGCAATGCACCGCCACAAAGCATCTTGCGTGAGATTCCAGGGACAAGATTTGCTCATCCTGTCCCAGTTGGACTGCACAACTTATACTCGATCATTTCCGCCATCTGATCCACCAAGTATTCGATCATATCGCACACGCCGACCCTTGGCCGACGTGCGAAAAACGTTTCCTGGAGACATCAGTCGTCGACAATCGATGACGTCCGGCCAAGAACGAGCCAGGGAAAACTTTGGATGAGAATCTTCACGATAGATCCTTCGGCAGAAACGGAACAGAGTTGCTTAGGTAACCTGGACGTAGTGGAGATGTGGCCCCCTTGCAGCAATTTCCGCACCCGCCAGACAACGATCATCTCCCCCTAGTGTACAAGTCACATGCACTCTGCACAGGCCCCTCTCCTATTTACTTAAATACTGCCCTTCGCTCGAAAGTAATGCGGCATACTTACCTTCTTGCGATGACCCAGCTCAAAGATTGGGTTCATCTAACAGTCTCGTCTGCATTGCACAGCGCGGTATGGGACTGTTACGAGCTTCCTTCGGGGATCTCGGCGGGGCAATTTTTTCTGGTCTGCTTTTGAGCTTTTCATTTATTTCATCGCCCTGGCGGTGGATTGAGGAAGAGTGCATGTTGTGTTGCCGTTTCGCTTGCGGACGCAGTCAAGCTCACCAGGATTTTGAGCACAACATAAAAAGAGATCTTTTGTTCAATGTGTACTACCTGTGACAGCCGCATGATGCATGCTCTGTAATTCTGAGAGAGCCTCGTTCTAGCTATACGCGATTTCTGTGGTGTTTGATCACCTCGCGATTAGCAAACGTCGCGATGAGACTGCCGCAAGCCCTGAGGGGCGGCCTACATAATCCAGCCTCTTCATGTCGCGTAATTAAGGGCTTCGCTTCTCTACTGGTATCTTCAACATGAGCGCGATTCTCAATGCCGCGCATACATTGTCCAGCTTCATACCAGCGAGTTGCGAGCCGGTACAGCACCAGTGGCTACCCAAAGACGTGCGCAAATTCGTCTGGTAATGCTAGGGCGGCGCCGTTCTTCGGGGCTGCCACGTCAACATCCAAGCTTTACCATCTTCCTGTAGTCGACACAGCTTCAACGAATGCAGAAAAATCCCGCAATCACGCGTGGTGTTTGATGTTGACTGCAGTTAGGATAGACTGTGCATTCAGAACTCTATGAGAGTGACTTTCTGTGGGCGCAGGCCCCAGTGCTTGTGCATGCCTCGGTTGAGCGCTAGTCACGCTAGTACCAAGGCGGCCGTCACGTTTTCCAAGGTTGTACGGAATACTCCACGCCTAGGCAGCGTGTACAAAGTACATCGTCATTCCTCGCCTCATGCTTAGAACCCCCTCAGAAAACTTTCAAGGCTACGGACTGATCTCAAGGTTTAGATAGAAGGCTTGGACGATCTTCCTCCGGAACATGCTGAAAACAAGGCGACAACACCATGAGGGGCAGTATCCGACATGACGCCGAATTCCAGTTATCCCCGCACGCCCGTTGGTCCATTGCACTGCCGGTGCCGCACATGATGTACCGGTATATAGGTGTACTAGAGGTACCATGTTGAGCCTTCGCTGTCGTGACATTGAATGCATAAAGCCTTTTTTCGAATTCGTACCATTGTAACAATCAATCATGCCTCTGTCCACTGAAGTCGTCCAGAATCTCAAAAAGTCCGTCGACACAGCCTGCGCGGATCCCAAGACATCTATCCCAGGAACTAGTGTTGTAGTTGTGGGAAAAGATGGCAACGAACTCTTCGCGCACGCCGCTGGTAAGAGAGGAGCTGCAAGCAGCGAGAACATGACGCTTGACAACGTGTTCTGGATCGCATCTTGCACTAAGATGATCGCTGGGCTTGCTTGCATGCAGCTCGTTGAGCAAGGAAAGCTGCATTTAGATGATGGAGACGAGATGGAGACTTTGGTTCCGGAGTTGAAGGAAACCAAAGTGCTGCAGAAGGATGGTAGTCTGGCAGAGAAGAAAGGGAAGATTACGCTGAGGATGCTCCTGTCGCATACTGGTATGAGTGACTGCCACAAACTAGAGCGTCTTCTTACTGACTATGGTGAACAGCTGGTTTCGGCTATACCTTCTTTAACGAACAACTGCGCGACTTTTCGTCGCCAGACAGCTTCCATAACGAATTCTCGGGCAGTGTTAAAGATATCCTCCAACCGCTGACCTTCCAACCGGGAGAGGGATGGCAATACGGTGTAAACATTGATTTCGCCGGTCTGGCTCTCGAGCGCAAGACTGGCCTGTCTCTGAACGATTACTGTCTCAAGAATATCTTCGAGCCGTTGGGATTGAAGAACATCACCATGTTTCCCACCGAAGACATGAAGAAGCGGCTAGCGCATATGCACCAGCGAAACCACGATGGCAGTCTGGTTGAGCGCGACCACCTCATGCTCAAGGTCTTGGGAGCTAAGACTGATGAGATAAGCGACATACTCAACAGTGGAGGCGCAGGTGCTTTCGCGATACCGTCGGACTATGCACGTAGGTTGCAAACATATCCCCTTAACATCACAGCGGGCTAACGGCAAATAGAAATCATCGCGACCTTGCTCAACGACGGCACATCACCAAAAACTGGCGTTCAGCTGCTGAAGAAAGAGACAGTCGACCTCATGTTCACAAATCAGATCCCACAATTCCCTGACTTCGGTCGCCAGGGAATTCCAGCAGCCAAGCCCGATCTCACAAACCCTATTTCCGACGTATATCCTGTCGAAGGAAATCCACCCCAGGGATGGGGCCTGACATTCATGTTATCTAACGGAGGTCCGACTGGCCGGTCCAAGAGTACTGGGTTCTGGGCCGGTCTGCCGAATTGCTGGTGGTGGTGTGATAGAGAGAAGGGAGTCGGCGGAATTGTATGCTGTCAGATCCTGCCGTTTGGCGATCCCAAGGTGCTTGGGTTGTGGTTCGACATTGAGACGCAGATCTACAAAGCCCTGGGAGCTTGATCAGATGTCATGTTGGGTGGCTTTGCAGCCATTGCTTATGCAATCGGCCCGTCTAGTTGTGTCGGATTCGGTCGGACGGACATGATCGTCAGCGTTCTGATTTCCAAGCTCGCGTCAAGTTGCATGGTCATGGGCAATCGCTTTCCTTTCTCACTTGATATACTCTTGATGGAGCGTCGAAACCATAATGTTGGGTCTAGGGAAGCCTAAATTGGTTCGTGAGCATAGTGTGTATCGTACCCCCACATGTTGTTAGCGTCACTTGTCATCTACAGACTACCAGGTTGTCCGTGGGTTACAGATAAGCCACGAACGCGCACGATTAGAAAACGTGCAATGAAGCTGCAATTTGAGCTGATAATTAAATTGCTTTTTGTGGCGGTGAAAACGTTGAAACCATCCACAGCTTTGCATATGGGCTGATCCGATGCTCGTTTCACACAAGTTGCATTGGAGAAGGTTTCGGAACAGTTCGATTGTCAGACAAAGGGCCAATTACAACATGATAGGCTGCAAGCTGAGAGAAGTAGCGCCTAGGTCAGACCGAATGTCCGGTACAAACCATCCCGTGAGCTCACGGGATAACGTTACGATGGAATATTGAGGGCTGCTTTTGGTGAGAACTGGGCGGTCGCAAACAAGGGACACATGTTTGGAATGCATGCGATCGACGGAACCAGCCGTGAAGCATCCTCAATCGTCAATTGTGGGCAGGACTGAAGCTTGCGTTGAGCATCATAATTCCCTGCCACGCGTTAGCCTTCCCCGCATTTCTGTGTTGGGATGTGGGTCCTAGCCGGCAACGCGGGGTGTGCATATCAGTAACGCACTTGTCTCTTTGCATCAAGCATACCTCTCGTGTCTTTCCCTCTTTTTGCCGTACAATCCGAGCAGCAGCCATGAACTTCGTGGACGTGCAACCTAAGTCGTTCCTCGATTATGCCTGGACGTCGCCCTCTTCGGCGGCGATGGCGGCCACCAAACCTTCTAAGACAAGTCGGAAACAGAACAGGTGCTGCGATCAATGTCGTAAAGGAAAGAGGGCATGCGATGCGGCTATCCTGGAGGACACTCTTTTAGAAACGAGTAAATCTGGAGCAACCCCTACAGTGTTCCATTATAGTGGTGAGCCACACCCCTTTTGATGGTAGCGCAGACGTCAGCTAACCTGTCAGACGTTTACGGGCCACTAGCTTCGTGCGGTAATTGTGAGAAGACGAAGAAGAGCTGCACTTTCGAGTGGCTGCGCTCACAGCGTGTATCGCAAGCTTCACAACCACCACAGACAGCTGCGCCGCCAGCAAAGAGGCGCCGTACGCGAAGCAATTCCACCAGCCGAGCACAGAAGCCAAATGTAGCTTGGCATTCTACCACAACGACGAAGTCAAAAGAGAGCCGACATTTGAGCAACGATGAATTTCTCGCTCATACTCCACCCGTTGAACTAGGTGTAACTTTTGGAGATTTTCCGTGCGGTTCTTCTATGTTCACCGCCGATCCCACAATCGCCCTGTTTCATGAACCGTCGCAGACATTCGAGAAAGAAGGGACAAGAGATGAATCGGAGCTCGCTGGCGGGTTTGCCGAGGAAAACTGGACTCTGCTCGATTGCGACTCTGGTAGAGGCTCATCCTTGAAAACAACTTCAGAGATTAGCGATGACAAGCCCGAGCGCGACAGCCCTTCAGACTATCCAGACACGAGTAGCATAAGCATAAGCAAACCACCTTCTACCATATCGGAAGGGACTGTCGCACGTACCGGTCAAAAAAGGCGTCGCTCCAGCTCCTCGGCATCAATCTCAAATGGTGCGCATTCTTACCCAGTAATATCATATGCCAGCGATATTCTTTCATCGAGCAACAACGCGTATCTGACTGAAAGCTTGCTGAGGATCTATCATGATAGTTTCGAAAACGCACTTGCATGCTGGGTAACAGAAAGAACCTGTCCCTACAGTGCAAAATCGGATACTCTGCTAGCCACGAATGCTAGACCCGATTGGAATAGAATCTATCACCGAGTGGTTCGCCTCGATAGACTAGCATCTACCATCAGAGGGCGCAAGCTTACCCAGACGGAAGACCGCGCTGCATCTAGGGCTTTGGACTTGGCGGTTTTCTCCTTCGCTTCACAGTGGGCGCAATCCAGTGCCAGAAGCAGAACGAAGTATCCGTTCCATAGCACTTCGATCGACGGTGGCAGCAGCGTCTTTGATAGCGAAGAGGACGAATGTACTCCGACCGGCTTGGACTTCGATCGTACGTTACAGATATCAGCATGGCATGAGGCCCGCAACGCACTACAAAAAGCTGGCGAGGTGGAGTCTTTCCGAGTGGTACTCGCACAAATCATCTTCGCTTTGACACAAAGACCGATTGAGACAGTTGAAGAAACACAGGATGCGCCGAACTCTGTTTCGAAGACCGAACTGATGGAGACAGACGCTTGTGCGCAAGTATCGAGAGAAGGTACACCCTTGCTTGCAACCGATCAGGATATGGACGACTGTGCAGACTTGATGTCGAAATTGAATCTTGCAATAGAGGCTGATGGACCACCTGTCCATCTCGAATCAGGCCTCCGGCTCATTCATTCTTTGAGATCACGCATGACCATGTCCAGAGAAGCGCGACGCAGCAGCTCCGCACGGCAACGACGCTCGTCAGTCGTGCGGCTTGAAGATGCGGACCGTGCAACAGTAGATCTTCTGTTCTGGTTGGGCGTTATGTTCGACACTCTGTCAGCAGCAATGCATAAACGACCGTTGGTGGTATCGGATGAAGATAGCGATGTAGTGCTTAGCGAAAGCATGCAAATCGAGCACTCGGTCCAACAGGCAGTAACACCCTCGTCGACAGACGAAGGCGACGGACTCTGGGATGAGTATCTGTTCGCCCGACAACAACAACAGAACCCGGAGCATGTACCCATGAGATGGCCATGCTCATTCGATGAAGCGGCAACCGCGCTGTGTGATGCAGCCCCTGTCAAGGTGTTACTGTTCAGGAGGGTTTGCCGAATCCAGACGCTCCTTACAAGGAACGCGCGAGGCGCGAAGGTTGAAGAGGCTGTTAGTTCGGCGATGGACGTGTGCAACCACTGGGATGCGCTGTACGCTCCTTTCATACGGGACTGCATCCAGAACCACGACCGCCTCCCACCACGCGTCCAGTCGTGGTACGTTTGTGTTACCGGCCATTGGCACCTGGCAACGCTTCTGCTTGCAGACTTGATGGAAGTGGTAGACGAGTCAGAGCTTGGGCTCGAAGAAGCCACACAGCAACGGAATCTAACCGCTTTCATCGCAAAGTTCCGTGAGAACAACTGCCGGGTATTATCCGATCTGGCGAGCTGCGCATGCCCGCGAGAAGACGCATCGTTCCCAGAGTCCCGCGAATTTCATTTTGCAGTTAACGAAGGCGCACTGTTGACGGAACCATGGACTGTGGTGTTGATTCGTGCATTCGCCAAGGCGGGTGTTTTGTTACTGGAGTCAGACACTTTATTACCGTCTGACCTGGATCGTGAGGATGCTTTCCAACGAGCTGATGCTTGTATCAAGGCGTTATGGTTTTTGGGCAGAAAATCTGACATGGCTCTTTCGGCGGCGAATATTTTGGGAGAGGCGTTGAAGCAGCGACGAAAAAGTGCGCAGCATAGGGTTAGCGATATGAGCGTCTTCTTAGAGAGTGAACTGTGGCATGATTTGGAAGGGGCGTTTGAGGTGGACTGTGAACTATAGCCAGCCACAATGTACTACTTCTGTGACATGACGCGCGATGTGACGACGTGAAGTGAAAAGACTGGCGGACTACTGCCAAAAAAAAAATAAGTGAGTACTGAGATGGGTAAGGCGCTCGGACTGCAGATGCAAACCACGTGTTTTCGCGTTCGTCAGAATTCGGAAGAAGCGATAGGAGATTGTGCGACGGTCAATTGCAGCGTACCATGTTACCTCTACTGCTGTTGCGACCGGGCTAGCAAAACACATTAGTTGCGACTTGCCATATGACACAGTCCTCTTTCTTCTATTTCCAGCCGTTGGCCAACCCCCTTCCCGCGGTCACGCCAATCGCGCTAAGACGCGTGCAACGGCCGACTGTTCGAGCCTCGTCTTCCCCACACCCACGTCATGGGTCTCACAGCGTACGTGTCTAGACCCCATCAGACCTGAGTCTCTACTGATATCAACATAGCTTGTGGGATACGATCAAGAAGCACGAAGAGAGCGTACCGGTTGCGCAGCTTGCCGAAGAGCACCACCGGCGTCATGGCAGGCCACTCCGCATTGCTGTCGACGAGGCCGATTGGCGCTTCAACAACCTCACGGTGCAGCAAGTGTATACCATACGGGAGAGTGAGTAGTACACGCAGCATTTTTTCCCTCGCTGACACGGCTAGCCTCCAATGAGTATGCTTTCCAAGGCATCGAGAAAGCCATGTTCTACCGTATCTGCCGCCTTCTCACCCTGAATATCCAGCTCATATTCGTCTTCGATGGCCCCGGTCGACCCTGGAAGCGAGGCAAAAGAGGAGGAGGGCGGATCAACTTCGAAGAGCAGCGTCTGCTCAAGGAGATGCTTCAATACTTTGGGATCCCATACCATGAAGCGCCAGGAGAGGCAGAGGCAGAGTGCGCTCGTCTGCAGATTCTGAGCCTGGTTGACGCTGTTTGGTCACAAGACTCCGACTGCATCATGTTTGGCTGCACTCTCTGGCTACGCGACCATCGCATCGCGAAAGAAAAGGGCATCACGGACAGGTCCAAGGAGAACACCAAGAAGAATGGAAAATATGCCAACGTTGTACGAGCATCCGACTTGAAGGAGAAGTATGGCCTAGACCGAGATGGACTAGTGCTATTTGCAATGCTCGTCGGCGGCGATTACGACGTGAAAGGTTTACCCCAGTGTGGGCCGTCTTTGGCTCTGCAGGCGGTCAAGCAAGGGCTTGGCCAACGACTGGTTGCATGTCGAGATCAGATGGAGTGCGGTCTTTGGGCTGTAGAGTTGGCCATGTTCCTTGAGAAAACTGCTCGCGGGCGCAGCATCGACATCCCACTAGGCTTTCCGGATTTCAGAACCTTGCAGAAGTACTACAACCCCAAGGTCACAAGCGACGAAGATCTGCTCAGCAAGTCACGGCTCAGCCTTGACTGCGTTCGTCCGATCCAGGAACTGAAGTTGCTCACACTCACTAGCCAGCGCTTCAACATATGGGGACGTCTGTACATGAATTGGGTCGGACCTGTGCTGTTGACACGAAGCCTGACCACGAGAGATCCATCTTTACCTCTTGAGCCAATTCATCACATCAAATTCCCGAAACAACGAGTGAAGAAGACTGATGATGAGCCACCAATGCGTACTTTCGAATGCAAGCTGACCTTTTCCCCTTTTGGTGTCACTTCTCTGGGCCAAGCCGATTTTGAAGGCGCTCAATTGGGTCATTGGAATGGAGATAAGGAGACGTTATTCGACCCAGATTATCGTGTGGAATGTGAGTTTCCGGAGTACTGGCTGCGTAAAGTCCTTCCAGCAGACATACTAGATCCGCCATCTCGAGCACAAAAGCCTACGTCTAAACGTAAGCGACCGACAGATGACACCGAGGAAGAATCCGGGGTGTCAAGCACAGCTAAGCGGAAACGCCAGAACAAAAGGGACGATATTTCCGCCGCTAGAGCCCCACGCAGTGCATCACCGAAGAAGTTAAAAGAACCAACCTCTATTGCCAGGTCTCGCAATATGTCCCTGACGCCGACAGCGCAAAAGATTCTCGACTGCATCGAACTGTCCGAATCTGATGATGAAGATGGACTCTCCCTACCAGCCAAACCTCGCCCTCAAGAACTTGCACTGAATCAAGTGCATGTGTCTCATATCGTTGATCTTGATTCACCCGAGCCACCAGGTCAAGAGAGCAATATGTCCGTCTCCAATACACATCGAGCTCATATAGAAAACGCACAGCCGTTGGATATCTCAGACGAAGAAGATGAAGAGCTACAGCTGGCTTTGCGCCTAAGTATGCAAGACCAAGGCGTTATGATCCATCCAACAAAGAGTCCTTCTGGATTCCCATCTTCCAGTCGGGGTAAGTATGAAAGCATTTTCGCCATGAGGGAAGCAGGTAGGGATGTGTTAGGCACCTCTGTTCCGGCCTGGTCGCTCGACCAAACAAACAGCGACGCTCTACCATCTAGAGCTGCTCAAACTCTCCATAGACAATTAGAAAGCACTCCACCAGACGTTTCACGAACGGCAACAAGGGGTGTCCACGCAGGTCTTATAGGAAGAGGACCAGTTGATTTACCCAATTGGTCACGTTCTCTGCCGCCTGCTGCTCATCTACCAAAGCCTGCGACGTCGTCTTCCGGATCTGGCATCAAAGACCATGTCCAAGCAATCACGACACCTTCTGCCAACGAGATCCGCGCTGCTCGGCTTCGCCACTTCGAGACGTCGTCTCCTCGTCCCCTGCAGAACACAAACGATCAACCTCTTCTACCGCTTGCTCCAATGACAAACAAACGACCGGCAGCTGATTATCATGTACCCGTGGGCGTTGAGTGTATCGACTTGACAGATGACTGAGCGGCAGGTTATGGCTGCCGTCTAACATCGATATACACAGTATATCTACTACATCGATCGTATATCTACAAAGTTCAGTCAAAAATAGGCTCAATCCCTGACCTCTACCAAGATATTGTGGAACGCGTTCTCAACGTCGCTACACCTACGGAAGCGCTAAAAGACGAACCGATGTGCTTTGTCTGTCGTCAAGAATATCAAAGCGCCGGCTCAGGCATGGAGACTCATCTAGATTCCCTTAGCCAACTACCCGGCGCATATGGGACGACCTTTGACGAGCAGACTTTCGAAGCCGTTCGAACACCATGTGGGCATGTGTTTTGCATCTCTTGCTTGAGCGCAGGGTTCAAGCGGACGACAGCATGTCCCTGTACTATGTGTCGTAGACCCATCGAGATTCCATTTCTCTCTGCACAGAGAACACAGACGATGATCTACTCAAAGATGTTGCATATATGAAGCGACATAACCCGATTGGTCTCATAACCGCAGAGCCGCGGCTCACCGATGTTAAGGCTGTCGCGCGCTTCGACACACCACTTGCTAAGTACGAGGATGCTTTGAGGATGTACTAGTTCTTCTGCGACTGTATAAGATCTCGAGAGCAGCATGGGTGACGAACACGGTCGATGTAACAAGTGAGAGGGCCCAGTACGGACGTTGATATGCAAGCTCGTTCAGGAAGAGATGCCTGTGGCTTACGGAGGTGTAAGCCAGAGAGAGGCGTTGGTGTGCGTATGTTAAGTGCATGATTAAGGCCGTGTTCGTGTGACAAGCGTACTACTACTACCGCGCACGAGGACTGATGTTCCTGCGCATAGGGCAGATGGGCATTAGTGCAGTAGGAGTGGAGGAGGGTGTTCGGGGATGCCGGACAGATTAGAGGGAGTCTGACAATGGTATTTGTGGACAATGCCAATAGACCACAGAGCTGCAACCACCGACCTGAAGAGGCTTTCACTGTGTACAGAGAAACGACATGCTCGCATCGATCCTTTGTCGGCTTCAACCACCATATACAAAATTCTTGATAGTAACACGTGATGATAGTTCTTGTAGTTACAAGTGCTCCAGACCATTAGCAAATTGCTTTACATTTTGAATCCCGGCACTATATGAATCTCGAGTCTCTACGCCAACGAGTCTTGGTACCGCGCCTGTTCCGCACTAGGGTCTTCTGCGCGTAACAGCATGGCAAAAGCACCCGCGGTATTGGATGTGCGCGTACAGATGCCAATCAACGTAGCGTGGAAGAGCGATCGTTGTAGGCTGTGAAGCTAGCGCAATCGTCCAGATGTCAACGGCTATCACAGATCAGCCTGACAGCTCTAGCTAAATCACGGACACCACAGGATTCACTGCGCGTGTCCCATGTTCCCAAGCAGATGCAAAGTCCTGCGCTGATATCAACGTCCGAATCCGGTACGCTGTTTCCCCTCATCGCGGCAGTCCATTCCCAGCAGCACCGCTTCCGCCACTTCTAGAGCTCTCACTGCTCCCGTTGCCTACTCTAACACCCATCCTCGCACCCGGCTGCCTCGCCAGCGCCAGTCTAACTGGCTCTTCTCTTCCCTGTCCAACAATCCCACTACCACCAGCTGCGACCGCACTTCCGCTTGCACTCCCGCTTCCAATACCCATGGGTCCCCGTCGCAACAGTTCTTCGAGCCCCAAGTCGCGCCATGTTGGCTCCTTCTTCGTCTGTGTTGCTCGCTGTATGCCGAATGCCGCGTGCTGGTCTGGTACAACGTCGTCCTCGTCCTCAGGGTTTACAGGTTGTAGGTGTGGGGGAACGTAAATATCTTCGGGCGTGAGTTGCGAGGAGGTGAGATTCGTGAACTGCTCGAGGAGGTCGGCGTGGTGCGACGAGTGCATGTGCAGGTAGGTTGCCGTAGAATCGCGCGTCTGCGGCCAGTTAGTCGGAATGCTGATTGCAAGGTGCGCAGATGCTCAGCTACCATTTTAGGGTACTGTGCAGTTTGATAATGCGTGCGTAGTATTGGTGTCAGGCTTTGTGTTTGTGTTGTTGTGTCATTGTGGTTGATGTTTGAGAGCGTGAACGCGGAATGGCGCCGCGTTAGGACTGAATGGCGTGCTAGCCTGATGCGGATGCCCTTGGGGATTAGACATCTGCTTTTTCAACCTCACTTCATCTCTTCCATACTCCCTGATCTCTGCGCCTCGCTGACTGTTGCTAGTCTCTACATTTCCTAGAGCAGAATGTTGGGCTATGGATAGGCCGCCATATATCCCACAACCTCGTACGGCCACTGCGGATGACTAGTGACAGCTCATTGCGCGGACCGAATCTCAACCCTTTTCAAGACTAATCACTACGAATCATGGCACGTGGAAGCCTCTTTTGCTGGACTGGCTGTGTAAGAATACTAGTGGAGTTCCACAGGATATCGTATACCTCAAAAGGTCATCCGCCGTTAAAAGCCAGCCTCGTCGCGGGTATCGTCAACGCGTTCAAAGTCTCTCAGTGCAGAACATCGTTCGAGAGACGACGAGGTGCCGGATAGCGATGGTCAATCCCACGACGCGACTTCTCGAATCAACTCGTATGATTAGTTTGCCGAGGTTCTTTAATGCTAGTCCGCTGTCTCCACAAACCCCACTGTGTACAACACGCGTCATAAATGCAGAGCAGTTTACTATTGCGGGCAGTGTAAGCTACATGGGTTCTCCTCATTTAAAGCTCCCCTCGGCGGCCTCTCATTCAAGTAAGATACCGCACCTTGCTGAACGCTTATTTCTCAACCGGAAGCCTGAGGAAGTAGAACCCTGAAGCAAACTATCCACAACCCTAAATCCATATTTTACTCATTCAGGATGACTGAGGGACGTTGCAACTGCGGAAGCATCAAGGTTTCCATTCCTGCTTTACCAGAGCAATCCGCTATCTGCTACTGGTAGGCGTCATTGTTCCAGTCTCCGCGCGTAGTCTCGGACTAACTCTTCAAGTGCCAACTGCCGGCGTGCCGGATCATGCGCTGGATCCATTATCTACATGTTCGACAAATCTGAGGTCACAGTCAATGACTCGAGCAACAATCTTAAGAATTACAAGGACAGCGACACAAAGAGTGGGAATTCGATTACTCGACAATTTTGCGGCAACTGCGGGTGGTGAGTTGCTTGTGCATATCGCATCAGGAGAGCATTGCTAACAAAACGATAGCCCCATTGCATCTTTAGTGGGTGACGACTCGCCAAAAATGTTCTTGAAGGGTGGTCTGTTTGACAATATTCCTGCTCCGGGCTTCAAATCATTTGAGCAGGAGGAGCCGAGCTGGCTGAAGATTGTTTAGAATGACTAAGAGGCACGTGTTGGGAAGTATCCAAGGTACAATACTACCGAATATGTGTATTGAATACATTCTGCCCCGAACCTTGCTGCCAATTCTTATTCACGTCATTCTGGATGTGCTCAGTCATGAAGTAAAACATCTGATTTTGGAGAAGATAGAGTGCTAATCGTCTTTTCTCTGTTTGACCTAGGTAATGAAGAGAGGTGCAACCAAGGTGGTATTGCGTTGATCTGCCCTCGCCCCCCGAGGCCACCGTCTCTCAACACACAAGCATGGAGCTTCTCCTAAGGCGGACAATGAAGACGGCCATTGTGTCAAAGCGTCACTTCTACGCATCGCACTATCGACTCGTGCAACACGCAAGTTGTGTTGTCAGACAGACTGCGAAGACGATGTTCTCACGTCCCACGCGCGCCATTCAACCGGCCCCGAAGCTAGCCTTCCCCACATCAACCATTCTTCCGGCTCATCGATTCATCAAATAACAGTAACAGCCCCAAACCTCACTGGCTTCCGTGCATCTCCAAGACAATCTAGATGCAGGCGCAATGCATCTGCCAAGCACCCAGCATGTTTCAGCAGCAGGGGTTTCGGAGATCCTTCCATCGTGAAACGTGGCTTCCAATTTCGCGCGAGTAATTCCTCCGACGTTGAAGATGTTGAAAGTCTGGCTTCCTCGATACTTTCCTTTTATTCGGCACCGTCCATCATTCGAGGAGAAGGAACAATAAGATCAAGAGCTTGGAAGATGGTTACAGCAATATGGCCGCGGCGACGGCATCTACCTGCTTATGTTGCCCTTTCTACACTTCTATGCGCTTCAAATGCTAGAGCGGAATTATTCTACACAGCGCGCAGTCCGGCGATCCAAGACGGACTCATCAACAAACCTGCATCAATATGTCCGGTCGCACAGGATGGCGCCACGACTGACACATTTCCATGGACACATAATCCTACGTGTGTTGACGTCGTGATGCCAAATGAGGGAAATGAAGCCGTGGGAGCAAAGGGTCCTCAAACGTTCTGCACGTACACTAATGCCGATTACAATAACGGTCGCGGAGTCAGCCTCGTAGTAACTCCAGAGGTCGCGGCTAGTGTTACAATGGAGACATTTGGTATGAGTATTGGTGGCATGGAGGGCGTGGTTGGTGAAAATATGGGCATGTGGGAAGTCAAATATGCGGGCGAGAAAGGAAAAGGGTTGTTCGCGAAGAAGGATATCGCTGGAATTTTCCCAGGCGAGAGTCTGATTGTGCAGACACCAGTGCTGTTTGTTGCTAGGCCGCTGGCAGAAACCAAGGACAGACCACAGCACGTATTAAAGCAAGCAGTCGAGCAGTTGCCGGCAGAAACAAGGGAGATGGTCAAGGCGTTGGATGTCAACATAGATGGCAGCGTCGAGGACATTGTTCTGACAAACGGCATTGGTGTAAAATGGCCGTGGGTTGATGAGCTTCCAGAGCTGTTGGCAGTCATTCCCGAGGCCGCTGTAAGTCATGACCGATAATTTGTCTATTAGTGTTCTCTCTAACCCCAGCGCAGCGTATCAATCACGCGTGCCGGCCAAACACCTTGTGGCGCTTCGACGATTACACCCTCTCATTCGAAGTCTTCGCTCTCAGAGACATCAAGCCCGGTGAAGAGATCACACGAAGCTGTAAGTCACCACCAATTACACAATCAGCAAAGTAGTCACTAATTCTATGGCAGATGGCTACGAAAAACGTCCCCGCAGGCGCCGCGTCAAGACCCTGATGGCTAACTTTGGCTTCCAGTGCGCCTGCCCCCTATGCACCGCAGATGACGATGGAGTGATGGAATCCAACGACCGCCTCTCCGAGATCAAAGCCTTGAAATCTGTTCTCCCCACTGACGAGAAGGACTCGCCGCAGCTCCTCGGCCTCCTCCCCAAACTCATCGAGCAACTGGAACAAGAAGAACTCTTCGCTGAGCTACCACAGTATGAAGAAATTCTTGCATATACATGGAGTAGCTTCGGAATTGAAGATCGGGCGAGATACTGGGCGGAGAGGGCGCAGAAACATTGGGCTGTTGTGGCAGGCAAGGAGAGTTGGGAACAGAGGAGGTGTGGGGAGTTGGCGGAGAACGTTAGGGGACATAGTACTTGGATGACCTGGGAGGGTGATCCCTGGGAGGGCGTTGGACAGGGACATCCATGGGATGAGAAGGAGGGAGAAGGGCATGAACATGGACATGAGCATTGAGCAGGATTTGGAGCTGTTGTGAGAGAGATGAAGAAGAATGGAGTATGTATATAACATTACCTACAAGTCATTCGGCGATTTTGAAACAGCCATCAGGCGTAGTATACGATGATTGTCCAGCAAGCATGACCTCACTCATCGAAGAACTTTTCGTCTCCATGCGCACGATCCAGTCTCCAAACAAGCATCTCGATTTCCGTTGCGCCCCATTCCTCCTCTTCAGCAGCCTTCTTCGCACTACCGTTCAACGTCTTGATTAACTCTTCACCAGGCAACTCTGCGAACTCGTGCATAGCGAGCCAAGTGGAAGGCTCAGGATGTGGCTCATCCGTGGTCGGTAACCCCTTTAGAGCACGAGACTGAGCATTAGTCCTCGCGTAGAGAAGTTTGAAGCGCACCGAGCGTATGTACTGTGATGTTTGTTCGATGATACGTGTTTGCTATCGAATTATCAATTTCAATACAAGCATGTGCCAAATATGTCAACCAGAAGTAACGTTGGTGATGCATACCTTTTGAAAGAATTCGGTGGCTTCTCCTTCTGCTATCTTCTTCTCTGGTCTAACTCCTAATGTGATGATAAATTTTTGTTCACCACCTGTAAACTCTCTTGTTCTCTTCGTTGCCCCCATAAAACCCAGGTAACTGACATCCATATCTGCCAAATCATAAATGACACCACTGCCCGGAAGCTTACTACTCCTGAAGCCAATCTTTTTGAACTCGTCACCCAACGTGAAAGCCAGATCCTCCATGGGGTAGCAGGCTAAGAAAGGCTTCGGATTCTGTGAATCGCCAATGGGAGAAGATTTGTGAACATCGACGTAGCGCATTGCAGAATGGATGCTAGATGTAGAAACCACTTCTGGGATATGCTCGTCATCGTACCAGGCTAGGAACACAGGTTCGGTGAGCAGGTCATTGGCCGAGGGAGAGATGCGGGAGCGGACAAACAGTATGCCTGGGCCATGGATCGTGGAAGTGGACATATTGCGGTATTTGGATGGATATAGGATAGTGAGGATATAGGAATATGAGGGGAAGCGGCCGAGTGTTCAAGATGGCGCGTTGAAAAGTGGCACGAAGTCGTGGAAGAATAGACAGAACAAGTTGGTCTTGAGTATGAAGGAGGTGAAGAAGCTTGGTATACAATGTTATACCAACGTTGGGAAGGTCAAATGGAAAGAAAACAGTCAGGGACGTGCAGTATCGGAAATGTATTGCCGGACTGTACCTAAGCGTTACCCCGCCTGTCTCCGTTCGCTATCGTCGAATTAATCCTGCACTGCGGATCGCGATATCGTGTCTTGACGTTTGCTAAGCTAGTAGGTAATATGGTGTATAAAGGCTGCCGAGTTTGTCCCTTCACACTCGTTGCCCCCAGCAAGATTCCTATACAGTCAAAAGACTGGTCCATCTTGTCGCTCATAAAGCAGAAAATTGCTCTTATGCAATTCTCCCGAGAAGCTTCTGATGTGACTACTCCAAGAATGATTATCGCGACGTATACGCCATGATGGGCAAAGAACTCATACGCTTCCAGATGCCTCGAAGCGAATGTAATTCTCGGCAGCAGATAACGCTAAGGGCCATGATGAACATGACTGATCAGACGCAGGGCCGGTTTTGCCCATTCCTGTGGCTTAGCCAAATGTCTTAGACAGCTATCATACCCAGTTGGCCGATGTTGTATTGCGCCACCACCGGTGACGTTGGAGTCGTGATCGTATCTCACAGCTTCGACTTGTCCGTCAACAGTTTTTCCAGACCAGACTTCAGCTCCTGACTCATGCCATCTTTTCCAGGTCGGCGGCTTTCACGGTCGACGAAGACGTGGATAAACTCGCCAACGGCCTTGACCTCGTCCTGGCCCTTCTCAAAGACGGCGATTTCGTATGTTACGGAACTCTTGCCAAGCTTGTTGACTCGTAGTGCGAGGTCTACGACGGCGGGAAACCCGACTGGGGCGAGGTAATCACAATGCGAATGTACAACGAGGCCGATCTGTGGCGAGGTAGGTGGGTGCAGTGAGCAGTGTTGGATGAGGTACGTGTTGACAACCGAGTCAAACCTAGTTGTCATTAGGAAATGTAGCGTAGACAGGAGATATATATATATATATATATACAGATAGTAGTAGACGCTGTTGTTCATGTGATGGTACATGTCATTGTCGCTCCTTCCTGTTGTTAGTACTGAACAGGGCGCAGAGGCAGGAGACGCACCATCTCGTCCTATACTCGAGCTGGAAGCTGTAGTCGCTTCGTCGACGCGATTTCAATGCCTGTAGTGCCATGGCGTAATTCTGTTGCCGTCGACGTCGAGGGAAGACGCGTCTCTCAACATGGGCAACATGGCGGGCTAGGTTCCCTGCATCCCACGTCTGCCTCGGCTTGTGCAACATTTCTCCCACACGCACCCTCAACCCCCCGACCCCTCGGCCCCGCGATTCTGGCGCCCTCTCCGCGCATCCTCGCATACCTCGCCTCCAAGGGACGCTTGCCTGTGCCCAAGACACGCACAGGCTCCCCCTCCATGGCCCTAGTGCCTTCACCCCCGCGCGACAAATCCCCGCCCTTGCCCGACGACAAATTTCCCTGGAAAGAGCCTCCAGCCGTCGCAATCACGCCCTGCGCCCCCTGGCCACCGCCATACTACCTCGAAGATGGCCTGCGCAAGGTGACGCCCTACCACTTCACATACAACACCTTCTGCAAGGAACGATGGCGGGGAAGGGAAATTCTCGACATCTTCTCTAGCGAGTTTCGCGACCGGCCCGCCGAGTACTACCAGAAAGCCATAGAAGAGGGCCGCGTTGTCCTCAATGGCCAGCCTGTGCCGAGCATCAAAACAATAGTCAAGAACGGCGACGTCATATCCCACACTCTCCACCGCCACGAGCCCCCGTGTACCGCGCAGCCCATCGGTATCGTCCACGAGGATGACAACATGATTGTCATCAACAAGCCTGCGGGCATGCCCGTGCATCCTGCTGGTCGATACAACTTCAACTCCATCATCGAGATTATGAGGGCAGATCGTGGCTATGGCTGGAATCCATTGCCATGCAACCGGCTCGACAGGTTGACTAGTGGCATCATGTTCATCGGCAAGCACAAGCAGGCGGCAGAGGAACTGAGTGCACAGATAAGAGGCAGGACGGTCAAGAAGGAGTACATCACGCGAGTTGTGGGCGAATTCCCAGAAGGAGAGATCCTCTGTGAGAAGCCCATCTTACAGATCAGCCCCAAGCTGGGCCTGAACCGCGTGCGTGCGAATGGCAAGGAGGCAAAGACGGTCTTCAAGAGGCTGGCATACTACCCACCAAAGGATGACGGAAATGCAAATCAAACGGAACAAGGAGATGCAGGTCCCGATGGCCAGCCGTGGAAGAAGCTCCGCGGCTATTCCATTGTGCGTTGCATGCCAGTAACAGGCCGCACCCACCAACTGCGCGTCCACCTCCAATTCCTCGGCCATCCCATATCAAACGACCCCATATACGCCAACCAGCGCGTCTTTGGCCCAGCCCTCGGCCGCGGTCAATCTGAAGACGAGGACGATGAAGATATCATGTCCCGCCTCTCACGCATGGGCAAAGAGGAAGTCGCCGATGCCGTCGCATATCACGATGAGATGGTCAATGCCTACAACAAGAAGAAAGCGGAACGCATGACAGGGGAAAAGTGCAAGGTATGCGACACCGATCTGTACAGCGACCCAGGTACACATGAATTGGGTATTTACCTGCATGCGCGGAGATACAGGTGTGAGGAAGGGAAGTGGGACTATGAGACTGGCCTGCCCGACTGGGCGTTACCACCACCAGGATATGAAGGGCCTACTGAAAGTACAGAAGAGTCTGATCCCTTGGCTGTGGACCTGGAAAAACTAGGTTTGGAGGACGAACCGAATACAGAGGCACAAAAGAACAGCTCCAACAAGCCAAAGCCAGCAGAGCTTTCTTCAGAAGAACCGGCTGCTTCCAGTGCAACCGCTTGAGCGTCGAAGCATTGAATCTTGCCGTATAAAAGAGAGTTTTAGAAGATAGAAATTTTGAGATACCCATCAATATATTCTTACTAGCAGTATACTGGTTCTTATTACCAGTCGTGAGGGTTCGGGTGGTAACAGCCAATCTCATTACTCCCATACGAGCGGATTTCGTCTTCTGTGTCATCGCCTTCTCCCTCTTCCTCGCTCCCTTCAACTTCCCCTTCTTCGTCCTCGTCATCACCATCAATACTACTCATTCCGGGTGTGCCTTCTCTTTCTCTCAATTGCGCTTTCAGGCCTTCCAGTATAGAGCTCAGCCTCGCCTTCAGGTCTGGGTTCCAAACCTTACTGATTTGACCTTCCATCTCTTGTATCTTGTTTCTAAGTTCCTCTGCCACTTCATCTTCCTCGCCGTCCTCGTCGTCGTCATCGCTGCTCGAAGCGCCGGGGCCGTCTTCGACCTGAATGCTGCCACCAAACGCTGCAGCAAAATTGCTAGCAATTTTACGATTGGGAATCGCAAAGATGATGTGTTCAATAGCCGGAAATGTCTCGATACCCACCGATGACGACTTGCTATTCTTCTTTCCGGTGGACGCTGACGACGAAGAACCAACACCCATAACCTTTGCAAAAGCCTTTGCGATATCTTTTACTGGATTCCCATAGGCTCCAATGCCCCAAGCTCCGAGCACCAACCCTTTCACTTCCTTCTGTTCCGCTATCCTCAGAACACCTCGTATCTTCGCTTCAACAACCTCTCTGTCCTTCTTACTTAACCTCTTCTCTTCATCTTCTTCCCCCTCTAGTTCGGGGAAGCGCAGCATTCCCGCGCTGATAACGTCAACGTACCAGCGCTCGGTGGGAGGCAGCTCACCGGCGTTGTCGCCGAGCGGAAGGGCAGATCGAAACACAAGTACGTCGTGTGTGTAGATGCCACCATATTCTGGAAGGCGGTAGAATGATTCCTTGAGTGAAGGGAGTAGTGTTGTACGCGCGCAAAGGGATTCTTCGGCTGAGGTGGCGCCCGTTAGGAGGCCGCCACCTGGGCGGAGGGGAGAGGCCATGTTTAGGATACATGTATTTGGTTGTTTCTTGGACAGCTGTTTCGGCGCGGAAGTGGCGGATTCGTTGTACAGAGATGGGTGAGAAAGCATATGTGCAGCTGTAAGGCTATCTGTGGCTACGATTCGTATACTGCGTTGTTTGCTCGGCAAAACAGGTGGTGGCGTGACAGCTGTCTTCGAGTTGAGGTATGAAATTTCTTCCTTGAGAGCATCATTCTGTTTCTTGCCTTTTGCTTTTCCCTTACCTTTACCAGCATCCTTCCCCATATCACCACTCTTTTCACCATTCCTGCTATCCGCCTCTTCTTCTTCAAGCCTCGCGCCTTTGGCCTTTCTTCTTCCTTGCCCCTTCCTCTTTACATATTCCGTCTCTTCGCCAGCCTCAACACGTGTACTGTCCCTACTCCCTCTCTCCTGCCCCACTGTTCCAATCGGTCCAGGGTTTGTAATAAGCTCACTTCCGTCCGCACCTCTCCTGGCTCTTGCATTTGACGTCAAGATTGCCGGGACAACTTTGTTGACGATATGCCGCGCCTGTTTGGCTCGAATATCCTTGCGGATGGCGGGTGGCGCTAAACCCTGCGATTTTTCGGTGCGACCCATGACTTTGTGGCCACGTACGTATTTCTAATAGTCTGGCTCAAGGAGCGGAAACTCTTGTAATAAGGGATGGAGGAAATGATCAAGTGACTGAAAGAGTATTGTTGACCTCAATGTTACTGGCGAGTACTATGTTGGATGGTTTGGTCGGTTGAGACTATGACGTTTTGGGCGGGTCTGGCACTAGCAACAGCGGTTACCTTTCGCTTGGTGAGTGACTGGCTTCTTGCTTTCTCGTCTACCACAATCATCCATTATGGGTCAGGTATCTTGAAATGCCACAAAACATGCTTCGGCTTGTCGCTTTGGTTGCTTCTCAAGCTGAGTGACGACATTGAACCCCGCTCGTATCGCTAGCTTGCAAACCTTGGCTCAAGACCTTGAGTGGTTTTCGCGTGTCTCCACGGTATTTGTGGTGTCGAAGGAACTCATCAGCTCTTTTGTTTGATTTATATGAGCTAACGTGACACGTACATGGCCTCCACTAGGTTAAGTCAGAAGCTGTTACCACATTTGCAGCTCACTCCGAGCCATGTACGCCTTCAATCGTCGAGTAACATCGTAAACAATTGAACGAAAGTCTCGATAGCAATGGTTCTGGGCATCTAGATCCACTTAGGGTCTCTGGAGGGTATACGATCCCCCGTCTCGAGCGTTGAGTAAGATCCAGTTTGAGCCATGGAGACCACAGTCGTTCAAGGATCCACTTGTTCCCATCCACAAAACGTTGTTCTTTGTCGCTCGACAGAGGGTTAGAGCTCAAAAGTTTGTGGATTCAGAATAATGAGGGTACAGCACTGATCTCTCTTGTTCCTTCCGAGGGAGCATCGCAACTTTGCAGTACGTACTAAGTGGGGACGGCGCAGAATGGCACTGGTAATGGAGCACAATGGCGTTGGTCTGGTACCACTTCCCGACCCCTAACAGTTCCCCCTACCTCTCCTTCCAAACATATAAAATTATGCTACATCTCTCTTCATTCAACATCCTTCATCGCCCACGCTAGTTCAACACTGATACATCTCGTATCGAGACAAGACGAGATGTTGTTCCTTTATATTTTCATCGAACTTGTGATGGTGTTTTCACACCTCGCAGCCTTTGGCTCAGCCCTTGCCCCGAGTCGCTCTCCTGTCCGGTCGTTTTGCGACTCTCTTCCCCTGGGACATGGTACCCCAATCTTGCCTGACACCCCAGAAGCTTTTCAAGCCTATGCTCCTTTCGCTGGCGCTGCATTGTCCGCCACTACGCCTGCTGGTTATATTCAATCGTACGCCAACCTGCTCACTACGTACGACACGGCATCACAGTTCGTTCATTACATATCGATGGACGAGTACAACGTCGAACAGTGTAAGTAGCACTTCGGGTCGAAGCTCATCATATCGACAAGCAGTATCTCCCTTGAACGGTCTTACTAACTGTCTTTAGGTGCTCATGCTTGCAATAGCGATGACAACTGCAACGCCTTCACCATCTTCTTCGAGCGTCAGCCTGTCGTTTCGCCTGCACCCGAACTGTGCCCAAATCCCCCTTCTACAACCATCATCAGTAAGTGTCCATGTACGAAGGTAATGTGAAACATGCACTGATGCTGTCTTCCCTTTCTTTGTAGAGTGTGATTTGTGATCCGGCACCATCCTGCCCGACATCGCAATCAACCACGGGCAGCTCCGTGAGCAGTTCCACGTGGTTATGGCCGGCTCTAACGCCTATGTCAAGGACATCAATGGCACCACACCCTCGGTCTCTGATGACTACACAATCGAGAAATATGGCATGGGCGCTGCTATCGAAACACCCCTCGACTGCAACGGTGAGGACACTTATATGGGACTGAAACACTGGTCCGATGGTCACTTCGACGCTCAAAGATGCATGGATATATGCAAGGAGACCCACGATGCTTCGGGCCGCCAATGCCGCTTCGCCAATACGTACATGCAGCGTCGAAACAACGTCCCTACCGACCAGCACTGTGCCTTGTTCACCAAATACTGGCCAACACAGTAAGCTAATTCCGATCACACTAAACACATTGATATCCCTAATGGCACTGCAGGTACGCTACCAACATTGGTCAGCAACGTGGTAGCTCCAACATCTCCATCTCCTCAACTGATTCTTACGGGTGAGCTTTCCAGCCTTCAATCCAATTACTTTGCACGCTCAGCAATACTAACTCGTCAACAATAGTATCCGCGATATCACTGATGACTTCTCTGCCTGTCTTCTCGGTAATGACTCCGCTTCTGTCGTCTTCAGCCTGGAACCAGCCGTTGCGACCTACATTGTCCCCTCCAGCACCCTCAGCGATCTGGCAGGCCAAACAGCGACTACCCTGGCGACCCGTACACGGTCCCAAATCGTCTGGGCAACGCATCCTTCCTCCAAGTCCTTTACTAACCCTGTCATCGCCCCCAAGTCATTCAGCGACTGGGACCCCGTCAAGGAGACTACCACATACACCACTCCCGCCGCGTCTGCCTTCTCTTCTGATTTCACTTCCGCTGTTGTAGCTCCAGAGACCTTCTCAGACTGGGATCCCGTCCTTGAAACGGGTACTTACGTGAAGCGTCAGCTCGTTATTCCCACCGATGTCCCTGTAGTCACAGATGTACCGGATCTCTTAGAGGTGTTTTCTGATATCGCTACAAGACAATAGTACGATCATCCGTTGCAAGCACCACGAACGTTGTCGCAGAAAAGAAAAACCTGTAGTTGTTTAATTCTGTACTACAGTGTAGAGTTCAATTAATTCATTTCGTAACTATTGGCAAGAGTGAAAAGAAAGATGATTCCAGAGACATCATCCAAGTGTGATAATCTTCAATACTGACAGAGAAGCCCTTGAAAATCTTGAAAATCTTGTCCCGTTTGAAGTGAAATTTCTATCAGTGTATCAAGTGCCATTTTCCCTTCCTTCATCACTCCGCTCATCTGTCAGCCTACTAATCTGACTAATCGTGCTCATACGACCAAGCAGCTCTGGTCTCTCCTCGTCTCTCGCATTCCCAGCTGTCAATGCACTCTTATCGCGACTTGTCCAGAAAAGCCAGCTTTGACCGTTGTACACGGCGAGAGGGTTACGAGAACGCTGGGCTGCCCCGTCATCTGCTGCAGCAGTCGGTGGTTCCTTGAGAGGGGACGAGGCTTCAGAGTATGAAGTGCTTCGTAGAGATGTGGTAGTACGGTCTATAGATACGGATGTTTTTGGTGTACCAGTAGGCTTGGTGTCGAAGGTGTCGTTGGTTTTGGTAGGTTGAAGGACAGGAGACTCGTGTGGTGTTGAGTGAAAGCTCATGGCGGCTAGCGACTTTCGGGGTGAGGCGCTGCGACGAGGAAGGGAGTTAGTCGAGTCTAGACTACCGTGTGATATGCCTTGTCGCCATGTCATAATGCGGTCATTTGGTGGTTGTGTAGATACACTATCTCGCCGTGATCGACTAGTTCGGGAGATTATACTGCTGGGCCGTCCAATACCTGACGCTCTCTTCATGGAAGCAGTGTCCCATTGCTCGCTCATTCGTATGCGTTTTTGGTGAGCACAATCTTGTCTGAATACCTTGAGTGCACCCGTGTAGTCTGCTGTAACAATGATGTTGCCACCTCGATGTGCCGAGCGCTCAATATATGCTGGGCTTCCTGCAGCTTTTTTGAAATGGGTATCCGTAGGCGCAGGTGTTGGGTGTGTGGACCCCCCCTCCGTGGGTGCTCTTGACGAAATGACAGATTCAGCTTTCGATACTAGCGTGACTGGTGGTGGATTGCAGAGGTCGAAGATGGGATCTTCTGAGGCGCTAAGCAATTGCCTAGTGTGAACGGGAGCAATGACAGTGCACGTCGTGATCGAATTATGTGCTTCGAACATCTCCACCGGACGCTGGTTCCTTTTCTCGCCTTCAGCCGTGGCGGTAGTCGACCAGATGTATGTTTTCCGATCCTCGCTTCCACATATAATATGCCCACTACTATCGGCAAACGTAGCTCGAATCTGACTGCAGTTGTTTTCATGACCACGGAACTTCATTTCCAAGGTTTTGTCCTTCATGTTGTAAATGCGCAACCTCGAATCGTTGCTCGAAACCAGTAGCTTGATTTCACCACTTTCGCTACCTGGAGGCCAATATGCTGCTTGTATTCCAGTGATTTTACTACCTTTTGCATTCTGTCCGCGGGTCGACTTTACGTGAAGTTGGGCCTGCCACTTTAATCCTTCAGTGTCGTAGAACATGCAAAGGCCCCCGAGGGTGCCGGCTATACATGTTTTCCCATCAGGTGTGAACGCCACTGATGTAATCATATCCGGCACAGTGACCGAGAAAGCCACGCTCTTATCCGGAATGCTCCATAGTCGCAACTTTGCGTCAAGGGATCCTGCGAGGAAGAATCGGTCATCGGTAGGGTGGAATTGTATAGAAGGAACAAAATCGGAATGCTTGAATGTGCATAGATTTTCATCTCGGCTTACGTGCCATAGACGGACCGTCTTGTCCATGGACGAGGATAGCAAGAAATTGTTCTATGGTTGTCAGTCGATGCATGAAAATATTAAGCAATATCAACTTGCCTTGCTCCAGCTCAAATCTAAGATAGTTGAAGTATGTCCCTGGTACTCGCGAATGGGTTTCTGATGGAAGACTGGTGCGCTCAGGTACTTTGCCTCTCCATTATCAGCGTTCTCATGCGCGCGGCGTCCTTCTGAGCTCTCGATCACCGCCCACACCCTGATAACCCTGTCTTGCCCACCGACAGCAAGATACCTCCCATCCTTGCTGAACTCGACCGCCCAGATAGGGTTCTGTGTAGCTGCCGACCCAGATTGAGGTGCAGGGTTTGATCCAGCCGCAGGCGGACTCTTCTTATCCGACCCAGAACGTAATTCCTGCGCCAGGAAAACACGATCGAATTCCTTCTCCTTCTTGAACTTCGTTCTCACTTTTATGTATGCTGGTGGATGAGGTATCTTCGGACTGAAGCTGAAATTGTCGACGTAAAGCTGGGCGTCCATACCCTCCAATCGAAGATCATCTGCCTCAGAGCCATTCTCGCTTGCGCCATCGAGGGTACTGCTCTTCTTTTTGTTGCCTCCGATGAAGCGACTAAGAAATGAAACCTTCCTAGATATGAAGTCAGCCGTACTGTACTGCGCCTCAGGCTAATGTGGATATGTATGTTCAGGCCAACCAGAGGAATAAGCGCATACATGACCTCGATACGCAGGTCCGGAGGCCTTAATACGAGGTACGCGCTAATCCCTGGCTAGTAGCCCCGTGACATTCCGTATGCTCTTTGCGAAGAGCAGAGCAGAGGGACCTACTTTTTGTCTGCCTTGCCCCCGCTTGCATCGCGCGGCGTCTCTCCGCTTAGTTTCTTATCCGCATTTACATCGTTTGGCGAAGTCGGCGATTGGCTCGATAGGGGCTCGGTGTTTTGCGATCGTAGCTTCTGTACAGCCGGCGACGTATTCGTTCTCTGGAGGATTTGCTATACGGTGATGCGCGATTAGCGTCCGTCCCCGCATGTCGAACCTTATCTGTACATACTTGCGAGAGCGGGTCTATAGGCGTTTCGAACAGTCCTGTCCCATCGCCAACGTATCCGTTTTGCGAATCGGCGGTCGGTTGCGCGGAAGGTGAGGTGGGGCTTCGAAGCTTTGCGACGAGCTTCTTGTTGGATAACGGGCCTATGAACCCTGGAGTAAGCACCTGGGGGTTTTCGGTATGACGAGACAAAGCAATAGGTGTGATGTACGGCATACCATCTACTGTTGTTGACGATCCATTCTCCTGGATCTGAAAAGCGCCTCTGCCAGCGACGGACGGGTCTGTCACCTTAATCTTGGGAAGGGTGTCTGCCATGTTGACATGTCACGAAGCGACATGGATCTACCCCGTCGCCGCCTTGGTCGTACTTGACAGCGCTCGATGACTGTACAGATCTATATGCCGTGAATTTGTTCGGATGGTATTCACGTAATGTGCACACTGCACTCTGGCGATGAGAGTCGGATTTTGTTGCGGAGGGTCGCGGATGTTTACGAACTAGCGTTTTGTTGTCTGGCGCACCAAGTCTGGACGTATATGCAGGGACAGTGCTATCAAGTTCCCCATATCGCGCAATTGGTCCGGGGTAAGTAACTCAGGCGTGTGTAAGCTGAAAGAGGTGCACGACTGTCTGCAAGTAGCCAGCTCGCTTGTCGTGATTTCGTAAGATGGCAACCTCGGATACGCCGCACGCATTGCTGACGTCATGGCTAGCGGTACCTGAAATCAATCCTTGCTTGTCTGGGCGGCGCGTAACATCTGCAGAGGGTGTCGAGCGCACGGGATTTATCCTGGGGACTGGTGCATGTTTCCTGCAGGACATAGATCATGTTAGGGTGGAAGTGGATAGGCTTCAGAAGAGCTTGATTGATCAAGTGCGCATACTGTCGCGTGGCGTGTCGGACCGAACACGCACGCGTTATGCACAAGCAGAACCATCACAAGGGCAACTTCAGAAGAGACATGTGTGAAAGATGTGTATTCGTGATTATTCAAAGTGGTATGATATATAGGTCGTTGATCCCATCGCTGCCGCATGCCGTAGCTATCCTACCGCGTCACTCATCCAAGAGGCCTATCCCAGCTAACTAGCAACGCCATGACTCCAAAATGCGAAGAGTGGTTACTTCATCAATGCAAGGGGGTATGCGAACGAAGACATCCGGCACCCGTGCCAAACCCAAACGTTCAACGTGTTGTACAAAAACAAAATGGCAGATAATTTGAGAAAGAAGTGAAAGCGAAACATCTAAAAATCTTCATCGAAGCAGAAATCACCAGACTGGCCTTGCGGCTCAGGTGCGGGCGATGAACCCTCCTTCTGCTGCTCATGCTTCTTTGTGCTGGCCATGACACCGGCCTTCTGGTAGTCGCCGACGCGCTTCTCGAAGAAGTTGGTCTTACCAGCCAGAGAAATGTTCTCCATGAAGTCGAAGGGGTTGGTGGCGTGGTAGACCTTGACGTTGCCGAGGGCCAACAGCAGACGGTCAGCGACGAACTCGATGTATTGGCACATGAGAGTAGCGTTCATGCCGAGCAGAGCGCATGGTAGTGCGTCGCTCAAGAACTCCTGCTCAATCTCGACGGCTTCAGTGATGATAGCTCTGACAGACTCTGGGCTGGGCTTGTTCTCGAGGAGAGAGAAGAGAAGGCAGGCGAAGTCGGTGTGCATGCCCTCGTCACGGGAGATGAGCTCGTTGGAGAATGTTAGACCGGGCATCAGACCGCGCTTCTTGAGCCAGAAGATGGAGGCGAAAGAACCGCTGAAGAAGATACCCTCAACAGCGGCGAATGCAACGAGGCGGTTGGCGAATGTGGAGTTCTTGTCGGAGATCCATCGCAGGGCCCAGTCGGCCTTCTTGCGGATGCAGGGGATGTTGTCGATGGCGTTGAAGAGGTACCTGCGCTGCTTGGGCTCGCTAATGTATGTGTCGATGAGCAGAGAGTACGTCTCTGAGTGAACGTTCTCCATCATGATTTGGAAACCGTAGAAGCATCGTGCCTCGGGGATTTGTACTTCGCTAGAGAATCGCTCAACAAGGTTCTCGTTGACAATGCCATCGGAGGCTGCGAAGAAGGCGAGGACGTGGGAGATGAAGAAGCGCTCGTCATCGTTGAGACGCTTGTTCCAGTCGTGAAGGTCCTTGGAGAGGTCGATCTCCTCTGCGGTCCAGAAAGAAGCCTCGGCCTTCTTGTACATCTGCCAGACCTATAGTGGATATATAATTAGCAAGGATGTTCATGAAAACGCGTTTGACGCGTCAAGCCACGCGTAAAGCACGTGAAAGTATCAAAAGGGTAAGACTTACATCGTGGTACTTGATGGGGAACAAGACAAAGCGTCCAGGGTTCTCTTGGAGGATTGGCTCGATAGCCTCCTCCTCTTTGATCGTAGGCGCGACGGTAGGCTTGGCCTCCTCTAGGTCGTCCTCGAAGTCATCTGGGATACCGACGATGGGCTTGAAAGTGTTCTCCTTCTCGGCCGGCGAGAAGTCAAGCTTCTTTGCGGGAGAGTCGTTCATCTTGAGTGAGTCAATGGCAGATGAAATCTATTTAACGCGTTAGTATCAACGCGTATGAGTACCGGATGTATCGCAACGTACCTGCTTGGAAGGCGTAGACTCAACGGCAGACATTGTGAGGTGAGAATTAAGATGTAGCGTTGTATGATGTAGAGAGAGACGAGTGTGCAGTCAAGAATACTCGTGGAAACGCTGATGTGAAGATGGTGGTGGATGTGGTGTGCTGAGAGAAAGAGCAGACGCGACTTCACTATAAATCCGCGTCTCGACGCTAACACGTGACTGGGCGATCCGTCCTGCCAGCCACTAACGCGCCGTGCTCGCGAAAAGACGCTATGATCTCATCCATGCGCGACTTGGATCATCACATCTATTCTGCTCTAAGGGGAATTGATTCTATCCTCAATTTGCATGGGCTATATAATCGGCTGCGCGCATTCCAACGATACCCATATCGCCGTCTTTTCATCTATTGTGTGTTGAGAATCTCCTCCAACGTCGCCCGTCGCGTTGCCCAGCCACGAGCTCTCACGAAAAAAACCGTCTGTGCCAGACGCGTCGCAACGCGCTATGATTCGATTCTCCCCACCACAACACGCAAGGACCGTTTCCGTGACTAGTTAGTCCTGCATTTGTCGGCTGAACAAAGGCTTGGAAATGCATTTGAAACCCATACTGGCCCGCCTCGAGGCCAGACTCGACGCTTGCATTGGCTGCAAGCTGACCGTGCTCGTGCCGGCCTCGGATCAGATTAGATTTTCTCTGATAATGATCAGGCACTGATGGCTGGTTGGCTCCACCCAACTCGTCACACGCTGACCAGCCTATGTTTTGGCCCGAGAACGCGTCGTGAGACCGTGTTCGACGCGCCTGGAGCCGTCCCATCTCCCACTCTCGTTATCTTCCCCTGAGTAGGTCTCCTAATCCATACATGCTTTGTACCGGTTCGAGATCTCGATGGCGTTACTAACTGAGTTCACCCCACTAGTTGACTGGACGACGCGTGCTCGGACGCGTCTGAGAGTAGTCGCACTAGGTGTGGGGAAGAGCATCCGGCTCACCATACTGACGAAGGTATGCATAAATCCAGGGTACACTAGATGCACATGCTGCAAGCAATTTGGGGGCGTTTCGCTAAGACCTTGAATGCATCGATCACTGATCGATATGATTGCATCATCCGCCATAGTGTGCGGTAGTAACAATAAGACGCTCACACATCCGCGACGTATCCACCTTTGACCAGCAGGTCAGATCTAACCCTTTCTGGAATCGCATCAAGTCAATCTATAGAATCAAACTCCGCTTTATGCCCATGTTATTCTCCCCTAACCCCCATTCCCCTCATTAATCCCACTAACTCTGGAATTCGGAACGGTTTACAGATCGCCTCATCCACGCCAGCCTCTTTCGCCATATCAATCTGTTCCTTCCTCGCATTCGCACTAACAGCGATAATCGGTACATGCCTGCTCAGTTCGCCATTCTGCTCCATGTCCCGTATCCGTCTCGTACACGTCAAGCCATCCATGACGGGCATCTCGACGTCCATTAGAACAACGGAGAGAGGCAGAGGTGGGGATTCGCTTGGGGAAGCAGAAAACACTGTGCGTGAGAGTTGGGAGAGGGCTTCGAGGCCGTGGTTTGCGACGTATGTCGTATGGCCCAATTTTTTTAGTTGGGCGGACAGGACGCGTTGGTTTATGAGGTTATCCTCTACGATGAGGATGTTGTATTTGCAGCTCTCTGTTTCTTTTGCTCTTCCTTGCTCTTCCAGGGGTGTCGCAGCGAGTGGAACTACGTCAGGGTTCTTGCTGTCCTCTCCAATGATTTGAGCTTTGGTGCGAGTGGACAGATTGCCAGTCGAGTCAAGGACAGTTGCAGCGAGAGCACTTTCCGGAGCTTTTGCTCTCCTTGATTTGATATAAAACGTAAATGTTGATCCTACGTTATGGATGGAGGAAACGCCGATGCTGCCGCCTTGCATTTCGGTGAGCTCGCGCGAGATAAACAAACCTAAGCCCGAACCGCCATACTGAACATGTGTCTTTGGTGTTGCTTGCGAGAACCGTAGGAATAGTTTGGCTTTGTGCTCTGGAGAAAGACCACATCCGGTGTCTTTGACAGTGAAGTTGAGGTAAAATACCTCTCCAGCATGATCCCATTCAGCCTGTGTCAGAAAGTTCTTCCGCACGGCTTCCTGTGGCACATACTCAATATCGCGCATCTGTTGCACCTCTCGTGATGCGCCCATGACTACTTCGACTTTGCGGACTTCTTGGCTTTGAGTAAATTTGATGGCATTGGTGAGTAGGTTGATAAGGACCTGCAAGACCCGGCTCGGATCCAAAATCGCCCAGTCGATATTCAAATCCTTAATGGACGGATCGCATCTGACTTCTAGGCTGACTTTAGCTTTGTTCGCCTCGTCCTTGAACATCTTATAAGCGTCTTGCAGAAGCACCGAGGGTTGTAGTACCATGGGGCTAATGACCAAAAGCTTCGAGTCGAGCTTCGATAGTGTTAGAATATCGTCAACAATACGCTTTTGGTGTGTAGCACAAGCTTGTATCGTCTCTACCGCATCCAGACTATTGCTGATCAACTCTTTGAGCTGACTGTGAATAGTGGGTTGGAATGTCAGAGCTTCCTTACGTGCGAGAGCTTTCATATCGTTCAGCGACGAATAGATGGAGTCTGCACATTGCACCATTGCGCTCAAAGGGTTTCGCATCTCATGAGACGTCATGTCGATGAAGTTCTCCTGCTGTCTCTTTGACTCAAGAGCCTCTTCAACCCGATTCTTCTGGATAGCTTCCGCCCATGCCATCTGACTAACATCAGTCATTGTTCCCATGATGGTCCCGTCGGTGTAAGCAGTAGCGCTAACAAGAATCCAGGTCGGTGTCTGAATACCATCGGGCCCCGTCCACTTTTTCTTGAGATGTATTGTGAAAGTATGCGGCCCCTGCTTGCGTTTTGTAACCTTAACGTCATGATAGCAACGGTCTATCATATCCTCGTCGACTATGTTTCGCCAGTCCACTTGGTCCATCGGTACTTTGGGGTGGTCCGTGATGTGAAACCATTGGTCGTTGCAGTATTTCATCGTTAAATCTGGATTCAGGTGATATAGACCCACAGACGCGAGTTCCGTAAAGCTGGCCAAACGTCGCTCTGCCTCCGATCGCATTAGGACAGCTTTTGTCGCCTCCTTTTGAGCACTGATGTCTGTGTTGCATCCGAAAACACCTGTAACTGTTCCGTTTACGCCTTTGATCGGCACACAGGCTGACAATGTCCAAAGATAATTGTCGATAGTTTCTTCGCCATCACGGTGTTTTTCTGGCTGCTTCTTCCATCGAACCTCGAACGTCGCTGGTTCACCAGAGGCCAATATTTTCCATTGATTATCCATTATGGGTATATCTCCTTCGAAGACATACTCCTTGTAAGCGAACGGAGGCACTTTGAGGAGGTCTCTCTGTTGTCCGGTTTGAGTGAAGTACGTTTCCTGGTACATGGTCAGTCTTATTCGACATGATGGTTGCAAGGCCCTTACATTAGCATGTAGTAGTATACCATTAATGTCGATCTCAAAGTACCCTAGACCGACTTCATCTGCGATATCGTGGAAGTTGCGAAGCTTCTCAGCTACGTGACTAGCTTCTTGTGTCAGGTTTGCAACTTCGGCATTAAGGGCCGCACGGTCTCTTTCGGCCTGAGCCTCTTGACGTTTGCGCTTCCGGATCTCTTCTTCATGAAGCGCTACTGAGGCCGCTGAAGCACCCAGCAGATTCGAGAACACTTTTATCCAAGCTTTGTATTCGTTGTCGTAGGGTCGTCGCGTGTTCAAGCCGATTAGAAGGTATCCCACGATAGTTTCGTCATAAGTCCTAACTGGAGCAACAAGAAAACACCTCAATGAATCCCCAAACGCCCGCTGTTCAAGGTCATGGTATAAGGAAGATGGCAACACGCCCTCCTCTTCCTGATACGACGGTGCAGTCCCACCTCTGGCGCTATCGCGCATGGCGCGAGCTAAGCCAAGATCACTGTCCAGGTCCAAATGCGGAGGTATGGCCGGATGATTAGGTTTGTAGCCTATAGACCATTCTAGCGTACATTCATTTAGTGGCCCTTTCGGTGGGGAGGCAGAGTCTATCGGATCGAGAAGCTCGCACTGAGAGTATAAAACGGCAGCTGGAAAGTCGTATTCGTAAGGCCTGATAGCGTCGGCCAAACTCTGCCAAAAGTGTTTGGTGTTTCTCGCTTTGCTAGTCATCTGACTAACTCTGAGTAGAGCATCAACGCGGCGTTCCAGCAATCTGCATACGTCATGTCAATGGTTTCACCATGTCAAACATCAGACTCTCCTACCTTTGTTTCGTAATCTCAGTGACAATGGAATACATGCCGTCTATTTTAACATCAATAAGCGGCACAAGGCTCCATTTGAAGAACGCTTCCTCAACGAAGCCGAAACGTTCGACCATGAAATGATACTCCTCTTCGGGGGCGTCGGCAAACCGTGTGCTCTCCGAGCGAGCCATTGTAGCGTTTACAGGGTCCGCGAGTTCAGGCCTGCAGCAAATTAGACGTTAAACTCCCATAAGTAGGCGTAAGAAGTTACCAGGCATCAATAATACTCTGACCGAGGATCGCAGGATGTCTCGAGCCGCTGACTGCGGCATACGCGAGATTGTATAAGATCGTGTGCTCGGGGCCAAGGAAGAGGGCTGTAGGGCGTGTCTCTAGCATTAAAGTGGTGACCAGAACATTGAGCTCATAGTTCCAAGAACTGATCGGACCAAGCGATGTCTTAGACCAGTTGACGTTCCGTATATTCTCGACATGCTCGCGCAGCTCTGGCGACTGTATCTTGACGGTAAAGATATTGTCTCGCACTGGTTGCAGATGAGGCGACGACAATCTCCCTCGCGCCACCTGTGTAGGCTCTTGCAGACGACCAGGCTGCTCGTCGTTTGGTGCTGGTTGTTCAACGATGGTGACAATCAGCCAGCGCTTGCATGCAGTGAACTTGGCCCATCTATATCGTCCATGCAGGAACTCCTCTTGGTGGCAAGCTGCGACCCTACTTGTAGGATCCCACCAGTCTCTCAGCGACGAAGGCGAGTGCAGCGACGATGCAATATGTGGTATGGCAAGCAAGGCGGTATTGACATGACAGATAGTCGTCGTCTGAGCTTCGCAGTCGACGATGAAGGTTGGTCGTGGGTCGCTGTCGTATAGCTGTCGGATGTCCACTTCCATGGCGGATCTGCGTCGTCGATGCTGTGATTGGACGGCGCGTGGAGAAGGTAGGAATCAGCGCGGGAAAGGCGCCGAAAGCGCGCCGCGGAGAGTACAATGGTCCTGTTACATACAATAGCGGCGATGAGTCCGTACCCGTGATAATGCGCGAAGTTGCAGGCGTTGCAGCAGATGGCAGTTGCACGAGTTGGCCGGTCATGGGCAATTCGCTTTTCGCTGATTGCCACTATGGGATTCGTCGCCGAACGACTACCGTACGTACCAATGACCTAGGCCACTGGCGGCCCGCCCTGTTATCCCCACAGCACATCTGTTTGTCTAGAACTTGGGTATCCATGCCTGAATGGTCTTGCCGAGGCGAAAGAACCAAAGCGTGAAACTTAGCGAGATGCGGTCTACACTCACAACGCTAGCTTTTGCATGAATGTATGAATTTCGATCTTTGTTCTCGTGTTGTTCATTAGTAGCGGACCTGAAGACCGCTCTTGAGATATGCAACTATGAACCACGGACCTAGATTAATCCGCTTAGCGCCAATAGATGCATGTCATGAACGCCTATTTCTACCCCAATCTCAGCCGAGCATCTCGCCCCAGTTTGGCACCACGACGAATTTGCCCTTCACTCTACCAAGACTGATTGCTTCACCTGCGTCCTCCGGCGCAGCTCTCTCATTCTCGGGGCGCATATTAAGGCTAGCAACTTCCTGTAGGAAACTGGCCTTGTTGCCAGGCGTGAGTTCGTAGCTCGTGCCGCCCCAGTCCAGCGTTGTGCGGCCAGATTCGTGTACCCGCAACTTTCCAACCAATCCACTCCCAAATCGAACACCTTCTTTGGGCCTAGCAGAGGGATCGGAAAAGCTGCCTTCCTCGACTTTGATCTTTGGATCCGTTTTAGCTGATGGCTGCGTAGGTAGGGATGCAGACTGAGGATCTGGTGCTTCTTTCTTGATGGATGGTGGCTCTACTGCTGGCATAAGGGGCGGTATTTGGAACAGATAGACGTTGTTGTCTCGCACTGTAGGCTTCTTCTCTGTGTTAGCTGCGTCTGTCATCGGTATGTCGCCGGATCCATCGACTTGTGGTATCTCCTCTGGACCCAACTCGGCTCGGATATGGCGTAGGTTCGATTGAAAACGTGCCCATTCGGCGCGATCTTCGTCAGTCTGGAGCACTGGTTCTGCTATACTCTTCTTCTTAAGTTTTGGCTTCCGCTCGGCATTTGGTGACGACGGTTCTTGTTTTTCTGAGGACTGAGCAGGAGCATCGGACAGGCCTACCTGCTCAGCATCGACCATGTTCTCGTCTTCGCTCGTAGGCTCGGTTTTGACAACAACATCCGAGTCTTCTGAGTCATGCCATACGCCCTTGAACTGTTTCCGCGAACCCGTGATTTCTACATCCTTTGACTTGTTCTTTGGTTTCCGGCTTGTTTGCTCAGACGCAACATTTTTTGGTGACTGGCCGCTCGATTCCGCTTGTTCCAGTATTTTTGCTGAAGTTTCCGAGCTTGCCTCTGTGTTGATACCGATAGTCCGCTCCTGGTGTTCTTTTCTGCCAATGCGAACGGGTAAAGCTGTTCGCGGCCCGCGTTGTGAAGGCGCACTTTTCGCTTTAGTCTCGTCTTCGTCTGAGGAGATTTCGATCAGATCGATATCCCTACGCGGTATGTCGGCCAGGTCTTCGTCATCAGATGACACAAGCCCACCATCTTCTCTCTTGATCGATGACCCTCCTCCGCTTCCTCCACCTCCACCTCCGCCTGACCGGGAACCAGACCCTCCGTAACTGCCGTCCTCGTTCTTGACGCGCTCTGCTCGAGAGCCAGATCCAGATCCGAAGCCAGAGAAACCGCGATTTGAGCTGTTCTTCCTGTCTGTCGTGAAGGTCAATACAGATAACCATAGCCAAACGAACTTGCTTACCTTCTTTAGAGCTACCTAAGGAGAAGGGTCCACTCGCGACTCCACTGAAACCACCTCTGGCATTTTTCAGCTTGCTGGCCTCTCGCCTTGCTGCCTTTGCCGCCTCCGCTTCCCTTCTCTTGTCCGCAGCAACCTGCTCTTTTGTCCTTTCTCGGTCGCGAGCTGCCAATTCTTTTGCAATAGCGTCTCGCTCTTCTTTGCTCCTTCTTCCTGTGAAGGCGGGGGTCTTGACGCCCCTCTTGCCTCGAGTTGTACCGCCGCGGCCGCGTACAGACGGTGATGCTGATCGTGAAGGAGGTACAGAGCCTTGAAGACTTCCGAGCCTTTGTACTGGAGCGCGAGCTGTTGGTTCTGCGTCAGGCTGAGGTGATGCGACAGCACTGTTGTATACGTATTAGTACCAGAGTCGAGGTAGATAGAGGAGTAAAGCATACGATACAGTCGCTGAAGGCGCCTCGGAAGCCTGTGGCTCTGCAGTCGCCAATGGGCCTTGACCAATAATGACTGGCTTCGCATCGCCATCTTCTTGCTTTGGTACTACGGGCTCAGTGGGAGCTTCCGAGGCGTCAGCGGGAGCTGTGCTTTGTGGGATCGCATCCGTGGATTCACTCGTGTCAGTGGTAGCTCGTCCTGCTGCGACTCCCCCTCTTCCACTTCCGCGAGCGCGGGTGCTTCCCCGTCCTCTTGGTTTTGGCGGCATTGCTGTTGTTTGGATCGTGTGGAATGGTGGTGCGTGGTGACTCGCGCAAGTCGCAAATATTTTGGCTATCGATAAACTCGTTAGCTCCGACGCGACGTCACATGTCAAGGTGAGGGGTCTCGACTAAGCTCTTCCACAGATCGAGTGGGCATGGCTGTATGCTCTTACTTCTCACTCTAGGATACATTCTGGACAATAGTTTTAAAGACTCACTGATTAGTCAAGTACATCACTATCAAAGCGCCAATAAGATTCCGAACATCATTTAATTCATTTCCTGACCACGGAAACCTCCATCCAACTCTATCAATTACAAATTCGTCCGCGCCGAATGCTCGGAAAAGAGTAGTGGTAAGTGAAGTGCATGCCAATGTATGTGAAAGCCCGCTCCGCCAATGCTCGCTAGAGATACTGAGGATACTTATGCCCCTGAACGCCAGCCTTCAAGATGCCCAAAAGCAGTGTAACGTAAACGCATTAAGAGAAAACCGGAATATGGTGAGTACGAGCAAGGGAGTCAACGCGATGAACAACCGATAAACAGGGTATAAATGCGATCCAACGCTTTTCTATCCCTCGACGAGAGTCTTGGGGCTCTTTCCCAGCAGCTCAAGACATCTGCGTGCGAGGGTGACGACTTCGCCTTCACCATCCTCATTGTCTTCGTCATCTGACTCGATGTTGCGCTCAGCAATGTCGGTGACCATGTCGATGATCTCGTTCGACTTGCCAATGTGCTCCATGAGCTGTTGGTCTTCCGACTCGAGTAGCTGTAGCAGTGTCCAAATAGCGATATGCTGGAAAGTTGGGTCTCCGCTCGCCAAGAAGCGGCGGAGATAGCCGTGGATTCCGCCTGCGGGTTCTGTCCAGTTTTGGATGAATATCGAGTAATCGCCGACTAGATTCGTTAGTGAGGATGTTGAGCAGACGAGCGATGAGTCAAACTTACCCTTGGACGACAGGTTCCCGAGAGCAGCCGCACTGTTACCTTGAACCTCGATGCTTTCCGACTCGGTAAGTGGGATGAGTACATCAAAGACTCCCAGGTTGAGCAGGTGAGGCTTGAGCTCTTCACTCAGAGCAAGAACGGCAATCGCAGCTGTCATCTCAGACTGTACTGGAAGTCGCACGTTGAGCACGAGCGACTTGCATTTCTGCACAGCACCCGCCTCCAAAACCAGCTGCTTGTTCTTGTCTGAGCTTGCCGCAAGGTTACGCAGGGTGGAGATTGCGTGGCATTGGATTTCGTCGTTATCGGTGGAGCCGAGCAAATCGACTAACGGCTTAAGGAAGCCAGCCTCGATGATAGGCGACTCGTTGGCGGGGTGGATGGAGATGTTTCGTATGCACGCGACGGCGGATAGAATCAGCGGTAGGTATGACGATTGCAGAAGGCGGAGGAGGGAAGGCAGACCACGAGCGCGTACAATCTCGAGCTGGTAGCGTTCATCCGACGCAAGGTTACGAAGAGCAAGTGCGGCCTGGCACTGCACCTTGGGCGAGGACGACTCCATAAGGTGTACCAAAGAGCCAACCAACCTGCCTTCAGTCTGTGCCAGCTTGGCGCGGTTGCTTGCGTCGACAGCAATGTTGCTGAGGGCGGTGGTGCAGTAGTACTGGACATCGACATCAGATGAAGACAGTAGCTGAACAAGGACGGGGATAGCGCCAGCATTTACGAGCTGTTGACGGTTGTCGTCTGGTTCCATGTCAGCACAAACTATGTCGAGATAACGAACATCGTACCTGAGTGTGTCATGTTCAGCAGTGCGCCGGTTGCATTTCTCTGCACGCGCATATCCTTTGACTTAGCTAGCCGTGTGAGAGGTTGCAGTGCGCCGGACCGTGCAATCTTTGCCTTGTTGTCCTCGTGTGTAGCCAAGTTGGTGATGCACCCGACGGCGTTACATTGTACCTCGACATTAGGCGAGTTCATCTGCTTGATCAATGGCGCAAGACCACCGAGTGCGACGATGGCCACCTTGTTCTCGGCTGCGGGAGTCAGTGTTTGTCTCAAAGTTGTGCCGTGCGAACATACTGTTTACCGCTAAGTTGCCCAGGGCGGCGCTCGCTGCACGCTGCACTTCGATGTCGGGATTCTGGAGCAGGAACAGAATAGGCTCCAGAGTGTCTCGGTCGACCTCTCTGACATCTGTCCAAGGTTGTTAGAGGCTGCATGTGCTATAGTGTGGTGTCAGGTATGTACCTCGTTCTGTTATCTCGGCGAAGGTCAAGCTTGCCGATCGCTGTAAGTCGATGTTGTCCGAGTATACCAGAGTACTCAACGCGCGGAGGGGTTCGCCTGAGAAGAAGTCGGTTTCGGCTCGCTGCGCAAGTTAGCATGCGGGATGGCTGCGGAGAGGCGGTGGGAAGCAGTACGTTCTCGAGGAAGCCCAGCAGGTCGGCGACAGCTTCCCGTTCGCTGTCTGCCAACACTGGGTCATATATGCTGTCTCTTGAGCGGCCTGGAGATGATTCGTCAGTAAGCTCCAATGCCAGAGATTTGGGTCGACTGACCGCCGCAGCAGAAGAAACGGTAGCAAACGTCGGAGATGCCCATGGCTGGAGGCGCAGACGTTCGCGGTCCGGCCGATCAGTCTTGTTATCGGCTCTGCAGATTCAGAGTCGCAATGCAGTGGCGCAGCGAAGAATGCGGGCAGCGGGCAGAGGTTTAGGGTTGGGCTGGTGCGATGGGTGGTTGAGCTTGGTGATGTTGTCACCCGCCCCAGGGTAGTGAAGAGAGCTTGGCAAAGGGAACTTGGAGGTGTGCTAGCTAGCAGTAGCGGGCGGCAGCGTCGCCCGAGCATGCAGTCAGTGCAACAAGCGCGAGGCTAGCAGCTTCACGTGAAAACGAGATTTGACATGCAGCATGCACAGCAACAAAGTACTTGGCCGCTCCACGAGCTTGGACGAGCTTGTCGCTGCATGCCGCGACGTGAACGCGACAGCAGACTTTGCGGTGCAGTATGCGCAGTCTGTCATCTCAGCCAGGTCTCAATGCTGCCGTGCCCGCAGCCTACAGAACCGCGTCACCCGTGTATCTCTGCCCCATTCCACGCTTTCAGGCTTAGTATCGTCAAGGTTAGTATCATTAATCCACCACGCCGGAGCAACTTCAAAGGGTCCAGCTGCGAGGAACAGGGACCCTGGAACATGTCTCTTACTTGTCGCTGTCGTGAGCCAACCGCGTTGAGCTCCATCGCGGCGTCGACGTCATGTTTCGGCCGTTTGACGTGTACAACCAACAATGCGCCGGACAGCTCACAATTATGGTCCTCATGCTTCGCTATTCGCCTTTGCAACGCCCGGCGTCATGTACGGTCGAGCGGGCCGCTTTTCGGCCATGCAGCATCTGCCTGACGCGCCCCACGCCCGCTGCTGCCATCACCACGACTCTGCGAAGCCCTTCATCAGTACAATTATTATAAAGCATGCCTAGCAGTCTAGCACTTCCGCGCGGGGTAGCCCTACTCGTCTCCCTCCCTCGAGCGTCACTATCCGACGACGGCTGCTTGGCTATCTGCTTTACCATGGATCGTCCAGCACACCTACCACGTTAGACTGCCCAGAGTCTTCACCACGCACCCACTCGCTATGCTCAAAAGCAGCAGATTACCCTGGGAACGCGTCCTATAGGTGCAGACGTGTTGCATGGCTTGGTCTGGTCGCTCACGTGCCTCTGCGCCTGCGCCTCCGCTGACTGCCGCCTATTAACAAAGTGCGTGGGGGAGGCCGGAAATTGAGCAACGAGAAGCAATATTCAAACAAAGAACATTACACTCCTTCTCGCACTCGTCCCCCTCTCATTCCAATTCTTTGCACCCCAGATTCATCAAGTGATTGCCGCTGCGAGAAATCTTCCCAGGCATACCGCTGCTCGGCGCGCCTGCAATTTCAACGTTCCGCTAGCACTCCGCTGTCTCCAAGCCCGAACATAATCTTATTACTTTACTTCCCGGTTTCGCCCTTCGCCGCGCGACCCTCACCCCACGATCGCCGCACACATTAATACACCCAGTCGCCGCTGTAAGAAGAGGTTTGCACCACTGTGAACCGGTTTAATGGCCCCAATTTCAGAACCCTCACACACTTTCCAGAAGCTCAAACTCGACACTTCGACGCCCCACAAACCCGTCGCCTCGACCTTTGCATCTTTCGCGCCTCTAGCCCGTAAACAGTCCCCGCACAACCACCATGGCCAGTCCCAGCTAACCGCCGGATTTGCTGCTGCAGAACCGCTGAACATCTCGCGCGGTCCCTACAACAAACGTGACCACCATGGCGCCCACTCGCGCACTGAATCCGACGATGAGGGGTCCCTCGCAGTGGGCAGCAGCGGAAGCGACGAGGACTTCGTAGCCAAATTCAGGCAACGCAAGACGAGCATTAGTTTCAACAATGAGGTTCGGCTCGACACGGGAGAGGGCGTTGGCCTAGGGGTGCCCGTGCCCAAGTCTTCACGGCAGTCGCATTCACGCACGACCGAGAGTGGAAGCTACTCAGATGGCTCACAGCAAGACTACATGGAAATGCCCTACACCATGCGTAGAAACATGCAGTACCGCGTTGGAGAGCCCCGGTACCCCCTTGCCCAAACCACCGTCGACGACCTTGCCCACGACTCCGAGTACCGCGATCAGGTTGCATCCTTGACTTCTGATGCCACCGCTTCGCCGCCGTTAGACGAGGCCCAAACTCCCCTCGAGACGCCCTCCGAGTACATGCTTTCGCCAATGCCCGCCACGTCCCCTATGGAGTTCCCGCTATTCTCGCCCTCCCCTCGGCGCGTGGGCCCACCTCGGACCAAGAGCTGGAGATCGGAGATTGGCGAAGACGGCAGCCTCAAGAGGGCTAGTCGTCGATCCTCTGCCCGCTCTGGTCGGTCACTTTCGTCCATGTCGCCGGCTGCCTCCTTCCTGGCGCGCTACAAAGCCACTGAGGCTCCTATCAAAGCGCCTGAGCCAGATGATGAAGGCCAAGGCATCGGGTACGACAGCGAGTACATTATTGGAAAGCAGATTGGCTATGGCGGCTTTAGCGTTGTCAAGGAGGTCACAAGCATGGAGAATGGGAAGCCTGTCACCGATGCTGTCAAGATTGTGCGCAAGTTGCAACAGGACAAATCAGAACTTGAGAACGAACAGATTCAGACACAATTCGATCACGAGGTGGAGATCTGGCGCTTCCTGCGTCACCCTTATATTCTTCCTCTCCTGAGGGTTTACACCACCGACTACGCTACCTTCTGCATTACTAGATTGAACAAGGGTGGGACTCTTTTCGACCTGATCCGCGACACACGCCGCCTCAAGAAGAATGGTCTGCCAGCTCACTTGGTGAAGCGCTACGCGTACCAGCTAGCATCGGCTATGCGCTACCTGCACAACGACGTTCAGGTTGTACATCGCGACATCAAGCTCGAGAACTGCCTTCTTGATATGACGGTAGCTGATGCTGAGAGGGACGGCGGCGATCTTTTGCTTTGCGATTTCGGCATGGCAGACTTTATTGTTAGCGACCAGCGTGACGGCCCCGAGCCCCACTCGATTGGTGAAAATCAGAACATAGGCCCCGCAGAGACTAGCACGTCTATCGCCGGCAGTCTGCAATATGCGGCTCCTGAGTTGTTCAACGCACCTGGGCCAGTCTTCTCCCCTGCGGCGGACATTTGGGCGTTTGGTGTAGTTGTGTTCGCTCTACTTACCGCGACTCTACCTTTCAATGACGGTCTGGACATCAAGACGATTGAGAAAATCCGAAATTGCGAGTGGGATGCGGAGCTCGTCCGTAATGCAGAGGCAGCCCAAGTAAGCAACATCGACGACGCCCTCGCGCTTGTCAGGGGTTGTCTCGAGGTCGATGTTGAAAAGCGCTGGAATGTCCATGACATTTTGGAGTGCGCGTGGCTGCGCGAATGCGAGCAACAATTCGAGCATGTGGTTCGCCCTTGGGTCGCTGAGTCATGAAGCGATGATTATATTTTGTACCAGTAACGTTTGGTGTTGGATGGGCCGGTTTGCGTTACACCCTTGGATACCCGGTTCACATTGCGTCTCTTTTCCTTGCTTATATTTCGCCCTTGGTTTTCTCTTATCATCGGGCATTTTGCGATTCGGTCACTTCCGTTGGCTTTTGGATACCCTACGCTGTTCTTCCACTCACGATCCTGCTTTTGCTGGCGTTCTTCTTCACGAGAGGTCGGCCAGTCTCACGATATATTGTATTCTATTTGGCCCCCTGATGCGCGTGGTCCTTACCATGGATCCTAGCATTTGTCATGCCTGTAGGCGACAACTAACGGCTTACGCGACCTCATATTTTGATGAGCATCTACAATGAATTATCACTACTCATAAGCCATGTGTGCCCTCATGATCGTGTTGCTCACATGGAACTTGACACTTAATATAAACAACGTGGCAATGCTACCCAAAAATCTGTAGTCCTGGTTTTCGTGCTACCAATTTGCAGCGGGTGTGCCCCCAAAAACATAAGCTGCAAGCATGTCAATGGCACTTTCCGGATCTGCAAGCCTTCCCCGCAGTACGACACCCATCCGATCCGTCGTGTCCATACACTGGGCTCCAAGACAAACGGCTTTGTAGTATCTCGTCTATGTCTTCTCGGGTATCTGACGTCCACATGTGTCGCTGCGCCGCTAATGCTTTGGCTCCTTCCTCTTCCAAACAAATCCAACGCCAGCAGCGCGCTCGCGTGAGTAGCGCTTCTTCCAAGCCTGGAGTTCAACGTCACTTGTACCCTCGACTACTGGACACAAGTGCTTCGTCGCGCTTCAACACCGAGGCAAAAGCGTCACGAGGATCGTGAACTCTGCCAACACCGTTCTACCTCGCCACCCATAGTTTTCGGGAAACAAACCGGCCTATAGCGCATACAGGTCCGCGCAGAGGATGCTCTGCCAAATTAGGCAAGGCTGCACCAAACGACTATGGGGTGATGGAAACGGTCGCCTGATTACGGCCGACTGATCTGCAGAAGGTTTGATATGATGTTTCGAGAGCCGGTCAGCCTCGTGCTCACGGACCTTTGCTAGTTAGTCTAGCATGGCCTCCACATGTAAGTCAGGCGTACTGCTGCAGTGACCACGATACAATACAAACGGGCAAGCAGCCTTCGATTGCGTACTAGATCAAGTTAGTGCTGATCCTAGAATTTAAGAAAGCTTCGACCTCCAGTGGTGGTAGTAACTCTTTCGATGCACTGATGCCTGCATCCGTGAAAACTAGCTGCAATGAGCACGAGGCGATAAAAACGAACGAGCAGCCATGATTAGTGTATATAAATGATTCTTTTATCTCATGGCTCTCTAATGCACTTCCCTACCCACTTCCCGACCATTTATTCATCCAATATGTTTCTCTTCTTTCTAGCCATACTAATCAACTTCTTCCTTACCATTGCTGCCCAGTCCGCCTCGAAGTTCACCCCGACGCGCCCACCGTCTTTGCCTCTGGCAGTGAAGAACCCATATCTAAGCGCATGGTTTCCTGCGGGCAGTAATGGCGGAAATGGAGGATATTTGCCCGGTCAATGGCCATCGTTCTGGACGTAGGTCGCCCTTCAACGGTACTTGCTTACTACATACTAACAGAAAGCAGTGGACAGACGCTGGGGTGGACTGGTCTAGTTCGAGTCGATGGGAACACGTTCGTTTGGATGGGTGCGCCGGACGGCTACAACGATCTGGCTAATCAAACGTCATACGAGTATACGTCGACCAGGAGTATCTTTACCCTTACTGCCGACGACAAGATTCAACTCAAGGTCACGTTCTTGTCGCCAATTACTCCCAACGACTACAAGCGTCAGTCACTGATTTTCTCCTACATGGACGTCGAGGTCTCATCCCTCGACAATTCCGAACATGATGTGCAGATCTACACTGACATCAGCGCTGGTGAGTATCTAGCTTATTCCTATGTATGTGTGTGCGCTAAATCGAGTTAGAATGGGTGTCTGGTGATCCCACTGCTGTAGCTGAATGGGGCTTTGGTACTACGTCGGATGGCGTCAACTACCACAAGGTCTGGAAGCAAGACCAACAAGTCTTCAACGAGCACAACGACCAATCACAATGGGGTAACTGGTATTATTCCACTAAAGCAGTGGAAGGTCTTACACATAAGTCGGGCGCGGACTCTGAAGTCCGCGATGCCTTTGACAACGACGGAAGACTTTACAAAGCGGAAGACTCAGAGTTCCGACCCATTAATACCGGCTGGCCTGTGTTTGGATACGCCCTAGCTATGGGTTCCGTTGGTTCAGACGTGAAGTCACAGTTATTCACGATTGGTCTATGTCAGGACGACGCCATTCAGTTTCTGGGTGCGGACGGCCTTGTGATTCTACCATCATTATGGAGGGATTATTTTGGAGATGATATCTCTGCGTTGTCTTTCTTCTACAACGATTACAACGAGTCTAGCAAACTCTCCACTGAACTCGATGATAAGATTTCGAAGGATTCCAAGACGATAGCAGGAGATGACTATGCCGTACTTACCACACTGGCTACTCGCCAGGCATTCGGGGCTACTCAACTCGTTGGAACTGAGAAGAAGCACTACTTGTTCCTCAAAGAAATCTCGTCTAACGGTAATACTCAGACCATCGACGTCATATATCCCGCTTCTCCAATCTTCTTCTATACCAACCCCGAGTTGGTCAAGTTGATGCTCGATCCACACTTTGAGAACCAGGAAAGTGGGCACTACCCAAAGAAATCCGCTATCCACGATTTGGGAACGCACTATCCCAATGCCACTGGACATCCAGACGGTGCTGATGAGCCTATGCCACTAGAGGAATGCGGTAACAATGTGATCATGATGCTCGCGTACGTTCAGCTATCCAGCGATTCCGACTACATCAAGGAACACTACCCCATCCTCAAACAGTGGGCTCAATACCTCGTCGATGACAGTCTCTACCCAGCCCTGCAGCTTTCCACCGACGATTTCGCTGGTAATCTGCCTAATCAAACCAATCTCGCACTAAAAGGCATCATCGGACTCGAAGCTATGTCGCAACTATCGCGCATCGTCGGCGAAACCGATGACGCAGAAAATTATACCGCTGTGGCCCACGATTACATCACCAAATGGGTAGACCTGGGTATGAACAAGAACGCCACTCCTCCGCACGCCATTCTGAATTACGGCAACGAGGACACCCATGGCCTGCTGTACAACCTCTACAACGACCGCCTTCTGAATCTCACACTCGTTCCCCAGGAGATCTACGACATTCAATCAGCCTTCTACCCGACCATCAGCGAAAACTATGGCGTTCCCCTTGATACACGGCATGGCTACACCAAGTCTGACTGGGAGGTCTTTTGCGCTGCCATCGCGAGCCAAGAAACGCGCGACATGTTCATTGGGAAACTGGCGAAGTGGGTGCGCGAGACGACCAGTTCGCATGCCTTTAGCGATCTTTACGAGGCAGACGATGGAAAACAGCCGGATGGAATTGATTTCAAGGCTAGGCCGGTTATGGGTGGTATGTTTGCGTTGCTCTTGCTTGATTGGGACGGGTATAGTCCAAGGCAGAAATTGTTGTAATAGTAGTGTTCTTACGACGTCAGATGACTGGCAAGTTCTATTTTGTTTGTTGTAGAACTTGCTGGTTCGGTAACGGTAATGAATTGTGCTAGTAATTATGGTCGGCGCCATCTTCCTCTGCTTCCAATGACTACATTCTTCTCACTTCTTCCCTTTTCCCTTTCCCTTATTTCCACCATTTCCACCGCCTTCAGCCTGAGCATCATCATCTAGATCCTCGAGCGCCTTATCAGCATCGACATTGCCCTCATACTCCACATCCTCGACCCATTGTTTCGCCAAGAAAAAGTGCCATGTCGCTGCCCCCGCAAGCCCTGCTACCGCTAGAAGGGAGAGAAAAGTTCTCAATACCGACCAAAGCGTTATACCAGCAAAGTACCGCAACCAAGGCGTTATGATAGCTTGCCTTTCTTCCTGGTAGACATCAGTATCGAACGGAGTGTTACAAGCATCGTCAAGGTGTAAGCGAACCTCCAAATCTGGATTCACGCAATACAGAAGGACAACGAGCGCGATGAGGATAAGTCCCAGTAAGAAAACAGTCAAGACCTGAATAACAGCGAGTAGAATGGAGATGTCGCGTGTTGTACGGAGGACTTTGAAACCTGCGGCTACGAGGGGTGTAACTTGTTCGAAGGCGGCGTTGATTTGGCGGGAGTAGGGAATACCCATTTTGTAGACTTGTAGTAGCGCGCGATGGTGTGGTTGTTGGAGCTGAATTTGTGTACTGTTCAAAAAGCAAAGAATACTGAATTATACATTAGAGTTTGAGACGGGAATATATCATGAACCAGAAAACTGGAAAATAGATGCATGACATAGCGGGGTTTCTATATGCTGCATGCGCAGACGGGAGAGGGCTGCACATGGGGCCGCTGACGTCATTCTTACCGCCCATGGGGGACAGGGGTGAAGAGGATGAGTAGTGCGGTGGCTTTGGCGAGGAGAGATGTTGCGAGTAGAGCAACGGAGGGCTGACGCATAGGCTTACAAGTTTTGTATACGCTTCTGATGTGAACAACGTGAATTCTCAAATACATGGTTAGCAGACCTTCAAGGGCGCTCCAGCAGGTTCCTTGTTGAGCTCCTTTAGAAATTCAACAACCAGCCCTACGAAATACCTAGCTACTCTTTCCTCGCTGAGCTCGTGGTCAGCGGTGGTAATAATCTGTGATTGCTCACTCGCCAAACCCTCTGGAATGGCTTTGACCCATCTCCCCAGCAACAACTCCTTATCCACCGTAAGCGGAACCATCTCATCCTTCTCAGACATCAAAATTAACATCGGTTTGTCCAGTCTTCCAAAGGTAAACTGAAGAGCTGAGGTCGGTAGATCAGACGAAAAGAAGTCGTCATCGCCGCCAACGGAGGCTAAGGAGTACCAGCGGTATGCTGTCACAGGCGAGGTGATGATAGATGGGATGAAGGAGGCTGGCATGATGGTCTTCTCCTTGCCTTTAGCAATAAGATCTCCAGCGTATTCGAGACTAGCGGAAAGCAGGTCCTGTGGCATGAGTAATCCTGCTGTTTCGCGATCTGAAGTTGGGGCTTGCATGATATAGCCGTCGACTGGAGGTGGCGCCGGCTCAGTACTGGCATAAGTCATGATGGCCTGACAGCCTTTGGGCATGTCAGCGGAGTTTGGTAATTTCAAGGGAAGAGAAAAGGAGGCTGGATATGAACCATCTTACCACTTGAGCTGCCCACCAGAACGATTTTCTCCACTCCGATTCCCTTGAGATGTCCCACCAGACTCGCAACATCTTCGCCATCCTCTTTAAGACTTCCATAGCCAAACGCGGTATAACTAGACCTCATTCTCAACTCCCACAGATTGTACTTGACGTTATCCGTGCTACTCTGACTAGCACATTCCAACATGGCATTCAAGGCGTCAAGGTAATGCGTCGTATGCGGACCACTACCTAGTCCACCGATGAAGACCACAGCATGCTTGCAGTCCGAGGAGTTGGAATGGCGGCGCTCATAGGCGCAGATTGTAGGGTGGTTTTGGGGGATGGGGTGAACGTAGACAGGGAAAGAGTGGGCTTGATCATAGTTTGACATTTTCGTAGAGGGGGAGATGTCTGTTGGTTCATGAGTGACCCAATTCCGGTTCTTGTAACAAGGTTTCTTATAGCAGTCTTGGTGTTAGGTCAGGCATACGATGGTCGCCAAGAATAGGCGACGCTTGGTGGATACGAGAAGCGTACAGCGACGCGTGCCATTGGTGTGTTATTCATGTAGGATTGGATGGGGTTATTCGGACCTTGCTTGATGCGCGAGCATATTACTTGTCCTGGCTTACTTACGGTGGTGATGGCTTGGGTTGTATTATGTAAACTATGATCTGATGGTATCTCACAAAAAGGCAGCCGCAGCCGCAGCCGCCATGACGCCAAACTCAGCCGGAAGCCACTGTCCAGCAAGTGCAGTGGGCATGGCGGCTCCCTCAGAGCCCGTCGTGGAAGTAGGAGCCCTCGCGGCAATGACGCTCCTCACGATGCTGAACTGGTCGCTGACCTGCTGTTCCTTGAAGGACCTGGCCGCACTGGGCAGGGCTGTGTACCAATCTGGCCTTGAGAAGTATGTGGGCGTCTGCAGATGCAGAGACGCAAAGTCAGTCTATGTCTCACATGCATGTCGTGCCATGACAACGAACCTCGTCAGCCATGGTGACCTCGGCGGGGATGCTGTAATTTGTGGCAGTTCGGACGAAGGCGTCGATTTCGGAGCGGGCGGATGTGAGGGAGGATTGGTAGGGCTCGCCGAGTGAGCCTGTGAAGCGGCCGTAAGCTATCTGCGCGTTGAGGAAGACGGAGGTTGTCCAGCTCGAGGCCTGCGTAGTTGTCAGTACGGCCGCGGTGGATGCCATGCATGGGCCCAGCATACATCGGATGGGTTCGCGAAGGTTGGGATGGCCGACGTTGGGATTGGCGGCTCTGTATAGACCATGAAGTCGCCCACGACGCCCGCCGCCGCCGTCAGCAGAAGGAGCCCAGTCTTTGCGAACATGTTTGCAGTATCGGATACGCTGAGTAGTAGCGAAAGTACGTGCGACGAGGCTAGAGACCGGACGACACTGTTGTCAAGTTGGATAGCGAGTGCGACATGTTGAATCCAACGTCGGCCTCTGGTGGCGCGCCCAAGATTTCAAACGTGGCCCAAGACTTCTTTCCTCGTATCAAACCGTTGCTGCTCCACATTTTGCTGATCGTGGTCGTAACGTCCTGGGCGTGAGAGGGCCCATTGGGCGACTGTGGCTATGCAATGCGAAGGATGACGGCGCGTGCACGCGGGTAGTCATGATGCCATGCACTGCGGAGCTCCACGGAACCTGATTGGACCCACCTTGGCTGACCACGACGAGCATCGCAGCATCTTCGCTCCTCAGAACTATGCACATGTTGAAACACTGCCATCTGCAATGTATGATGGAGACTGCCGCCAGATCTGAATACAAAGCCCATAGAGACCTGTCTGGTTAGTTCCAGGTTTCTTGGTTCAAATGAAAAAGATCTCTCAATCCCTGATGAGCGCACATGGCTACAAGGCTTACAGAACGAAGGAAAAGAGTTGAGATGATAACAATTCTCGGTGCCAATGTCGGCCTCTACGTATTGTTATACAAACGACATACAGCCGTACTGATAATGACGCAGCTTCTCCTTCTTACCCGAGACAGAAAGCAGGCTATCGGGCGACCTAAGGAGTACTTGGAACATATGTCAGACTTCGAAAACCCCTGTGTTATAACCTGAAGTACTGGCACGGCTGTCAAATCAGGCTCAACGCTAGGAAGGTGAACGAAATGCCCGTACACGCGAAGGAGTAGCATCAGCTGATGCGCACAAAATCGCATGATACAGCCACTTGAAGCGCCTGGTACCTAAGCGTGTTCCCTTGATCGACGAAGTGGAGCCACAGGACGCTGCTGACCAGCAAATCATGCTCAGGGTTGTATCTATCTTGCTTTTTTCACGCGTCGACGAGAGGATACAGTAAAGGATCGGAGGGTGGCCGTTGTTGGAGTCAGATGATTCTCGCCTTGCATCTAGACTTTAGGCAAACGTCTCAGGTGCCTATTCTCAAGTCAACCAGAAGGAACACATATGGGTGAACTATGTGAATCAGGATCGTCTACGCAGGACAACGCCATGATCAACCTGACATTTGACCAACCATAGTGTAAGCTGTTCCTGATCGTCACGACAGGCGATGAACCATTACACCTTGAATAGGGGCTACTCAACTGACTGGCTCTCTCTCTTTAGATGTCCTTACCAAGTGGCATAATTAGAGCAGCCACCGACTCGTGATGAGGATTCATTTAGCCTAATACCCCGGTGGCGAGGCTCAAACGCAATTGTATTGTTTCGTGGCGTGGCGCTTGTGGTGTTCAGACGGCGGCAAACGGGAAGGGGTATCGGGTAGAAGCTTCGGAGATCCTATGCTCGTACGTCCTCGAATCGTCATCCACTGACTTTTTCCCCATGAGAGAAGAAACGGCTGGACATGCCGATAATCATGACGGTCCGAGCGTGGGATCCCAACGTGTGGCTGCGACTGATCGGAGTCGGCATACACTAAATTAGCATCCGTACAAGACCTTGTCATGACTACTATAGACGGAGCTTCCAAGCTCTGGTGACCCATCAGGCTGGATGCGAGACCGTAAAGGTCAGTGTTGGTGGTTGCTGTGGATACTCGGGCTAACTCTACGCTGTTTTGTTTGGGTCAGTCAAGCCAAAGTACCCTGCCCATCTCGCGATGCTGGTCAATCCGCAAGACGAAGCGATGCAGCTGCGCGACTATCAGGCGTCCTCAATGTACACGACCCACAAATCTTGAGGGTGTGTTGGACGTGGCTTGCTTTGGAAGCACTCAGAATCGACTTTTCGATAGGACAGGCTGCCAACGCAGGCAAAGATTGCTTGGGTGTGGGCGGACACGGCATGCAGGAGGAGCCAGGCCTGCTGCATGCCTGTTCGGGATTGCGAACAAGCATTGGGGAAGCAATTGCCGCATCACCCGCGTATGCAGGCTTCCTGCAGGATCCAAAAGGGAGGGCACAGCGGCCAGAGCATCCAGCGTAGGAATCCATGGCATTCAGCGCTATGTTGAGCGGTGAGCATTGCACCCAACTGATTGTTACGATTTAGCCAGTGCAAAAAGGGCGACGGGATGCTTAGATCTCATCCGCCTATACATATTCCGCTGATCGAGAACTGGAGCGTGGTAGTCGAGAAATTAGCATGGGGAAAAGAACCAGCCACCCGTTGGAGGCTTGCAGACATCGACCAGGCGTCAGCGAGACCGCCCGTTTGTACGGTAGCCGAATCACATCGACAGGACGCTAACCAAAGATCACCCTGCTGCAGCATATACTAACAAGCAATACGAGAGTAGGATGAGGTGGATGGATATGGTGAAGCATTTGCGACATGTTGTGTGAAGTCTCCTCGAGACGCTTGAGTTGTTGTTGATCTCTGGGGGAGATTCTCTGGGGAAACATCTGGGGAACGGCTCAGGGCGCTGATGGCGCAACAAGAAAAGCGGGATATTGCGTTGCAGATGTGGAGTTTTCCGCGGTGGGAATAAAGCAAAATAATGGGTTAGTTTGCATGATCGATGAAGCTCTTTACCGTTAGGCGCTAGCCCATGCTTGTCTGCGTTCACGTGTTCGGGTGGCACCGAGTTAGCAAGCTGGGGAAGAGCAGCTCCTTGTTTCCGCCAACCACGCCTCATCATCTCGGCACCGCGTGCTCTGGCATATTCCCCAGACTAGCCCCAACCTTCATGGGAGACCCTGAAAAAGCGCTGGTCAGACCCACGTTCTCGGTCTCTGGAGTCGTGAGCTTTAGAGGCTGGTTAATCTATTCTACCGTAGCATGCGACGCTTTTGCAGCTGATCACAACCTTCGAGAAGGTTGTATGACCGAGCCTGAAGATAGCCAGCTTGGAAGGCTTGTCCTCGAGCCTCAGGATGCATACCGGGCTGACGGGCCTTGTGGCACCGAATGTATGTCTCCGGGGCTGATTCAGCCAGAACCAACATTCTCATTACGAGATGGCTGTTGCTGAGAGAGCCTCAATGCTTAGACTTCTTGTTGTTCTTGACGGCTGGCCGTCCCGCACGCCGAGGCCGACTTGACACTGGTAGTAAGGCGACCCGTTCATGGTAAAGACGAAGCTTGTGGTCTGGGCATGCTACCCTTGACCCCACCGTTTTGGGCCATCTGCCGCCCACTCTACCCCATACAGCGGTTCATCCGCGTAGAGGGCCACACAATTCCCTAGACGCATTTAACCGGTCCGCTAGAACGCAGCTCTAGAGCCAAGAGCCAATGCGAGCATAGTACCTCGCAGGCTGGGAGGCATACATATGAAGCACCAACATATTCAATCTATCCAGGCTCAGCTGCAATCAGCCCAACCCGACAATTCAAGAGCATATATACCCTGCTGCTCAGGACAGTGTACGGTTGTGCGTTTCAAGACCAACCTACACACACTCCTTCGTTGTTTCGATTCTACAAGCAGTCTCCGGACTAAGAGTTGGATATCATGGGTCTCTACCAGAAGTTCACACCCAAGATGGGTGCCGTTGCGAAGAGCAGGGCCGATGTCGAAGCCGCGCAGGCTGAGGCACCTCATCTGAAGCAGGTCAACTGGAAGTCCGATGCTGGTCTCCGCAAGCTCTACTTCTACGCCTTCTTCATCTGTATCGCTTCTGCGACTACCGGTTACGATGGGTAAGCCTATCTAGCAACAACCCTCCTATAATTGAATGCTAATTCTTTTTTCAGTTCCATGTTGAACAACCTGCGTATCCTACCCCGATGGACCGACTACTTCAACGATCCGAAGGGAGACACTCTTGGTCTCTTGACTGCTCTTTATTCTATCGGTTCGATCGCTTCGCTTCCTGTCGCTCCCTTTGTTGCCGATCGTTTCGGACGTCGAGCATGCATTACTTTCGGATGTGTTATCATGATCGTTGCAGCTTGCATTCAGGCCGCTGCTAAGGACCTCGACTACTTCATGGGTGGACGTTTCCTCATGGGTTTTGGAAACTCATTGGCTCAGCTGTCTTCTCCTCTACTTCTCACCGAACTTTGCCACCCTCAGCATCGTGCTCGTGTCACTGCGGTCTACAATTGCTTGTGGAACGTTGGTGCCATCGTTTGCACCTGGTTGACTTTTGGTACCAAGCGCATCGAAAGTGACTGGTGCTGGCGCGTTCCCGCTCTTACTCAGGCTGCACCTTCCGTCATTCAGCTGGCCGCCATCTGGTTCATCCCCGAGTCTCCGCGTTGGTTGATCGCCAAGGAGAGGAATGAGGAGGCCCTTGCAATCCTTGCCAAGTACCACGCAAACGGTGATGTCAACAACGCTACAGTTCAGTTCGAATACGCCGAGATCAAAGAAACCCTCCGCCTCGAGTTCCAGTACCAGAAAACTTCCAGCTATCTTGATTTCTTCAAGACCAAGGGTAACCGGTACAGACTTATGCTTCTCGCATCGCTTGGTCTCTTCTCTCAGTGGTCCGGCAACGGTCTTGTCTCCTACTACGCTACCGATGTTTACAACTCCATTGGTATCACAGACCCTGACACCCAGCTCGGCATCAATGGTGGACTTACTATCCTCTCCCTCATCGTCTCAGTCTCTTGTGCTCTACTCGTTGATCGCGTTGGTCGTCGCCCGCTCTTCATCTCCGCTACCGCAGCCATGTGCGTCACCTTCATCGTCTGGACGATTGCTTCGTCGCAGCAAGAGGCTACTAAGAGCAAGGCCGCTGGTCAGGCTGTCATTGCCATGATCTGGATCTTCTCTGTTGCTTACGCGTTGGCTTGGTCTGGTCTGCTTGTCGCCTACACAGTTGAGATCTTGCCCTTCAAGATCCGTGCGAAGGGTCTGATGATTATGAACTTGTTCATCCAAGTTGCTCTGACTATCAACCAATACGTCAACCCCTTGGGATTCGACCATCTTCACCCCACCTGGAAGCTCTACACTATCTACGCTGTAAGTTTTGCACCGACTGGTCTTCTAAATATCATTTACTAACAACAACTAGTGCTGGATCTTCCTCGAACTCGTCTTCGTCACTGTCTTCTACGTCGAGACCCGTGGTCCCACTCTTGAAGAGGTCGCCAAGATCTTCGATGGTGATGACGCTGAGGTTGCTCACGTCGACATTGAGGTGGTTGAGAAGAACGTCATGACTTCTGGTTACGAGAAGGATGACAACGTCCACGTTGAACAAGTTCGCTCATCCTCTTAGATGTTTTGATCACTTGTGTCTAAATAATTAGTGCGTCCTGTTTGGGGAGTGAGAGTGGTAGTGGGTTGATTTGCGATACCCAAAGTACGCATGTCCTTCGCTACTAGTAATGAACGTTATATGTTCTCTCTTTACATTGCCTCCGACTTATTACTCAACGTCACCGTCCGACAATGCCCTGTTCCATCTGACCCATCTCTTTAACCGCCTTCTTCCCCTCCTTCCTTTGCCTCCGTTTTTCCAACTTTGCCTTGATGGCAGCTTTGATTCCAGCGTAGCACATGAATGAAGAGAACAAGGCACTTCCCATCCACAGTAATGCGTTGATGAGGTCACACCACACAGCTCTCTTCATGCGTCCTACATCCACATTCTCGTATCCTTGCTCAATATCGCTACGCAGATAAATTGTGTAGAAACGGCCGAAACAAGCAATCCATAGAATGGCCAAGATCCACTCCGGCACCCAGGTCATACGGTAGTTCCGTGCTGTTATGCTGTCTATGACCAAGACTATGAGGGTAAGACCAAACACAACTTGTGCGTATATGAAGTCTGAGCTCGCATCGCTTGTTGTGTGGCGAAGTTCGATGGCATAGGATATGCCTGAGGCAAGGGCGAATACGAATTGGAAAATGCGGATGCTGAGACGGAAGAGAGAAACGGCAGGCTTGTCGAGCTTTTTGTTTACGGCCGACTTGAAAGACGATGGAGAGATGAAGTGTGACTTGAAGTAGGGCGGTGGTGGCACAGATGGTATTGACTGTATCGAGGGTGGTGATGAAGATGAAACTGATGAAGATGGTTTGTTGTACACGGCTTCGATATCTTCTGGTCGACCCATGGTTTGTGTTGCGTCCGAATGGGTTTGGGGGCTTAGGGATTGAGGTCGCAAGGAGAGTGGTGTGAATGGGTTAGGTTGTGTGGATCAGAGCAGCGGGCCATGGTATGGTTATATGTGCTCTCAAACCGCCGACGCGTCCCTAGGCAAGATTCGGCGCAATTCATAAATAGGAGCACAGCATGTCATTCTCTGCAGATTTAGCCCTGCTAAGTGGAGCATGATAGGAGTGCACCACACTTCTATACCTAGAAACTGCGTATTCGAAGAGAACACGAGCAATGCGAGTACTAGCGGCTTTAGCGGCTTGGCAAAACGATCGGAGAGAAGAGCCCGGGCCTATTCGCGTCGCATGAGGGGCGATCGACGCGCGACCTGAACACTCGTTGCGAAGCTACAAGCGCACAGGATGTTTGAAAAGGGAAAGAGAGTCGAGCGGGCTCGGCCAAGTTAGTGTTCGGAGAGGTCTTTCCTGGAGATGTTTGCGATGCTGCGGCCAGGGACGCAATATAGAAGGACGCTAGAAGCGATGATGTAGGCCGCTAGCCGAAGCCTCTCTGGAGCCGTTGTCTCTCTTAAGATACGCGTTCCTCGCTCAGAATACGCCTTCCGATGCCTCAACATCTTCGACGCGACGGCACCATAAACATGCAGGAAGACTCGCCACTCACGGAGGCCACATCGGACTCGAGGGGAGCGTCCCTTTTGACCTCACGCGAGCCTTCTCCGTCTGACCACAGTGCAAGGGGCACGTCAAGACGATCGAAGATAACAAGGAAGTCTCATCGCAAGTCACGGGCTGGATGCGTAAATTGCAAGTCACGTCGCATCAAGGTACGTATATTATGTGTTGGCCGCAATCATTCGCGACACTCTTCTCGAGAAGCGAGACAGATCCCAGAGCATGTATACAACATGTCGAACATGTATTGGACGTGGGGTAAAGTCGGACGTCATGCTCAACGTGCTAACAACATGCTTAGTGCGACGAGGGCAAGCCATCTTGTGCCAACTGTAAACGAAGGCAAGTTCGCTGCGAATATCCCGCCAATCCCGCGACCTCCGCTGCCGCATCAGGACTTGTGGATCCAAGAGAGCCGGGTGACCTTCCGATATCTGAAATTGAACTCACATACCACTGGGCAACGACGACATGTCACTCATTCTCAGCATGGCCTGCTGGTGTGGCTCGTGTACAAGCTTTAACCGAAGAAGTCGCGATGAAGAACCAGCACGTATTACACCTCATATTTGCGTTTACGGCTCTTCATCTCGCCGTTTGTCGCCCAAAACGCAAAGAACACTACACCACCACTGCAGATTACCACTACGAGCGCGCCCTCGCACTTGTTACTCCAGAGATAGCCAGCCTCAGTCCTGATAACTGTGACGCGGTCCTTCAATCTGTTCAGATGATCTGCTTTGTCAGCTGGGCAAGAGGACCGCAGGCTGGTGAGTACCTTGCTTTTGGCAAGCATGGAAGATCGGACTGGCTGGTCATGTTTCGTGGAATTCGTACAACATTGGCTTCGCTCTCGAGAGACCATTTCTCTAAGACGCATGGGCCAAATACTCGTGGCAAAGGTCGACTTCTACCACCATCGGACGGGCCATTCGAGTACGAAAAGCAGTTAATGGAGCTGAAAGAGCATATTGAGTTCGTCTCCGAGCCCGCTGACCGTGATGACAACGTGAATAGCGTTGAGGTCTTGCAGGAGATGTACTCCAATCGTTACGGTGGCAAAGATGGGGAATATCATGTCGCTTTTGGGTGGCTCTATCGCATGAGCGAGGACTTTCTCGACCGACTTCAACGATGCGACCCGCTGCCGCTCATCATATACGCTCACTTTGTTGTCCTCATGCACGACTTGGAGAAATTCTGGTATATGAAAGGGTGGACACATCATGTTATGAGTGGCATCTACGAAGCGCTACCTATCGAACATAAAGCATACATAAGCTGGCCAATGGCGAGGGTTGGGTGGATAGCGCCTTGATTTGTTCGCTCTCTACTCGTAGCAGGTTGCGCTAATTACCCAGGAGCCAACGCACACCTCCCTCATAAGATACGTTCTAGTCAGTTGGACCACGGATGGCCTTCGATTCCCAGCTTAGCACCAAGGAAAGCAAGCTTTAGGAGCTTCTGCTCGGTGATCTCCGACTTGTGTTTCTCCAGTTCGTCAAGATCCCAGTTCACACTGACGAAAGAGCCCTTCAAGTAATCTGCCTTAGGCTGGGCAAGATACAAGGACAATCCACCTGTCTGAATGCCCTTGTCAAGCGCGAAGGGCGTGAGCGAATCAACGATCATACCACGCTGCGTCTCTGTCGCGGCGACGATTCCTGGATGAACAGTAAAGATGCGGAGATTTGGTTTCTCTATTAGAGAGTCAGTGACGATATGATTTCCAGATCGATTGAATCCTACCAGCATCCAGATACTCAGCCAGCTTGAGCAACGCCATCTTACTTCCAGAGTACGAGCTCATACCAGCAAACGTGAACGATGCACCCAGCGTACCAACAAAGATAAGGGTACCAGCCGCTACAGCCTTGAGATAGTAGTGCGCAAGGACGTAAGAGCCTTTGACGTTGACCTCGTAGTCGCTGAACCAAGCATTGGGAGGCAAGTCGCCCACCGGTCCCCCGCCTATGCTCCCAGCGGCGTGTAGTACCACATCCACGGTACCAAATTGGCTTACAGCGTTGGTGAACATCGCTTCGACATCAGCCTCGTTGGTCAAGTCGGCGGATAGGCAGAGCACCCGGGTAGAAGGGCTGAGCGATGCAATGGCCTCTGCCGGTTCCTTGAGGCCCTCTTGATTGCGACCTGTGAGCACGATGCCCTCTGCGCCGGCAATTGCCCAGGCTCGCGCAACTTCCTAGAGCATACCTTAGCGAGCATATGGAATAATGCTTTATGGTTTTGACATACACCACCCAGTCCACCTGTAGCACCTGTAATAAGAATGGTCTTGCCTTTGGCACTCAACTCGGGGTTCTTGGGGTCGATCGTCGGATAGATGTCACGGCGAAGCGTCTTGGTGGCCTGAAAAGGTGCGGTAAAGGCGTTAGGATCCATGTCAATAATATGCGTTGGCAGATGCGATTCAAATTGAACAAGCTTTGCAAGAAAAGATCTGAAAGGGTTGTAGTCGTTCTAGTCTTTGCTGTCTTCACAACTGGCTGATGATTAACACATCACCTGCATCCCGTCTTATATACCTCGATACTTTACCCTCCCTACTCCGGTCTGCTATCGTTCAACACCAAATCCAGCATAGTCACATCTCGTACGCCACTTCTTCAGCTTCGAAGCATTGAAAAGCATTGTAAAGCAGCATTTCCAAGCATTATTTACAAAACACAGAGTAGCATTTCAAAGTGCTTAGAAATAGAATATAAGGCCTCGTCCCATATCGAGGGCGTCAAGGCTACAGGCGAGCTTTGTGGGGTGGTCTCTTGATTGCGCTCGTTTGGTTGGTCGAAGTCGGGTGGAGAACCGTGCGCTTGCGATATCGAGGGGGCTAGTGCTGACAGCTGCTACGAACATCAACTCGAAATTGTGGGTATATTATACTCGGTGCCGACATCGATTGCATGCTTGTTCAGAATAAGCTTTCTTGTGGGATATTGGTGAACCATAGTTTCATTTTGGTACGCTGATCTGATGTAATTTCTTTGTGTCACAACAATGCCATGTAGTAGTTTACTCAGGTATCGGAGCACTACATGTGTACATCACCTCTGAATTTGTAACACAAGAGAAGTATATCGAGGCATCCAAGATCAAAGATAATATTCGGTCGCAGCAGATATTGCAACGGCTGACCGAGCTTCTTCAGAGGAAGGGATGTGCATCCGAGGGCAAGCTCAAGATTTTGCAGTTCTGGAACAGGATGTGTTGTCACAAAGGGAAACAACACCAGATGATGAGGCTTTACATACTGTTTGCTGCTACGCCATCTTCAGAACTAGAGCACTCCCGCACGTCATACATGTCAAGCTTTTCGTTTTGACTTGTCTTCTAGATGAGACATATCCGAGTGATCACTGATTTTTGAGATAGCTAAAACGTGCGCATTCGTTTGAAGTGTATGATTTGAGTTGAATTTCTGAAGCTTGGCCTTGCTCATCATCAAAAAGCATGATGGGAGACCGTTTTGCATATATGCCAAAGCCGTGGTAGCAGCCCGCGAGACTACAGTACAGTATCCGACTCCGAACCAGAAATCATGTTCATGTTCAAATCCCTATCCATCCATCATACTGCCATCCTCAGGCATGCAGACGTCAGACTCAAGACCGTTTCTTGAACGGCAAATGGGCGAAAGTTACATGTCCTCCTCATCGCACCCAATCGACGCGCATGCTCGGCCTGAAACCAAGTAAGACGGATATGGGCCTTGGCATAGTTTGACTTGGGTTCGTTAAAACGAGAGTTGCGCTTAGCATCACCAGAATGGCAATAGAAAAGGCTAGTATGCAGAGCGACAGGTATACCGGCCCATGGCCCCCAGGTGGTACGACTGCTTGACGGGATACGAAATGTATGCGCCAGTTGGCAGGTTGTAGGCGATGCTATCTGCAAGCTGGGGCCGGACAAGTGCGGTTATTGCCTCTGGGATCGTGAACATAATATCTGTAGAAGTCGATGGCTCCCAAGTGTCATTGGCTGACCTTGCCGTTATCCTCTCCTCTCTCATCGCTTCTCTTTCTGCGTTCCAAACCCGTTGTTCGGATTGTTCCCACTTTTGCGGGCGCTTACTAAAGCGGTGTGTAAGTACCAGTGGCTTTTGTGGCAAGGTCCATCTTTCTTCGCTTTCGTTCTGATCTATGGTTTTCTCTGGAAAGCGCTGTCCTGCCGATTTGGGATGCTCTGATTGCTCCTGCTCCAGCGTTGCCATCGTGTGAGCCAATGGCCGTGCAGATGCCATATGGGGAGGATTTAGAAAGCGTTCACGAGTGTTTCCGAGCGTCTTGCTACGCAGAGCGTACCTTGAGTGGCTCTGCTCCTCGGCTTGATGTTGAAGAGCTTTAGATCTCGATAAAAACGTAGGGAAACCCTCTTCCACCTCATCACTCAGTGTCAGATTAATGAATTGGGATATCTGGCCTGGAAAGGACTTGGCTTGCAAGGTCTCGGTAGGTTGCCGGATCTTTGGCTGGGTCCCCATGTATCGCACGTCGATCTGCGCAGTTGTGTTGTCCGCTGGTTCTTGCAATCCCGCAGTCTTGGATCGCGCTGCCCTCGTTCGCTTGGTATGGCGTCGCGATTTGGACTGAGATGCTTCTAAATCTGGTTGCACGCGTTTTCCGTGACTCGCCATGACGGGGTGAGATGTGATATAGCTGTGAGCATTCGCGAGCACAGATATTGGAGAGTGTGGTACAAGACAGTCGCAGTCAGACGAATCTGGTTATGTGGACAAAGAGGTGTTGCAGGTTGTTGGCCGCAAAGGTGAGTAAGGTGAGTCCCAAAATTGCCGCTTGGACCGCCGCATCAACAAACGCTCGTAGAAGGTGCGTCCAGGTCGTAGCTATTGTGCAGCTATTGTGCAATCAGACCCGGCCCCGTCTGCCAGTTTTTGCATTGAAATCCTCGATTGCTTGCTTGAATCCAGGCCAAGCATTTCTAACCAGCGGGTTATTCTCCAGCGTTCTGATGTAATTTTCTGGGACATCGTGGAGCCGCTTTCCTTCGTGAATGCCTTTTTTGAATCTCCACGTGTCTGACGCCGAAGGAGCTTGTGATTGAGATGGCTGTGACTGTGGCTGTGGCTGTGGCCGCGATGATTGCGCCTGGGTCCGTTGGGGTTGGATCTGCGGCTGGTCGGCCTGTGGTGGCTTAAGACGTGCTTGTCCCGGCCTGTGGTATTCGAATGCTTCCAGGAGACCCGCGTGCTTGTCCATGTACTTGTAGAGCTGACCGCCAATCGTCTTGACGTAGTTGTCAGGAACATCCGTGAAGCGCTTGCCGCTGTGCGCTCCAAATGTCCACACGTAGTCGCGTGCAGGGTTGTACTCGGGTGTTGGTGGTTCGTTCATAGAACCGTCGCTGGTGGCGCTGCTAATGCTCGATCGACGGGACAGTGGGGAGGGCGCGAAGGAGATGTATGCGCTCGAATCGGCAGAAGTGTCTTCCTGGTAGAGGAGGTAGCGCACTCGGGTCGTCGTCGTAGTCAGTGGGAAGTTGCGCAGATAGATCTGATCGTATACGGCAACGGCGGCTGCCTCGGTAAACATGATTTGTGCTCTTGGTTGTCTCCCTCTACTCGTCGTAGGCGGTGGCGCCTGTACATTGATGGCGATGTCTTGGGCGTCGTACATATCCTCGTCAAGGAGCTCGTCCGAGTCGCTGCTGTCGCCATCCACTTCCAGATCGAAATTGTCGTCCCGCCTGCTGGACCGGTACAGCGCCTCGAAATTATTCCCACCAGAGGACAGAGGGATGAAATCTTGTTCCGAGTCGTTCCTACCACTCTTCTGTGAAAAACGACCGCCACGACCGCCTGCTTGTCCGCCACGGCCTCGACCTCGCGCTCCGCCGCGCGCTCCGCCACGTCCTCCGCCGCGCCCGTGTCGAGCATTGTGTATCGCCTTTTGTCGCGCTTTGTGTCTGATGGGGGGAGGTCCTGTTGGCTTGGAGCCCCTGGATTTGCGATTCGCAGCGGCACTCGAGCGCCGTTGCTGGCAAGGGCGCGACATTGCAACGGCCGTGTTTGATCGTGAAGTAGGCGGGATGACGAATTGCACCTTGTTGTGTGCTCAACGTCAGAGTTCAGGACGCTCGGCCCCACGCCTACCGAATCGGCATCCCGAAATTGCCCTTTCCTGCCCCTGCGCACGTCCGGCCCAACTTCATGGACCCTTACGCTGACACCGTTGTGAAGACAACGCGCAGCCATGACACATGCAACAGCACAAACAGTCATCTTTTTTCGCTGTCAAGCTTCCTGGATATGCGCACAGATTGAACGTCTTCTGCCTTCCCTGACGATCGTGACCTCATCGCGTCGCTCCTAATTTCCCTCGCATCAACCCATACTGTACCGAGCCGACCTCACGTAAGTTTGCCCAGCACAAAGAAACCCGCGCCGCCCGCACATATCTAGTTTTGGACGTCTTCGCATTCCTTGCGGCTCAAGAATCCATCTCATTGCACAGTGTGGATGCTTGCCGCCCGGCTCCCGCTGAAGCACTCTATCCGACGCGTCTGCGCCGCAACCCCGCATCAGCCTTGCACCCAGCCGCCGCATGACCCCATCAGGTACTCAAGCGGGGCCTGCCGAGCAAGAATAGCAGTGATGAACGCGATAGACAGGGTGAAGGGCGGGTAGACCGCCGTAGTTGTTCTGAAACAATACCTCTCCACAGCCTGCAGTGAGGTACAAAGGTACCTTTGTTCAGCGCTACCACTATCTCCATTCACATTCACCTTCTGTGCACCTTACTTGAATCACACAGCTGGCCTTGGATCCGGCTATCCGTGTGTCATCTATCTCTTGACTGACTGTGTCATCAACTCTGCTTCTACAACTACAAACCCAATACACAACAACACAAAGCTTTCGCAAGCAGGTCTTCACAATGCACACCAATACTTTTGCCATCCTCTCATCGGTCCTCTTCCTCGCATTGTCGCCATGCGCAGCCCGCGTTGTACCTCCCCAACCTCCACGCATCCTCCCCCGCGATGACGCACAGTCATTGTTATCGACATCCGCTACATCTCTAGCCGATAAATGCACCTTCACTCTCTTTCACAAGCAACTCATCACCGCTGCTAAACCAAAATCGGCAAGCAAGGGCAAGATCAACTACATCCAAATCGACAGTTTGGAGGATCATACCAATGGGCTTACCATCGACGTCGCCTCTTCAAGACCACGGGCTGAGCGCAACTCGTACACAAAAATCTCTGCGAAGCAAGTACTCACCATTGCGGGATTGTTGGATGACACTAGCCTGACCATTCACGGTACTGATGGGGATGATGCGCTGATCTTCGAGTCTGATGGCGTGAGCTGGGCGACAGAGGGCGGAAGTAAGAGACTGAGGCCTGACGCCTGGTGCAACTCAGGCATGTGGGTCGAGAGTGGAAGGGGAAGTAGGGAAAGAACAATGGAGTGCGCGTTTCCCTGCGCCAGGATTGAAGAGGACGGAGAGGATGAGAGAGAAGAGCTGCGGTAGATGACGTAGACGTAACATCCCGGATCAAAGTGTGGGCTTCCGCGAGATTTCCTTTGTACATTATACATTCTCCAACCCCTCGATACCCATCAATAAGAACAGCAATCACAGCAGGCATCTGTGCAAAAACCGTAGGAACTTCATGACCTGAGCAAGTAATTGTTCGATTCTCTATTCAAAGTGCTCTATATTTGGATATCTACCAATAACGAAGTTACCACACAAATCACTCCATCTAAATGACCAGTTCCGTGTCGCCGTCTATTCTTGACCCAACACTTTCCACCTTGTTCTTATCTGTTTCCAAAGGTCCAAGGATCTCTGGCCGCACCAAACCATGTCATGTCCCCACCCACCTTATTGCCACACTGACAACAGCCCCCTTCATTCGTTACTTCCTGCTCAATCGGCATCATCATCCTCGCCTCCAACCACCTCGCTAACCCCTCATCATCACAACCGGTAACCTTCGCAACCCCTACTCCTCTCACACCAGTGAACAGCCTCAAGTGCGAGTTATCAGCCCCGTCAAACATGCTCTGCCAAACCTTCACTTCTAAAAACTCAGCACCGGAGAATGCGGCCGTAGCTTGATTGCTAGTGAACCGGGGATCGATATCCAGACGTAGTTCAAGTTGCCAGCGATTGATCTTTGCGATGCCAGATTGAGACAAGATTGGCTTCTCTGGGCAGATCAGATGTGGCAGAGCGGTTAAGAGGGACCGGTGGGCGTGGAAGACATGTGTTGTGTAAAGAAGATCTTGGGCTTCTTCATGTACCTTGCGACATGTTTGAAGGATAGCTGGGTAAACAGCTGGTGGCTTCGATGGCGTAGAATACGTGGCTAGATTTCTGTGATGTGGTGTGTTGGGGCAGAGGAGCTCTTCGTAGATTTGATTGCGTAATTCCGCTGGAAGACGGAAAAAGATGGAAGTCGATTGGTTGTTTGTTCCATTATTTCTCATTGTTGTTGTTGTTGTTGTTGTTGTTGTTGTTCTTGTCGTTGTCGTCGCGAGTTGTGTTGACAGAGTAGGCTGGATCTGGGCTTCCGCTTGCCCGATCAGAACAGGCGATAGCGGCGACACATTGTAAAGTGTAGTGGCAGGGAACCAGGGCTCGTTCATTGCATGGTTTCCGGGCATGTTGAAGTGCGCTGCGAAGTAATATGCTGTCGCCATGTCGTTTGATTTCGCTACTTTGCGAGTCTTGTCGGAGGGTAAATCGAATGCGGTTGATTTGTGGCCGTGTTCGAGGAATTCCGTCGAGTTGATGTGTCTTTGAGTGTTGACCCTTAGCAGTGAATAACTCACGTAAGTTGATTCTTCTGGTGATTCTTCTGGTGATTCAACTGGTGTAGATGTTTCTCGTCCTATAACGGTATGCTGTTCGCTGCTGACTGCTTGGTTCGTTGTCTTTCCTTATCGGGTGATGCACTCCGCTATCGGGTGGCTTTCGCTGATGTTAAACTGACTGATAGATTGTTGATTCGATTAGATGATGTGCAGAGACTCCATTTGAGGAATTGGATCTTTATACGAAGCAGAGCATCCGAAGTATTCAGCTCAATCACCTTATCAACAGTACTGCTGTTGACGTGCCGTCACGTTAAGCTCTCCAAAGTTCGGACCGAAACGGGACTGGATCGTCTGCAAGTAGCGTGAATGTCGCGCCACATTTCTAGGCGTCACTCCACCGCCCTTTGTTGAGCTGCGTTCCTTGCATTATCCAGACCCATCTGGATAGACATGCATTTTTCTGCACCCACGTCCCTAATGTAGCTGGCGTCTCAAGGGTTCCCTTGTAAGCAGAACACATTGCATCCTCACGTTGCTGATCTGTGTTGGCGCGCACCGGTAGGTCAATTACGCGCATCAACGGCCCGAGGCTGACATCACGTGTGCTGACCAACTCCTTTAGACCAGCGTAGAAGTAAAAGCTCTCATCTTTTCGCGCGTCACTTTTCACGATCGCAACCATCATCGGGTTGGTACTTTATAGAAAGTATGATTGCACATTGAAAGATATGGGATATTATCTATGGTGGCGGAATTTGTTCCTACCCTACTCCTGAAACGACCCACATGCATCACCGCTCTACTTTCTATACACAGCGCACATACCATATTCTACATCTAGGAGGTACTAGTGGAACCAACCCTTCAAAGAGTCAACAATAGGACTGCACTTGGCGTAAGGGATACTTACTCGCATGGCTCGCGGAACTGAACGTTCCAGGCGCTGACGCTAGACCATGCACCACCAGCAGCGCAAGCAGCGCCGTCCTTGTTTCGCTTAGCATTCATGCAGACATCTTCGCATCTCTCCTCGCCACCATAAGCACTCTGTAAAGGAGCAAGGCTCCGGTCAGCTTTATCCTTAGTTCCTTAATGACTTCGAGTATCTTACGGTGCTGGCACAGCAGTGCGAACGGTCAGAGAACAAGCATTGGCAGGTATGAGAAGCTTGAACACCAAAGGCAAAAGCGAAGATGAACGCAGCGACGGAGGTAATGCGGACCATGATGACAGCTGGGAAGAGACGAGGGGTAGTTGAAATAGTGTATTTAGAGTCGCGGAAGAGGTACCGATGACTTGGTTGATGTCCTTACCAGAGACGCGGAACCACTGAGACTTTAACGTGTTGCTGTTGACTACACTCACTACGATCAACTTCGGAACTGGTGTTGTACAATGGCCGAGAACCCGGATTGGGGTCGATGGGGCTGTTTTCGGACCTTTGGTGTACCTTTCTCGGACCTTCCAAACCCTGCTTAACCAGGTACCAATCTCGGCATCCTTCCCTCATCGCGTTGAACACACCGCACATCGTGATCAATGGTGGTGATCCAAAGCCTCATCGGTAAGTATCTCGACGACATCCCGGTCACTCATGTGAGTACCCCTTGGAATAGCCCTCTTGTCTTAGGTGAGCTTCTCCTCTCAGCCAAGATCAAACAGACTCACCCAACACGTGGAGATGTTGTACGAGGTATACTCCGACTCTATATGGTAAGCACACTGTTGATCGCATGGCTTCCTCTACTAGCGCACTCGTATTTTGCTCAACACTCGGGGTGTCAAGGAAACAATGGCGATTACCGCACTACTACACTTGGGTCGTGGGGTTTATGGACCGACATATTGACACAAGTGTCACCGAGGCTGAGCACATTGTCATACTTTCACGTAGTCGTAACACTATAAAACACCTTGACAGCCCTTCCTCAGTGATTAGTTAAACCACAGTTCCTACATCCATTGGAACCAAGTCTATCATCATCTACCTTACTTTCTCAACCTACCGCCAACATGCGCTTCTCAGCTGTCATCGGGCTGCTTCTTACCATGGCCGTTGGCACCCAGGCCGGCTCGTACTGCCAGTGCTTGTACTCGGATGGTTCCCACTGCTGTATCGCGGTAAACATCCTGAGACCTTTGAGGAGAAAGACAAAACTAACTAGAATTACAGGACAACAGGGGTGGCTGCACTTCATCCTGCAAGGACGTTAAGCCGCTGTTCGAAGACAAGGGCTGCAACGCTGGTGGAAAGTTCTCTGACGTGAGCGCCTGGAACGCTCAGTGGCGCACTGCCTGCAACGACTAAGCTCCTTGCGAAGTCTTTGGAAACCCGAGGAGCAGTCAACAGTATCGTAAAGAATAATGGACAGAAGTGTGGGATTACGGCATGAGGCATACACAACACCAATTGCACATGGATGTTCAGAAAAACCTCTTCCGTCACATTTCCGTCGACTCGACATTTCAACACAACCTCTCCCTTGGTCATTGCTCCTAGTTCTCGTTTTCATACCAAACAGTGATGTAGTGAAAGTACACTGGCAACTTCTGATATCAGCATCAGTAAAATTCTCGCAATGTTACTAAAAGTCGTCTACATTAACAATCGCCTACTGTTCTATGTTGCTTCCCATGCTCGTAATCGTTATCGTACTTCGTATAGTAAACATATCTCATTAATCGTTTGTGCTTCATATGTGACGATGCTGTATTTCCAGATCTGCGCTCCGTAGAGTAATATTGGGCTTCCACCCTTACCCCTTAAGTGTTTGTGTTCATCCCATAATCCTATACGACTATTCCCGCTATGCCAACACCGACAACTGCAGCGAGACCCTTAGACCAACCTAATCCTGATGTAGGAGCAGAATTTACTACGACGGTTCGCGTTACACCGGTCCTACCAGTCAACGTACCCATACCGATCACGCCTACTCCTGGGAGTGGAACATGCGTTTGTGCAGGCTCGAAGTCGAGGGATATGGTGTGTGGCCACCAGGTTGAATATGTTCCGCCGATCCATGTCTCAGCCCATACTACGGTGTAGAAGGGCACGTTGCTGAATGTACTAGTAGGTACCGCCAAGCGCGTGACATCTGCATCCGCTGTCCCAGCAACGTTGACAGACGGTACAGGAGCCGGAGGTACGGGAGCTGGCGATGGTATAGGTTTGACAGCGGTGATAGGCTTTGCAGTTGCTGTTACAGTCACTATGATCGGGGCACGCGGTTGCTGATCAGGTGGTGCACCACGTACTTGAGCAATGCCCTGTGCCTGACGAAGTCTAAATCATGTCAGTAGCTGTTTTAGCGCATTATTTTCGTACAGTGTGTGGTTACTCAATGCCTTTCGAATGGCCCGTGGGTGTCACAGCGGGCAGACTCGACGTAGGCAACGAAGCTGGGCTCGCGCTTGTCGTCGTGTCATCCTCAAAGTCTTGCAGGTACTCCGACTCGGCGAAGAGCCTACCGTTCACCATTACCGGTAGTATCAAAGCGTGGGGTGTCCGGAATCGCATCTTGTGGGAGGTTTGGGGATGGACGAACGAGTGATCGACCACGAGTCGTTTCCGTTTGTGCGAGCTTGAAACCGAAATGCAGACTCGGTATCAAGCAGACCAACAGGACGAGACAAAGTATACTAGAGGCGCAAGAGGCAGGCGGGAAAAGATCCACCGGCGGCACAGTCACGTCGAGAATATTTGCAATGGTGGGATGTCACTTGAAAATGAAAATGTATCGTGATGTGCGGTAGAAAAAGCGATAGGTAGAAGGTAAACAAGCCAAAAGTCGAGGACCTAGAGACGCGCGAGAGCTGCTGAATCTAAAAGGAGGGTGGAACCAAACGAATGTGTGACTGAAAAGCAACAGTGTTGAAGTTCTGCTACGAGGATACAAACGCAACGACTGAACCCTGAGCCATGGAAGAAGGAGCGGCTCTCCTTGCGGGTAAGCAACAACTACCTCCAAATCTACCGCAACTTCTTGAAATAGCTGATGAAAAGTGTAGTTCTTGTACGATGGGCCACATTTCGATGAAGTGACACCCGAAGTCATGACTGATAGCCTGGTTACAGAGAATGAAGTGGAATAATGCCCCCTGCACCAGCTTCTGATTTCATCGCTTCTTGAGCACCAGAAGTCAAGATCAAACAAAAGTCTACCAATGGTTCAAGTACAAGATCTCTGAATAGCTTACTCGCGAAGCAGCGTTCGAGCTCATGGCTGTGCATTGCACGTAGTGACCACGAAGGAGCTTCTTCGCATGTCCAACTTCGGAGAGAGCCCCGGTCAAACAGAGTGCTAGTGTTCGTTTTGTGCTACTACATACCATAGTCTTTAAACGGATTGTAGTGTCGCCACGCAAGCTATCAATAAAGATCGTCGTGACAACACGGCCCCATTCATAGTAGCATACCGGCAAGCTAAGCATTGCCAAATACAAACAAGCTTTTATTGCTTCTCCGGGAGAGGCAAGCCCAGCGCTAACGGAACGCTTGTTCTGCACGAAGGATGCAGGAGAACAATTGGAGGAGGTCGTGCACACACCTGAGCAGGCCTTCCCGAGGGCGCGTGGGCTTCGGGTCCCCTCCCGAACACTTGCAGACGAAGAAAGACAAAAAGACGTAAGTTTCGCGGAACCACGGTCTCAGCATGTCACATCAGAAAATAGCAAAACTCACATCGCGATTGTGTCTGCTCGGCAATATTTCATTGGAATCAGAATATCTTCACGCCACTGCCTCCAATAGCCTCTGAACCCCACTAACACGGGAGTACCTGGACCATCCTCAGGAACCGTCGCTCCACCAACGTTAGAACTAGAAGTCAAAGCCCCGGAGTCCAACGGCGCCGACTTGCAAGGGCAGCTTTACGTCACTGGACTGACACTACCAACTTGCTGCTAACCCAAGTACCGAAACGCACCGGCAGACGCCACAGATGGATTTTGGCGCGGAGCCGGACTGCATTAAGCTGACCTAAGGAGTGTCTGGTAGTGGTTCCAGCCTCATGGCCTCGGCTTGTGTCGATGGTCTGGAAGTAAGCTGAGATGCTACGGCAGAAGGCATCGGATAATGCGGTCTGGCTGGCTGGCTGGCTATACTCTCGGACATCGCGAAGTCGTCCTGTGGACATGCGCGTCGCGGGAATAACACCACAGACGCGTCCCGACAAACTGCACGAGATTCGAGAGGCTTGTGTGGCGCGTCTGATTGGCGCTGTTGGCCGACCGCCTGAGGGACGCTGGAGGGTCCTCCGACACTTCCGGAGTGAGGCTCCGCGACTGTAGTCAACTCCACAGAACAGAAGTGAAATATTCTACCTCCGGTACTAGGTAAGTAGTAGTGCTTGCGCGAATGCAAGGTACGCATGTTGCAAACTAGGATCATTGCTAAAAGTTGAGATGAATGTAGTACGAGATATAATTGTAATTTCTGCAACAGTAGCTTTGGTAAGCTAGGATATATTGACGCGTAATGGTCTAAGATGGTATCTTCCGATTCTTTTCTCTTTCCAATGCAAGAAAACAGGCGACGCGGTCGTATAGACAACCGATGGTGAGATGGGGGTATGAGGGCCGATAGGATGGTTGGGATAACACCCGACGGAATGCACTCCGATACAATAAAAATCTCTGCCACGATGGGCAGAGGTAGAGGAAAGGCCGTTGCCGGACTAGGGCAGAGGGCGTAGGCAAACGGGCTGACTGCGCAGAGTCCCGTGCAAAGAGTATATACAAGAAGTGAAGTGAAAAAAAAGGAAGACACTATAGGCGGTGCTGCGCCATGAGTATGTTGCCGAATCAAAGAAAAAGGTGGCCGAAGACGGGCTCGGTGAGAGGTCGAAATGAAAGTGAAAATTGGACTGCAATAGTCGCATTACTCCAAGAACGCTGTAAATGTAGTCGTATGCTCGTAAAAGTTCTCAGTCGATGACTTCTGAGAACGAGGGCCTTGTGGCAAGAAGTGGGAGAAGTATTCCAAAGGAATTCATCACCCCAGTGTTAAGCTGAGTAGCGTGACGAGTAATGGGATTGCGAGCGATAACGACGGCGCGCTGAACAAGCTGCTCGCGCTACCAGTGAATGTTTTTTGACCTGGTGTCATGTCGTCTCCATCTGTTGAGAAGAAGTACGTCTTCGCTGCGTCTACGCCTTGACTCTGATCCGGCGGGCTCATCTGGTTGGGGATGGCGCAAACTTTCGCAGGGTCATATGTTGGGCAACGGTCCCTGTAGTCGTTTTGCGAGCGCTCGGTATCGGTAGAGTTGAAGTATGCCTTCATGTACGAGATGGTCATAACCGTGTCTTGATCGGGGGGTCCTGCAGACCAAGATGGGTCGCCGTTGCTCCAGTGGTTGAGGAAGATACCGCCGCTCTCCGTAGGGATGTTTTCCGTCATCTCGTGAAGAAGTTTGCCATCAACGTAGAAGGCAACACGGTTGGGTGTCCAGTCAAAACGGTACTCGTGGAACATCTCATCCGGACGGAAAGGGAGAGCCATGACTTCGAAACCATTCGTTCCTTGAGCAGCGTAACCGTGCGTAACTGATTCCGGGCTTTGAAGAACGAGGTTTACGGCGCCTTGGGAGTTGTTGAACTGATGGGAAAGGAATTCCATGTCGATTTCTTGCGAGTTGTTGTGGTACTACGCTTGTTAGCCAACTCTGAAACGCGGTTCAACGTGGAGTAGGAACGTACAAAGAAGAAAGCGCCACAGGTTCCAGACGAATTCGACAGCTTCATGCCGACACGGAAGCTTCCAAGGAGAGAGTCGTTGCGCATAGTGACGAGCTCAGCACCGCTCACGAGACCATCTTGGTGATCTCCTCGTACCCATAGCTCGAGTCCCGCGTCTCCACCGTGGTCAGCCTCACCGGACCATCCTTTCTTGAATGGGTTTGTAACAATGTTGGTCAACTCCATACTCTTTCCAAATGGCCCTCTAGCATTTTCCGAGGTAACATTGTATTCCTGGGGTTGCCAACCAACCTCTTTCAGATCATCGGTCGATGTGTGTAGAAAGTCATTCTCCATGAGCTCGGTGAAGACGGCATAGGAAGAGTCGGTTGTAGCATTAACCGAATAACCACACTCGCAAGCAGCGTTGGCTAATTGAAGATGACGGGTCAGCACGAGACCCTGTTGAGGACTGGTTCTGCGGTCGCAAGCGAGGAGTCTACTTACAGAAGCGGGCCATGGAGAGTAATAACACCCAGGGCGAGGCCCCCCAAATACCGCGAGAGAACATCGTGGGAATTAGTGTATTAAAGCGAGTGACTGTAAAGGGCGAAACCCTTCTGTTGAACAAATAAGAAAATAGCTGGAGAGCGTGCGAAGGCGAGCAGAGGGGTGGTGGTTGTAATGAGGCCGGCCAAAAGTAAAAGAGGTCGGACGGCGAGATGGCAGGCAGCGCAGAGGCTGATGATGAACTGCTGGGCCTCTCTCGTGCAGAATGGCAAAGTCCGGCACGTCCGCCCAAAGCAGTGCAATTACGGACGCAGGAACCACCCACGTCGAGCTTGGGGCCTGGGCGCCTCCGCTATTTTCCTCAGGGATCGACCGTTAATGCCACCGAAATAACGTGTACGAGGTAACTTTGTGGGTCGCCAGAAGTGACCAAGTCCGGGCTAAGACGAGTAGCGCAGGCCCGGCGCCGCTACTCCAGGGCCAAATGTCGATAGCAGCGGCGTATCGTATGCAGGAACGAACTTTCATCAGCTGGACAGTACCGACTATGGCTGGGAGACGGTGGCTGAGTAGGAAGTATCTAGGGAGCTACTGCTACGACAAGGCTGGCGGCGGCTGGTGACAAGGGCCCTCTCCACGAGACCTCATTCGTGTTTCCCTTTGTGCCCAGCTGTCTCCGCTCCTGTCACCCACGCTGAGAGGCGCGATAAGACATGCACTATCCCTCGAACCCCTCAGAGGCTCGGAGCAGGAATGTGCATCGACTGGTCAGCGTCCACCACAGCCGTCGCACTACCTCGACCTCCTTGATTGGCTATTCCCTTGTCTCTACCCAGTCACGATCGAGATTGCGCCCAACACGTCTCTTCATTATCCCAAGGCTTGCGCAATATTGCTCCTCTCCTGAACCTGCCATGTTTGTCGCAAAATCTCCTGTTCCAGATGCCACATGCTAAATGCTGTGGGCGTCTTAGACGAGTAACAGCTCACGAGCGCCATGCATCCTCCGCATCCTTTGAAATCTTTTCCGCTCTTAGTGACATACCTCGGGAAATGGCGAACGTATCGCAGGGCGAAGAAAACGCCCCTACCGCACCGTTTCCGTGCACGCCTGATTACAGGGCAGCACGATGCCTGCATTGTGCAGCAAGAAATTACCCACCGCTATCAAGCGAACTTAGCGAGTAGCAGGGGGTACGAGGCCTTGTTCGCATCACTGATGATATTTCCAACGGTTCCGCGCGAGGAGTCGTGGGACAAAGAGCATGTGTCTATCAATTTTATGACGACTATCTTGCGGTATAGATCGACAAAATGTGCTTCTGGTCTTGTTTGTTGTTGATCAACCACCCACTACCGGCGCACAAGCAACCACGACACCCCTATTCCCCGTTCCGGCAGACCCCGGATCCCACAACACCAAGGCCCAGTGAAAGCAACAACCCGCCCAAGCTCTCTCTTACCAACTTCATACGTGGACCCAAGTCCCGACGAGCATTGTCATCCCCTCGGCATTATGTCATAAGCACCGTCGGTTGCACACCGCACCGTGCGCGCGTGTCTTCTGACAGGCAAGAAACATGAAAAGCTGGGGTATGCTACTACTAATCGCGCAACGGCCGTCGTTCATTTGGCGATTTTCCCTTGTGGGTAATTTCCTTCAGGTTTCATAGGAGGGTGATCCTCGACCGGCGGCGGTCGGCATCGACAAATCGGGTCATTCATAAGACGGCCTGCTCTTGCCGAACTAGCACAGCAAACGCGGATGCCATGGAAGGATAGAAGTCTGGGGCATGTCTTCCATAAGGCCGCCGGCCACTGGGCTGGGTGCTTTGATGATCGTTGCGGAGGCGAAGTCGGGGTTTGCATGCAACCTCAGGATGTGTACCATGTTCCATGTTACTGTAAGCTGCCATGGTCTGTGAGCGCGCATTAGCAAGCACCATTTCTTAGTCTGCTAGTTCAAGGTCACGATGCTCACGTCGGGTGGATATTCTTCCTGCCCCAAATTGAAATTGCCGCAAAGGATGATCCGCCGAGGACGAAACACGAGAGCAACAATCCGCCAGCACCAAAGTAGTCTGACATATTTATACTCGGGTACGAAGCGTTCCGCGATGTTTTGGATACGCATTCCAACCCACAGTGACTGAGCGTGTCAAGTTGCACTCTGCAGCGAGAGTCACACGAGCAAGCAGCCACCTTCAGTGGTTTAGGGGACAAGCGCAGAAATCAAGATGCTCGTGAACTATATGTGCTCGACTACTTGTTTAAACACCGGGAGAAAATAAGCTTAGTCTTAACTTTCGGGTACGAGTGGTCATGACAACTTGAAAGTGTGTAACCCCCCAGTCTTAACACGCACAAATATCAGTATACCGACTTCCGCCCGCAGCACAAGCGACGATCTCAACTCACAAAACTATCGTGAACATGTGTTTTCCTCACCGTCACTTCAAGTCCCAGAATCGCTCCGTTAGATCGGCACCCTAGTCACAGAGTCAGGGGATTGTCGGCGATACGAGGTAGAATAGAAGCGCCGAGCATCTCTTCGCCGCTCGCCCAATAGTCAAACACGAGCCCCAGTCTAGCCACGAGCTTACAACACGAGGACCGCGTCTAGAAATACATACCGTATGGATCTAGGGTCTAAAACGTGAACAATGAACGCCACAGTGATTGATTAAACGGAGTGACATGTCACTACAGGGTGTAGAATTGCTATAAACCTGCGGATACATCATCGACAACAGATGCCGTTCCGCTGCCTATAACGAGTAAAGATTTTCCCAACCGCAATCGCCCATCGTAATGTGCCGTGAAAGACGGAGCTTACCGGTTCTGCAGACCGGAGAGGTAAATTATACGCATCCGCTCGAAGCGCTCTACGCCAGTACCGAAGAGAGCAAAAACCAAAGTTCCACGAAGATCCAACTCTTTTCATTCCATCGTTAGGGTAAATCAATATAGCAAACGCCCTTGAATAATTCAAGTACTCCAGAATCCTTTGAGCCAACAATGCTAGTGTTTCGTGTGGGGTATCATCGTCATTTGTCACAGTCTCATCACAAGAATCCACTCTCGGAGAGAAGCCTAAAACGCCGTTAGCCCCATCTTCTCTCCAAAAGACGCATTCATATCCGCTTGTTTATCGTATGCTCCTCGCGTGGCGGGTTGATATCTTTTGCTATCCTTCAAGTCCAGTCTTTGTACGATCAAAGGAGAAATAGGTAGTGTACCTTGCAATCTTTTCATCCTCGCGTTCCCTTGGCTCGACGCTTAAACTCATTTCATACATCTCGTGCACATCGCCTGCAGACTGCATGTTGGTGAGGATGTAGTCCTGCAGCTCGGGAACCGGTTGTAGTGGGTAGGGCACGTTCTGATATTGCTGGATGTCGCGAATGACTTCGGCTGTCTTGGCGCGCTTTGCGAAGTTGATAAGGTTTGTACGTTTAATCAGGGAGGGGATACCATCTTCAATAAAGGTCAGATCAGTGAGATAAACACCTAATTAGACGGGTTAGCTAATTGATGCAGAAGTTTTGGTCGAAAGCTACATACCAAAGAAGGGTATACAGGGTGGATTCGCCCGATGTAGTGTGTCTCGGTATTCTGCGAAGTTTTTGGTACTACCCATGAGCTTACGCATGCTCTCCAAGGTTGCCATGGAGCGTTGGTTAACAGCGCTCCAGGTCCTGTTCAAGCGATGAATGGGTGCAGTTCCTAGTGCTGAGATGATAGAGGTTAGTGTGGAGAAGTTGTTCAATTGGCGACATTTCTGGACTGTGTTAGCCACTACTTTCAAACAAATCCGTTAGTTGCCTTACATCTGCCACATTGACAAAGTGCTTGATGACAATAACTCTGCGCTTGACGTCTTGCTGCGTGAGAATCATCTGTGCAACCCAGTTCGTCAACTGGTTGGAGTGTAGAATAAGCGCTTTGACGTTTGCGGCTGGGTCAGGCTCGCCTGGAGCAAGTTTTTTCTGCCATGTCTTGTTCAAGCACTCTGTCGGACGAATCTTGCCGTACAATCTAGATTCGATGATAGTGAGTTGTCGAGCGAATTCCGTTGCGTCAATGTCCAAGAACTTGAGCTTCTTCATGTGTTTCGGTAGAATAGGCTGCGGTGTTTGAGCGCTCAAGGTGAGAACTAAGCGTTTTGTAGGCATGTCTGGCCCTCGAGATCGTTGCTCAACAGATGTCATCAGGGGTGCCGCTCCTGGGGTGCTAGTGGTCGCAACGTGGTCCTTTGCAAAGTTGTACACCCGTTGAATGAGGATCCGTGCCTCCTCATCGTTGCCCTCCATCCAGTAGTTATCGAACCAACTCTTGAGAATGTTTACAACTCGGAATCGAATCGGCTTCTGCTTTTTGTCTACCCAGTGTTGATAGTCTTCCTTGGCCAATCCATGAGGTGGTTGTATACTCCATCGCTTGACCAACATCTCGAACAGCTCAGAAGCGGTGGTAAACGATCGGTACGTGAGTAAGAAGGTGTTGTTGAATGCTGGGTCGAGGCGGTCGTGACGTGTCAGTTGCTCAACGAGACCAGCCAGAGTACCACCCTTAAGTTGGGGTGGTGTAGACTTGTGATCATAGGATATTTCGCCCTCATGGTCGAGCTTCAAATACTCTGGTGTTTCTTCGATTGCCTGTTGGGGGATCACTGGAACTTCACCAAAGAAGTCTTTGAGTTTCTTGTTGCTATTTGCAGATCGGACCGGCTCAACCTTTCCTTCGTCGAGAGGTGTGCCTGCACTGTATGTGTCTGCCTTGGGAATGTTGCCAAGTAATGGTCTCTCAGGTCCGGACGGGCCCCGGGTGTGGTTTGGCAGCTCGCTATCGGTATTTCTTCTTGGGTCTGTACGGCTTACGATGTCGGCGAGAGGGACAGTGTCCGACAATTGTTGCAACAAGTTGTATTGTTGGACGCACGTCGCTTCCAGATCTCGGGCAATCGCTCGCACAGCATTGATACGGTCCTCAAGTGAATCTCCACGTAGTTCAGCCCACTCGTCGCCCAGTGGTGCTGCTACTCCTTGACATGCAATCACAAGTTCAGATACGACATCGTAGGCCTTCTGTTTTTGGACGCTGAATTCGCTTAGTTGTTGCCCTTGGGCGTCCGCGTCCAGAGACGCGAGGTTGATTTGTTCGATGGTAGATATCCAGGGCCGACAAGCCTCTAGAACCTTTCCTGCAGCACTGCATACGTGGTCGCCTATCGCCTGGTGTTTCCGATGTGAAATGACTGTATCCCGAAGCACTAATTGCTCATCCAACCGCCGGAGACTGGAAACGATTAATCTCTTGACATCTTGCAGTCTTTCCAGTATGCGTGAGTCAAGCTTAAGGGTTGGTTCGATGGAAGGCTCATAGTCGTCCTGGTCAGAGTACATTGAGGTGTTGGCATCACGCGAGTCAGTACCGTTGTTTTGCCAGCTGCCTCCAGTGTTGTTGCCCACTACAAAGCCAGGCACAAGGCGCGGGATTTCCTCTCCACGCTGCTGACGTGCTACCTCGACAAAACCAAAGACACCGTTTAGAACGCCTTCTGCTTCCTTCAGGCACTTGGAGTAGGAATCGGGAGGAGGGAAGTCAGACGCAGCGATATGCGAAGACAGCACTAGTTTTGAGAATCGCGACATTGTTTCGCGGAAATGAGGATACAAGGCCTTGTTTGTAGATATGATGGAGGGGTTACCAGAGTGGTTGTCCGTCGTCCCCGAGCCAGCCGCGAGCAGCAGCCGCAAGTGATCCGAAATGTCCTCGGCGCGCTTCACGAATTCCGACCTGTCGCTGTTGTTGATGGCTTGCTTGTAGCGCTCTATTGCGCGTCGCATATCCTCCACCATCCTGTTCCAGGTAAGAGGAACAGGGCTGACGTCGTCGTAGAACTTGCGCGAATGTGTCGAGGCGCTACCTAGGGCTGGGCTGTTTGCAAAGGAAGTCGCCGTGGTGCCAGTGGGAGGCATGGCAGCAGAAGCTGCAAAGCTCATACCACTTTGATCGTAGGACCTGCCCTGGTAGCCACCGTTCATCGACTCCATCGAGGTGGCCGACGAGAGACCATCGGACAAGCGGTGCCTGTGCTGTGGTGCCATGTCAGTATTCGCTCCACGTGTAGGAGCGCAAAACTTACGCGCGAGCGGTAGGAGCCCTTCTTTCCTGGGCCTTCCAAGTCGGACGCTGACGTTTCGTCGTCTGTGTCCTCCATGTTGTAGCCAGAGCCCGATGCTAGTAGCTCAGCTGGCGGTCGCGACGCATCGGGCACGAAGACATCAGTGCGATTGCGCGGACCACTCTCGTTGGCAGAGGGCGATTCCAAAGGAAGCTCCATTGTGCTGACGCCGGTTAGGGTGTTGAAGTAGAAGAGCATGCCGTCTGGTGTCGCCTGGGGTATCCAGAAGGCGGCTTCCTCTTCCTTGTTGTGCGGTGCATTGTTGCGCTCGAGGGGCAGTATGGTGTCGTTTCCACCGCTCAGGGACTCGCCGTCTGAGGTGTCGAATTCAGCGCCGCCTGCCGACCTCGTCTCATGGTCGTCGTCGGCATCGATGCCGTCTCTGTCGCTCTCAATGTCCTCGCTGGGGCGCTGTACAACGGCGCAGTAGTTGCTCGGGAACCAGCCGCGCACCCCGTGGATGACTCCGTCCCACCAGCCGCTCTCGAGCTGGGTGATGACCTGTATTATGTCGCCCGTCCGGAAGCTCAGACTGGTGCGGTCGTCGGCCTGGTAGTCGTATAGCGCCTTGACGTACATGCCGCCAGCGTCAGTCGTGCCATTAAAGCCGTTCATGGTGGTGATTCTCACGGTGCCTCAAGGCGCAACCGGCGGCGTGTGGGGGGGACGGGGAAGAAGGCAACAATCTTCAGCCTCGCAGGCGCGACCCCTCTGCTGCGACCCTGGACTAGAGTAGAAGCGGTCGCAATGTGGGCCGACTGATCTTACGACGCGGTCGTTTTCGAGGATCTGATATGACCGCGTGTTATGGCCGGGGTGGATGAGGGCATGCAATTGGGCTAGAGGCGGCCGGCATGCGAATGGGGAGCGCGCCTAGCTGAGCGACGCAGCGAATAGAGCCTCACAGCGAGCACGCTGGTATGAATATGGTTGAGAAGAAGAACGGTTTCGAGCGAAAGAAACTGCAACACCAGGGCGGGTCGTTGGCAGCCGTCGTGAGCGGTGGAGGGCCCAGCGTCCCCACTGGCTTGTGCTGTGCGATACCTAGGAAATCACGTGTCTGGCTGGGCTACCTACCTATGGATAAAAGCAGCTAACAATGTGTCAAGTTCCGGGCCCGTCCTTCAACAGGGCAATTCTCGGAACCCGCCAGCCTGCCTACACATTGCAACTCATGCACGTCTATATGCCCTGCCTGCCTGCAGCCGATGTTGTGCATCGCAATATAGCCAGACGGTGGGTAAGCGACCGACACTGAGCCGGCCACATCAACTTTGTCTACGCCGCAGCTGTCAAAATCAAAGAAGCTGTCTACACCGACCATGCATGGTATACATCTGCAATTGATAATACGGCCCCACCAAGCTCTCGATGTGGTATGCAGGAGCTTTTGATGCCGAAGAGCCTGGTGGTAGAGCGGGGACATCAGGCTTTCCATAAGCTGTCAGCTCATCTAGAACACCGTCTGACTCGTTACATATTTTGGGGTCTTTGCGCTATGAAACGTGGTCCTCAAGGATAACCAGGACTTCCCTCCCGTTGCGGGCGGATGCCGGCGCATCGAGGATTGTGCGACCATGTATCTTGTACCACCATCCAGACTTGAACTTCTGACGCTCTGCGTTTGTCGTCCCTACACTTTGCGTTTGCACGGAACGCTACCTAAGTGCTTGCTGCCCCGCAGTGCAACCGATGATTTTCACTTGGATTTGGTGCTGACCCTTAAACAACTGCAGGTGTCGAGGATATCAGTAAATGGTTGAGGCCGACAGCAGAACACTGTGATAGTACAAAAGCATGCCTATAGCACTCAAGTAACAGTCCGCGGTCGTCTCGCCCATCTCATTGAGAGCGGTGACTGACACGCGTATCTCACCGTGGAAGGTGTGATGGAAGCTCGGGATGATTATAGCGGATCCTAGTGGCCGATGCCAGTCTCAAACTTGCTTGGTTTATCGCGTGGAAGCGGAAATGGCATTTCCTGGGTTCTGCGACACTGGGCCGGAGGGTGGGTGGGTCAGCCATCGATTGATCAAGATCTTTTGCTGCCCCCGAGACGACAGTATTGTTGAGAAGCGACGAAGCGTCGTTGTAGGAGACATGTCGAACGGAGAGCTGGATGGGATAGGTGCCGTGTCGCATGTGGGGGTTGCAGCAACCACCCGTTCAGATATCATCGTCCTCAATAGTAGGTTGGCTGTAATGCAGGGCCGAAAGGGCGTACCTTTCATATGCGATTTGGCTGTGGACGGTGTTGGGCATGACACCATGTCATTACACTGCCCTGGCCAGCTTTCAACCACCATTCGTCTTCACTGGGATGAGCTAGTCGGTTGCCTCTATCATATTGAAATTAACTGACGGCGTAGACGGATGAGTACCGGCCCTGCCGCGTCCGTGTTTCGAGGACAGACCATCCAATGCCACTTGAAACCACCACCACAACCCGCCTTGCTTCTAAAGCATTACGAGAAACGTGCTAGCGCGGGGGGGTTTCATTGAAAAGCAATGCCCCTCGCTGACACAATGGTCACTGAGGGGCTGTTAGAGGACTTGCAGGAGGCATGTGTAGCGACTGCTGGCCTGGATGGAGTAACGGTGAGAACAATTAGGTGTCATGGCAGCAAGAGCGTTTGCTAGGCCGCGGCCAACGCTATAAGCTCTAGGATCATACGCGCACCCCCGATTCAAGGTAGACAAGCGGGGCATGTTTTTTAGCGGACTCTGCCACCTTGCTGCTGACGGGAGGCTCTGTCACTCGGAACGCAGGTGTCCTTTTCAAGCCGAAAAGACCTCGGCCAGACGGCTCGGTGGTAATGTGAGTGATGTCTACCGACATGCGCAAGAAGCATCGTGTTCGCGGCGTTGCAATGTTCATGTGAGCCCTCTGCAAGCCGTCGCGTCTACTGCATATGTGGGCCGGACTAACATGAGATGGTGGGTCCGGGGAACCGCGTTTCTGGCCCGAATTTCTGGATAGAGTTCCAGGAACGAGCGCAGCCGACGATCGTCTCGCAATTACTCGTGCCACAACATTTGATGGTGGAAGTTGGAGAGGCATCCTGGCGTCATGGTGTGTGTGTGAAGACGAGGGGCAACCCCTTTTCCCGCGCCCTTCGTCATCGCGCGACACAGACCACGGAGGGGCGATGTGTGGGTGTTTTGTGAGTATTGGAAGCTGTTGTAAGTAACGATGGCGCAGGCGTAGCTACCTGCGTAGGGAAGTGAGGCGGTGAGCCACCATGTGCATGGCCTGCATCTGATAAATGGTGCCCCAGTTACTAGACTACTCCTCCAAGAGTAAAAGCATGAGGTACTTACCGCCACTTTGAGGTTTGAACTGTCGTGCCACATTGTCACTGGTGGATGGAGAGTCGACTCCGCTGATGGCGGGTGGATGGAGAGACCATGCTCGTTGAGGCTCTTGCGATGAGAACCATTGGACAGGCGGTCGCCATGTTGCACATTGGTCCAGAAGCCTGTGGTTAGGGATGTCCCGGGTTGTAAAAGAGGTGCCTGTATGCGAGGGCGTTTCCAGAGTGCAAGTTTCGTTGGTTTGATAGCTACATAGACAAAGTGAGATAGTTGTGGAAGTCGCAGTGTCAAGCGGAGCAAAGGGCAACTGACCCAACATGTCGCCTGCCTCTTCTAATATGGCAACTACAGACAGGACAGCCAGCGAGCCAGCCAGCAAAAGCAGACTTGGTAATTAATAGATAGGTCGCGTTAGAAGCGCTAGCGTTGTAATGAGTCCAAGACCACCTGGGCAGGGGATGGTGAGGCTGGCAGCTGGGCTGCCCGTGCGCCATGCCCCCCCGAGTTGATTTTGGACCTTGGACCCCCCTCATTCAACACTCGCAATCCGTCTCAACGCCCACGTCGATTATCATTCCATCATTGCGCACGCTGCCAGACGGCGCTGACGCCTGTATATCACCTTCTCCCACCAGCCATTCCGGTGCTGCACCATTGTTTATAGCAATTTTACGGGATGAACGAGGAGTACAGCTGTTCCACCACACCCATCAACGAACTTTGACGAGACGCGTCCTCTGGCCATTGCGCAGCATCTCCCATCATCGGCCATACACCGCTACGATTCCTTACCATACGCCGCATCCATTGAGATGGCGTCCAACTCGTCGCCCGCCGTCCGCAAGACGGGCGCGCCCGAGAAGAAGGTAAGCTGTGCCTGTTCGAAATGCGTGTGAGACATGCACTGACTTCGGAAAAGTACAAATGCCAGTTCTGCAACAGAGCCTTCTCGAGGTCAGAGCATCGTTCGAGACACGAAAGATCGCGTTCGTATTACCCTATTTCATTCTCTATATTCGCGATCGAGATGCGCTTGTTTTGGGCGGGGTGGCTGTTTGTTGATGCGGGACATGCGCGACGTGGATGCGCGCTGCGGGGAAGACAAGAGAAAGAAGATCGCTAACTTGCCCCTCACCACAGATACCAAAGAGAGACCCTTCAAGTAAGCAGACGCCCTTGTACGAGCTAAATGGCGAGAAATGTACTGACTTCGCATCAGGTGCTTAAAATGCAGATCCACGTTTGTCCGTCGTGATCTCCTCCTGCGCCACGACCGCACCGTCCACGCAAAGGATGGCGGGGCGCCCCTCCCCAGCGAACAGAAGCGACGAACAAACACCAAGGCGGCCGACCAAGGGCCTTCAAAAGCCGCGCCCGTCGAGAGTGCGACGACGCTCGAGCGCATCGAGGCTGACAACGATGCGATGCACGAGGACGAAGACCTCAACGCCGCTGCCATGCTGATGACCGACTTCCATCACAAAGCAATGGCGAGTCAGGAACCCGAGATGATCCCCGAGCACAACGAGCCCGTCATATCGCCCACAGGTCCATCCATGATGGAGCCTGTCATCCCATACACCGCTCCAGGCCAGAACATGCTGCCTCAGATGCCGTGGCGAGACTCAATGGTTCCCCAGTCAGAGCCCAAGTCCTCGCCGAACACGCACTCAGCCTTCAACAGCGCCAGCGCACTCGGCTCGCACCCTCATCAGTTGCCACCACTAATGGAGCGCACCATGTCTGGTAGTGATAGTCTCGCCCCTACTTTTTCAGCAATGAACGGCGGCAACGGGCTGGGCACCCCCGGTGCTCTCTCGCCCTATCCCTCCATGATGGGACCTGTGTCGCCTGTTGACTACCGCAAGTCGCCCGGCCCCAACCAGGCTCTGATGATGACCCGCGCCCCTCAGCTAGACTCGGAGGAGCAGTGCGCAAGGATATATGAGAACATCAAGCAGTATGACAGTGAAAACGCGCTCTTGGAGACGTTCCACCTGCCTAGTCTGAACACGCTGAACCGCCTGTTGAAGACGTACTTTGATCTGTTCCATCACCATCTGCCGTTCTTGCATCCCGCCACCTTCAACCCGACTGAGGTGTCTGCCCCGCTGCTACTTGCCGTGCTATCGATAGGTGCCTTGTACATCTTTGATCAGGATCAGGCCTACATGCTGCACATTGGATCAAAGGTCCTAGTCAACCAATTCCTTCAGAACAAGGAGAACTTCAGCTCCCGCAAATGTCCTTTGTGGACTATGCAGAGTACCCTGCTTAACATGATCTTCAGCAGCTGGAGTGGTGATCCAAAAGGACTCGAGTGGGCTTGTTCAATCAAGAGTCTGCTCGCCAACGTATGTTTTTACCTGCCCTGCTCATCACAGCCACTAACAAACCGCAGATGGTTGCAGGAAACCGATATGAACTCAAGCTTCGCTCCGACGCCCGTGATGGTGCTCAACCAAACCATGAAGAATGGGTCGTCGATGAGCAATGCCGCAGAACTTACTATGCAGTCTACATTTTCTTTGGTCTGCTAACTCTCACCTACAACCACACGCCAGCAATGGGTTTCAACGAGTTCGACACCCTAGAGCTGCCCTCTTCGGAGTCGCTCTGGACCATGGAGGTATCTGACGATGAAGCATGGCGCGAAAGCCTGAGTGCTTCCAAGATTATCACGTTCCGTCAAGCACATGACAATCTATTCCAAGGCGAGACTGCGCGCTACAGTGCCTTCGCCACACGCGTCATGATCAATGCACTATTCCTCGAAGTATGGTACCACAAGCGCAGCCCTGAAGCTCTTCAGGACGTAGTCACCGAGTACAAGCTGCGTCTGGCCTTGGAGACTTGGGAGAAATCGCTCGAATTATGCGAGCCGGAGACGGTCGTTGTTCAACTGAGCGCTCCACACAAGGGTCACCCACTCATCTTTAACGCCATGGCATTGTACAGGAACACCAGAGCCCGACTAGTGGTCGATCTCAAGTCCATTCAGGAAGCCCTCCGCTACCACGACTCTTACGAAGTAGCTGCTGCTATGACGAATGCCCGCGACAAGGTTCAGCGCTCTCCGGAAATGATCAAGGTCATTCAAGAATGCTTCGACTGTATCGAGGTTGCTGCTGTGCAAGGCATCCGTTGGGTCGCACGGACTTCTGCTACCAACTGGAGCATCGAGCATCCACTTACTGGTATGGATCTGATGGTCATCCTAACGCTGTGGCTTTACCGCCTTGAGCACGACGAAGAGCCAGCTACCGAAGAGGAGCTAGCAATGTACAACAAATTGCGCAACCTATTCGATGACGACTCGGTAGATGTCTACGGTGCAAAGCTGAGCTCCACAGTGGCGCGACTCTGGGGAAGCATGATCGATGAGGTCGTTGTTTGGGGGTATGTAAACTAGTATCTATGTTTCGGACTTGTCACTAACAAAACACAGTATCACTAAACTCATGGGCGAGGCCTTCAAACTACATTCACAAGCCCTTGTTGGCTACGAAGATGCCATGTCGTCTCGATCCGGGTCTGCTACGCCATCGATGGCTGCTGGCGGCGTCCAGGTCCTTGAGATGCAAATGGCCTATTAAGCGCGAGCTATCGCTTGCGCTGCCCTTGGTGTTTCGCGATCTTGTTTCGATCTCTCTTTTCTTTTCACAGAATGTGGGCTTTTCTTCAGCCTGTCGTCGTCGTCTCCTCGCACCTGGGAGCATGGCAAGGAGTTTGGCGCATTCAGCATCAGTCTATTCCTATCTCATTTCACTTTTCAAGATTGGGGTAATTCGGCGCACAGGGCGGTCTGGTCCAGATCCTACACACTCGAGCTCATGCTCTCCTCGTTTGGTATTCTTCTAATATCTTTCCCTCGCTCATACCCATCGGCATTTCTGGACTATCGAAGGCTGGCCCTAGGCGCGTTACTACTTTACTTCGGTCCTGCTACTAGCGTTGCCTTTGACGCGTTTCTGCTAATACCTGTTTGTTATCTGCCTCCACTTCGGTAATGCCTTTTGTTTCTGGTGGCATCAGGTTCTTTCTCTATATATACCACAGTATTTCATGGGTTGACTTCGCGGCGACGGAGATGGCGGATATTCCGGTAGTAGACATGAAGTGAAAATGCAATTTGATCTCAATCAGTACTACATGAATACATCTCACTTGGACGACTTGGAACGCAATCTGTCTGTGATGTCTGCATGTGCTCCGCTGTGCTGTGCCATGGTTGCGAAGGCACTAAAATTGATGGATGGTCCGTGCCACACTACAGCACTAGCGCGTTGAGCTTCAGTCTGAACTTTTCCAAAATTTCGCGAATAGAGCTCCGCGACCAGCCCGACCACAGCACGACGCATTACCAGCCACCACCACACACCCACATTTCTAACTCCTACCGATAAACTACAGTCGCTTAACTACACAATGTCGAAAGATATCGAGGAGAAGAGGCTGAAGAAGGAGAAGAAGGACAAGAAGGAAAAGAAGGAAAAGCGCGCGGAGACCGATGGCGTGTCCAAGAGCAAGAAGGACAAGAAGGAGAAGAAGGTCAAGGGCGATGTCGAGATGGTAGACGCGCTCGAGGCCGAGCTTGAGAAAGAGCCAGAAGTCTCCATGGTCAACGTCGTTGACGGCAGCGATGAGCCGCGCGGCGCACTCGTTCCCTTTGCGTTCCCTCTTGCAGACAATGACAAGGAGGTCAAGAAGATCCTCAAGACTGTCAAGAAGTGTATGTTCTTCCTATTTTGTCTTCCTGCCATCTGGCGCAACCAGGAAAAACTAACATTTCTTCCACTACAGCCGCCAAATCCAAGACCCTCCGTCGTGGTGTAAAGGAAGTCGTAAAGGCGCTGCGCAAATCCGCCGCCTCAAGCGCAGGTACTTCCAGCGACCCCAGCGCCATTGTCGTTATCGCTGCCGATATCTCGCCCATGGACGTCATTGCGCATATCCCCGTTCTTTGCGAAGACCACAACGTACCGTACATCTACATCAAGAGCCGCGCGCAGCTTGGTGAGGCTAGCGCAACAAAGAGGCCCACCAGCGTGGTCATGATTGGCAAGGAGAGGATGGGTAAGAAGGCAGGCGAGGGCGACGAGGAGTTCACCGAGGCGTACGGTGAGCTCGTCAAGGTTGTTGGCAAGGCCGCCAAGACGGTCAGGAAGTAAAGAGAGCAATGCGCATGCGGCGAGTTTGGGCGAGAAGCTGTTCGATCATGTATCGAGTGTATTGTTCAAAACGGGAATGAGGAGTCTGGCGTTTTTCACCCCAATGGTTGGCTAACTAGTCCCCCTACTGTTATTGCTTTAGTTCTAGGGACTATGCTAGGCTTGCAATATACCTCTACAAAACTTCAAGACTCTGTTCATCCGCTCAGGCCACTTCTTGACTGATCTCGACTCTGTAGGCACCGTAAAGACAGATGCCTGTAGAGGCTGCTGATCTTGCACAATTATCTGTCAGGACCACATCCCAAACATCATCTCATCGCCCTAGTAATCGCTCATCTTTGTAGCAATAAGAATTCGATTGAAGGGAGCACAGTTCTTGTACGTGAAAGCTCTTGATATTTTCTAAGTTGTTCCCAACTTCAAACCGCACCCAGGGCGTTTGTGTAACTCTGTTGAGACACTGACATATTGATAAATGATATATATGCCTCTAGGACGTTTTTTCAGCGTTAGGTACAACTAAAAAAACAAGAACTTTCCCGTGTACGGGACAGCCAGCATGGGTAAAGGTTAGACTATAGAAACGATTGTTAGGTCTACGTAACTACCAAGAGGACCAAGTATAAACACGAAGAGAACTCAGCACACATCGTCTACCATGAACATCACCAATCCGCGTCCCAGTGCTCTCCAATCCTGTTTGTTTCCAACACAGCGTTTGGACACCATGACTTAGTTAGCGGCAGTCCACAGAGCCGGACCAGGGAAGGTGTAAGTGGTAGGGTTGGTGTAGATGTTGAACACAATGCCAGGCATGTCTTTTGTGTACAAGCTAGTACCTGGAACACCAGCAGACGGCTTAACGGAACCGCTACCTCCAACCTTGAGGTTCAAGCCTAGATCGATCATGAGCATCTTCTAAGTGCTGAGCAGTGGAAAAACTTACACTGAGGGTACAGTTGCGCGCCATTGACGTTCTGACCGCCGTGGAGTGCAATGATCTCGTGGCGAATGACGTAGTTGCCAGGTGCAAGTTTAGCTGGAAGAACAGTAGAGACCTTGAACTTGTCCGTAATGAGCTTATCTGTGACCCAGGTTCCGGGGCTGATGATAGCCGACTGAGAAATCTTTGACCAGCGAAGAGCACCTGGTGTCAAAGTGGTGCAATCACCGTTGCAAGGTGCAATGTAGTTGATGATCGGGCCCTTGTGGCTGTCGGGCCAAGTGCTCCATTCAAATTCGATAGTGTCACCGGCATTGACATTGGCATAGAGACGTCCGGCTGTGGCGCTCTTGTGGCAATTCACGTCTGCAGTGCCGACGGAGTTCGGCTCGACGAAACCGATGTCTTGGTTCAGGGCATCCCAGCCTGCAGTTTGAGGACGAGCATCCTTGGCATAGTAGTACCAGACTGGGTCAGAGCCGTTGGTAAAGGTTCCCTTCACGTTGACACCCTTGACGAAGCCATGGGCGGATGCGGTGTCGAGGAGGACGGCAAGAGCGCCGAGAAAGAGCGCGGAGGTATACATGATAGAGACTGTAGAGGAGTGGATCTGTGAAGCTTCAGATAGCGAGTGTCGTTGCTTTGATGGAGATATGCTGTGTTCGATTCTTCTCTTATATGTCTTCCACGGTTTGAGATGGTGTTACTGACTTCTCATGTTCTCCTCGATAAAGAACGGAGCGCAATGACCGACTAAATCTGGTAAGTTAAGTATCGTATAGTGTCTTTAAATGACCACGAGCCCCTTGCCTACGGCCTTGTAGCAGCAATGGGCATGGTCACCAAGGCGAGACATAGCTTGTGTTGCTTTCCATCCACACACGACATCCACCATATGACTTCCAAGATCTTCCATCGCTCAGAATCCGATCACAGGCGCACAAGCTGATATTATCGCGATATTGTACCTACCCCAGAGTGTGGTTGTGGCGTGCAGCGGCGTGCTTCGCGACGGAAGCGAGCCTGGTTTTCGTGCGCCTAACCAATCTATTTTCCCCGGAAAGCTCAGGTGAAGTGCCGTTAGCGACCAATTTAAACACCGAGAGGGCAGCGAATGGAGTCCAAACGGTATAAATACCAAGTCGCACTTGTCGCACGGGCATTTTGTGCGGGTGTGGAGTCGTTGATAGAATTCTTCCGATGTCGTTAGCGGGGTTTGTTCTCTATCTATGTACCTACATATTGTCACAGTGGAGGGTGGGCGAATGTGGGCACCACATCCAGGACAAGACCAAGCTTTTTTTTTTTCGTTAACAGGAAGAGCACGCCATCTGGTTCTGGTCTTGAGTCTGTCAGCAGCATCATGATATATGCCGATGCTGCTCCTCTCTCCGCTGCTTCTTATGCTCAACACCTACTGCATTATCGAGCGCATAGACAGCCTCGAAATGATCGTTGCCACTGATTCTCGCAACAACACTCTGTTCCTCTTTGCTGTCCACTGACAGGCTCGCTTGAACTGTCCCTTCGCTCTCAGTACTAATGATCACGAACTCCTCCTGACCCATTGCCCCAAAGTCCTTTTCATGGAGCACGCGGCCCAAATACTCATCAGAACACGGGCAAGTCACCGGGACTGGTAGAATATCGACTTACCAATGGCCCTTCTTGCTACTTTCATCATACAAGCCATAGCTAGCGCCTCCCGCTTGTCCGGCATCCTCTCACCGTCTTGCTGCGCTAGATTCTGTATATCACGCGCCTTCTCTTTCCTTCCCATCCCCTTTCTCTCTCTTCTTCGCATTTATTCTGAACCGCACACAGAGACCGCGATTAGGGTTGGTGGAGTTCCATTGCAGGTTTTCGTATTTCCAGTCGTTTATTGCGGTGCTAATCGAACGGTGTACGCGAGCAAGAGGTACTTCCGTAGCATTGTCGATGGCACAGATGTGTGTTAAGTAAAAGCTATAAGAGGAAGGATCTGTGACTTTGACGACGATATGATAAGTTGGAGCTATCAAGGCGGCGCCATGGAGCTTTGCAATACTAGTTGGCAGAGGCACATTAGTGTCTTTGGTGTATGATGTGTAGAAGAGATATGGTCTTTGGGTCTGTGTGAGTTTGTTCAAACCTGATAAATGTGCGTTGGTGTTAATCTGTAGGAACTCCGCGCCACGGCATTTCATACGACCTGCACTCCGTGAATGGTCGCGATACTGAATGAAAGGTGAAGTATCGCGAGTGCTATGCGGATGCGACTTTGATATCTGACACTCCTCCTCTGTCAGTTACATACTAGCGCTGTAAGAGTCATGATTAACTGGCAGAGGCCGCATCACACCACTAGCGATCAACGTCAAAAAATTGCTGACATGTGAGAGATCACGCGCGATGAGACGTGATACTTGTATCCACGTAAAAGAATGAAGAGAAATCATTAGACTTTCATTGAGACCTTCCTTACCGAAAAGTTATGAACCTTGCTCAACTCTCGCCGATGAAGGAAAATCGTAATGGCATGATGGCATGAGGCCGTTCAATACTAGCAATGATTCCCAGACCTTCAGGATTATTCAAATTCCATACCGTGCCCTCATCTGACTCACATTCCAGACCGTCGGATTTTGATACATGGATCCACTCCTAGTACCTGCCACCTGGCGGCGGTTGGCCGTACTGTTGTTGACCTGGGTATCCGCCGGGACCACCTTGAGGCGGTCGTTGCTGACCGTACTGACCTGGTGGGGGTGGCTGTTGGCCGTAGCCTTGTGGAGGAGCACCATAGCCTTGAGGGGGTTGCTGACCAGGTGGAGCACCGTAACCCTGTGGTGGCTGTTGGCCATAGCCTTGGGGCGGCTGTTGGCCATAGCCTTGCGGTGGCTGCTGACCGTAGCCTTGCGGAGGCGCGCCATATTGACCAGGTGGTGCACCGTAGCCTCCGGGCGCTGGGTTGGTCTTCTCGTCCTTGGAATCGTAGCTTCGGTCAATAGCACCAAGAAGAAGCTTGAGGATCCAAAGATCCGGTGTGAGATCGACAGGTGGGTTGGCACGCATCATCTCTTCCTGTTCGTTTTCAAAGTCTAAATTCATGTTAGCACGAATTCGATCCGTAAATAGGGAAACTTACTGGATGTGCAGTCAACCATAGGGCCAACCTCAGGGTCCTCATCGAGTTTACCGAGGAATGCCCTGGCAGTCGTATCATTTCCAACCTGGGCGAACTCAAAGGCGACAGCGCCACGGCCATAGGGCGTTGACTGGAGTTGTCTGTATGTTCCTTTGATGACATCAAAGATTTTGTTCGGCTGTTCACCTGCCGGTTGTCCATCAGTTATAGCGATGACGAGTACTGGCTTCTGCATCTGTCCGGATCGTGCCTTTTGGAGTACTATCTCATTGATGACCTTTGTCTCCATAGAGCTGCCCATAGGCGTGAGGCCCTTGAAGTTCACACCACGCATGATCTCTTCGATCTGGGCCTCAGTGGCGACGCCATCTTGGAGAGGTCGACCCTGTTGGTTACGAGCATTAGAGAGGTCGGTGTTCATGCACCGGACTGAGATTCCGTCGTTGTCAAAGAGCGTAGCAGCAAAGGAGACTCGTTCCAGAATAAGGCGCAAGTCTTTGATACGGCTGCCTTCCTCTTCAAACTGCATGGAACCACTGTCGTCTGGAAGGTGTCAGCTTGATCAGCAGCTTAGTTCTTTGCGACCTACCGATGTATAGAACGATGTCGTATAGTGCCAGCTTGACAATGTCATTGGCGATCTCCTTTTGGATACGCCAGCGCTGGATGACTTGGTTGATCTTTGAGGGTGCATCTTGGGCGATCCGGTCGAGGTTCTGGCAGATTGGGAAGTTCTGGAGACCCTTTTCTTGGATACAAGCTTGTAGCAACTGTTTGTAGCCTGCAACTTCAGCTGGCCCAGCTTGAACCTGTTGAGGAGGAGGGGGGCCGCCATAGCCTCCCTGTGGTGGAGGTGCGCCATACTGGCCCTGCGGAGGCTGTCCTGGAGGACCACCCTGACATTATGTTAGTATGTATATAACTTTGAACAAATATCACTAGCTCTGCGTCTCTGCTCGTACGTATTGAAAATTCAAGGATGGAGACAAAAAATCGAGAAAGTCTAGATTAGTACGAACATTTGGCTGATAAGGGGGCTGTTGGCCGTAAGGTTGGCTATACTGCTGCGGCGGCTGTCCGTAAGTAGGTTGTTGTGGTTGACCCCATTGGTTTTGCTGCTGGTACTGTTGAGGAGGTGGTTGTCCATAGGGCGGTGGAACCTGGGGTTGATTCCACTGCGCTGGAGGCGCCTGGTTTGACTGTGGCGACTGGGGAAATGGTGATTGAGGATACGGAGACTGCGCCTGAGGATATGGAGATTGAGGCTGTTGTCCTGGTGGTGGCGGAGGAGGCCTGCTATACCCCGACTGTCCTTGAGGATACGGTGAAGATGTGCCATAAGAATTTGGAGCTGTTGGTTGCGCAAATGGTGACTGTGGCGGCGCGTACGAACCAGGACGCGGGGGCATAGGAGGTGCAGGCTGTTGCTGCTGCGCATAAGGATTTGGCGCCTGCCCGGCGTTGGGCTGATAGGCGCTGTAGCTAGAGGCCATTTTGCTTGATAGAGGCATGTGTGGCTAGGTCCAGGAGCAAAGTGTGGCGCGTCAAGTCCAGAGTGGATTTGTTCCAGGCGGGGGCGGGGTTTATTGCAGTTGGAGCCAAAAACAGAGTGGAGACTAGGTAAAAGGTTTGCGAATGCCTAGTCTTAGGTGGCGGGTAGGGAATGGGCGATGACGACGCAGAGCAAGTGACAAGAGAAAGAAGGAGCTTTTTGGGCTTACCCCGGGAGCACCGGCACCTTGGGCACCTGGATATGCTTGATACTGTGGCTGGCCAGGCTACGTTGCATTAGTGAATCATCACCAGCATCGACATTCCACTTGGAAACTTACGTAGCCACCAGAAGCAGCGTTCATCGCTTGCATTTTCGATGCGAGCTATTTCAGACATGTCAGCCCAATTATGACGCAGCGGGGCATGGAGGGGCAGCCAAGGAGCTGACCGCAACGTACACCCATCTTACTGTTTGTGTGTGGAGGTTGTAGTAGTAGATCGATTATTCAAGAAAACGGACAAGGCTGATTCTTGAGATAGAGTTGGAGTGTAGAGAAAGGGCCGGTCAGATGGGTTTAATGTATGCCTTGCGCTGTTCGTTGGAACAAGGAGCTCCCGAAAGATGACAAGTAAGCTGTGAAGCTCAGCCCAGCCCCGCTGCACCGCCTGATGACCTTATCGCGTCCCCATTGGTCCAAGCCACCTAGCTATGATTCATTTGCGTACCGCGTGTTTGTTATGAATTGTGGAAACGCTCGTGGCTGTGTTAAGCGTGTTGTCGCAAAACCGGTAATGCGTTCTGCGTTTGCAGGGTATAGCGCCACGAACGAGCGGGGCACAACCAGGCAACCGTATAGGTACCGACCAAGTATCTTCAAGGTATGTGAAAAGCCGGTCAACGATTCTACTGCGCCACAATCGAGCCAGATAACAGTAAGAATCGCATGTGCATTCTTACCACGCCCGCAGTCTACTAGTCAATCCATGCGCGTGATGGCTTGAGTCGTACAATCTGCCTAGGCCTAGATATCGACATCATCTCTCTCAACAAGATATACCAAGCTACTTGAGTAACACAAGTGATAATCCCAGGTAGGCAACTTGTTTGATTGACCAAGCTGAGTTGTGGTGATAGGAAGACGAAGAACCTGGGAATTTCTTGATTCTAGACAAGGCGTTACTGCCTCGTACGTGAACTGTAATGTTGTCAGCATTTGTTGTTCCATTTGCGAGTCCCTGGTGTGGCCTTTCGATGTCCTGATGCACTTACAAATCGTAGGTAGAACGTATGGGGATTTGCGCGCAGTATCCTCAAGCTTCAAACCTTTGTTCTTGAACACGTCCACGAAAAGGGAGGTGTCTTCCGTTGTCTAGTCGATTATGATACCAAGATTGCTCAGATCAAGATGCGATGATGGTCCCAAAACGCGATTGGTCAGATCAGATGACAAAGGTTGAATGGGCTGGACGGCACTCTTCAACCTCTTGGCTCGTAGTCCTTTCTCATCCTTGGAGGTGGGTTTTGCTTTGCTTTGTTAGCAGGCCGGCCTGGATTTTTGTCGCCAGTGTCCGTCAACGGAGCCGGAGTCTGAACCGCCTTCGGTGGCATATTGTTGGTGATCGCGCTCTGAAACAGTCAACTTGCTGCTGGTATACGCAGAGAGACAGAGTCGGTGTTCGGAGTGGAGAGTTCTATTAGCAGAGTTGGTGTAATCCGCGGATGTTTGCAGTGACTACCTAGGTAAATTTGCTTGGCGCGGTGTTCCTTCCAAACACTGGACTGCAATCAGGCACATATATATACATTGCGTCATTCTACAAAACTAGCAGTAGTAAAGGTAGCAAAGGGTTAGCAGGCGGCAATGTCGACGCCCAAATTGAGAACGCCCAATGGTCGGAAATGAGACAGGACTGAGGCGAAGGAGAATTCGGTGGACGAAGAGACCTCACGTATGACGATTAAACTTGATAAATCAAGGAAACATGCCTCATCATATAACAGTAAAAGCATGATTGCTATCGTAGTGATGTGCAAATGCTGTTGGATGCATGCGATACATCTAGATGTTTCATGCCGCACAAGTGAGCAAACGCGTTAGATTTGTCTATTGGGTGAGGATCGCCTTGTGACGTATGCTAACCGTCTGACTGGCCCACCATAAATACAATGTCGATTGTCACGGAATGACATACACACCGAAGAATCCCTTGCACATTTTTTTGTCACGTGCAGCTAGAGATACCGGTATCTGTGGATCGCTACGCTACCCAACACTTCGCAAGCCTCCGAAACGGTCTCTCTCTCTCTCGCACCCACATCAACCCTATACACATTCTAAACAGTCACTATGGAAGAAATCGGTTGCCAGTTTAGCATGTGCTTCAACGCTGCTGTTGAGCTCCACGAACAACACGAAATCGATGATTGTGTTAAGGCATTGCGCAACTTACTCGCCGATTACACTATTCCTAGATACCACCGCATAAGATGCCTCACAATTCTTGCATGTACTCTAGAAGATTGGCATGAGGGATAATCCTGTTACATCAAGGCTGAAACCATCTGGCGTATTGCGAAGCAATGGCATCATGACGAAACAAATCCGGGTATAACCAAGTCGCTAGATGATCTTCATAAGTGTTTGGAAGAAGCAAAGTGAGTACCTAGGTATGCTCTATACAATTCGAAGAAAGGAACTAAATTGCATACGTTTAGGCAAATCTTATTCGAAGACGATAAGCGACCTAAGGACGCCCCTGATCTTGAGGCAGATGCGCTTCATCCGATAGCAGTATACACCGGGGTGGGAGGGGATCGCGAGATCGCAGAGGTAAAAGAAGAGACGTGGTCAGAGGATATGAGCGACGGAGACGTGGGTTATGAGGACATGGGCGACGAAGACATGAGCGATGAAGAGGAAGTGGGCGACAAGGAACCGATGGTCGAGGCCGAGCAGAAAGTGGGCGACAAAGAGGAGAGCGAGGCGCAGAATGTTGATGCTAAAGAGACAGCAGTAGAGAGATAACAGTCGAAGGACGAGATAGTATGTCTAGAGGCTGTTGCTGTTGAAGGGGTTATATTGACATCACGTAGGTGCTACTATACCGTCCGCCACACATAAACTATTCTATGATTAGCAGAAGCAGAAACATTATGCCGGAGAGGTCTTAAAAGCCATAAGATCGATCGATAAAGTCTTTTGTGTAACTCCTATCTTAGCTGGACAAATCTTACTACCAAAGGTCTTGTGGAACTACCGAAACTTATCTGCATCCCCTGTGGCGCAACGAATCATTGACGAATGGCGACCATAATCACTGTTTTACCAGGTACTGAAATGGCTACAATCACCTTGTTGAGGCGTGACTTTCCATCCTTACATGTGCTGACTGTTGTGATGATTAGATCCAGAGATCCGATATGGGCTGTTCTCAACACAATCCATTTATATTTGATTACGCACTTCTACATAAACAATTCACTCCACGTACGAACCTAATTGTCGATACCCTAATCTATCGTCTCGTCAAGAAATCACTTATCCTTACATCACCTAAGCAGCATCTATTAGTCAAGCAGTGGACATCCTCGCGCTTGACTCCGCGATAGTCGGTTTCATGTATCTGCTTGAACAAGTTCAAATGAATGGCCTAGATGTTGACCCACTAGCATCCCATTGTGGCACGTATTTCTCAACTATTGGACTGCGTATCGTGGAAGACTTTTGCTTACGGTTGCGTCCTTTGAATTCGATAAACTCAATGGACATGCAAAAAGAAAGAAATGAAGTAGAGAAGAGCAAGAAGGCTCGCTAAACATAGATGCCCAACGTGGTGTTAGGACGCACGTCCTGAGATATCCGGCAGGCTTTGCAGACTTCCAAAGTCCTTACTAAATATGTTTCATGGAGCAGTAATACGTGAAAGTATCAACTCGAAAGCGACGTATCAATCAAGCACGATAAGAGGGCTTTGCTTCTCAAATTGGGTGTTGATCTCATGTCCGTCTATGTCCTATAGCAAGACCACTTGTCCCATCCGCCTTGGCACCAAGCATACACATTGTTTCCATACTGCCTCTTACATGCTGCAGGAGTATCGACAGGATAGTACAAATCACCAAAATTCGTGTTATACAATATGCATTGCCAGTCATTGCATGAATTTCCAATCGTGCCAGCGGGGTAACCCATGCCATACTGGTCGCGGCAGGCCCGGTTCATGTCTATACCGCCGAGTCTTGCGCCAGCTGCCGCTGGAACAGATGCTGGCGTGAGGGCTGCTGGTGCGCCAAGTGCTGGTGCTGTGAGGACGCCAGAGCCGATGATTGCGCCGAGAATCGTGGAGTAGATGACCATGGTGTTGACTGTATACTTCGAGTGGAAGTCAGCGATCGGAGAGGTGAGTAGATGTATTTGTATATCTCAGTTTGGACTAAAGGGAACATTTCAGTACTGTTACATACTTGATGAGGACTGATAGGAGTAGGTAGCTTGTGTCAGGTACTTCGGATTGATGAAAGAGTTGTTATGTGCTCGGAGGGTGAGTGAGTATGGAGTAGAGCTATTGAAGGTGAAGAAGAGCTGTTTTCATAGTAATTTGCTCCTCTTTGAACATATCCTTTCATGTGGGTCGTCCAGGTATATTGATTGCTAGCCACGTCACAGCCATCTACCAGATCATATTACCTGCAGGCTAAACTTCTTTGGAAGGGAGGGGGACGCAGTATGTGTAATGTCGTTTATGCTACTATGCGGCGCAGCTTGATGGAGGCGAATTAGTGACAAGCAGCCACGACCCTATGTGGCAAGCTTGTTGGAGCGAGGTAGACATTGTGATAGATGGTCTCGAATTTGGATTGTCTAGTTGCCTACGTTGAGTTTTGGCGTTGACAGAGAGATCTAGGGATGGAAGGTCTGCGATTATAGAATTATCTCGAAGCCGAGCGTACAGGGATGTTGACATTAACCGTAGTCTTGCATCTTTACGATCGGCTATGCATCCAATAGTTAACGGTTGACGAAGCCTATTAAAGGATGCTCCTTACAACATCGTTTAGTGGTTGTTGTTATAAAGCGCGTCACTTAGAGGGGCAGAGCCCGCCAATCGTACCTTGGGCTTCCACATTACAGCAAAGCTCTGAAAATGTATGCGTGTCATGGATCAGAAGTAGATCGAAGTTTTGGACATGTCATTAGATTAAAATGACTATCTCGTAGAGATACAGAACAAACATGGTTTCAGTACAACTTGTAGCAGACGAGACAGTGACTTGCCGTCCAGAGTGGATTGTCTTCCAAAGAAGCAGATATCAATGTCTTCAGCTTAAGGTCGACCAATCCATTTGATGTACTACTCAAATTGATTTCGGCTAGGATCAGGCGCAGCATAACCTCTTCGGAAGAGGAAGTTCTGTAGCCTGTCTTCAACTCTCGCAAACTGTGATTTCGTTAGCCTCAAAGGTTTCACATGCGATTCTGTGAAGCCACTCTCCACGATGTTCTCTCCGAGCGGAAGCACTTACAAATCCCCGTCCCTGCACTCCATCTCTGATCCACAATCCATATCCACCCATCATGTTTGCCATCATGATGTCCGTGGACAAGCGATCACCTACAATAGCGATTTGGTCCGGCCTAGTTACGCCAGAATCTGGATGTGCCCTGAAGTAAGCCATGACCTCTTCCTCACAGCCAGGCTTCTTGGTGGAGTGTCGCAAAACTTTGACCCCGGTATTGGCCTCCAAGACAGCAGCTTGAGCATAGTCCTTATCTGAAGACGTTCCAGCCGTGTTGGAGACTATTAGAAGTTTCGTACCCGGATAAGCGTGTCGAAGGCGCTGGAAATGGTCCTATGAAGGTGGTCAACGAAGTTCTGAGCGAGGTGATACGTGTATCAGTACTTCATATGGTTTGTGAATCTCATCGGTATGTGGCACAGCAAAGCAGTTGTCTTTGTCAAGTACTACAGCTTGAATGTCTACCTCTTTCTGCCCAGCAACCCCATCTTTTCTGAAAGCTTTGGACAAAGGAATGGGGAGATGATTAAATGTTGAGACAGTATGTTGAGGCAAGCACAGAGTTGGATCTCTCAGTAGCCGGAAGACGTTTAGGGTACCCGAGATATTCATTGGGAATGTTAGTCGACGTGGTTGCAGGGGCGGGACTGAGTGGTGACGCGTTTGTGGCGCGACGCTTTTCGAAAGATGTTCTTTCCGATGATTCCGATCTTGTTCCGAACTTTGCGACACGCCAACAACAGAGACCGAGCATCCGTAGACTTTGGCTGTTACCTGCATGTGCTTCAAGTGGATTTATAAACTACAATCTTCTCACATCGGAAATGCTCATGGGTTTCGCTGAGACAAAATAATATCACAGTGATGTACCATTGAGATGAACGCAACGTGTGGCATAAGCAATATCCATGCACACTTTCGTATAGAAGTTAACAAATGCTATTATGAGAAGGGTTCAGTGACGCCTAGATGTTGGTCGTGATTCTGATGATCAAAGATAAGGGAACATTGAGTATAGTATGGGAGACAGGGCATGATGACTAAGATTTGGTCCGAGCTCAACCTCAACTTTCTGTAGACAGTGATATTAGCATCGCGCACGCGCTTCGCAACCACGACGCCCAACTTTGCGCTCTTTTCTGTTGTCGACAACCACTACGTAACGAACACAGGCAAATAACTCTTTGGAGAAGATCCGCGCAACGAGTGCGATTTGCGCCTACGGCACGAAGCCCTATTTCTCGCAACCTACACGAACGTCCCACCGCGAGACCGAGCTAGACATACTCGACATATTGGTTCAGAGTCTACACAGAAAAAATGACGAGCACTATCGGTATCCCTATCAAGCTCCTCAACGAGGCAGCAGTACGTTCACCGCTGGATACTGGTCTCTGAACCTGCGCTAATAGAACGCAGGGTCACATTGTCACGCTTGAGATCACATCGGGTGAAGTCTACCGTGGCAAGCTAATCGAAGGTACGCACTGGACTCGTCTCCCAGCCCCTTACATTCCTGCTAACAGACAGTAGCCGAGGACAACATGAACGTACAGCTGAAGGACATCACTGTCACCGCTCGCGACGGTCGCGTCTCACATCTCGAACAAGTGTACATCAGGGGAAGCCACGTGCGGTACTTCATTGTTCCCGACATGTTGAGGTATGATGTGTTATACCCGTCGAACAAGAAAGGCGCTAACAGAATATAGGAACGCCCCCATGTTCCGATCGAGAGGCACAAGGGGTCGCGGTGTCGGTCTTGCGCGTGGTCGGGCAACAGTCAACAGGGCAAGGGCTAGCACTCGTGGCGGCGGTGGTCGTTGAACGAGTTGAGAAATGGCAGCGGAAAGACGACATAAGCAGAGAGCAAGTTACGAGAAGCGCGACACCAGCGAGGACGCGCGCCCTCGGCTGCGGGAAATAGACAATGGAGGCAAGGACAGGTATGCAACCAGATCGCATTTTGCTGGACATACGCTGAGAACTGGGATAGCTCCAAAATTGATGATACCTTTGAATGGGATGAATGCACAATTTTTTACATTGTCGAAGATACCTTGTGTTATCTAAACTTGCTCGGCGGCATACGAAGGACCACAATACAGCCAGGCGTAGTCGCGAACGTTCTTGATATTCGCAGGCATCTACCCCACGTTGAATGGCGAGACCCCCGAGAACTCCGCAACTAGACACTTTTTCCACCGACACAACATGGACATCAAGAACCCACGGCGTATTCTTGCCATTGGCGCGCCCGAGGCAGGTGTACTTCCACTGCTGAAAGGTAACTTGTTTTCCCACATGGCGCGCATTCACTGACTCTGCCTAGAGCTCACCGGTTCCGCCCCCGAACCAACGTCCGAAACCACTGCCGGCCTTACGCACGAATGGCGTCTGGAAACCAAATACTACACTGCAACCCTTCCTATTTGGATCGATGAGCTCGCCAACGTCGCGGAATGGCGCACCGAATTCACCAAGCCCGAAGCTCGCGAAGTCGTCACCGCGCTCGGTGCATGGATATACTGCTTTAAGAAGCCAGTCGAAATAAAGGATCTAGATGTGATCAAAGAGACCATGCAGGCCGTATCCGATGTTATCGAGCGCGCATGTGGCTACGGCGGCGACATGGTGTGTCTGGCTGTTGCGATGCCGCAATCCATCACGCCCTACCTTGAGAAGAGTCATGAAGAATGGGAAGAGCTCGCCATGGACTATGGTTTTGAATACGTCGACTCTGAGAAGAAGGGGAAAAACGAGTTTGGAGAGGCGACAGGGGTACACCGAGTTCGGGAAGCGCTCGAGGCTGGGGAATGGGAGAGCATGGCAGATCTGGACATGGGCGGCGACGAAGACGGCTTCGAAGGCAGTTTTGCAGCAGAAGAGGCGGAGATGAACATGGAGCTGTTTGGCATGAAAGGTGCGCTGGCTGGGTTTGACGACGATGAAGGTCAGGGATCAGGGGACAAAGAGGTTGAAGAGCTGGAGGTGATGATGCAGAAAATGGTTGCTATCAAGGAGATGGGCGAGGGCATGGAAGAGGCCGAGCGAAAACGTTTCGCTGCGAAAGCAGTGAACGATCTGCTAAAGGATTATTGATTGCCGCTACTCCGAATCATTCGCAGACGCCACAGAACAGTATTCGTGAACGTCTACATACGACCGAGTATTTCAGCTCTTTACGCCGAAACACAGCAAAAACGGGAAATCCATCTCTCTTACCGGCTTCCCATCCTCAGCATCAACTTCTTTTCGCAGAACGAAGGCTTCGTCGACCCTAATCTCATTGAATCCTGTCCCTAATAACAAATCCTCCATCTCGCTCTTCTTGATTCCGTGTCTCTCGACTCCTGGCCTCTTACTCACCGGGTGAAACGGCACAGCTTCCGGCCCAAAGTCTTCATAATCTGTCAACGCAACAACACCCCCTGGCTTCAAACATTTCTTCATCGTCTCTAGAATCTCCGCCATCGAAGGAATGTGATGCAGGGTCAAATGAGAAACCACGAGATCAAATCGGTACGAGTAGGGCGGTGATGTGGCTTCCCCTCGATGCGTGGCAAGGAGTGCTGCTGCGCTTTGCAATTCATGCGAGTCTGGGTTCGTTAGGAAGTGGTTTATTGAACACAGGTTCGGGTGATCTGTTGGAAGATCCGCCAGCTTAGTGTTGAAGGCACTTATCATGCCGTCTGCTGTGTCGACGCCGATAAGGCTGCGTACGTGCGGAGCTAGCATAAAGGATAGCAGGCCAGTGCCGCAACCGATTTCTAGCACGTCGAGTTCTGTGATGCTTGTTAGTCCTCGACTAGTGGTAGATGGGCTGTTTATACCTTTGTTACGACCATCTTTGAACGCAGGTACGTAGCGCTTGATGGCTTCAAGTGCTTTTGAAGTCGATTCCACATGCTTTTGGTTTGAATCCCATTCCAGAGCCTCCTTACTGAAACGCGCATTGTTGATCTCTTGACTGGTGGCCATGGTGTTTGAAAAGTGTATAGTGAGGTTTGAGTGCTTTTGGAGTGGACCGATTGATGCTAACAATTATACACGAAAGACTTATACATCGATTGTTCTAAGAAAAGACCAATGTGCGTTATTCGCGATCAGTCTCGGTATATACATACGTGGATGCTGTGCGGGGTTGCGGGGCACTTCCGTGTTTAATGCCAGTAACGGCTTCTTTCCTGGCGTGCGATACAGTCGCAAGCCATTTACATGCGTATGCTGTCTTATTCTACCCCCATTCTCTCTATACGCTCCCAATTGCCGGTAACCCGTGGAGTCAAGCACGAGCATGCATCTGACAGGCCTGAAAGCTCAGCCACCGCCCAGGATGTGTTGTGTGACGACACCTTCAGGAAAGCCAACCAGCGAGTTGTTAGCCCAACCTACCAGTGTGTCCACTCTCATCTCACAGATATCCTGTCTCTCCGATGTGTACGTCCTCTGAATTCGACAGCCCTATCGGACTTGGGTTTCCATCGCGAGGCGATGATCAGCAACGAAACTACAGGTTAAGTACTATTCCACGGCACTCTCACACAAGAGATCATGGAGTAGTATGGTGCCCTTGAGCTACAGGCAGCTAGATTGCACCAGAAAGAGTATCTAACTTCTCACTGCAATCTCTGGCGATCCAGATGATCCAATTCGATACGAGCTCATAGCGGTGGGGGAGGCAGTAGTGAGCGAGGGGTCTATTCAACGATTGATAGTATACATGAGCATAGGCAGCAGGGTTATGTATACCATAGGACTAAGGGCAATAGATATCAGTTGTACGAATAATCTGGTCCAGGTCTCATCGCTGGCTTTGAGAAGGCGCAGTTAGTCGGAACTTGACAGCAAACTTCAGTCGAGCAAAAACGAGTGCTTGATGAGAACAAAATGGATAGACCGAATATGTGGACATGTTGTAGATGCAATGTTCGCGGTCTCAGAAGGATATGCCAAAACTCAATCGGCGTTGTAGTACATCACATTAACATCAACACCCTAGCCTTCCTCCGACAAGCGTCTATCATCAGTCTACTCATACCCATAGTCCTCTACAAATCCATGCCCACGCCGCCCAAAAAGCGCTTCAATCGCAGCGCTAGCCTGCAACTGCGCATGCGCCTCTTTGACCTTCTCTTTTTCCATTTCCAACCTCCTCAGCTTCTCTTTCTCCCTCTCCAGCTCGCGCTCCTTCTCTCGACGCAATTTCCTAAGTTGATCACGCTCGATGTCACTGTACTTGGCTCGCTCATAATCTCTCAACTTCTCTTCTCGTTCACGGTCGCGAGCTTTCTCACGCTCCAAGTTTCGCAGGCGCTCGATATCCAGCGAGGAAAGTTGGTCTGTGAGGTCGTGGACGCTGGACCAGGGGAATGAAGTAGACGAGCGATAACCAAGTGCCAGTGAATGGGTCGGGTAGCTCGTAGAACGGTTGGTGAGGAGCCTAGGCGCGTCATGAGGCAGAAGTGATGACCAGTTGTACCAACCAGCAGCTTTGAGCTCAGCACGAGCTTTGTTGACATCGTTCTCTAATGCTCCACTTGCGTCAACGGCGTCGAGAAAGCGTGCGCGGTGCGAGCTCTGTTCACTCTCGAGCTTGATAAGATTCGGTGGCTCTACGGTGGTGACACTAATCGCTGTAGTGCAGCACTCTGGATTTGAAGTACTTGGTGCTCTGACGAGGAACTTGCGTGCCCAGTCCTTGAGGTCCGAATCAGGCTCATACCCCTGGTAGATCTCTTTAAGGATGGCGACAGGATCTTCGTTGAGTATGCCATAGGCGTTCATCCTATCCAACGCATAGCTCTTGCAGTCGTCGAAGCCCATCAATGTGCCAAGCTTGGCAAATTGCACATCGACGAGGACACAAGCGTCAGTAGTTGTTGATTGAGGTTTGATGATCGGTGACCCTCGACGCGCGATGCCTAACCCGGCAGCAGCAGCAGTGAATGGGCGTGGGTCAGGACGGTAGGAGCCGGTATGAAGAAACTCCAATAAGCGGACGAAAGTGTCCTCCGATACCTCCTTGTGCATCGTGAGAAAGCGGCTACCTACTCTGTCAAAAGCTCGTGCAACACTTAGAAAGCCTTCCAACTTGTCTGCATCGAAGAGGACAGGCCTGTCTTTGAACACGAACTCGACCGACTTAGCAGTCGGTCTGAGACGTGCGCGGCGTCTGGTCTCGAGCTCATGGCACCGATCGTTATATGTCTGAACTCCTAGCTCTCGCGCACACTTAGGTTGGTTGAACAAAGGCTTACAAACCTTCCCGTACCACTTATGCACTTCGCTTTCGGACGGCCCCTGCATATCGCTATGGCAGTGACTGCAATTCCACTGCTCTCGATCTTCACGCTCAATTGATTCTTTTCTTCGTGGACTGTGATAGCCATCCTCGACGTAGCGGACGTCGAACAAGCTGTGCCCATAGTTCAGTGGCGACAACTCTCTACCGTGTACAGCTGAGAGCTTCTTGACAGTAAGCATAATCTTTCCGAAATGCACGTCGTGATTCAACCGTCCGTAGTCCACCTCATCTTCTTTCTGACCACCACAAGCAACGAGGAAGTATGCGTGTATCATGTGGTGAATCAGAATCGCAATAGTGTCTTTCGCGTCGGCGTACTCGAGCGCGTCAACGTTTAGGACGATTGAGATGCGCTTGACATCAGGATTCGGTCCCAGTCTGTGGGCGTAGGTAGCTCCCGAGACATCAGAGCCCAGGCTTCCGATATCGAGAAAGACAGCGTTCTTCAAATGGCCGGCAAAGAATACTTCGTCCAGCTTGTTGAAGATACGATATGGGATCTCCTGGATTAGTCCGTCCCTCTCGAGACTTGCAGCCCGTATCCTGATGCTCTTGAATTGATCAGCTGTATCAGCCCAGCTCTGTTCCAGTCGGTCAACGACGAAAGCAACTGCCCAGTCGATGTTCCATCCAAGATCTCTCTCGCACTTCAGGAAGGGATCCTGAAGTCGCACAGCAACGCTCGATAGCGGACGCCGGTAGTCATAAGACTCGAAGGGGACGTAAAGATCTGGCTCTGAATCGGAGGGGTAAGATCTGGATCGAGCAAGCCCTGCTCCACCGAAGAGGCGATCACCGTATGGTAACAACGCAAGTTGATCAGCAGAATCGAGAGTCATATGATTGACCAGAATGGGTTGCGTGTATGGCTGATCGTCTTGGCAGAGCGTCAAAAGCGTCATGAGTTAGTGGACCTCTGCGCCAGGTTGAATCCGTCCTTCTCTTATAGTTGAGTAAGGCGGGAGCACCGCTGCTGGTATGTGGCGTGGCATAGTCGTTCACAGCATCTTCTTTCGGAGTCTTCGTATTCAGCACGAATGATCACCGACCCTAGCGTAACACATGGGCTATCACGTATTGTTTGTCGTGGACAATCCGCGAGCATGGGCCCGCGGTTCATCGGCATAATCCTATTGGGGCAACATTAGATCGACACTCAACACTTCAGAGTCCTTCTTTGGCACAACGACTCTGTACCACGTCCGTAGGGTCAACTTCGCGTGGTACTAGGTAGGCAAATGTAATACATGGCTGCACAGCGCGGATGCTGGGACAGAAGTTGAGGTTCTGATAGGCGGACGGCTTCCAACGCCGCCTCTTCGCTCAGCCTAACGAATGTCAGTACCAACGGAGATGTGTTTTTGTATAGGTTAGACGTGATGGCGACATAATACAGGTGGGAGCGGTCGAATAGTAGGTGGAAGTAATAGTGTATATTTGGTGGTAACCGCAACGAACGCCAGTCGCGGTTCCAGTGATTTAACAGAAAAACAGATGGGATATACAAAGCACGTAAAGGGGACCGAACATGAAAGCGCACTAGATGGTGAAGCGCCTGACTGGTAGCCGAATCTCGTTCCCCGAGTTTGTCGTAACACATGAGCAAAGACGGGTGATGCCTCATTCTGACCGTTGGGGTTCCTACGGTCGATCGGTATATAACAGCGAACAGGACTCCGGACAATCGCGCTGTCATTACCAGGCCTGTCATTTAGTAGCGTGGGCGGTCGTCGGGACGGCCATACTCGTCGACAGGCCTTCCACTGACGGAGCCGGGACGCGAGCCAGGGCGCGAACTAGGGCGCGAACCCGGACCCTGACTCCTGCCGCTGCCGTCACCGTAGTGCTTTCGTCTGAGAGCAGCTAACCTCTTCTTCTTGGTATGCGCGTTGATGTATGTGCCGATGATGAAACCGACAATGTTGAAGAAGGGCACCCAGGTGGTCTCAGGCAGGAACTGCTGGGCGAATGCCAAAGAGATGGGCGAGACGATCCAGCTGACCTTCATGACAGGCCAGAAGCCAGCCTTGACTGTCGCCTTGACTTGGTGGAAGGTGCGAGCGCCTGCGATGAGGGCCATGGAGACGAGGTACACACTGTTCTGGATGGGCGAGATCTGCATTCGTTAGCGACGCGCTGACGTACAACGGCCGACCGCGCTTGGACTTACAAGCAAGTTGCTGAAGAGAATCTGCAAGATCTTTGCCTTCAAGCTCTTGCGCCCCTGGAAGACCTTCTGGAGGGCGCTAATCAAGACGTGTCCAAGGGGCGCGCTGATCAAGGCACCGTAGATGGCCATCTTGGGGACACGCGAGGTGAAGTAATGACCCGACTTGCTCCTGTCGTGGGCGATCCACGAGGCCAGGAACTCTTGGAGACCAGACAGAGTACCTGAAGTCAGCATCTTGGTGCGCAACGGGTTGCTCTGCAGCTGCTTGAGGTATGCCTGACGCGCCCACAGTCAGTGAATTGGCTCATCACATGTTTGAATCGCACCACACTCACAGCGAGGTATCCATTGGGACCGCCGCCTTTGGTCAGAGCCTGCCCGAGATTGTGCATCACTCCATCCTTTCCTTCCAGAGCGTCGGCAACAGCGGCTGTTGTCTTGGTCGTCGTCTCCTTCTCGAATTTGACCGACATGGCGCCTCAATGCGATGCGACAGCAGCAAACGGCAGATGGGCGCGTGTAGAAGATGATGCTGCAGTCGACGAGATGTTTGTGGGGGAGTGCGGGTGTCGACGAGCTGGACGGCGACGGATGGCTGGGGAGGTAAACACCTCGGGTCCAAGCTTTAGCGCCGACAAGACGCGGAAGCAGGTGTCGTGATCTGACAACAACAACGACCTCGGTTGGATGATTAAACCTCTTGCTGTCCAGCCTGCTGTCTCTACAGACTCTTTGCGTACGGTGGTGCTATGCGAGACACCTGCACTGCATTGGAAACTGCGTACCTGTTCGCCCTGATGCTTTTTGCCAGCGGATAAGAGCGCGTCGGGACTCGCCGCCTGTGGTTGCTTGCACCGAGCCACCTTGAGACTCGCTCCAGCGCTCACACGGCCCATTACCGGCTCTTTCCCCAACCAAGATTGTGATTCTCGTGGGCGATGGCGAGTACAGTCATGCACAAGGTTGATAGCGTCGTCACGGCAGGGTATCCTTACTCTGACAAGCGCGATCCTGAAGTCACTTCTATCGACCTCTTATCGCCTGGTGATCTTGACATCGTCTCACGCCGACTACATCCCCAGCCTCTCCGATACGGATGGACTTGCATTGAGTATGCACCGCTTCAACGAGACATCAAACAATCTCTCAATGGTACTGATATTATGATAATCATTCGTCTGCTCACTGCGACAGCTTGACGTGTCACAGGATGGAGTTAGACACATTTGTGTGTACTACTTCAACTTCCTCACCACATGCAACTACACGCAATCGTCCCCCTATACATGGTACACTTCCATCTTGCTGTTTACGTCGGCTTGAAATTGCCTCGCATGTCATTTCCTCCTTCTGTCTGTTTTTCCTTTGTCTTGTTCCAAAGCGTCGTCAAAGCGTTCTTGTTCATTTCGTCGTTTGTATCCCAAGACAACAACAAACAGTCGAGACATGTGCAGAGACCGTCAGAAGGCCTCGAGTACTGGTAATTTTTAATCACGCGGCCAGACCAAACTCGCAACGTGCAAAGCTGCCAGAATCCGCATTGTCCGACAGGTGACAAACCCTTTTTGTAGACTGACCCTCCTCGAGGTCTTAATTGGGTCCGACTTCTCTTTCCCCTCGCCTCTACTCGTGAATCTCTCGTTTGTTGGAGACATACCGAAACTCACTAGAGTACTCGTCTTGCCACTGCCTCGAGTTTCTACGTTGTTCCTTCCACGCCTTCACTTGCTCTCACAGGCTAAGCGTGTGTGCACTTGCCTACCTAGGTGCCATCATTGTCGTTGTCTCAGAACAGCAACATCAACCCTGCACCACGCCCTTACACTCTTACACCTTTCGCTCTCTTCCTCCCTCTAGATTCTTTGTCGCGTGCTCGCCCTGTCCTAGCAACAGTCGATCCCAGTACCCTTGGGCCTGCTGGAAATACCAAACACCACGCCGCCATGGGGAAACCCATGCGAGTTCCAAACTGTACCCACCTAGATATGGATCGCGTCTTCGGCCACGATCAGCACTGCAGCATTTGTGGGCGCTCACCTTCCATCGGGTTCCTCTACGAATGCAGACAGGATCATAAAATCACAACGCTTCGCACCATACTATCAAAAGAGCATGGAAGAATCGAGCCGGTCAAGTCGACACTGCGACAGGAGCTGGAGAGGATTGGATTGGGCGAGAGCATCATTCGTAATGCGGAGAGCGGCCACTACACGGCCACGCAACTGAAGAAGCTCAAGGAACTCAAGCTAGAGCTGAAGCAGGTCATATCGGACACGCGTCAGGCCACCGAAGCCAGTGATGTCGTGGCTAGGCTTACAGCTATGGCGGGAGCGACGTACAGCATTGATGGAACTTTCAGTAGCCTGCCCGTTACAGATTCAGTGAGTATCATCCAAATAGTGAAAGTAGCAGGCCCCCACTAGGCGATGCTAATGACGCGAAGAATTCTCGAGCATGCGCTCTCAGAGCCTGTCATAGCTGCCGCCCGTACTATCGAGAACGTCTGTACATCGCGTTTCAAGCAGTTGTCAATGGGGACTTCTCGCCCTTGACAAAAGATGATGTAGAAGAACTCCCGGTCAAATCTGCACAGATTATGCGTACCATTGGCACCAGGGTTCAGTCCTCCATGACCCTAAACACCACCCTCTCGACGCTGCCCACTTCAGATTCCTTTGCTACGTCTACAGGCATTCCGCACACAGCGTCATCCAACACTACCGATTCCAGTGAAATCACATTCAAGACCACGCAAACCGATATCGATGAGATCTCTGCACAGCGCCGCCCTCGTCGTAGATTTTACAGAATGGGACGCCGTTCTTCCATCGACATAGCCCGTTCTCTCTCTCGTGCACCCAGCCTCCTTACACCCCAAGGTCTCAAGTCAGCAGTTCAGGGCATCTTCCGGCCAGGCCGGGAATCCAGCTCTGAAGGATCCAACATTACCCTTCCACTCCCGCGAACCGGTACAGTTCGTGACAACACCAGTTCTCCAACCGTCGGCGAATTCGATCTCGGTGCCTTGCGCCGCGTTAGAAAAGAGAAAGAGCGCAATGAACTTAGAAACGGGACGTATGCAGGTGGATTCGAAGATGTCGCTACAGATAGCACAGCGATCGACGATGGATCAGCAGGAAACAACAACGGCACCGATTCTGATTTCTCAGCATCCTCTTTCACAACTGATGGGAGCGAGAACATCAGAATCGAGGGGGTCGCTATTACAGAGCAAGCAGTCGAGACGCACACAGTTGACATTGTCGCTCTCAGTGTTCCGGCTACGCAGAAGATGGGGGCTATGGTCAAAACCGCAGAGGTGAAAGAGCATGCGGACATTGGATTGCAAAGCATCATGGCACAGGTGTGAGAATCACGGGTCGGAAGACTCTGGACAGAACGTGTGCAAGGACGACGAACCACAAGATGGATGAGACGCGTTTTCATGATTTGATGATAGCAGACGAACTATGCCCGTTCAAAGAGGATCACGATTTGGTAACGAAGATTGGGAGCAAGAGAGTAATGGCATCTGTACGTGGTAGCTCTTCCTTTGATACCCGCATCCTGTCCGATGCATTCAGAGATGGGTAGGATAGTATCCTTAGCTGAAATGGGGAGCTCTCCCCGGACATGGTAATGGAGTATCTTGAGTAAGGGGCTCGTACGCTACGGACACTTATCTTTGGTCCACTAATAACATGGTTGGCAAGCGAGTGAGCCAGGCAAGCGAGTGAGCCACCCCACCAACTTTGCGCACCTCTACACGTGTATATCTTAACCACCTTACAAGATAATATATAGATAATAATAGAGTATACTAAGCAGTATCTAAGGTATCTTTCTTGCACGTACGTAAGTTGTGGCCAGTCTCCCTGCACCTTGTGCAGCGCGCCAGAGCCTGGCGGCTAAGGCCTGATCGCGCTCCTCCTTGACGCTCTTCACGAGAAATCTGCTGCTCAACCTCGCGTTAAGCAAGTATATCCTCTCCCTCTCTCTTTGTTAAGGTCCCCTGCTTCTGTATACGCTTTTTCTTCCGTTGCTTACGTGCTGACGCTGCCTTATTAGCCTTCTTAAGGCTGGCAATCCGATCGCGCATTAGCTCAGCTGAGAGCATCATCACCTCAGCCCTCTTCTTAAGCTGGTTAATCGCCTTAATAATCGAAGCTGGTGATAAGCTCTTGTGCCGTCGCACGCGATCACGTATCAACGTTGATTGAGCCTCAAGTTCACGTACGTTGCTCAGCGTACAAGCCTCCCAGGGAGCCTCTAGTAGAGCAGCTAGAGTAGGCGTACGGAGCTGCACGTCTAGCTTCGAGAGGACAGCGTCTGGCTGGAGAGGAACAAGGCCTGCGCCGCGAAAAGCTAAGCAGATATTAGCTGGCGTGAACGCTTAATCAAACGCTGTCTTAAACGCTGGCAGAAACTCGAGCTTAGTGATGTAGTTAATGTAGTAGCAGATTAGGCTCTCCACCTCACGACTGTACGCGCGCTTTAACAGCGAGAAGCAGCTAACGTCAAGAGGTTGAAGCAGGTGAGATGAGTTAGGCGACATGCAGAGCGTGTAGATGTTGTTCTCCTTGCAGAGCTCTTAAAACTCAAGGGATTAGTAGCTCTCATGGCCGTTAAGGACGAGCAGGCGACGCGCACTAACCATGCGAGTCTTCGTGTAAGCGTTAAAGTGCTTTAGCCACTCTACTCCTAGCTTGTTAGTTGTTCAGCTATTGTCGCTGACTGCGATCGCCTAGTCGCGTGGGATCTCTGCTTCCTCGTACCAAGCAGACAGGTGATACTAGCCAGCAAAGATGAGGAATGGTAGGACTGACCAGCCAGCAGCGTTAATCGCAGCGATTAACGTTACCCACTCGCGATTACTAGGTTAGATAGCCTTTAGCCTACCTCTTCTCTCTAACGCTGTCACGACAAGCTAAGTCGTAATCTTGCCTATTATAAAGCCAGCTTCGTCAAAGTTGTAGACGTTATTATCGCAGATGCCGTACTTAGCCTTTGTCTGCTCTACGAGCTCAAACTAGGCGCTAATTAGGACTAGATCTTCGCACAGAGCTCTCTGCCTATCGTACGCTCAGTTAAAACACGTCGTGAGACTGTCTGTACGCTTAACGAAGTTAGCTAGCCACTTCTGTCCAACCTAGCCTGCGCCGCGCGCAGCGAGCAGCTTATCAGCCATATCACGTACAGCTGTGTACGTAGGTGAAAATCCACGTAGATCTAGATCAAGTATATAGCTAACGATTACCTGCTCCTCTAGCTGGGTGAGCTTCTTTAAGTTAGGCTGGCAATCACGTCGGGCGGGTTTGCTAGCGCGTCGGCGGTGGAGGGTAGCGCGAGAGACTTCAAACGTCGCTGCAGCGCGTCTCTTAGTCTAAATTTGACTTGTACTAAGAGCTAAGATTGCAAGGTTTATATTAGCCTCACGAGAGGCGTTTTAAGTTAGGGTAGGTAGAGCCATAAGTGATTTGAGGTCGTAGGTTGCGCAAAGTTGGTGGGGTGGCTCACTCGCTTGCCTGGCTCACTCGCTTGCCAACCATGTTACATAATCATGATATTTCATCATTTCTTTCCCAGCCCTATAATACATAAGCTACATTTACAATCACGTCACCAGCGAACGGCTCAGAGGGGTTGCAATTTCCTATCTGCGACCAAGCTTCCACCTAGCGATGCGGGTCTGAATATCATCCCAGGTAAACTCCTTCCTTTTGAGGCCTTCCTGTTCACCCTCTTGCAGCACAACAGTCGGGGCTCCAGATCCACCTCCGACATTCTTGACTTGTCCACCAAAGACGTGACGAGCTACTCTCCTCAGGTCTTTGACGGAAACGTCCTCGATCTTTTTGCACATTTCCTTGACGCCGACTTTACGGCCGTGAACCTGGACTTGTCTGCCAAGATCTTCTAGTTCTACCATTCGGCTTTCGAGGTTCATGAGGAGCGAGGAGCGGAGTTGGTTCTTTGCGCGCTGGACTTCAACCTCGTTCAGCGCGGCGTATCCGGTTTCGTCTCCTAGCGATTTGAGTTCGCGGCACATGACCTCGAGCATTTGGGCGACGTGCGAGGGGGCACATGATGACGCGATGCCAAAGAGGCCGCTATCAGTGTAACTGTGGTTGAATGCAACGCAAGATTCTACCCATCCGTGCTGATTTAGTACGTTGGTGTATAACCGCGAGTACATTCCCTTTCCAGGCCCACCTGCACTGAAGGAACCGCCTCCACCGAGGAGTGTTTGCAGAGTTGCGAGGGCGTAGATGTCGGGCGATGAGATGGGGAGGGCTTCGAAGGCGAGGTGGATGTGCGATAGGCGTGGGAGCATAGGGTTTGCCGGTGGCGGTATCGGAGGTAAGGTGAGGAAGCCACCGGTATATTGCGACGGTAGTGATGTGTCGATCGGTGGGAAGTTCAAGTCGAGTGATGTATTGACTGAAGCGTTGGAAGTAGCGGATGTGGAGATGTTCTTGAAGAAGGGTATCTTGGAAAGGAGTTTTGAGGATTGCGGCGGTGCGCCGGTGGGTGTGGGGTGGTCGGCTGTGAAGACCTGTTGTTGGGGTGCAGAGTTGGAAGCTGTGCTTTCTGATTCTAGACTGATGAGCGATGGACCGGTGCCCTTCTCCATATCGCCAAAGTATTGTTCTGTCAAGCGGACGGCTTCGTTGTGGTTTACGCCAGCAAAGGCTACCACTATCCTGTCAGGCTTGTAGAACTCCTTCCGGTATGCTTCAACGACGGCGCGGTTGATGAATGGTAGGCGCTCCTTGGGACATAGCAGTGGGTTGCCTAGGGTGTTGTCTTTGAAAGCTGCCATGTGTACTAGTTCGGGCAGGATCAATTCTGGCTTGCTCCAGATCTCGCCAATCTCGTAGTCAGCTGTCTCAAGCTGTTGCTGTATCTCCTCTTCGGTGACTAATGGATCGCGGATTGTTTCTGCAAGGACACCGACGGTGGTGGGCACGGCGGAGTTAAAGGTGGCAGACTGGTACATGAGCGACTCTCGGCTGGAGGCGCACTGTATGTTACCGCCCAGTGTTTCTATCTTCTCCATCATCTGGTCGCCGGTGGTGGAGCGTGTGGACTTGAAGGCGAGACGGTCGATGATGTGACTGACTCCGCGCAGTGCATCGTTCTCATATCGTGAGCCGGCGTCGACATAGACTCCGATACCCGAGAAGTGGCCCGGCAGGGCTTCGGTAGCGACGCGGATGCCATTGGGGAGGGTGGTGATCTGGTCGAGTTCGGTGGGGTCCTGGATGGCAGTTTAGAAAGGCTTCGGCGTGCTACGTGAACTCAGTGCTAACCCTCTCTTCTGCAACTGCCGTGGCGAGATTCCTTCTACCTGCGCATGCTGCTGATCGTGTGAGCGACGCAGACGTCTTGGACAGTCCCCGGGACAATGGTCGGTACGTGTGTGGTCTTAACATTTCTGGTGGTGTATGCTGCCGTGACGGCGTTCGGAAAAATTCCATTGGCAATCATGGCCCTGACATAATATTGCGTCACGTGGGCGTTCCCACGAGGTCGGGAACAAGAGCGGCCCCACCCCGCGATCAGCGCATGAGCGCATCAGCATGAGCTCTGAACTGTCATGTTGGTTTCAATGCTTTGATATATCTGCGGGGAACTATATTTAGTCCGACAACTGCGGTGGTGATGCAGACATGGGGGTTAGAAGAGTGCGGTGGACCATCATGTCATGGATCTCTGGCAGCTGTCGACGGCCTTGTCCGAGGGTAGGTATCAAGCCGGACCGTTCCACATGACCTTTGAATCTTGGTCGAGAGGCCCAACAAGACATGACTTCATTATCGCGACTCTAGAACCCTATTACCCGTATACGTTAACGGCCCGTGGTCTTGGAAGACCCCATCGCAAGTCTAGAGGTGGCTTACTCCTCACAGAGCTCGTTCTGGTTGCTTGGCCCCCCGGCCCTGGCCCCGTTCGTGCGCCATTTGCATTGCATTTGCATTTGCTGCATTTGCCTCAGTGCCTCAGTGCCTCACACACCCACCCGTGTGAGCTCTTGTAAACGGGTTTCCCGTGTCGTCTGTCAAACGCTGTCGAAACTCGCGCATTCACACTTTCCCGCATACCATACCCCAGCTGAACGCTTATACCCTCGCCCTGCGCCGCTAGGCGATGTTCACCACAACAACCACGCCAGTTCTCCCAACTGCGACTGCTGTACCCCCCAATTCCACCTCCCCACGGCCCACGGGCGTTCACAGAGGCATCAGTTTCCTGCGCAATCTACACCTGCACTCAAACAGCCAAGGCGACCCTCCACGTGAGGATTCCCGAACGGGAACACGACCACGCGCCTCAACACACACTCCACCTGCCTCGCCTGCCTTTGCCTCCTCGTCCTCCCACCCCACTGTCCCCCGTCGAGAGTTGCTATCGAGGAGCCAGACAGCCGACAGTCAACTGCCGCCGACCGACTCCCCACCCGCCTCTCCGAAACCGACCATGACGAGAACCCGTTCAGAGACGGCCCAACCTCAGCTCCAGGTGCGCAACAACACGGGGCCAACGCCGACCTCAACGCCAGGACCCAACAGCGCACAAACAATGGAAGGCGCCTCCGATAGCACAGGCGCAGCCAAGCACCTGCCGTCGATTCGCTTTATCCCGCACCAGGATCCCCGAGCCGGAAGACCTTCGTTGATCTTCCCCACCATCAACCGTACGCTGCCCGACGAGAGTGCAATCCTTCGCGTAGGAAGGTATTCAGAGCGCGACAACATACCTGAAGTCCAGACCAACGCCCCATCGGCTGCCGCCATCGGATTCAAGTCCAAGGTCGTCAGTCGGAAGCACTGCGAACTGTGGTGCAAGGACGGAAGCTGGTATATCAAGGACGTCAAGAGCTCATCGGGTACCTTTTTGAATCACATTCGTCTAAGTCAGCCCAACGTCGAGTCAAAACCATTCCGGATAAAGGACGGCGATATCATCCAACTGGGCATCGATTTCCGTGGGGGAGAGGAGATGATCTTCAGATGTGTCAAGATTCGTGTTGAGTGCAATCGTGGCTGGCAACAGGGGCTGAACACATTCAAGTAAGCTTGTTTACTCGTGCTATAAGCTTGCCATTGACTCTCACAGTAAACAAACCCATCAGCGACTACGAGCACTTGCCAAGAGCAAGAAGGAAGTCACGGGAGATGCTTCATCTACGCATACGTCCGAGTGTGCCATCTGTTTGATGTCAATAGCGGTAGGTCTTGCCTGATTTCACAGCCGACTTGTACTGATCAGTATACAGCCTTGTCAGTCGCTATTCGTAGCACCCTGCTCCCACGTCTGGCACTACAAGTGCATTCGTCCCATCTTAAACGGTCCCACTTGGCCCAACTTCCTCTGCCCGAACTGTAGGGCGGTAGCGGACCTTGAAGAAGACGTAGAAGACATGGGCGAGCTCGAAGACTGGGAAGGCGATGAGGAAGTAGTCAATGGTGCCACAATTCCTGATGCCAGCGCAGAGCAGGGAGACCGCCACGTCACACCTCGTGCCTCTGTTGCCCCTCTGAACGGTGCCGATTCTGATGGCGGTGTTGATCTTACGGATCTACATCACCAAATCACAAACATTGAGAACCAATCGGCATTGGAGACTCCCGATCGCCAGCTTACACCTCCAACATCGTCCGTCACACAACCGGTCTCTATCAACGTCAATGGAGCGAACGACTATATGGGACTGTCGCCTCTGCATCCTCCTCACGGCAGTGGCCTAACGCCTGATCGCGTACAGGATGGTCCCATGACTCCAAGGAATGACGCTGGGCCGTTTGTTCTCGATGGTAGCGCTGGACGTGCAGCAGGCAGTCGAATGCGCGACACATCTCCGACCGACTCCGATAGCAGTGGAGCGCGAAGCAATAACGGTGCACCGACTCTACCTCCTGTACGCTTCGACTAGCCAATCGCTAAGTGGGCGGCGAGGTGCCTTGACCAACTCTTTCTCTTATTCCCTCGTTTCGGGGTCTTTTTGCATCTTTTCGGGAGTTCTGGCGTAATCAAAGCGAATGTTATGATGGAATGGTGGATCATGTTGCAATGCGATATACTTCAAGAGTAAGCAAGATATACAGGTGGTGGAAGACTGGTAACTAATGTATTGTACCAAAGTCAACTAAACATCTGTGTCTCTGTCCGTGTCCGCGTGAAACATGCAATCTTCTGGTAGTTGTGCTATTGGGTATCTACGCTATAATACTGCAGATCATAACTCACAAAAGGCCAATAACGATCATTACGTATGTACACATGGGTTCAACGTCTTAACATCACACATCACCTGTTCCAATATTCCCAGTCAGCATATCATCACTCACACTCGAACATACCCCCCATAGCCCTCCCCTCATGGCTCGCCCTCCACTCCTCCAACAGCACCATAACCTCCTGCCTCGTATCTTCGATGATGCCGTCCATCTTGATGTCATTCTTATCATATCCAAATGGATCCTCCAGTTGCACGCCAATTCCCTCAATACCGTAGAGTGTGAAGGCGATGATAGCCACAATAGGTACACTCCACCACCTGTAGTCATCTACAATGGCAAACGGCAGAACACAAGCATAGAGTGCCAGGACCTGCTTTTGGTGGATCAGATGCGCGACGGGAATGGGCGTGCTGTGAATAGTTTCCATGGTGCCATACGCGGAGACGAGAGTGTTCAGCTGAACGGTCATTTGAGAGGAGAGGGGCGCGTGGAACCAGCCTCTGTCGTGGCCTCGGCGGATGTAACCTTCCAAGAGGATTGTAAGTTGTAAGGGTAAACCGAGACCTTGGTCTTCGTAGCCCATCAGGCCTTCTGGAAGAAGTGATACATATTCATCTTTCTTCATGGGTGTCGTACCATCGCCGTTTTCTAGCGTGGCGGTGGATGACCCGAGCAGAGGTGTGGTACTTGTGCTGTTTACGAGAGTAGGCGGGAACGAAACCGTGCCGAAATTGGAACCTGTGCGGTCGATGTAGCTGGGGCGCCTGGATACGGGGCGGGAGCGTTGCGGGTAGACGCTTGGTTGTGGAGGCAAAGAAGCGAGACTCGCAGGTGGGATATTGAATTCTGCGCGCAGGTTGTGCTTGATGGAGTAGAGAACTGCTACGAGGACCCGTACTATCTTCTCTGTGTCTCTCCTCTCCTCTTCGGTGGAATGTCCGTCTTTGTCTCGCGAGTTCACCAGACAGATTCGAGCAAGGTTTCGTACGGAGGTTCCGATTGTCGTGAGGCAGTTTCTTCCGGTCCAGAATCGGTCGTAGCCTGTGCTATTTCTGAAGACCAGCATTAGACCAACCACGATGGAGAGCGACGGTATAATGGTAGCAGGGATGGATATACTGTCTACATAGCGCGTATCGATGTAGACGATCAAGGCGGTGAAGAGCGAATGAAGCAGTACTGGCATTAAGATTATGTTGTGTATAGCGCCCTTCGAGAAGCGGAGAACGAGAGGCAGACGTCGAGGTTTACGGCGAAAAGCATGAGCGAGAGGGTAAGTGGGTCGGCGCGTAGGGAGGGTAGGCGACGACATGGTTGATGATGTCGGCTTGAAGCTGGGAGCTAGAGAAACAGTGTTTTGCGCGCTCAGGATGAATTGATATAGGTGAAAAGAGAGCCCGCTCTCGTATCTCCCCGCGATAGAGGTGAGGCGGTAAGTGTGGGGACGATATGGGGAAGACGTAAAGATGGCAGGGATGCGCGCCGTGGACCGAGTCGAAGCTTTCTATACGAAACTCAAACGATGGCATGCGTCGGCGCGCATAGCTTCTGGTGTCCAGCACAGATGCGCTAAGGCTATCCACGAGACGCAATGGATACTTTGAAGCGACTGGTGATTTCACAGGGTCTATCATCACATGCTGCATGTGAAGACGGGTTGACAACGTGAGACCCACGTGCGGGCCGATGACGCGATAAGCATTTCCCGAGCACACCTCGGCCAAACGCGTGTGTGACTTATTTTCTACAGCTCAATACCAACACCATGCAGCCTCGATAGCACCGACTGTCCTTCCCACACGCTTCCAAGCCTCCCCTAAGTGTCTTACCACATATTTATATCCTTGAAATGGAAGACCCACACCCAAACACCACCACAATTCCTGCCTCCACCGCTGCGAGCCAACCGACTCCACAACCCGATGCGATACCTTCACCCTCACCACCCTCACAGCCTACATTCCTGCGAAGATTGCAGTTCCTTCTCCTAAAATACCTCGCCAAAACCGCCGGCACCACAGACCGCACGCTCGTCCGCCTCGCAAAACTCCTCTCTACACCAAACGGCACCGACGTCCTTCTCTGCACAACATCCTATACCTTGACTCTCGTACATTCCGTCCTCTCCCGCGTCCTTGAACGACGTCTCGCGTCTATAGCCACAGAGATAGCCGAGAAAGCAGAGGGTGTCTTGCTCCCTGGCGAAACCCTTATAGCCACCCTCCCAGCCCCCACCAGCACAAAAGTCATCGCCCAGGTCGTCGGAAGTTCGAAAGCTCTTTCTGATGTTATATCAGACTTCAGGATATTTGTGAGGCTGTGGGGAGTGCTGGGACTGTATACCTGGGCCCGAGACACCTATCGGGACCCATTACCACAAGGTGCCAGCAGGAAAGAGAAGATACTGAGGGTGTTGACGTGGTCGGCTATAACATCGTGTGTTGGTTTCCAAGTCCTAGAAAACGGCGCATATCTTAGCTCAAAAGGAGCTTTGACGACAGCGAGCTGGACGGGAGATGTGGGTAAAGCACGAGAGAACACATGGTGGCTGTGGAGTTCGAGGTTCTGGGCCGCATATGTAGGCGTTGAGCTTGTGCGTCTGGGTGTCCAACGGTATTACTCTTCGTCATCGCCATCAATACTAGCGAGTCAGGGTGATGGGGAGAAAGAGGATAAGATCCAGGCGGAAGAGCGGATGAGAGCGCAGAAACTGGAGAACTGGCTTTGGTGGAAAGACCTCGCATCCAACCTGGCATATGCGCCCATGACTGTCCACTGGTCGATGGAAAAAGGACTGTTGAGTGACTGGGGTGTTGGGGCTTGTGGCATGGTTGCTGGTGGAGCAAACTTGGCTGATGCATGGAGGAGGAGTGCGTGAGTACTGTATCTGGCCATGAGAAGTCGTGTATAATCTGTGGCTGCATTTTTAGGAGAGAAATGGCTCCGCGTCTGACCCCTGTCGCCGTTGGAGCTTCGACTTTCAAAAGGTTTAAGTGAAGCAAAGGATAGGAGGACATAAAGACGAAAGTAGTCGGTTCTGGCTATCTTACTCGAACGCTCACGGCTTCGTCTTCCTCAAATCTACGCATCTTTCCTCACGAGTCATCATTTGAGTAACGTTGTCTAGCAAATGTCTGGTCATCCAACTCATTGTAAACGCGTTTGATAAAGTTGATCTGATTGTTTAAGGCACGCCTCTATCTCGTGTTGAACAGACAGCAAGACATACTGAATCCAACTCATTCAGCGGGTTAAGCAGAGTATCACCAAAGAAGCAGTAATGACTGTCCATGTTCTCGCGTCGTTGCCAGCTCCATATACTCTTATTCTGTTACCATTCCCCACTGATACAACGAAAGCGAGAATCTAGCAGGTGATTTTGTGGCTCACTTTTCCAGTAACAGGTTGACATGGTGTGCTGCCCAGTATGAACTTGTAGGAGGTAAGATCTTTTGTGCACTGCAGACCTGAGAACGTTTTGACTGCGCATGTGTCAGCATGATGGCGAGATACCTGACTCAGCCTTTATTGCGTCTGGGTGTAAGTCAAAAATCCTGCAGGTGCTTACCTTTACATTTAGGATTGCCCACGTCGTTGACCGTAATGCTCCCCAAAATTATGTCTGGTAGGTCCTTACATCCACTGGAAGATTCATCTTGGTAACAGTGCGTACTTTCATTTGGCTGCGTAACATTATAAAGGGTTGATATCGTTGTAGATGAATTGCGGGTTTCACGCATCTCACGCGTCTTCTTTGATAGGAAGACGGCGAATCATGTAGAATCGCTTGCTACCGAAATAGTACGAAATTGAGATGGAATGATTTTGATACGTACTACCACGTGAAAAGACATCATCTGGGCAAATCTCCCATTCCAGGCGTTCGGTTTCAACTAATCACTATGCTGGTAGAAACCGCAAGACTTGTTCAAACGTTTCACAAATATATACATGAACAAACTACTTCCATGACCACAAATTTCACTCTGGGATGGAAAGTCTCGTAGGACACATCGATCTCTCGTTACGACTCGCCCACTGACAGCATATTGAAGCCATGGCGAGCCCTTCGCTCATGGGCTTCACCACAATTCATTTCGAAGTCCCTATTGAGATGTTTCAAAAACATATCTACCACCCAGAGCAAGCAACGAAGGCGTTGCCGCTTGCACCAGTGTGAGTGATCTCTCCCGCACGCTGTCCAGCGGTGTTGAAGATAACGCGGTCAGCACCTGGAGAGCCTGAAGATATGGTCAGCATATGTTATGTGATAAACTTGATGACCAACTTACCACCAGTGTAAGCACCAGAAGTCCTCAGCGGGAACTCTTGGTAGGGTCCAGAAACGAGGAAGTCAAAGCCCTCGTAGTTGTTGTACGTGTGTGGGTAGGTGGAGCTACCAGCCTCATCACCTTGACGGTAGTAGTTGTAACCCGCGTTGCGTGCGGTAGTAACTTGGGCGGAGGTGTAGCATGTTGAGCCGCAACGGACGTAGCAAGATTGTCTGGCCTCGACAGCGGCAATCTCAACTGCCTCCTCAGTGGGTGCTGAAGTAGGGAGAGCGAGGGCGACGGGCGCGATTAAGAGGAGGGCGTTAATGAGGAACTTCATGGTGGCGGCTGGAGAGAATGAGACGACGAGCGAGTGTCTTGTCTGAAGCTGTGTAACGAGGGATCGACGGGGCTGTTGGACCTGCCTTTCAAATGAATGGTACAAGATGTTAGCTTTATACCCTCATTCTGCTTGTCACCGAAGTAGTCCAGTGGTAGTCCAGCGGTCGCCTCCGAACCATCACGACCCTAAAAAGGAAGATCATAACTCGAAATTAATTAACTCCGGACGCAGACGTCGTTGGCATCCTTCCGAAAGGAACAGTTGCTCCGCGACAACGGGCAATGGGCGTCTCTTAAGCTGGGGTACAACGGCCTATCACAGACTACCACTTCCGGCGTGGCACTTACGACACCATACTAAGCATGGACCCTCGGTCCTTCCATACATCAACCACCCTCTCACGTTGCTCATTCTCATTCGTCCTGATAGTAACATCTTGCATGAAGAGCCGCTACCAAGATGACCGGACCGTCGACATCCCTCGCGCTATCCCATGCTCCAAGACATGCGACTTCCGCAGATCAGGAAGGTACGGACAACCATTCGCCGGTTATCTCCCGGGACTAAGATGATGTGTTTCAAAGCTGCTTATCGCCGGAAATCTCGTGGTCGGGCACATGTGGGTGTACGATAGGCTGAGTGCGGCTAGGGATCGACAGGGAAACTCGGCAACTAGTGCTGAATCTGGAAGGTGGGCCTGGGCATTGGGTGTGGGAGGGATAGACTAGGAGATCGACTACAACGACGGTAAGGGCGGATAGCAGGTGGTGAGTAGAGCGAAGCCGGCCGCTAGCTGTCGAGGGAAAGTCGATTGCTGGACTCAGTGCACTGGTTGCGGTCTTGACTGTTCTCTAGTACTAATGACCACGCAACTCACCCAACGTGCTTTGAGTGAACAAGGTGTGCACAAAGATAAGATCGTGATATATTCATGGTCGAATGCGAACCCCGATAACAACAGCGGTATTGTACACTGAATTCCCGCTTATACAAAGATGCTTCGCATATCTTGAGATCCAACTCCACTAGCAATATGAAAAGCTTAAGCGATATAAGCATACAATCCGTCGTCCTCTCGTTCCAGAAATTCCTTCTCGATCAAGCGGTCGATGTTCCTCTTGATGCCGCTGACCTCCAGTGTTCCCCTGTTCTTGGTTGCCGATATGGTCTCACTGACCAGTTCGGCATGGCTGATTCTTTTCCTCGCCTTGAGGATCCTGACAATGGCAGCTTGTGTCTCGTAGTTACGGTCAGCAGCGACGCGTTCGTGTGTCTCCTTGTTCTCGGCTGCCGTTTCCTTGAGTTGAACGGTGTTGACCTTGATGCGGTACTTAGGATCCGTGAATGAGGCGTTGAGTGTGAAAGTGTCGGTTTCGTTGATCTCTCGACCCTTGGGGTGCTTGGTTAGAGGCCGGACCTTTGCGCACGCGAGGGACTGCAGAGTGCGGTTAAGCTCGGCCGTTGCTGTCAGGTGTTAGTAATACTAATAAGTTGAATCGATCGCATGACTTACGCAGTCCAGTGGCTTGCTTGAGGTAGTCGTAGTCGATGTGCTCATCCTCTTTACGGCCATTGAACAGTAAGAGGACGATAGCCTGGAAGGAGGACACAACCAACTCCTTGAGTCCCTTGGGAAATCTGGCTTTGATTTGACAATGGGCAAGTGCGTGTTTGAACTCCAGCTTACGACCAGAATGCTTGATCTTGTAGTGTGCTTCAAACTTGTTGATCGCAGACTGAATTTCTGGGGGCAAAATTACAGGGACGGTGGGGTACGTAGGCCAAGCTGACGCAGAGAGGACGTTGACATTAAGGTCGAGACTGAGCTTCTCGTTGCGCTCCTCGCTAATATTCTTGTACGAACTCATCTCTTCTCGCGAGAGTTCGATGTCGCGGAACATTTGCTCGAGGTTGGCAGTAAAGCCAGCACCGCATTCTGTAGGATGTTAGTATCTCAGCAGATAACCATTGCATGGATACATACCGATCTTCAACCTCGACAACATACTTCTCTCAGCGTCTGCGCTCGCACTTCTGCCCATCAAGAGCCGTCTAGCCAAGTCTTTCTTGTAGAAAGCTTCGAACACAGCCTTGCCGTGCAAGAAGCGGAACAGATCGAGAACTTGATCAAGCTGATTGTTGACTTCTGTATCTTCATCAAAAACACCTTCTTCATTATCTTCCTCGACCTCTACAGCAGCGGGCTTGTCGGCCTTACGACTCAGCTGAGCTGGTATTGCTTTTGCACCCCCCCTCAGCAACATGTCGACATACTTGGCAATCATCTCGCCTGTCTTTGAGTTATCTGTGCCCCAGCTTGCAGACGTCTTCTTTGTCTTGTTCATGAATTTGTCGAATGACTCTCGAAGACCATGGCCCAGCTCCTCGTCTCTGTGGAAAGAAGCCTTCCATAGGGTGTCTAGTTGACGCTTCAGCGTAAGTAATTGTATGATCATGTTTTCTTGCTCTTTATCGTTGAATACAATAGCTGTGCCTTCGTCCTCGATCCACTTGGTGAAACCTGGTCGCAACTTTGCGCCCAGCTTCCTACGTTCAAGTAATGAGTACAGCAGCTCGAGATCTTCGACGGCGTTGGTCTCAAGGAGATCGGCAAGCTCGTCTTGGTTAGTTAATCGGGTCTCCTTGTTCGATATCAAATGGTCCTCTAGTAATGTGAGAAGCTCTCGCTTAGTCGTGTTGGGAAGGCTGAACATGTCGACTCTCTTCATCTCACGATCCATCAGCGCTTTTGCACTGCGGACGTACTCGGGTAATGATTTTTCAGAACTCTCCGCATCAGCCCATTTGACCACGTACTCCTGGCTGACCTCCATTAAGCGCGGCTCGAAAGCATGTGTGTAGACCTGCATGTCGTGGAACATGTTGACCGTCTTGGAGAACATCTCGCTGTCAAGGTCTCGACCCGTCCGGTCAGCAGCGACGAGATCGCAAGCGCCATCCACAATGCGGGAATTTAGTTTTGCGTGTTCGAAGATGACGGAGCGGAAGAGGTTTATCGAGATTTCGCGGAGAGACTCATGTCGTGGGAGCAGGTAGGCGCGGTCGAGATAGCAAAAGATCCAATCGAGGTATTTCTATACTTTGTCAGTATGCCAGCGTCCTCCTCAGCATGAACTCGACTGACCATTTGACTGTTCCAAATCCCCCAGGCATGCAATGCCGCTCGTAGTATGTCAACGTTTGGCCTGCCCAGACTCTCCTTGACCTTTGCCTTCAGACTTCCGCCCACGTAGTCCTTGCATTTTGTGATCAAACGCTCCTTGATGTCCTTTGCCATATTTTGCCGACAGACATTCTCTACACCTCTGTACAGCTCTTCGAGACTGAAGTCGACATCGCCTTGGCGGAAGATAGTATCCAGGGCCTTGTCGATCTTCTGCCATGTTTGATCCAGGAACACTCTAGGGTCTACTCTCCTTGTGGGCTTGAAGTTCTTCACGACCAATCGCTTGGGGCCGCTGTTGGCGTGCATATTGGGCGCTGCTTTGCGCATGCCATTTCGCTGGCCGTTTGCTTTGGCAGGACTGTTGTCGGGGCTTGACGTGATGTCAACAACATCGGCGTTGCTCGATACGCCCGCCTTCTTGCTCGGAAAATGATACATGTCGGCTGTGCTCATCTTGGCCATCGGGGCTGGAGGTGTGGCGACCTCGGTACTAGCTATCGGAGAGCTGTCTCGTCGTGTGCGTTTGCTGGAGGGCGATAGCGGCGCTGCAGGGGCGAGCTTCGGCTTGGTTTGTGTGGTGAAGAGCTCCTTGATGGTCTTGCCCGAGTGCTTCCGTTTGAGTGCGCCTGGATTGGCTGACATTGGGCGGACGTGGGGAGAGACCCGGAAGTGGTGAGTTGCGGAGCTGGATATGTTAAAGCCGCGGCGATGGCAGTGACGCGCTCGACCTTTCCCCTTCGGGTTCACTAATGACGATATCGATAGCGACGGCTGTCGGGCTCGACGTTGACAAGTCTCTGATAATCCATAGCTGCACGTCGACACATGCGAACCTTTTGTCTCACCATGCTTCTGCGCGATGTTGAGGCTCTTGGGTACGACTGTATGGTTGACGAGGTATTGTGCGTCGTGCCGCACATCTGTCATCAACCATTGACATATGCCACACGTGCATTGCTAACGTCGTAGACTTATTATCTGTATTCGACAAATCCTGACTCCACACCAGTGCTCTGAACTGTGCCGCAAATGCCTGAGCGGTTGGCTAAGTGCGTGAGACCGCGGGAAATCGCTATATGTCTTCCCTGCTTCTAGAGCCTGTACGCCTGTACTGCACCATCACCGACAACAGTTATCTAAGATCATTTCCACCCGTCATGTCTCCACGCACACTTGTCAGCATGTGATAGTAGCATCACTTATCGCTTTCGCCGCTGCCGGCTGGTCTCTGTTAGCAATCGCAGCAGGTTTCCATCCATTACTCCAACCCTATTCAACAGCTATGTGCGGCCGCTGGTTGCCATCGGGCTCATTCTATTATCAGATATCTGTCCCCTAGCGCGTACCCGACTGATGTAAATTCCAGCTAAAATACTCTAGGCTGACACCCATCACAAGGATTTGGGGCTGAAACCTTGGGGTCAGCCTTCTGCACACCTTTTGGCCGCTCCTTCGTCGAACACTCGCCGATTCCTTCGCTGGAATCATATCCTCTATTCCTATCACGCGCCCCCTATCTTTTTCATTACGTTTACACGGCCAAATAATTCCTGCGTTATCTATTTGCCAGCTACAATTTGGCAGGCAGCACGCACATTGAGTTGCCAACGTAGCGACACAATGTAATCAACGTTGACCTGTGCCCCCACGCAACGCTTGTGGGGTATCCGCTTCTCCAGGACGGTTACCGTTTGTGGAGGCCCGTACGCACGCGAGCTCTGATCACGAGCAGCGTCATAACCCCCCACATACAACGAGACACTGTTCTCGTACCGTACCCGCCATCGCGGAACATACCTCGTGTAGCGATTGTGCATTGCGGTGGATCTTCAACGCTGCCAATAATAGTCTCTTTGTTGCTATTGTAGTGTCACAAGCATCGACGCCGAAAGGCTGAAGAGCGCCCAAGTCTAGCCTTTTACAGAATGCGTGCATCACTTGCAACATCACACTCCTGCCCCTGGTAAGGCGCAATACAGGTTTGGCTTACCGGCTCTCCTTTTCTGTGCTCATTTCTGGTCGAGCTTCCAGATTTTGCAAGTTTCGTCACGTAAGAGTCGATTTGACAGTAAGTTTTTTCGCCTACTACTGACAGCCGCGAGGCCAAGATCACAAGGACTTCTCGCAAGACTCAAATTTCCAAAACGTGATTGAAATCCCCTACGAGAGTTCCCGGGAACTACAAACAGACCTCTACTCGAGATTGCTACTCTTTCCCGGGCGAGAATGAGCATACAACCCACGTGGGATACCCCAAACGTCGCCGGATGAGCCATGCTGCTGGTGCCGGACCAAAGAGCTGGGTTATATCATCATGCCCGTGCGTCGATATCACGCGGGCCAAGCATCTAAGGAAACCAAGTAGGAGAAGTTATCGGTCAAGCCACGCTGTTCTGAAGAGGGGGCCTGAAATCAAACAATCCAGCGTCGATCATTGAGCCTTGCCCACTTAGTGTAGCAGTCTCAAGTGCGCACGCTTCGAAAAGATGGGATGCCAAATTTGGAAAACACCATGGTTACATGGTTGTCGCCATGTCAGCCTATTCCTTAAATGGAAAGTGCTGGTATGACCGCTTTTGGATACCATTACGAATTGGCCGTCGCCCCAGATATCCTTCAAATCCAGTTGGAACGAGGTTCGATTCTCTTGTCCACCGTTCACTTCTCAGCCAACACGACCAACGAGAGGCCGCGGCCACATTACCTTCACTTGATGGTTTTACGCTTCCTCGTCGTCTGCTTACTTGGACCCCATTGGCTTCTCAACGTCGTGATATCAGATACCGCTTCCTCACTGGCCATGCGAGCTTCCCTCCATGACAGCTTGCTATCAAGGCGCACTGCTTAAGCATTGACTAGTTTACTACTTCTGAACCACCGAACGTGGCTTGCTTCGCAGCTGTTGCAACCCCACATTTCCGCATGCTGTTATGTATATCAATCGCCTCGTAGATCGAGTGTCATCCTGAGACCACCTTAATCCGTCACAACAACGACAACACCACCCCAATTGCATGCAGTTCTCCACTATTGTGATAATACTGCCACACTGCGAACTTCTTAAAGCTTCCATCAATTAAGACACCGCCACATTATCTATCACGAATTATGACTCGAGCTCCACGGCGCTCGACCAAGATCAACCGACTAGGTCCTGTTGCAGTTGCCGTTAACAATGGTATGCCTTCTCTATCGATCAAGGACACGTTGATGCTAACTGTTCAGCACATACTACACCGAATCGCCCACCTGTATTATCATGCTCCTACCATCATTCGATACTTCAACTAAAGGCCACGCCGAACACACTCGCAAATATGGATCCCATGGATCGTTTCCTCGCTGCGCCTTCGTCACATCATCCTGTCGCGTTCACAGAAACCTTTGTTGTAGGCACTGCTGTTTCGGACGGATGTACATGCGTCCCGAACTCACCTAGCATATTGGGACCATTGTCACGAAAAACTACCATGGAGGATAACACTTTCGCAAGTCAACAATAGTGACTGAACAATGGAAGACGTACGTTGATTACAAGAAACATATTTGGTAGCGGAATATTAGGAACCAGAACACACAAGCGTACATTCTCTGATTGCGTGTTGCTGTCGATCAGCTATAATACTCAAACTTCATTACGCATGTTAGCTTATTGGGTCGCGTCATGCTGAGGTATTTACGAGTACCAATCTCTTGTCCAAGTAGATTCAGTCCCTATTATCTGAGACAGATTCCACGTGAGAATGCGTGGCGTGGAAAGGCGCGACTAAGAGCCAAGCGAAGTCTGCTGCCGGGTACTGTCACATGTCACCCCACTTTCACTTCCTGATCCTTGGCTTCGCGTCTTTTTGCTTTTGCAAAATCTGCTATCATCCACGGCTTTCACATCACCTACCATAATGGGAAGTGTGATATCACGTGAGATACCCGCCCAGCCTAGCCACTCAGGGTTCGCGAAAATCAGCTGTCAAGCAAATTGCTGCATTCGACGGCTGTGTACAACCTACCCGATTGGGTTCTAGCGAGATACCGCTGTGCTATCCACGACACCATTACTTTCACTGCTCGCCGTGTTCTACGGATATTCAGACCTACCGTAATAGGCAATGTCCATGTTTCTTGTAGCATTCGAAGAGTCGCTCCTCATGGATTTCCTGGTATTGCTAGAACAGGAAATACACTCTGTGATTGTAACATAATATTGTCACAATTTGCTGCAATCGATGATTGGCTTTTTGCATTACCACATTAGGGGTTTCAAGACAAGCATGCTCTTGATCATGGTAAGGTTCAAGCAAAAAGTTGGTTAGTGTTTGGTGAAGAAACACAGCTGTACTTGCAGGTAGGGGTAGGAGGCATAGTGAATCGAGAGTTGCTACGACCAGTAAAGCTACTGATTTGCCTGTTTAGGAGGACGCCAAAGCGTCAAGCCTCAGATGTTTGGCGTGAAAGTGGTGGAGAAAATGATGTTTGCTGGTTAGGAGAGGTATTCGATATCCAAAGCATGACGTGGTTCATTTACGTATCTAGGGTATCTCAAGCACTACCGAAATGCGCCAACTAAGCATGCGTTTCTTTCTTCGCAGCCATCATCTGACGATATGTGTCGATCATCTTTTGACGCTCCTCGCCCAGCGCCTCTCTCTTACTCAAACTACCGGCTGATTTGGGCACGTTTCCAACCTTGGCACCCGCTCCGTTCTTGACCTTGAAAATCTCCCTCGGTACTTTGTCAAACGTTGGTGGCGCATGCACAATATCGTGTAGGCCCTTGCGTTCCTCTCTCTTCTTCTTAAGAGCTTCCCACTCGTCTTCGCTGCCATGGTCTACCTCACCCGCTAGCAATTTGCGCTTGTTCTTCTTTGCTTTCTTCTTCTTGCCGTTCACCGTTCTTGTAGTTTCTATGTCGGCTGTCTTATCCTCCCACATAGCATCCAGCTCGTCTTGCTCCTCTTCAGCCAGTTCCCTAGCCTCCTGCTCCTTTTCCCGTATTCTGGCTTCTTCTTCCCTCCATCCCTTCTGTAGACGCTTGAGATGCCGCTCGTGCTTGGTAACCCTGTGATCGCTGAGACCTGCAATCTTCTTGCCGTTCTTGTTTATACCTGACAAGGGCAACGCTGCGTCGACTCGAGCGCGGAACTCTTGCATTGACTCTCCGGGTTGTATCTTCAGCACATCCTTTGATTGGGTCTGCTCCTCACTCTTGTTATTCGCTTCGTCCTTTTCCAAGTTTTCGGCTGCCTCTTGTTTCTTCTGTTTCTTGGTCTTCACCATGCCATCGTCGAGACCGGAGCGCTTCTTTGCTCCGCCCTTGGAGAACGCCATGAGCCGTTGGAAGGCTTTGGGTGTGTCGTCCGCGCCATATCCATCGATCTGGTTCACCTTGCGCTTCTTGCCTTTGGGTGCTGTGCTGAAGGTGCGCGCTTTGCCGACAGGGAGAGGAGCGGCGTGAACATCGGGCGGAAGATTGAACCTGTTGGCAATAGGTCAGATTACAGTCCATGCTTGGTTAGGCTTGCGAGAATACGTGGTGACGTACTGCGAATCGTCCTTTTCTATGGCTCTGTGTTTGTGAGGCATGATGGATATTGGCTGTAGTGTCGCATGCGACAGGGAATCCAAGCGGCGATGCGTCGATGTCGATGTCGCAAAAAAGTTACGGAGACGCGACAGGGATAATCGGAGAGGTGGGGCTCGGATATCTTGGCACCGCGCGCACGTGGAACCAGGCTTCACCCCACCATTTTTGCGTGTGGAGTTGCTGTGCGAGATGCTGTAGGATGAGGCATAGCATACCGAGCCGGTGCTTGACGTTGCTTAAAACGTCCGGATTACCGCCTCATGTGCAAGCCACAGACTATGGCGCAGGTTCCGACTAGAGTGCTCGAAATTGCCGCACCATGGTGGAAACTGGAACGCAATAAGCTCCGAAGGAGACGCGCAACACGCAGACTATCACTTCTAGGAATACGACGACGCTATGAAAACCAGACGCAGTGTTTCGCAACAATGGCAATATTTGGGCCCCATTGAGACTGCTTCGGACCGATATCATGACAACCGCACGTCCAGGGAGGTGCAACGTGGGAAGGCTCTATCGATACCAGTCCACCGTCACTCACTCAAATACACCACTCAGTGCGCAAGTTTGACAACGTGCTCTTTGGAATCATCGCCCTTTTTCATCACCCGCTACCACCTTCACCTGCTACTTTGCTAGCCTCTCCTCCTCCTGCAGCCAATCATCGTCGCAGGTTGTGTTGCGTGCCCGAACTCGCTCCCCAGGCCGTGCACCAGTTCTCGAACGCAGCTGGGCGCTGGGACTGTCTCAAAGGCTTGCATGTCGATAGCCCGCACTCTATCTTCGCGGTTTGCAGCTCGTTTCGCAGGTGGACTGGCCGGCCACACTTCGTCTCGCAATAAATAGCGTCGGATCCCAATTGATCTTGACTGCTCCAAAGTCTCACTCCCTCTACCAAGCATTATCTGGAACTTGCAGACGTTCACCCAGGAAACTGGACCCTGCGTTTGCGCGACTTTGTGCACTGAACCGCGGAGGTGCATGGCGCCAGTCTAGCCTCCCCCGAACTCGAGGACGGGACAATAGCCACTTGGGCAGTCTGGATCGCCAGTCAACAACTCGTGGCGTCTGGGAGCGACAGTCGAAGAGGAAGGTGTCTTAAGGCAGCGTGCGCCTTGGTTTCGAGGTGCAAACTCCAGCGAAGACCTTTGAACGTCTTAACCTTCCGTCGCAACCTCTGACAACAAGTGCACCGCACATATCGATATCGCTTGCACTTGCCCCACCTCTTAGGATCTAGGATCGCGGCCGTGCCAAATCTCCGCCTGCAATTGGCTCGTGCCTGAGAATGGCCGCCGAAACACCCATCTCCCCCACCATTCAACCTCTCCTACGTATCTCTCTCGACTTGGAGGCTTCCTCCTTCGATCCAAAATTATCACATGTCTCCTTGCGCCAGCTAGAAGATGGTGACATCTCGATCTTCGGTTCCGATGATGAGGAGTTAGGTGCGCGGCCCGGGTTCTGGCGACGGCTAAAAATGAGCATTCGAAGGCGGAATGGGAAGTCGGGGATTGACGAGGGTTTCGGGCGTGTGAGGCTACCGGATGAAAAGACGCAATCGAAGAAATATCGATTGAAGAAGAAACATGCCGCTAGAGCCTGTGTTATAATACCACTGCTGGTGCTCATCCTCTTGTAAGTGCCTGTCAGACATTAGCTTCCGCCGGTTCCGGTGCGAGATATCCTGTCAGCCTCTCATTCGACAGCCACTCGGCATTTGTGCAGCTGTCATCCTGTCATGTTCTCCAGGAAGAAGCATCAGTATGCTGACTATCTTAGTGGTGTCCTACACATTGTTAATGTGTTCCTGGGCTACGTGCCTACCTTCTTGGATGATCACATAGTCTCTACGTTTGACTGGAGCCAACACGACAAGTCGGATCTGTTGGACGTCACGCGCGACGTTACTCCGGTCCAATGCCACTCGCATAATGACTACTGGCGCAGGGTTCCGCTATACGACGCCCTACGTTGGGGTTGCACAGGCGTAGAAGCCGATGTCTGGCTATTCGACGAGGAGCTGTACGTCGGTCACAACACTAACGCCTTGACGCGTGATGGCACCTTCACGTCGATGTATGTCGATCCTCTGGTAAAGATGCTGGACCACAGAAACGAGTTCGGAGACTTTGCGACCACGTCCAGCGTCAAAAATGGCGTGTTCATCACTGAGCCTGCACAGACCTTAGTCCTGCTCGTGGATTTTAAGAACAACGGCCATGACATCTTCCCTGTAGTGTCGCAGCAGCTCACCGCGCTACGTGAGAAGGGCTACCTAACCTACTTCGATGGAAACACCACCATCGAGGGCGCCATCACCGTCGTTGCAACTGGTAATGCGCCTTTTGATCTCATCACTGCGAACTCTACCTACCGCGACATTTTCTTCGACGCCCCTCTAGACAAGCTTGAGGAAGGCACTTCCGTTGGTCAGCGCGGCGGTCAAGGTACGGTCGGCACAACCCCTAGCTCGCACTTCGACAGCACGAACTCCTACTACGCCTCTGTCAACTTTGGTAAATCGATCGGTACGTTGTGGTTCGGTCGCATCACGGAGGCCCAGGTCCTCAAAATCCGAGCGCAAATCAAGAGTGCAAAAGAGAGGGGCTTACAGGCGAGGTACTGGAGCGCGCCCAAGTTTCCGATTGGACTTCGGAACAGAGTATGGAAGCTGCTTGTTGAAGAGGGTGTCGGATATCTGAATGGAGATGACCTGCAGGGTATGACAAGGTTAGATTGGGGTGCCAAGCGACACTGGGGCTTGATTGTTTGATTGACAGTGTCGTGAAAGAAGAAGATGGGACGAGAGTGGAGATGATGACATGATTTTATGTGGCATGTACGGCGTTACAAGGGAATCCTTTTTATGTTTGCAACATCTTAGCTTTTGATGGAATATGCTGAAGATACCCGATAGATGAGACAACAATACCATCTTTCTTATACATCGGATAATCATACGTGTGTGTTTATTTGACCGAATGATGAGAGCGTAATCAAGGAGTCATATATACGTATCCAACAAAAACCAACAGAGTAGTGAAGTCGTCAACATCAACAAGGAAGCTGCTTTTTTCGCTTCACAGCAACGCCAATAGCGCCATACAGTCTATACCCAGCAAGAAGTCTCGCCACTCCGTCATTTCTGGCATCTAAAACATACTCCAGCCCTTCTTCCTTCGCTCATCCCTCTCATATCTGTCATCTCGGCCGCGTCCCATCATGCGCTTCTCTCTTTGTTCTAGTTGACGCAGACCCTCCATCTCCTTGAGCACATGTTCGAGGAGATCCTTGCGACGCACCACATCAAGATGACGCTTGATCTTGGGATCTTCCTTGGCGAAACGGTCGATTTCTTCTTGGGAGAGGCCGCGACCTAGACGGGCATCGAGCTCACGTGGGAACTATAATATCGTCAACAATGGTTGTGTGAGCAAGGGCTAAGATTATTGCTTACAATGTAGTAGAACTTGCTTAAGAGCTCAGCGTCGAGGAAAAGGTCAGCAGTCGTCGTGAGCTTATCAGCAACAGCATCGAGGAAGACTTCTGGGCAGTGGTATTTGTTCTTCTTGGTGGCGCATTGCTTGCTCTTGATAGCCATGAGGCGCAGCTTGAGCACGTCGATACGATCGCGGAGGAAGACTGCTTCTCGACCTGTGATTTTGTCAGTTTCGAATACAAACAAGCTATTGCTACAGATAAGATAGACATACCCTTGGCAAGAAGTGCGGAGCTGAAGCCACCAGCACCACCGACTCCGTCGCCTTCCAGGACAACTTGTCCGCCGCGTACGCGATCGATAAATGACATTACGTCCCGGACCCTCTTGCGGCCACCGACCTGTTCTTCGAGCTGCTTAACGGCGGCTTCAACAGTCTTTAGTTCATCCTTGAGCACGGCAGTGACGTTCTCCCGGCCCTTTGCCCACTCATTGTCCTCAACTTCGATGCGATATTTGTAGGGCTTGATGCAGATTTCCAACTCATCAGAGATGTCGTAGGAAAGATCTTTAAGGATGGAGGTTGAAGCATCAGTGATGGCTTGTCGGGCGAATGGATGAGCTGCGAAGCGAGAGTTCGTGATGAGGCGATCGATGTGTGCCTGGAGTGCGCTTGCGACAACGTTCGTTGCCAGGCGTCCAACACCGGCCTTGGTGAGCGCAGCGCTCGAGCTATCGAGCTTGATTTGCCAAATTTGGTCTTCCCCATCAATATCGGCTTTGGCCAAATTTGTAAGAGGATCAGTCTCGGGGAAGGGAACGCTGAGATCATCGAAAGGCCTGTTCCAGTAGCGTTGTGCAAGCAAATTAAGCACTTGCTGGTCAAGCTCATGCTTCAGCAGATCGCGGACTTGCTGGCGACCGAACTGCTCAGTAAAACCACGGAAAGAGTGCTTGAAAGCATCTAATGATTCTGCCAGGTATGACTCTGCGCTGATAGGTCGCTCGTTGTACTGAACCTTGAACTCGTAACGTGCATCTTCGAGCTCCCTCTGGATAGCCTCGCTTGTTGTCTTGAGGCTGCCAGCCATTGTCTGCTCGAGCACGTGCATGAGCTTCTTCTTAAGGTTCTGAGTGCCAACGGCGAGCTCTGATCCTTCCGAGAACTCGGGATGCGAGCCGAAGTATGCCTTTTCGTTCTTCGTAATCGCGTTCGTGATGTTGCCGTTGCCGCGACTGAAGAGCTTGGAACCACCAGCGCCGGCTGGCACTCGGCAAACAACACCGACGTATCCTAAACGCAAAGCATACTTTTGATCGCTGAGCAGACTGGCACCACGTTCAGCATCTACAAGGTCCATCTTTGTAATGACACCAATGGTCCTCTCGCCCCGGGGGTCCATCCTGCGAGACGCTCGCAGTGCGGTGCTGTTGGCCAAATCCACGTCAGCTGCCGAGATGGCGAGAATGACGTTGGGTGCCTTGATGTATTTCTCGCACAGCTGCGATATTTTCTCCTTCAGCTGTGGGGGCTGGTCTCGACCAACGACTTGGATGTAGCCGGGCAGATCGATCAGGGAGAGATCAGGAACGTTGGGAGAGTAGACTCGTAATTGGATAGGGTCGTCAGACACACAGTCGCTCGCCGGCACAGCGAGGTTCAGGTCTGTCAGTGTCTTCTGTACCTGACTGAAGTCTGTGACCTTTCCAAGACCGAGGGCAGGGAATTCGCAGTACTCAGCGTGCGCCTCTGGCGTATTGACAAGTGTGAGCTCGATAGGTCGTCGTGTGACCATGTTGTGTCCCTTTGGCAAAAATTCGTGGCCGACGATGGCTTCCAAGACCGAACTCTTTCCAGACGACTGTGATCCGATAACGACGATAGACGGCAGTGTGAGGGAGTCAGACTGTCCTACCGTCTGTAGAAGCCCGCGGATCTCGATCATCTTCTTAGTGAGCATCATCATCTGGTCGTCTCTTGCAATCTTCTCCGCCTGCGGCCTGTCCTCGTCGTCTTCCTGAGAATAGCCAAACGCTGCTGCTGTTGACGTACCGGCAGCAGCAGTGCGAGCACCCCCTTGCTTGGGGTTCTCTGGCCCTCTCCCACCGCCGTTACCGTTGTCGCCTCCTGCACCACCAGATTCGTCCTTGGCAAGCAATCGCTGTAGCCATTCTGGTGCCTTTACGCCCTCAAATTCATCCTTGGTCGACTTGAACCCTTTTTCTAGCTGGTCGAAGAAGCCGTTTGCCGTGCGGAGGGCCCCGCCAGCAATTTCGGTCGCGCCGTTTTTGGTTCGGTGGAAGAGATCGAGTGCGAATGTTCCCGCCTCTGTTTGATGTCAGCTTTCCGATGCAGATGGTCCTTCCTGTATACGTACGGCCGGCTTGGTACTGGATGTAGGAAACCCCTGCGACGACAGCCCCTCCAGCAGCCGCACCCACGGTCGCGAACTTGCCCACCAGCTTTGGTATCACCCTGGCAAAAGAGATGGACCGTGTGGCGGGGATGTTGTGCAGCGCGTAGCTACCGAGCGGCCATGGTCGTCGCTTCACCAGCCGCAAGCCGGCTTCATTGCGGAGGAGTCCACCGGCAGGGAGGGAATGCGTCGTGTAGAAGCGTGGAGTGAGCAGCGGTGAACGGCGTGCGATGGTGGAAAGGCGGCCCGCGACGAGCCTGCCGCTCATATTGACGACAAAAAGACCACGTGAGGTCTTTGGTATAGCATAGGATCAGACAGGCTAGGTGGTTGCGAAGGTTATACGAGCGTTCGAGGTGCGGCTATGCACGTCACACATCGACTTTTGGTACGCGGTTGGCGGCCATGGCCCAAGCACCTCGGCGTGGGGCTGCAAGTACATGGACAACACATGCAACACGACAGCATCGAGACACGACATGTGACAAATTTTCTCGTCGACAGATCTACCTGGACCCGGGTATCAATGCTCCATAGCCTCACTTTAGACACAGAATCGCCCTTTCCCCAAATGCATCTAGCAGCGATCCTTCTTCCTTGATCATATCCCTTAACCAGTTCCGTGATCCTTCCACTTCCCTGCTTGCGAACTTGACCAGAACAAAACCCCTCACGTTTGCAGCACTCCATACCAGGCCATCACTCCCCTCTCGCTGTTGCCTCTCGTATCGCCTCTGCTCGTGTGCTTGAAGCTCAGGCTGCACGACGTCGCCCCAGTTTCTTCCTCCAATACGCGGTAGTGCCTCGAACTCGTCCAGAAAGAATTTGGCTACTGACGAGAAGATTGGACCGCGAATGATCAAAGTCCCAAAAACGGAGTAGTTATCCATACGAGAGGCGAGTGGCATTCTGGTCTTGCCATGCTTGTTCAGAATGAGATTGTCTCGTAGAAGTAGTCTTTTCTTCCCTGCATCACCTACAGTCCACACCTCGTTCCGACTCTTATATTCATATATATCCCAATTTTCTCCTCGTGCTGAACGGCCACTCGTCACCCAATCGCAAACGCACAAGTTACCCTGCTCTTTCTCCAAGTGATAGACTTGAGACTGGGAGAACGCTGTGTGTGCAAAAGGTTGCACAGGATCCGGGAGATAGACTAACGCAGAATCCTGCTTGAGGTATGTGTTCATATGCTGTCGGGAGACTAGGTCTGGACTTGGGGTTTTGAAGATCTTAGTCGAACCTTGGGTCAACAGTATCAGCCGTGTACTACTGTCTAGTTTGACGTCCAAATCTATGCTATCTCCAGCAACAATTCCTCCACCATAAGTCAACAGGAAGACTGTGTGAATGAGGCAAGGTACTCCTGTTGTTGTATTGCGGTCCACTTCTCTGTCATAGTTGGGTGGTGCTAACGGATCTGGCGCAACTAGCTTAAGGGGATACTGGTAGGATACAGTTCGAAGGACAGGTTTATCCGGAGGAAGTATCTCGAGGACGATGGATCCATGGCCGGGTTTCGATGTTGATGTACCGAAGGGAGAGACGAAGAACATGACGGAGTGCTATCGGAGCTTGAAAATGTTCATCTTCTACAATTTCTGGCTCTGAATATATACAGTGGTCTACCAAAACGGCGATGTTATGAATGCTGCGGAGCCATAGGTAGCGCGGACATAGATGCGCTTAACTGAACAGTAGTTCTCTTCGTTGAAGACGTGGACGACAGCTATCAGATAAGTGCACTTACCATATCAATTAGCGTGAGCGCGGGCCGCGTTGCCAAGACCCGACGCGGGGCAAGATTCTTTCTCTCTTAGGCGCCTTTTTGCAGCTCCCAACCCCGCTAAGCAGCCAGAGTATCGACCGATTCGACAGCAATCTTTTTTTGCACGCGTTCGAAACCCGCCATCAACAGCTTGCATCATCTACCGCAAGAGCGCGTTAGAATTTTTGCTACATTCGATACCAACTTTCGCGATCCAAGGCATTCCCAGTACCAGCTGCAGCCACTCACATCTCGATCTCACCCTAGCATCTTCCACAGTGCGCGTTCGAATCGCCGCCTCGCCACTTTTTGACATGCCTTAAGCGCGTTTCCTTGTATTCGCATCACGCTGCCCGAGTTGAAAGGGGACGGGTGAGAGCACCATGGCGACGGGCTACGACAAGCTGCTGGAATTTCTGCTGTCAGAAATTGCACTCCGAGGCGTACAAGGTATGCATGACTCGTTGCACGTGTAGTTGTTGCTTCCATCCGCGCACTGGCCCTTTCGAGCTACTCGACGTTGTCAATTTCCATGAGCTACAACGTAATTTGGCTGGGAAGTGAGATTGTTGCGCTCCCGTCATCTTGGCCGTTGCGCTGCTCATAGCGTCGCTTTTTCGAAATCAATCTACCACTTCTTGGGTACTAACGCGTCTTCAGGTGCTAGCAGCGCAGACTTTCGTCACTTTATTGATGTCTTCTACAAACAGGCCGTCGACAATGATGAGCCTGCAACCAGCAGGAATGGCCAAAGGGATGCTCCATCAACCGGGCTTGGCCGCGCGTTCTATGAGCGCCTATGGCAATGGCTCACTGATCATTCCGATATTCGCATAGTCTACCAGCAGGAGGTTCGTCAGTTCACTCTTTCCGAATTCGAAGCGGCTGAGCTACATGAGACCGGTACGATCGGAGAGACGCATTCAACAAACCTGAACCAGTCGCCCACCAATACAATCAAGGGGATAGTGCGGCCTTCTAAAGCGCTATGTGGTCTAAAAGACTCTCTACGCCAACGCATCCTCGAAGACGGATACGACCAGAAAGAACTTGTGACTCTGCCGTCTGATACTCTAGCTCACATGCCCATATCAAGACCAATTCGCAACCTACCAAGCGAAGCGTCTCGCACCACGGAAGCCTTCGATGAACCCGACTCTAGTATCACTGCCCCTCGCTTGTATGCCAGCCAAAGCAGAGTTTGGCAGGCGCTTACAGGTCACGGTATTGATTTGAAGAAGGTTCCCAGCATGGAATTCGTATTGCTTTCTCTCATTGCTGCTCGTGGAGCGGCTGGTATCACACAACCTGAATTGATCAACATCAGCGGGCAAGACAAGAGGTCTGTCCCTAAACGAACAGACGAGTTGGCTCGCAAGAACTACATCGCCAAGATTTCTGTTCAGTCAAACAAGATGCGCACTAGTCTCTGCATCCATGCCAAGTTTGTTTCTCAGAACACGTTTATCAAGTCTAGTGCCATGGAAGACGTGTATCAAGAGGACGGTACATTTGTGGTTAGGAACTTCGCTCAACTGTTGTACAACGTTGTTGGTCAAGGTGGTATTGTACCCACGCGGTCAATCAGGGAAAAGCTCGTAAGTCTGTTGCCCTTATGCAATGGTGTAGCTTCTAACAGTGAGTAGGAGGTACCCATGTCTCGATGGAACAAACGAGCTACGCAGGGCGCACTCATCCGACTCGATCAAAGCGGAATGATTAAGCGACGTAGAGTTCTCAAGAAGGCATCTTCCGACAAGTGGATTACTTGCATTCAGGTGCTGCGCGAACCCCAGGAGGAGGACCTCAAGAACCTTGGTTTTCGACGCGTAGCTGACCTTCCGAATGACTCGGTCGACGAGCTTCCAGATGAAGATATTAATGGCGAGTCGCTGTTGAAGGATCTCGATGCAGATATGCCAGATGACGCAGACGCCAATGTGGACAACCATGTCAATGCTAAGCCGGTTGCCAATAATGCTGATAGCGTTCCTCCTCAGTGGATACCCGACCGCTTTCTTCCTAACATCATCTTCAATGCCACGGCTCTGGGCGGTGCTCAGGGATGGGACGCTGAGGCTCTGCGCAATCGGATCGTTGGCCCTTTCTGGAGGCGCCCGATCGAGTCATATTTAGTTCGTGTGACATGCGACTGGGAGAAGACACAACCTATTCATCTACGACATCTAGCAGTCATTCGAGATGCGGGTACTACCAAGCCCAAAAAGTATATTCATTACCTCTACCGCACATACGAAAATTTTCAAAAAGCTGTCGAGGCGAAGATAGCTGTCTGGGAGGGTGTTATGGTGCCTCAAGAACCTGGTCAGAGTTCGGATAACGAGCTTGTCCTGGATGCGTGGGGGTTTCCAACTGTCAGTGCGGAAGATTTGGTTCGGGAGACCGGTTCGGCAACACTATCTGAGGCGGGGTCAGCCCTCGTGAAAACGCGGGAGAATGGCCCACGATGGGACAACGCAGTGGCGGAGGAGGCCGGCTACAAGAAACTCGCAACGTCCATTCTGAAGGTCAAAACACCAGGCCGAATCAAGAAACAGAAAGTCACCAAAGAGAAGCCCGTTCGGACGTCGAAAGCCCCCAAAGCTTCTAGGAAACGCCCGACTATCATGCTAACACCTGAGGAGAAGACATCGCTAGGGCTTGATGGTGATGCCCGGTTGAGCAAAAGCGTCCAGGCCCAAATCCTCGCCCATCGTCAGAAAACAGGTGACCCGTTTTCTCTGCCTGATGCGATTGTGGATAATCGAGCAAAGCGTCAACTACCTCAGCCACTGCTGACAACAGAGGAGCGGTTGGCACTAGGATTGGCAGCCAAAGGGCGCTTGGGTATCGCGACAGAGAACGAGATTCGGGCAAAACGTGGACTACCCCAGCTAGTGAAAAAGGAGAAGAAGCAAGTGACAAAAGCCACGAGCGAACCTACTGTCCTCAGCAAGTCGCAGAGGATAGCTCTGGGCTGGACAGATCATGGTCGGTTACCGCAAGCGATCATAGAAGGCTTACGCCAAGAGCGCGAAGATGGTATCTCCGTGAAAGATTCAAAAGTCATTGCGAGCTGGGACACAGAAATGAAGCGCAGGAAAGAGGAAAGTGACAAGAAAAAGGGCGCTAAACCCATCCCGAAGCAGACCAACCTAACAGAGGATCACGATGTGTCTATGGAGAATCCGGACGCTGAATATACGCCTAATCCTGCCGCTGTGGAACCCGAGGCTGAGATTCTGTCGTCCAATATCATCACAGGGAAGCGAAGGGCGGAAGACTCTGTCATCACTCCAAAGATGTCAAAGAGGCGACGTAACAGAGACACTGTACCATACAGGTCAACCTCAAGATCTATGACATCAATGTCTCCCTCGCCCACTGATGCAACAAGTCCACTGGAAGACGGTACTTCAGTGGCCTGTCCAGATGAAAGCCGTACCGATGATACAAGCCAATCGACTTCGGCGCAAGCCATTCAACCTGTCCTGGCAACACCTTCGCCAGTAAGAGATTTTATCTTCCCAAGCGTAGAAGCCAAACAGTCTCCAAAACATGTAACGACGAGGATATATGTTCAACCCGATACCTCGAAATTGGATGCCTATGCTCGAATAGCCTTCGATCAGTACGAGAAGCGTCGCGGCCCAGGTCTCTTTCTCAATCCTTATATGAAGCAGAAGGTTGCTCGAGGCCGACCACGCAAGGCTCTAATGGCCACCTTCAAGCTACCGCATCTAGCAGACTTTGAATGGTTTACATTGGAGTCGGTTCAGGAGCAGGCCGTAGACCGAATTGACCCTACTGCTACTTCTGAAGCTGGGGGCATCGTCATTGATCAGCAGAATGATAACGTGGTCGAACCGCATCGAGAACTTCCAGTCGGGATATCACCCGAGGCACACACGCAGGTGCATTCACTGGTCAACTCGGAGGTTTCTGGTTCACGACAAACGCCTTTCGCTGAAAGAAGGTCACGATCCTCAGTGCAACCCCAGTCACCGAGTGTCATAGAGTCACAGGATATTGTTGTGGATCGCGAAGTGTCATCTCTCCCTACCAAAAGCTCAACTTTGTCGGAATGTGGAGCATCGCAAGTCGGCAACGAGGTTAGTAGGGCAGAAGCATTATCGTCCGTACCCGAATCCACTATTGCTGAAGACAGGGACGCCAAGCCGACAACAACTGCAAACGACACGATCGTTGAAGAGCAGGTCAACGCTGTTTCTGAAGTTGCACTGAGGCGGTCACCACCGAAAGTCTCACCAACACCACGCATGGTAGGCGGCTGGGCTCCCATCAACGCGACTGAGCGCTCCCGCACGACACCTTATCAGAGCCCTTATGCTGCCATTGTAGGCTCAGAAGCTCGTCCATCACCAGATACTCCGACTAGTACCCAGATTGGTGAAGAACCCACCCTCAGCACCGCCGAACCGGCACTTCCTACTCCTGGGACCGAAACCGGCACTTCCCCTCCCGATGCCATTCATAGCTTCATTGTAGAGACTCCAGCACCTAGTGTTCCAGGCACCAAGCCCAGGAAAGCTCAAACCGGTGGTATAACAGGCACTCAGCGCGCGCTGAGGCAAAAACTTATCGAGAAGATCATCGACACATGCCATGGTGTTTTCCCTGGTGGTGGTGAGATGTCAAGACCATTTCTTACGCTTTGGAAAAAAACGTACCCAAATATCGCAGAGCCTTCAATTAGCACTATTACCGAGACACTGAGGAATATGTCAGCAGACCCGCGATTCAGGCTGAAACATTGGACTTTTGCTTCGCAGCACAAGAACATGCCAGGTACTGCGACCAGAAGGATGTACACACGGGCACATCTGAACGAGAGAAGTCCTGAAGTCCTCAAGTTGGCGCACAACATGGCGCAATATTCCCAGCAAAAAGAAAACGTTCACCGTGTGTCAGAGAAGTCACTCTTGTATTACCCAGAGGAGATCCGCGATCTGATCGGCGAGGTTGTATCATACCAACCAATCCAAGCTGCTCCCAAGGATGAGAGCATCATTCTCAATCAGCTAAATCCTGAGCTAGAAAAGCAAATCACTGAAGCCAAGCTTCGAAAGCGCAGCATATGGCAGAAACAGAAAAGGCTGGAGGCCAAGGCTCGCAAGACCCAGAACGCTCAGGTCGAACAAGTATCTTCTAAGCAGATTCGAGACAGTAGCGGTGGGCTGCATACAAAGCGGGCGCGACTTGCTAGTTTAAATGATAAGAGCAAGAAGCTACGTCGTGCTCCTCTGTATGCTGCCAGCATGGGAGCTTTTGACGAAGACTCCGACGACGTGGCAGATGATGAACCTGCCGCCAAATCTGGACAGATCTCGCTCATCTGGACTCGACCCATCGTCGCGCCTGTTCCGGAACGCGAGCAACTTTCCGATGATGAGCCGCCTGAAGACGATGAGAGCGATGAAGAAGTAACTGACTGGGTCGCGCAACAGGCGCAAAGCAACGCTGTAGATGAACAGATCCCGCTGGATGTAACTCAGTCCATCGTCGAAGAATCTTCCAACAATGCGACTGCTGCGGAGCCTGATTCTGCCAATGTTGGAAACTCTGGTCCCCTGGCCTCTGATGGGAAGTCTGCGGACGAATCTGCTGCCGTAGAGAAGGGCAAGAAGCGAGTACGGATCATAGCTCCGCGCGACCAGTCATCCAGGAAGAGAACCCGTATCAACCCAGCAACATCTACAACAACGCAAGATGTGGAATCTACCTATCACCCTGGTACGGATGATGATGCACGATCTGCTTCGGAGATAGACGACGAGTCTGAGGGCAGCGACAACGCTGTACATTCCAACACGAAGAAGCGAAGGATGAGAAACTTCCATGGACGGCAACGAGGCAAGCCGGGTCCTCCTCCAACCTTATTGGAACGCCTCACTGGTCTAACTGGTGATCCAAACGATCCAATATACCAGCCCCCGCAGCGTGTACCTAGACCTGAAAAATCACCTCGGTCATGGAGCGAGCGGAAGAGGATACGCATCAACAGGTTCAAGAAGGAACGGCAGTATACTCAGGCTACGGACTCGCTGGATGATTTCAAAAAGCTCTTCTATACTTTCATCGTTGTTTCTTCTCTATCCGGAGAGGACGGGCAGATTGACTGGAGACTTTTTAAGAGGATATACGACAGTAACAGATTCTTCGATTTGGCGAAGACCAAGAAGCTTTGGGACTGGATGCAGAAGCACATGTCTGAGCAGGTTTTTGAGCTTACCACTGCCTTCCAGTCGCTTTATCTTGAAGCTTACGAATCTGGCAAAGTCGCAGCTATTGAGAATCCTGAGACGCACGATTGGACGGGTCTGGTACGATGGGCCATGCGAAAGTGTGCCTACCCAGATCTTCCTCTCCCCGTCTTGAGGCAAGCACTGCAACAGTTCACTGTTGATGAGTCAAAATACGAGATATTAGATCGTGTGCTATGGTACAAAGCTGCGACAGCAGATCGAACGAGGACAATGCTTCAGCTACAACAATCCTTTACTGCTCCACTCCATCGATCGCGTGAGGCGATCTGGTCACCTGATGATAAGCTTCTCAAGGCACGATCATGGATTCGCGCGAACACAGCTACGCCGCAGGCGCTTTATGATGCGAACCTGGCACACGAGAAGTTCAAAGACATTGGTGAGACTGTGTTGGTCAATGTTGTGGGTGATCTCGTGGACAAGCAGCATCTCAGGATGCGCAAGCTCAAGCGCCTCCTACCCGGCCGCAACTATAATTTCACGCAAGCCTTGGCAAAGAAGTACACACGTTTGTTCCAGCTCGACGACTTCATGAACGCCGTTAAGATCAAGAAAAAGATGGACGCTGCGTTTGCAGACGATGATCCAGGACGGAGATTTTACAACATGTCACGCTGCGAAGAAGATGGCGCTTTTGCAGCAATCATGACCATGGTAAACGAGGGGACAGTTAAGCTAGCTCCTCAGCTACCACCTGTCAACAACGAATTCGACGCCTCGCTCCCAAAGCTGTCTGTTTGGGGCTTTTGCGAAGGCGGCTACAACCACCGAGCTATAGACAGAAGCCGTTTGTTCTGGGACATTCATGTCGTGCCGACAGCAGACTACAAGTTTGGTAACCCACTGCAGCCGTTGTCCACTCCGCTCCCGCCTATGCAGGACGAGCCTGCGGTCTGGCGGGCTCTACCTGAGCCGCCTCTTCCTGGCAAACACGATGCTAGCGCACTGCTACCCATTTGGAGCAGTATTGACGGCCAATCCGTTACATGGCCGTGGTGGTACCGGGTTCTGAACTTGGTGCTACAGCCCTTAATCTTCTTAGCTGGCGCAACCGTTACCGATATTCACTCACATTGTCCTGAGCATACCACAGAGCTATTTGAGATTCAGCTTGTCTTAGACTGGCTTGAGTCCACCAAGGTAGTCACCAAGACGGTTGGCGGCGGTTACATTACCCTTCCCGGATTTTGGGCTGCATTCGGCGACCAGCTGCGTGATACGGAAGACGACTGGTTTGGCGAGCATGTCAAGCGTAAAGCGAAGAACCACGAGAAGCAGCGTTGGCGCGTCGATTACAACTTGAGGCACTCAACGTTACAAGCGCGTAAGGTAACAGGCGCTGACGCTGCCCCCGTCGAGGGAGAAGGCGATGCGAATGATCCGGAGGCTGGCGCCGTGGAGACGAGCACGAGTCGCGAGATTCTCAAGAACCCGAAACAACAGTACAGGATCATACACCAAGCCCTCAACTCTGAGCAATCTCAGGCAGAGGAGGACCGGTCAGAAACCATACCTCCTTCCGGCTCTGCGACTCCACAAACCGAGCAAGTACCAACTCCAGACCCGACAGTAAGCAAATCTCACACGCCCGAGGCCACGGGTGCGCCCATTGATAACGTGGAGATGGCGGACGCAGACGTGGATGCTGAAGGCGAGGAGGACATTGATGCCGAAGGCGAGATCGACGATGACATATATTGAGCAGGTGCGTCCGCACGCGTGATGGGTGATGCGCACGGGGCGGTATGGCAGATAATGGTGAGGTTGTTTGTTTTCCCAAAAGTTTGTCTTTTTACATGCATAGCGAGGCGCGTATTGTGGAATGATACCACGATCTGAGAAAAGGCTGCAATGCCAAAGATCCTGTACAATAGTCAGACAAGTACGAGTAATGCGTAAAGCGGTGCTATCGATGGGGGATCTCTTAGAGGCGTAGTCTGAATGTGCAAGGTGATGACGTGCACGCAATACGTTCCATGGATATGCGACATTTCTACTCAGCAGCGGATCGCATATGTTACTAACACAGAGGGTAGCTATAGACGTTATTATACATATCCGCATACAAGTATGAGCCTATGATCAAAGAGCGAAACACTATCAGGACTTGGGAGAATTCCGAACAAGAGCCAATGCGGTGCTATATAGTGCTTTTCTCCTTCGTCTTCTTCTTTCGCCCATCAAACGCTTCGCAAATAAGTTCGTTCCTGTTCAGACTCAACCCAACACGTCAACAGACATGAGCTTCTTAGCATGTATGACTCTCTCCTGTTATTTGTATATGCCCATTACTAGACCTACCATGGATCATTCCCTCATGATGTCAACTTAACGCAATACCTACCAATGTCGAATATTGTGTTTTTAGACATGATCGAGACTCAAATATGGTTTACGCTAGACTAGCGTATTTTGCGTGACACGCCTTCTCTCCATCCAGCACAGCCTCGCAACTCGACTTCCATCAACTACATCGTATTACATTACATTGGGCTGCAAGTCACTATGGCCTCAGTCTGCTTACATACGTATAAGCAGGCGACAGTACCACTTCTTGCCTGAACAGGCAGTAGCAAACGTCACGATGACCGGAAGTCTATATGCGGTAAGTTTAACGAATGATTATGTCTTTTAATCTACATTCTATCTACATCTACAGTATCGAATGTTCTTCAACCGCGGCTCTTGTTGATGCTCGCCGCCTTCTCACCAATAGCATACATTGTTGATTGAATGTGTTGAGAGGGGATGAGAGGCATAATAGAGGCATCAATGATGGACAGGTTCTCGACGCCATAGAAGAGAAGCTTATCAGAAACACAGCCACCCATCTCTTCCGGCATCATAGGGCAGCTGCAAGAAGGATGCGCGAGCGACGGTGTAATAGCTTGCGACTGAATCGAAACATTAATAATGTCTTCATTGCTTGTGTACTGAGGGCCTGGCGCAAGCTCTACAGGCGAAAACTTCGCAAGCTCTGGACGAGCCCAGACCTGTCGAATCCAGCGCACGGAAGATGCGAGAATAGCCTTGTCGAGGGGATTGCTCATAGCGTTGTACAGGATGACTGGCGGACCTTGGGGATTGGCAGGGTTGATCATAATTGTGCCACGAGAAACCGGCTTCTCAAGAGCGACGAGCTCGTACGAACCAGATGCTGGGATCGCGTATTCCGTCATACCAGCCTCGGGGTTCTGATACAGACCAGCGAGAATCTTCCGCTGAGCGCGAACACCCTTCAGCAGCTTCTTGTTGTTCTTGTAGATGGAAGGCAGATATGCATCATCTTTCTGACCCGTCAGTTGCTTGGCAAGGCTTCGGTACCTCTTAGGATCAATTTTGGGAAGTGGGATAAAAGCCAGACTGTTGCCTCGTGCCAGTGTCAATGGTCCTGTCCTGTTTGCGCGGTATTCTGCCCACGCTGAAGCGTTGAAGGCAGGATCGGTATCCAGAGAAGTCGGGTTGGGTGTGCTCATATTGGAAATGTTGAATACGACACCCATATACGGGTGGTCCTGGAAGTTTGAACCAACAGCGTCGTTCTCAAGCTTCACGGGAATACCGGCAGCCTGAAGGACAGACTTTGGTCCGATACCACTAACTTGGAGAAGCTTCGGGGTGTTGAATGCACCCGCAGCCAGAATAACTTCTTTCTTCGCATAAACGACTGAGGTCGTGTTCGTCTTCTTATTGGTAATCTTGACACCCTTCGCAGTGAGTTTCCTACCGCTGTCGAACACGAGCTCCGTGGCAAGTGTATCCAGAAGAACATTCAAGTTCGAGCGAGTCGAAACAGGTTCATAGTAAGAGTTACGAGCGTGTGATCTTTCGCCAGTCTCAGGGTTCATTGTGTTGGCCCACCATGACGCGCCATACGCATCTCCGTTGTTACCGTCGAGTTGCATTTTCGCGCCCGCACCCTGGAAGGCTTTGAAGTAGTCCTTGGTGTCGGGATACTGGAAGTCTGAGATACCGATCTTCAAAGGACCGTTCCCGTAACTGATAGTGTACGTTAGCGAGGCTGGAGCATTGAAAAGAATACGCTAACTTACGCCGTAGGATCCCAGGTTATGTTGAACTCTGCTGCTACATCTGCCGGTGGTGGGATGAACGTTGTGCTCTTCTTGTAGAAGGGGTACATGCCACTCCAACCCCAGCCCTTGTTTCCTAGCGCCTCCCACGCATCGAAGTCGGCAATTGAACCGCGATCATACGCCATGCCGTTCACGATAGAACCACCACCAAGTACCTGCGCTGCGAGACCAGCATATGTGAGATTAGCGAGGAAAGGCTCTGGTTCGGCAACGAAACTCCAAAAGAGTGTTGTGTTGATTGGATAAGTGGCGGCGTAGGGCAAGCGGATGTTCATGTTGTCATCAGCGCCGCCAGCTTCGATGACGAGAACACTCTCTATGAAATAAGTCAGCATTACTGAAGCTCTTGGAAGCTGTCACTGAGTTCGAAGGTAACCGCTCAACCGAGCTTTCGGCAACCTCCAATACGATGAGTGACTTACTCTTCTTGTCTTCAGAAAGACGATTTGCAGCTACAAGCCCAGAAATGCCGCCACCAACGATCACATAGTCGTATGTGTTCTTGCCAGCACGTTTGTGCACTTGAGGGACATGGCTGGGAAGAGCATTGGCAGCGCCTAGCAAGGCGACTACTGCTACAGTCCGTGGAAACATTGCGAAGAAACGTTCCGGGAATTAGGACAAGCGAGGGACGATGTCAAATGACAGTGGAGTGTAGCCATCTTCGCTGAAGTCTCGTGGGCTTATAAGAGAATCTAGGGAGCAAAGATGGCGAGCATCTGCCGTCCTTCCAGTCCCTCGATATGCACGAGTCGTGTGTATACATCAAAGAGTCGCCGCAACGTCCCTTGCAGATGTCGGTATCAAAGCTCCGGCGATAGGCACCAGAATATGAATTCTGGCCACGCGAGAGATCGATAGCCGCGCCACCTTTTCTGCAAAATAGCATGAGCGAGGCCGGTAGACGATGATGAGTTCGCGAGATTGACCGATATGGGTGGCTTCCGGATCCCGTAATGCCTTCCCCCCGCGGACGCCAGCTGCCGTCCCGCCAACCCTATATTACACCGTCGTCCTCTCACTCCAACTTTGTTCAAATCGCAATACACATGGAGAAAACGAGCTTAGATTTGATGTCTGAGAGGACATGTCCATCTAGAGATCTGGCATGGTAAGCTCAGACGTGAAGAGGAAAAATCCATAACATTAACAACGGCTAGCATTCTGAAGGATCCGTTTCCAGTGCGCACCATACGCTAACTACCAGTATGTTGGATATCCGAACACACTCGCCGTACAGGTTTTCATTGGAGGATCGAGGTACTTGCTCCTTCTCTTTCCGTGCGAAATTTGCGCATGAGCGGCGCAGCGTGCAGGATGCCGGAAATACATTGCGGCGTGGTTGCGCCGCATCGACCAACGCTTTCTACAGCGGCTCTTCAAGCAACGCCATGTACTTTCCATCTACCCGGTAATTCGAACCACAATTGTATAGCATGTGCTATCCTTTGAGATTGAAACATGCAATACGAAGTTGGGTAAGCTCACACCAACATAAGCAGGGTCTACAGGGACCCCCCCTACCCCTGTCGGGGGAGTGCGGGGGGAAGGGACGGGTTGGCTGACGGTCGAACATTGCCAGTTCGGCCTACCGCGTCCAATACTCGGCCCCACCGTAACTAGCGCAATGTAGTGGTACTTCAGATGTCACGATCCTTCGTCTCGGACTTATGTACGCTGCAGCAAGCATCGCTCGGGGACGGCTCAGCAAGATGCCATGATCTCTATTTCACATTACGTACAGAAGGGCGTGAACATGAAGCAGAGGACGTATTTGCTTGGATGACAATGCAAAAAGCGAGCAGATCACTAAGTTGACTTGACCACAATTTGTTTACCACCAGTCTCGAAGAAACGAACTGCATTCAAACCCCCACGGGCCTCACCATTATCGGTTGCTCGCTAACCTAGTCATTCAGGTCGCCTTCAAAAGCTCAGATACGATCTCGCTTGTACTTGTGAGAGATTGTCTCAATGCCACCTGGACGACTTTGTGATATGACCAGTAGGTAGCATTCTCCCAGTAGTCACAGGCGAGCCAAGAGATACCACTAGAAATACTCTACTATTTTTACAAGCCATATCCATGGCCATCTGACCCAAGGATTGTTGCAAGTCATGCTATATGCATATAAGCGATTGTCAAATGTTGCGATGGTCTATACTGTTGGTTTTGTGATGTATATCAGTAGCAATGACTTCAGGTGGATGTGAGCGAGGGTCAAGATGCCTGGAATAAATCCTACACGAATGCTGCGGAACGAGATCACCAGATCAAGCATCTGGACCGTGAAAACTTCCTGTTCATGTACGCGGCACAGTTTAATAAGATGTAAGGAGACATAGAACAACGTTCTTGCTATATCACTCAACCACTCACAACAAGCTCCACACGGCACACGATCTAGCGGACCGGGTCGCTAAAGGAATCAAACCACTTGTTCCGTTGCCGAAGTTATTGAAAGCTTAGACTCACAGAACGGCCTCGGGACGCATCCCGTTCGAGACGAGTGGCTGTCACATTGTTGGTGACTGAAGTACGGATGCCCTTGCAGTGGGCTAGTTGAGAACTACCCAGCACCTTGGAAAGCTTGCAGGCGCCAAACGAGCCGCATTCTTTATCAATCATATGTAGCAGTACTCGTGCCATCGAAGTTGGACTTTCTCGTCCTCCATTCACGAATGTTCTCCATCGATTAACTTCCAACATGGCGGATGCGAAGCAGCAAGTGTGGCCGAATCGTGGACTCGAGATCTTGGTCTCAAGTTACATACTCTCTTCACTCAGTATTTGTACTCTTGCTTGGAGGATCGTGTACGGTATCTGAACTAAGCGGAAGCTTTTAATATGCGATTATCTTCTGCTCATCACTGCCGTAAGTCGACGCACGCAATCCATCCCATTGCGAGAGTACTGACAACTATACCTCCAGTCGATGGACATAACCTCAGCGTACGTTCGCTGGAAGATAGTCCAATACGGTCAAGGACGTCACATGGAAGACCCCAGCATAACGCCAGGCGACTTCCTGAATTACAGCTACTATCTCTGGATTATCCAAATCGTCAACTTGATCGGCGTTGCAATTCTCAAATTTTCCATTTGCGCTTACCTACTTGCTCTCAAATTCTCGAGAGTGTACTTGGGGTTCGTATGGGCGAGTATCATTATGGTATACACTTTCAACCTACTCATTCCGATAATGAGTGTGTTCTGTTACACGCCATTTGAAGCGAATTGGAACAAAGCCATGCCTGGAAAGTGTTTCCTTTCAACGGGGGCTACGGGACTATCATATACACAGGTGAGCATTTAGTTCTCCTAATCTCGGGACGTAATTGCTAATATCAATCAGGCGGCTTCAAACATCATAACAGACATCGTATATGTGCTTGCCCCTATACTCTATCTTTCTACAATTCAGCTATCTCGACGGACACAGTGGGGTTTGCGGGTGGTTTTTTGTTTGGGTTTGGTGTATGCTACTCACCCCAGATATTCGTTCAGCGCGCTGACATCTCGCTAGGGTGACGACTTGCTCGATCGTAAAGGCGACTACACTTCCCGCTCTCCTCAAAACCAGAGATCCGTCATGGGAAAGCACTGATCTGGTGATTTGGTCCGGAGTCGAACTCTCCGTAGGCATTCTTATCGCCGCCCTACCGCCACTACGAAAACAGTTCGATTCGCTATTCCGACGTGTCATGCCTTCCACTTTCCTCAACAGCAGACCTAGAACACGTGCGGCCAGCGGCACAATACCACTCTACGAAGTCACCATAGGTAGTAAAACGACTCGTCGGAAAACTCGTATAGAGGGGGATGGAGATGATGACGGAGATAGTGAACGGCGAATATTGGGAGTACATGGCAAAGGCGAGATCACGAAGACAGTAGTGCACGAGGTGAAAAGCGAGGACAGAGACAGTATACAGGAACCGGATCGGACTTTTGAGTATAAATGAAGCCGATATGAAGCTAGGCAGATTTGCGAAATCGATCCAGGCGCCTTGATGGCAGCGTAGCCTCCGTGCATACTGATCGAGCTCCTATCCTTCCATTGCATATCATTGCACGACCCACGATGTCAAGCACGGCGAATAATCTCATATGTACTACTCCAAATATGCAGTGAAAACTGTAAGCGCGTATGTCGCTGGCGCGCGTGTCTTTTCGTAGGCAGCTCCGATGATTGCCGCACTCTTTAACGCAAATGCCTTCTGATTCATCACGAGCTTTCTCAAAGATGAATAATTTGCTTCAGGAGCTCAGCGCTTATCAGACTTGATGAACTCCTTCGTGATACTCGAAGGCAACGCACGATTCAGGATATCTGTACGCTCCTGACGTCATCGACATCGATACCAACACCTTCTCTTTCTATCTTTGCCCGCAAATGGGGACCCGGGAATTTAGAATGCCGACTAAACGTAGGCGTATTATTCATTATCTGCTCGTATTTAGCGCACACGACTAATCACTTGGTCTTGTCGCGGTTGTCATTGGTATACCGGGTCACCGAGATACCGTACAGCAGGCCGCGGACGCCGACACGGCACGCCTAACAGTATGCCTCCAAGGTAACATAAAATAACTCAACATCGGCTATGATAATGCGACAACTTTTCATATCATATCAAGTCACTCGAAAGACCACCACTTAACCCCCATAACCTGTCATGACTTCTCCAGTTCTCGTTTTCGGCCCCACTGGAGGGGTGGGTGGCGCTGCTGCCATTGAAGCACATAGGCGCGGTGCCACAGTCTATCTCGCTATGCGGGACACGAAGAAAGAATTGAAGGGAATTGAAGGAGACGGAAACAACTACGTCCGCGTTCAAGCTGATTTAGCCAAGCCCGAGACGATCAAACACGCCGTCGAGACGTCCGGTGCAAAGACAGCCTTTGTGTATGTCGTACATGAGATCCAGGACGGCATGCGACGCAGCTTCGAAGCGCTGAAGGAGTCCGGTATAACATATGTTGTACTCTTGTCTTCGTTCAAGGTCGAAGATCCCCTAACCTCGGATACCAACAAGAAGGACAAGATAGCCGCTTTCCACGCTGCGGCTGAAGGCGCACTGAGAGAGACGGGCATCACATACACGGCCGTACGACCTGGGTGGTTCAACACCAACATATTTTGGAACCTTGGAGACATTGAAAAGGGCGAAGTCGAGCTCCTCTATCCCAACGTAGTGTATGACTACCTCGCCCCTTCAGACATCGGCACGGTGTGTGGTGCACTTCTCACAGTGCCACGTTTTGAGAAGGAAGCGGGGCAGTCGATCTATTTGTGCGGTCCAAAGATTATGAACCAACGTGAAGGCTTTGGTGTTGTTAGCAAAGCATTGGGGAAGGAGATCAAGATCAAAGAGATTGACGAGGATAGGTATTTCGAGAAGTTTGGCTACATTCCCAGGCCGATACTCGACACGCTGGTGCAGGGGATGAGAGAAAGCAACGCGGGAAGCGACGCTTATAGTAAGATCTATGAGAAAGCCGTGGAAAATGTGAGGAAGTACACAGAACGGGAGCCGACACAGTTTGAAGAGTGGGTGAAGGAGAACAAGGCGTCATTTGCGTAGTTTGGATGTTAGTATCAGTCGACAGGAATACTCAATGACGTGCATGGCCATGAACAGGGCTAAAAGCAAAGTGATGGGCGCGGGTGTCAGCTATTAGTCAGTCCGAAAATAGTATCGCGCGCGTGCCCTGCATGACCTTCCCGAGGCGAGTTGACGCAGGGATCTGAGATCATCACTTAACTGCTGAAACCTAACAAGCGCCAGCTAAACTCCGTCATTCACTGCCACGACACAAACCCCACAGTCTCCCTGTTCTTCTTGCTCAAACCACCGAGACCTGTCAACTGAGAAATCGAAACATTACTATCGCAACGTCTAAACCCACCGGACCGGCGCCATGGCAGCGACAGTCCAAGTATCGCCGCCAGCGCCTCCACTACCGACGAAACACGTACCAAACGATGCGCATACGCCGACTTGTCCTTCGTGTGGCAGCAGTATAGATATGACAGAGCTCCAAGACGCGAGGCAAAGGATAGACGAGCTCGAGGCACAAATGGAGCGCTTAAAGGAGAAGGCAACCGCAGCTGGTATGCTCCCGTGGGCGCTAGCCGTCACCAGGCCAAACTAACAACCCACAGTGGACAGGTGCGCCGACTACGAAGACCAGATACGCAGCCTCCAAGCGACCCCCCACAACGCCCCTAGGCTGCCCCGTACCCAAACCTCGCAATCCGACATCGTCAACGCAACGTCTCGCCCCTCCGTCGACGCCGATCCCCCACGTCCCACAACGTCAAGCTCCACAAAGGCCTCCCGCTTCTCTTTCATCACAAGCCGCTTCCCGTCGCCCGCCAATGCGACATCTATGCCTCCGCCTCCGCCACCCAAAGAAGCATCCAGCGCTCCGCCCGTCGACTACACACTGCTGAATGAGCTCGAGCGCGAGCGTGCCCTACGCGCCAAGGCCGAAGCACGCGTACAGACGGTGGATTCGGAGATTGAAGAGCTGAGCGTTCAGCTCTTCAGTCAGGCAAACGAAATGGTTGCCGAAGAGAGACGGGCGAGAGCCAAGTTGGAAGAGAGGGTTGAGACTTTGGAACGCAGGGATAGGGAGAAGATGGGAAGGCTGGATCGTCTGGAGAAGGCTGTCAGCAGGGTGGAGAGAGTCAAGGCGCTGCTGGGCGACAAGGAAGACATGAAGAGACAGACGATCGACAGCGGGTTGCTATCACCGCCGGCTAGGAGGTAAAAACATGTGCCTTTGGTGGTGGTGCCAGTGGTGTCGTCATTGTTGTTGTTGTTGCTGTTGCTGTTATTGTTGTTCTTCCGTGTCATTTGCCATGATACCCATTTAGTTTTATCCTCTGCAGTTTAGCATAGCGTTCGGCGTGGCTGCTATCATCCATGGTATATTTTAGCGTCTGGCGTTGGTATCGGTATCTGGATAGGAGGAAGATTCTCTGACTCATGACCAATAATATCAGCTTGTTCTGGTTGTGGCATTAACCACTATAAGCCTAATATGATTTTGGTGGGCTCCGGTTCAGGACGTCGTAGTTTGGTCCACATGCTCTTGGTTCATATGAACATCGCATCTCTGGTCCGCCATACCTAGATTACTCGCAGCCTGAAACATGACATTGATTGGCAAACCTCTTTGGCTGACGTTGGACAGCATGCCTACTTCGTTGTAGCTTGCTACTATAGTTCTCATGATGTATACTGTGTCGCGTCTTAAAATGCCGACAACGACGCGCTGAACATGATTATGAGGACGTGAAAAGCGCAAGACTGAACAGTTCCGGGCGAGGCAGTATCATAATACCACGTTCAATAATCTGTTTGGGGTGCTATATGAGTTTATTGGGTACACACAATGCGTATCGGTGAACCAGCATCGAGGTCTTCGCTACCTAGGTATGCTCCTTCTGGCGTTTTTAGTGAGGATTGAGTAATGAGAAATGTTCTTACTTGCTGAGGTATACGGTTCTGGTTTTGCGCTTCAAGCCGACTGAGAAAGGTGGAGTTTTGGCTAGTTGTTTTCCCTTTTGCTACACCCGCACCTTGGTAGTCATGATTATGCGGTGGTTCGTCGCGTCGTCGGCCCCGTTTGTTCCTAAACTTGTTATCATCATGTTGAGAAGACTCATCAAGTGTTGTAGAGACCTACGGGGGCTTTCGTCGTATAAATTGAACCAGGTTCCCTCCTCTCCTTCTCTTTCCTTTCTTCAATAAATACCAATCTTACTCACACCAAGTCTAATATTGAATTTTCTTTGATACACCACCGAAAGCCCCAACACAACGACAACAACAACAACCACTACACATTCTTCATCACAAACACAAGAATAAAGTCAAGCACTTCACGTTCCGCCTTCGAGTAAGCTATACTAAGCCACTCGCAAACATCAAGCACATCCTGGTAGCCATCAAAATGGTTGCTAGATACCAAAAGATCAAGTATCCCAATCCTGGAGAAAGACAACATGGAGAATCTATGGCTGCACAACGGGACCTTCAAATTCGCAAGAAGAAGGACGAGGCCTACTCAAACCTGATCTGGGATTTTTGGCCAAACCAGCCCCCAGTTGGGGTCTACCGCAACCTTCGTGGAGACTTGCTGAAGATCGTCCAAATCGATACTGGTTTCATGCGTGAAGATTCGCCTGATCTCCAGGAGCAGCTGGAACCTGGCCACCTTTGGTTGCCAGCGGTAGTCTCTGGGCTCCCTGGAACGCAGTTTAACGAGGAGAGGGAATATTTCTTCGATGAGTTCAAATATATCTTGGTGGAGCCTTTGGAGATTGGTTTTAACAAGGTAGCGATAAATGGTGTGGTAGTGTACCAGCGTAAGCAGATACGCGTTGCTATGAACGCCGAAAAAAAGACCGTCTGGGAAGCCGTTGAGACGGATCAAATTGATCCGTCTCAAAAATGTTTCTTCGGGGCGCCAGATGGAGACCCCCAGGTAAATCCTACTTCGACTCTCCGGCCAAGTCGTACACCGAGTTCCGATTCTGCTGTCAGTCTACCCGTCACTCCTCCGTAGCAGCTCGATACCGTCAGGATGGTATCACCCTTTTTGTATCACCTTCCCGACCACCCTGCCTTAGGCGCTTCCGTCAGTGATAGCTTCAAGTCCTCATTCGACAACGATATCGCTGCCCTTAGCTTCAACGACGGCTTCCAGCATGAGCTTCACGACGACAAGTCCCACAACATGCCTGCCTACGCGAACAATAGTCCGTACAACAACTACGTACCTGCTCAGGGTTGTGGGCCGAATTGAGTTTTAGCAGCGAGGGTTGTCAGGCATAGGTTTCCTGTTCGCATGGATTCTACTAGTCAGGTTTCTTTTAGGCAATGTTCTTCGACTTGTATGCTACTTCTTAATAAACATATCATCCCAAATATAGTCAGCTTGTTCCACGCGTAATCTTTGGTGTGTTTACTTATCCTTGGAGTCTAACTACCCGTTGCGGGCGACTAATATCTCCAAAGACACAGTAGCCGATCATAGAAGCTCGTAGATATGAACGTCCGTTGGCCTTGACTGTTAAGGTCTGGTTGAGAGTCGCTGCCATAGTTCATGCTCTCATGCTCCTCGAACTTGGCCAGCACTTCAATTTGCCAATCCTTGGAAGCGCTCTTGGTAAGCCTTACGATCCTGGTGCCAGCATGCATACAACTGACAAGCAGTAGGATAGCCTCTGGCGGTGGCTCTGATCTCCACTTCTCTACGCCGTGATGCGCTGGCAGCTTGGGGTTTCGGTCCAACAGCTTTAGCCGCCATACGCCACCACCGAGATTGGCTTCCGCAAGAACCTGACGACGGCCAGAGATGGGTACATGAAGAAGCCGGATATGATCGTCGTAGCTGCCGGTCACTATCAAGCCACCCTCACTATCAAGATGCACTGGGAGGATAGCAGTGACGCCAGCATCATGTATCTTCCCATCCATCCAAGGTACGCTTCCTCCAGAACCATCCGACAGCTCAGCAAAACGAAGGGCGCTGTCGTCTCCGCCAGACAGCAGGCCCGAGCCATCTGGTAGGAAAGCAAGAGTCCAGGCTTCTAGGTCATGTGAAGCGACCTCCATCTTCGTCGGCGCATCAGATTCGTCTTCCGTATCTATTACGCCGAGACACACCTGCCCATTCGAAAGCGTCATACCGACCATGAAGGATTCCGGGTGCCAGGTAAAAGCGGTGATGAGAATATTTTCCGGAAAGTATTGGATGGTCTTGATGTGGGCGATCTTGGGGTCTCGCTGCCATGACTGGAGCTCATAGATGGCAAAAGCCCCCGTGGATGTGGCAACACCAAAGTTGGAGCTAGTAACATGCGTCAAGAAATGGATGTCCAGGATAGCTGATGGCGTAGATAGGGTTTGGATGATGTTACTGCTCGACGTCAGTACCGAGTTTGACCGCGTCCAAGCTGCTACATTGAACTTGCAGGCTGTCTCACGTACACGATGTCACCATCAACTTGTACCAATATCAGACTGCCATTACGCTGCTGATTTTTGGCGCTCACTTTTCCATCGTGCGGAGCACTACCCGCAGATTCCTTCTCATCCTCTTTTTCGAGGTTGTACGTGCCGACTATCGCATATTGAGGATTTAGCGGGAAGAACTCAATACAACTAGGAGGCAAGTCAAGCTTGAAAGACGTAAGCGATTTTATCGAAGACATGTTGCTGAGGATGGTGTGCGATAATTTGCCCGCCTCTCGTTTCGGTTAGTGGGACCAATGACTAAGCGCGGTGACGCAACCTTGGGACATTCTCAACTTGCACCTTCCTTCCTAAACGCTCAACGCTGCTTTTCACATATCGTCATGGTTTCGGGCGCATACGAATTTGATAAAATGCCCACGAATCATGCTCAAAATCTGTCGAAGATATCGACGCCGTCAGGTTGATGCCTTGCTAACCCTGACTTCGCCGTATCGTTGCCTAAGCTAATCCCAAAGCGTACAACAGCTGACCACGCGACATTCATCGCTGAGATCTATTAAAGAAGGCCAAACACGCGTCTTGTCGTGTCTCACTACTACCATACGCGTTCTGTTCCCTTCCGAAACTTCAAAATTCCGACTCAAGTGCAATTGACTTAAGAACGATCCACAATGACCGATATCAACGCCCCAGTAGAGACATTTGCGTCTGGACGCTACTCGAAGCGCAAGAGAACCCAGGTCACATACCATCTCGATGATCTAGACTATTCAGAGTCCGAATCCGACTTTGACACACCACAGGCAAAGGTTCGATGTACTTCTGTGTGGACGGGAAGTGGGAAGACTGACGAGCGTCCATCAGAAGCGAACAACCAAGGCAAGCTCCAGACCACTTCCCAGACGCAAAATCTTCCCCTTCATGGAGCTTCCTGCAGAGATTAGGAACATAATCTATGAGTACACTCTTACCGATCCTGCTGGTATCAACCTTGTCGGCACGTTCAAGCACAAGCGCCGTACTGTCGAACGCATCTCAGCCAAGTGCCAGGCGAGCATATCACACGACAGACCTTGGTCAGGCGCACTTCCTATAAACGACAACATTAGAAGTCAACACGAACAACCGGTCGCTCTTGTCCCGTCGCTCCTTGCTGTGAGCAAGCAAATCCACCAAGAGTGTATCGATATTCTGTACGGCAAGAACGAATTCGTCTTCACCAACAGCTTCGCCTTGTACAGCTTCTTGATCAACCTTGGTCCTAGAGGCGCCAAACATCTTAAGACTCTCCGCATTCGAGGTTGGCTTTATGGCCGTGCAATGAAAGGATACAATCACTCCTGTTAGTACTTTTCTCGTGCCCACTGCATGTGGGATACATGCTGACCTCGTACTCCAATATCTAGGTTTCGCGGCCCTGGTCTGGGCTACCAATATCACCGCCTTCCATATTGATGCGAGCATCGGTTGGTATCGAGCGTCCAAGTATGGAGCTGAGCAACTCTACCGGGACGCATTCCCATGGATGGAAGCTGTTGGTTTAGCACAAGGCAAAGTCGATGCTGTAGTCGATATCATAAAGTTCAGCGAGGATCATTTCGACGTCCTTCAAAGTTCTTATCGTCATTCATCTAGCTCAATGTCCAACGAACAGAAGCATCAAGAATTTAGGGCAGCATTGAGGAAGTCTCTTGGTGCGCAACAGAAGCGGATTATGGCGCCTACGGTCAAGAAGATGAAAGCCGCCAAAAAAACGGTGGCAGATGAGCAGTGAGTTTTTAGGAAGAGATGATGATGGAGCATGCCTGACGACTTCATGAAGATCAGGAATGATATCGGACAATTGGTGGGATAATTGGTGGGACAATTGGTGGGATAATTAGTGGGGTAGGGAGACAAGGTAGGGGCAGACGGAGACGGCGCAGAGCTTAACAGGTTCTATCATGAGCTTGTAGTTAGACATGTATCTGGCACATGCTTGAAGTCCTGACTATCACGTTTACCAAGTGATGAATGAGTAGGAGCCCGAACATGGAGTCAAGTCTCGTTGAAATATAGGAAGCCCTCCCAATCCAACTCACCAGCTCTTACAAATCACATCTCATTATTATGTACACAAACCAGCGGTACATTGGGTATTAAGGCGTCTACCACCAGACATGTACACATTCCCATCATTCAACGTGAGCCTCGTAAAGCCATGACATGCCGACATTAAATCCACCAGTCATCATGGTATCCAATGAGCACTGAAATGCAGAGCGTGACAAACGTCCTTCATTTCAACACCAACCTCGCCAGCATAACCCTCAAAGCCTCCGCGCCCTCTCTCCCCTCCTGTCCCAGCTCTCTCTCAATAACCTTAACATGCTCATCCGTCTTACTCCTCAGCTCCTCAATAACACCCTTGCTATACTCGAAGCTCCCTTTACTCTCCATATACCTCAACGCGTACCGCTTGACCTCCTCGTCTGTAGTTTTCTGCTTGAGTATATTGATGAGGATCTGGTTGCTTGGATCGGCGCGTATGGCATGGATGACAGGGAAGCTGAATTTGCCTTCTGTGAGGTCTTCGCAGAGGCCCTTGAGAGTTGTGTAGCCGGATGTGGGGGAGAGGTTTAGATGATCGTCTAGGATTTGGAAGAGGAGGCCTATCGTTGATACGAGGGGTGTGCAGTCACTGAAAGATAGGTTAGTTGAGGTGTGGATTGGATTGGGAAAGGACAAGGTACATGTCTGTTTTCGACTCGGCTTGCATGAGCTTAATCGCTAATCGGAATAAGCCGCCGGTCTTGTTTCCGACCATCTCTAGGTAATCTGCCTCACTTGGACAGGTCAGGCTATCTCTCCAGTATAGGTCCATACCCTGTCCGCGGTGCAGGTTCAAAAGCTCTTCGGTGAATATCTCGATGAGTTTCGGGTTGTTCATGGAGAGCAGAAGGGACAGGGCGCGGAAGTAGACGTAGTTTGCCGAGTTGATTGTTTGTGGGGTTCCGAAGATGGAGTGAGCGACCGGGATACCGCGGCGGAGGAGAGAGGAGTCTTCTACATCGTCGACACTAGGCGACGTTAGTTGGGGTGGGGTGAGCGTAGAGAATGTATGCCTACAGTAAACTCGCGGTATGTAGCATGCCCACTACTTTTGTGATGATCTCCAGTCTTTCTGATGGCACTTTCAGCCACAGGTTGAAGGCCGCAATACACTGACTCCGTATATCCTTGCCGGGATGCCCATACAGGTAGTCGTACGGCCCCAGTAATATGCGCTCCTTGGCTTCTGTCCACGCGACGCCATTCCCGTAGATGAGCTCCTCGCCTATGTCCTTTGCGTGTTCTGATGGTGGAGAGAGTGGCGTCGGGTAGTTTGTGGTGGCTTCGAGGCTGACGGCTGCTTGGGCATTGTCCATGGGCGAATCCATGTCTGTGTGCTCGGTGCGGGGAGGCGAGTTCAGCTGCGAGACCATGGTCTGGGGCCAGGGATGTTGTAACGACTGTGGTTGGAAAGGCGCATTCAAAGGGTCTGCAGAGTGGCTCGTCTTGCTTTTCTTGCTCTGGCCCAACCAATCAATCTCGCTCAGGGGACGCAGGACGCTGGTTCTGGAAGGTTGCTTGGCGGCACCCGTGTTCGCGTTCAAGTTGAGGATGCCCGTGGAGCTTGTGCGGGGCGGGATGGCGTTGGGCGAGGCGAAAGGGTGGTTTGGGGAAGTGGCCGGCATGGTGGAGGGAAGCGCGGAGGTGCCGGGCAGTGTTTATAGAAGGCGCACACCGATGCGCAGCCCTCCTCTTTCTTGGTTGACGTGCCTGGCGGGCACACGGCGCCGAGGCTCGTGACAATGCAATGACGGCTGCTGTGAACAGAATGGGTTACCCTCGCAGCGATTACTTCGAGGCTGCAGGATGCGCTTCGAGACGGGGCGGAAAACCGGCGCAGCAAGGTGTCACTTGCTCTGGGATGCCCAGATGCGGAGTCCTCGGGGCGCGTTCTCTTGTCGTCGCTGCTTATGGCGTGGAGCTAAGAGCGAGGTTGAGGGCGACTCTCGGGTAGCAGCTAGAGGCATGCTTGCGGCCCCAAGGCCCTTTTTGCACCTCATCATTATCATACCGAGCTCTCTATCGAATGCACATGTCGAATGCATGGGAATGCATGTATGACGGCAGGCGTCGCTTAACCCCTGCAGATCTGGGCCGCTAACTTGTTACGGCCGAGAGCACCCCATGCGCGACTGTGCACAGCTCAGGGCGAGATCTGATGCCAGCCATCTTGCCCAACACTTTGGATAAATCCATCACAATCGCTGCCACATTATCCTTCTTTGAGCCGGAGATTTAATGCGCCCCTCTCGTTCACCTGCATTTGGAACGGGCGCCACCTGATACAAGCAAAAACGACAGGCACACAGTCCGATAACAGGCACGTAGTCCAATTGTGTTACTGATCTCTATATCTTGCAGTCCGCCTTTCATTGCAATCCGTCCACACTCCAGAAACAGCAAAACTGAGCTGCCTCCAGTGCAGCATTAGATATTATACACATCAACCATGTGTGTTACATGAAGAAGAGAATGAAAGAGCTCCAAGCCTGCCAGATGGCCTCCCCCAAACACGATGGGTATGAAAGGAAAATGGGCAAACTAGACAAAATTTAATCGAAAGGATGCAAGGAGAGAGATACAACCCCAGTTTAAAACCATTTTATATCCAACACAACAAGGGAAAGGTGATGCCTGATGCTGTAGTCGTACGTCGTAACAAAGAAAATTCGAGAGAGGGAAAGGAGAGTGTTGATGCCGTCGAGGCCTAGGGTTGGAGATTGACGTGATAGCGACCGATTACAGCGCTTGGTTGTACGCAAGCCAGGCATCATGTGCCTCCCGGAGGACTAGACAATAGTTAGCACCTGACACAAGGAATTGGAGGACAAAGACCTACTTTGTAGAACCTGAGCTTGCGCCATGTATGTCTCGCATGCGCACTGCAAGGTTCGTCCGTCCATGAAGTCGAGGACTACACTATTGGGAAGTTCTTGTCGATCCTGATCAGGTGGGTATGGCGTGCGGAAGTCGCTGAGGTGAAAGCGCTTCACAATGCCCTTCTCATTGTGTTTCGAAGGACTGAGCACGAGGTTACCTAGGGCGTCAATCTCGACCCATCGGCGTTTCCAGAGCTGCACCAGGTTAGCATGTCTTCGAAAGTTACTATTTATAAATACTCACCAGAGTGTCCGGGAATTGGATGTTCAGATCGCCAACATGCACAGGTGGCGGCGGCTCCCGCAGTGATGCCAAAGAAGTAGAGCGCATGTCGTTCTCGGGAAGTGTCAAGTTGCTGCTCGAGTTCTTGAAGGACATGGCAGCCATCGAAGAAGACATGCGTTTGAACATCTTGCTGGTGCGAGAATCCTTCTTGTCTTTCTTCTCTTTCTTGTCATCCTTTTTGTCTTCGCCGTCATGGCTGTGTACCGATTTGGACTCGCTCATGCGGCGACCGAAGCTCCTCCATGTACTCTCTGACGATGCACGTGAGGGCGCATTGCTAGGCTCGCGTGAGTGTGACGAAGAGGGCGGAGGAGATGCAGGCTCAGGTCTTCCACGAGTAGGGCTCTTGGGGGTGATGGTTGCCTTTTGGTGGTCGATGATGAGTGGGCTTTGGTGGAGATCAAGGGGCGTGCCCTCAGTTGGCATCGCAAGTGTTGGCTTCATGGTTCGCTCATCCCGGACGATGCGGGCAGTGACCTGCACAGACTCTGGCTTTTCGGCTCCTCGCTGTACGTTGTATACTGTCGACTTGATCGGAGCCGATTGTTTCTTTTTGTCAGGCGTCGTTGAAGCAGATGAACTCAAGAACGCAGGACTTCCAAGACGCGTGCTAGACCTCCCGTTGGGTGAGGTCTCGACAGGTGTTGTTGCAAAGAATGAGGATTTACGCTGGGCGAGGGTAGAGCTCTTTGTGCTCAAAGCAGAGCTAGCAAGGGTTACTTGTGAAGCCGACTCTCTGTTAGTCTTGTCTGCAAGTGCTTTGATTCTTTGCGAGATGCCAGAGGAAACGTTGATCTTCGTACGCGCGCTCGTGTCGGATTTTGGCGCAGGAGGCCAACCGCCTGAAACCTTACGGGTGCTCTCTCCAGGTGATAAGCGACTGATACCGTGGTAATTCGAAGAGGCTGATCTGGGAGGTGTTGACAGGTCTGTTGCAGAGGACTTGCGCGGGAAGAAGGGCGTAATCGGAGACTTGGACACCGACATGGGTTTGGCTTGGTGTACTGTAGCGCTTTGGAGCTCTTCCATGAAGGAGTCGTCCGAGAGGTACTCGGTCTCGGAATTGTCGGCACTGACTTGCAGTGGATCCAATACTGCACGTCGCTTTCCCTTGGTTTCGTACCAACTCTGGTGCTGAGATGAGGGCATAAGCATGGACTCCCTGTTTCGCTTCTTGACCTGGCCATCGTCTTGCTCGAACGCTTCGCTCGAAGGCATGTAAATTGTGGACTCCCGATTCGAGCGGTGCTGCGATGGAGCATCGTTCCCACTTGGCCGGAGGGTATCTCTTTTACTTCCATCCTCATCAAAAGACGGTGCTCGTTCGGTGATGACCGGGGCTTGTGTATGCTCAGGGTGGAGTTCTGCAGGTGGTACAGGAGTAGTACTCTCAGGGACTACAGTCGGTGCGCTGTCGATCGATTGCTCTTCATCCAAGGAATCCGGACTGTGTGATTCTTCGTTTTCCTCGGACTTTTGCGACTCTTCCATACCTGCCTCGTCTTCTGAGATGGATGATGGTCGTGTTGAAGGTGCGCCAGAAGAACCATGAGTTTGTGCAGATATTGGTGACGACACCGAAGCAGTGGAGTTCAAGTCGTCTGTCTCGTTCTGACCATCCGCAAACGCCATGCCGGAGCTGCTTGGACGGTTTGAAGGCAGATCATCACCAAGCAGTGTCTCTTTGTCGGCTTCGGGTTCGTCATCTGTCTGTACCGTGGGAGTGCTCTCCTCAGACTCAGTCGCAGGAACGGCAGATTTTGCCGGGTTCTCGTCACCAGCTTCAGTCACAACTTCGGTGTTCTCAGCCTGCGCTTCAGGTTCCAACGCAGCAGCTTCGGCGGCCTTTTCTTTCTTTAGCTGTTGAGCCTGTTGTTGTTTCTTGCGCATCTCGACAGCCTTCATAAGCCTTGTCCTTTCCTGTGTCGTTCCTCCAGACCGAAGGTGACTCTTGTACGCGGACACGGGCATGGACTTGGTGCTGGCTGGGGCTCTCGTTGAGTACATGGACGAAGCAGGAGACAGTGGCATGTCAGGCATCGGAGGGACGTCATGTTGTGGAGGAATAGCAATGGTGGGAAGGGTGCTAGAGGAGTTTGTCTTGGACTCTTTCTTATTAGCAGTCTTTCGTGTTGCAGAGCGCAAGCCTGCGGGAAGCGACGAAACAGGCCTTGCCAGATCTGACGGTGCGCTGCCAGAGGTAGATGGTCTTCGGCCTTCGAGCGATGGTCGCGGTCGTGGTCCGAGTTTGACCTTGGGCTTGGTGTACTGCTCATAGTAGTGCTGGTAAAGCTCGTCGTAGTTTGGCCTGGTGGTTTGTGATGAGCCTCGCGGTTCTGGTCCGTTCTCAAAGAGCGAATCATAGCTCTTGAGCGTGTCCTGGAGGTCGGATAGATCAGTGTCGTCGGGCGTCGTCGGCCCTTCGGTTACCGTCTCCATGGTGATGTGCGAGATCTGTGGTGACAACTTGTGCTCGACAGCCTGCTCTTCCAACATCAACGGGACCGTCTCTGCTTGCGACGCAACTGATCCGCTTCTAATAGGCTCGTCTTCGCTGCCCGTGGCAGGCTCCAGAATGGTGGGGATGTTGGACTTTGCTGTGCCCGGTCGTGCTGCATTGCCTTCTCCGTCGGGCTGGTTTCCCTCCTCTGCGGCCTCTTGTATCCAGCTGAGCTTCTGCTGTCGCGACGATCCGCTAGACGAGGAGCTCGATGGGGCGGCAGTGTGCAGACTGCAGGCGGCGGTAAGGGCGGCATCGCTGAGCTCTTCTGGCGTGGAAATGGACAGGACGATGTCGTGGGGCGCAAACTTCTCGGTGATGTTGATGAAGTGGACACTAACGCGGGCTGTCGAGGGTTAGTGGTGAGGGTGACGGGATTGACGCTTCAACTCACCCTGCAGTAGTCGCGATGTCCCCTCAGGCACGTATTTGACCAGGACCTTGCGCCGACGGTACAGCAAGAGCCCGTACAGCGGAGACTTTTCCTCGTACTGGGCGACGGCAGCGCGCGCCTCACCAGCTCCCCCAGTTCCCCGTGTCAGGACTTGAACGGCATCCCTTGACGTGTACCTGAGCAGGAACCTTTACCCCAAGCATTAGCACGTGGTCCGCGATGGAAGAAGAAATTGGGCATGTCTTACCAACCACCAGCCTCGGCGAGCGCACCCTGGTACGCCTGTGTTACCTCGACATTGTCCAGGCCGTTCAGCGACATGATGGTGCAAGTCGGCCAGGAAGAGACGCTTCGCGGTGCAGACTCTCAAAGCCGTGCGTGTCGTCGTCTGCGAGGAGACGGCGTTGTCGTCGCGGGTGCAGTCGACGAGCGTGATTCCAGGAGGTCAAAGCGAAGTAGGGGTCATGAAATCAAATCAGGGATCCGTCGAGTATCAGAGGCGGGTAACCGGCCATTGGGGCAGCGCTGTGCGTCGAGGCAAATGGACGCTTCAGGAACATGTACCGTTGCAATCCGCCTAGCACCCTCAAAAGCTTAAGCTGAGAGGGAGGATGGGTGAAGGCGACTGACGAAGAGCGTGGAGACCTGAAACACGAAGCGACGGCAACCCCTGTTAACTACAGTACGCGCAGCCCGGGAGCTGGCCAGGGCTATATCTCCGCACCAGCACAGAGCGCCTGGTTCACCGACATAAACGGCTCCCGCACTCATCATATGACATCCCACAAGAATGCGTTTGTGTTTTTCTTTTTCTTCAGCAACACGTCGTCGTACAGGCGCGTACTTGGGCTCCACGGGTGCTGTCACCAGAGCCATGCGGCAGTCCACGCATTGATGTCTAGGCAGGAACCGCATTAACGCAGGCACAATGCACCAGGCAGCCGATAGTCCTGAGGCATCCCAGGTCACAGCCAGTGCGATGAGATCAATCCCATGGACGCACCCGCTATGACAGCCATCCGTTGCTTCTGCCGCCGGTAACCCGCCGACAACAAGGCGGGGTGGGAAAGAAGCAAACAGCTGTTCAGGTGCAACTTTGCTGAACCCAGCAGCAGATCGCACACTTCTGTCGGCATCCCCCTGGCTAAATACGAACGCGATGGCATCTCGCAGCTATTTTAGTCACTCCAGATTCTTGCAACAAGCCATCCCAGTATACACACGCTTACCTCGCACCACCATCACTTGTTGAGGCCGGTGGGAACTTGCCGGAACTTGTTAAAAGACACAAGACTCATGCATACAGTATAAACAAGCTTCGTCCGTTGTTTACTTCAAAACATGGTACGCGTCGGGACTAAGAAAAAAGCTAGAAATGGTCCGTCGGACAGCTCGACTACTACTGTCCGACTGCCCCGCTATCCCCTTGCAGCTTGCAGCAACACCATGCAGGTTGTTGGTCATGGCCACCGAGCCTGCACTGCATCGCTGATCGGTCGGTAGCGGCCGCAGCAAGAAAGAGTTTGAATAGCAAGCAAATGTTCTACAAGTCTTCCGCTTCTCCATCAACATTCGACCAACGTCAACTTTTCGAATAGTTTCAGTACCCAGCTAGCCCGAAGATTCCGGTCCCAAACTAAACGCATCGCGAAAAGCAATTAACGGCTCTTCCGAACACACGCTAAATCCGACTCGTCACTTTGCCTCAACCTCGACAATGACATCACTCCCAGCTGCTAGCACACTCCCCCATGCCTCCGAATCCGAACTCACAAGCGTTCTAGACCTACTCTTTGAGCCATCGCCTCCCCTCCGCGAGATCACTTTCCCCGTGCTGAGGTCTGCCACTTTCCCCAGTTATGACATCTTGATTACCGCTGTCAATGCGCAACTCGCTGCGCTGGCCAAGTCAACTGATGAAAGCGATGTGAAGAAGCTTTCTGAGATACTCTGCTCGCATCCGAGGTTGGGCGAGAAGAAAGTAGACAGCGAGCAGAGCCGGAAAGAACAGGCGCAATTGCAGGCAGGTGCAGAGGAAGAGAAAGAGAAATTGGCAAGTCTGAACAAGGAATACGAAGAGAAGTTTCCGGGTTTGAGATATGTGTATGTGAAATCTCCCCTTGAGCTCCCGGTTGATAATTTACTGACGGTTATGTAGTGTCTTCGTCAATGGTCGTCCGCGACCTGAAATCATGGAGAATATTCGCTCTCGTATCGACCGTGGCGATATCAGAGCTGAGCGTCAAGAGGCCATTCAGGCCATGTGTGATATAGCTCTTGACCGAGCATCGAAGCTGCAGAAAGCGTAGATTGTACTCTTCGAGAAGAGGAACGGATTTTGCTATGATGACTCTAACCAAGCTCCGGTTTAAGTTGAGGTAGCACTATAAAGGTGCATCGATCACGTTCAGAGCTTCTGCAGCAGTATTGAACTACAATGTTGATCTTTCATTGAAAGACGTGTTTTAACTATATGCCACATGCTACATGCTTCTTCCTGAATTGTTTTACACAGCGAGATTGGACGTGTACATTTCGACGCGATAAATGCAAAATATTGCTACGAGAATACACCCATACGCCAAAATGCTCGTTTATAAAACCGTACCGAATGCCGATCGTTCCCAGTGTGGTGGTACAGAGAACCGCTCCTTCCTTTTTTTGCCTGCCCTTTTTGCGTTCCTGATACTCCGCGCTTTTGATTGTTAATCGTACAAATACATACTGATGGCAGTAAGACCACATGGGTCATTTTCGTTCCAGATATCCATTGGGGATGGACTTCCTTTTCTCAAAACCGATTGCATGTGGGTTTTGTGAGACTTTCTGTTGTCATGATATACGACACATCTAGTAGATACACAAAATGGCCATAGCACCACTCATGATCCGAAACGCATGAACATCAAGTTCCTCTGCCGTCTGCGCTCTTGTTCCACATCGTTGGTATGGACAGATCCGCCTGCTTCTGTCGAATGTGTGTCCGGGTGGTTCCATGCTGATGGGTTTTGTGCTGTCATGGATGCGTCGAGTGCACTAAGATTCGGCGACTTCGGTATCGGTGGGAAATTTGGTGAGGCCGGAGCAGCTAATGATGAGAAATTCGGGGATATCGATGCCGTCACGGTCGACGAGGCGAAGTTTGGTGACGTCGATGCAAGAGAGAAATTTGGTGACATTGGTACTGTTGTTGGTATAAAATTAGGAGAAGCCGGCATGGTTGGTGATGCAGACGTGAAATTCGGAGAAGTGGCCGCTGTAGTGGTCACCGCAAGCATTTCTGGGGACACAGATTTAGTCAGCTTGCGTGGACGGTGATCAGGCGACATGGCAAACGAGTCCGTTCTTTTGGGTGCAACCAAGCATGTTGCAAACAAGGCAGAGACGTCTGGCGATGTTGACGTAAGTGTAGGACTTCGGCTACCCGGTGTAGATACCCTCGGCCATATGGCATCCGCGCCGTCGTCTACCTGGTCGTAATCTCCGAATACTGATTCTGAGTGATCCAACCCGATGAGATCGGAAAACATGGTTGCGTTCGTAGTGCCAGTGTGTGAAGTGGTAGACGAGCCGGCGGTGACGACAGATGGCGAGAAAGGCACGTCATCTTCATCATCATCGTCGTCGTAAGGGTTCGGTATTGGCTCGTCTTCGTCATCGAGATGAGCATACGGGTCGAATGAATCTCCATCGCCATCAAAAGCATCATAGTTCGAAATTCCAAGTGGCGATGGCGGCATGGGTAGGTAGTCTCGGCGTGACGTCGTATCTCTCGCGGAGTGAGACCATGCTTCATTTGGCGAGCGGAAGACGGCAGCCTCATCAGGGGAATCCCTTGTTGTTGGTGAAGACGAGGTAGGCGAAGGACTTCTTGATGAGGGCGGAGAGTTTGTAGGCGATCCAGAGACTACAAAGTGGCCCCCAGTCCTCACAGCAGCACTGGGTGGTACTGACGGATCTCGCGACAATACTGGTCTGGTGTAGGTGTCAACACTGCCATGGTTGAACTCCAGCCTCGCTAATTCAAGTTGTGCTTGTTCTCTCTCTTGCTCGACTGGTACACGACCACATCCGCTCTGTGCTTCTTTGGTCAGAATCAGTCGTCTGCGTACCCCATTCAGGATGGCGGCCTTCCTGAGCAGGTTCCGCCCAAGTGCCTTCTGCTTGGCCCATACTGCAATCTTGGAGCTGCCGCGATCCACAATATTGGTTGCTGGGAAAGAGAATTGTGGCGATAACCGAGAAGTGATAAGGAATAATCGAAGTCGTCGCTTCTTCTTCTGTACACACGAATGTTCGCCGTCGATATCAGCCACCGCTCGGTTGCGCTTCTTGGATCCACATAGCGGTTGGCGAGGCAGAAAGGTAAGTTTCATAGTGGGCCGTGAAAGGATATTAAAGTGCAAAATTGATCCTTCAATAGGAAGCAAATTCTCGAATCGTCGAGTGTGTGGCGTGGGATACTCAGCAGCGCCAGGCATCATCCTCCGTTGCCCAACCTCATGCACTGTCTTCGGAAGATGGAGCTGATGATGCGAACCGGCATTCTCGCACACCAGTATTGATCTAGCAGTGGCGAGGTTTGGTGATGCTAGTCCAAACTGTCGAGGAGGTGATTTGCCGTGCGGATGCAGCGCAACATTCACATATGGATGTGGATCCAGCGACACTGTGCTAGGGAAGGGCGGATCTTAGCTTGGGTGCAAAGCGTCCAATATCGAGGTCGGGACCTGTCACGAGACACCGCTGAGAGCCCAAGACGATATCGGATATGGCATGCGCGTGACACACGTTGCGATGTTGACTGTAATATCGAACGAAGAAAGGACTCGCCAGCGAGGCGCTGTCGATGTCAGGGAAAGTAAGCAGTCGGCGACAATGAAAATGGTATTCTGTCTGGTGCAGAGAGGGGCTAATAATATCGCTAGAGAGACTGCAGGAAAGAGCGGATGACCCAGCGCTATGGGCAAGATGCGGAGAACCCCAGTAGCCATCTGCCACACTACCGCTAGTGGAATCACCACTTCGATATCTTACTGGACAACGTGAGAAGGCATTCGCAAGCCACTGGGTCCAGACACGCACTCTATGGATTGACCACATAAGATTCTGCCTCGACATTGGTCAAGGTTGTGTTCGTGAGGCTGCAGCATTGAACTCGGAGGCGAAAGCGGACATTTTTTCGTGTTTGAGAGAAGAGGCGCACACGAGCAGACGAGGAGGAGGAGATGGGCGCTGATCGGAGAAGGTCTCCAGAGATGCTTTCATCATGGCCGAACTTGATTCGAAGTGAGGCTTCAAGCTTCAGGGGTTCCGTCTCCAGAACCCTGTCGCTCTTCCCCAAGAGACGCAGATCAGCCCAGGCCACAAATCCTTCACTGCAGCCAACGACAGCAACACCATGCTTTTGCCATCGAGGATGATGAGCTTGCGAACATGTCATGATTCTCAGCACGAAGAGTCAGGCTGACCCTGTCAAATGCAAGCAGATGACAGCGCCCCGCGGGTACAGCAAACGCAACCACCAAATGATGACAGTTCTGATCTCCAAATCATAGCCTGACAGGGTCTAGAGCACCGACGATCCAAGAACCCTGAGGTTGTGCTACCAGTCGGCTCCCCTCGACCTCAAGCTGCACGACATATTCGTGATGGAGAGAATGAAGCAACGTGCCCCGCTATTGGGCGATCTTACGCCTATGTCTGGATCTCTGAGCGACATTTTCAAACAGCATCCAGTAAAACCCGATCCTCGGCTGTAACAACGTCTGCAACAGACGGGCTGTGTGTCGCTTCCCTCAAAGTCGATCGCCGTTCTGCAAACATCTAAATCGCCTCCAAGACACGTCCCTTGATCCGCGGAGAAGACATTTCGCCTTTGCGGACCACGGCGCACTGCGGACGACAGCGCAATACTTACTGTCGTGCTCACACTCTGCTCGTCTGTTTGTGTAACAAACTTACGTTTCCTGCTCTCCAATCTCGCACTCCAACCATGCACTCCAGCTTACGCTGCATTTGCTACAGCATCTCCTGCACTCCGCACTGTCGCGCAACCACGCATCCTCACCTCATTCGCTCAGCATTATCGTCAAACTGCAAGTAGTCACGAGCCCTAACCCCGTCAGAATCAAAATCTACTCTCCAACTCGCGCATCGGCGGCTTCCACACTCGCCTTGTCGTTTACGAGAAAGGCAGGCGCTGGCTTTGTGTGCGTAAACAGGGGCACTCAACTCGGCTCCTCGTCCGAAAATCGACGCAACGCATGACGACCCAACTGCATTCGTAGCGCCATGCATGAGGATGAGGCTCAGTGTGCGTTGGAAAAAAACTCATTCTTTACCGACAAAAAGCAATACGAAGGATCAAATGAGCGCCACATACACAGTCATGTCACGACTGCAAACTTGGTTTGTGTCAGGCACCAATGACAAGCTCTTTGACACCACATTCCTTTAGGTTGTGATTCGCCGGAGAAGTTTTCCAATACAGTTGGCGAGTGGGTCAAGATCTTAGTATACGATCACGCTCATGGCCCGAGAGGGCATTCCCGTCCCGCTCTTGGCAGCTATCCAGGTATCTCCTGAACGGTGAAGAATACAGCCCAAAAAGGTAATTCGGGCGAAGAAGACATGTTGTGTTCGTAAAGAGGATAACGGAAAAGAACTCCAACACGCTACTCATTCCTACGAGGATGGACCGATTTGCATACCAAGACCTTCTTTCATCTGACTACAAGTCAGCCCACCGATTCGTGTCACGAACAATTGGCCAATGGCTTTTACTTGTCGATTGGCTATCAAGTCAACATCAGCCATATCTGCTCCTTCAACTGCTTCTCTCCTAAGATGACCAACTGTCGCGGAAGAATGCAAATCGGAAGAGTTGGTGATGCGAGGGATATTCTCATATTCAAAATATACAGTGGTCACCTGCTAGCTGGTATTGGTGTCAGTATCTATCCAACTCTTCTTCTCAACAGTCTCGACTTTTGTACAAAGTGTTCCGCCATCATCTCGCGGTTAGTCCTACGAGTCGCATCGAACCATGTTGTCTCGTAAAGTCTCATACGCCGTATCTGACGCCGGGCATGTATAGGCAATGTGTACGTCTAGCCTACAGCCGCCAAGCAGTCTCTACTCACATGTTCGCTTTGGTATCTGCGGGCAGTATCCGGTCTTCTACCAAACGCATGAGCTTGATGGTTTGTTCAGCGAGTGTAAGGGTCAGGATCTACTCGATGGTTAGCAATAGTTCGCTTGTCTTGTCTAGTTGTGCCATCATACCGTATGTGGCAGAATACGCGCCAGATGGGCAAAGTAGCCCTTGTACAGAGCGAAAATACCCTCTGTCTTGACTGTTCGGCTCAAGCAGTCGAATGCCGATGTGTATAGGTTGCCGGTCTGGTTGTACATTCGCGACATGATTGTGTCTGGAGGATGCATGACACAGCATACAACGAAGCCGCTCGCGGTACTGCTAGCAATATGCAGCGGCATTCCCTCTTCCATACCCAGATGTTTTACCAGCCTCCTCTTGGCGAAGAAGTATGTGGGAAGTTGTACAGAGCTGCCGAAACCTGTGCGGACCATGGCTGGCCCTACACCTCTGTACAGGCCCTTGATGCCCTCGGCGCTGTATATTTGTCGCATACCGTCGATGGCGTTTTTGTATTTATGTTGTGTGCCGACGGGCAGGAAGGGTGAGTAAGATTGTAGGCGCGTCTTTACGAGGAAGAATGGAGAGCCGGCTGCTGCACCCAGAATGCCAGATGAAGCACCTGCAAAGAGGTTGATGCCAAAGGATTGTACGGCCGCGTCGCTGTAGACGACGTTGGTGAGGGTCTTGCGAATGGGTTCGTAGAAGCCTAATCGGCAGCCGTTCAAGGTCATCTGGTAGATGTAGGCACACCCAAGCCCCCGTAGCAATCCTCTTGGTCCTTCATTCTTCAAGATGACGTTCACACCGTGGAAGACACCTCTGTATAACCGCGGCGCGTCGGTCTTCGCTTTAAGCTCGCCTTGTAGTTGTAAACTGGGCGATCGTCAACGAATTGGTTGCGCAGGCGTTTCGAGAGAGAAAGCGCACCGGATTTTGACGGTCTCGAAGCCGTGGGTTACTGTGACTGCACCGCATGCTGCTATGCCGCCGGCGATGAAGGAGCTGTTCGGGAGGCATTAGTATACAGCATATGGTGTGGGGACCTGGAGATGAGCACCTACCCAAGAGTTGTAGACATTGTGAAGCTCTATGCGACTAGGGCGCGAGCTGGTCGGAAAAGTGCCCGGGTACGGGAGATGTATTCGACTGTGACTATGACGTGTGTGACGGCGCAACCATGGATTGAAGAAGACTGGGGTATGTAGGGATTAGGAGCACAGGTGAAAGCAGGCGCACTCTGGCCTGGTAGACGGATTGCGGTCAAATTGGCAATGCTGGGGAATGGTGAAAGTGAATAATCGAGGACCCGTTCCGGTTTCGGCTCGGGATCAGCAGCTACGTAAGACGGCCTGGACCCACTTCTTTCCATTTGTTGCAACTCTTCAGCGCATTCCGCCGGCTCTAGTTGTCCCACGTCGCGTCGCGTGTAGTCCATTTTACACCCGCGCTGATTCGCTCACTGGGCAGGTGGAGATGAATGCACCTGTTGCAGCACACGACTAGGAGACCAACACTGCCATGGCTGGGTCAGCGACGCCCGGCGGAGGCCCTCCTCCACCGCCTGCAGGGCCGCCGACACAGAAAGTCAGCGACGTCATAACAAGCTTCCGGCCTCAGAGGGTGAGACCAAGACACAGGTGCACATGTCCGCAATATACTGACACCTGCCAGCGCTTCAAATCTGGCGGCCGGGGCACCGCCGTCACCTCGCTCGACTTTGACGACTCGGGCGAGCTAGCCATTGTCGCACGCGACGACGACACGCTCCAGATCTACAATTGCAAAGAAGGCAAGCACGCCAAGGAGCTCAAGAGCCAGAAGTACGGCGTGCATCTGGCGCGCTTCAGTCACCATGCGCAGAGCATAATCTATGCCAGTACAAAGGTCGACGATACCATCCGCTTCCTCTCCACACACGACAACTCGTACATCCGCTACTTCAAGGGCCACAGCGACACCGTCACCTCCATCGCCCTGTGTCCGTCCAAGGACGATTTCATAAGCTGCTCAAAGGACAACACGGTGCGCCTGTGGAATCTGCAATCGCCAAACTATGTAGGTCTGCTTAACCTCCATGGACCCTACCTTGCTGCCTACGATCCTTCTGCCACCGTCATTGCCATCGCCTCACCACCTACACAAAACGTCCTCCTCTACGATATGCGCAACTACGACAAGCCGCCCTTTGCAACATTCGACATCCTCGACATGGAGCAGCGCTTCATGGGAGGCCAGAAGGTCGACTGGACCAAGATTGAGTTCACCAATGACGGCAAGAGTTTGATCATTGCGACAAACGGAAGCGGCCACTTCGTCCTCGACGCCTTCTCAGGTGACTTGACACATTTCTGCTACCGCAAAACTGGCTCCTCGGGGCGTCTCCCACCCAGCGCCTCCACTACAAATACCACAGGCGCCAAGCCCGATGGTCATACTCCGGCAAATGGACAGGGCGATGTGTGCCTTACGCCAGATGGCAAGTTCCTGATTGGAGGCAGTGGAGAAGATGGCCTCCTAGTCTGGGACATTTCCAAGCCACCAACGCCAAATAATATGCTTGAGCCTATGGAGAAGCTTCCAGGACAGGGCAAGAGCGCTGTTGTCGGTTACAATCCGAGGACCAACCTGCTGGCGACTGCGGATAAGGATCTATATCTTTGGCAGCCGGATCCCGATCTCATGATCTGAAAGAAAAAAGGGTCCCAGTTCGTTATAAAGAATGAAGCATGGCTGGATATAAGCTTGGGCAACAAGAGAAGCAAGGATAGGATAGGCACATTGCCTGACCAAGGAGCAAAACATGAGACACCCTCCGCCCATTTCTCGCCTAAGAAAATCGAGAGAGCAAACATGTGTACTCAAACATGTGTAGTCTGCAAGTCGACTACAATGTACAATAAACCGGGGGAGATACTGAAATGCGAACGGGTGACCGAAAGTGTAAACTTGGTCACAGATAATCATTATGTAGCGAACATGGTTGAACAATCTACGTTTTACCCAAAGACGGGTACTCTTCTTACTACGTCTGCCCAAATCATGTACCAATCGAGTATTTGCATCATAGTGACAGAATGCCCTATTACTTTTAGGTCGATCCCTTCATTCATCGTCCTCCCAACCCTGAGGCAACCATCCGATAGGCTTGGGTTTCCACATGCCCAGCATCTTGGTTGGCCCCTTGACCTTCTCCTTAACCACATCCTCTTTGCCTTCATTTTCTCTAACCGGTAAGGCCCGCTCAATGCTCTCGACTTGAACATCGACATCCATCTTCTCACCAGTTCCATCCGCCCTAGCAGCATCAAGCACTACTCGCCATGATTTCTCATTCGATACACTTCCCTCCTCCAGTAACTTGTCAGCCAGTTTCAAATTCCAAAATGTAGGATCCGAGAAACAGTGACTAAGAGTCAGTGCCACAACATCATTCTTCGCGGTTTGTCTCAAGGCTGCCCAGTCCTTTGACGTGAGGAGATGTAGTGCCCATCCATGCAGACCTTCCCGAACAGGATCCATCTCCGGGTGCACCATTTCTCTTGATGGGGCATTCATGAAACCTGTAAGATGCGCAACCAGTCCGGCAAAGTTCAAGACGCTGTTGCAGAAAGCGCGTAACAAAGGTGTCCAGATGATAAATGCGCCAGACATGGTACTGCCCAACTTTTTATCCGTGGGTAATATCATCTTCCCTTGCACAAGTAGCTCTAGTAGCACGCGTTGCGTGTGCGAAGAAGGTGTCGTCGTAGCATTAGGAGCAAAACGAAGATTGTATGTGGACAGAGCTGTTTCGGCAGCTTTGGTGTCGTCTTTCTTCCTATTCTTGATCTCACTTTTCCGCTCTTTGACATATGCTTTGAGGATACTCTGGAGTTTCTCTCGCACCACTTCCCTGCTCTGGACACCGAGTTCTTCATCTTCTTCTGCTGCGACGAGTGCACTGCCGGTCTTGAATGCATGGTCCAGTTGGATCCAGTACCACTCCCAGAGCCACTCGAGCGAGTCGGTAGCAGCCCGCTTTAGCTCTGCGAGGGAAGGGAGGTGCCGGTGGACGATGCGGTGGCGGGTTTCCAGGAGGGTAATGGGGAGTTGAAGGGATTTCCCTGGGGGAAACCATGAGGGGCGGTCGCGGGTCAAGTCGATTTGCGTATCTGCTATGCCGGTTACGAACCTATTGGGAGTTAGAAAGAAGGTGTGAACAGTGCTTCATAAGACAGAAGTGATAATAAGATTGACATGAACTTGACAAAAACGTAGAGAGAAGAGATGATTCGAAAATCGGATGAATTGGAGAGAAGAACAGAATCCATGCAGAATCTAGAGACACATTGAACACGCCCATATCCAGGACAGAGAGACAGTTGGGGAGTGGGATGTTCCTTGGATCACAACATTCGACAAACCTACCTTGATATCGCAGTAGCATACAGCAGCCGCAGTGCGTTGTGTTGCAAATCGCCCCGTGCATCTTGAAGCACTACATCCACAATGTCTGCTGTCGAGTCTAGCAGCAGTGGCAATCCATCAGGTTTCCGTAGTCGCCAAGCAAACACCTACCTCTCATCAGCACACTGTGGCTGTGGACCTCAGAAAAAGTACTCCCTGTAGGTCGTGTGATTCCATCTTAGCTTACCTTGTTAACTGCTTTCTCTTTCCTACTAGTTTCTGGACTGTACAGGTCCTGGCGCAGCTGAAGCAGCTCCTCACTATCGCGCCACGCCGTGACAGCAAATCGTGTATGCGGTTCCATATTTAGCACTCGAGTAGTCGCGCAGCTGGACGCGTTTGTGCAGTCGACAGCTTCAAAGTCTGCGATTGGCTAGCCGATACGTTGCAGATGGAGGCACGTGAACGCGTGTTGGCCATCACTAAAAGGAAATTTGCTCAGTCTTCCAGGTGTGCATATCGATAAGCGCTACGAGTTTGACCACCACTTTTCGAATCGAGACAATGACGCAAGGACCACCCGGCAAAACCATGGAAGTCCTTTTTTCTTTTCAAGGCTGAGAACTCAATCTCGCAACCCCATCTTCTGGAACCTTTCTCGTCTGAAATCTTAATCCGCGCTACTTGCTTAGTCTCCGGTGAGAGCCTTGACGGGATGGAAACATGAGCGTGGCAGCCAACAATTCGGTTAGCTGGTAAACTTCGGCCCTAGCGGGTGAATGTGCTCTGATGTTCGGTCAGGGCAACTGAAGCGGGTCTGGCCGATGTTGACCGGTGCTGAGCGAGGTGGAGGACGATTCTGCAGCTTCCACAATCTGCCGCACAGAGCTGCGTGGCTCGCCCCGGGTGACGGCTTAAAGATCGGTCGGACCGCAGAGTGTCAGCGTCGCTTCGCTTTGACGTGGTGGGTGCGTGTTTTGCACCATCATGCCACTTCGTGAGGCTGCTGAATTATTTTACAGTCTTCGGTCCTTTACCGGGCGATGTGACACAATTGCGCGTTGACCGATCTGCATCACACTAGGACCTAAAGGACGGGCCCGGAGGACGGCGGCATGTCGCCGACGTGTGATTTGCTGTGTCTTGTACTGGCCGCCTTACACACTACAGAGTACGTGGGTTCGGTACACTAAGGGCTGGTACATGGCGGCTTGCGCCGAGACAAATGTACGTTGGGACCATGGTTATACGAGAAGGCTAGAAGCGTTGAAGAAGCTTGTGGGCTGTGGAGGTCGAGGATTGACGTTGTCACGGCGAAATGCGAATACTGGAGCAGCTTGAAGCAGGAAGCACCTTCCCTTCTCGTCGATGGTGGACCTCGGATGCTGCCCAGGCCTATGTACCATTCGATGACTCATGGAGCCAAGGTAATCAAAGTCGTCACAGTAGGGTGAGGAATCGAAGTTTGATGTAATGTGGTTGATCTGGTTGATGCTACTATCTGACTACATCATGTTCATCTGACCTCATAGTGAGCGATGCAAAGCCTCACTCTACTGCCACTAAAGGCTGGGTATCTCTAAAGTCTTTTCCGGTTCCAAGTGGAACCATGCAAAACGCCTCGCTGTGCTAAAAGAATTCGCCTCGAAAAATATGCTGGTGCTCCTGTATCGTAGTCGCACGTTTGAAACAAAGATCCGGCTCATAGCCATCCATATCCCAGCCCGGCGTCCCGCACCGGCATGGTGGGCTGCTTCATCTGTTGAAACCACCATTCCTTGGTAACCGACTCGTCCTCGTCAAAGAAGAAGCTCTGTCCCTCCATGTTGCCAGGTGTTTGAGCCTTGACGTGGACAGGAAGGTGCTGGCTCTGCTGCACTGCCGGCAAAGGTGGAGATGGCTCTTCGACACTGGCCTCTGAGCTGGCGTCATCATCCTCCTCTTCGCCCTCCTCTTCCTCCGGTGGTTGCCAAGTCTCCTCAAGCTTGAGACCTTTTCCTGTTCCTTCAGTGAGAGAGCCCCAACTCAGTGATGGCTCAGGTGCGTCGTACAGGCCCAATGCAACAAGCTTCTCACCATCGTCGTCTTCCATATCTTGATCTTGCTGAGCAGGGTGTTGAATAGGCAGGAAGTTGGAAGATGCCTGTGCTTGGTTCTTTTGGGCCCATTGCTGCAGGTACCAGGGCAAAGCTTCGGTAGAAGGAGTGTTGAGCGAAGAATGAACGTAGCCGGGTGTGTGTTGGGACCATCCACATTCTGACTGGGTGTTGGCATAAGTCGAAGCACCAGTCATAGGCTCGAACATGGAGTTGCGTGTAGACAGGGAGTAGAAATCAGAACCGTGGTGAGAGTCACGGTCTGATGGGGAATAATGTTGTGACCATTGCTGATGGGGCATAGGTTCGAAGTAATTCGTTTGCTGTGAAGCCTGGAAATGTGACGACGACGGGTGCCAGCTAACTGGTCTGTTCTGTTGTGGCCGCTCTTCCTCCTCCTCCTGTGACACGCCAAACATCATCCTGTAGTGGTCGTCTAGAGTAGCATAAAGCTTGGTCTCCGTCGTAGTCTTCCTCCTCTCCATGGCTTTTGGACTGTTGTGGTGGCTTTTTGTCTTCTCAACGCGTGATGATCTGCATGGTGCTTGGCTTCCAGAGCTCCGAGAGGTACGTCGGTGAAGCTGTGAGGTTTGCATGTGGCCGGACATGTTGGCGAGGTGGTATGGTGGGAGGGCAGTGATCATACACAGTCGAAGAGGAGATGTCTCGAGTGGTTTGTATATGTGTGTGCTAGTAGGCGGTTGTATCGGGTGCAATCACTCTTGTCTGACTTGGAAGCGTGACTGGCTTGGGGGCATCTGCATAGGTATATGGACTGCCAAGAGATATAGACACATCAGGAAGGGTGGATGGGGAGATTGAAGTAGCGTAACCTCGCGGCAAGAGTCATGGTACAAGGCATACCAGGGCTAGGCTAGCGAAACTCAAGAACAGCTAATAGTGGAATAGATGCAGACAAGGAACGGGAGTGTATTGACTACACGGAGCCACCAAGGGATGGCTCGGTGAGGGAGCGCTGTGACGACTAGGGCCAGTGGCACGGCTGGAACGATCAACGAAAGGCATAGTGCAGAAAGCGAAAAGGAACGCTTGGAATGACCAAATCACAAGACAGGGAAGGCAGACGAGGGAGGCGTACCATGTATCATGGCGCAACGCGCAACGGAGCATCCGTGCAGCTAGACGACGGCCGGCTCATGGAGAGCAGACAAGGGAACCACAACGCCCGCCACGATGATGGCAGAATGCGGTAGTGCGACTAGGCCCTGTACAGACGTGCAGTGCGACTCAGCTGGGCTCCGCACCGGGGTTGAGTGTCGTGTGCATGGGGCGGTGGCCCTCAAGGCGGTCAACTAGCCTTAGGGTTGTTGTACGTACGGAGCCTGAAGGACGCTCGCACTCGGCAGCGTCATGTTTTAGCCGCGTCTGAGGGTAGCATGATTAGTGGAAGAGGACCGGCGATACTCCAGGGCGACATGGGCGTTGGTGTGGGAGGCATGCATGTTCATGGTGCATATCAAGCAGAGATCCGTGTCGGCGCCAGCAGCATCGCGAGATCAGGGGCGGATGGGGCTTCAAACTTTGGTTGGCGCAGTAGTTTCGGAAAGGGTTGGAAAGCGAGGTTGGGTCCTGCTGCGCTACTTCTCCTTCACAGCAGTCGACACGCTAGTAGGCGCAGCCAATCACTGCCACCCGCGAGAGTGAATCGGTCCACTATACCCGCTCCCAGCACCTCCTGCTTGGTCGCGCGTGCAGCCGGCAAACCACACTGCTGGCCCACGGTATCCAAGCGCGATCTGGGGTGGGCGCTGCTCCGATGCCTTCATTGGCCTTCTCCTAGCCGAGCGTCTTCCAGAAATCGACATGCAGCTAGTCAACCCCTGCCGCCTGCAACGGGGACGGGCGAGTCGATGACATGGGACTTTGCAGATGGGTGCACCGATGCAGTATCAGACACATGCATCACTGGCTGAGGTCACACAGCCAACGGCGGGCCACTCGCGGAGATTGGAGCAATCAGCGTAGAGCCCTCGCCTGGCACAGGCATGTCATCAGCCTTGCATACTGACTACGCTGCAAACGCCTGAGCAGTATGAGCACACCGGACGCAAGAAGCCGCCTGTCCATCGGTCGACCCCCCGGCGTGGGTACATGTGCCGCCACGACGGGTTACGCCTAAAGTACGCCCACCCCCCGTACTTGTGGTTGTGTCGAGTCTGACACCCTTGTTGGACTTAGGCAGCGCCGAGGAAAAGCACTTTAACCTTTGGCCAGCGCCGGGCTCCACCTAGGCACGCCTTGAAACCATGTGCACGCTGCCAACGTCGAACATCGGGCTTGGACAACCGAGTGACCGGCTGGTTGATCCAAACACAGACGCTGTGACCCAAGTCAACACTGAACCGCTGCATCACGCCCGGCAGTCTTGACCACCGGGCACAGTGCGGCCGACATGGCGATACGCGCGTTCACATGGTGGCATGTCATTCTCCTTGCGAGATCGTCTAGCACTGCAAATAGTCTGCCTATACACTAGGTTAAAACCTATTATAGGACGCCGGTACTTCGTTCAACGTCGCGGTGGGTGGAGTGGATCCGTTCATTACGATAAATGTTGGCTGCAACTAATACGAAGCACAAAGTCTGGCTGCGCCGCGGTGACAAAGCAGCGAGCTTGCGTGGTGAGGATCCATCTCAAGAAGTCTGCCGCTACCATCTACCGTTATTGGCAGCACGGCTGTCTCAACCAAGATGACAAGCGGGTTGATATGATCCATTCCAACGACAAGGCCTTCACACCTCCCTGAGCGACCCCACGGTGACCAGGCCCAAAGTGGTAATGCCGTTCGACAACCAGAAATGAGAAAATCCCCGCGTGGCTGATGAGACGCAGCCGAAGCGCCGAGAGACCAACCCTGGCCTCGTCCCGCCTGAATGATCGACAGCGGTCCAACGCGGCGCAAGGATGTTTTTGGCGGTTCAAACGAACAGGATCATGTCAGGGGGCTTGCATCTTGTCGCCAAAAAGAGCATATGAAAGCTGCACTTGGGTCCTTGCATGGGGTGTCATTCATGGATGCACGCAAAAATGCATCGTCAACGTTTACTTGGCTGCAGCCAAGTGACATTAAAAATATGGCATACATTTTTACCACATGAAACCCAATCACAAAGCGGCTTTTCATGGCAACACTCGTGCAGGCGCCAGCACGCAGGATCTTTATTGTGCCAAAGAAGAAGTAACTAATATCACAGGTCCGTCATCAGCAAAGTGCACCGAATGTGAGCGTCAGTGAACGATATTGCAACTAGCGCGAGCCACAGGGAACGAATCAATGCACCGTGTCCCGTAATTCAGCACATCCCGCGTATCACACCCAGTCAGTATGACTCTGCAGCACACGGCCTCGGTCATTTTGATCCACGAAAAATTACGGCGTAGCTGTGCCACTTGTGCATCACGAGACGGATACGTTAACAGGAAAAGTAAGCACCGAGCTGTCACCGGAACCTGTTCTGCACAGCGTCGCTTGATCGTGTTCACACAATCTGCGAACCGTCGAATCGAGGTGCTGAATGCTGACCCGCATTTTCCCATGGTCTTGTCTTGAGCTCATCCGTGGGAGGTGATAGGTCACGCAGCAGCACTGGGCACAACAGCGTCGGCAGACATTACACCATCTGGAAACCCGTGCCTACTAGCCGTGCTGCGCGTTACTGGTCTCATCAATCGAGATTGTGAACGCTGTAGTTTCAAGAAGGCTTTCTCCGGCATTATTCTGGCGAAATCGCTTGAATTGACGCGGCACGGGTACTAGACTCTTCAAAGTGTGTCAAGGCCAAGCGCTGCCCATCTCTGACAGCCCCAGTCCGGCAATCTGCAACACGGGAAGAAAAGCCCTTTAATGACGTATCAGCGGGTGGCCCACGAGTCGAGTGGGTCTCAAACGTGGCGCTGCATCGTCTCAAAGACTGTTGACAGAACAAAAATTGCGGTATGAGCGGCATCGCCTACACCATGCGAGCGAGCCACCCAGAAAGTCTTTTATGGCACGCCCTACCCTGTCGATAACATGATAATCTTGGCACGAGATTGCCTTTCTCAAGAATGTCTATCGCACTGCCATCGTCCTGGGCCTTTCAGAAGACCACTCATTAGATTTGAATCGGCTACGTGTTAATTCTCGGTCACGCAGCCCTAACCAAGCGTCAGGTGAAGCACGCTGTAGACAAGTTGCATGAGGAATAATTCGTGGGCTCGGTAGCTGCATTACTTGTGGATGACGACGATCCTTAGCAAGGTGTTGGCTTGTCTTTGTGATGCGTGTTCTAGACTCCTTGTCGGCCCATGCGAACGTGAAATTCTCTCTTGCGGGCGCGGCGGCACTTTATCCTTACCCTTGGTGCGAGCATTAGCCTCACTAGGCGGCTCGAGAGCCCACTTGCTCAACGTCGACAACTCCCTGTCCAATCGCCGTGCTCCGTTGAAGCCTCCTGGGTGCTTCGATCAGCAGCCACACTAGCTCGTCGGTGAGCCTCCTTGCTGCTGCAAGTTGTGCTGGACGCAACCTTGACTATTTGCCGGCTCATAGTCCTACTGCACAACTCAAACAGGCACCAGCGGTACGACCTCCTACCGCATCTCATCTCGACATGTGCGTGTGACGCACGTCTAGAGAACCGGACACCGATGCCCCACTGAAAATAGCTAAAGGCTCACAACCATGGGGCAAGATGGCATTCCACATATACGATATGCGCTGGTAGCCGGGGTACGGGTCTGTCCAGTCAGACCGCCACTATGCCAACACCACCGCCGCCTACTCGCTTGTACGTGCAAGTTGCAGGTACATCAACATGGACAAGCCATGACGGTGCGGGCGAGCTTCCACATCACTTTTACCTAGCTAAGACGGCCGCACGAGCGCGACCAACCGTGGGTATCATGTACACGTCTGTACCTTCGCTTCACCCGAGCGCTGCAACTGATGAAACTTACCTGTCGGGCGATCCCATGCTAAATGTCTTACGACGCAGCAGCTGAAGCCAGCCTGCATCTCCGCAAAATCATCTCCACTTTACCAGGGCCCGGCGGTGACTCGGTTTCACGCGCAGTACGAGCGTTTGTTTTCCTTCTGCCGCTTCGCCGTGACCCTTCTGCTTGTCGCACCTCTTTAGGTCCAGTCTCTGCTTGCATCCGCCTCGAGGCCAATAGCTCTGATCCTTCAATGCAGCGACAATGCACCAGAAGGAGCCGTGGATCCGGCCATCATCATGAATCAGGGTGGTATTGAGGCGCTTGCTGCTGCAACCTGTGTCGGTATCGCAACTAATATAGAGCAAAGTTTCTCGATCAGCACTCTGCCACATTTGAGTATCCGAGGTCGGGCCACTCCAAGCATCATGCTTACCTTTTACAGTTACCACCACCGATCTGAGTCTTGTAATACTACGCACCAATACGGAAATCGTACTCCGCTTTAATATTCCAGCAGCACACCCCTAGTCGGAACCCTATACAGCAGTCGCTATTCGTTTGTAGCACATAGCTTGGTGTCCGCCAGTCATGCATCCGGCCGCCGTTACATCAGGCGATGTGTCAAATGCGATCCCAAGTTCGGTGCTACTGCGCGCATCACAGCTGACGAGGGCGGTCCTTTGCGTGAAGGTGACAATCCTTGAGTTGACAACTAAGACTCGCTTACGGAAGCTCCTATGCAAGTAGTTCCTCGTCAGGTGTATGACGGTGCAAACGGGTCCACGGATGCCATGCATGCGCCATGAATTTTTCCACCTCACCAGATCGGCGAATCGCCTATCTTTTCACTCTGGACATGCTCTAGGCTAAATTGTGCTTACGCGGCGATCTCAAAAGGCCGCTTCCACCACTGAGCGACGACCCGAAGTACCTTCTTTGTTCGCCTGCGATTATGCGCAGAAGCGGTCACACTTGCATGGTCCTGATTTGCGGGCCCTCAGTAAATTGAACGCCTATTTTTGGGCGCCCACGACAAAGATCTGATCGCTGCGTAAAGTATACGCAAGTCGCTTATTGCCCGACTTGCCGCATTCCCACCTGTCTGATGACCATGCCAGCCCGGCTTGCTCCTTCTTTGACATACCGATATTCTCACGGCGATGCGGCTAGTAGGCGCTTCATCAGCGCCCGCAACACTACCCCTCCTCGACCAGCATTAACAGCAATCCACAGTCTAGGATGTCCTGGAACTGCTCCAAACAGACCGCCCAAGGACAGCCTGCACGACAAAACCAGGTGGCTTAACTTCCGGACTGTGTTTCATCAACTTTTCTTTGCTTCCGCTTTTTCCGATCGTTCTCGCTCTCCAATACTGGCTGCCTAACTGCCCAACACTGAGTTGTCAGCCGCAGGCGGGTCGCATGTATGCACACCAAGTGGCACTATCTGCCCTCATAGTTACCCACCCATCATACGGTCAAATTTAATGGGGACATGCAGGTGCTGCACACGGTCATACTGGTGGTTTGGACCATTTACGCGAAGGATACATTTTCTCCGTTGATCAACAAGTACCACGATGACCCATGAACAACTCAAGATCTAGCTGCGAAAGTGCCACATCAGTTGCTTACGTCGTGTACGGATTTCCGGCCTCCTAACTGTTTTTTACACCGCGCGCTTCTACGTCGCTAGTCCTTTCGGCAGCATTGATGCATCTTGCAACAGGCGCCCTAATTATGCCACCCAAAATACTCCGGGGCATCATGTACCGTTTGCTCTACTGTGCCGCCTACATGAGGGAGCTAGATTACCGTTCGGGATCAAGAAGCTCCGGATCATCGCTACACGGATGCAACACTGACAATCGTGCCTTCAAGTGGAAGCTGGGAGCTCACAAAGTACCCAACACGTCGCGTTCCGTCTTCCCACCTATATCCATGTTCTTTCGTTACAAAATCCAGTCGTTGCATAGTCTAGCCTTGGAGGAGCTGCTGCCCATGGAGAGTGCCGGATACATAGAATCATACAGCCCAACAATCAGCTGATATCAGACGGTGCTATACAAGAGTAAGCGATAGACGACCTCGGGACGATGCCTAAGGGAGATCGTCAACATGTTGATCGCAGGCACGATCATCGCTGATGAGCAAATGCTCTACGTTGACATCATATACTTTCTCTTGCTCGTAATTCGCTTCAAACTCCACCACACATTTGAGGTTACTCAACAAAACTTTTACTGATTGCAGCCCTACCGATCGTCTTTATCGACCGATCAGGTGTATACACCTTTGTGTACATTGCGGGCCGATTTACGCATTATATCGCCACCGTCAAGCATGGCATAGCATAGCCCCAATCGCAAAAGCAGCGCCTCGCCACACATGTCACACACGCATCCATCCAACAACGGTCCGGCGAAAAACATGTCCCCACCCAAGCATTTCGCATTCAACATCCGGAGCCGCTTGCGCTTGTTCGCTACGCCACGGGAGGGTGTCATCAGACGGAGTTCGGTAGGCTGCCTATGCAGGACTGCCGATCGATGACGAAGACGTTGGGGTAGATGGAGTAGTGCGGGGCTTGTTCTTGCGCGAACATGTTGACATAAGCACAGTGTAAGTGTAAGTGTAAGGTTCAACTTTGAGCGGTGAGTAAGTTGGGATGTATAGAACCATCACTATCTATGTGTGGGTGTGCACATGTGTGAGCGTTGTCGCGGAAGCAGGAAGTCTTGGTCGAAAAGAAAATACGACACACCTTGGCGGAATAACTCGCTATGCTTGCTGTTGCCTTGAGAAAAAGATAAGTACGCCTTTATGCAACCAGATTTATGGGATACGAAAAAGCCTATACATCATATGTGCAATATAGTTGGGCTTATGAGCCGTATAGCGTAAAAACTATGGTTGAAGTTTTCGCCTTGGCTCATACTATGGTATCGCTACGCCCATGTCACCTGTTTTCCTTTCACGGTAAGTATCCCAAACCACGAACCTTGAACCTTTTCGCTTTTTCATATGCGGTTCTTTTTTCCCTGGTAACACCATGACCAATAAGGGACGAATCGGCGTGGAGGATCTCGAGCTGAGCAGTACCTCCAGACGTCCTGATGTCACTTAAATATAGTCCGCTTGATTCTCTTACCAGCCTGCACTGCACTCATGTCTACAAAACCTGTGTCAAGTTCCGAAGGTTTGCATTTTCCGTGCACTAGTCGCAGTGCAAGCACGTGAAATACCGAACTAGAACAGCGTCATTAGTTGGGACAACGACCGTGACCGACCATAGATGGATAGATCCTTTAGTCGCCCACCGTAAATCGGCAGAGAGACTTTGAAGCGTTGAACGACTTGGACCGGGGTATACAAACTTTGCTCGTAGTGCAGTGAACATGGCGTGCTGAGAGGTATATGCTCAACCCATTTTCGGCAGCACGCAGTGATCAAGTATTAGGTGAAACAGTTGGGTTTTGTGAATGATTCAGCATTGGCCTCATCTTGAATTTCAGGGAGGGCATCGCGCATGCGTCCTTGACTACAAAAAAATATTGATAGTGTATGGATGGAGCTCAGTCAGGCCAGAGTCATCTTGGATGCAAGAGTAATGGGTTTTGTTTTGCATTACAATATAAAGTCACTTCCTGGTCGGGTACAGCATCAAGATAACTCCTGAGATCTTGTCCGCACTGTGTATCACGCGTTTTGCGCAACCGCTTTCTTCGATGCTCTCGGAGTGAAGCCTATCTATTAAATTCGATGCAGCCCACAACAAGTATTGACAAGATGAGAGGGTTCGGGCAGAACACGACTTAGGTCTCTCAATCTACCAACCACAACTTGTGCTGATGGTCGAGTAAGGGCAGTGAAGTCACAACATACCGGCTGCCTTCTTGTACACGAGAAACATTATGCTTACTGACTGTTTCTTTTAGGCTATACCTACACTGAAAGAAAATACGGTACGTGTACTGTGACATATCTACCACTATGACCAATGAGACTCCATATACTATGTTGCTCCTCGAATGGAGAAGGCTGGCCTCTCCAGGCACGAGGATCTCAAGCCTCAGAATGTTCTCATACATTGCAATGACATATTACTCACCGACTTCGGGTTCAGGTAAATTCCTGCTTCGGCGTCGACATGCCAACGTTAATAATACACAGCCTAGACTTCTCCGATGACTCAGCTTCAACGACTACCGGGCGGGTGATACTCAGCGCTAGGAGTCTTGGAGTTTGAGCCCCGGAACCGAGCTAATGACATCTTCTCTCTTGGGTGTGTTCTGGTCGAGATGGTCTCAGGACTTTACGGGCACAGTCTCTCTGAAGCCAAGGATCATTGGAGGACTAGTAATTGGCAGTCCAGTTTGCGCGAAACCCAAAGGCGACATCCTCATAGCTTGCGTCACTGTCAGATCATCCTGTAAGCGACAGGCTCAACCCAATTGTGTACTTCCTACCAGCACTGCTAGTCACGAAACGGCTCGATCGAGGCCCGATTTCATAGAAGGGTAGGCAAGCATCTACTTACAACCCATCAAAAAGGCAATCAGTCCTCTTATAGAGGACGTTCTATTCCCGGTCACCAATAGGCTTGTCCAAAAAGGCAGCCATATCCATATCAGCCACAGGCGTCGACAAAATGTTGACCGACTCGCTGTCGGTATAGCTCCCAAGAAAGCGAACGCAATGGCGATGGTCGACTTGACGCATGACTCTAATCTCTCAAATGAAAGCAGTCATGATACTTTGGTGCAGCTTGAGCGGTTTTGGCCTTGCGATCTTTTTTCTTGCACACACTATGGGCGGTTCACAGGATCGTATTGTCACTTCTTCGACAACGCCGACCATTCCATCACCAAGGTGACGGTTCACCTCGAACACGTCTTCGTCGCCCTCAAACTCGTAGTGGTTGAACAAAATGTCGAGCATGCGATCTGGCAAGGAAGCCTGTGCCCACCGCATAAGCAATACGTCCTGATGATCATCTTATGATCTTAGGAATTCTAATATATGGTGGGTGTCTCTTAGTGAGCGTGGAAGCAGGGTCTCTCTTTGCTCAGGTTCGTAGAACACTCGTATTCTGTCTCGGTGGTGCTTGTCAGTTCTGCCACGCGATCTGATATCCAGCCCATCCCGGAATTCTTCACTAAACTCGACCCATTCGTTTGGGTTGTTGGCACTATTTGGCGATAGAGAACGATGGGGGGTTTCGCCTGGATTCCATACTGGAGCAGGTGTCGTCGGCTGGAGGTGAGGTAGGCCTGGCGCTGCCCCGCCTTCAGCCTGATAGTCAGGGCGCGGCTGAGCTTAGTCGTTGGTACAATCGGTTTTGGATCGTCTTAAGCCAAGTGGTGGGCCAGAAAGTCGAGCGGCCCGTCTCAGTCTATGTTTGGAGGTCTCCGTGCTGGTTAGGACGCGTTACTATACTGGTCCAAGGCATCGAGGCTGGGCATTGATCACTGAAAGCCTGCATCGTAACAGGCTAAGGCCGTGTAACAATGCCAAGACAGCTGACGGTAGGATTGGTGAGGAGGGTTAGCATGCACCTGCTCAGATTGAGACAAGACCCTCGTTACACGTGACTGTCGCTTAGACCTTCCCAATCGTATCGTCTATCCACATCTTGGATGCGACAAGCTATCGCAACCCTCCCCGCACCCATCATGGCTGGTTTTCAACGCTTGCTAGTTTTTAAACTGGCACATGTCACTTCGTTTCTGCTAGTACCGTGATACAGGAACGGATTGGTTTTTGCCAAACACCTCAGCACGATGCCTATCCAAGTAACGCGCATGAAAGAGGCCGATATAGACGGCGCAATCGATACCATACAACAAGCCTTCGCAAATGATCCCTACAACAATTGGGTATTTCCAGACCGCGAAAAGGTAACTCCCTCAACGCCCGTCTTCATGCACCTTACTAACAGCTATATTTCAGGTCTCCCTAGCGCGTAACCGCGTTTCTCTCACGCTACGATGCCGCTGGGGTATCGAGCATGGCCTCTTCCACGTCGCACGCGATACCGCAAATCCCTCTAAGATCCTAGGCTGCGCAATGTGGCTTCCACCCCGGCCAACTTCAGAACCCGAGTCCTGGTCACTATACCTTTCCTACTGGTATCTCTGGGCCAACCAAATACGCATGAATTTGTGGTACGGACGCGGCGGCCTCAGTACCACGCGATACTGGATATGGAAAGCGCGGCAGGCGGAAGCGCAGTCTGAGTTGTGGAAGGATCCAAAAGGGTACTACTTCTGCAACATCGTTACTGTGTTGCCAGAGTGTCAGGGTCAGGGCGTAGGGAGAGCCTTAATGGAAGAGGTTCTGAGTATGGCTGATAAAGAGGGGAGAAGTTGCTATCTGGAGAGTAGCAGGAGCGAGCCAAATATTGCCATTTATGAGAAGTTTGGATTTCGGCTGGCGAGGGAGATGGAGTGTAGGGATGGAGATGGAGAGAAGGACGCCATCAAGCTGTATTGCATGTTGAGGCAGCCAAGAGGCGGGCAGAGCCAGGAAACACTAGGGGGAGGAAACAAGAGTGCCGCTGCAGAAACAGCGGGTACTACACCAGAGATAGGGCAATGAGAACGTTGCAGTGAACTGGTGCGTGATAAATCTGAAATACCATGTCCAGACTGATATGCTTAGTTCCTGTACATCAAGACCCGCAGCATTAGAACCCAAGGAACATTCAAATCACCCAAGTCCTCAAAAGTCCAGACTCCCATTCCTCATCTCTACCAGGTCGGTCCTCCCAACTGACGCCAGGCCAATCCTCAAACACACTCTTCGCTGCCGCCTCATCCCCTTCCCTCATCAACACATCGACAATCCTCTGCGCACCCTCAAAAACCCCTTCCACAAATCCATCATCCCTAGACGACCGTGCTCTAATCTCCCGTCCAAGAATCTTAATAATCTTTCGCCCTCTACCCCCAACCCAGAAGCCCTTGGGCACAAACTCGGCCAAGGTAAAGAACCATGCCACCAGCACCAAAGCACGAGGTTCTCTTTGGCGCACCAGCTGGAGAAACTCCGGCATGAGGAACGACGTGAAACAAAAGACGCGGACGTAGAGATCAGGATTCAGGTGGTAGTAGTACAAGGACAGGAATATGGGGGATAGAGCGTAGAACACCGGAAGTAGCGTTGGTCTATGCCAGTCAACTGATCCAGATTCTTTGCCACGGACAATGCTGTCGAGGAGCTGCATCAAAGGTGGAGGTAGGAACAGGCGGGTCTGTGTGGGGAACTGTGTCGGTGGGTACGTTGGTGCTGGATTGGGATTGTTAGGTGTTGTTCCTAGGGGCCCGATAGGAGCATCTACACCTGCGACATCAACGATAGGTGGTGGTGGCAAAGTGCGTAGTTCTCGTCGTACCAAGGGGTAGACGGAGAGTTTCTCCATGCCTTGTGCCCATCGGAGTGAAGCAAGGATACGAAGTCCTTCGCTTAGTTTCAGGAGTGTTATCATCCATTCTAGGTACTCATCGTCATTATTGGTAGACGGTGGTGGGACCAGAGCGAGGAAAAGACCTCCTGTGACGAGGACTGCTTCGTAATTCTCTGCGGTGATGTCTTTGAGTGCTTCCTTGTAAGAAGAGAAAGCCTTTTGGCGATATAGTAGTGCTTGTTTCTCAACGGTCTTGTTTGGCATAAGCTCGTTGCTGTGGTTGGCGGCGATACTGAGCATACCGTAGAGAAGGAAAGGATGAGAGATGCCTAGTCGGGGGACAACATTCTCGTGCAAGTTGTTCAAAACGGTGTCGTCGCGCACTACAAATTCGCGCCAGACATGTGCTTTATAGTATTGCAATAAATGGTGGTCGAGGTGTGCAAAGGAGCCTATAGATGTTGGAGAGGCTGGAACGAGCCACGGCGCCAATTGGAAGGAAAGATCATTGAAATCTGCCTCATTGTTGTAGGCTGATGATCGGAATTCGTGACCAGGCGATGGTCCTGAAGACGGTGTCCTCGATGTCGATTGGGAGTCCTGTGCGTATTCGCAATTCAGGTCTCTCACACTGCAGTAACGACAGATAGGTTGTGCTTCATCGCACTATACTACATTAACTCTCTGTCCACACATGGAAAGCCTGAAAATCAAACACACCTTGACTTTCTTTCTCTTGCAGGTCAAGCATCCGCCTCTCGACTTGCGATGCGGCTTCTTAGGTATGAAACCCGTACTTCGGCGCGCCATTTAGACTACGTCTACGCGGAGCTAGTATGGCTTGGATGGATTGGCATCCCGGGGAGGCACAAGGTGGTGGGATGTAAGGCGTCCAACAGTGCCTGGGTCGTGCGCGTGGCTAAGTGCCGCTTAGTGGGGGGCCTAAGGTCTGTCTGGGTAGTCATGCCATCATGGCAAAGGTAGGTGGGCTTTCGTATATGATATGCCTCTGGTCACGCAACATTGGTTAGGATATGAGGCGTATATGCATTCTTGTGAGATTACAGGGTATGCGCGACCACAGCCGTGCGTTACGCTCGTTTTTATCAGCTCACAGTACATTTGCGCCCAGGCGACAACCATATCACATGCTGATTGAAGGGATTAACATGAAAATCATATTAGAGATTGGGATATATAAAGGAGTACAAGACAGCCGCTCAACGCACGCTAAAACTACAGATCAAGCACACTGAAGAACCCTCATTTTCTCTCTACGACAGCCGTCTCGCCATCGCTGTCCGCTTGTGCCATCCTCAGGTCCCCTTCAACATATCGACTTGGCTGCAAAACCAGCAGCATCACCAGGACTAGGACCATTGGCACAGCGTCGAAGCAATACAGTGTCCACTCGTGAGCGATCAAGTAAGCAGCGTTACCCATCGCATACTCGATGAGTCTGAATGTACAGCGGAAGAGAATCAATGCGCTGACACTATAAAGTATGTAAAGCATCTTCTTCCAGTCTGCGGATGCATGATCGACTTTCTTGTTCATACGGATTTGGAAATCGAATGAGGCGATGAGGAAGACAATAAAGGTAGCAACTTGGAGTGCGAGACCGGCAATTACGATTTTTTCTCCAGCGAGGGCGAGGGCGAGTTGCATCGTACCCATGATACTGGCACCTATTTCCTGTTAGCCCGAGTTTCTTCAACCTACTTTGTATGCGGAGACGACGTACCTAGGCCCTGAATGATCAAGGTTGTGACGTCCGCGGTGACGAAGATCCTTGTGTACCACCTCGCTGGGATCAGACTCACATCTTCTCCACCAGCAAGTCTGATCGTACGGCCAAGCATCATGTATATGGTTGCTGCAAACCATAGAGGACCGACGAGTGTCAGTACACCTTGGGTGATGTACTGGGGCCAGGCATCGTTGTCGAAGTGCGATGCGATACGCGCGCCATAGCCACCCACCTCGCCTGTTACATTCTGTTAGGTACAGCTCCAGACGATGTACATGTGTAATAAGTTGGCAGACTAGAAGCAACAGAGAGGACATACAGAGCGCGCCGATAACCACGAAGACGATGATCCTATTCCTGGACCTGAGGTACTGATACAAGTGCAGAAAAGCCATTACGAGAAAGACAACGAGGCATACGATGGCTCCAGCTAGAGAAGGAACATAACGGTACATCTCCCAATCAAAGTTTGGTCCTTTAGGTGGGTTTTGCCGTTTCCATTCCGAAGGAGGGAGTGGAATACCGAGTGGGCTTGCCATGTTCGATCTCATGTCTGAATACAGGTAAAACAACTGAGTATGACGATTGAAGCTCTTGAAAAGAAGTAAGATGGATAGTAAGAAGCAGGTCAGATTCCTTGATGGTGATGATGCTTCACTTCAAGCAGCGGCAGAGCCGTCTTATGTAGTAGCTGCAGCTGCGAATGTATCGCGCCATCGCCAGTTTCGCATCCGCAGTTGTTGTCGCATTCGCTTATCTTCCACATCATGCATGTTGAACATACTCCAGAGTTCACAGATGACGATGTTTTTAGGCCGCTATGCCCAGACTTTCGCATCGTAAGCGTAGAACGCCACATTTCGCATTCGCTAAACTGGCCAATGCAACGCCTCAGATTCATCGTTCATCCAGGGACGCGGGCTTTCGAACCGGGTTGTGGTGTGGCTATGGGTGTACTTCGATACTCGAGTGCAGGCTACGAGTACGGAGAAAGCGACTGAAGCTGAATTAGTAGAGCTCAAACGTCCACTGCGCACTGGACCCGTGAGTCCTATCAGGGCCCAGACATCGAGCATCTTTCACACATAGTAGTCATACTGAAACACATTAAGGGTTAACAATGATGCATTACAGAAGGACTGGCATCTGTGATAGCCTAGCCAGGCGCCACGCTACAGTACGTCAAGTGATGCCCAGTACCTTTGCGAACTTTTGTTTCGTAGATCATATGTTACAATGTGCGGCGAAGCGCACCAGCCTCAACCCATCCTCCATCCAAACCAATAAAAGTGAGATCCCTATTGGACTAATCTAGCCCATGACCATGCCCTTAAGACCGGCCATATCGCCCTCCTTGGCGGCGATTTCGAAGTATCCGTAAATGATAGTTACGGCAAGGAGAATACCAGTACCGCTACCGAGAGCGCCGAGAAGATCGCTACCGACAGACAGAGCTCCAATGCAGGCACCACCGAAGGCGGCAGCGGTGGGGATGACGCGCTTAAGCTCCTTGTACATGGACTCCTCACGGTGACCAGCCATGACCAGACCCTGCTCCTTGAGCTGCTTGGCAACGTCGCGGGGAGATGAACCAGAAACCTCGATCCAGGTCTTGGAAAAGACAGCGCAGGCGACGAGCATGTAGACGATGAAGATGGCAGTCTTCAGGGGGTCGGAGAGAGCCTCGGTGATGCTGAGAGGGGGAGACCTGGAGACGGTTAGTGGCTGAAATTGTGATACAGTCAGGGATTGACATACATGTAGTAGGCGACACCGGAGGTAGCGAAAAGCTGGGCGGAACCCTCCTTGGGCTCCCAGACACCGAGAAGCTTGACGAGGAGGTTGTCAGAGAAGCGGTTGTAGAGCATCTGGCTGATCAAGAAGACGTTGGAGGAAAGAGCAGACTGCAGCATGATGGGCATGTTGGAGGTGTAGAACAGACGGACGGGGTACGAGCCACGAACACCACGCTGGCGGGCGGGCTTGACAGGAAACTCGACGCGGGAACCCCGGGGGGAGATGACAGCACCGAAGACAATGACTGTGGAAATCAGGTTCATGACGTTGGGGAGGTTCTGGCGGTAGAAAGCCTCCTTGAGCGCAACAGTCTTGTTGGGCCAGGTGAAGAGCAAGTGGACAAGGGCAATGAGAGCACCCTCGAACTCAGGACCACGACCGGTGTTGATGGTGGTGGGGGAAAAGGCCTTCCACATGATGGACTCGCAGATGTTGGTGGCAATGAAGAGCGAGATACCGCTGCCGAGACCGTAGCCCTTCTGGAGGAGCTCGTCGAGGAGGATAACGATCAGACCAGCGATCATCAGCTGGATAACGAGGAGAACGCAGATACCGGCACCGAGGTCAGAGGGCTGTCCGTAGAGACCGGAGATGACATAGACGACGGCCTGGCCGAAAGACAGGAGAATAGCGAGGAGCTTCTGGGCGGTCTGGTAGAGCTCGCGGTCAGACTTGAGGTCGAGGTTGACGTCGATGAGGTGGGTTCCGGCAAGAAGCTGGAAGACCATGCCCGAGGTGATGATGGGGGTGATACCCAGTTCCATCAGTGTTCCTCTGTTACTCGCCATCATCATTCGCAGCCAGTATAGCGGGTCGGAGGTATCAGACGACACAATTCCGTAGAGCGGCATCTGGCTCATGACCAGGAAGACGAGGAGAGTAAGGCCGGTCCATACGAGGCGGTTGTTGAAAGGAACCTTGCTCTCTGGCAGCTGAATTTCAGGCACCAGAGGCACAAAAGGCTTGACGAGATCGAGGAACCGTACTACGTGGAACTATTAGCTGTGCTGCTCTGTGCCGTAATTCCTCGCAGGCATTGCGCGCACACGCCTCGCGCGGCCATTGAAAGGTGAGGTCGTGACTTACGGCCGCTCATGATTGCGATCTATGGCCCAGAGACAAGAAGAAGACAAAGAGAGGTGGGAAAGGGTGGTTGCGAACAGCCAGTTGATGGAAGATGGAGAGGGGGTTGTGCTTCTGTAGCTTTCGCAACGTGTCGCTGGGGAAATTATCCGTGCGCACGCTAGCCCGTAGCTCCGTCCCTGAGCTATCGCGAATCTCCCACCCGCAACTCCCAAGAGGCCACGCTGTTCTCACCTTTCACCCATTACGAACTCTTGGAACATTCACGAAGCAGCTTGTTTCACCTCTGAGTCAGGAACTGGTTACTACCCTACATCCTCTTCCCCCTCTTCGCCTCCCGGACCGTGAACTCTGCAGCAGGCTGTGCCTTTTTTATTTCAACCTCGAGTCTCTTCAACGTCTTCGTTAATTCCTCATTCTCGGCCTTCAGTAACTCGTCCCCTGCGTTCATCTTCTCTACCTCGCTTTTCAGTTTAACAATCTTCGTCTCACTCTTGACGCATAGCCTGGTCAACTTATCTTCTGCTGTTTCTTCTTCCAGCTGCCTAAGCTGTTCACGTAAAGCGGCTATTTCATCTTGGTGTTTCTTGTTTTCAAGGATGAGGAGCTGGCTGAGTTCCACGCAGTCTAGGCATGCCTGTAAACCTGTTCGAGCTCGACAGCAATTGAGAGCGCGACCTGCAGATTTGCAGAACTGGCAGTCGATTTTGGTCTTACTCTCTGTCAGCTCAAGCTTAAGTTCAATTATTCAGGACTCTACCTTGATGCTGGAGCTGCTCCGTGTGTCGCTGACTGGAAAGACGGTGGACGCAGGAGTGGAATTGTAGTGAGTAATCCCATTGTGCTCCTGACCATTCAGAGGGCGAATTACGTCGCTATGGGTACTTAGCGGCGTAAAAGCTGCTGCTGTGGCTCGTAGACGATCGACCATGTTACTGCCTCGATTTTGAGGACCGAGAGAAATATGTGGTGAGCACCAATAGTGACAGCAGCGAACGATCCGAGAAGCAGCGTGGTGAGAGGAAACATGTGCTAGTGACGTAGATATTCATGGAGTAAAGCACGTTGATTCACCTGTGATACGCGTCTTTGGTCCCACTTATCCGTTTGCAGGTATTGTTTCTCCTCGTGCATACTCGGAAGACTAGAAACTTGATGTTGTACAGTTTGACTGAAGATCCGGCACCCAACATCACTCGTATGGTATCTTCGCTAACAGTAACCTTACGCGACCGCGTCCTTCAACCCAGCATACCATCAAGGGCGCTCACCTCACCACTTCTGAAGTCTCGCCGCGCTATGAGAACAGCCGGTCTTGAGTATCGGTAACCTTCAACATTCAATGTGAAGAGCTTACCGACGCCACAGACTATCAGTAGGCCCTTCGCAAGTTCCAACGGGAAACATGGAAATGTCGCAAGAGGCTCAGCCATGCAGATCTTTTGCAGAGTGCATGTCGGCCTTTGAGGATTTCGAGCGAAAGACGGAGGGAATTTTCACTATCGAGCTCAGCGGCCTAGAAAGTCTACTCAACACAATACGTGCCACACTCGATGAGGCAGCGACAAAGAAAGCGGCTGTCTGGCTCCAGCAATGGACCTACATATGTACTAGCTCATCATACTTCGAGCAAAGCGTTGACGGCGATGCATCTTTGCCTCAAGCGGAAGCACATTTCTTACCAGACGACCTGCCTCCGTGTACATGCCACCACGCGTCGGACCTGATAATCGATGGTCTGCAAGACAGAATCGCAGATCAGCTGCTGTCTACGATGGAAGCATTTTGGAAGAACAGGCCATCCGACCTCGAAGAGCTGAAACTGGTGAGGGAGAAGCTAGAGGAAGAGATAATTTGTTTCAAAAAACTAAGTGCGAATCATGCAAAGATTTCACGCGCGCTTGAAGACGCGGAGCGAAAAACAGAACATCTAGAGGTTAGGTTAGCAGCTTCCGAGAGGGACACCACAGATAAAGAGAGACTTGTGAGCGACAGGTACCGCGAACTTGAGAGAGGTTTCTACGACAAGGTACAGAAATTGGTTGAAAGCCAGGCTTGCTGATCGGCTTGGGGATTTGGAAGCGAAAGCCTTGCGTTATGCTAAACTTCTCGACGAAAACGAGCTATTGAGGGCCAAGGTCTTACAAGGGGATCGAGAACAGGTACTGCTCAAGCGAGTGAAGCTGGAAATGGAAAAGAAGTATCAGGACCGGGATGATGAAGCTAAGGCTTTCAAAGAAGGTTACGATCAAATCAGCAACGACATCCAAATGCTCCAAACCGAGAGGGCGGTACTCCAGGCGGACTATGATACACGAAAAGAAGAAAAAGAAGGGTGGTCTAAACAAAAAACGTCGAGCTCCAAGCTACGTTGTGTTGACCAGCCTGCAGTCCTAAACCATCCCGTCTCAGCTAGGCCAGCGGTTGATCGGCAAGCCGCCGAGCTTCAGCATCTAGCCGGCTTTATAATCACCTGGCAAGCCACGCTACACAATGCGACTGTTGGGAGGAATGGCTCAACTAAGCAGAAGGAATTTCTTGAGGGAAGAATCCGAGAAGCCGAACAGTAACTAAAGAAGTTGAAGCCTGCTCACCCATCGAAGCCTCATCGTGGTTCGGACATCCAAAGCACACCAAAGAACACACACACGCGGAAGCAATTCGTTGTGAGTGGTATGGCGGACGGCCAGGAAGTATTGCCGTCGCCCGTCAGCACTCTTGCAACACGCCAAAAGCCTCGCGTTGCAGTGGAAGCTTTTCCTGCACTGAGCGCTTCAGCAGTAAAGACTACTACATCGAACAACAGGATGAGTCTCCGTCTGGTCGATATACCTAAAGAAAAGAAACTGGATGCGCAAAAGAGGTCTGGTTAGACAATAGAGCGATAATGGGTACCACGGAGTACTTGAACATCTTCGATGGTGGGAACTGTGATAGGAGCGCATTGAGGTGAGCGCATGTTCATGGAGGAAATGTAGCCATAGATAGCTCGGTGCACCAGAAGTCTGGTGAAAACCAAGGATATGATGCTTCTTTGGACGTGCAGTGTTATACATACATGCCGAATTTGCTGCTGTAGTGAGATTGTTCCGGTGCTCAGTACTTGCAAGCCTCGGGATGCAGCAAGTGACATCAAAGGTATCCGACCTAATCTAATCTTGACCTAGCGTCCATTGACCCCTGCTCACTCTTCCAAGTCGATTTCAGGAACAGCTACCGCGTCCGAACGCGTCAGTCGCCAACCTTTCTCGCAGCCCCCAATATTTGACTCAAGAGTAGACTAAGCTAAACAAAGTTTCGGGAACCATGGAGGCCTCAGAAGATCACGTAACAGAGAAGGTGCAGTCGCTGAGCGATCTGGAGCTTGCTGTTCTCATCTGTTTAGTCGCGGATCAACATTGCATCATCGAAGCGGAAAGGGAATTAACCCGTGATGTGGTAGAGGAGTTGAAGCTTGTGGGTAGCTCGCGGAGTATGGTTGCTAATATACTAACCTTTCCAGGTCGCTACAAATGTCTTCGGATTAACGTGGGCTGTACTGGAATGTAACGAAGATACTACGCTGGATGATTTCGGAAGCGGAATCCTTGTCAAGGGGGAAGAGAGCGATTACTTTGGGAGCACAAATGAGCGAGATCGAGGAGACGTAGCTCATGCTCCCGGTCACTTTTCACCCATCTCGAAATCACCAGGGAAATCAGACCGACGCACGTCGGAATCACCCAGACCTTTCAGTCCGCTGGACAGCAAACGTATCGCGAACATTGTTGTTGCAAGGAACCTCAACAGGGCGAACCCGCAGGTTCAGATTCAGGCTTTAGAGGTCCATCGTCCGCCTTTTCTGCTCGAGCATAACTAACGACAGACAGCTGATCCGAGGCAAGCGGAACTTCACAAGAACAGCTGTACACGCGGCGCCGAGACCGTTTTTGTTCATCGCTTTGAACGCTTCAGACACACCACGCTTGGCTATGCATCTGGTAGGTTGAATTAGGAACCCTGATGCATTAGCTGACTGGGTTGTAGAATGACCAGTTTTTCATCTCACACAAACATCAAATGGATGATGGACTGCCAAACATTGAAGAGCTACAGGAGAAGCAGCATGTGTCAGATGACGGTGCTTCCATGTCTTCTATAGTACGCACGCCACCATTTCAACCAGGAAAGTACAAGCCGCAGACAGCGCTATTCTCTGCCAAGGTATGTGGGTTGTGATCGTCTTGAAGCAAGCTGACCGTTGCAGGATGTTGTAAGCTTGACGAAGCAGGTGTCAGAAGTGAAGATCAGTTCTGAAGTACGAGCCTATCTGCACAACATTATCGTCTTCATGAGGCTGCACCGAGCAGTCGCAGGAGGCATCTCTGCGTTGGCCACGAGGCACTTCAATACGCTAGCACAGTACGTGGTCTGCTACCACAGGAGGTTCATACTGATAGTAGCAGCGCGCTTGCTCCACTGCATGGTCTTGAATACATCTCACCATCCATGGTGGCTTTGGCAGCCCGCAAGATATACCCACATCGTATCGTCATCACGGCTCCAGAGAACGAGCGCAGCATGCAATGGGGCAGCTCGCTCGAAGCAGTAAAGGCTGTCCTTGAAGGTGTCACGGTTGAGGACGTTATCGAGGAAGTGCTGGAATCGGTAGAGGTGCCACTCTAGCAGCCTCAGTCAGCAAAAAAGACGACTGCGAAAATGATGGTGGTTGGAGATTGGGGTATGAGTAAGGACGCCGGTGGCTGATCTCATCGGCGTTGGGCGGACGTGATTGGACCCGGGCGGGGCCTGGTCTGGCTGCCCCTCGGAAAGTGGGCCGAGGCGGCGCCCATTATTGCACCCTCGACATTACGCACCGCGCTATAGAAGGGCTACAAAAGGGCAAAGGTACCTTTTGACCCCTCCAATCGCCGGCTTGTTTGTACGCTTCAGTCATGTCGGCGAGCTATTTCGATCAACTGAGTCCGGGTGTGCAGGAAGCGATCGAGGTACCTAGCGCACTCCCAAACGTCATAACGATGCCATCAGGCTAACTTCCTCATGGAGAGCGAGCTTGGAGACCAAGATACCAAGGAGATTACCCAAGTGAATAGCCACGACGATGCCCTAGAGGTACATAATTCACCATTCTTGTTCTTGACATGTTGACCAACCAAGGCAGGTCGTCTTCGAAGGCGGATATAACGGCCATCGTCGCAAAGCCTCCCTCGCTCCCCACCCCTCTGGCAAGATGACGTCCCGCCCCGAAAATGGTCGCCGCACCACCGCGTGTATTGTTCACTCCCTACTCGAGAAGCACGATGGTTTGCCAGTAAAAGACCACTCCCAGTCACACGAAGGTCTCGCGCAGGAAAGGCGTGTGGACAAGGACCCAAGCTCTACGCGTGCCGAGCAGACACAGCACTCGCGGTTGTTGACCAAGAAGGAGCTCTCAGACATGGCATTTGGCATACGGGAACTGTCCAAGAAGCTCTCCCAGATCAGGCTTAAGCTACACGTGAAGAATATCTTCATTCTGGGCAAGGCGCATGACGAGGCTCTGATCAAGAACTCGCGCGAGGTCACCGACTGGCTTCTTCAGAAGAACCCGGAGTACAAGGTGTATGTGGCGGCATTGCCAATTGAAGGACATGGTTAACGAGACATAGTTACGTCGAGCAAACGCTGGAGGACAACAAGATCTTCGACGCTGCAGGGCTGCTGAAGAATGAGTCGTACCAAGGACGTCTTAAATTTTGGACAAACGAGATGTGCGCTCAAAAGCCGCAGACCTTTGACATCGTTCTGGCGGTAAGAAGTATCGTTCTGTACCTTGTTCAAAAGCTAACAGCAACACAGCTCGGTGGTGACGGCACAGTCTTATATGCGTCGTGGCTGTTCCAGCGCATCGTTCCCCCAACCATCGCCTTTTCGCTAGGCTCTCTCGGTTTCCTCACCAAATTCGATTTCGAGCTATACCCACAATCCTTATCCACTGCCTTCGCAGATGGCATCACAGTCAGCCTCCGTCTCCGCTTCGAAGCCACAGTCATGCGGTCACAAAAACGAGACGGCGAGGGTCGGGATTTGGTTGAAGAGCTCATCGGAGAGGAAATTGATGACCACCATACACACTATTCAGATGGCACACACAACATCTTGAACGAGGTTGTTGTAGACCGAGGGCCAAACCCTACCATGTCATCTATTGAGCTGTTCGGAGACGACGAACATTTCACTACCGTTCAGGCTGATGGTATTTGTGTTTCTACACCCACTGGCTCGACTGCATACAACCTTGCAGCAGGCGGATCGCTCTGCCATCCTGACAACCCCGTGGTTCTTGTCACCGCCATCTGCGCGCATACGCTTTCGTTCCGACCGATCATCCTACCCGATACCATCGTGCTCCGCTGCGGTGTACCTTATGACGCGAGAACGAGCTCATGGGCTAGCTTCGATGGCAGGGAAAGGGTCGAACTCAAGCCTGGCGACTACGTCACGATTAGTGCAAGTCGCTTCCCGTTCCCGAGTGTGCTGCCGCTGAACAAGAGGAGAACGGATTGGATCGAAAGTATTTCCAGGACCTTGCAATGGAATAGCAGGCAAAAGCAGAAGGCGTTCAAAGAGTGGGATTCGTAAAAAGACGGCTAGGTCTCAGTAGATTTCTCGTTATAGAATATTACTACTCCTAACAACACAGCACGAGTTGTTGCTACCGCATGCTAGGATCCTGAACACGTCTAGCCTGTGTCCTCCAATCAAGGCATGAGCTACTTCTATCCTTCTTTCTGCCCTTTGCTTGTTTTAATAACATCTGGGCTATGACATGCAGTTATCCAAGCGACTGCTATAATTTTGATTCAGCAAATATTGTCGCGGTCCAACTGATTGCTATGTAGGTCAGCATAGGTGCAGACCCTCGCTGCCTATTCGCGATCACCTGATTCAAGAAAGCGGAGCTCCGAACAAACACAAACGCGACCGGCTCACTACATGTTGCACCTACAATCTGTACGTTTCCTCATCCCCTACGAACACATCAGAAACACAACCGCTAGGTCTCTAACCAGCAAATATTCAGCCGTGAATTCTTTTCAGGATGGCCGTGTTAGTAACCCCTTGTATGCCTTTTCCCGCTAACAATGGATAGGTCTTGTGAGCGCTGCGACCGTTGCTATCGGAATTCTCATGCGCTCCATCAGCATATCCGCGACTCACCAAGCCATCACGAATGTCCTGGATGCGACTTCGACGGCGCTACCTGGGAGGACCTACTCGACCACTTTCGTGAAGAAGGCTGCCGTACTGCTTGTCAGGGCTGCAATGATGGCAGTGGATCATACTGGGTTCCTCAATCTGAAGAGTACTTGGACCATGTGGAGGACTTCAACGTCTGCACTCAGTGTGAGAGGCACTTCGCTTCACAGAGTCATCTCCATCAGGTAAAGCGTGAGAACTGTCAGTCAAATGAGTGTGGAGTTGAAATTTTGTAGCACTGCTTGTCTCATCGCAAGCTGACATACGAGTGTCACTTATGTACCAGCATATTCAAGACCTACGGCGGCATGGTACGTATCTTAGATGCATCATACTCTGGTCTGTTCGCTCACTGTGGCAGATCATTCACCTCGAACGCGGCACCTGTAGTAACATCAATTACATCCACCTCAACAAGCTTGTAGCCGAGTGCTACAAGTGGCCCTACTTCATTTTCGAAGATCATCGGGACGAGCTGCTCGACGACGGCGATACGGAATACGATTGTAAGCCATTCAGTTGTCCGACTTGTGATACTGCACTGTCAAAGCTTTCCAGTTTGTTCCAGCATGCCGAATCAAATGCTTGTGCACAGACGTTGGACGATACAGTCTTGGGACAACTGAGGAGGTTTCTGGCTAATCGGCTGAGTTGAGTGGACAGGGTAACGAATTAATGGCAATAAAAGTTCATTTCACTCTATTCTTCTAGCGAGAGACTCTGATCCCAGTGTGACGAGGGATTCGCTGGAGATATATGCCGGTGCATATTCAGCATCATGACTGATAGAGGAAGATTGTATAAAAGGCTTTCAATTGAGAGGCATGAGCTAGCTAACCGCCAGTATCCATATACCATCTGCATCGCCACAAATCTCCAAAACTCCAACTTCCGCTCGGCTATGTCCTTGCTCGAAGAAGGGAATAACAAGACCTCAACAGAGAGAATGTACAAAAGAACGCAAGGCAGAGAAGGAAAGTAAACCGACATGAGACTGTGTATGTTGTCCACCCGGAGTATTCAGGGCCTATACGAAAATTGTTAGAAAGATGTTTGAACCAGATTATGAATACAACAGCATGAGTACACACGTTAACAATTCATCGTGCCCCTAAGAAGAGACGTCCGGATAACTCGTTTGGTCGAACTGAGAAAGAAATGTTCAAGTCGTTGTCGCGAATTTCGTTCTTCCTCATCTCCTACTCACGTCCTGTTCTCTGCGCAAATCTCGAAGGCAATACCCTTGTCGATGGTGGAACTACCGACCGGTGCACCGGGCAAGTAGCCAAACTCAGGTACAATGTAGGCATTCTGAGCACATGGTTCATTTGCCACGCACTCGTAGACGGGTCCATCGGGGGCGGCAGCCTGTATACCCTTCTCGTGTCCCACGCAGGCACTGAAGTCAAAGACATCGTCAGTCTTGACTTGGCAGTCCAAGTAGGAAATATCGTAGGACATGGTGGTGCTGTCAGGCCAGACAGTATATTCGAACTGCATCGGCTGGGCCATTGACTCCGTCTTTGAGACCTTGAGGGAGATTCCAGAGTCGCCGCAGCTGCGGATTGGTTCGGAGTAGGTGGTGTTAGCGGGTACAAGCTCGCAAATCTTTCCGGGGCCACAGGTAGTGACGTCGCCGATTGAAGATATGTAGACGCCATAGTCGCAGGAGTTGACAATGATGGCAGTATGCGGTTCGTAGCTCAGAGGCGCATAGAGGTTTCCGGTAGATGATGGAGTCTTAGGTGGCAAATCAGATGATGGCGCAGCAGAGAACGATGCGGCAGAAGACGACGCAGACCTGGACGCGATATCGGATGGTCCCTTCTCCGGGAGGTTGAAAGTAATGGACGGTGGAGCCGCAGTCGAGGTGCTGACGGCGGCACAGCTAGAAGATTGTGGTGAGGTCGAGATGGGCTCTGCAGTCAGCGTAAGATATACCGTCTCGGTGACAACGACGACATCAGTTTTGACCGCGCGGCGATGAACGTCGGCATGATCATGACTGTGACGATGGCCCAGGTGCGCGCCTGCAGCGATGAGCGGCAGCGCAAAGGCAACGGCGAAGTATGCGCGCATTGCTGAGTTGTTCTGAGTTAGATTCTTGAAGTGATCGTGTGAGCAGATTGCGGTTCGAGTGATAATCTCGTGGTAGTTGACTGTCGCGTGATGTGGGTTGGAGGAAGTAAAGGTAAGAAGTGTGGGAGCTAGAGCCGATGAAGGGATTGTTATTGTTATTGTTCTATATCACCTAAAGTTCTGTAAGTACAAGTGAGCGTGCGTTATATGCTACGCTGGAAAAGCGTTGGCCCGCTTGGCAGTTGGTGAATGACAAACGCAGGCCAATGAGAAGCCTACTGATGATAAGTTAATAGATGAGTACAAACAGCGCCGCAACGCGCCCCCGCATGTTTTCTCTTACAACCCGGTGGGGGTTCACCCAGTGTTGCTCACATTGCGGTGAGAGGCCGCCCCTGGGCCAAAGACTTCCACAGAGTGCAATTGGACCCCCGACGTGGCACAGATGAGTACAAAGTGGGGTTAACAAACAACAAATGCTGGAAATTGAACCCAGAAATAGAAGGATTGACTTGATGTCTATACGATAGCATGAGAAAGAAGATGGCTGTGATGAAATGCATACGCGATCGCGCGTCTAACCGCGACCGTACAGGTCGACTGCTAGCATGAAGTACGCATCTAGTCGTAAACTCAAAATATCTATCTGACAGGTCCAAGTGGGACAGAAGGTAGTGGTGTCTGTTGAGTTTGCGCATAGCTGCAAAGGTGAAGATATAGGGTCAGTATATGTCTCGTATATATCTCGTACAGGCAGAACTTACCATGAATACATTGGACTGCCACAGTTAGCTTTTGTTCATGAAATATGGATTCTTGCACTTACTCATCATATCCTGTCCAACCCACACACTTCCAACAATTGAATAGACCGGTAGGATCATAGTGCTTCTTGATTGCCAGTAGCCTATCATAGTGCTCACCGAAGAACGTTTGCTGCCAGTCTTCCTCAGTCCAATCGCCCTCATTGGAATAGCACCCACCACCTGGTGTCACGGTCTTCAAGTGCTCAATAGTAGCGGAAACGGTCTTTTGGATCTGCGATCGCACAGCTGGTGGTGTGGCTGTCGTCCAGAACTGGCCCATCACTATCTCCCATAGTGAGTCTCTCCATAGTGGATTCACACTAGTCTTACCATTATCAGGAGTGTTGTCAGGTCCAGTAGCGTAAAACTGAGCGCCTCCACCGCCATGGTTGGTGCGAGAGAAGTGCATTGCAGTTACAACTGCATCCACTAGTCGTTCGATGTTATCAGTCGAATTGAAGAGATCCTTGGGGATGAAGCGTCCTCCGCCATTGAAGCCTAGACCGACCGGCCCATTGCGAGATATCTCGGGTCTCTCTGTAAATTCATTGTACTGCGAAAATCTCTTGAAGGAGTGATACTCATTCTCGGTGATATTTAGACCAGGATAATTGGTAAGAAAATCGTGCCATTGGGAAGTGATAGCCTTGATCTCTGAAGTGTCGCTAGAGGGCAATACTTGAAGAAACACGACATGATCTGGGAGTACAAAATTGTATCCGGCAACTCCATGCTTGGAAAACGAGGGCTGATTGGAGGCAAGCCCGGTGATGATGTCGCGATGGATCTTCGACTTGGCGATGTCTTTTGGCTCCGGAAAGTGAGCTTGGAAGCTGTACACATTGATAGGCTCAGCCGGATGCAGCTGAAACTTGTAGGATGTGAGCACAGCGTAGCTGCCACCTCCGCCTCCACGCATTGCCCAGAAGAGATCCGGGTCGCTGCATTCATTGATAGTGCGTTGCTTGCCATCAGCAGTGACGACGTCGAACTCAACTGCTTGATCGATCATGAGTCCATACTTGGGCCCCAGCGGTCCATGGCCACCTCCCTGACCGTAGCCCCCTGCGATGCCAACGGAAGCTACTGCGCCAACTGTGACGAGCATGCCATGAGGCTCGAAGGCCTCCCACGCCTCCTGAGCTTGGATGCCAGCACCAATCTCCCCGATGTTCTCATAGCGGGTTTTGCAACCTGTGGGCTGGAAGGATTTATAAAACTTAGTATCTTTCATGTTATGAGTCCAGATAGCCAACGAATTCGACGCTGTTGACCGCGCGTAATAATCGTGCCCAGTATTCTTGATCGAGACACGAATCCCATGTTTGCGAACGAAATCCAACGTCTGGCTGATATCGCGCCCAGTCTCAGCCCTTACATGGTATGCGGATAGCCTTCCTAGCGCGCAGGTACCAGAGACAGGCGCTGAAGTGTTGAAAGAGTTGAGTGCGCATTGAGATTGACCACACCTTTCCCAGTCGAGAAACTCCATGGATCCGTATTGCTTGGTACGTGAGACACCATCACCGTAGTTCTTTGCAACCTCTTGGCACTGTTTGCTCGAAGGATCGGAGTAGCAGGGTGCGGCCCAGGGTACCGTCAGTCGGAGATTGCCGTTGATGCTTTGGTTGAAAGCATTCCACTCGTTTGCGGTTGGCCAACAAGTCTGGCTTGGCAGACATGTGTAATTGAATGAAGTCGAGCCTTCATGTGCTGGCACTAGCCATGCAGTTTTCTGGAAAATGTGTTGCCTGCAAAGAGTATACGATCCATAAACTGCGAGGCCGCAAACGAGGGGTAGTATAACGACATGACGCAGTATATCGCTCAGGCGTCGCTCCGCCGGTCTCATCCAGTTTTGCGAAGGTTTGTCCTCGTTCTGTAGTCCATGTGTGGGAGCAATCTTCTCATCTAACAACGGTTGCTGCTCGGCGGAAGCCATTTGACCAGCCAGTCAAGTCGTCTTCGGTCGAATGCTGTAGATGGTTATCTCCAGTCCGTGATTCTCGTAAATGTACCTCCTGTGTAATATCCAAGTGATTTTGTATGGAAAAAGGTGAAGTTGTGGTAAGCCAGTAAACATAGCAAAGCCTGGTTATAAGGCAGTAGATGTACAGCCACAAGCTGAACTTTTGGACATATCGATGTCCCACAAACGCATCAAAAGCCGTCCTGCCGTAGCCTACATTTGGCAAATGGCTGACCGCGTCTCAGCCTTAGATCTTACTTCACGGCTAGATCGGCCAATCAAGTCTCAGAAACAACGCGCGAACCGCATGGTCTAACCAGTGGCTGAGCAGGTGTCAAACACCGCTCGAAAAAGGAAACAGGCAGAAGTATTTGCATGTACATGGGGTTGAAGGCTGATGTGGAGTGGTTCGGGATGGGCGAGCGTGCGGTGTGGATGGCGCGATATTTGCCGTGTGCCTCCCACGCGTTCCCGAAAATGGTTCCTGGCGCGTAACGCCTTATCTACCTATCCCCGGGGCCGCCTTGGCTGTGCTCTGCAGGTGATGCAGGGCACTACATCCAGTTGCGCGACCGCTGGGGCGAATAGACGGAAGTTTGGCGATGAGGCTGCGCCGTTGACGCGCGATATTTGTGGAGTGGTGGCCTGACTGACACCTGGAACGATGACGCATGCAAAGAAGAAGGCTGAAGTGCTAGGCAGAACACTGTGCGCAGGCATCAAAGACGAACCTTACGGTAGTACAAACAGTTTGTCCGCTACCAGTGGTTGTTGTAGGATTTCCAATGTCACAAGGCACATTTTATGCGACAGGAGCTTGAGGTCCCGTGGTGCTTCCCTCGGTTTACAACTATGGTGTCCTGACAACAGCGCTCGTTAATACGGTGCTCATCATGTCCAGGTAAGCCATGGTTGCGCTCTTTTACATATCTTCGCATGTCAGCACATCCATCTGAAAGGCCTTTTCACACTTCATAATTGTTGTTAGACACACGGATATCCGTCTCGATAAAGATCGTGTAAGACCTTGATAGTTGCAATGGACTAGAAGTCATCAGATACAATTTTTTGATTCTTATTCATAGAAACGTGCTACCGCACCACATAAGAAGACCAAGCGGGGAATCAAAACACTTGCAAAGGCCGAGCTCAAGTTCACTACATTCGTGGTACCGGTAGATGTAAGTATTTTAGCCCGCAGACATCTCAATTAGAGACTCCTTGATATCGTGATTTAGCTCTCCGTTCGCTCGTCCCATCGTGAGATAGCTGTTGTTCATTCGTTCATTTCATCCGCACTTGATTGTGGGATGCAGGTACACCCTGTTTTCAGGCAGCGACCAGTGTTGACGCAGTCTATGCGCCCAGGCTGGGGAAGGCGCTGGAATCGGTGATGTTGATGCTGGACGGGGCACCACCGCGGCCTCCACGACCACGGCCTTCGCCACGTCCACGTCCCTCACCACCACGTCCACGTCCGCGGAATTCGCCACGACCTTCGCCGCGACCACGTCCCTCGCCACGGGACTCACCACCGCGGCCACGACCCTCGCCGCGGAACTCGCCACGGCCACGGCCGCGTCCTCCACGGGCACCGCCCTCACGGGGAGGGGGAGCAAGCATACGGTCACCGTCGAGCTCAACGTGGACCTTCTCCTTGCGGGCGCGCTCGCGCTTGGCCTTGCCCTGGGAACCGGCCATGAAGTCTTCTTGCTCCTCACGGGCGAGGGCAGTGCCCTCAGGGAACTTCTTGCTGCTGCCCTCGTTGGCCTTGCGGACGTTCTGGGCGGCAAGAGAGAGCTTCCTCTCGGCCAACTCGGCGAGGTAGGCGGTGTAGGACTTGCTCTTGTCCTCAGGCTCGGCCTCGGCGGCGTCCTCAGCGTCCTCCTTGATGGCGTCCTTCTCTTCAGCCTGGGCAATGGCCTCGCCAGCCTGCTCGTCAGCGAGCTCAGCGTTACCATCGTTTCCGCCCCAGCCGTGTGCGGCCTGCTTGTCGTGGTCGCTGAAAATTGTTAGATGGTATCAAGATATAGTGTGGGGTCGTTCATACGCGATGCCAGTCCTGCTATGACGGTCACCCTCGGCACGAGCAGCACCACCGCGGCCTCCTGCGCGTCCACCGCGACCACGGCCGCGGCCGCGAGTTGAAGCACCAGTAGGCTCTATAACAAATCAGTACATGTGCGTGCGAACCAATGGTATTCCACTCACCGCCAGATCCCCTTCCACGGTTCTTGTCAGAGCCGACGCCGCGATCCCGGAAAGCTGTGTTTCGTTAGCCAGTGTTCATGGAGTTCCCCTTGTGAAGCTGGAGCATGTCAAACGCCCTTTTGTTCAACGTACCGTTCTCGTTGGCGTTGTCGGTCTGCTTGGCACGGTTCTGGTGGCTCAGCCTCTCGGGCATGGGCTTGGGAGCGTCGGGTCCATCGCGCTTGCCATGCCTCATGACGGGCTTCTCAATTGCCCTCGTCGGTGGGTCAGCCGGCCTGTCGGGGTCGAGCTCGGGGTCATTGCCTGCGGGGTCGTGAGTGAATGTTCCGGTACTGTGCAGTGCGTCTGCGACATACCCAGCAGCTCGTAAATGTTCTGTACTTATAATTAGCATCTTGAAGCTCTACAACGGATTGCAGCCACTCTTGCAGCCCTCAATGGGAGGGCGCGACGCTGGACCTGATGGCGGGGTGAGTTGGAGCTTACCTTGGAAGCAATTTGCGACATCTTGACGAATTGGAGCGCCTTTCGCGCTTTGCCCTTCTAGATGCACAATCTGCCGGGAGAGAAAAAGGATGCGAGAGCTTGCCCTACGAAATTTAGGGACGTGGCTCTCAGAATGTGACTCGCGAACGGGGTGATAGGCGCGATGTTGCGGGCAAGAGGTTTTGGTGATTCGAAATTGGGCGTGGGTTGCTTCCGTAAGCGAGTGATGTGGGGCTAGGACTATTGGAGGCACAGAAGCAACAACAACGCTGCAGTCGCTGCCGCATACAGCGCTTCAGTCGGTTCCTGTGTAATGCTAGCCAGAAATGATACCTAGGGGAAGGAATCATCGAACAGAAGCTAGGCTTTCGATTGGACACTTCTGCGACACCGGTGTGAGGCTGGTGTGAATCAAGTGTGGCTTCAGGTGCACGTCATTCCGAGGCTCAAATCACACCAGGTATGCATCGCTCCAATACTAAGCATCTGAGGCAGGTACAGATGCTTGTAATGCAGACTCAAAATAATGTTGCCAGTTGGCTGTATAACGAAATTGACATCATCCGTTTGCTCCCTCTGGGAAGGAGCATTAGGCATTGTCAAGAAACTTCATGAGGCGAGATTGGGGGTGCGACTTCCATTGACAGTTGCGGTCGACTTGGATTACAATATGTACATGGCACCATCCCGTCTTCCGAACGGGCTGCAATGCCAGAGTGAAACGTATGGATGAGAAGCATTCATTGCTGTGCACAACAATAAACCCAAGCAATTTCCATCACAATATACACGTCGTATGACCTGTTTCAGGCCAAATAATAACTTTTTGAGAATTCCCCCCATAGCAAGACTCTGGGTCTGCTGTTGAACGCCGTCGTACTGTCGTGACACGTGGTCGATTGGGTAAAAGCAGTTGTTACGCCCGCTAAACAACGTCATTAAAAAGTATCAGTCGGCGGGCGACGATCCGGTTGGTCCCTGATTAACTTCCAATATAGCCTCCTCTTCCCATGAATCCTCCTCATATCATCATCTACTCTCATACATCGTGGGGAAGTGCATGCTGGCCGAAAGTCCGAAGGGGTCGGCGTCGAGCATCGGGTCGTACGGGTCGAAAAGGTGGTTGTTGCCCATGCCATTGAAGTTGTGGCCCCCGTCGTTGGGGGCTAAAGCTGCTGGGCTCGTAAAGGGAGGGTTCTGCGACGGCGGCATCGGCGGTGGCATGTTGTTCGAAGGGGGGAAGCTCTGCTGCGGGAACGGGCCGGGGCCAGCAGAGTGGTCGCTCGGGTCGTCATGGTCGTTGTAGGAGTCGGCTTGTTCCTCGTACTCCTGCTCTATAACACGAAATCAGCCTAGGATTACAAAGCCCTATACCTAAGAGGGGAAAGGAAACGGGTCAGCTTGCCGAGTTGACTCATATGGTCTGTGAATTGAGTCTGGTAGAAAGACGAAGGACCACTGCTCTGAGTTATGCCGTTTCCGTTGCTGCCAACGGTGGACGCGCTTGTCATGCCATTCGAGACAGGCTGGTTTGTTACAAGCGGAGAAGGTCGCTGAGCATTCATCATAGGAGTGAAGTTTGATCTAGGTGGTTGTGGCCGCAGCGGCTGTTGCTGCTGTTGCTGCTGCTGCTGCTGTGGAGGAATGGGCCCAAAGTTGGGAGACACTGATTGACCGTGAGGTATGAAGCTCGGCGAGCGCGTTGCTGATTGAGCAGGCGACGACATATGTGAACCAGGAGTGGGTTGCGACAGTGGTGAACGCTGAATCGGCCCATCCGGCTGTATCATGGGCAAGCCATTTAGACTATCAACCTTGGGCGGGCCTTGCAGCGACCGCCTCTGTTGTTGTCTGTTCAATATAGCACGTTGTTGGAGAGGCGCCTGGTTTGGCGAGGTATGTGCAGAGGCTGGGGCTCTGGTCGGCCCCAGGTTTGGACTGCCAGTCTTCGCGCGCAGCTCGGCCTGGACGTCGATACCTGGTGGAGCAAGGGGTTAGCGTGTGTACGCTGATAGATAGACATGTTGATAAGATCGGGGCTACCTTTCTCTAGCAGAATCCTCTCGAGTAGAGAATTCTTATACCGGAGCATAAGGCACTCGTCGGCGGCGTTGCGGTGACTGTTCTGCAGGTTCTGCAGGGTATCCTCATGGTGCTTTATGGTGCTCTCGAGCTGCTTGATATACTCTGTCCGTCGCTCACGAAAGGCGGCTTGCGCCTGTCTATTGCGCTGCTTGCGCTCTTCTGAGGTGGCATAAATCTTACGACGCTTGGTTAGTCCTATCTTCGACATGGTAATCGGCGCTTCAATTGCTGCAGCCATGGCAGGCAACTGGTATCAGGAAGGCTCACAGGTTTACGGCCACCTTTGCGCTTCTGCTGCTGGGGCTCTTCCTGGGTATATGTCTCCGCCAGACCAGGTTCGGGCGACGATCCGATAGAGGAGGTCGAACCATCGCGCGAAGCCTCTGCCTTGCCCACGGGAGCCGTCATATCTGTTACGAGACTATCTCCCATCTGCGGCCACCGTACCCCTCGGTGCAGATAGAGGGGCACAGAGGCGCCAAGAGATGCGAGAGATGCGACAAAGGCAGGTCGAAGGAGATAGCAGGAGGCTCTGGTCGCTTAGACGCGCTTGTGCTGGGCAGCCGCAGCGCCGGGTCGAAAATCGATACGGTTTGTATGGGGTTTTGATAATGTATGATAAGAAGAAGGCGTTCGGGCCTGTGTGTGGTCGCGCAGTAGTTGTGAGGTAAGCTCTTGGGTAATGGAAACAGAGATGGGCTCGAACGGAGGGGCGGAGTGCTGGACTTGAAAAGGCGGGCGGACCACTCTCTGCTGCCCAGATCACCTCCTCCCGTGTGGTTAAAGCTCGACACTCGACTCGCCTCCAGGAAGATGTGCCCTCTGGTGCGCGACGAATCGCAGCCGCGCGAACGCTGCTGGGCACTTCCAACGCGCAATGACGGCCAAGCGTGCGGGAGCGCGGTTGGCCGACAGCTCAGAATTTTCTCGCGGGGTGCTCACGCTGCATCACGGCTCTGGCAGGCAGGCTTCGTGCAAGACGCCTTGGTGGAGGACGCCGAACATGGCTGCCCCAGCCGAGCTGGATCGCGATACTGCATACGGCGTAGCTGCGTGTTTAGTTCCCGCGCCACTAGAAACTTTTACACGCTTTCTCCGGTTCTCCATGGACGCGCAGTGCAGACTGCGAGCCTTGGGGTGTTATCTAGCAGGCGTCTCCCATCCAAGGGCGATCGACCGCGACATCTATGCATCTGTCTGATTTCATCTGCGCAGCCATGAAGTGTTCCTGTGAAAAGCAAGCAACTCGTCGTCGCATCGACACCAGCCTACCGACGTCGGAGCGCGCTGCCCCTGCACCGAGGCCACGCACCTCGTCCGTATGAAGCCATCCTACTCGCAGGCGGCATATGTAAGGCTGACGAGCATGTTCCATCTGATATGACGAGGGGTGCAGCTTGCGATAACGATCGATACGAAGACCAGCCAGTCCATCCGACATGCCTCACCGATGAACCTTGGACCTCTTCTCAGCCGTGACCAGGACAACGCCAGTAGCTGAAGCGCAACGGAATTCCGATCACGCTCTTTCGCTCGTCACGTGGCTTGACTCTCCTACTAGTCTGGGGACGGAATTTTGCGAACAGCGAGCAAGGAGCCAAGCCGGCCTCGAAGCCTGACGCATGCACAGCACACCACTACCACACATCTGGTACTCTAGACAATTCTCTCCGCCAACGCTGCATCCAGCTTCCGAACCGCTACCGAAGTCTAACCTAGGGATCACCGGAGGTCGTTGCTTTATGCACCACATGAGTCCTATTCGCCCGAAGCAGCCATAGCGTCACCACGCTTTTTCTCGGCTCTGCGAGCAGGTGACCTTTGACGCGGTCGAGACTTTCGTACGAGGAAATTGGCTGCGCCTTGTCACATCGTGACATTGACATCCAGCCGTGTCGAATAGTCGAGACGTGTCAAATCGGCATCGTCGCGGCATCACACAGTCGGAATTGCCTGCTAGATGCGGCTTCCTCGGATTGCTCTACATGAGCCCCGGAATATGCAATCTTGAGATCATAATTCATGTATAACAATGCGCACTATGAATTCCAGAGAAGTCTAGGAAGTAGCAGCATGCCTGTGAGTGCCGTGCCGTGTCGTCTTGCCTTCAAGTGGCCCAGCGACTAGCGAGGCACTACTGCCAGTATGAACGTAAGAGTAGTCAAGCAGTGTAGACTCTCAGTGCAACGATTTTGGTTGCATGTTCATCAGCGACAATTGTTTGCTCCGGACACTGTTGATCGCTCATGCTAACTTCAATCGCCACGTGTGGCATCATCATGGAAAGGGCGAGTAACGCGCAGGTTCATTCCTCACCTCTAGAGGCAATGAGACGAGACATTGGGGCATTCAGTCTCTGAAACGCAACCCTCAAGCGACAGTTCTCACCTCTACCAGGATATCCAAGCATCGACATAGTCTCATATGACTTTCATCCTGTTTTCAGCAGTATCAGATCCCGCATCAATCACTCGGCCAGCTCCTAGTCGCTAGTCGCCAGCTTCGCGCGCAGTCTATCGTTTACGAGGGTGCTTCGCACGATATAAATTCCCAAAGCATCGCGCTGACGGTAGGCAGCAATGACATTTTCCGAGATAGCGGGACGGCTGCTGAAAGGGTCAGGACACTCGCAGCCACCGCTGGTCAAAGAGCAGCTACCTAACGCCCATCTTTCACCAGATCGGACCAGTATCTCGTCTCTGCTCGCTTCGCCAGAGTCAGACGACGGCAATATCATAGCTGGTGAAGGCATGCTTGGCAGCCATCTTGATGAACAAAGAGGACACTCCGTCGCCTCTTCATGGGCTAAAACCCGGCCCTTGTCAGACATTCGCGAAGTCACCGAATCAAGCTTAGCTGATACTATACCTCGAAACGCCCTATCTAATTACTTTCCCCGTACCATCTCTCGCACGGAGATGTCGCGTCGGCCCTCTGCTGCTACAGGACGCCGTCCAAGCAACGACAACCGACATGGCGAAAACATAGAACCTGACCGGAAGAATAGCATCGAAAGTAACGGTATAAGATCCACCTGCAGAGGTCGGGCTTCTATAACACCATCTCCGTCAAGTCCTGCAGATAACGTCAGCATATGCAGTATATACAGCGTTCCAGCAGGCAACGTTCCGCCACGATCCTCTTCACGCCCTCGTGCACCTAGCACCTCACGAACCCGACAGCCGCAACAGATACCACCTATACACATAACGCAGGTGACAGCGACAAACACAATTAGCGCAATACCTACTATACCTCTCCAGCCTCCTAATAACAGTTCCAACACTATCCTTCGACACGGTCAATCACAGTCTCCTCTACGCCACATCGTTGCTCGCCTCGATCCTAAATCTCAAGACACCAACCGATGCATACCCTCCAGGACGTTTGTTCGTGATCCACTATCAAAAGAGTTGCTAGAGTTTCCATTACACCGACATCCACGAATTGAGCTTGGCTTGGACTTATCCGCAGGCATATTCGTGGGCGGAAGCTCTATCGAAGGGACTGTTCAGATAAACGTCGACGATGCAGAGCGAATACGTCATAGAAGGACTCTGGACATTGCTCGGATATCTATCGATCTTCTTGGGACGGAGGAGATAAGCGGTAACAGACGAGCTGTCTTTCTCAACCTGGCCACAGAGCTTATTGACGAGCAAAATCCGCCGCCTCAGAATATGGTAGATACCCAAGAGCCAATAAGTTCAGCAGATACATTCTGGCATCTGATGCCTTCTACGACGAACCTTGCTTTCAACCTAAGTTTACCTCTCAACGTCGGGCCTCCGCCCTTCCAATCGAAGAATGCAAGGATCCGCTACATACTTTGTGTGTCTCTTCTTGTTCGCGACCAAGGAAGACAGTACATTGTCAGAACTTCTCAAGACATTATAGTGCTCTCAGTGTACGATCGTATGAAATGTTTCGGTTTCGGTTTTGTGGTTACATGCTAACACAAGGCAGCTGAGAAGGCACTTATATCGCTTCCCAGCCCCTTGACTGCATCAGATGAGTGGATCAAGCTCCGAGAAAACACTGTCGAGGTCGTTCGGGTCACAGCAGGTCTACATCGTCAAGTCTGGGTCAGCGGTACTAGCCTTTACGTCGATGTCCATATTACCAATAACAGTCGCAAGACAGTAAAGAAGATCGAGCTTCAATTGGAAAGGGACATACTATGCTACAAACACGTCTGTTATGAGTGCATATTCTACGATCACACAATGATGCTAATGGGAGTACTTTGCAGGCTGCTGCCGCTACGATGGAGAAGTCTGCTGGTCAGGCTCGCATTTTTGACAGCAACGAACGGTCTATTCTCAACAAATCCATCGTGAGGAATGGCTGCGCTGGCTGGAGCGGCGTTTCTGCACACCAAACCCACATCAGAACTTGTGATCTTGAGGTACCTCGAGGCCATGGTACGGTGAAGTGTGGTAGGTGCTTCATCATGGCGTAACATGAGCCGCCTTTCTGACTGAAGTAGGCAAGTATTTCGAAGTCAGGTACTTCCTGAATGTCACCATCGCGAGTGCACATACGTAAGTATCCGCATGATTCTCACCGATGAAGCTGACCTTGTTCAGAAAGCTCGTTACCGTTCAATTACCAATCGTACTCATCCACATGGTACGTCTCATGACCAACCCCTCTCTCTCGCACCCGCTGATCATCACATCTCAGAACTCTCTGGACGTAGTTCCCAACTCTGTCGCCCAAGTGGCCATGGCTATCGAAGAGAAGCGCACAGCCCGCCACTCACCACCCCGCCTTGGTCGCCGTCCATCCGAATCGGTTCAAGGCCGCGCATTCGCAGCACCGCGCATGCAATCTCTGGAACGCATGCGCGCACGTGAGGAAGCCATCCAAGAACTCGGTCAAGCCCTCGAGCAGAGTCCTCGCAAATATGGTCTCCGCCGCGCAAATTCCAATTTTGATTACCATACCCCACCTTCCAATCGCAAAGGCAGAATCGTAGGCGATGGCGAAGCAGCAGACCTCCAGGACCGTTTAAGGCGCGTGAGATCCAACGAGACGATCGGATCCAGACCTCCTACCCTCCACAGGGTCAATTCGATGCGGTCGAGACGTGGCGCAGGATCGGCGTTTGGGTTTCGCGAAGCGGAGGTTCGGGAGGACATCGAGCTGGGTGGTTTGGGTGCGTCAGGGGATGGGCTGCTAAACGAGAGACTAGCCAGGAGCAGTGATCGGCAATATCGGTTTAGCAAAAAGAAGAGCGTGGAAAGGTGGAAGGGTGTAGCAAATGTGGGTGTTGGGTGGTTGAAGGGGAATGGGGTCAAGAATGAGAGAGAGCGAGAGGGATGGATATGATCTCGCACTGCTTATTATGAGCCCTGTACCTTGGATAGCGCGCCAGCATGTGCGACGCATTGACTGGCGACGTTGTCTTTCTCTTCTTGGTTCTGGATACGCAACACGTTGTTAGATAATGGCATTACTACGTGGAGACCTCACGTACGCTACGAGCAGCGATAAATTAATGTTGTTTGAATTGTACTATCATATACATGATAGTCTAAAACCCTCGATATATAATACAGTCATGTCGTGATATAGTCGTTAACCTTCTTTGGAACCCTTGCCATGCAATATGATACAGTTTTGTACACAGTACGCCAAGACAGTCGTAGCAGTAGAAGCTCTCTCATAAGGCTATGCTTATGACCTGCTCTTGGCAAGCTCAGACTGAGCGGTCGAAGTGGGACCTCCCTTTACGCGCTCTCCACCAGTGACCTTCTTCTCACCCTCGGTGATGTCGTGTAGAGCCTCACTAGTGATGGGCTCCTTAGCATGGCTCTGCGCCTGCGCAGTAGGGCCTCCGGCTACCGGTTGTGCCTTGCCAGTGAGCTTCTTCTCAGCTTCAGTGATCTTGCTCAATGTTTCTGAGTCCAGCTTTCCTGAAGCAGAGGAGTTGTTGGCATTATTGGTGGATGTCGATGAGCCAGATGTAAGAGCGGACTGGGCGATGGACGTTGGGCCTCCTTGCATGACCTCAGCCTTGCCGGTAAGCAGCTTCTCGCCCTCGGTGATGTCGTGGATGACTTGTGCTGTCAGGTTCTGGCCAGCGTGCTGTTGAGCTTTTGCGGTTGGGCCCCCCTTCGCTGGCTCATCCTTGCCGGTGATAAGCTTCTCTGCCGCAGTGATCTGGGAGATGAAGTTGGAGTCAACTTGGACGGACATAATCTGTGTTGTTGTAAAAAAGCGGTGGTTGCTGAGGTCGTTGATGTTGTTTCTGAACGGTGATCTTTGAGAGGCAATGCGAGCTGCCGGTCGTGCTGCGAGGAAAACGTTGCGGTTGATACGAAGCATTCTGGAGGCCATTGTTGCGGATTGTTTATATGCCTATTGTGTTGAATGGGAAGGTGCAATGGTGCGAGCTGTGTGTCCGATTTTGTAGTGTGATGGATTACTGATGTAATGCGAAAATAAAATCGTCTGAGGGTGTGCTTGGTGTGACGTTAATATGGGGAAAGATGGATTCAGATGGTTATTGGCAACTTCTCGATTTAGATGTTCGACCGTGCACAGCAAATCTCTGCATCACTGGCGACGACATCACGCTTGATGACCCTGAGATGCAGGTACCATATCACCGATTGCCGCAGCGACTTCTCGATGCGTGCCCATGATGTGGTGGAGCTATGATGTCAGCATCCTGGGGAACGAGAGCGACGACGATTCGGGTGCACTAGCGGTGAGCTAGCATCACGATCCGATCTAAGGGTCCAGACGCAAACTTCACAACCTCATTCACGATGACGATCCTATGCGAATCGGATAGCACAAGAAGAACCCACTGTAATGATTGACAAGTCGCTTTGGCGATTTGCGTTCGGTCATAGACCCAGAATGAACAACTCATGTCAGATCGTCAGAATGACACACTGGCCACCAACACCCTATGCAATTGTAGCGACGTAACGGCGAGTACTAAGATATGGCGGATTTGTCTTGTATTTCTTAACTACGGATGTTGCTCCATCAGGTGAACGCACCCGGGCGGAAAACGCTCCCTCCGAACAGATCGCAAGTACACGTGCTGATCAAGCCATCGAACCGTTCCTGTCGCGCAGTGCTTGTGTACTTCTTTCACTGATAGCATCCTGCTCGATACTGATCCGTATCTCTGTAGTCATCACTACATTTCCCATTGGCAACGCAGTTGTTCCATCCTCGTCCACACGCGCATACGTCGAGGGGCCGAATCGTGAACCGCGCGCGTTTTCTCCTAAACCATCCTTCGTAATCCCACGCCCGTCGCTTATTCCAGAGATGTGACGCGAACCGGCCTGCGCGTTAAAGCCCTGCGTCGTGAAGTCGACAAGTTGATTGAGGATGTCGAACTCGAGTTTCAGCTTGATGGCGTAGGCGAGTGTTTTCCAGCTTGTCTGAACCTCATAAAGACCAGCATATTGGAAAGCGAGGATAGTAACGTCGAGCGCGATGACAACCGAATTCACGGCGATAAGATGATTGAAGAGGCGCTTCGCATCTGGGCCTCTGAACGCAGCCGAGCTGCGCATGAGTATGAAGGTGCGATAGATGTATAGCCCGCTGATGACACACTCTTGAAAGACAAACCACGTAACCTGGAATATTTCCCACTTCTCGTAGATCTGGAGCCACTTTCCAGGTTTCGCCAGACTGGATCCAGTCATAAGCGTAGTTGCTCCTCCTTGCACGACAATGCAGTCCGCGATGATCATGTATAGCAACCATTTGTCCGTCTTCCCTGAGCTGATGAGATGCAGCCGCGACCAGAGTACGATAGATTGGCCAGTAATCATGAGTATGCCCCCGCCGCACGCCATGGTGATCTCCAGTGGAATTGAGTCGCATACATTATAGTTGCGGATGAAGTAGCCGAAGGCGTGTATAATGATACCGAGAGAGGCTGCGATCAGCGCGTAGAAGTAGACCCCGCGATATGAGCGGAATCGACGGAAGATTCTGACGAAGACCTCAAGAGAATGAGAGACGGCGAGTGCGAGGAAGACGATGACGATGAGAGAGGTCCTGTAACTCAATGTGGGATTTGAGCCCATGCCTTCAGCTCGATCAACCAGTCGGAAAGCCATTGTTGGTGTGACTGTTACCGAAATAACTTCCTACAAGATCGTGAGATGCAAAGACCAAGATGAGCTTGGTGCGGTTGCGATTGTAAAGTTCATCTGGATAGCTGGGGAAAGGCCGCGGGGATCAAGACCCAATCGTGGACCGCCTTCTCCTACTCAAAAGACTTGCAACGATTCCTATTCACACCACATTTGATGCGCACGCTGAGATTCGTTGGCCTCATTCTGTACTCGTTCGATCCAGACTGACCGCCACCAAACTTTGAATCCTTCGATCCGTGCCCCACACCCTGGTTCCTGGCTGAACGTCGATCATCACTGGCTCGCATGCATCATCCGCGGCCCGCCTGCAAGGAACATATGTTCGAGGGCATGTCATCACGACGCAGATGAAGGGGCTGATGCGAAGCCTTGCTTTTGAAACGCGGATGTGAGTAAGGAGGGCTGCTAGCAATGTTGGGGCGGGGAAGATGTTCACCAATAGAATGAAAGGGGGGACACTCTGATCGCTGCTTGTATCCTTGTCAACCAATTTTAACGGCAACGTTGTGCCGCTTGCATCAGGCCAGTATTGCTTCACACCACGCGGCAACCAGTTAGTGTTTGCGTATAAGCCCTAGTGAGTATGCGTTTTGGTAGCGGATCGTTTCGACGATGCTATTTCACACTACGCTAATAATCCACAAGACAAGACACACGCAAAGAAAAAAAGGCATGAATCAACGTTGAGTCTGGTACAGAACAGGTATTGTTTGACTAGAGCTCGCCGGGTTGTGGTCACTGTGGCTCACGCTTTGTCAACGGTTGCTGATTGCCCACTAAATCATAGACTGGCACAGAATTTTGATTCTTCGATGTAGGATTATTGACTAAGATGCTAGACCAACATGCGTACTTCTAAGCCACGATCGGAAGCATTTCTCCAGCTATAGATCAGACAGTTTCCTGGAAACAGGCAGCCAAGACTATCCAACAGATACTATGCCGCACGAAATGCTCACCACCCTTTCAATTACAGACGTATTGTGTAACCGATGATTTCCTTCTGTGAGGGGAGTTGACCAAGTTGTTGTCACCTCCAGAGCGAATGTGACAAAAGCTACGCAAAACTTACGCTTCTGTAATCGCCTCATAGAGCTGTCGTTCTTAGATAAAATTACGAGGTGTCCAATTGTGTTGCCGAATATAGTGAGGAAGACAGCATCCGTAACACAAGTAGCCGAGTAATTCTAACTACGTGATAACTACCCTCGACACCAGCTAAAAGCTCTAGTATGACACGATCCGTGACACCTACAAGGGTTACCATGCGCATAATCGTTGGGGAACATCGTACGATTAGCTCTGTCGAGCATTCATACTTTCGCTCTCTCACATTTGAATATGACCTGGGGTCGTCTTCATCTGTCGATTCTATGCTGGGAAGATCGTCGTCCCCAACGTTATAATGGACACTGCGAACGTGGCTCGCAAGCTCAGGGCGATCCAGAAGAGTGCAAATGAATTATTTTGATACGTAAATTATCCACCCGGTCTGAAAGTGTTTGTAGAGGGTTTCTGTTGCGATTTCATTGAGCTTGCGCGAAGCAAAGCAGATCTTGAAGAGCCATCATAATGTGACTTCTTACGTCAAGATAGCGACCTGTTTCGAATGTAGATGTTACTTAGACTTAGCATTTCGTGCATTCGAAGTCAAATTGAGCTTCAGTCGAGGTTTGCGTCTCGGAGTTCAAGGCTTAACATGGTAGTGTAGATCTGATTTGTGGTCGAGCATTTGAATAGGACTGTTAAAAGTCAAGCATTCGTTTTGGCCCGGCAGGTAGACGGTCCCATTCTGCGCATGGTCTGCTCTTACGTGTACCAAACTAATTCATACTGGGTGCAGTAAGCAAACCAGAAAACGACAAAGCGTATGTGCTTTCACAATCCACTGATAGTACAGATCAACCCTCTACGATGTACGATAGCAAGAGACAAAGACTCGGCGATGGGCTCATCACCAGTAGTAGAAGTGTTCTTATTCAAGTCAGAATAAAAAGCTCCTCGGATAGCAATGTGCTCGATTAAATAATGAGTGGGTTGACTCTAACTGAGTCTCGACGCCTCGCATATGCGCGTGGATGGATCAAAACGATACCAGTTCTGGAGAACTCTCAGGTATTAGGATGTTGTTTATGGAGAGAGGAACACCATAATATCTAGGTAACTTGAGAATCTGGTCTCGAGCACATGTACAGCCATCTTTGCTAGAGCATGGTTTAGCATGGGAAACCTGGAGTTGTACGCATACGTGCTGATACCTGCCCTTGTAAGTAGACAACTGATCTGAGAATATCGTGTGGACATAGGCCAGTCCGTCTTATCGTGTCGTAGAACAAGGCCAGAGGAACTGACGTGTCTGATATACACATCGAGCAGGATGTCGGCGCGGCTTGACCTTGTAAGGACACTGAGTAGATAGCATCTGGCCCGATCATAGCTTATCGTACAAGCGGAAGAGTTAGAGAATTGTTGCGAGAGATAAGAGAGGACGAGTTCCATGGTAAATATGCATTGTAGGTGTGGGAGGTTGGGAATGCAGACGCGGGTCGCGACGCGATTTGGCATTCGAGTGGACGGCAACAGCCAAGCAAGTGGCTTGAGGTCAAAGACAGCACGTGCACGTCGGAAGTTCTTGCTGTCGCTCCTGAGGTCCACTCAAACACCATCGCCATAAGTCCTACATCTGAAGCCGTCGTCGTACAAGCATGTTGCTGCAGCCACGTCTACCATCTCATAATTCGCCAGAACTTGGCAAGAGGATCCTTTCCCCAGCGCATTACCTGTTCCTACAATGTTCTCAGATTTATGACCTAGCCAGGTAGCAGGTTTACAGCAAACAGGCTGCAAGTGGCTTGCGACAGCTTTTCGACGGACCCTCCCTGCAGCATGTCTCGAGCTGGTGGGGCGTGTTCGATCCGTACGATCCTGATAGTCTGAGGTTGAGAAGCAATTGTCACAATAGTGGGGTGTAGCATCCTTTCCTGTTCTTACGTTTGGCACTGATAAGGCCTTGGAGGACGAGCCGACGTACTACCGACGTCTGGGTTAGTGCTTGCCGAACAGGATGTAGGCAATGTGTCAATAAGACCTTATCAATCCAGAGACGCTTGATGCGTCATCTCGAGCTAACGGAAAAGATCCGACGGATAACCCATGCAATGAGTGTGCGCCGACGGGAATTCGCTGCAAGCCGTGTAATAGCGAGTTGGGGAGTTGATAGCCGTAAAGTTAGGTGAGGCAACAATGGCGGGGCAATTGCCGATGCCGGGCAGTACTCCAACGGCTATCTAAGAACATCGGTATATTGGTATTATGTCGGCATTACATGAACAAGATCTCATCAAGAAAACGTACTGCATACACTTAGTCTTTGAAAGCTTTCTCCAAGTTTCGAAGGTACGTCCGCAAGATTGAGTGTAAGCTGTATGAATGTGCCACATATTAACAGATTGACAGGAACAAAAACACATCTAAAGCGATGTCTAGACCTGAAGTGCGAATCCCTCAAGGTACTGTTGTAGGCACCACCTTACGCGGCGACTACCCTCGTGCGGTTGAAGCCTTCAAGGGCGTTCCTTATGCATTACCACCAACAGGTGAACGCCGCTTCCGACCACCAGAGAAAGTGGCACCAAGTCAGAAGACTATCGATGCCTCAAACTTCGGTCCAAGAGCGCCAGCACAGCAGTTCATCGTGCTTGGACCGACGCTCGAGGAGAGTGAAGACTGCCTTACTGTTAACATCTTCCGACAAGCTGAACACAATAGATCAAACGCCCTGCCAGTGGCAGTGTATCTTCATGGAGGGGCTTTCAATCGGGGAAATGCCGCAATGCATGACACTGCATCCATGGTGGGATGGTCTGAACTTCCGTTTGTTGCAGTGTCATTCGGCTATCGTATAGGAGCCCTAGGCTTTCTACCATCAAAGCTGAGCGCCGCAGAAGGCGTGCTCAACTTAGGTCTGAAGGATCAGATGTGTTTGCTGGATTGGGTTGAAGAGAACATCCAGTACTTTGGGGGTGATAGGAACAACGTAACGCTCATAGGACTTTCAGCCGGCGCACATTCTGTGAGTACAAGCCTGTGTTCTTCCTGATCAGCCTGACTGACATTTCTCTAGATAGGACACCACCTCTTGAATTACCAAGAGGGCAAAAAGCCTAAGTTTCACCGTGTTGTCATAGAATCTGGAGCTCCAACGTCCCGCGCCGTCCGTAAGCCAGACGCAGAAATCCACGAGATGCAATTTGCCGACTTCTTGAAGGAAGTTGAATGTCCATCATCACTACCCGACTCAGAGATATTTACCTACCTCCGTAAACTTCCGACTTCCGCAATCGCTAAAGCCCAAACTAAGGTCTTCCAAAAGTATAACCCCAGTCTACGTTGGGCGTTCCAGCCAGTGATTGATAACGAAATCATTCGCCGCCGTCCAATTGACGCCTGGCGAACAGGGAAATGGCACAAAATGCCAATCATGACCGGATTTCAAGGCAACGAAGGCTCACTGTATGTGAACAAAAACATGTCGACCTCTGCAGATTTTCTGGGTTTCTGGAAGACATTGCTGCCGCAAATGAGCGAAGATGATATTCAAACGATAAACCGTTTGTATCCTGATCCGACAGGGGTACCCGAGTCTATCTATAAAGAGACACGACTCGAGCACGGTGTTGGCCCAATGTATAAGCGTATCGAAGCGGCTTATGCACACTATGCATACGTGGCCCCAGTCCGTCAAACGGCTTTCTATGCTAGCCAGGATACCCCCGTATATCTATACCACTGGGCAATGAAGCGGGATATCGTCTATGGAGCTCGTCACGCAGACAACATGTTCTATGAAGTGAGAGATCCTTCATTCATCGCGAAGTCTAAGAGCCAGGACGAGTTGTCGGGTACTCTGCATGCCTACGTCACTAGCTTCGTTTGTACCGGCACCCCAAATGCGCTTGGCGGCTCGTATGCCAACAGAACGGAATGGAAGCCTTACAATAGATCAGACCCGAAGGTGATGATCTTTGGAAGAGACAATACGGAGTTGATTGGTGGAGAGACTATCGGCGAGCCGGCTATCATGGTTAGTGACACTTATGCGAAAGAGGAAAGTGATTTTTGGTGGTCCAAGGTTGAGCTGTCTCAGCAGTAGTTCTCTAAGTGTACCAGGGGTTCACACATGTGTATCGAGAGTCCTCCATGTTCTATTCTGGACATCGAGTTGAACCATTCATATTCTTCTTCCACTGTTACTCACATTCATAGTTTAGCTTGCGGCACGATCTCGTTAACCAGAGCAACAACCTTCTCAGCGCATCCGTACGACCCCTGATAGCCCCACCCAGCGTGTCCATAATTGTGTATGACCCAGATTCCATCCATTTTCTCCCTCTCGATTCTGACGCCAGATTCCCTTCCAGGTCTTAACCCAACGCCATGTCTAATAACATCAAGATGTTCCGGCCCTTGGCCATCTGTCAGCTCAGGGGACATACTCACAGCTCTCTTCATGATGCGACTGGCGGTGTTGAGATCCGGTTGGCTCTCCCAGTTTCCATTCTGCATCGTGCCTCCTAGGATTGTTCCTCCACCAACAGCTCGTGTCATCATATAACATGCCTGATCGTCGCCGTCTTCCGTTCCAGAAACGCATATCATCGCTGGGGCCACGTTTCTCACTACGACCACTTGCCCGCGGATGGGGTAACAACTTTTATCCTCGACACCTCCTAGCTTGGCAGATGATAGTCCTGTCGCATTGACAACGATATCGGGACTGAAACCATCAACACCAATGGATCGTAATTCAGATACATGTGTTAAAACTTTTCGATGAAACACCACTCCGTTTGCGCGACATTGGCCCACTAGCCATGGGAGATAAAGCGCCGGGTTGATGCATACAGAGCCGAATTCACAGCCTGATGCCATTCCTGATGGCATCTCTGAGATAGGGAGATCTCGGTAGTCGTCCACCAGTTCGCGCCACCAGGGGTTCTCAGCAAACACGTTGCTAAAAGTTGTGCCGCCACTACTTCTTAGCTTATCCATGTCTTTTCGTCGGCGATAGATTCGACATTCTAATTTGTTAGCCATGGACCGTGATATGTAACGGTAGAAGAGATTACTGACTCTGAAGATGGATGCCTGCTTCTGGTACATCTGTCGCTAACCGCTTGAGTTGGGGCCATGTTTTGCGTTCATATTGACTATCTGATGATGAGGACATCCTTCCCGCTATGCGTCAGCTGATTTTGTAGCTTGTAGCTTTTGTGTGCAAGCTTACGGCATGAAGTTTGCGCCAGCCCATGGTGATGCATATTCAATGTCGTGGTCGCCTGGCATATGCTTTGCTACAACAGCGATCTTATTGCTTTGATCCTTGGATAGGAGATACGCTGACGTCAGCCCGGAGACTCCTGCTCTTCACCACAAGATGTGTTAGCTGTAGAAAGACGACGTCTGCTGCACGATGGAACGAGCTTACCCAATAACGATGATATTAGGCATTGTGTAGCTGTCGTTGTACAAACGTAACGTAGGTGCGCCAACGATTACCGGGACTTGTTTGCAAGGCTCAATTAATGATGGGCTATTGTCTCGAGGTGCACAAGCGGTTATTGGCCTCGCTAAGCCTTAAGTAGTCGACGGGTCAAAGGTGCATGTTCGACGCCAAGCCCGCACCGCAAGTTCTCCGCCGGATAACCCAAAGCTTCCGGTATCCACGATCGGGTCCTACCATTCGCGAGGCTCATGAATGCTGACCTTCGTTAACTGTATTGCGCAGGCCTGAATTAAGTGATTTCTTGGAGGATTCATGCTTCCAGTTCGTTATCGATAAGATTGCGTCACTCAATCAGGCAAGGCGTCGGCCGCACCCTCCCAGCTCCTGCACGTTCCCAACAGCTACATCTTCCGAACCATCACGACCAAAGAGAACCGCACCTACACCCCGGTCACGCTTACAGTCTCGCAATTGGCATCTCCAAAACTGCGACACAATCCATCTCGACTTTGGCACCGAGAGCCAGCTGCGGAACCGGTATGCACGTCCGGCACTACGATGCAATGTCAAAACGATTACTTGCCACACCGCCACGTAAGTGACCTACCGGTTTCTGATCGAATTTGGAGAAGAACTTATCATATACTTCATTCATGGCCTTGAAGTCGTCCATGGAGGTGATAAAGATGTTAAGTTTGATAACACTAGCAAGGCTACTACCAGCTGCTTTGAGTATGGTGGACAGGTTTTCAAGTACCCGATGCTGAGGCAATATAATTAGCCGGTGTTGACCTCTTCATGGTACATATATTTACTGTCTCTGCTTGTATACCTCCCGGGATGATCTGCATCGTTTTCCCCTCGAGCGCAAGGCTACCAGAGCAATGAACCATACCGTTGCATACTACCGCCTGTGAAGCGTTGAGTGGGGCGGCTGGCACGTCTTCCGTGTATATTGTCTTTCTAGACATGGTCAAAACAGTATCGGATGTAGAATTAGGTACCGAAAAGGATATTTGTCATCAAATCAACTATCTGAGAAGGATTGCAGCAGGTAACTATATAATCTTGGTGACATATCGCACATTGTACGATTTGCATTGGCTTGAGAGATGCCGTCCTCGGAGCTCTCGTACAATCGATAGATCGGGAAATAGATAGATACGAGGACAGAGATATGCCGACAGCAACAACATCCAGCCGAAGTATTACCGAGACGCTAAAGGAAGGCTAACGGCGGCTAGCGCTCACTAAAAGTTCTGACCCTGGATATCACAAGACACTAATTGTATCTTCCATCTGCAAGTATGTGGCGTTCTTATCACTACCGACGTCGCATCGCTACAGTTGCTGTGACGTTCTCATACTGTTGCATACCACTAATGTTGACCGGGGCAGCGACCCACAACTTCGATTCCTAACCCAGGGTGCGGGTTTCCAGCTTGTACGGAAGCACTGCTCCGCCTGATAACAAGATAGGAATAAAGTATGGAAGCTTCTTCCAAGCGACATGATTGGATAGTCGATACCTGTCATCGAATGTCCTCTTATCGAGACCCGCATAGGTTCTGCCCATGCGCAATCGGAATCTCATAGCGCGGGGTACGTCGTCAGACAAAGCGGCTTTCAAAGTTGGGGTAAAGTCTATGGGCAAGATTAAGTATATGTATGGTCGAGCCTCAGAGATATTGGGAGTGCGTCGCTAGTCCATGTTCGTTCTTCACCATGCAACCTGAACTGAACGCCCTCAAGGGCGACGACAAAGCAGTGGCCATGTCGAAAGACTTAGAGATCCAGCTGGACAATATGGATGGCAACTCTCTCAAGAAGGAAGAAAGCGCCATGGTGGGCGAAGTCGAAGACCTGGACGAAGCGAACCTATTTCTGCGGCAACACAATATCACTCCCCAGTACATTGCCGAGCTCCTCGAAGACAAAAATGCGAACAAGAAGGTCTCCAGGAAAGTCGATTTGCTATTGCTACCACTGCTATGCGGAACGTATTTCCTCCAATACATCGACAAGCAAGCGATCAGCTACTCTGCCGTATTCGATCTTTTCGAAACCACTGGTATCACCGGCGATCAGTATTCCTGGCTGGCATCAATCTTCTACTTCGCCTACTTGTTCGCAGAATGGCCATCAGCATACCTTGCGCAGCACTTCCCGACTGGTCGAGTCGTGTCAATTTACTGCTTCTGTTGGGGCTCAGTTATGTTACTTACAGCCGCTACGCACAACTTTGCAGGCTTTGCTGCCATGCGATTCCTCCTTGGTGTCTTCGAGAGTGTCGTCACCCCGGCTTTCATGATGGTAGGTCTTGATTACATAGCAGACATATGACACATACACTGACTTTACACCTTCGCCCTTGCAGATGGTTGGAATGTGGTACGTCGGGAAGCAGCAGCCTGCAAGAGCAGGTATGTTCTACTGCTTTAATGGCATCGGTAGCGCCGTTGGTGGTATACTCTTCTACGGCTGTGGATACGCAAAGACCTTCGTCGTCTGGAAGATCATATACATTATATGTGGAGGTATGACCGTTCTTTGGTCCATACTGCTCTTCTTCAGACTGCCGAACAACATCATGACAGCCAAAAGCTTTACTACAGAAGAGAAAGCTCTTTTGATCGGCCGTGCCGCCAGCAACCGTACTGGAGTTTACAACAGAAAGATCAAACTACCGCAGGTCTTGGAGGCCCTGATTGACCCTCAGATCTGGATACTCTTCTTCTTCGTCTTATGCAATGAAATGATCAACGGCGGTAATGCAAACTTCGGCAAACTCATCGTCAAGGACGTAGCAGGAGGTGATCCACTCAAAACGACGCTATACGGGATTCCGCAGGGCTTCGCCCAGGTGTTTTGGGTTTTCACAGGCCCTTTGCTCGCTTCACGACTTCCCAACGCGCGCACCTTCATCATGGCTCTTTACCTTTGTCCCACAATAATAGGCACGTGTTTAATATGGCAGCTACCACGCTCCAACACGGCTGGGTGCTTGGCGGGATATTACTTGGTATGTCGTGAACACGCAGCAGCCTTTCTAATCAGTAGCTAACGGAAGTAGACCGGTTCGTTTGTTGGCTCTCTAGTCATTGCTCTGCAGCTACCTGCATCAAATGTAGGTGGATACACAAAGCGAACCACAAGCACAGCCTTTGTCTTTCTGGGATACTGTGTTGGTAACATTATTGGTAAGCTCTCCTGCATTTCTGGCCCATCTCAAGACCATCATTACTAAGACCAACCACTTTAGGCCCTCAGGCCTTCTTGGCTGAAGAAGCTCCCAAATACGAGACAGGCGTGAAGATGTTTCTGGGATGCGCTGTCTCTCAGGTCGTGCTAGCACTTTGCTTACGAGCCTTACTCGCACGGAGGAACGCTCAACGCGACCGCGAAGAAGCTGAGGGTTCGCATAGCCAAGACGATGATCTAAACGACGCGGATGCCATCGAGGATACTACAGACTTCCACAACAGGAAGTTCCGATATGCCATATAAGCTTGATATGGATATTGTATAAGCCGTCACTCTACCTTTCATCGTTAGCACTTTGCCTTTCTCCTCGAGATCATTTCTAATAATGAAACAATGGGAATTTTACCTACCCCTCCTTAGTCTTACTTCTCTATCCCGGAAGACATCGCAGTGCTTCCCTCCCTCGCCTTCATCTCCTCTTTCTGCCTCTCCTTGACTTTCTTCGGCTTCTTTGCGCTAACCGGCCCGTCGGCACTTCTATCTTTCCACTACCCACGACTCCAGATCAGCCATCTTTCCTTCTCCCAAATCATTTGCACAAACTCACCATACCGCCATATCGGTAATATGGGTATTCCTCTTGCATGCCCTTTGCATCTTCAACGCCACCAGAAACTGATTTCCAGCATGTTCCAGGGCAGACGAAATGCCATTTCTGCGACTCGTCGATCTGACAGCGCACAAGGACGTCACGGGGTTTTGAACAGAGAGTGCAGGACTTTGTCATATTCGAGAGATGCAATCGAGACAGATGATGATGGATTGAGCATCGGGGATGATTCAACAACTAGTTGTGAGCGAGGAAAAGTGATGACATCATGGCTTCTATTCTCCGTCCTCCGTCTTCTGCGCCAGCACAGACCCATGATCAACAGGCTTCCATATCTCTTCATACCTTTCCACCCAATGTTCTCTCCATCCTTCTTCTAAAAGCCATTCCGCCTTTTCTTCTCGCACCACGTCTTCAATGCGCAATCCGTTCCTCGCAAGCGCACTGCACCATCCATCCCATGCGCCACAGCGTTTAGCGTACATACTCGGCGTCAGACCATCATGATCGCGATGGTGTACATCGATACCCGCTCTTATCAGCGCGTTGGCGATTTCTTCGATAGCCATCGGGTCTCCTGGACTGCCTTCATGATCGATAACGCAATAACAACGCTGGATTCTGTTGCGGCCAAGACTACCCATCGTGTTGATGTATGCAGCATCAATTTCGAAGAGTGGTGCAATGATACCTGCTACAGAAGGCCAGTCCCACGGGTCATCATTGAGAATTACTGATTCCGATATGAGACCCTCTTGCTGTAATCTTTGTATCTGTTCACCCAATAGAGAACGCGATCTGCCTTTATAGTAGTCCCAAAGCAGCATATTCATTGTTGTCTCGAAAAGAAATGAGGACGACTCATGGACCTGAGGAATGATGTGATCAACGGTTCTCTCGAATGCGACTCGATCATGATCGACTATCGAGCGCATGAAGAGACCTGCGACTAGGCTAACATCGTGGCTTTTTTACGTTAGGAAAAGGTTGTTACAGGATGGTAGGGACGACTCACTTCAGGTTTGATACGCCGATACCTTGACTTGCCAAGTAATCGAACAGGTCTATCCGTGTGTGCTCTGCAGCATACTACGCATTGTGGGTTAGCGTTGAGTCATTCCATCAGAATATTTGGGTACAATTTACATAGAGACATAGATTTCTTCCTTCTCGGTTGATCTCATACGGAGAAATCACGCCTTGTCGTAGTGCATCATCGATCTCGTGAGCACTAGCAGATGCGAAAAGCTGGTTGTAGTGGGTTTCGGACTCAGCCAAGGTAAAGACACTGAGTTGGGCGCAGAGCCTTGGATTCGATGGACCGGAAGCGTTGCGAAGAAAGTGGGCATGAATAGCGTGGAGTGACCGCCCGATACCGCAAGTGAAAGTGAAGCTAGCCTCCTCATCTGGACGTCGAAGCTTCGATCTGGACGCTCTGCGAGAAGTTTGTAAACGCAGACTGCCGAACGGAGTAGTATGTGTATATGAGGATTTGTGAGCGATAGCTGGTGTGCTGAGGTAGAGGTTCGCGTAATGCGCTTCTTGTGTAGTAGACCTGATCTTGGATTGCCCTATTACACGCCGAGGTGTCGTCAGATGGCGCGATTTGGTCTCTTCAGAGTAATGCCAACGGTCCAGAGAGGTCGCAGTGGACTGCGGGTGCTTTGTCGCTTCCTCCTGCGCTGCTGATGCTATGAGGTTCTCGTACTCGGACTGTAGCCAGGAAATGTAATATGGTGGAAAGGTGCTGATACCGTCGTTGAACAAATTGGCAAGCGCAATTTCCAAATGGGGTTTGACAATGAGCAGATAAGCCATGATCATATCGCGACGTTCACCAAAGAAGAAGACATCTCTAGTCGACACGGATCTAGCGCGAGAGATGCGGTACTTCTCGAACTGGGTGACGATGACATCCTCAAGCTTTGCCGATAGTACGTCTCGGGTCCTTTGATGCTCAATCAGATGCTCTTGGTGAGCAATCGCTATTTCTTTTGAAGCTCGTTTTGTTTCCTGATAATGGCAGACTGCCAGACGCCCCAGAAGCTCTTGTCCTTGTATCAGTGTGGCTTGGTTCCGCTTAGTCGAAGCCAACAACTTTTGAGTTGTGTTGTGCCTCTTTAGAGTCTCCAGATGTTGGTCGTCAGATCTTTGCCTAAACCTACTATGAGCGCAGGTTCATTCGCAACGCGAGGAATCATATACCTGCTTGCGACGTGCAGAGAGTTTGCGAGTAAACTCTTTGCCCGCTCAAGATTGTTGAACACCTTGTTGACTTTACGTTCGTCCAGAACGTACTTCACCCTACTCCAAGTCTTGTTGCTCACACCTCTGAATCTCGCGTTGAGTATCCTCAAATTTTGAAGTTCACGTTGTAAGCTCTTAAGTGCAGATTCGAATAGAGCTGTAATGCGATCCGTGGTATCTGCTGGTTTCCGGCTAGCGAGCGTTTCCAGAATTTGTTTGATGGTCTCAGCGAGGAGTGTGGTTTCCTTGACAGTAGTACATAATCGATCAATCTCTTCTGGAGCGCCAGAAATATCGCGCAGGAAACCATGGACCTCCCGGCCCGTTCGCACGATAACTTCAGCAACGCCAATGATAGCGAATATCCCCGCAGCAAATTCGAGGCCTGCAGACATGATAGGCGATGCGAGTTCTATGAGATGCTGCTCGTTACCGAGTGTTGAGGGTAAAAAGAGACCTGGTTAGATGGCTCTCGGTGTCGCGAACATGTTGCTGCTAATAGGCGTGGCCATTCCGTATCCCGAATGGGGGCGGCTGATGCAAGCCATGCACGTGTGTCCAGGACCTAGCCTATCAGTGATCTTTGGCCCCTGCCAACGGTTCCCGACATCTTGTTGCTGCAGTAGCTTGCCACTATTTTGGAAGCAAACGGGGGGCCTTGCTTGCGGGAACAGGGCCAATAAGGAAGGTTGTTGTGCGGTTTCAAGGCACATACCATGGAAATACTAGCTGGTCACCGCGCATTGATAGGAGGCATCCTCTCCTATGGTAATCGGATGTGCCGACTGCCACTTTAATCCTATCATAGCTTGGCCGTGAAGACCAGGACCAGTGCACATAGCAGGCAAAGCAAGGCAAAACTCCACGTCAGCAGCCACCAACGGAGGCTGCTCCTGGCTCGGACAATTCCATATAATATTCTAGAAGACGAGCCGTCTGCATGCAAAGTTCGCTAACACTTGCACGGCTCCAATATATTTAAGCTGTTGGGTTTGGTGAGGCTGACAAGGAAACACTTGATGACATCACAGCTGCAACGGCTCGCTTGTCGATGGTACGCTCCAGCATTGTTGCATGGGGAGCGCGTTAGAAAGTATAAGTGACACCGAGAAAGCGAATGAAGCGGTGTGATAGAGGAAATAGTGCGAATGGTAAGGTCGCAGTGACGAAGGTTGCCGCTGGAGCATGGCCGTATAGCAGACTGCAAAACGCATATTAGTTACTGTATCGGCGAAAGTTTACACAACCAATTCTTCGCCCATCCTGGAACCGTGAGTTGTATCGCGCGACTTGTGCGAAAGGCAAGCGTGTAGCTTCTGTCTTGCTTCAGAAGAATTGGGCCACCGCTGCGATTTTCGACCAACCCGATGGAGATGTGCTTGCAATCTTAGGTCGTGGGGCCGTGCACCGCCCCTCACTGGCGTGGATGCCTTTGCCGATTTCCCTTGACCTGTATCTACTGTTCACTCCAAGCCCCATACGTCCTATTTGCAGATCTTGTTGGATTACATTCTGATAAATCCGTTGAGGACCAAGCGGCAGAACTGTATTCAAAGGGTGGACTTATTGATACGAGCTCTGCCCTTGCTTCCCTCTCTGCTGAAGGTCGCAATAGACGCAAGCACCAGAGATGGAGGTGTACACTAAAGCTACCAAGACCATGTGAGGCTGGCTAGATAGCGTTAATCTTAAGGTGGTGACTGAAAAAGTGTGCAAGGCTGCTGAAGTTGGTGCTCAATTCGTACAAACCCTAGGCGACTTGTAAGAAATGCCCAGGTATCGATAGGTACGGGAACATTGAGGCAAGACGAGAATACGTAAGACATCAAAATCATTATTAGTATTGACACTAGGTTCACGATTGGGTATCTTGATGACTGCGAAGGTGCGCTTTTTACTTGCCTGAATCATCGAGCACATTCATTCCCTGTCACCATGAAGCAGCCGCTATTCTTCTGTTGCCAGGCGCGAGTGCAGATCTCGCGCGGGTTACTAGTATTCACACCACCAAAAACGTACTGGAAATCTGCAAAGATCCCGGTTCCCACCGCTTCGAGATATTTAACTGTCCTTCTTGTTGCAGATTTAATGCATCCACAGACACTGCTGACAGTAGATATGTCACCACGATGAGTATCGTGTCCACAATTGAGACAGATACCACCCTGATCATCAGAGTTTCACTGGTCAGCAAGATATCGACGACTAATGCAGCAACTCATGGCTGTGTATCCGTCTATTTCGCAATGTATAACTTCATGAGAAGGAGCGAAACAAGCGAAGATCAGGACAAGTGGACAAAAACTTTATCAGATGTAGACCCAAAGGACATACCGCCAATCTTTACCGTGGAGACATCGTTACCGTGGTTTCAACTAGGACCAATACAACCACTGCTACTACAACAACCAATACTAGTACCATCATTAGTATGGCGACAATGACATATGTTCTCATCCCTCTCGATGAAACGCTACCAGATTCTTCACGTCTTGGATGTGAATGTGGGAATGGAGTTCTCAAAAGTACATCTCGACTGTCTACTCAACCACCACCATCACCATCGGAATCCCTGGCTCAGCCTACTACACAGCATACGTTCTAAATAGCATCATATCCACAGCGAACGGCGTAAGGATTAGTAATGGCTATTTGAGATTGGGAGTAGGTCACAAGGTTGTCAGTGCGGCGAAAAGTCCCTACGATGGCTGCATCGCCTGCGTTACAGGAACTGACTGTGGCCTTGCGCTCTTCCCCTCAAATAAGTGCTTGCGGGCGATTTTCAAAGATGAGAGAATATTCAGTCAAGGCAACGGGAAGAGCAATTTATTTACAGTTCCGAACAACGACCCTATTGCTGCATTGAATGGGTAATGTGAAAAGACTACACTTTAGTAAGTCAGGCTATTGGCTTAACGTGCTCATGTATCCGGTTTGACTTCTACTGTTCATCTATGATTAGAAGTTGAACGCATCATAACACCGCGTCATTGCATTCAATTTCACCATTTCATCACCAGAAAACGGGAGGTTGGTGCTATAGCCGTACATTGAATGGACTCCAACGACAACTACATATATGTTGACTCATATCTTCATTCCTCCTTTCTCCATCCAAGCTTCATGTTTACATGCCTCGGCTGACTTCATCCATCATCTCGATGTACTACTCGTCGCAGCCACAGTCGGAAGGAGTAGGAGCTGGCGCAGTGCTAGACTCACAGGAGCTGGAAGCGGGTGGGGCTGGAGGGGCTGGAGGACCAGCAGTAGGAGTGGGACCACCACCACCTGTGGCAGTAGCAGTGACAGTAGCGGTGGGGGCACCGCCACCTGGGGCGCCGGCACCAGGGCTGACATCCTGACACAGAACGTCCTGACCCGCAACGGGAATAACACAGCACTTGGCTTGCTGGCCAGTGGCAGCGCAGCCGCTGATGAAATCGCTAGTGTTGGCAGGAGTGGTGGCAGCTAGTTTGTAGCGTTAGCGCTGATCTTTGTATGCAAGAAAAGACATAGGAACGGAAGACATACGGACTGCGCAGTTCAAACCAACAGCACCAAGGACATCAGTGGCACAGCACTGGGGGTTGCTGTAAAGCCCAGCAGGGCAAAGAGTAGTGGTTCCAGTGGAAGCAAAAGGAGCGGCAGCGACGCCGGCAGCGAAGGCGAGGATGGAGTAACGCATATTTATTGCTGAAGATTTCTTCTTGACTGGTAGACAATGAAGGGCTGGTGGAAGCGAAGGTAGGATGCTGAGATGCTGCTTGATGTTGATGGTAGTCATTTTGAAGTCCATCCTTTGCCTTCTTTTATACTTTGCTCTCCGACATACTTCATCGTCGCTTGGCGGTCTACTAGTGCCGTGAAGTCTCTCTTTCCGTTTTCCCGTATCCTATATTGCGGTTGTTTTCGTCCCTAGTTCATCGAACGTGGTATGTACATCGTTTGGACGCAGCATGACGCTGTACGACAACCCGAGTCCCATCTCGGCTCGTCGCAATCCAGAACCATCTGCGGAGTAATAAGAAAACACTGATCTCATCCAATACCATTGGTGAGAAATTTCATTCCTGAATAAACTCGATAAAGGTTGTTTACCCAGTGGCCCATGTAGGTATGCGATTCCTCGATCTGACCTTGGAATAGCCAGACATTGTTGCATGTGCTGCAAGAAGTGCATCTACGCGATGTCCCAGGGGCTTCCCCGCAACTCCAAAGCGAATCGCTCACTGAAGCTACTGAGTACCTTGAGTCAAGATTGATACTCTATAGAAGGCTAACAGTGTGGCTCGCAAGGGACCAATGCATTCGACTGTTCAAGTGTTTGCGTGGATATCGCAAAACCTCCAACAATAACCGAAAGTCCGCATCAATGATTCAATGACTAGTACGTGTACACAACCAAGACTGCAATTCACGTCCTTGGCACGTGTGACCCCGTTGGTTGGAAGAGGACTCTGCTTCAAAGCGGTGCGTGATCTCAGTCCTTCCTCATCGCACAGCACTTTTCCACAGGTCGTGTAAGAACACATACAGTATGTATGTCAAACAACTTAGACATTCCCCAAAATCCAGAAACGCTCTAGAACCTGATATTAGGGCCTGGCAGTCATCCTGTAAGGTACAACGTGGCTTGCTATCATGGACCGAATGTCAGGCGGTCGTGTGCTTTTGCCTCGTAGATGCCCGAAGATTGTGTCTCGTTACGAGAGACCGTATATAGTGGCCATGTTGCTTCGTCGTCATAGTACTGATATCCGGAAAAGACGGAGGTTAGCCATGGTATGGATATGGACATTTTATTAGCCATATAAATCTGATTGGGCAATGTACATGACCCAGGGCCGGGGCAACTTGCGGTAGTGTTACCAACGTGACGGGGTGTAGCACCGGGTGTATTGCAGATAGGCGATTGGTAAGAACGGACAAGATCACCATAGTGAGCATGGAAGGTCGTGGTATCGATAAAACGTCGATGCCGGCAGCGAGGTCGAAATTAAGTTGCGGGGAAAGTAGCCTGCCATCGGGCTAGGTGATTGAACCTTGCTTAGCGCGTCGGCTCCATAGGTAAGCTCCACATCCACCTTAGCCATATCACTAGCGATGGTGATCCAGTCGATTTCAGTACGTCGCCATTGTCTAAGTTAGACAGGTTGCCTCGGCTATACTTGGAGATCTAGAGCTTGAAGAAACCAGATTGCAGGCACTTCACCGTTCAATGCCGCTTAGAACTCGGAATAAAATGCTACAGGCGCGTCCTTCGCCGCTGCCAGATTCATCGATCGATCGTCATGAGCTCGCTCTACTCCGTAACATGCTAATCAGAGCGCCAACTAGAAGAAGTCCTACCAAGACTCCACTCTGAACTGGCGCAAATAGTGCAGATCGTAAAATTACCAGAGTACCGACGATGACGAAGATGATGGGAAGAATAATGAGTGGGCGGTAAGGCCGTTCCATCTGGGGTTCTCGGCGGCGGAGTATAATCATTCCAACTACCGTACTAACGTAGAAGACCCATTCAGCCATACCAACGAACGTCAAGAGTGCCCGAAAACTACCTGTCAGGATATAGACAAGGGTTATGACCAAAGCCAAAGCGTTAGCGTAACTATTTTCCGTGTTAGTCAGCTGTGGAATGCAATAAGTCAGAAGGGCTTACATGGGAGCGTCGAGGCTGAATGAAGCGGTGGTGTCTGCCTCAGACCTCTGCGTCATTGGCAACCCTCGTTTGCTGAATACTGCCGGAAGATAATGGCGTTGCGATGCAGCCATCGTCAGTCTGCCCACCGCGAAGACATTACTAGTGATGGACCCTGCGCAGGAGATGGCAACAAGAATAGTAACTAGAATACCAGCAGGTCTCCCTAAGAGGGATGAAGCAGCAGCGACTGCCACTGCGTTGTTGCTGCTTAGCTTGTCCCAAGGTACAAGGATGTAGTAAGCCACGTTCACAAGTTCAAACGAACTGAGTACCACGATCATCGCAGCTTTGATCGCTTTTGGAAGAGCACGACCTGGGTCGCGGATTTCACTCGCAACGATGTTGGCCTGGACAACGCTATCAGCCGGCATTGTTGGAGCACAAGAAGTATGCACTTACATTATCCCATCCGTCATACGCCCAAAGTCCTCCATATATCGCTGCGCAATAGTGACCGTAACGATCCCATGTCCTCATTGACGACCAGTCGATAGTTTGGCCGTCCGATACTGTCGACCTTGTCTGAAACCAATTGCGAGTGTACCAGTCGCTCGGTCCAGATAACGAAGAGTTTGGGTTGATCAGATGTGCCACTACAGCAACGACCCCGCCTAAGACTATCAGGGCCACGGTCGACAGCTTGAAGACCGTGAAAGACTCGCTCAGCCGCATTGTGAACCTGGTATTGATGGAGTTGAGCAACACCATGGAGACAAAAGCTATGGCAGCGATGAGTTTGAGCATTTTGGCATCTGGTAAGTCGCCGGTACTGGATGTGACTGATCCTATGGATTCGGCGATGACGATACTTTGGATGGCCATGGACGAAGGCTTCACGCCGAGGATGTACACCCAGGCCATGAGGAAGGCAGCCGTGTCACCGTAGATGTGGCGTAGGTATTCTTGCATACCACCATTCAGTGGAAGCGCTGCACCAAGCTCAGCAAACGATGCTGCTCCTGCCCATGATAGCAGCCCGCCAAGGACCCAAACTAGGAGAGCAGCTCCAGGAGAAGGCACGTTGCTGTCAACCTGCGCTGGTGAAGCGAAGATTCCCGACCCGATTTGAAGTGTAACAAGAACGGCAAATGCATGTCGCGTAGTGAGCTGCTTGGATAGCTGCTGTACCGCGCGTGATGAAGACGAAGAGCGCCGTGCAAGTAGTGGTTCCCGTTCCGACTCGGTTGTGTTCAACTTGGGAGCGTCTTGGCTCCCAGGGCGGCTGGAGCCGTGTATGTCGTCCATTGCACTACACCCGCGGTTTCCGTCTCGAAGGTGTTGAGGCTACACAGTAGTGGATTTTCTTGCTGCTGGGTAGGAACGGTCCTTTTTTGCGACCTTGGCGGGCGGAAGACGCTAGACCATGTCACAAGACATCAAGCACGCGCCATGCGGCTCTCTGCTTACAGGTGAGATCCGATGGGTTAGATGTAGGAGATGACCAAGTGGGCCTTGCACAAATCCGGTTGACGTTACTGAAACTTCTGTAGTCGTCATATCGTGCTTTCCCCAGTCGATGTGGCGTCTGCACTAGCCTCAGGTGTGGCGCAGCAAGAGAGCACAATATGGACAACCGGGCATGACGACGACAGATATGACAGATGATAGACCGAATACCGTTCAGAGCACTCAAGGGTAAATTTCTTCCAAGCACTGTTCCCCATCTCTTCTGCAATACCCCCATCCTGCGAGCGTGGCGCGTCGGTGGTGCCTGCCTGTGGCTCGAAAAGCTCGGACTAGCCCTTCAGCGCCCTGACACCCCTCTTCGCTTCCTCACCAACTGCCCAGGTACGTCAACACCACGCCCGCGTTTTAAGCTCCCTACCGCGCACTCATAGACTTAACTCCCCCCAGACCCTGAACCATGGACGCGAATCAAAATGACGAGCTTTACCCCATCGCCGTGCTCATCGACGAGCTCAAGCACGACGACGTTATCCTCCGCCTGAACGCCATCCACCGACTAAACACAATTGCCCTCGCCCTAGGCGCCGAGCGGACACGAGAGGAACTCATACCGTTTCTAGATGGTGAGCGGCTGCCCGGTCGACATGCCCAGTCTGAAATAGCTAACGGATGTATTCAGAGTCGGTTGAGGACGAGGACGAGGTTCTCACAGCATTGAGCGAGGAACTTGGCAAGTTTGTCGAGTACGTCGGCGGCCCAGAGCATGCACACGTGCTTCTGTCACCTCTCGAGAACCTTGCAGCAATAGAAGAGCCCCTTGTCCGGGAAAAGGTGTGCGCTGCAATCGCCTAGATTTGGCTGCCAGCTAACACGTGCAGGCTGTCGAATCGCTCAACAAGATCTGCGAAGAGCTGTCGCAGCAGCAGATTGAAGAAAACTTCATACCCCTCGTCTTGCGCCTATCTAAAGCCGACTGGTTCACCTCAAAGATCTCCGCGACGGGACTCTATCAGACCCCCTACACTCGCGCTACACCCCCTTCACAAGAAGCCCTCAGGCAGCACTACGGCCAGCTAGTGCACGATGATACCCCCATGGTACGGAGACAGGCGGCAAACAACCTCGCCAAGTTCATCAAGGCCATGCCGCCGTCCATTGTCATCGAAGAGATGATTCCCCTCTTCCAGCACCTCGCCGCAGACGACCAGGACAGTGTCCGACTCCTGACTGTCGACATCCTCATCGCGATCGCCGAAGCGGTACCCAAGGAGCAACAGTCGAGCCATGGTGTTCTCCTGACTGCGCTGCGGAGTCTGTTCGAGGACAAGAGCTGGAGGGTGCGGTATATGGTAGCAGACCGATTTGAGAAGGTGCGTTCGGCTGGTAGCGAAAGGAAGCATGCGCTAATGGAATTAGATTGCGAAAGCCGTCGACGAGGAAGTTGTCAACCGCGACCTTGTGCCAGCCTTTGTCAAGCTTCTCAAGGATACAGAGGCCGAGGTACGCAGCGCCATTGCAGGACAAATTCCAGGTATGCCTCTTGGGAGCAGGTGCACGGCACATGAGCTAACCACTACTAGGTTTCTGCGCGCTGTTGGAGCGTGAGACCCTTCTACACGAGGTTATGCCTAGCATAGAGGAGCTGGTCTCCGATCAGTCTCAGCATGTTCGCGCTGCGCTTGGCACCCAGATTAGTGGACTCGCTCCAATCCTTGGAAAGGAAGAGTAAGTTGCGACTACGCGTGACCACGTGCTTTCTTAGTAACACTAGTCAGGACCATTTCGCATCTCCTTCCCATGTTCCTGCAGATGCTCAAGGACGAATTCCCTGACGTTCGCCTAAACATCATCTCCAAGCTCGAGTCTGTCAACAACGTCATCGGCATCGAGCTCCTCTCGCAGTCCCTCCTCCCCGCTATCGTCCAACTTGCCGAGGACAAGCAATGGCGCGTACGCCTGGCAATCATCGAATACGTTCCTCTCCTCGCGTCGCAACTCGGTGTGCAGTTCTTCGATGAGAAGCTTAGCAGCCTATGCATGAGCTGGCTCGGCGATACCGTCTTCTCGATCCGTGAGGCGTCGACTCAGAACTTGAAGAAGCTTACGGAGGTCTTCGGTGTAGAGTGGGCCAACGATGCTATCGTTCCCAAGGTCATGGCTATGGGCCAGCACCCCAACTACCTCTACCGAATGACTACATGCTTCGCCGTCTCAACACTGGCGCCTGCACTGAGTCTGGATGTCATTGAACAGTCCATCATCCCCATGATGGACAAGCTGGTCAATGACGATATCCCCAACATCAGATTCAACGTGGCGAAGTCATATGGTCAGCTCATCAACACGCTCAAGCAGCTGCCTGAGCAAGGTACTGTCATCGCTCTCGAGAAGGCTGGTACACCGGGCCAGGGTTGCCAGAAGGCTACAGATGTCATTACCAAGAGCATCCTGCCGAACCTCGAGAAGCTCCAGCAAGACGACGATGTAGATGTACGATACTTTGCGACGACGGCCGCACAAAGTTTCACGGATGCGATGCAGACTTAGAAGATCCAGCTTCGTCCGTGTTCTTGAATGTGCAGAATGACATCATGAATAGCATCAACGATGGTTAATGATATGGAACGGCTGCAAAGAAGGGCATGGCGGTGAGAAAACAGCGTAAGCCGAAAGCCCTGTAGGTGTAGTTCCAAGCTTTGTTTTATGAGAGTTGAGTGGGCTAGTAGTTGGGCTCACTGGCAATAAACCACAAAGATTACCCAGTTAGAATCATTCCTGACAGATTCGCAATGCATACTTTGGCGTTATCACTAGTATCGAGTGCACAAGATGAGTGACGTTGATAATTTATTTTCATTCGCATTATGCCATGGTGTAATAGCTATAGCTTGGCCGTTGAGGTTGTAGGTAGTCAAACGGCACCAGCCTCCTTGAGAAGGTTTTTGAGCTGACCCTTCTTGGACTGCAAATCGCTGTTTCCACCAATGTGCTTCTGAGCGATGAAGATGTTGGGTACGGTGGTCTGGCCAGTCATTTCGCCGAGAGTAGACTGGATAGCTGAGCCGTCATCTATGCGCATGTTAGCTGCTAGTCTTGTAGCTCCGTCGATAGTTGGAGAGTCTACATACCAACTTGGTCCAACTCAATCGCGAAGTACTTTGCGCCACTGTCGCTGAGCAACTGCTTGGCCTGGCGACAGTAAGGGCAGTAAGACTTTGAGAAGACGGTGACGGGGTTCTCGTCGATGATGGACTGGACCTTGGTCTTTGTAGCGGACATTGTGGCGGGCGAGGGGGCGCGCGTGAAGAAGTGACGCAGGAAGGAAATTTTGGCGGTTGTTTGGAGGTGCTGGAGGTTGGTGAGTATTGTGTTTGGTAGTCGAGGGTAGTGTTGCTGGAGGGGTGGTGGGAGGCGTACTTATGCGTGGGTGATGGGATGCCGAAGTTTGTCAGATAGATTCTAGATCGGTGTGTGTTTATGAGCTCGGTGTGGATGTGTATAGAAGTGGTGATTAGTGATGTGCAGCGTGCCCCCCGCAGTAGTAAACGTTCTCGATGGCAAATGATGCAATCGCTCGTGAAAGACGGCTGCGCTAACTGACGTCGGAGATGGATCGGCGATGTGATGTGATTACAAAGAGGCTAAAAAGGGACAGGGGCCAGAGGCGCGGCTTTGGCCATGACGCGTGCGGCTGGATGCGACGCGGACGAATGTAGGGACCTAGCTTGCACACATGTTTCGGCGTCTTTGATGCCAAGCAGACAGCTGTTACTCTGAAAATGTGAAGGAAATTATGAAGTACTGTAGATGAAGAGATAATAGTGCAGAGGTAGGAAGAACCAGAATCAGGAAAGCACAACGGGTCGCGTACCTTCCGCATTCCGAGATTGAGCGTTCCGACGCTTCCACGCCGTCGCAACAACTGTCAGACTATCTTTGGTTCCCGCCATCCCAAGGCGTCCATTCACTCTCACCACACACACCATCAATCAACTAGCTGTAAACCCGCGCTTCTTATGCGCACGTCGCACCACACTCCACGATGACGTCCTCAGCGGCCGGATCAACCGCCTTCTTCATCCTCTCCCTACTGTCCATATGCGGCGCCGTTCTGCTCCTCCTACGCTACTATCTCCCGCTTCGCACAACACCCGCATACGTCGTCGTACCCGTCTTCTTGGCAATAGCGCTGCCAGCCAGCATCGTCGTGCTCCTGCCCATCGACCTCGCGAGTAGTGCTGGACTCGACACAACGGATGGCGCCAGAGGCATATGGCTGAACGACACGGTTGTGTACAAGGCATGGCGCATCATATACTGGCTCACGTTTGCGCTTACGTGGGCCATCTTGCCTATGCTAGGCGAGTACTGCGATAGTGGGTATAGAGAGCCCAAGGCAAGATTGCAGTATGCGCTTAGGAGCAATGGCCGGTATTGGCTCATTGTGGCCGGGTGTAGTATCGTAGGTTCGATATACTTGCTTCTGTGGAACGGCTTCCACGTGGATACTTTCAAGAGCTTGGTCATGGCGCTGGCGTATACCTGGGGTCTGATACTGGGCATCTACCTTATGGGTCATGGACTCGTCGCCTTCCCCAGGAGTTTGTTTCGATACGCTAGTGTTAGCGAGAGATTGAAGAGGATACAAAGTCGGGCGCCCAAGGTTCACGACAAGTTGACTGAGGCATTGGAGAAACTGGATCAGTATGAATACCAGGTTGTGCAGCTCAAGCAAAGGAAGAATGGTACTGCGCGCGAGTTTCAAGAGTGGATTGATGAGTTGGCAGAGAAGGGCAATCTTCCGGAGAACAGGGCTGGTGTTGTTGGGCGTATGGGCACAGCGACAGTGCCTCCTGTCATCACTGAGAGATACCTGGCGGATCTGACGAGGAAGTTGAAGCGGGCGCGCCATGCAAAATGCCGATTCGAGAACGAATGGGACCGTGTTGTACAAAAGGCTGTCAGGACGCAGGCTATCCTCGATTCCAAAGCCAGCAAACATCTTGAGTTCAAAGGCGTTGCGTTGCCAGCCTCAAGAGGATTGTTCGATCGCATCACCATTCTCACACCATTCACGCGCTACCACCTGCACGTCCACGTCATCCCCGCTCTGGCCTACGTCTCCTGGGCCATCACAATCCTCGCATCCATATCCATCGTCTGGTCAGAATGCGTGCGCGAAGCCCAGGACTTTGGTGGGCCGAAACTCTCTATCATCGGCTGGACTGTCGTACACCGCCACGACAATGGCCGATCGTCGGTCGGCTTCAACAGCCAGATAATCGCTGCTGCCTGGCTATGCTACATGTGCATTTGCGCCTTCTATAGTCTAACCGAGGTCAAAATATGGGGCAACAGGGCGCTCGTGCGAAGAAACACATATCAAGAATCTGCGACCTGGTACGGTCTCCAAGTCGCCAAGTTGACCGTCCCTTTGAGCTACAATTTCCTTACCATGACGGACAAGAATATCTGGAAGGGTACCATGTTCTACAAGTTCCTTGGCCGCCTTATCGTTCTCACACCACTCGGTGAAGGCTTCAGCGCATTCTTCCCCATCTTCATACTCGTACCCGTCTTCGCTACGGCTTTCGGACTCTACGGCAAGGTGAAGAACATCTGTGGCTTCGGAGATCTACTCGACGATGAAGAGGACGCATCAGGAAACTACGCTGGCACCGGCTCATGGCGCGAAGGTCGCGCATTGATTGAACGCGAAATTCAAGGTGCAAGTGGAAACGTCCTAGGCCTTTCCCAACGAACCAATACTAGCCCGCCAAACGAACGATACACAGACACACCAGCACCGTCGTCGTCATCTAGCCTTCCCACCGCGACCGCAGCAGCGGCAAACGGCGGCCCAAGCACCACACGCGTCTCAACAACCCATCCCGACCGCCGACGCCCTGCACTCGAAGACGAAGAAGACGAAGGCAACTTTTTCGAAAACTTTGCTTCAAGAGTCAAAAACACTTTCGACACCAACGACTTCTCCTTCCCCCGACCGAAGTGGCTAGGTGGCGATGAGGAAGAAGCCGAGGCTGGACGTGGTAGTAGAAGACCGTTGGATCGAGGTGACGGGGATCGTGGAAGTGGATTTTTGAGTCTGTTTGGTGGGAGGGGGGATGAGGGGAGGGTCAGGCTGTAAGATTTCATGTCGTTACTCAAATGGGCATTGCGATGGTGTTTTGGAATAGACATTAGGGATTTGGATGAGTATGTAGAACTACTGAGTATACTGGTTATGATGGGTGCGCGGCTGCGCTTTAGATATATTTAATAAGGACCTTTTATCTCTTAGGCCCGGTGCCATGGCAATCGCGTTAAGTTCTGGTGTCTTAGTGGTCGATCAATCTGACTTACTCGTGGCGCTTTCCTGGGTCCTCAACATGATGCAACCAGTTGCACTTTGCGCAAATCGGTGTAAGCGTACCGCAGCCAATCGGTCCAGGGTCGTGAACTGGCCGTTCCTTAAGAGAAGGGTGAGCGCCTTCTCCCGCCTTTCTCTTCAGCCTTTGCCCACTTCCCGCCTCATCGATAAGCAAACTTCATCGCCTGGAACATGGACGAACCTCCCACAGCATCCGAAGCCGATAGCAGCTACGAGGCCAGTGTTAGCGGCTCTTGTGCTGGGTCGGTTTCAAAACATGCATTTGTTGATCTCTGCCAGCCACGCCTGTAAAGCCAGGTTGCACTTCCTAGGATCGAGCTATGGAATGTTTTACATGGATTTTGTTCTTGAAAAGTCTTGGGGTCGCAAAGAAAACAGTTGCTGCGGTATCTACATCTTGGTCCTAACACTCTTACCAGTTCCCTCAACCAGACCTCAACAGCATCGCGAGACTGACGAGCTCTTTCGAGCCGGGACAAAATTAATTGTGGTGGCTACCGACGAAACTAAACATGCAGTTCAGCTTACCACCCTAGGACATGCACCCCCAGCTCTCAGGCTTCTTATGATTTCCCCCAAGAAACGTATTTCTGGCTGGATACTTGCAGTGTCTCCTCATAAAATCTACCCCATTCTTCACAGTATCATTCACGAACTTCGTCCCCTCCATATACTCCGGTGCACTACCCCCCTCTACCCAATCGATCATCGCTGCAAGGACATTATGCTGCGCATCGAACGGAATACCAGCTTGCGCCGCGTTCCCACCTTGACCCAGCACCCACGCACCAGGACCAGTACTGCAATGGAACATACCTGAGACACGGAAGAAACGCGTCCATTCATCCATGTTTTCGTAACTGCTGTTACCGCGGAGATGCTCGTAGAAGCGGTTCGTATTGAAAGAGGTAATCTGATTATCCTGCTGCCCGTGGTACATGAGCAGCTTTCCGCCGCTTTGCTTGAATCCCGGCAAAGACGATGGATAGGTGCGAATGTCTCCTGGATTCAGATCTTGGGCTGCACGTACGTCATCTAAACCATACTCCGATGCGTTCCAGGTCGGATCATTGTACACGACGTACTTGAACCAGTCGTCCGAGTAGGCGAATGGAGCGCCTGCGTATAATTTGTCTACGGCGTTGATCTCACTGCCTGGTTGCATGGCAGGGTAGATCAGCTGTCCATCCGGAAATCTGTAATCGCTGTAGATGATCTTCAGCTGTTGGACTTGGTCCTCGTTCAGGCATTCAGCCGTAGAGTTGTGGCCACATAACAGCGTCGAAGGATCGAACTTGCACAAGGCCGGGTCTTCAATGATGCCATCTTTGACTTTGTCAATGGTATCGCATTGGCGCAGCACCTCGTCGTGGATCCACGTCTGCCAAGCGGTCTTTGGAATGAAATTGGAGCCTTTGATGGGGCCAGTGATGGTGAAGAAGCGTGCGCGCCAGGATATCAGATTGTTGAAGTCGACACCTGGTGCTCCGGCGACGATGCCATCAAAGTCATTGGGGAACTTCTCTGCGCTCTTAATGCCTTGACGTCCACCAAGAGAGCAGCCTAAGTAGTAAGATTTGGTGAAGTCCTCCCCATAGAACTCCTTGGACAAGGCCTTGCCGGTAACTACGCTGGTGTGGAGTCTAGATCGCGGGTGAGTAGATGTTTCGAGCTAAGGAGGAACTATGCTTACGATCGCCAGGCGAAATCCACCACCATCTCAGGATTATCGAGAAATGCGACTCCTGTAGTACCATTATGACCATTGTTTGCACCGACGGTGGCAAAGTTTCTCGAAGCCCCATACGCTATATCCTCATACTTTATGCCTTTTGTTGCCGTCAGCATCAGGTACAGCTAATACTCATTCTTATATTTATCCAACACTTACAGCCATCGATACCCCCATTACCTGTTGCCAGGAAGCGACCGGACCAGTCTTCCGGAAACCATGCTTCAAAAGCAATTTTTGAGATTCTGGATGTCTTGATCTCGAGTGTCATACGACAGAGATCCACGGAGACGATCTGGCTAGTTCGACCGCATGTCACGTCGTTGTCCGGAAACGTCAGGTTGGCACCCGCCGGAACGTGTTGGAGGACGTTCAGAGTCGCATCCTTGATGTACTTTTCTGGTGTAAAGGCGAGACATTTCTTCTCAAACGCTGACGACGCGATAGAGACTTGGGCCAACGTAAGGTACGAGACGGTCAGTGCCCAGAACGAAGGGAACATATTGGCGATGAAGGGATTAGATGACTTGGCAAGTGCTCATAGTAGAAATTTAGCCACAGGCAGTCTTTATGTTCCGTGGGAAGGAACAGCCGTGCATTAACGAGCCGCCTTCAGCAAGGTGCGGGGCGTGGCTTGCGGAGATATTCTTTCTACTTTCAGTGCCTATAAGAGTGAATGATCTACCTCGGACACCTCGATATCTCTGCAGTAGTAGCACCCTGAATGAAGGAGAAATAGCAGCCATATCAAGATATGAAGTTTCTGCTACATTTCCTGGCAAAGGGAGCTTTAGCGAACGGAAGGTTTGCACAGTTTGCTATATAGGGCATCTCTTTGAATCGACTGAACTGGATAATTATCCCCAGACGGACCCCTGCTATTGCACCTATGTATCGGGTAAATCGTGCTGCGCAACATGGTACAGTATTGCGGGGTTCGGTGTAGACGCCGAGCACATTTCCATGCGGCAGGTGCTCATTCCACGCTAGCTTGCATGCATCCGACTGGTACTGTGGGTCGTCTTGACTATCTAATTCCATCACTCAAAGACTCACATCATCCCAGAATCTCTCGATAATCTCCCTCGGAAGCAGACCCTTCTCACCCTCCATCTCGAAGATCTGCAGCGGCGCGCCCTTCTCTACCGCTACCAGCACAGCCTTCTTTCCCGGTGCCCCTTGCACCACGCGTCTCAGTTCCTCCAGCAGCCATACTAGTCGCTTGAGCTGCCGCTGGTGGTCCTGTGCCCATATCTCGAAGTCTTTCTCAAACCAACGTACCTCCCTAACGTTTGTTATGAGATTACGGTAGTGGTGACCAAAGACGCAAAGCGATGTGCGGCCGAACCAGCATTGCTCACTCGCTTGACGCTTCTTAGTGTTTGACTTGAGCTCTATCGTTGAGTTGTGAGGCTGGCATGTGCCACAGTTTATGACAAAGGTTTGACTGTTGTTGCTGTGGGTTACTATGGCGTGACTGGCTGGTTGGAAGATGTGCATGATATTGTCGAAGAACTCTTGTGGGTCGTAGTTGTCGTAGTTTTGAGAGGCAGGCTCGATATATTGAAGATATGCATCAGCTTCAATCCTAACTGCTAGCTGTAAATCTCCCATCTGGTACTGAATGACCCTGTGATGTCCGTCGACGTCCTGGAGGTTGGGGTCTTCGCAAGTGAAAGCATTTTCGAAGTTATGGCCGCATCCTTTTGACTGGAAGACTTTTGGATCTTTCTCTTTTCGACCGATCACCAGGGTCTTGCCGACTACTTGAAGCTCGAGGCAGAATGGCCGATAGCTTCGCTTGAAGGACGCAAACTCGAACAGTTTCTGGAGAGAATTCCTGCTAACCAAGACGTCAATGCCATTACAGCGTTTGGTAGGATACATGACAGCCATGGCTTGGAATATTGGTTCAAATGAGCATTCAAGACTCGGCTTGCCATGTTGGTCGATCCAGAACGCGCCCTTGTCGGCCTGTAGCTGCCTTGGTAGACGCGGAGTCCCCGGGACGTAGATGGTGGGCTTCAGAGCACTCTTCCAGCTATGGCTGCAGAGAAGATCGTAGGGCTCGTTGCCGGTGACAGCGGCAGAGGAAGATTGCACGTCGAATATCGCGATCGTGCGAATGCGCTGTTGTCCTTTTCGAACGCGCTTGAGCATCCAAGAAGGATCCGAAAACTTTGTGCGACGACCTTCGGGGCGGCCGTTATAGCCCTCTCGTGTTTCCCAGGGCGGTACACGTTGTTCTGCTGCTATGAACTACATTTTTCAGGGTTAGCTTATTTTCCAACAGCAATTTAGTGCATAACAGGTTCGACAAAGAGGTCGTAGTTGGAGATAGGCGGCTGAGCAGCGAAGAAGGTATGAGGCAAGGCTACCCGTGTTGACAGCTAGGTTCGCGTAGTGAAGGTGAAAAGACATCGCCAGCTCAATCGGGCATCGACTAATGGGAATGCAGTATCCACTGTAGGCGGTAGCGTAAGAAGCAGGCTGTTCAATCGAGCTCGAGAAAGCACGATTTAGACGATACAGACAATCTTTGGTAATGGTGTTTTTCACGCTCAAGGTCAAGTAGGCATGACCGTGATGGCTGAGTGGCATATCTGTAGCTGTAGAGAGGACTGTAGCCTGTAAAGGGATCTCTTGAACAGCAAGAAATCGCGATATCATCCTAACAGAGCCTCTATATAGTATTAATCAAGTATCTGTGCAGTACTGTCAGACGAAAGTAGCTATCGATGTGTCGTCCGAAGTCAGTCAACAAGAATGTCTAGGTTGTCAACACGACTATGGGAACCACCAAGAATAACAATGAAAACACTCTCTCGGTGTTGTGTACATGTCTACTTGCAGCGCTCTTCGTCATACTGATAGCGCCGCTGTTGTCCACCACTTCTACTCGCATGTCAACACATCGGAACACGCAGGTTTGGGAGAGTACTTACGACTGCCGATTGCGCCGTTCTGCTGCAACACGGCATCGCTGTTACAGAGACCCATCAGTGTAGCGTTGGCCTTGAGCTCCTGTAGCTTCAACAACGCCTTTTCAAACTTTTGTTGTAACCCCTGCTTCTGTTCGCCGTTGAGGAAGTTCGCAGTGGGTCCTTGGTTGAGACCAGTCTGACCATTTGTCGAGTTTACCAGCTTCTCCAACGTGTTTAACGCCTTGCATTCGCGAAAAGCGTCACGCTGCGCATTGAGAGAGTCACATTCGGCTGTGAGGGTTGAGTTAGATTGCAATTCTTCGAGTTTGGCGGTTATATCGGCACGGTTGCTTTTGATCCAGTCGATGCGCTCTTGGGCAAGCTTGGCAGATATGCTCGTCGCGTCCAGCGCGGTGTCATTTTTCGCGATATCATTGAGTTTTGTCAATGTACGTATGCGTCTGCATATCTTGTCGATTTCGATTTGCCTGGTAGTGTTGAAGGTATCGCCACCTCGCCAAAGCTTAAGAGATGGATTAGTAGTCCAGGCGGTTGACGTGGTGATGAGTGCAAGGAAAAGACCGGCGAGTAATATTGGAAACTGCATCGTCAATCGAAAGTAAGTAAGTGTGTGATGAAAATGCCCAGTAGAGAATGAGATTTGGCGGCTGCCACGCTGGCTTGGTATCTTGCTTCATAATCGACTAGAGCTGTCAATGTTTCAATTCATGCTCGGATGCCGCAGAGCCACAACGACTTCCTAGCCATGCGACGTTTCATGGCGAGTATGCTCTGACATTTCTAGTTACGACGAAAGCAGCAGACATGGTAGTCAAGGTAACCCAGACGTGATTCTTAGGGAATGCGCGGATGAATGGGCTGGCTTGAGATGGATGGAGAGAGTCTCGTCTTGATTTGGTGGGGTGGTATCGATAGTAGGGCTGAGTCACGCTAATGGCGGGGACCGGAGGAGTCAACTCCAGGGCTCTAGAAAAAGATTCCCCGCCACGGCCGACTCTCAGCAACCTCACGCCGCCACCATGTCTATTGAGTTTCCGAGGGAGGAGGAGCGCATCCTCGCGCGCTGGAAGGAGATCGACGCCTTCCTGAGGCAGGTTGAGCTTGTGAGTTTCCATATTACAGCCTCTTCGGGGCAAGCACGTGTGGTCGACACTTGCTGATGCATTATAGTCGAAAGGAAAGCAACCATACACTTTCTACGATGGACCGCCTTTCGCGACGGGATTGCCGCATTATGGCCATCTTCTGGCCTCGACCATCAAAGACATCATCCCCCGCTACTGGACCATGAAGGGCCGCTATGTTGAACGACGCTTCGGCTGGGATACTCACGGTGTGCCCATTGAGTATGAGATTGACAAGGAACTGGGCATGTCGGGACGCGACGCCGTCAAGGAGATCGGAATCGCCGAGTACAACAAGAAGTGCCGGGCGATTGTCATGCGATATTCAACAGAATGGAGGTCGACCATTGACCGTCTGGGCCGCTGGATTGACTTCGACAACGACTACAAGACCATGGACACCAGCTTCATGGAGTCAGAATGGTGGGTTTTCAAGCGCTTGTTCGACAAGGGCGCTGTGTACAAGGGTTACAAGGTTATGCCATACAGCACCGCATTGGCCACGCCTCTCAGCAACTTTGAGGCCACACAAAACTACAAGGACGTTCAAGATCCTGCAGTTGTCGTCACATTCCCGCTCTTGGACGACCCAAACACATGTTTGCTGGCATGGTGAGTTGCCCAATCCAACATAATCTGACTGGCATGCGCTAACCCGGCCTGACTAGGACCACAACTCCATGGACACTGCCTTCAAACACCGGCCTCTGCGCGCATCCTGATTTTGAATACGTCAAGATTCTCGACGAAGCATCCGGAAAACACTACATCCTGCTCGAGGCACTACTACGCACACTTTACAAGGACCCCAAGAAGGCCAAGTTCAAGATTGTCGAGAAGCTGAAGGGCAAGGACATGTTGGGCTGGAAATACGAGCCACTGTTCGACTACCTCTACGAGGACTTCAAGGACTACGGCTTCAAGGTTGCCAACGATACCTACGTCACAGCAGACAGTGGTGTGGGCATTGTCCACCAGGCACCCGCATACGGAGAGGACGATTACCGCGTTGCTAAGGCCCATGGTGTCATCTCTGACACCCGACCACCACCAAACCCAGTTGACGACCAGGGTCGCTTTACTTCAGTTGTCCGCGATTTCGAGGGACAACATGTCAAGGCAGCAGACAAGGGCATTATCAAGCATCTGAAGGGCACCGGTCGCTTGATTGTGGACTCACAGCTTCTCCATAGCTATCCCTTCTGTTGGCGATCCGACACACCTCTCATCTACCGAACTGTCCCATCGTGGTTCGTCAAGATTCAGGATATTGTACCTCAGATGCTGGAGAACATTGCTGGTTCGCACTGGGTTCCTTCCTTCGTCAAGGAGAAGCGCTTCGCCAACTGGATCACAAACTCACCCGATTGGGCTGTGTCACGAAACCGTTTCTGGGGCACGCCGCTTCCGCTGTGGGTCAGCGACGACGGCAAAGAAGTGGTTTGTGTTGGCAGCGTTGAGGAGCTGAAGAAGCTCAGTGGCTACGAGGGCGAGCTTACCGATATCCACCGGGACAAGATTGACCACATCACTATACCCAGCAAAGAGGGCAAAGGCGTACTGCGAAGAACAGAGGAGGTCTTTGACTGCTGGTTTGAGTCCGGTTCCATGCCCTACGCCAGTGCGCATTACCCATTCGAGAACGTGGAGCAGTTCGAGAAGTCCTTCCCAGGTGATTTCATCGCGGAAGGTCTTGACCAAACGCGTGGTTGGTTCTACACACTCACAGTTCTTGGAACACATCTCTTTGGCAAGCTGCCTTTCAAGAATTGTGTCGTCAACGGTATCGTACTCGCGGAAGATGGCAAGAAGATGTCGAAGCGCCTCAAGAATTACCCCGACCCTAACTTGATCATGAGCAACTACGGTTCTGATGCGCTGCGATTGTATCTTATCAACTCACCTGTCGTTCGCGCCGAGACACTACGATTCAAGGAGGCAGGAGTCAAGGAGATTGTTTCCAAGGTCCTTCTACCTCTATGGAACAGCTACCAGTTCTTCGAGCAACAAGTGTCACTGCTGAAGAAGGTTGCTGAACTGGACTTTGTTTTCGACCCGGAGGCTGGCAAGACCAACAAGAACGTGCTTGACCGATGGATCCTCGCGTCCTGTCAGTCGCTACTGAAGTTTGTGAACGAGGAGATGGCTGCATACAGGTTGTACACCGTGGTTCCGCGGTTACTGGAGCTCATTGACAACACGACAAACTGGTACATTCGTTTCAACCGACGCCGGTTGAAGGGTGAGCACGGTCTGGAGGACACCAAACATGCTCTCAACACCCTCTTCGAGGTTCTTTACACACTCTGCCGCGGTCTCGCACCCTTCACACCATTCATCACAGACAACATTTACCTGCGATTACAACCTCACATACCCAAGGAACTGCATGTGGAAGACAACCGAAGTGTCCACTTCTTGCCCTTCCCAGAAGTGCGCGAAGAGCTATTTGACGTGGACGTCGAACGCCAAGTTAAGCGCATGCAGTCAGTCATCGAGCTTGGCCGTATTTGCCGAGACCGTGCCAACAAGGGTCTGAAGATCCCGTTGAAGACTTTGGTAGTCATCCACCCAGAACAGCAATATCTTGATGACATCAAGTCACTGGAGAACTACATTCTGGAGGAGTTGAACGTCCGGGATCTGGTACTGTCAAGCGATGAGGAGAAGTACAACGTCCAGTACTCAGCGTCGGCCGACTTCTCCGTTCTCGGCAAGAAGCTGAAGAAGGATGCTATCAAGGTCAAGAAGGCGCTACCAAACCTCAAGAGCCAGGAGATCAAGGACTACCTGAAGAGCGGCGAAATTGTCGTGGACGGTATCAAGCTCGAGGCTGAAGATTTGATGGTCAAGCGCGGTCTGGCCAAAGATTCCAGCAACAAGGACCAAGAGTTCAACACTGACAACGACGTCCTCATTTTGCTCGACGTTGCCTCATACCCAGAGCTTGAGCAAGAAGGTCTCGCGCGTGAGGTCATCCGCCGTGTACAAGATCTCCGCAAGAAGGCCGGATTGGTGCCGACTGATGATGTAGGCATGGAGTACCGTGTGCTGGCCGACCCAGAGAATGTAGGTTTGGAGAAGGCATTTGAGAACCAAGGTCCACTATTTGAGAAGGCTCTACGGAGACCTGTGGACAAGCACGTCATCACCGAGCTTGACGGCAAGATCCCAGAGAACAGCAACGAGAAGGTCATCGCGGAGGAGGAGCAAGAGCTCCACAAGGCGACTTTCATGTTGCGATTGATCAAGCTATGATAGCGTTTGGATGTGATTTGATAGCATGATGGCGTGGGATGAATCGTTGAAGAAATGAAAACCAAATTTCGAAGTTCATGTCAAAACGCCTCTATATGCCTTACGTGTCAAAAAAGCTCCTGCCACCGCTACTACCGTTGCTTGTACGCCTTCTGTTGTAGATTTAGCCGTCGATGCCTCTATATACTTTGAGAAATGACACTTACCAAATAACACTCCTTCAACTTCATAAACTCATTGACGCACATGTCTTTTCGTACGTTGTTGTAGTCTGCAAATATGCATTTGCCGTATACCGAGCTCTGCATTACGTTAGGGCAGTGTCAAGCGTGACCGGTCACATCGAGGGGCTTAACATGCCTCTTTGGTGCACTTTGCTGCCGCTGTGGCGAGTTTGTCGATGGGACGTGTTCGGCCGGGCATTTTGATGAGTAGTTTGTATCTTGTCTCGCTTGGACTCGCAGGAATGTAATAAGGAAGCGCGCCACGTCAAGATTTGTGATGTTTCTCTAAACATGGCGAACTGCCACCTCGATGAGGTCAACGATGAGGGCCCACTTAACTAAAGGCTTGGCGTTACCTGCTTCGCGAACGCGGGCGACCAACCACTCGAACAACAAAGCGCGTCGCTGCAACGCCAGAAGCGGGCGCACAACAGCATCTCTTTTTACTTTAATCTCCTGATGCCTCCTCGTTGCGCGCCTTCTCCACGACTTTCACGCATGTTGTTTTTGGGTTGCCGTTGCGATAATTCCTCCCGGTTACTTCCATGTTGTCGCGAACGCGCTGGAGACGAACGAGTCGCGTACACGAATGCTATCCTCCATGAGCCGGAATGGAGCTGATCCGAGGGCTATAACGAGCGACGACCTTTTGCGGAATGAGGGTAGGACGCCTATGCAGAATTACACCCAGAATCAAACTAACATCGCAGCAGTCTCCGAGGCCATCCACGACATTGTTCGTCGCGCACAAGACTCCCACGATGGCTCTACCAACGCTCTCTTCGTCGCATACGATGAGTACATCAAAGACTACCGTCCATCGCCCAGTGACGCCGCTCTCTACTACAGTTTCCTACTGCGCATGCAGGAATATGAACGGGATGGCGAGGACTTGATGTCGCGCCTTTTCCGCGTGGTCAAGGAGGGCTTTGGTCTTGACGCAGAACTTGACGATGAAGAGGTTGCCAGTGTCCCGAAACACCCTGACGCGACGCGCAGAGGAGCACAGGCGAGTTTGGGACGATACTCGCGGACTGGCAGCTTTGACTCGTTCCTTGACGGGACGGCAGACAAAGTAGCAGGCACCGACTATGGCGACTTGGCTGTGCGCCCGAGGAGAGTGTCGCAGCAGGATGGACCAAATGGCTACGGAAACAAGGGGAGCCACCGTCGTGCCACGTCCGACACGGAAGCGCATTCATATCGACCAGCACAACTCCCTGCCCGTACCAGAGTGAATGGCACCGCGCCTCGCCGCACAAGTTCTGGACCGCAACCACCAGTCTATAAGCGCAGCGCTTCTGTCTCGAGCCGTGGCAGTCTACGAATCCGAAGAGGTGGACCTACCCACTCATACAGAACTGGCACTCACGATGCAGATGAGAGCGATTTCACCGATCGCACTGCGAGCCTCGACCTCTCCTCCATTCAGATACCAGGAGTCAATGCGCCGATACCTAACGATCCTTACGACTCCCCGCACCAGCGCCGCCTGCGGCAATCGGAGCAACAACCCCAACACCAGCAGTATGTTCCTGAACCGTTTCGACTATCAGATACCCGATTGATGGACGATGCGGAAACTTTCGAACATCAACGAGTACACAGGGTAAAGAGAGAATGTTTTGGAATATGGCGTAATCGCACACAAGAGCGCATGAGTCTGCGTGACGACATGGAAAAAGCTGCCATCGCCTTCGATCGTCGCGTCTTGCTCAGAGCCTCGCTCCTCCAACTACGAGACACAGCGCTTGTGAGGCGTTCTGGTCGAGAGACCAATCGCTTCTTCGAACGGCTAGAAACTCGTGCAGACAAGGCTCGCAGCCTCTTCCTGCTCACAAAAGCCTTTACACATTGGGCAAAGTGCGCGGAAGATGAAGTGCAGCGTACATCAGTGGCGCGACGGCACATTCTACGCACTCGATTCTTCAATGGGTGGCGCGACATCACAGCAGTTAACGAGCTTAAGATCCAGCACTTTGCTCTGGCCAAGTTCCTCTGCATATGGCGAACACGCGCAGCAGAGGTGCGTGATAGGGATCAGTTTTCCGAATCCTATTATGAAGAGAAAATCGTCAGGAAGTCGTGGAATGCCCTGAACAATGAGTACCTCAACAGAGGCGCAGCAAACTGGCATGATACAAGAACGGCAAGAACAACACTGCAAAAATGGCGTGAGATTACTGAGATCATGAGGGAGCGGAACACGTGGGCAACCGATCGACGAGATGGGATGCTGCTGCGGAAGACATTCCAGATGTGGCAGCAGAAGACAGTGGGAGAAAATGCTCTGCAATCACAAGCGGACCAATTTCGACGTATCTCCCTCCTTTCAACGGCACTCCATACACTTCAGAAGCAGGCGCAGCTTGAGCCACTATCGCGCCAGGTCCAAGCGCGTGTCAACGGTCGCTTGCTTCGTGCGAAATTTCAGGATTGGCGTAAAGACGCTCAGCTATCACGTCAAGCACGCAATGTCGACCGTATGCGCGTGTTACGCAACGCTTACACTGCCTGGAACGATAGACTGCGTATCAAAGCATTGGAGGATCGAATCAATGACCGCGTCATTGTTGAGTGCTTGTACAAATGGACTTTGGCATCTCGAGTATCCCTCTTCCAACGTGTTCATAATCGGCAACTCAAAGAGTCAATATTTCTATCCTGGGTCACCAAGACCAACCAGCGTGTCAACACTCTTGACACTGCGGAGATTCGGTTCGCCCAGTTCAAACGTGCTCAGCTAATGCGGACATGCTTGCGTAAGATGGAAGCCATCACTACGGAGAGGCGACGGGAGCAGTTCGCTATCATAGCCGAGTATCAGCAAAAGATCAAGCAGCGTACATTTGACAAACTCAAGGAGAGGCTAGCGCACTTTCAAGAGTTGAAGCAATGGTCCGCCGATGCGCGCTTCTATGTTCTTAGCAAGCATACACTAAAGACATGGAGTCAAGCCACTCAACATGCACGTCGCAACCGCAGACGCGACACATACTCCCAAGTCCGTAGAACGGTCAAAACGAATCTTGTGCGCAGAGTCTTTGAGCACTGGAGGGATAAGGCAAATCACATTGCAGGGCTGACACGAAGAGCAAACGACATGATCGAAAACCGCACTCTTCAGACCAGTGGCGCAATCATGCATCAATGGCACGACAACACGCTCATACTTCGCCAACAGAATGCTCAAGCCGTGAGCCTCTACACATTCAGACTTTCCGCTCGTTACTTTGCCATTTGGTCTCAACGCTTGGACCTTATACATACACTCGAAGACCAAGCTGTGGCTTTACGGCAGGAAAGCACGGAGATTGCTGCTACAGGTGCTCTCAAGAAGATGGGCTGGAGACTTTGGAACTTCCAAAGACAAGAAGACAATGCCAGGGCGTTGTTTGAGAGAAACTTTGAGAAGCACGTTAGAGCTATGGTTCGTTTCTGGGCAGAGCGGGCTAATGAACGGCTTGGCCATCGACCTGCGAGTCCAACGCCTACCAGTAGGTCGAGAGTACGAAGACTCGATGACGGTGATAGCAACAACGGAGACTCCCATACCCCCGACGGTGACAATGATCCCGGGCAAGAAGGCTTTCAGCCATCAGGTGACGAAACGCAACGACTAGAGGCATGGACAGCTTTCGATGAGAGCGCTCTAGGTCTAGATAACGATCTCGACCTCTCCCTGTCCCTCACACCAGAACAACCACCACGACAGCCAACCCTCACCCCCAAACCCTACGCTCCTGGTCCTTCTCCTGCATCAATTCGTCCACCAGGCTCCATCCTGCGCCGACCAAACACATATCCGCAACCACAATCCGCAGTTCGGCCACCGCCAGCCACCATCATAGAAGACGACGAGTCCGACCTCGACTTCGACGAGGGCGCACAGTCGACCTTCTGGTCCGGAACACCTATGCCACCTCCTCCAAGCAGTAAGCCAGGGTACCTCAAAACACCCAGTAAACGCAGCGTCGTCCGGGCCAAACGTCCTGAACTACCTGCTAGCCCTGAGAAACAACGTGTTCTGTCTCCTGTGCGTCGGCCATTGGGCTCATTACTGGAACGGGAGAGAGGGTCGCGACTAGGTACTATGAGCGCGCCGCCTATACAGAGCAGTAGAGATAACAAGCTTGGAGTTGGTGGTGTGACGAGTTTTGAAAGGAGGTTACGAGAAGGGGGATTTGGGGGTAGTGTTGCTGCTGGGGGCAGTGCAATGAAGAGGGGGAGGAGGGGAGGTGGCAGGGCTAGAGTGGGGTTTGGAGAGGTTAGTCAGATGGGGGGATTGTAGTTATCTTGCATTTTTGGAAGCATCGCGCGGCGTCTGCTAAGGTGGATCGGTTTGGATGTGTTGGGATACCCCCTATTGCTTGTCAATGTTATCTTGATCTTGTTACCTGTCTTGTTGTTGATGTATGCTTCTTGGTACCTCACTCTGCATTTTGTTGATGGTGTAGACATTGTACGAAGATAACTTTTGAAGTAGATCAAACCTATTCCCACAGAATGTCTACATTTCTTGGGGTCTTCTGAGTTCCTTGAGGTAACATCACCAAGAACCTAACAAGGGAGGAGCTATAGAAAGCTTCGCATGGGACTAGTGAATTCGATCAAGTTGCTAAAGAAAGGAGATTCGGGTTTGAGAATATGGACACCTACGACAAGCAACACAACATCAAGAGCTCTTTCAAGAAGATGCTCGGCACAGATATGCTTGAGGATCAACCCACATTTCCCAAGGTTGAGGAGGGCTTGGATGACATAATTGATCAATACGGTGATGAGAGCGCTGAGTTACTGGAGCTGATGAAGAAGTGTCGAGACAAGAATCTAGAGAATACGAGCCATTTGGCAACTTTACTTCGGCTGCTAAAAAGCAGCAAGGTCAGACTGAGAAACATTGAGACAGGTTACAGAAGGTACGGAAGATGAGCGATTGCATGGAAAAAGAGTAAGAACTTGAAAGAGACAACGAACGGTTAGGTCCCGAATAGTCCCTAAAGTCTGAGCCAAATATCCTGTACGCACGCCAGCTATATGCAAGGATGGTATAGCTGAAGCATCCCGACGCGCTGATCAGGGGTTTTTAAGCGCGCATGCAGCTTACGCTTTTGTGAATGAGTTACGCCGCAACAGCGGGTGTGTAGATGTTGTATTTTTGTTGGCCGACGAACATGTCCGTGACTGAACCGATTCGTCGCTTAATCTAAAGAACCCTGCCAATATATGGCTCTCTCCGTATATTTGTTTCATTTCTGACATCAGCTCATGCTTCGTCCAATGCTTGGTCATTATCGTGGTGTGCCTGGTGTTCATACCCCCAGTGCTCATGTATGAAAGCGACATCATGTCAATACTACGTACCTCTTCTCTCAAGACTTCTTCATATCTACCACACTTTCCTCAATACTGTTTGCCATGCTGCATCATATCACCATCAGGATGTGCAAACCCTCGTTTGTATTCCTCAGCATCCTCGCTGTCACCCTCACAGCAGCCCAAATTCCCCCAGACTATAACTTCTGCACGGGTGACAAAAGCACCTTGGGCCATTGCGACACACTCACATACGTAGACACTACTCTGGCCGCCAAAAATCCACCCAACGCGACGGAATGCCAGGAAGCTTGCAGTAGTATCTTCCAAGATGCTGGAGAGTGGGTCGTTCATCTAGAAGGTAGAAGCACCACCACTTTTCTACCCCTCCTTGCCTCATGGTCGCTTCTTTAGTTCCACCAAGGCTAACCTTTCTACAAGGCAAACCAGAAGGCTACCAACAACACATGCATATAACGCGCCCTGCGGTTTCAGCATGGGTGCCATTCCCAATACCTCACACGAGTTTTCATTTGACATGAATAACCAGGACATGGTTGACATCATCGACGAGGCGATCAAAAGGTTCGCGGGGTTGCACGATGGGAAAGTGGCGGCGCAAGGAACGGTGAGATGTGATGGCCATGAGGCAATGTGGTATGTCAGCCGGGATGCGAGGTAACATTTTCACTTTGCAGTGATGTATTGATGAGATATGTTAACCCTTGGGACGTACTTATCCATATCAGTTCGTTTTGGTATGAGCTGATGGAACCTACGTGGTATTTGGCCTAACCTGACTCAGCCTCCATGATACTCTGCAATCTACCCAGTGAATTGACCACAGTGACAGCTACGTGTTTCTCTTGACCATTCAAGTCCAAAGTTGTCCCACAGTTCTGCTCTTTCTCAGCAAGCCACACACATTCTATTCCTGCTTCCGCCGCAGGGATGATGTCCCTTTCCCAGCTGTCCCCTACCATCACTGCGTCCCCACTCCTTATTCCGAGAGTCTCCAGCGCCTTGCCGAACAGCCCATCTACCTTCGCCACACCAAGCTTATTCGTCGTGATCAGCCTGTCACAAAATGGCTCTAAGCCCAAAGCAGCGACAGTACGTTCCTGCGAATCCTGGGGGCCTTCTGTGACAATGGCTATGCTTTTCCCTTTTTGCTTCAAAGCCTGCAGTAGTGGTATCGCGCCTTCTTTAAGCTGCAGATGTTTTGTAAGTGCTGTTTCGTAGGTGTCGAGTAATACCTGCATCTGCAGCTCTGTACATCTAAGATCAAAGGTATCAATGACACCCTGGAAACGCTCTGCACGGTACTCATGGCTTGTTTTCCCGTCTACGAATGCTGCTGCTGTTTTGGTTCTAAGTACCTTGGTATATTCCTTCTTCAACTCGGCGGCTATAAGCGGTTGACTGGACGTAGTCTCACGGTTCGCGTGTTGTTCTGCGATGATATGCAGCGTCGCATCGACGGCGGCGGAAGATGCTTTGCGGAACTCGTGCAGAGTGTCGTCGAGATCGAAGAAGAACCAAGTTGCTCCCTGAAAGTATTCAGTCATGTCGCCGTTATTGAGTGTCGGAGAGGGGTGTAAGATGGCGTTCTTGAAGGTTGTCTAGGTACCTGCGGTCTGGTGCTGAAAGTATGGGTGCAGAGACGGATGGAGTAAGCTACGACAAACTAACTGTACTCGAAAAGAGTAATGGGGAAATGGAGTTTGACTTGGCGCTCCTGCTCGACATCGTTAGCCGGTAAAACTCGTGTCTCTATGCTATGTCTTGATGTTGGAGCAGAATTTGAACAAAATCATTGGCAGCTGACAAACGTAACATAGGTCGGAGACGCGCCTCGGAATCCGGCACCTGGTTTGGCAAGTAAGAACAACATGTTGCAGGGATGCACATGATGGCGTAACCATTAAAGAGAGTTGCGCAACTTCAGTGTTTGACTCTGCAGAGATCGTCGGGGTTAGTACGCTTTCCTCGCGCATTCGAGTGGGTGTCGTCATTGGCAAGCGCAACCGGACCTCGGAGACGTCCGACCAACGGTCGTACAGCTTTGCAATAAAGTCAACGATACAGGAAGCACTTGACACAGGGATACACATATCTTCCTGGACGATCTTGAAGAGTCAGTGACGAAGTTCGCACTCATGCAAAGATTTGAGGCTAATAGCCAGTCGGACAACCCCGCTCTTTCACTCGAGATCCTGTACCGAACATCACAAGAAGTATGCACCAAATGACACAGCTGAATCTTGTAAGAATAGAAATAAATTTATGTACTGAACTAACAATCCTATGACCATCATACCCATCAATCAATACCGAGTTTTTAGTGAGGCGCATAACCTCCCGCATTAGGATCATCAGTAAGCACAACGTAAAAACCCAAGGGACACAGCAAATCGCTTTGCTTGAACGTCAACTTTGTATCATCGGAGCACAATGCCCCACTGACGGTCACCTTTCCGATGCCAGGAGGAATTCCACACGGAGCACCATTGACAATATAGCTGTTGCCCGGCTTGATGACCGGCGGTGGGTTTGGTGGGCTAGGTCCTGGACGTGGTTGGTGGTTGTACGTAGTAACGCCAGCCTCTGCACCAGCATTGATATCGTAACCGGTAAAGGTGAAATGGCCAGGGCCTTGAAAGACGAAAAGACCAGGTGCTTGAATAAGAGAAGGAAAGTCGAAGACAAGATTGCAGATCTTGCCTTGGGTGGCGTCAGAGTCGAGCTCGAGATTGAAGATTGTGCATTTATCTTTGGGAGTTACGGTCGCCCATTCCGTGGCTGGGTATGCTTTGTCGGGGTTCTTGGCAGATATGGGGACGAGTACTGAGGTTGAGATGCTGTTTCCTTTGGGTAACCTGCCGTCAGGTTGGGCAGGATTTGCCGGACATTTGGCGAAGTTCTTCAGGACGCTCAGAGTGCGTGGTGTGATATCGCTTGGTGCAAGTGTAGCTGGTGCAGCGAGTGCTGTAGCCAGGAAGGCTGAGACAAGCGGGAAGGTCTTCATGGCAAAATGGCTGACGTTGATTCGACAACTTTTGGAGATGGATCAAGAGATATTCTATGGCTTGCGAACCACAAAGAGAGCGTATATCATCTGTAGAGGCCAATCGCTCTCTTTATACTTCTCTCTTTGATATCGTTAACTCAGTTTGTCGTCGCCGAACTGGCGCACATTGGCAACGATAATCTAACGTTCGCGTAACGATTGTCGCTCTCGACTACCCCTTCAGATGATGAAAAGCCTCATGGGTGACAGGCAAGCTGACAAGCGAGCCTCACTTGTTTCCAAGAACAGCTTCCTCGCTCACATCTCCAACTCATACGATTTGCTAGAGACGCTAGGCGCGGCTCGATAGCCTTGTAGGTGAGACGTAGCTAGCTAAGTAAGCTCTGTATTCAGGAACGACTGTCTTGACTCTGCTTTCGCTTTACTAAAGTCAGAGAGACCTGAAAAGCGTATTGAGAGACTATTGGCTGATGGCTGTTTCATACAGTAAAGGTTGTCGGAACCCCACCTTTCTACCCGTCAACGTGGGCATCGAGTAAGCTCTCCCAAGACTATTGGAGGCGTCTTCTGTGCAGCTTGATACTGGCATTTTCACTTTCAAAGCAGTCAAGGCATGCTCAGCTTAAAGTGGGCACTTCTTCGGACGCAATCGGCGGGGCGTGTTTAGCGTTCTGTATTTCCATGGTAACGCTACAACATCTGCATCCATATCATAGATTCGCGCGAACGAGTCGAGACCCCGAGAAAGAAACAAGCCTAACGTCTAGTGCCCGTTTGATGCCTGCTGCCCTCGGCCTTGGGCAATCTCCAAGAGGTATAGAGGTGGCGTTCGCAGCGACGGTCTACGCTTAGTGAAACCATCTTAGCTATCGAAAATTAGTTCGTGGTCCAAACATAGCTCCCAAGCTACCCATTGGAGGCTTCTCACGATACTCAACTATGACTGGCTGAGATGAGCAGTTACTGACGTCGGTGTCAGAAGAGAAGGAATGGCGCGGCCGTGGTGTGTCTCCAGTGAGTGTGCAGCAAAAGATGGGCCGCATTGCGCTCTACAACAGCCTTCCTGGTTCCTGAGGTTATGTCATCGCATCTCATGCTGTGCCATTACCACGAGACTCTCATGCGAGCCAGCCTCGTGTCCACTTGCTGTACTCGTGTTCCGCGGCGGCCCAGTCCCATGGTAGCCATGCGCCGGTAAGCCAGAGCGAAAAAACACAGACTGACCCTGGCTAGGGCGCCGTGTCCATGTCTTACCTGCGACTACAAGCACACTACGTTGAATGCGGCCTTACGCCGTGCGATACGGGATAACAATATGTTGCCACAGATGGGCGCACGTAATGACCATATCTCAGTGCTGATAGCTAGCTGCAGCTCATTCACGGTCGGCGTGACTATGATCACTGGAAACACACGTTGGGCATATGGTAGGTAGAGGATATGAGGGATTGGTAAAAGAAGTTCACGATCAAGAGAAGCACAGAGAAGTGGTTTTTTTTTCAAGTTCAATTTCAACAACACCATCCGCAGACTAATTACAATTACCCTTTCCGACACCAAGGATATTTACAGTGAATTTCAATCCCCAATGCAATGTATCATGTAAAGTCATAGCTTGCCCGTGGGCACGCTCAATTGAATGTTATGACATTTACAAGAAGAAAGCAGCGAAAGCACCAACACCGGCAACGAAGCCACCGACGTTGAGAGCAGAGGCAGCACCAGTGAACTCAGCAGGGGTGGAAGGCTTGACGTAGCCACCGGTCTTGGTGGGCATGCCAGTGCCAGCGGGAGGAGCGCCAGTGCCAGCAGGGACAGAGGGGTAGGGAGCACCACCGACGGGGACAGATGGGTAAGGAGCACCGCCGGAAGGCTGGGGAGCACCAGGGACCATGGGGGTACCGGAAGGCTTGCCAGCACCGGGAACGACGGGGGTACCGGTGGGGTAGGGGACAGTGACGGTGATGGTGGTGGAGCTCAAGCAAGAGGTGGTCTCAGCCTCGGGGACCTCAGGGGTCTTGGAGGAGGCAGGGTAAGAGGGAACCTCAGAGGTGGCGTGCTCGGGAACCTCGGGAGTCTTGGTGGACTCAACGGGGTACTCAGCAGGCTTGGAGGGAGTCTCAGCTGGGTACTCAGCGGGCTTGGAAGCAGAGGGAGTCTCAGCAGGGTACTCGGCTGGCTTGGAAGGAGTTCCAGCGGGGTACTCAGCGGGCTTGGAGGCCTCAGGAGTAGCGCTGGAGGCGGGGTACTCAGCAGCGGGAGTGGAGGGCTCGGCTGGGTACGCAGGGTAGGCGGGAGCAGCAGAGGAGGGCTCAGCAGGCTGAGCAGGGTAGGCAGGGTAAGCCGGGGAAGCGGGGGTGCTGGCTGGGGCAGCAGGGTAGGCACCGTATTGGGGAACGGCGGCGGCAAGGCCAGCGAAGGCAGCGACGGCGAATGAGTAACGCATTTTGATGGTATTTAGAACTTGAAACGGTAAAGTTGGAAGTGTTGGTTGGTGGAGGTTGAGGTGGTTGAGAGAGTTGGCGAGTGTGTATTATTAATGATAGTATTAGTTGGTAACAACGAATGGACGACTCGAAGGTCAAAGGACTTGAAGCTCGAAAGTTTGGCTGTGAAGTGAGGAAAAACAGCAAGGCGACCACGCTGCTATGATATATACCGTAGGGAGATTACAGCACGGTAGCGCGGACCGGAAACAAGTGGCCACTGAAAGGGGGGACCAGGACGGCGCAACAGGGGCGGAAGCATCTGGGCGCTGCAAGTGGTCTGGCGGATGTCAGGGCTAATGCAGGAACCAAGCTGGCATGCCGCCCCGCTGGCCACTCGCAGGACGTGCGTACCTGGTGCTAAGACCAGATCGGCAGGTTGGCTGTGGAGGGTTGCGGTGGCTTCTCGTGTTGCAGAAATGAACGGCTTGCGTTGGTCGCTCAGTCGAGAGTCTGCTAATGCTGTCTTGCTGCACCCAGGCCCATAACCCCAGACCGGCGGTTGTTGTTCTAATCACGCGCTATAGGCGGAAGAACACAACACTGCCATTTTGAGAGTATCGCAAGGCACGTTTGTTTGGACGGCCTCTGCTCGGTGCGCCTTTGAGCTCTAAGTGGCGATCTTAACAGGGTATCTTCAGGGGCGTCCTTATCGTGCTGCCCGTTGAACAGAGGTTCTCCACCAGGGCATGGGGCTTCCAGCAAAGCCTCTGGAGATCCTTATCCCGAAATAGTGTTTATAGCATGTCAGTGTTGCAGAACCTGCAGGGTGCGTCAGCTTTTTGTTTAGTTTTGCAAACATCCCACAGCGCTTTTCACGTGCGCGTCAGCTTGCCTCAGCGAAACATGTCTTTCGGCCTTGTCGTTTGCAAAAGATGCCACCAAATGCTCTATGCGCTGTCTTCACGCCGGTGCCGGCTTTGCACGACTGGACGGTCCTTTGTGCAAGGCGCCGTGGCCCCAGAATCGACGAAAACATTGGTGAGGCCAGTCTGCCGAGGAGTGGAGATTAAGCATCAGGCGCTTACGAATACGGCCTAGCTGGCTTCTGCGCTGTCCCCTTTCGTCTCCACTACGCCTTGTCCAGCTCGACTTTCATTTCGGCCTCACCTCCAGCGTCTTTACGCCGGTCGTACTTCACGATATGATCTCCGCATTTCGTCATTCTTGCTGTTGTGTTCCGTTAGCCAAATTGCTCTTTTTCCTCGCGCTTCAGCCTTCACGGTCATGCACACAATAGTGCGCTGCACTCGTTTCGACCGCGATGCATCTTGACCGCCTCGCTTTCATTTGCATGTGCCGCTCACTCGCATTCAGCCGGGAAAACTCCGGTGGGCATCGGCGACAATGTCCAGGAGACCCTTCTGACTGCATTCTCCGCTGCCACATAATCAATGCCGATCATATCGAAGCGCACGACTATCAGGCTGATGATAGAGCGGCTTTATCGGAGCGAGATAAGGCGGTCAGTCATTCGACGTCGGGAATGAAACCATGAGGCGTGCAGCTTGCCATTGGTGTGCTCAGCTCGGCTCGCGAAGACGAGAGACCCACACTATCGCCTAAACATCAGCCGGCATTTGATCTGGCTCTGATTGCATGCTCCTACCATCGCTGCCTTTTTGACAGTGGACGAGCATACGTTCTTAGATCTTCACCTACCTTCGCACCTCTCCACCAGCCTACTAGCTCTACTTTCGTAGACTCTGATATTCACTGCTGGTCGCGTCTGCTCGGATCTTGGGCCATGTAACTCTGCGGCATGGGGATCTCCGGCCCATGTGCACCTCACAACGTTTCGGCGCACCCTCTGCATCCGTTACACCACCAGAGGAACACACCAACAGGAATCCCCCAGGGCTCAGTCTATCGCCTACGACCGGAGCTCTCATAACTGCCACCTCTATTCTGGTGTCGTAAGTATGAACGATCTACTGCCCATGGCCTGCGAGGTATTGCTATCCACGCATTCCATATGGCCGCTTTGCGTGACAGGTGCTGTAAGTTGCACATATGGAAAACGCCCGGGTGGGAAAGCTTTCGAGCTAAAGGACATAGCTCCTAGAAGCGATGTTGCTATCGCTCATAAGGTTCGAGAGAAGATTGGATCTTTGCATGCGGAATATTACCCGGTTCACAGCTCCTACAACAAGGAACTTTGTATCTGCCCAGAATTGGAACCACTGTTACTTGCTTGTTACCATGACAAAGAGGTTTCTTCTATACCATATGGTGATGGAGATTTCGCGAGCACTCTTTAAGGGTGGAACCTTGCTATGCCATGGACCATCGTGCATAAGCTCGCCTCCGACCACCAATCCCGGGTTGTTGACGGGATTTTCGTAAGTGAACATTTAGCAACATTTTGCGCTTTTCAAATCCGCACAGCCATGGCTGGATCCAACTTCAATACTAAGCAACTGCTTTTAACCGCGACTAAGAAGGTACAGCACACTTTTGTTCGCAAAGTTTACGCCTCATTCGTGTTACAGCCCGTGTACCGAACAAGATAACAGTTATTCATCAAAGCGCACTGGTCGAGATCCGACCCCGAACTATATGAGACAGGGTACCACAACTTGCCACCAGAAGCCCTTTATGGGCCCGCTTTGTTCCTGTCAGCCAGTTTCAAAGCGCGAGTGTCCCTGACTCCGCTCAACAGAATGGACGAAGCGTCTAGACGCGCAACAAGAGCTTCCATCACCACAGCTCCGACACAGCTACTGTACCATGATATTGAGCAGACTTCTTACTTCGCCCTTAACAACCCTCATATAGACTTCGTTCATTGTTCATCGAAAGAAAACAGGCTAATGATCCCGCAAGCGTCACGATATAGGCCCTTTAGCATGCGATCTATGTTGCATGCTTTCAAAATTGAAGGTCACCGCTCCATCTGCTACGGTTATGTCGTTCACACCAAACTTGGAGTGTATACTGTCGTGGACGAGGGTCAGCAGCCGGTGCTAAAAAGAAACGCTGTCATGAAGTTAGTGGTGCATGGATCCGATTCGACTATGGGGATTGGGAAGGACTTAATGATCCAGTCGTCGGGATCAGCAGTGTGGCAACCTACCGCAAACCTAGGCGGGAAAGTTTGCTTGTTACCGGAAGCTTCTTGTGGTTTGGTAGGGTCCTGGGAAGATTTGTCACTCATCTATAGGTCTTGTGACTATCGACAGAGATTGGGTAGGAGCAATAGCGGTAGCTGAACGCGTCAAGATATTGCTTTCCATTATGAGCGTTGCGATGTATTATGCTTGCTGCGTTCATCACATCCTGGAGACACACGAAAGGACACTTGGTGGGAAGAGGGCGATCTTGTCACGAAGACAATATGACAATGTCTAGGTAGGCTCGAGAAGACGTGGCGAGTTGTTCGCAAGTTACAGACGGCCAGTGTTCACCAAGATGAGTTTCCCCATGACGTGGCATAATACATCGCGATACTTCAGTGTTTCCATCACTACTTAGTTCCCACGTGGTCAAGTACCATGTGTTTGTAACAACCTTTCAGTATATTCATACTGTACACGCACAGGCTAAACGTACAGAAACACACGTGCCTTCCAAGCTCCTACGACAGGAGCAAGGATACAAAGATGACAAAGTCCCTAACCAACGCCATGCTAATACACACGCTTCCACGGTCGTAGCCTGTGAGTGCAAAAACTATGCCTGTCCTGATCAATAACATGCCAACATCCTACATGCTATACCGCGATGCCCGATAAGAAACACCAATGTACGCCTGTTGAACCTGAAATAATATGCCTAACCTGGTAGGTGGACATTGAGTGGTCGCAAAAAGAGCATATTCAAGCCAAACGACTGTCAGCATGCTCAACCGATGCTGTTTCATGTCTTCATCTTGCCAAGGAAGCCATCGAGGTCAAACTCCTCCTCGTACTGCTTCTCGTCCCAGAGATCTCCGAGCTCATCCAAGAAGCCCTTCTTGCCCTTCTCTCTCAGCGCACCTGTCGCGTCCACAGCATCATTTTCATCGATACCCGTGCCGTCGTCCTTTGCATTGCTGGGTGGCGCCGGTAGTGCGGCAGGGTCGTTGGAGTCGGCGGAGACGTTGAAGAGATCGAGAATCTGATCCGTTTGCATGGATTGTAGACCGGCGTTTTGCTGGTTCACGACTGTGGAAGCTACGTCGATCTTGAAGCGTTGGAGACTGGAAAAATTAGTTAGAAGGACTTCTTGGGTATTGGGGGTTCGAAATACTTACTTCAAGATCTTTTCTTCCAAGGTGCCCCGCGTCACGATTCGGTACACGTTCACGACCTTCTTCTGACCGATACGATGGGCGCGGTCCATAGCTTGAATGTCTTTCTGTGGATTCCAATCGTGCTCGACGAAGATGACGGTATCGGCACCAGTCAAATTGAGACCTAGACCACCGACACTGGTTGTCAGGAGCAAAACATCGTACGAGGGATCAGTGTTGAATTTGTTGACAATCTCCTGGCGTTTGGTAGCCTCCACACCACCATCGAGACGCATGAACTGCACAGAAGGAAGAAGCTTTTCGAGTACGTTATGCTGGACCATGTCCAGCATCTCCTTCATTTGACAGAAGACGAGGGCGCGATGCTGAGAGACAGCTTCTGGTAGGTCGCCATTAGCGGCGGCAGACTTGTCACTAACAACGTCAGATGCACCGATACCGCAGTCGACAAGCAAATCCTTTAGGGCGCCTAGCTTGGGTGCGTGTACGATGTCGTCGATCGTGGTGTTGTGCTTCTTGAGATACTGCTGGGTAGGCTCATAAGCTTTGTTGGTAGGACCCTTGACAACGAGTGAAGGCGAATTGCAAAGCTTCTTCATGTACTGTAGAGCCTGGAAGATATGCTGCTTGCTCTCACGATCGGCGTTGCCGGCCTTGGACTGAATCTCCTTGCCCTGACGCTTAGTGAAGTCGTCGAAGAGATTACGTTGCAATTCAGATAGATCACAGTAGTAATTCTGCAGAATCTTGGGTGGCAGGTCATCAAGTACTTCCTCCTTAAGACGACGAAGAAGGAATGGGAGCACTTGCTTGTGTAGAGCTTCGATTGCAAGCGCACCTCTCTCTTGCTCCTTCGACGAGCTCTTGGCGAATCTGGAGGCAGCGATGGGCTTTGCGAAACGCTCCTGAAAGACCTTCTCGGTACCGAGGAAACCGGGCATGAGGAAATCGAAGAGTGACCAGAGCTCGAGCACATTATTCTGAATGGGTGTACCGGAGAGAATGAGACGATGGTTTGACTGGAACTGCTTGACGGCCTGGCTGGTCTTCGACTTGGAATTCTTAATCAGATGACCTTCGTCAAGTACGCAGTAATTCCAGGTAATGGGCTTAAGAATGTCCGCATCGTTCCTGCAAATATCGTACGAAGTAATGACGATGTCCACCTTGTCGAGTTGGTTTCTGTGCTGACCACGAATGGGTGGAGAACCAACATAAGCGACGCAACTGAGGAAGGGTGCATATTGCCGGATCTCCTGCTGCCAATGACCAGACAGTGTAGGCGGACATACGATGAGAGATGGCAGGCGTCGGAAGTTTGGATCGCCAGTTTTTGCAAACTCGTCTGCGCGTATGTGATGATCACTAGCCACCATGCACAGTGTTTGTAATGTTTTACCGAGACCCATGTCGTCGCAAAGGATACCGTGAAGATTGTAACGGTTGAGGAAGGCCAACCAGTTGACACCTTCCTGTTGGTATGAACGGAGCGTCGCCTTGATACCGACAGGAATTTCGAAAGGCTCCACCTTCTTCGCATCGAGCATCTGAGCAACAAATTTTCGTTCTCGGTCTCGGCCCTTGAGGAGAGAGTCTGGAAGACCTGGTGGGTCAGGGATACCAGACTCAAGCGGTACGAGCTTGACCAGTGTGGCAAAACTGGTTGTAGCAAGCAACCGTACATCGTTGTCTGAGTCGCTCATACGACCAAGAACAGGGGTGATAAGGAAGATGACGTATGGTAGTATGGCGTCTTCCATGACATGAATGAGATGGTAGATGCACTCGATGGCTCCTTGACGGGCGTGCACGTTGCCACCATCGCTGATGGTCGGTAGAACGTTCTCGACAAGCATCGTCACACCTTCCACAGACATGACGCTGCAGATGGTAGCGAAGCACTTGGCAGCTGCGTACCGCAAAACGTACAGCTTGCTCTGGAGAGCCTTTGCAATGAGTGGAAGCAGATCCTTGACAAAGCCTCTAACACTTGGGTGGAAGCTACCGACCAGGGCACGTAGAGTCGACAAAGCATCAACGACTTCCTGGCCAAAGACACCATCTTCGTTGAAAATGTGCGCTGGAAGAGTGGCCTCAGTGAAAGCGTCCTTGATGGGTCGTTCAATCAGGTCCTTGAGGATGGGGACCTTCTCGAAGATCTCAGCGCCGAAACTCTCGACAACCTTCTCCAAACCTTCTCGTGCACCACGCTTGGTGATCCTAGCGGCTCGTGACTCCTCTGCAAAGCGAGCAGCGTCCGGGTGGTCGCGCACGTCTTCATCCTTCTTGAGAGTAAGAATGCCTGTTTCGATATGTGACTGTCCGGCAAACTCGGGTGTCTCAGCTGTTTCCATGCAGTAAAACTTGACCAAGTTTCCGACAACTTTGTTAACCACGCCGGATCTCTTCGCGTTGACCAAAAAGACGATGTAGCCCGCAACAGCAGCCGCTGAGCGTTTCTGTAGCTCGACGTTCTCCTCCTTCTTGACGCTGTCCATCATAGCCTTGATTGGTGGGGATGGCTTCCTCGGGGGTGAGTTGAGCGCCACCAGTGCACCGGCTGCAGCAGCCTTGATACGGACATCGCGCTCTTCCTTGATATCCTTGGCCTCTTGGATACTCGATTCTACCTCCTTGCGTGCTGTTTCCAGGTTCGTTCCGGCAACCATGCGGGCTGACGGTGTCATTCCCTTCTTGAGTTTCTCATACTGCACATTGAGCAGCTTCTCGGCATCGGCGACACCAAAAGCATAGTGGTTCGCATTTGGCATGCCCTGGACAAGAGCAGCAATCGTTGGCAGATTTTGCACATGTGCTTCGTGGAAGATGCTCAGCAAAGAGTGACACTGTGTTCGAACGATTTGTAGTTTCGGCACGAGATCCTCGTAGGCGGCTGGTCTTTCGCCTTCGACGATAGGTAGGAGGGCCTGAACGAACGATTCAGCCAAGGCATCTTTGGTCGCCAAATTCTTTCCGAATTCCTCGATGATGATCGCGCCCGTCAATTGGGTTGACGCGTTGGGAGAAGAGAGAGGCTTCAATAGTCTAGATTTGAAGGCCTCCAACCTCAGTTCCTCAGGCCACGCTCCCATCGCCTTGCCAAGAGCCTGTGCTGCAGAGGTCCTGGAGCGAATCATCACGTCCGCTCCGATGAGTTCCAGATCGCCAGTAATCATATGTCCGTCGACGTTGTGACTTTGAGAAGTTGGAGTAGGGGTTGACATGTCGTCCTTTCCGTGGCGAGACTTTTTCCTCTTCCGAGCCGGCTCACCGGCATCTGGCGGAGATGATTTGCGACTCGGCTCAGAGTCTGGTGGCGGGCCCATGGCTTGCCCAGAAGGTTTGATGAGTAGTGACTTATTCAGCGATATCGGATGACGAGAAACTCCGATAGGCGTCAGGGTGAGGGGGATCACAGCATCTAGTATGGGCTCCATATGAGTGGCCAGCTGGTTACCCAGGGCCTCCACGATAGCGTTCCAAAGCTGGAGAGAGAGCTTCAGCACGCCCTCGTTGCGTTCGAGCAGGATGTTCTGGAAAACAAGCTGTAATGCCTTGCTGTCTACCCAACTGTCTGCACCTTCGCTCTGGATATTGAGGAAAGTAATCAGAGCACGCAATACCGCCGCGCGAACACTGGTGATTGTATGGCGTAGGAATGGGAAGAGTCGAGGCACCAGTTCGTGAAATGATTGACTTGGGTCCTGTCGTGCGTTGGCTTGCATGGCTTCTAAGACTTGAGGAAAGCCACAAAGCTTCGCCAGCAGATCCATGATGAAACCAGTGCTCGCGCTCAGGTCATCTTGTAAGCTGGAGAGACACGACCAGACTACGTTCATCAACCCTTCGAGTGATTTGGGACGCATCTCGATAAACTCCTTAGCGACCGGGATAAGAGTCGCTGCACTGATTGCTCGAACATCGTCGTCGGAATTGCTTAAACCGCTGATAACTGCAGCGAGTACCCCATCCAATAAAGTACCATCTTCTAGGAGCAGATCGTTCCTAACGGCGACAAGATACCGTAAACCAATCATACCACCTTGACATAAGGCCCATGGTGCGCTTAGAGGGTTAGTGTCGAGGGGAAGGTTGTGATTGATGATCAGGCGGTTGAGGACCTGAAATGTTGCGAGAACGTTGTCGCGAGACATGTATTGCAGCAATGAACCAAGGGCTTGTCCAGCCGTCTCGCGAATGGGCGCAATGGCATTATCGCCAGTGAAGTCCGCAAAGCGGTCAAGCATGAAGATGCAGATCATGCGACATGCTAAATCGTTGAGCCATCGCTGGTTGAGCCGATCATTCTCAGTCCGACTGAGACCCTTCCGTCTGCCAGCACCACCGCCGTGGATACGAAGAATCTCTCTAAGACCCATTGCGGCACCATGACGTACCTCCCAAGTATAGTCAAATAACTCAACAGAGAGATACCCACACACGCGCTCGAATGGCCATTCCAATCCGGCTTCTTCAGCCTCAGTCTGGAACGATGACTTCTCTGCCACTGGCGCGCCCTTGAACTCTTTGACGAATTTCGCATCGTCGTCCCCACCGTTGCGCTCGAGTGAGAAGTAGTCGTTCATGGGTTCGTCTTCGTCGCCGTTCTCCGATTTCTCAAATTTGAGGGCCACAGGGTGTGGGCGTACCGGCGTCTCAACAAGGTCTGGTTGTGAGTCTTTTCGTGAATTTGAGTTGAAGTCGACGACTTGTACTTTGTTAGTACCTCCGGCAGCTTGCCTCTTGTTCTTGCGCCGCAGGGCATTTTGTTGACGCTTGCTAAGCCCTTTACCATCAGGTGTGCCTGCAGTAGGAGAACTGGCATTGTTCATGCTATCTGGTCGTGAAATATTGGTGTCGATGCGATTTATAGCAGGTGTTTTGGGGGCCGGCGTTTGCGGCATCAGCTCTTGGGGTGGTGTAAGGTCCTCAACCCATGCGCCTTCGAAGCCGAGACGCTTGAGCAGGGTACTCTTTTGGTACTCTAGTCGTTCAGCAGGATCCATGGCTGCAAGCTTGTAATCATGCTCCTTAGTTCCGAGAGAAGCTAGGACTTTGCCAAACTTGAGGATGGAAGGCAAGTCAAGTGTAGCAAGATCGAGCCCGTCGGTGAGCGGTGGTAGAGCGCTGTCGCCATTCTCCTCCTTCTTGACCGACGCGCCGTTGGTATCCTCAGACTTGATATCGCCATTTGAATCCGACTGGCCTTCCGGTTTGACAGGCCCCTCGGGATCCTCTGCGTTGGGGTCGAATTTGTCGGCATTGGCGGCGATGCCTCCTATGGCCTTGGCAGCAGCAACTCGAGTTTCCCAGCTTTTGGATCGCAGGTAGGGAATGACTCGAGTAAGAAGATTAAAAAGTTCATCGGGGTGTTGTTTTTGGACGTCGGCGAGCTGGTCTGCTGCTGTGTTTCGGATTAATGCTGTGCTGCCGGTCTCGAGGAGCCTTGGCGTGGGTTAGCGAGAGTCAGAAAGTGTCCAGCAAGGCAAGGCTGTCGAGGCAAGATAAACCTGTCGCAAAAGACTGCAACTGTAGTGTATCAAGTTGCGAAGAGCATGCAAGATGTTGCGACCGGGTATACTTACGTTACGAGACGGTCCAATCTGGTGGCACTATCAAAGCGTTAGCGCGTCATGCATGCATCGATGCGATATGCGACATACCTCATGTTTGCGCCGCAGGATGAACAGCCAGGCTCGCAAGTGGAGCGCAACCGGAAGAATTAGAAATTACTAGGCGCCCGCAGGCGTGGCCATTGAAGCACTGAGCACGGCAAATGATGTTGGGCTATGTAGTCAGAGGTGTGTATGCGAGTCACGTGACGGAGTGGTAACTCGATGCGGTGCCGGGAGCGCGTTCGGAGAAGGTGGGCTGCGGGCCTATCTAAGAGAATGAACAGGTCATTAAGTAGGCTGGATCACCACCAGGAACGGGCTAGTGTGGTGGCCCGAGCGTCCCGTTTCAGGGAGTAGAGGGAAATTTTTGCAACATCAACGGCGCCGGCCAGAGTGATGCATGTACAAACAGAGTGCATGTCCTCACTGTCCAGGTCGTCTACCGATTGCGAGACATATTTTGATGCTTATCGGGCGTGGTGCGATGAACTGCGCCGGTCGCGACTGCCTTTGAAAGCAATGTGGCCTCTGCGCTAGCCGGATCCATCACCGCCTCATGTGTACGCACCAACGCGCCTGCTCAAAGACCAACTTCCAACATCTCCACTCCTCCACCTACTCATAATCGTATACGATGATCGCATTCGTCGTCGCGTCAATTTCGCGACAGCACTCTGTGCATTCAGTACACGACATACAACTCCCTGTCCCAGCGTGACTCTACGCGTCTTTGTTGTCACCCGGCTAGGCTACCATCATTTCTGACAGCCAGCCAGAGCTCTCCGGTGCTCTGGTGGCTTGCAAGGCTGCCCACCGGTAAGCCCTTGACCACTTTTTGCCCATCGCAGCAGCCGCAAACAGTGCAGCCTTTTCCGTGTCGCTTTCTGCTCTATTCGACACGAATCAAACGCGACAATTCTGATATCCGTGGCAAGGCGGATGTACCGGACGGACCCAACCTCTCGCTTGAACTGATCTGCATGAAGCGCTGCAGCTAGCGCATACCTGCATCGACATATCATCTGGGGATATCGTTCTTCTACATGTCTTCCTTTTTTCTATTGATTATTCTGTCTTCTGGCCCCAGCGCTCCCCCATGGGAACTCGACGTTTTCCCCGCAGCATTTGCGTGTTGAACGTGTAATTTCGAAGTGGAGTCCAACGAACGCAGGTCCAACGCTTTTCGTGCTACGCGAATTGCCCTCTATGTCATTGGTACCGCGCCTGTGGCTGGCTGCAGACAGCGGTCCGCGATACGCCCGTGCTTGACCACTATTTCTATTCGTAAACAATGCGCGAAGCTCTAGCGCAACGCCTGGATCGCATTCTCGAGCAAGAGCCAGGAACGTGTGGTACACCAAAATATCCGTCGTCGTGAGGTTGCGCGCTGCGATAACACTTCGCCGCTCAAGGCCGTATTTGCTGCTTACCAGTCATGATGTTGTCGCGTGACATTACAGCATCATACTTTAGTCATGGTCATTGTGGTACTGCTCGGCTTCTGCTCCATGTTCCGCACGCACACTACTGGTCATTGGACACTCGTCATCATCAGATTTCATGATTATTCACGTGCGCAGGTATTGCCCTTGCATCTTTACAGCGCTTAACTCGTCGGCGTCGACTCGAATTTGAACCACATTAATAGCAACACTGTTACACCATAAGCAAACCATCGTATTGCACTGCTACAGCGTCAGCCCTAGCATGGGCGTGCCCTTGCACATGACAGACAATTTCAGTACTTTCAGAAAACTGCTTCGGACATGACAAGTATCTGAGGAGGCAAGTAGCGTTCGATCTCGTTATTTCTCTGTGTCGTGATAGAGGAACATGATGGCAGCCTACCAAACTTTGGAAGAGCACGCACCGGCCATGAGCCCCCGTCAAGTCATTTTGGTATTGAATAGCCAAGTTCTGGAACGTACAATGGATGCGAGAGTTGAATCTGATGATTTATATACCCAACTCCTATCAGAGGCGCCAAAATGGAGAAGCATAGCATAGTCTTCAAAAGTTTCCGCTGATGTTATCAGCGTAGGTTACTGCACATATCTCCAGAATAGTAAGTCCACTCTATAACAGCTTTGAAGTCATTCAATTACTATTCAGGCATGATTGTCATTTCATCATCTTCCCAACTTGGGCACTTGCACATCATCTAGTTCTCCTGGCTGTTTAGCTCTGCTACACGTGCGATAGCAGCGTCAATGGCGCTAGGTTTTATGTTAGATCATGCTTCTGGGATAAGGGTGATGACTTACTCTGTGTCAGGAGAATCGGAGAAAAGCAGAGTCTGCAAATATGCTCTTGCAACAGCGATGCGTGCTGCAAGAGAGCCCATGGTCGGTTGGCCGTTTTCGTTCTCTCGTCCTGCGTTACCTTCCGACACAGTACCGGCGTTATCCCCTGTGTCTTCTCCATGTTCATCTTGGCCGGCGGCAGCAGCAAGAGTATTTCTAGATTGCGCTCGAGCAATATCAGTGCCTGCTGCAATAACTGCATCCACGGTAGCTTGGAGCCTCTGGATTTGTTGAGTGAGGTCCGATGAGAAAGCGTTGCGTCTTCCTCCCCGAGCTCCAGAGGATACAGGTACGGTACGTAGTTCGTGGGCGACCTCGTTGGTCAAATGATCCTGGCACCAATATAGCCGATCAGACTTGGGACTCGTAACCTCAGTAGGCTGACTGGCTATATATAAGCTCATTCTGCTTTTCTGGAATTTTGCATAAGTGTCGAAGCCCTGAGAACGCATGTAGTAGCATAGACGTAGTGCATCCTTGGCTTGTGGATGCTTGTCTTCCGCTATATTTTCCGTCCAGTAGTAAGCTTGTCGAACAGTGAGTGTATCGGATGCATGAAGACCTAACCACTGCAGCAGTTGGAGCTGTATTCTGATATACGCCAGGCTTCTCACGATACCCTCTGCCTCGTCTGTTTCATTGTAGGCGGTCTTGGGTAGCATGGAAACGAGCGTAGTGACAGGCTTCTTCGGTCCTCGCTGCGGGGCCGTGACGTTGTTCTCGAGAGGTATAGGAGGTGTGGACATGACTCCAGTAGGTGGTGCGAGTGGTTGAAAACTGTGGTTGTGGGGTGTTGTGGACATACGAGAGGGTAATGCAGGGTCTTGTAATGCAAGCTCTTGACGTGAAACCTGGATGAGCTCTTGTTCCATACCTGAGATATCCATACCTGGGATATCTATGAGTTGTAAAGGAGTTTCGGAATGGACGTGATTGGAACGGTGAACATCTGTGAGTCCAGTATCGGCGCCGTTGTTATCGGCCATTTCGAGGAAGTCTATTTATCCAATTGGGCTATTTGGCTATGAAAACGGTGGGCCTTACTGACGGCGGAATAATATGAATTAGATGAAGTATAATAGATCGAGTGGGCGATTGCGTGAAAGAAGGATATGAGGGGCCCCAAGAACTACTTCGCGGGTAGGTACGAAGAAGCACTGCTTTCTAGGAGCGGTGTGAAGCCAACAGTGAGTGATGAAAGCACAAAGAAGAACACAGCGGTACACAGATACCTGAACAAGATGTATGAGGCGGGCTCAAGGCACCGTTGATGGCACAACTACAATAGTATAAGAGTAAACGAATGCGTCTAACTCGAACAAAAATACGGACATAAGCGTGAACAACTCAAATGCAACAGTACTGATGCCAGGAAAACACGAGAAGATTAGATTCCTCTGGTGTACTTCGACCACCATGAGCTTCGATCGAACCTTGTAGCCCGTGCAATTAAGAAGTCTTACTCGGTTCCACGTCCGAATGCTCCGTGTGGCACATCACCCCATGCCTCTCTTCTCTCACTCAGGGCATGCACAGAAAGTAAAAAATAGCTCTTCAGCAAGCGGTAACAAGTGACGGAGACGAGAACGCAAGTATGAGATCACAAAAGCGCTAGGAAGTCACCGCTCCAAGGATGTGATGTGAGAATCGCTTCGAAACGTACCGAGAAGTAGTCTAGATCAAGCTGGACTCTGTTTCGAGCATCGAAAAGCTCTGGGTACGCATTGCACTATCTCGCACGGATTCTAACTGTGACTATGCGGGATTGCGCTGTGGTGTCGCGGCTCGTTTGTGTCTACCTAGGTACTGTTTAGCCTTCATCTCGGCTATTCACTACAACTTAGGAATCTCTTTCTCAGTAGTAGTTTGCGTGAAACTCTAAAATTGTGCTCAACACGCGTGCAGTTGTTCTCATGGCATGAATGTGGTAATCGTGAGTTCCAGCTGTGCGGCCTGCTGCTAGCTTCGCTTCACATGTCTAATCGCACCGAACCCAACCAACACAATCTTAGATCCCATCAACCAATCATACCAAGCGCACCAGACATCCAGTTTCAGAGTCTAGACGCCCTTGGCCCTGTCTGGATACTTGAATGGCGGATATCCAGCCAAGAGATACGTCCGACGTGCAGGTTTCCACGCGGGACGATCAGTTGGCCTCGATTTCATGGTTCAGATGACGTATAGCGCAACACCATCTTGCGCAACAACCCTGTCTACCTGCCACCACAGCGGGCCACAAACTTGTAACGAGCACGGTGCAAGTGGTCGAGGATGAGATCACTGCTGGCGCAGATGGCGTACACACGGGACGTTGAAGTGGAGTATATATGTCGGCTGCCCGATCTGGGTGTTGACTTGCACATGCAAATACGCACGACCTGAGCGAACCCCACGGACAGTTTACATTGCTATCTTTACCTTAAATACAACCAACACAAAGTAACATTTCCAAAATGACAGACCAAAAAAAAGGATCACAAAAAACCTACAAGGAGGCTGCAGGGGAGTACTACAACCAGAAGTACGAGACATGGATGCCATGGATCGAGGATCAGTACCTGAAGTGGTTCACCAAGGATAACAAAGCTTCTTACGCTACCAAACGTACGTCTATTCTAGTTTAATCTCGTCTTGCCATATCACATGTCCCTAACACATCGCCTAAAGAAAACCTCGACAAGACCAAAGTCACAGGCGTATCCCAGGTCGACAACCTCCAAGACGGTGTGAACGGCCTCGTCGGCGGCCAAGTTGGCAAAGGAGGAATCGCACAACCCCTCGGTGACGCCGTCTCTAAAGAGGGTATCAATCGTGCTGAACGCGGCGGCAAGGATGAACAAGGCAAGCCCATCGAGGGACAAGGCCCACTGGGTGGCTATGGCCAGAGTGCTGCGGATGGAGTGAAGGGCGGTGCGAGCAGTGTTGCAGGAGGCGCAAAGAGCGCTGGGGGTTACATTGGAGGCATGTTTGGTGGTGGTAAGGGAGAGCAGAAGAAGTAGAGAGGTAGAGGCAGGTGATATGATACCACGATCCATAGGATTTTTACTCTAGGCAGATCAAACTGAACAGTTTTGCGCTGGATTTCCTAGTTTTATGCTTGGAATTCATCTTCCGTAGTAATACATATATACTCTCTGGTCGTTGTTGCATCGTTCGTAGGCTTGCAGGAAAACCTCCCTCATATCATCAAGACGTTTACATGGAGTATCTCTACACTACGACGTCGCGTGTGCATCCACGTCTACCACGGTGCCTTCCCCCTCTTCCACCCCAAATAGCTTCAAGCAGTTCCCTCTCTTGAACATCCTCGCACAATCTACAGCATTCGGTTGCCCCTTTTCTACATCCGCTCCCCCCTCATACAACACTCTAACAACGTCGTCATATCCCTTGAACACCGCGCCCGCAATAGGACTCTGACCTCTCCCGTTCAACACATTCGCGTCGGCGCCGCTATCTAAGAGCATCTTTGCAGTCTCGGCATTACCGTGGTACGATGCCAGCATGAGAAGTGTGTCGCCGGATGCATTGGTGAGGTTCTTGGGGATGCCGGCGCTGACGTATTGGGAAAGGGTAGATGTGTCCCCACTGCGGGCGAGGTCGAAGAGGCGCGCTGCTAAGTCGAGGGCAGCAGGTGGGAGTTCAGAGGGGGATCTGGAGTCAGGTGGGGCTTGGACGGCACCCTCGGTATCGGTTGCGCCTGTACCTGTGACTGCTGCTTGAGAGGCCTGTTGGCCATATGATTCTTCGTAGGACGGCATCTTCTATTCACTCTTTGATGATGCGACTATACGGCGTAAAGTGAAGCAGATGAAGATGTTGCTTTGAATTAGTGTTGATGGCAGACCGCCTGCTGATATCGTGATTTACATGGTGAAAATCTAGAGCGCAGACGCTCAGTAAGAGTAAAGGCGCCATTAACCATCTCTCGAGCGTCGATGACGAAATTGATCCCGGTCGCGCTTTCCGAGCAGGAAACGCGCTAGTGGTCGCTGCACCGTTTGCTTGGCGGCCATCGCGACTTCCCCAGTGTCGTTCCATTGTTAAGTTGACGGTCTTCACCACAACCCGCATTACTGTGACGCCGCAAACAGAACACGACACTCGTATTTCTGTCGCGACCATGGCTTCACCACCACATATCCCACAGCTCAACGTCCCTGGTAGCCGCAAGCGCGGCAGCATATCCTCACACTCCGGCGCGCCCACCAAGAAGCGCAAACCCTCCAATCTCCGCAACGCCTTCCCGCCAGCCGCTGAATCAGTCGGAGGTCCCCCCCGCCAATACTCGCGTTCACCTTCCGTGGAAAGCAATATCACTACATCAGTCGTGAACGGCGCAGGAGGAAAGAAACGGCGGAAGAAGGGTGGAGACGGAGGTAGTGTCGCTGGCTCAAGTATAAGAGGAGGCAAAGGCGGCGACGGAAGAAGTGCAATCGGAGGTGAAGACGAAGATGGCGACGGAGAAGTAGAAGACGACGACGATGACGAGATGGGCGAGGAGATGGGTATGGAAATCGAAGGCGGCATGAGTGTTGAAGCACGAAGGAAACAAGAGAAGGAATACGAACGGTATGTTCCACCATCAACTTTCTGCTATCCAAACCCAGTTCACTAATTGCCAATGCGATGAACAGCATGCTAGAAGACTTCATGACCCCCGCCCAAATGGACCGCTACGCAACCTACCGCCGTATCCGCCTCAAGCGCGAAACAGTCCGTAAACTCGTCAATCAAACACTCTCCCAATCCGTACCTCAACCTATCATCATCGCCGTAACGTCCTACTCGAAAACTTTCATCGGTGAACTCATCGACCGCGCCCTCACAGTCCGCGACGAATGGTCCGCCGTCCGCACTCACTTGCCCAACCCAAATCTACCCGGTCCCATCCTAAGCCAGAGCTTAGTGAGACCAAGCGCTCATATCAAGGACGACAGGAATCGTCCCACCAACTCGGATATCACAAGTGCGGGATGGTATCCTGGCCAGGTTGATCGGTCTGAGAGTTTGTGGAAGGAGGTAGAGAAGGATGCTGGTTTGCAGGATAGGCTGAAGGCGTGTGATAAGGGACCACTTACACCGGCGCATTTGAGGGAGGCATTAAGGAGATACAAGAGGGATCGTGATGGTGGGGGTGCTGGCTTTGCGGGTATGAGTTTAGAAGGCGTGGAGAGGACTATGGGTAGGACGGGCGGGAAGAGATTGTTCAAGTGAGGGCATCTGTTTGTATTCTTTTCAAAGTACTGGGCTATTTTGGGTGCCACGGCGATTGGTACCGCCAAGCATAGCGACGGCGTTTGGGTATGGATATTACTAGCATAAGACTGCATATTTTTACGGTGCAAGAATCGAAAAATCTGTCCAACATTGACAATAACACAAGTCAGTTGCCAAGTGAAATCTGTTTGGTCATTGCGGAAAGTCATACAGTGTCACACGAAAGAACCTATATTGTACTCAATACAAAGCATGAGCAGCATCAGGGGGTCATAAGTGGAAGTGGAAGTGAAACCTTCTCAGAGGCACTTTTGAAGAGCTACATTTATTCATAGCTATTCATCATTCCAGTCCATCCCAACCGAAGAGAGAACACCTTAGGAAATCATAACGCTAATCAACAACCATCTAGTTCTCGTGGAGGAGGTCGAGGAAGGTGTCAGCAGCAGGCTCGGGCTTGCTGGCCTCGAGCTTCTTCTGGCCCAACTTCTCCTTGGAGAAGGTAGCAGCGTATGGGTTGAGGCGGAGCTGCACCTGGAAGTTCTTGAGCGGGTTCTTCTTTTGTACGACACCACGCTTGGAGACGGCTCCACCACGGACGGGGCGGAGGACCTTCTGGACGTCGCTGGAGTTGATGATCTTGCTGAGGTCGGGCTGGCTCATCATGCTTGATGGGAGGAGGTAGTCCTTCTTGAGCGCGGAAGGCTCGGCGGTGGATCCGTAGACCTTGTCAAGGGCGCTGAAAGCAGATGAGGTCCAGACGATGAAGCGACCGAGGTGGCCACCGGGGGCGAGCTGGAGGAGGTTCAGGGAGTAGACAGATGAGGTCTCAACACCTGGGATGTTGCGGAAAGCAAGGACAAGCTCCTTGCCATCCTCGTCGGGGTTGTAGATGACCAAGGGACCACGGCGCTGCTTGTGGCGGCGGCCACGGAGCTTACCCTTACCAGCACGGAGCTTGCGGGAGTTCTTGGCCTTCTCGACATCGGCACCAGCACCGACAGCCTTCAACAGAGCGACGGCAGCGGAGGTCTTCTTGATAGCGGCATCGGCGAAAGCAGTCGATGAGATAACGAGGGGAACCTCAGGGACAGTGCTGATGGCGTGACCGCGGGCAAGGAGAAGAGCAGGGCTTCCTGAAGCAGCGAGCGCAGACGCGGTAGCGAAACGCTTCTGGTTCAGGTTGATCTTCTGGTGCCACTTGCGCCAGACCTTGGTGGGAGCGAACATGCGACCGGATCGGCACATGTTACCGAAAGCAGCCTGACCAGCACGGTGAGTACCTCCACCAGAGACACGGGGAATACGGGCGACAGCGCGACCAGTACCCCAGGACTCGGCAGAAGTTTGGTGACCAGCCTTCTCGGAGCTGCTTGTTGTTAGATCGAGCGATTGCGCAGCATGCGAGGTAGGCTTACACAGCGTATGGCTGGCGGCGGTTCTTGTTCATGCCAGTGTGCACCGCGTGGACGATGTCAGGGCGGATGGGTGCCTGTACGGATGGTTAACATTGCTCAGAGGTAGCCTTGTAGTACGGAGCATGTGCTCAGAGGTACAGCAGAACCGTCGCAGCAGGTTGTACATCTTCGAGAGACTGAGAGCCGGCAACCCAGAAAATGCGAGTTTTTGCAACAATTTCACGCCCGCACGTCATGGGAAGAAATCCGCGATATTCCAGGTCAATGCGAGCAATGCCCACTGCCACCCGCATCTTCGCTCTTTCAGATATCTTCCCATGTGTGCGTTGCTCCAACTGCCATTGTAGCCTCTCTCAGTCTCCCCCTCCGATTGCGGGTTGCGTCGTATCGCGAATTCGAATTGCGGCGGAACTAACCTTGAAGACATTGGGCACGGGGACGGTGTCCTTGGTGGCCTCGCCCTTGGCGGAGACGACGGTGACGGTTGGCCTCGACATGGTGGCTGTTGTGTATTGACCTGGTGGTTAGTTGTCGCGAGAGAAGATTCGAATCGTCAATGTTCTCGCTGAATTTCGACTCTCGCTTACCACCGGTGGTGTCGCGCTAGCCGTCTTGGGCTTGGCGTCATTGGTCGCTGCGTGCGAGCTGGAGCATCTTCACATGCATCGCAGCAAGCGCTACGAACTTTGAAAACATATTGTAGTCCAAAGTCACATATCGAAAATCACTGTTACGGCCGCCTGCTTTGAAGTGAGATGCTATCTTGAAATTCAGAAAACTGCAAATGTCTCCAGCATCTATGACCTGTCTCAAGACTGTTGTGCGCAGAGCAAGCACGACAACTTAATAGAATACTTTTACCTTGACAATGCTCATGGCGACGGGCTTGCGGATGACATACAAGAAGTTCTGAGGATGTGTATGCAGAAGCTACATGTCTTGTCATGCGTCCTTTCTTTAGTGCAATTGTCAGATCATGGGAGAGATGCATACTTCAAGGTCAGCACCATCAATAGGTACCCGCTCTGGAAATGAAGTTTGTAAACTGGCTCGGTCTTGTGATTCGTGGGGTATCTGAATCACTGTTTCCGTTCATATTCGATCATCTATCTACTTTGTCTTTAGATCACTATAGTTTCAACCAGGAAGTTTACACAGGCGTCAGTAGTAGCCGTAGCGCTAGTCAATATCGGAGGCGCGACTCTCATCTCTGTTATTGTTAATGGCATATTGTACTGTCGATGCCAGACACAAATCTAATTGAGTACCTTATGCGCGCAGTCGATATGGTGACGTGTTGCATTCCAAGTACTCTGTAAACATAGGGGCGCATTGAAGTAATTTGGCTATGTTGAGACACCAAGCACAACCAAACCTACGATCAGGTCAACCAACAATTATACAAGTGCTGGCACGTCCCTACTTGTTGGTCGAAGACGTCGCATAGTATTAGGTTCCTCGGTCCGCGAGCACGATCGCAAACATCTGAACCTTACAGAGGCCCGTGATATATCACCCCTTGTGTCGAAGAGTATGCTACTTGGTCCAACTAGCCCTAATAACGGACGAACTAACATGTTCTACCACAGCTTCTATGATAGTCTGGTTGTTGTAAGGTCGTGGCAGATAGCACGGCGATGGCACGTAGACTCGGGCCGTCTTTGGGGCCTTGTCCAGAGGCCAAAACACTCACGACGCTCGACTCAGTCGAGTGTACCATGTGCGTGGTAGCGAAGAGTTGGGCTCTGATCTCTCCACGTTGCAAATTGATAAGTATGGAAACCACCACTGAGTCGCTCAGTCAACCCTATCCCGATCTCAAGAGCACGTGCCCGTCAAGGTGAGGCGGAATGCACTGAGTCGGCGGATCTTCGCATGGATGCCTGTTTCGGTGTCGCGTTGCTTTTTTGGACGGATTCTGCCGGTGTTAAAGATGCTGAAACGCATTCGGTGTGGGCTGGCCGAATCGGGTTTTTGCGTGACAGAAGAACAAACTATCAGCATTCAGGGCACAGGCAGCGGCAGAGGTGGAAATAAGTTTCGGCAGGTACAGCATAGATTGCGGCTCTGCCTAACAGCCATGCGGGAGAAAGTTCCACATATGTTGTGAGTGGGTTTAGGATTACGAAACTGACGGCAGAGAGATGAAACGCGTGGTAGTACTCACATGACGAAGACGCGGAATTCTCACCCCGCCAACGCCAACATGTGGGTCGATATCTTTCCACGGTGCGTTTCACGTCAGAGATATTTACTTGGACTGTTTTGCATGCCTCAGAAGGCTGCGATGAAGGCAGTCGCAGTCGACGATGCAGTGCGTGTCGAAACGATGGCTGTGGCACGCGAAGCGAAGCAAGGGTCTCCTGGCTGTAGGATAATGACATTAATGACGACGCTGGCCGGGCTGCTGCGATGGACGCGAACGGCGAGTAATTATCTCGTGTGCGTCCAGGCCGGAGACGGGACGGATTACATGGATAGGTACTGTCTGGGGTGGCTGCAATATGAGCGGACCCCTACCTCTTTCCGAGGTTTCTCGTCTGGGCCTTCCCGTCTACAGGCTGCGGCCTTCCAGGGGGGGCTACTCTAGACTCGAAAAGGTCCGGGGAACAAAGGCAGTCTGGTGAAGTCATCCGCCGGCGTGTGTGGGTGTGAGCGTGTGGACGAAGCGAGGAGAGATTTTGTTTGCTAGAGCGAGGCAAAGGACGACTACTTGCAGGCTGCAGACTATGGATCGACGGCGGTACGGTAGACATGTTGTAAGGCGGCGTGCTTGAGTGGACTGGTCTGTTTGTGTAGTGTGGCCCATGGCCCTGGCGTGCTAGTGTGCTAGTGGTCGCAGCTGCCTCGTAGCGCACCGGCGGCGGTTGCTATTCCTGGAACGTCGGCGCTTCCACAGAGCCACCACTAGCGTTGCCTCGCAGTTCGTCTCCCCCATCCATCGACAAGACGCATTCACGCCGCCTCAATCACGACACACAGCGTGCTCGCCTCGCCTACCCACCAACCCTCCCCCCCCAACACCCAGGCGGCAGCGGCTCTGCGATCGACCGGCTTCCCTCGTCCGCTCTAAGCTGGTCACACTCTGCCACCACAGCAACCACGAGTCCAGAGTGTGTCGCAATACACGACAATTGTGAGCGCGGCAGCCACGTCGAGAGCGCCTTCCTCACCACCGCCCTCCCCTCACCACGCAGACCCGCAGCGTCGCCGACACTTGACCTTTCTACCCACTACGCCGCATCATCTCAGGCATAGGCGCATCGCCGGCCTAGTCGCTCCTTCCCCCAGGCGCTTAGTAGAGGATCTGGTATTCTCGCTCCCATTCACCACACCAGCGCCCCTCTCCACTGCTGTTGGCAACCAGGTAAGCTGCATGTCCTCTTCGCGTCCCACCTCCACCCTCTGTGCCTTGTTGTCCGTCTGAGCGAGCATGACTGTGCACAAGGCAGTGTACGGGCAATCGTCGTCTGCCATCCACTGCTTGCTTGACCATGTACACTACTCTTCCCCCCATCCTCGAGTCTGGAAACAGTTTCTCGAGGAACTGTCTCCAGCCTCCATTCCCCGTTCCCTGTTCTCCATGCCCACGTTTCGAAACGCATGCGCCTGCCATGTCTGCCTCGCCCACAATATCTCACAACGCTGACAGTCCCACTCTCAAAAGGGCTTTCTCTACACCTAATTCTTCTTTCCCTTCCAAGAAACTCGAGCAGTCATTCACGCACTGCATTCTCCAACCGCGAGCTCCATATTATTCACATAGCTCCAACGACCACTGTTCACGCTTGGCAACACACACTACGACTTCGAGACCCAGCATGGTCCAGACCAGTGCGCGAACATTCATGCCCATGCCGTCCTTCGGCGCTGTATTCGGGGGAGATCACCACAACAAGGGACAGAATGGCGGCAATGTAGTACGCCCTGCTACGAGCCCCAACACCAACTCGGGCGCACCCTTCTCCTCCTTCCATATTCACCACGACAGTCGCGACAGTACATCGACGGGCTCCTCCGATAACTCCCCAACCACAACCATCTCCACCATGGACTCGTCGTCTGTAACAGATCCCTCACCAGGTGTGTCACCCGAATCACCTCTCGCAAAGACAATTGCGTCTTCATCCTTCGTCGCCGACTTCAGGTCGCGGAGGACAGAACCTTCAGCCGGAGACCCCGCAGCCGGCCCTTTCTTCGAGCTACAGCGTCCGACAACACCTGCGAAGAAGCCTCGGAATCTCAAAAACCTTGGTATCAACACTGCGTCTTCACTCAGCAACTTGCGCGCGCATACACCTGCACCCATCGCAGTAGCACCTAAAGAGAAGAATAGCTCGGCACCACCATCACCGTTGTTTATCAAGCCACCGACACCGCCGAGGCGCCGACCATCGAACTTGAGTTTAACAATCTCGACCCCCGGCAGCAACGAGAGCAAGCCTGTACGACTGTTGATACCCTCAACACCGTCCTTCAACCGCCCACCCCTTCGTCATTTCCAGTCATCTCCATCACTACCATTATGTTCACCAAGTACGAATCCTATGGGTGGCATGCAGCTGCCTCCCCTACGTCCTGTTGCACCCAAGCCAAGTGGTCTTAGCGAAGTTCCCTTCGAGATGGAAGAAGAGGAGGACCAGGAACCGAATTTTGATGTGCCGCAATCACGGGAGGAGAAGCCGGCTGCGTATCCCAATGGACCTATTTGTATCTACGAGTCTGGCGTATATCTTTACTTCGAGCCAACCGCCGTACAAGCCACGACCTTCGATGTTATCATCAACGTCGCGAGCGAAGTAAAAAATCCATTCACCTCGTCGACGGAGGAGTCTCAAAAAGACATTGACGCTAGGCGCATAGATGGCCCCCCAGCGGAGAACGTTGATTTTGCCACCCTGGCGCAGCGGCCGAAGCAGTCGTTTGGTATGGAAGATAGCTCGCCGACAACACCAAAGGCAACAGCACCGGTCATGCAGACAATACAACCACGCGAAGTTGTCATTGATGGCAAGACATACAAGACCCCAGAGTACATTCACATGCCCTGGGAGCACAACACAGATATTGTCCCTGACCTTCACAAGTTGGTCAAGATGATCGATGAGAGAGTGCAGCGAGGCAAGCGGGTACTCATTCATTGTCAGTGTGGTGTCAGTCGCTCTGCGAGTTTGATCGTTGCCTACGGTCTGTACAAAGACCCGCAGATGAGTGTACAAGAAGCATATGACAAGGCAAAGAAGCGAAGCAAATGGATCGGGCCGAACATGAACCTCATTATGCAGCTGCAAGAGTTTAGGAACAGCTTGTTAAGACAGAACGAGAGCCGCTCATATCACAACCAAGGCTACGGACGTCGGTCTGCCGGTCTCCCTACCTCTCGCTCTACCGGAAACAAATACGACAGAGACTCTGATTCAGGTTCGCGTACTCCACGAACGGCACCACTTCCACCCGACAGCGATATCAGTATGCAGCGGGCCAGCACAGGCAATATGATGGCCATATCCCCAGGTCCTCTATCCGCGCCCACTGGGGCTTTCTCACCTGGTTTCCGTCGTTCTTGGGACTCTAGCCCAGCACACTTTGAACTTCCATCGCCACCTGTCCCGATGACGACACCCTATGTTGATCCAAAGGGTCATGTCGTGCCTATGGTGTCTGTAACCAACGACGACCTGCCGACCATTCAGACCGAAGATGTTTCCGACGACCACGAGCTTTCAGAACCCACGTTCAGACTTTCCGCTGTTCCCAACTTTTCACGTCAACTTCCATTACGGTTAAGCCAGAGCAACGATGAAAGCGCATCGTCTGGAACAGAGGAGAGACATCTAGCGCCTTTGCGACCATCAGGGTTCGAGTTCGAGCCGCTGAGGTCCCCTGCTGTAGCGAGCTTCAACATACCCTCTTTCACTCCTTACGAATCATCAGATTCCGAGGTTATGTCGCCAATCAAAACCTCCTTTGACAACCCATGGCCAACAGGCTATGATCTGGATAGCCAACCTCAAGCGTCCGTGCATGAAGAACTCGATAGAGACAGCAAGGAGCAATTCTTTGCTCCTCTGTCGCCCCGCGCTACTTCCTTCGAGCTGGAACAACCTGCACCATCGCAAGCTTCACATCATGATGACCGTCATGAAGTGCCTAAGGTTACTTCTCCGCTCGCTTCAGATTTCCCCAAAGACGTTTTTGGTAACACGGATGCAAGCCTAGAGGATGAACTGAAATCTCCACGCGCTACGGAATTCCACATGACACCATTGAAGCCAAGGATGGCAGATGAGGATCCATTTGGCTTGACATCACCAACAAGAGCAGATTTTAACCCGTTCGACCGACCCAGCATAGCGGCTATCAAGGACTCTGAAGTTGAGGATCGACGTCCTTCCTTCCAGGCTATCCTTCCGCCTGCACATCAGACTTTCAACGGTTTTGCATCACTCGACGGTACAGCGCAAACAAACGCCATCTTTGAGCCCCCTAGTTTCATGTCTATGTCCCCGCCAAAACTTAGCCAAGCAGCCGGACCACGCTTTGACAGTCTTAGCAATTCTCCCGAAAATCAAGCCTCGGCCCCTATCGACTCGGCTGCACCTGTTCCTGTAGCGTTCCCCAAGGCACCGGATACTCCCCGATCTCCTAGCGAAACTTTCCTTTCAACTCCCGCAAAGGCCATTCGAACTAGGTTCTCATCACCGAACATGCGCGAACAACGGAAGTTGCACAAGCTGCAGACAGAGATCCAGTCAAAGCTCCCAAAGCCACCTGCTCCGCAACATGCTGCGGACGACATCGATGCAATCATGTCACCACGGGCAGAAGAGTTTACAAGGAATCCGTTTCACTACGATATCCAGTCCTCTGGTGACGACACGAGTCCAGTGTCTTCCAATGAGACGATCAAGGACGGACGCAACGGCCATGTCGCTTGGGAAGAGCCACTACCCAGGCAATGGACACCAGAAAAGGCTGCTGTTGACCCTCGGAGTCCAGTCCAAACGGGCAGTAACCCCATCGTCCGTAACATCTGGGACGTGCTATGAGCGACGGTGCAGAACGACCAAATTTCAAACTCAAAACATGCGCAATGGATCTGTTCCATTTACTAGTTTCTGGAGAATATGCCGCGCGCATAAGATTTGGTAGTTTCGGCCGCCTTATCGGAAATTACGCGACCTCACTCCGAAGGATCGTCCTTTGCCAACATGAGCTCGCGACGCCACCAACGCTGATTGCTCGGGATACATATCGCCTTAGCCCGCCTTGCAGTGGACACCGAACGCGAAATATCACCGGTACCGTCGGCTGACTTGAAGCCTTCGAACCGATTGAAAACAACAGTCTGTTTCCTTGTCTTCCCAGCATTTCCTATGTACTCGACACTTCTTTTCTTGCAAGTCCGTATCTTCACACGGCTTCCATTCTCGCATGTGGAGGCTAATGCGCGTTGAATTACGCAGAGTAATGTTCTAGTTTCTAGTACCTAGTACCGCCATCCCTCCACATACTCACACTCCTTTTACACCACTACTATATCTCTTCCCTCCGACAAACACCATTACTACACTCGTTGCACCTTTGTATATCTATCTCATCTCTTTACCTTTACAACCTCAGTATCGATGTTACGAGCCATGCAAAGCGCTGTCCTCTGGCAGAAAGCACCCACATTGTATCTTGGGTTGCATATCCTTTGGTTTTGTTTTCTTGTGTGTATCTGTTTCGCTTGGCGAGCTTTGCTAGCGAAAGGCGTTATTTGGACAGAGAGATCTTTCAAGAGATCTGGACTGATCCCCAAAGATCGACTTGGGTTGAGCGGTCGAAATATCCTGGGCTTTTCTCCTTTTTCGTTTCTCTTTGTGGATCATATAAGGGTTTCAGGTGGGTGGAAAAGGCTATGTAAATGAATGGAACACATATATTCAACATACTCGAAGTCATCCCTTGCTGCTCCATACCGCGTAATGCATTCAAAGCTTATTAGGAGCGTTTGACTGCCTCTAATCCGGATAATCTTCCTAAAAGCGCGTAGAAACAACCTTGCCACGTAGTCTATACGACAGCCTCATGCGCTTCCGTATGATCTGACCATGTTATCTTCTGCCAGATGCGGCTAAGCAGAGGCTCGTACTTTGTACCACACAGGCAGGCGAGACTGGAAAGGCTAGCTCAGCCCGAGACACGGCTGAGGTAATCTTGCTCGTCTTACCTACATAATACACCTAAAAGCTTACATGCGTCTTACCTGCATCGCGGTACAGCTCTGCGGCATATAGAATTGTTCCTTTCTGAGAGATGAAAGGCTGCAAAATCGCCGTTGGGCTGGTTACACGATTACACATAAGCGCGATGAGGTGTGTCAGTACTCACTCATGAACGAGTGGGGTTGAAAGAGGGTGTGGTGTGAGATTTGGGAACGCAGGAATGTGTTGTGAGACGGGTGGGTGGTGCTGATGATTAATTTACGTTTTGCAAAATCCAACGTCAAGGCTGCAGGAATCTGCATACTCGTCTTGCCGACAGACAAGACATGATTGAATGACAATTTCTTGACTCAAATCACGTAAGGGTTGACATGATATGTAGGACCCAATTGAAGTTATTTGTTTGATTTCTCTCATTGAGGTTACTACTTTAATCTATGTACTATGTGTCTCCTTCCCTGTGCAAATATGCCAGAATTCGTGGTATCATGTGTGGAAGCGAACGTATAAATGCCGCGATGCCAAAAAATAGTAATAATAAGCGAATGTAAAAGCCACCCGAGTCATCAAAACATGAAGCTTTGCTCAAGTTGAAAGAACGAATGGAAGTATCGAAGCCCGAGAACAGCTTCGATATATATGCAATGTACAGAGATGGAGGAGTAGTTTCCGAGTGGAAACGAACAGTAACATAGAGTCGTTCCTCAAACGCCAACGCAGCACTTGCGTCGAGTGAGTAATAACCATGACCGAAACCAAGACGAGATAGGAATATGAACCGTGAAACGCCAGGTAGAAACCAAAGTATGATCCCGATTGTTCATCCGATAGCCGGGAGTTGGGGGTATCCTGTGGCAATGAAATGCCTCTGTATTCGTGTTGTTATTTGTGCTTGTCGCTAGACTGCTAGTAAACATATGTAGCAGTCCTGCTAAGATGTGGTTTGCTAGCATAGCCCCTATCAGGGTCGGCAGAAGATCTCGGTGCCCATCTGACATCTTCAGGACCGTATCTACGACTGTACTGAACATTTTCGGGTTCAATGCTCGACTGGCGTACCCTATGTCGGGGTTGGGATTCGCCGCTAATTTCACCATAGAGCTTGGGTCGTCCTGAGCGTCCGCGGTCTTCACGACTTGGCGAAAGGGTGCGACTGGCATCAGTGCGACTGGAGTCCGTGCGGCCTGGCATAGTTGGCCGCGGGACGGTCTTGTATGCAACAGGCTCTGTTGGACGGTTGGCACCAATCGGGGGCTTACCAATCGGTGACTTTGAACGGTGTTGGCGGCTAGTAGGTTCGCGGACGACGTGGCGAGGAGTGGAAGAGGGTGCTTCTGCAGAGACACCACCTCCAGCAACGGGGTAGTAGTATGTCTTGACGGTTGATGAAGGTGGGACAGTAGGGAAGGCATCTCTCTCAGGACTCGCGTATTTCTCGGGACTGCTGTATTGTTCTGATGTCATGGTCTCGCGAAGATTAGAAGGTCCGCGAGGAGTGACGGACTCCTTCCTCCGGGAGGACGAGGAGACGTGTGGGATGCTGTTGGGCATGGTGGATGACCGACTTAACGACGGTGGCGTGTTCTCGGCATGTCGTGTTGACCGATCAGTGTACGAGCGCTGAGGCATTCCGCGTGCAAGGTCAGCCGGCGATGAGGTCGTCTGCTTGAAACTGGGAACTCGTCTTTCCTCATATCTGTCATCGGCCCACTCGACAACCTCGGGGATACCGCGATCGGTGCGATCGGTGTCGCGGCGGGTCATGGACGGTCTCTCCTTGCCTGGCCGGGCAGACGACCTGCGGACAGGCTCGGGTCGGGCGCTGTCTCGTCGTTGAAGGCGGGGTTCAGCGTTGAAGTAGTCACGCGAAGAGGCCCTAGCTGGTGAGGGACGTGAAGACATCTCCTCTTCGACCTGGGCGCGTGACTTGTGCTGATAGCGAAGCGCCTCCTGCTCCTGGACGCTCATCTTGCGTGCAGCAGGGACAGCTTGGGCGGCGCCAGCATATCGGTTGTCTTCGTAGGTCCGACGTTCTTCTGCCCTGCGCCGAGCAGCCTCCTCCTCGGTACGGGTCTTGTAGGCTGCCTCGTAGCGCGCCTTCTCGTCCGACGATGACTCACTGTCAACACTGGTGAATTTGCGGTCGCTTCGAGATTCTTTGGCACGCGTTTTCTCGCGGTCCGATCGCGATCTATCTTCCTTGGCGTGTCGGGAGCTCTTGGATGACTCCTTCTCGCGAGTGGATCTCGAAGCTGCAGTTGGTTTGGACGGGGTGGTGTGGTATCGTGCATAGTAACGCTCGTCTTCGTCGCGCGCATTGGTTGGCGCACGGTGTTCGGTGGTGTAGCGGGTAGGACCGCTTGCGGCGAAGGACGCACCGCCTGGTGTGGGGACATCGAAGCGTGCAGTCCTGTCGCGCGGCACGGCTCCTCTGGCGGCAGCTCGCTCGCTGCGCAGCTTCTCGAGCTTGACTAGTGCATCGTACTTGGATCTCTTTTCTTGGTCGATGAGGCACTCGTAGGCCTGCTGGATGTTGTGGAACTCCTCCTGCTTCTGCTCCTTCAGGGCAGGGTCGGTCACCTTGTCCGGGTGGCACTTGAGGACGAGTTTGCGGTAGGTAGCCTTGATGGTCGAGGCGTCGGCGGTGTTGTCGAGGCCCAGGGCCTTGTAGTGATCGGGCGTGGGCTCGTCCATGGCGGTGAATGTGGGGAGGGGATTGCTGCTAGCTAGGTGTGTGGGGTATCGTGTCTCTTTTATACGTGGTGTGACAGCAACGACTGCTTGCGACTCAGACCTGACACATGCGGACGCGGCCAAGCGAGTCAATGGATGTGATTGATGGATGAGCAAGCGAGGTGTGGCGGTGTTGGGCGGCCGGGTCTGTTGTATAGGCGGCGGGGGGAAAAAAAACAAGAGCGATGGGGATCAGATGGGGCGGGATGGGAGCCCTATAAGGAGAGTCGGGTGCAGTATGTGCCGGTGGTGAGAGCTTTGGGCGACTGCGGGTGTTCCTGGGACGGGGGTGACGAGGATGGCTGGCTTGGAACCTGCTGACCTAAGGAATTGTGGGTCCGCTCAGGGACACAGACGCGAGACGGGCAAGACTGGCGGCGGATCGAAGACGGCGGAAGGTCGTGGCAAAGCGACAAAAATTTCGGATCAAAGAATCTGGACAAAGAAATTATCAAGAAAACAAGCTACCCGGACGACAAGTCGGTGACAATAGTGAGGCTGTGCGATCTTCTTCTTCTCTTGCTCTCTCCCGCCTCTAGCTGCCTCGTGGTTGCCCGGCAGCGTCGATTGCGCTGCTTGGTGGACTTGCGGTGTGGGTGCAGCTGCTTTGCGACGTCACCGTTTCAGCGATGCCAATATGCCAATAGGATCCGGCTGCCAATAGTCGGGATCGCACCGCGTAGTCTGGACGCAAAGAATCGAAAAATAACAGAAGACTCGGGCTTCGAAGAATAGAATTGTGCAACGGGAATTGCGTTGGGAGCAGTCAACCTGCACGCCTCTGGGGGTGCAGTTGTGACTATATCAGGCTCGCATGCACAAGGCTTCAACAGCCGTCCTGGGAATCCCTGTGTCAACGGGGGGTTGCTGCGGACTGGCTTTGCACTTGTCTATTTTGCACCGCACGCTTCATCAGCGTCCACATGCATGCGCTACCCACGCTATCCAGCTCTCGCCTACCAAACTCGTCCACGGCTGAAGAGTCGTCACATCTGCTCCTCGACTGCCCTAGCCCCCGCTCTGAGCCACCATCATCGTGTCCCATCGCATCGCATCGCGCAAGCCGCTGTCCGTTGCTTCACATGAGCACGCTGCAGGTCGACCTGTCGGCCGCGGCGGCTACGAAACACCCTCTCCAATCAAGCCCCAAAGCGGCCACATGGACTGTTTCGAGACTTTCTGGCGGACCGCATCTGATAGGATCAACCCGTACAGCCTGCATGACCACCCAAGCCCCAAGTGACCACACCATTTGAGAAATGCTCACCCAACCCCACCATGAGCATTTACAAGACATGACGAATCCGGCTGCACAGATAGGGTACAAGTCAAGCACAGAGCACAAATCGAGAAGCGTCTCGTCACATTCGAGATGCAACCAAGCAAACTCTCTTCTGTAGCTTCCGAGACACTTGTCTACCTCAACTCAGACGACAGTAGTCACCGGGCACTCGGCACAGCTTCTGCACATCCTCCGCACATCACTCCATCTACTATGCAACCTGCTGAGGGGCATCCCTGTGTCGTGTCTCAACTCGGGTCAGGGCACGGCGGTTGCGTCGCAAGTCAGCAATTTTTCCATCCCATGCCATGTGAGAAGACACAGATTTGCTGCCACTCGATCCGTCCCGACTGGCAGACGTTAGCCCGCGGCCTGAATGGACGATAAGATACGCTTATGCGGGGTTAGGCGGGGCACTACTGTATGTCACACCCAATCGTGACATGGTCAGCTCACAGTCCGTCAAAGCAGGTCCTCCTACGTGGTCCTCCACCATTGCATGAAACAAGTGAGATAGCACACAGTATGTATTAAACAGCAAGCAGAATGATGTAGGTGTTGGTTCTAGAGTGTCGTTCACTGGTAGAATATGAGATCATTTGGGCCAGGCACGCTGCAGTCAACCCGTCATCTCACATTAGCCCTGAGGGTATACCTCACTTGGCTTGTCCAAAGAGCCCCATACGGGAAGCTCAACATCGACGACTATCGGCTTGTTGTACACAACCGACGTTTTGCCAGCAACTCTCGGGCCCAGATACGCTGCGTTGATCACTGTAGTCTGACTACGCGCCACTTCCGTCCCTGATGGAGGCATACCCCTCGGTCGTTCTGCGATATACTGAGTAGCCTCGTCAGGACACCCATGTCCGGTATCGCTCTCATCGTGATGCTCTAATCCACCGCCCCATCCTGCCTTACCTCCACTACCACCCCACAGCGCCTCACTGTCCCGCAGGGCAACGTCAGTGAGGCTCGCTGTTGGGTTAAGCTTCTCACCCTTCGCATCTCCACCGGATGGGGGCTTATGCCCTGTCTGATCCGGTGCAAACGACGCATCAGGCTGGCCTCGAAGATGGTCGCATCGCGAGTCAGGCTGCAATTGACGTGTCAAGCTTGTATGGTCGCAGCCCGAACCACGCCCTGCTCTCGCCCGCATCGTCGTCAAATCGACTAGAGAAAGTTTCTTGTTCGAGGCTCCTGGGTCGTTCCAGAACTGCACGCTTGAAACTAGGGTACCGCTATCCATAGTTGTGGGTTGTCCATGTAGCTGTAGAGAGGAAGATCTTCTTCTCCATTGTACCGTCTCCACCCCTCGTCCATTGTGTATGTGTCCACAGATGTTCAGCATCGGTCTGACTATCTCTAATTTTCTTAACAAGGCTGGGCATCCTGACCTTCCATCTTTCTGTTGCCTACTTGCTCCTACTCCGTCGCATTGCCCCATTGGCGGTGTATGAGTAACTACTATATCCACGCCATTTGGAATTCTGTTCCACACTTTCTCTGCCTCATTGGGTTCGTATTGAAAAGCCCAATCCGCCAGTTGCTGCTTGGGCGTACACGGACTGCCAAAGACAGTAAACCACGTTCCTCGTCTTGGAAGTCGTACCGTCGTAGACTCATTCTCAAGGTAAGTAATCGATTTAGATTCCGTCAACAACTTCCTACACGCCTCTGTATCTTGAAAGCCAGGCCATTTCCACGATGCTTTGTTTTCTTCAAAGAACGGTTTGTCAAGTGTGATGTCGTGGTTTCCTTTTGTCTCGAGTATCAGCAGTCTCCTCTTGCAAAGTAAAGAGCATATTTCTTCATACCAGCGATCACAATCTTCGACTCAAAATCTTGCTTCTCAAGCCATTCAACCTTCCTTTTCAATTCGGTATAGCTTCCTTGGTTCGTCAGGTCACCTGCGTGAATCAATACGTCGCCGGGCGGCAACTTGGGCGTCTGATTGTGCGTATCTGATATACAGACAACACGCGTTTTGCGCCGTGTGGTAGACATTCAGTAGTATCATCGGGTTTCGCGCTTAGCAGTCCGTTTTCGATCAATATTACGATCAAGGCTAACAAACAGACACACATACACACAAAGTCTGGTTAGGGGGTCACGTTAGGCTGGGTCTGGATCACGGTTACGTCACCTCCGTTCCACGACTCCCGAAACCAGCATCATGATTGCTTTTTCTCTTGTTCGCATCAGCTTCGCAAGCGGATCAACATGGCTAGCCCTTAGTCAAACGGCAAGTCCCCTGTTTTGTCCCTGAGTGATAGACAAGACCGACAGGTACATCCGCAGCACGACATCTTCGCCTTCCCGGGGTCGTTGTTCGCCGCACCTCGGCTGCAGTTTTGCCACCGCCACTACTTTGCGCAACCACGCTTGCGATGTTCGATGGCGATGGCGAGTTCAGCCGCATGATCTGCGGTGGTTGGCGAGGTGGTTGGGGATGACGGGACAGATGGGCAAAAAACAGGATCTTGATGTGGTTGCGATGGCGATGGCGACGGCGATGGCGATGGCGATTCTAGCCTTGCTATTTCCTAATTTGGTAAATTCAGTAGGCTGTTGATCGCTTCGAAAGCGTGAAAGCTATTTCTCGCGAACGCTGCTGCTCAGCCCAGTACCGACAGGGACTTTGTTCCATTACAGGAAGGTATGCTTCAATTTCAGTAACTTCACCTACGCATATTACAACATAGCAGAATTGGAAACAGGAATCTATCTCAAACTCCTTCGTATTGGCTGTCTTGCCTCAAAATCCTTTTTCTGCATTTTTTTTTGTTTCATCTGGTTTCGTACCGCGAAGCCATAAACATCTGTACAACCCGTGAGAACAACCCATATGAACGTCCAGCTTAGTGGTATCTCAACTTCACGACGCAACCACAGATACCCCCCTCCGGCACCTCTGCAGAATGTTTTGACTTTCCGGTGTCCGTCCCCATATCGAAATAGTGACCCGTTTCGATGCACCACTGCCATTCATTACAACCCAAATCCGACGCGATAACCATCAAGTGGTTGCCAAGGCCAGGTAACGCTTCAAAAGAAAGCAATCAAGGGAAAAACTATTCTCATAAAAGACAAAGAAACAATCGTAAACGCTGTCTGTTTCGTCGGCGAGTTGCGTGATCAGTTGTTCAGTGCGTGAGTCTTGGTACAAACCTAACCGTTCCAAGCGCGGAGGTGAAATTGAAACCTAGCTATTAAGGTATCGTCAAGATGAACGCCTGTTGTCATGTGATCAAGATCAGATATTGCTCCTAGAAACGTTGTTAGGCTCTCAATCAAGCCTGGTCACACTAGGTCCTTCCTCCGCGTCGACAGGCTCCGTTGGGTTGACGACTCTCTGCAGACGAACAGGCGTATGTTCGTCTTAGACGTCATCAGTTGCTTCAATAAGCTGAATACCGCTGTCGAGGACGGGAAAAAGCTTTTCGTCGTCCATAGCTGTATCGACGCCTGCGTCTTCCCAGAGAACTTCATGTCCAGTGATTACGGTACCACCACTTGAAGATCCTGCAGTACTGTTGTCGCTGCTGTTACCCATGGTCCAGTTTTCGTCGCTATCGTCCAAATCGATGGGGTCATGGTAGTTGGTACCGCTGGAGCAGTCACGCCTGATATGGTGTGACCTTGAGAGCTTATTAGTGTAGCGAGTTCGACGCAGAACCGGAAGCCGTGGCTTCGGCGGGATCTCGAACGAGACGACTGGCCCGTCATCCATAATAGCATCTGTACCTTGGATAGCCTGGTAGTCGTGACGGTCTGCGAACGCCGCGGCTCGGGTGATACGGTGCCAACGAAGGATACTGTCCTGCATCTCGCGGCGGACAACACCCGAATGGAATTGTGGTGAGAACACCTGCGTCACCCATGCGTGGTTTACAGCCAGACTCAATCGTTCCACACCCAACGATTGCTGACTTTTGATATATCTGATCAAGATTTGCGTCATCTTGTACACAAAGGGTCCGCAGGCACCTCCATCCTGTTTGAACAAGTTGTCAAAGTTCTGGTCGGGGCACTCGAGCTGTATGAGGTAGGTCCATAGAGAAATATCTTCGCCGAGGATGTTGAGCATACCGAGGGAGATGTTGCGACCCAAGGTCTGGTATTCGTGCCGATCAACCCACAACGAGTCGTAGTAGTACGCATTCTTCGAGATCCTGTCCATGGCCACCATAGACCAATGTGATCCGCTGGTTCCATCGTTCTCGATACCACCCATGCCATCGTTGCAAATAACGATGATCCAGTTCTTGTTGTTGTAACGTGTCCTATACTGGTCGTATTCTCCTGAAGGGCCATCTATACCGTTTGAGGCGAAACAGCAGATCTGGGCCACAGTGGAATTGGCAATGTCGATACCGTAAGTGTCGCAATCTTCATCACGGCGGAGTACCTCAAGAGCCATATCCAGACTCTCGCCACGCATCCAGACTTCCATACCAGAAAAGGAGTAGCACGTAGCGCCGATATAGTGAAAGGCGTCGTTTTGTAAGGTGACGTCCCCGAGCTCAAGGAAATTCTCAGTGTTGTGAGGAATCTCAGTATAGAACACTGGAACAAAGGCAGCATATCGACGGGGATCAGGAAGTGAATACTGCGTTAACTCAACGTAGGGAATTTCTGTCTCTGAGGTCTGTGGCCAAAGACGATCTTGCTGTACAATGTTAGTCGGCCACGCAGAAATATGAAGCAGTGGCTGCAAATCGTCTACCTTCATATGAGAATGTAGCCAGCAAGCAAATTCTTGTGTCTCCCAGTTCTCGGTAGTGTTCACATCAATGCTGTGACGCCGCTTCAACAGAGGAGGCTTTGTCTGCCTCGTAGGTAGACTTCCACGTTCGAATCCACGGGAGGCAAACACGAGCATCCTCTTTGTCTGACACATTATCGGACAACGCGTCTTGTGGAAAATCTTAGTCCGTCTAAAATGCTCCTGTCTTGCTTGGTTGCTACGAGACTCGAAGATCTGCAGTGCAGAGGGCGTCCGATCAGAGGACGGAGCTGCAGTTGACGAGGTAGGTGGTCCAGCGGACCCATCTGGTGATGATCTTGGTGTTGCTATCTGCTCCAACAGCGGAGGCGTCGTACTTACCTCGTTGCCGAAATCGTCAAGGAAGGATGGAGTTATGGGCATGGCAGAACCAGTGTGTTTCTCCTCTTGTGATCGCGAACGCTTGTGCGTATCACCCAGAAGTTGCAGATCCGTCATGGAGTCACTCTGAACCGGTGGAGATGCCAGTCGTTTTGACTCGATATGTGGCTCCGCGCCCCGAGAGGAATCAACATCGACCGCAGATGAATTCAAACATGAATCAGAGTCAGGCTGGCTCGTGGATATGGGCACTGCTGTAGGTACAAGTGATTGCGATCCGGCATTTAATTGTGACGGGGAAGAAGAGCTTGGATGTGGGACAGACTGCTCCGATGAAGTAAGCGCGACCTGCGCAGTGACCTGGGCAGGCATGCGCTCGTCAGAAACCTCATTTTGCTTCACCATGATGTCGTGGCTTCGTTTCCTGGATCCGACGTTGCTGGTTGAAACTGTAGAGTATATAAGGTCGGAAGTTGTGGCGACCTGCGCGATGTGAGAGCCTGCAAGTGGCCGCGAAGTAACAATCACTCCTTGCTCAAGCACCGGAGCAATCAGGGATGCGCTTGATCGCGAGTTTGCTGTAGTTGAAACCGAGTTTGGGCGCGGATTTGCGTTGTTTGGGCGCGAAATGTGAGTGGTGGGGTGGGAGAGAGGTGCTGTTGTCGTGGTATATCTTGGTCGTGAAGAACTAGGTACGTGAGAGGAACTCGAAGTAGGATGCGAGTGCAACTGCGTCATAACCAAAACCCAAAAGCGTCTGAAAGAGTGAATGTGGGCTGGTGCGCTTTCAGAAAGTAGTTTGCTTCAACGCAGGAAATGTCGTTGTTTCACACTGCTGTTGCATGGACGATGAGTACTTAGCGAGGATAGTGAGTGACAGTGTTGAAAGGGAGATTACGCTCTTTATCAACGTACGCACCGCTTTTCATGAATTTCAGCGTGGAAATTCAGTATGTCTGAGCCACGGTTTCGCAAGACTAGGCTATGTCGGTAATATAAGGCAACAGCGCACATATCTCTATAAGGCAGGTACGAGGCCCTTGTGAATGGTTAGCATCACATGACGACCCACAAGGACCCTTGGAAGCTACTCATCAAAGGAGCAATCACCAATCGGCAATGCGGTAGTGATCCCATCTGTACGGTGTCCGTAGTAGGATGCGACTCGACGTGCGGATCAGGGCCAGTAGCAGAAGTCTTCGGAAAGCTGGTGTGCGAACAAAAAGTCCATGTTCCCAAGATATATGACTGCTTTGCCGCGATATTGTGAGGTTGCTTGGTCCTGAGAGCAACTGAGTGGTAAGAACCTGGTTTTAAGAGTAACGTCAAAGCATGCGTGAGAGCTTGCTCGTCACATGTTCTTCACAAAGCTTGCTCTGGCAATGACGTGTGATCTTCAAGAGTCATTAGCTTTTGTTCGGCGAATTATTTGTAGTTCATCCACGTTCGATCTACACAGAAGAAAGGCTGTTTTGGTAGATGCTATGTACACAGAGTCTCAATACCTATGTTTTGAAGAGAGAGGAAAGCGAGGAAAGCAAGGAAAACGATCTGGTGTTGGTATATGAACTAAAGAAAGGAAAAAAAGGAAGAAATTCAAGATCATGAGATGAACGGTGATCGATCCTGCGCTCACACGCTGTCCTTTTACGTGCTGAAACGCTGATAACAAATGCTTCCGCAGTTGGCCCTTGATGGCAAAAAATGCAAGTCATGAGAACAGTTTTCTCTCACAATGTTTTTGAAACTTCACAATGGTGAATCGCCTAGACGTAGCATGCCTCGCGAGGCTGACTGCACATGTTCGTTCCCAGTATGCTCTTATGAGCGTCTGATTCTAGGTCTTGTTTGTTGTTCGGCTTTGTGTAATGCGCCGCTGCTGGTATGCCCATGGCGAATTTGGCCTCAGATACGTCAGTCGCGGCGTGACTACACGCCGGTCAACGAGGAGGCTGGATAAGCTAATAGGGTAACGTAAAACGTCAACACAAGCTCAAGGAAGTCGAGAGCTACATCTTGCTCACTCTCCGATACTTGTTCCCCTCAGTCGCCTGCCTAAGCTCACGCTACGCCCAATATCCGACACACCGCCCACTGAGTGTCTGTTGTTCGGATTCCGAGCAACATTCAATTGCGCTCGTGGTCGTAAACCCCCTGTCAAGGTCTTCTCGTAGTTGGCTGGCGAGCCTTCACGTCCTAAGTTGTGACCGTAGCGGCTCTGACCGTCCCGGAATAGTAGACTATGCTCATTCGAGGGCGTACTACTTGAGACACTGGGCCGACGCAAACTAGCGGTAGTTTGGAGCGCAGGTGATGGTTGTAGGTCAGGCATTGGCTCGCGAGATGTGTACTGTCTGCTGAATCGATTTTTGTTGTCTGCTTGACTCTGACCACCATGACGGGCTCTAAAATCGATGGAGGTCATTGCACGGGATGGCGCACGAAATATTGGGTCCTCATCTTCCTCATCCACGCTGTTGCGTGTCTGGTGGAAGCTTGTGCCTGCCCGCTGCATGCGCGACGGAGTGTGTCTGTCGTCGTAAGGTTCTTGGCTGTTTCCTCTTTGGCTGCCATTGGGTTCAGGAATAAGCATACTGGTCCTTCGAGCCTCGATGCGTGACATGGCTCTGCTAGGGCTGACGCCAGTCAATGTGTTGCTTTCGGGTTCGATGCTTTGTCGGATTGTCGGCGAATCGCCATTGAATTGTACGCTTGGCCTGCGTGATATTGTGGCTGTATTTGATCGGAAAGCTGGACTGGCAAGACCAGTTTTGGTGTCACATAAAGCTATACAGAGCTCTGTAAGACTACGGCAGAGGTTGTCGGCTTTGCGACGGACCTGGCGATCCGACACTACAGAGCCGTTGATGATGGAGCTAGCAGAGTGGAGTGTGCCCTGCGGTCCCGCACTGCCGCTCATCTCTGCCAACGCGAGTGCTTCTGTCGCGGTCGATTCTAGGGTGCGGTACACAGCTGGAGAGACATGCTGCCTAGCTTTGCTGAGAGCGTCCCGCAGCAGAGGGTGTGTCTTGCTGTTGTTAGGTGTATTACTGCCCACTGTCGACTCAGAGGGTGACGGGTTCGATTTGCGCTGCTGGTTTGGTGAAGAGGACACTGTCGTAGCTGAAGTATTGGCTGTTCGTGGACGATCGGCCGAAGCCGAAGCCGAAGCTTGATTCACGATGGCGCCTGATGTCGATGGTATCTTGCCGCCCATCTCGATCTTCCGTATCCTGGACTTCAACTCGTCCAGCTCGTCCCACACAGACGCAGCAGGCCCTGTAGAGCCATGCGACTCGGTACCATCGGCGCGTGAACCAGCCTCAAACGACGTCTCCACTTGGGGCGTCCGTGGCTCGTGTGACAGGTTTGACGGCCTGTAAGGGTATGCTGGGGTGCGACTTGGCGGCGTGTGTTGCACCTCAGGCTGAGATGGTCGTCTGGACGAGTTTGAGAACTGGGCTAGGAAGTCGCGTGGGGAGAGCTCTGCGTCTCTTCGTGATGAGGTGAAGGAGGCTTTGTGGTTGAGATCCCGGGTTCGTATTGCGTCAGGCGCAGGCGAGTTTGGGGATCGCTCGTATCTGGAGGGAGTAGGCAAAAGTGATGACCGACGTATGCCGCTCGACCTGGCTTCCAGGGCAACAGCGGAGGGTATGCGGCTTGTTGTTGTTGGTGTCACTGAGGTCGACTGCACGGGCGAGGGCGACTGCAGCGCAGAGGGGAGCGACTGCCGGTTGTTGACTCGGGCCACTCGTGACTGTTGTAGTTAGCACCAGGGTCTTGCATAGGATACAGCTTGTGAAGAGACAAAAGGCATGGAGGAGACGGCATATTGCGCATGGAGGCAGTGAACGCGTGTAGGTACGGATGGCGTACAAGCAGCAGGTGCATCCGCCGGATACAGCGTTCTCTTGCTGAACTCTATGCGCTCGTACATGTTGTCTGCGCGGACTGGGGCGCTCACCTTCAATCGATCGACGCGCGCTGCTGCGGACTCTGCTGGGCGCTGGGGCTTGGGCGCGCTGTCTGCGGCAATGTTCAGAAACAGGTCCTCCTTCTCTCCATCTGCTCCTGGAGTTGCAGGCGCAGGCGCACCTCTCCCGCTATGCGCCGCGTGGTAGTCTTCCATTCGGCTGCGGGGGCCAGAGTCGTATTCGGACGACTCGTCGGTTGAGCTGGCCATGCGTCGCGGTGGGGGCGGCCTCGAACTGCTGGTAGAGGCTCTTCGGGGCGGGCGGGGTCTGGGGAGATTCCCAGTGCCAGGGTCTGCTGCGCTTGTTTGTTGTGGTGGTGGTAGTCGCGGGGCTTCACTAGAGGTCCCCAGCTCGTCCTCCCCGCGTCGTCTGCTGCTCGAGTGGTGGGAGCTAGTGGGGGAAACCAGGCCTGAGTGGATGAATTGTTGCTGCTGCGCATAGGCAAAGTCGGCGGGGTTTTGCGAACTTCGACTGCGTGTAACCAAGGTGACAGGAGGGCCGCGCGAATTATCTATGCCATGGCCACTATGCGAGGCTGGGGGTCGTCGGGCGGAGGTGGTCGAGCTCACAGATGGCAGGCGCAAGGGCGTCGGCGGCTCGGGAGCGGTATTGTTGCGCAGATGCTTGGGCGGCTTGGGCGGCGTCTGCTGGGAAGTCGAATTGCGCCTTTGCGTGGTGTGTTGTGAGGCTCCTCCAGATGATTTCCGAGAATGGGTCGGCATAGCTGCAGGCCTGCGCTGGCACACCAGACAGGGATGACGGACAACGTTTCAGAATACTCAGCCCGTCATGGCTGCTTTTGTGACCCACAGTCCGCGCGCAAGCCGTCGTATATTGCGCATGCTCTCTTCAAAGTTCAGAGGATTGATGCTGCGACGCTGGGGATCCCTAGCATCTTGACCATGGCCCATTCGTTGCTAGGGTGCCGGGCCACTCTGCACGAGATGTCACAGTCCTTTCTGGAACGAATGACGAGCTTCCGAACCGTCTCTTAGCAACGGTATGATGTGCAGCTAACTAGAAATATAGCCTAGCACCTATATCTGCCATCACATGCTCTGCCCTATCTCTGCCATGGACCATTATTGCCAAAGAGTGCTCTGCACAAACACACGAGACGTGGCACCCTGCTCTGATTAGAATTCCTGGTAAGCAAGGCCCTACGTCCACCTGCGCGATTATTATCTTCCCATTGTGGGCATTTATCCTAAAAAGCATGCTGTGTGGACATCTCGTCCGGTGAACGCACACCGCTGCTTGGACCTTAGCAGGACCCCATCTCCAACTTTCCACACTTTTCCCGCAAAAGATAAAGACTGCAGAAATACTGTGCTCAGAGCGACTGTTCCTGCATTCGCCATCCTGGTCAATGGCGCTATAAGCGAGTTGGGACGGGTACTTTGATCCATGTCAGTCACAAGTAAGAATCGCCGTAGCTTGAGTCGTGAAAATGAAAGCGGCATCAGCGGGAGAACCTTCCCAGGACACTGCAATTTCGCGACCCAAGACAGAGTTTAGCTCGCTTATCGTGTACACAAAATCGATAAACGGTAGGTTCAACGTATTTGCGCACATGCTAGTGCCAGTTGCGCCTCATTCACTGGTTGTGACGTTGTGGCGTCTCTTCACGTGATCTCGGCGGTGGCTGAATCAGAACGCCGAAAGTCTGATGAAATAATCTTGTCCATCGACCACCACCACAACCAAACACGGATCACGATATCCAACATTCATCGCCTCGCAGACCGTTCTAGCGAGTACATCGACCATGTCTGTCGCAGCACTATCCAAGTCGCTGCCGAAGCCGCAGTACTCTGGCGAAGAGGAGGAGCTCACCAACAGCACGCGCGTATTGACCGCAGAGCAATACGAAGCGCAAGTCGTAGCGAAGAAGGGTCCGCCGCCCTACGGCCAGAGGCAGCACTGGAGACCCCGCGCGCCTGAAGGTAAGGCTTGGACAGATGAGATGCACGCGAAACATGCACTGACTCTATATCTAGACTTTGGCGATGGAGGCGCGTTCCCCGAAGTACTAGTCGCGCAATACCCACTGGACATGGGAAAGAAGGGCACACCATCCACATCGAATGCCCTTGTAAGAAGGGTCGACGGCGAGGGCAAGACCAAATACGATGAGATTGCGCGACGCGGACACGGCGATTCAAGGATTGTACAAGCAAGCTTCAAGGACCTTATCCCCTTGCGCCAACAGGCAGACGCCGGCGAGCTGGACTTGTCGCGTCCCTCCGCCGACGTTGTCCAAGCGACCAAGGAGAAGACTGAGCAGGCATTGATGGCACTAGTTCAAGGGCAGACAGCCGCACAAAAGCCAAAGAACGTACAAGGACGAAAGAATGACGAGCCCACGTTCGTTCGTTATACGCCCACTGCGCAGCACGGCCAGGCGCAAGGCCAAACGCGCATTATCAAGATCCAGCAAAGACAAATCGACCCCATGGAACCACCCAAATTCAAGCACAAGCGAATCCCCCGCGGACCGCCATCGCCTCCTCCACCCGTCCTCCACTCGCCGCCTCGAAAGCTGACTGCCGAAGACCAAGAGCTATGGAAGATTCCACCCCCGATCAGTAACTGGAAGAACCCCAAGGGTTATACTGTACCACTAGACAAACGTCTGGCAGCCGATGGTCGGGGTCTCCAAGATATCACGATCAACGACAAGTTCGCTCAATTTGGCGAAGCGTTGCAGGCTGCAGACAGGCATGCACGAGAGGAGGTCAAACAGCGTGCTATTATGCAGCAAAAACTAGCAGAGAAGGCGAAACTAAAGGAGGAAGAGCGCCTACGGGACCTTGCGAAACAGGCACGAGCAGAGCGTGCCAACGCCTCCCGACGACGATCACAAAGCGATTCGGACACAGATTCAGAGGAGGAGGCAGTGCGCAAGCGAATGAATGATCGTAAAGAGCGGCGCGAGGACTTCCAGCGCGAACTTCGTCAGTCAAAGATGGGTACTGAGCGCAAGATCCAGATGCTCGCCCGGGAGCAGAATCGTGACATCTCTGAGAAGGTTGCACTTGGTCTGGCAAAACCGACGCAGAGCGGAGAGTCGATGTACGACTCGCGACTGTTCAACCAATCCAGCGGATTCAACGCTGGTTTCAACGAAGACAACCATTACGACAAGCCTCTCTTTGCGGCTCAGGATGCCATTAGCAGCATCTACCGCCCTAGTGTACAACAGGATGACGGGGAGGATGAAGGACAGACATACGATAGGATCACAAAGACAAACAAGTTCGAAGTCCTCGGAAAGGCCAAGGAGGGTTTCAAGGGTGCCGATCTGCAAGAAGCCCGGGACGGACCTGTGGAATTTGAGAAGGATACTGATGACCCATTCAACATCAGTCAGATGATTGATGAGGTTCGTGGAGAAAAAGGTGAAAAGGGTGAAAAAGGTGAGAAGACAGGCGAGAAACGGTACGGCATCCAAGAGCCTGAGGGCAGGTCAGCCAAGCGTGCCAGGGTCGACGATGACAGCGACTGAGCGTCTTGTTTTGTTGTCGGAACCTGAAAATTGGCGTTGGATTTCTTCTGCATATTTTAACTTGCCCTTGCGATATTGTAGCATTTACAGCGATCAAGGTCACGAATCGACCAATTCAATTCCTTCACCAGAAAACTATGATATGCACGAGCATTCTTTTGTGCCCATTGCCCTGATAGACATGCGGCGTAGCCAGCACATCCGCCAACAACTGTTGATTGCTTCGTACATGCTCATCACCGATCTTACGTAGCATCTTTCCCTATTGGTCGGCTCAGGGATCCCAGTATCGGATGGCGCACCCTTCGTCGGGTTGCTTCCACCGACATCAGCTTCCGTTCGTGCCATTTACACCCTTCGCTCCACAGCCCCGCCATCTCACGTCGCGAAAGCGTAAGCCAGCAATAGACCCTGAAGTTATGCGCACCTGGCTTGTACTGGTGTGTTCAAATTCGCCGATATGCTGCCGGATGCCGGGTTTTGATTGTATTGCTAACGTCCTTTCGTGATTGCTGGAATACGGACTATTCTCATTGTAAAGTGTATATAAGATCCAGTCGCAATCGTGTTGCGTAGAAGGAGGGAAATCCTTGTTGCTTCAAAGACAGAACCGCAACGTTCACAACCTATACCACGGAGATACGTCATGTCTACAGGAACACCAGCCTCTCAAGCTCAACACACGTCTGCAGTATCGGATAGCAAGGAACACAAGTTCAATCCGAACTTCACACAAGCGGTCATCAATGCGACGGGACCAAAGGCTACACCAAGAGTCAGGCAACTTACAGCAGGATTGATACGGCATCTTCATGATTTTGCGAGGGAGAATGAGCTCACCGTCGATGAGTGGATGACAGGAGTCGAGCTGGTACGTTGGAAAGCCTTCTGTGCTTAAGGCTCTGAGAAATAGGATGCTTGGCATGCTAAACAATGTTCAGATGAATGCAGCAGGTCGCATGTCAGACTCCAAACGCAAGGAAGGCCAATTGCTGTGCGATATTCTCGGCCTCGAGTCTCTCGTCGACGAAATTACCTATAAGCTTGCTCCCACCGCCGCTGACGAACCCACATCAACCGCTATCCTAGGCCCCTTCTATCGGCAGAACGCTCCGAAGCTGCCGATGGGCTCCTGTATCGTGTCCAAGGAGATAAATGAGCAAGGTGACCGGACATTTATGCATGGCACCGTCACAGACTTCAAGACAGGTCAGCCTATCGAGGGCGCGGTGGTGGACGTATGGCATACGGCACCGAACGGACTGTACGAACAACAGGATCCAGACCAGCCAGAGATGAATCTCAGAGGCAGACTCACAACAGGCAAGGATGGGAAGTATAGCTTCTATTGTTTGAGGCCGGTGCCCTATCCCATACCTTTTGATGGCCCTGCAGGCGAGGTCTTGAAGGCGTTGGATAGACATCCATTCAGACCGGCTCATATACACTTTCTGGTATGTCAACTTCCATAGTAGCAGCCTGCGACCTGTTATTCTAACGTATCTTAGCTTACTGCACCCGGTTACAAACCTATTGTTACCCAAATCTTCGACCGAACGAGCAAGTACATCGACGACGACGCTGTCTTTGCAGTCAAAGACTCTCTTCTTGTAGATTTCAAACCTTTCGAGGGAGATCCGCAAGCGGACTTTGAGCTGCCATATGATTTCAAGATGGCAAGCTTCGAGGATGCTAAGAAGCACTCGGTTGCAGGAACGACAGAAGAAAGCGCGTAATTGTCAAAGACCTAAACCCAAATCTAGAAACTCTTCAACTACTCCTAAGATTTTGTTCCCAAAGCTCTGATTATTTTGCTCTCCAATACCGCAGCCACCTGTTTCCGCTATCATTCCGATGTTAGGCCGATCCCCCGCATTGTAGCTAACCGTCTCCAACCGAACCGCGGTTGTCATACAACGCCTTACACGCGTCGCACGCCCTAGACAGAGGCTAACATCATGTGAATCTTATGATGTTTAGCGTCCATCTTCTGCATTATCCTTGAACTTTCTCTAAACCTTGCTTACTTTACAGGTTGATATCATTCAGAATCCTGGCAGAAGCACACAGTAAGCTTATCGCTACTACGCCTTGCAGGGATCACGGCATATTAGAACAACACAACTAACAGATCCAGATAGTAACGACCAATACCACTTCTAAATACTCCCGAAAAACCTGCAACAGTTACAAGGAGAAAGAGTTAGGAGATAGCTCATCATGGCAGGCCATGGCAAGATCACCCTCGGACGCTACATGTGGGAACGCATCCACCAAGTTGGCGTCGACACAATATTCGGAGTACCCGGCGATTTCAATCTCCAATTCCTCGATTCCATCTACCTCACCCCAGGCCTATCTTTCGTTACTAATCAAAACGAGCTGAATGCAGCTTACGCCGCCGATGGATACGCCCGTATCAAGAACACGCCCGGATGTCTCGTGACCACACACGGTGTCGGTGAACTATCGGCTCTGAACGGCATCGCAGGTAGCATGAGTGAGCATGTCAAAGTCATCCATGTCGTTGGTCAGACTACACGGGCGATGCAGAAAGGCAATATGATGATCCATCACAGCATCGGCAATAAGCCAAATCATCAAATGTACAACAAGGCTAGCGAGGGGCTGAGATTTGCTGCTGCAGAACCCTGGGATGTCGCAGATGCTCCGAAAGAGATTGACAGGGTGCTGAGGGAGTGTGTTATCAAGAGTGGGCCGGTGTATATTTTCATGCCACTAGATTTGAGTGCTGAGATGGTGGATGCTGCGCTGTTGGAAACACCGATCAATCTTGAGCCGCACGTTGACGAGAAGACACAGGACGAAGCGGTTAAGGCTATCACGGATGCAGTTACGCAAGCCAAATATCCGACAATACTAGTAGATGCTCTCGTCCAACGCTTCAATGCTGCCCAGGAGGCTGCGCAGCTAGTCCGCAAACTCAATGTTCCTTTTTTCTCAGCGACCATGGGTAAAGGCGTTGTCGATGAGACAGAAGAGAACTTTGTGGGGGTCTGGAATGGCGAAGTCAGTTCTCCGGGCGTCAAAGAAGCAGCGAAACAAGCAGACTTGGTGGTTACCCTAGGGTACATACCTGCTGATACGAACTCGGCTGGATTCTCAAGACAGTTGGATGAGAGTAGTACGATTCACATCAATCCGCACGACGTTATCGTAAGTATCCAGCACAACACGTCTGACGCTAGTTACTGACAGACACCCAGGTCAAGGGCAAGTCCTACCCTAACACAGCCATAAAGTCCCTTCTTGCAGCTCTTACTGCCGCCCTACCATCAACACCGCAGCATAAAATTCCAAACCCACAGCTTCCACCACCCCGCACACCACTCGACGCAAAGTCAGCCCATTTAACCCAATCCCAACTCTGGCCCGCCATCCAATCCTTCATCCGTCCCGGCGACGCTATAGTCAGCGAAACTGGAACTTCCAACTTCGGCATCTGCGACATTACGTTCCCCGCAGATATCAGACTAGTCACACAGATCTACTACGGTAGTATCGGCTTCGCTACTGCAGCTACGCTGGGCGTAGGAATTGCGCGAAGAGAGGTAGAAAGCAAAGCTAAGAGTCAACCGGCCGGAAGGGAAGGAGAAGGACGGACGATCTTGATAACAGGAGATGGTAGTATGGCTCTGACGATCCAGGAAATTGGTACTATGATTAAGGCGAAGTGTAAAACTATCGTATTTGTCATTAATAATGATGGATATACAGTTGAGAGGTTGATTTGGGGCGCTCAACAAGGTCAGACTTTTCTTTCCTCTCCCCTATCTACCATTCGTTTTTCGGCTCTACCCAGAGAATAGTAGATCCAACATCAACTGACATCCTTGACAGCATACAACGACATTGTTCCCCACAACTACTCTCACCTCCTCCCTCTGTACCGCCATCCGGACCCGCAATCCTCTTACCATCGCGCAACTACTCAGTCAGAGTTAGCAGTCATCTTAGAGAAACCACAACTCAAGCAACCGCAGAACCTGCAACTCGTGGAACTGGTAGTCGATAAGATGGATACGAGTTGGAAGTTGGGTACAGCGCTGGCGTGGAGAAGCGAGGAACACAAGGAGTATCTTACTAGAGAGGGCTTTGTAGATACGTATGGCGGATGGGGGCTGGATGGCAAAGCTGGAGGGAGTGTGAAATGGAGTTGAGAAGGGACAAGGGGTTACGTAGCATTCTTATTCAAGAATTGTCTTCATCTCTAGCTTGAGGTTGTTCGCGAATAGATAGCATAGATCGACAATGAAGTAGCTCTTACCTCCCATTCGAACTTCACAGATCCTGATTACCATCTCGTTCACCTCTTTCCATTCTCTGTCGATCTTCCTCTGTTGTTTCCTTGTTCTAAGCAAACACCCCGAGTAAACAGAACCACACAACAATAAGTTCGTAAATCATCACAGGCTGCTTCTCCCAATTATACATGACTGCGGCAAAGCCCAATCTCATTGGGATCGTAGAAGCCATCATGCGACGGTTGCCTTGGAGGGTGAAGATGAGTTGGTACCAGCCGACTGCTATTCCACCCAGACCTTTGTCACAATGTTAGCCTGAGCTTGAAGTATGATGGATGTGTATCTGCGAATTTATGCGGGTGTTCGAGGCGGGAAACGAATATTGGAAATCCTGACTTACCAATCGATTGCAAGGTCTTGTCTGGACCTTCTACACCAGTTATGGCAGCGTATTCCCCGGGGTTGACGAAGGGGTAGATGCCGAAAACTATGTTGACGAACGCATGTAAGATGAGAAGGAGACGAGCCATGCGCGAGATGGGTGACATTCTGATGGATGGAAGCACGGTGAGACCTGCTGTGATGTACAAGGAGATATCGCTATGTTGTTCGTTAGTTCATTCGAGTTGCAGGAAGACATTGATGGAGCTTCCAAGACTAAGCCAACCCCGCTATGGTAAGGCGTGCCATGTTTAGCGCCCACGTGGGCGCGTGTCTCTTCCGGCTTACGAAGTTGGAAGTTTGTCTTTCGATTGATCTCGACAGTCGCTTGTAACTCAATATCGAGCCATAAGTGTGATACTGTATAGTCCCCGGCACGACGTATCCTTTGCGCATATTCGAACGAAATCCACTTCCAAGGAGGATTATACAAAACGATATCTGCATTCTGACAACTTCTGCTACATATACTCCACATCTTCCTCATCTCGTCTTCTTTTCCTTGGTGTCTTTCTCGTTTTTGAGTATGAATCTGTGTCATTGCTTACCCTCTGCGAACTCCACAATGGCGCGGCTTGCCTTTTTCATCGTGATGAGCTTCAATCGGGGCTTAACACCAATCCAGAACAAACTGTAGCGTTTCCTCGATCTCCTCAGGAGAGCCTAAGCAAGAGCCTGTGATATGTACCATTTTCACGATGATAGAAAAAGCTGGGAAGCCGGGCAGCGGATCCTCAGGATTGCAATTATAGAAAGAGGTATTGGCTGCAATTAACCATCCTGTTTCTGGAAATTTGGGCCGTTTTTTTTAGAGTAACCCGAGTGGTGTCGGACATGATCATTATCGGGTGCGGTTGGACATCGGATGAGTATCGGAATTAAGGTCTGCAGCCTTAGATAGGTTTTGATCGTATGGTACGGGCGTCAAACACCGTACCCAAGGTTCCCGGGATTGCCCGTCCCAGCCCACCCATTAAGATCATAAAACCACTCGGGGCTCCTTCCGAAATGGAAGCCACTCCCTATGTCCATAGGCTGTCCTTGCATGTAGGCATTAATGTCAACATCCACACCCATGTTCATATCTCCTAGATCGGCGTCCAGCATATTCATTCCCTCCATCGTGCCGTCGAAAGAGGGGAAGTCTGCAACATTGCTGAAGCCTCTCTGGACGTCAGTACCAGTAGGAAGATGCTTCCCAGTGATGTCATCAGCGCCTTCGCCACGGCCGTGTTCTCTTCCATTGAAACATCCGCTCGAAAGACCTAGATCAATTTCTTCGCCGTGCTCTTCTCGATATACTTCAGCCAGTATCCGACTCGTTTCGCTGGTAGAAGATTTTGCTGCTTCAAGGACAGCTGCGTCGGGGTCGTTGCCAGATATTAAAGCGTCGATGCGTGCTAGGGCACAATTTATGAAAACGACACCCTTTGCGTTCGTTTCGCCATTATGAATCCGGGCTATCGCTAAGCAGCGTGATGATTCCAGGACTTCACGTAGAGGCTGATACTGTGCCGGTAATGATGACAACCCTGTGGTGGAAGATGTTGGTGTACGTGCGGAAACCATGGGAGCAAAGAGCGCTGCATCTTCGAGTCTCTCATTGATTTGCGAAGTAAGCTCGTAATATACGGTTGACATGCCGTAGAGGAAAAATGACTTAAAGAAGCCGACACATCGTTGTGTCATACGTGTCCAATCGTCTTCTTCATCAGGCGCGTTGTCCGTCGCCGGCGCGTAGATTGCTAACGAGGTGTCCAAACATATCTTTCTTGAGTAATGATAGCGTGGGTTTCTGAATGCTTTTGAGAAGTATGGGCGGTGAAGACAGAGGACGAAGCGTCGGACTAGGGTGTCGCACATTTTTATCTGGAAAGGCGTGATGTTGTGTCCCGCAGCTAATGCGGCTTTGAAGAATATCATCCCCTTGCGACAGGCGCTGATTAGCTCGCTGCCGACGCGCAGTACGTCATCGTACGGTAGATCAAAGCGTAGATTGTTGATCAGCTTGATGATCTCTAACCTTACAGGAAGAGTCCGTGTAAAACCAATTTGGATGCTACTGTCGGTGAAAACAGTTTCTGATTTCGCATCCAAAGACGCCTCAATGCCTTCACCCATGTCTTCATCGTTGATATTAGACGGCGGCTTAGTATCGTAGTCGTTGAGAGAAACCATGGGTGGCATGCCCATATCCAGGCTACTTTGCGCAGTAATCTCCAAGACGGTTGCCCAAAGCCTGCGTCGCATCTCACCATGATAGACGCTGATTTTGGGGAAATGAGATGGATCGCGATGCAAACCAAGATGCATAGCCGTTCGTAACAGTGTGCCTGCAGGTATCCAAATATGGTCGCCATCGACATTACAAACTTGGCGTGCGATTAGAATAAGAATCTGTATTTGCAATCCTATCATGTTGAGACGCGACTTCGCATGAGGAGCACTTTGCCACTCTGCTGCAGCCTGGATCCATTTCACGGCCGAGACGCGGAGCTTGGCTTGCTCTGGTCCAGTGTAGAATGGTACGCCAATTGCACATACCAGTAGAAACTTATGAACGATGGAGGGCTTTGCAGGCATAGTGCCTAACCAATAGGCGTCGTATATCTTCTTGAAAGAAGGAACGTGCAAGACACGAAAGACGCCCTCGAATGTGCGCAGGTAACAGTCAACAAGCGCATCGCTGATCTCCCTGGGTGGAATGCATGCTTGCAATTCTGGTGATATTGAAGGCTGTGACATGCGCGAGGCCTTGATGATGCGAGCCATTCGTTTCACTTCTGAGACGGTAGCATACAGTTCGGTCGACTTGTTCCTAGGCGTCAAAATTAGATGACTTCTCTTTTAAGTAAAGCTTACGCACAATACATACACCTCTTTCCTGTTTGTGTTTTCGTTGATCGTAGTATTCGCAGCACCAAGAGCATCGTACTGGTCGGCGTACGTTAGTGAAGTCCGGCACAAGTACAAACGTATAAAGATCTCAGGCAAGGCTCACTTACAGGGTCTATAGCGTTGATCCAATGACTCTGGCCGTAAAACTTCGACTTTACAAACTGACCGCTTGTGGCATCTGAGCTTTCCTGTCTCGGCAATGTACCACTTCTCGCTTGCTCATTCAAAGTGGCACTCGCCAGCTGCTCTTCTAAGCCGTGGATCCGATCCAACAAGCTACTGATGACGGAGGCTTGTGTAGTATCTGGGTGTGAGTTCAAGTTGAAAGACGGTCTATCGGCAGGCAAAGGCTTCAGCTTGCCACCACGTTCTCCGAGAAGCCCAGGTGCCACGTAGCGATTGATCATCGCGTCAAAGTTATTGGACAGTGTGGGCGGCTGAGGAGAAGACCGAGCCGGATGTCCTTGGTCCTGGTCGTTGCTGTGGCCTGTCGAGGTATCATCTTCGTGTGACCTTTCGCTCCTTTCTGACCGAATTCCCGGGCGCGTAGGTCTAAAAGTGCAGGTTGCCGATTTGATTCTGGTGCATGCCCCACAAGGCTTCTCTCGATCGCATTTTACCTTGCGCATACGACACTCGACGCAAGATAGTGCGGGCCTCCGACGACGTTTTGCTGGTCCGTTGCCATCTGTGTCTGCACATTGAATACTTGGTTGCTCAACCATCTTGAACGGAAGATGCAAGCAATGTAATCGTCACTGATTCCGCTGCGTAGTGTCAGTAGTATACGATGTTTCCAGATTCTGGAACTGTTGTAGGTAGCTGAATGAGTGGTGGCCGGTCTTTTGTCAAGCGCGGGTCGGTGATTTCGGTGATCTCGCCACGAGGCTTCCGCGGCATATTCGCCAGCCTTTCTACATCTCACTATGACAGCATAGCCACACTGCGAGGCATCGCACATTGCACCCCACATAAGCTCGAATCATCAGACTTGCGCGTGTCGTCTGTCAGGTAGAACGATGGTGTATTGATGGAGGCCTCGCAACATGAAACGGTTTTGGGCGGGTGTCGGCCTCGGGCTGGAGCCAGTCACACGAAGGTCGACGGCACCTGTGCGCACATCCACTCACATCCAGCCTCTCTACCCTCGACATACAACTCCGGAATGAATCTACTTTTGGGTGTACATTAGGTGCGGATGTCGAGTTTGCTGCGCGCGTCCACCTTAAATATCCTCATCGAGCCAGTACCAGCGGACGCTTGCTAAGAGAGCGCAACATCCACGGTGTACATTCTTTCAAACGCAGGTACTTTGTGAACTTTACCAAAATTGCGATTTGAAGAGCCTGCATTGAGGTACAACCATTGAAATTCTGTAGCAACTATTTGACAGTATATACGACAATGGGAAGCGCCGTGGTACACAGAAAAACGTGTGTTTGGCTTTCTTACATGAGGCTTCCAGCTTGCCCACCTCTACACGACCCTGTAACATGCGGAAATTTGTACAACCTCTACGCATTGTTCACATCGACACAGCGATAAGAGGAGGCATCAGATACAGCACCGCCCTGATAAACGGACACTAGCGGGTAAGGGCAGAGATCCCTTGACAGCACTGTTCCATTGACCGGGTGTTTTCCAATTGCTGGTATGGTGTCCGGGGAGGTACCATTCTCCACCCATGAGACAAGTTGTTGTAATCCGAACTGTATGGGTTGCGCCCCGGGACCACCCCCGCAATGATAGACACCTGGTGCAACGAAGAGCTTGTAGTAATGGTCCACGTCGTCATCTAACGCGGCTACACGGTTATAGTATTGCGTTGAGCCACCAAAAGGAATCAGGTCGTCTGCGATACCGTGCCAGCTGAGCAACTTCCCGCCTGCTTCCTTGAAAGCTGTAAGGTCTGCATCGTTGGTGCCTATGAAAGATTCCCATTGCTGATAGCCGGCATGCATGTAGTCAGGTAGTATTTCTGCAGTGATCGTGGAAACGTCGAAAGTTGTGTTCTTCTCAACGAAAAGTTGATAGAACTGTGCGCCAAGTGCCCAGGGAGAGATTGAGCAGTTACCCGAACTGCGGCAGGCCGTGTCCACCGTTGCCTTCAAAGGTGCATCTAGAGAGTATCCTGGGTAGATCCTCTGTCCCTGCTTGTTGGAGACACCGTACCAGGCAGCGTTTGCAACGGTTGCTGCTGCTTCAGAGATCATGTCGGAGCTATTGTTACTGCAGTTGACGGGCTGACCGACGACGGTGAACGGGTCAAAAGAACACAACTCTGGAATGGATATGATGGAATCTTCGAAGCCGTCCAAGGCATCGCAAGCGGCAATTGCTGCGGCCGTAATTGCTTCGAATTCGCAATTAGGGGGGTATTCTTCCAGAGTATTCATGACGGCTTGAGCATGAAACAAGCTTGCGAAAAGGGGGTTGATGTTCAACGCAGGAGCTGCAGCTAGGATACCATCGAATGCTTCTGGATAGCGTTGGGCCAACATCATGCCCTGTCTACCGCCTTGAGAACATCCTAACCAACTATGTCGAAAGTCAACCACTGCTCGCTTTCAAAATGGAATGAACTACCGGCAGCTTCTTCAATTGAAATGGTAGGGTCATACATACTAGGAGTAAGTGGGAGCCTTCTCATAGAAGCTCTCTGTAATCATCTTTCCAAATATAGAAAGCTCATTCAAGGTGACAGAGCCGAAATTCTGCAGAGCAGCCAGATCAACATTGCCCGGAGATCGGAGCGCCCAGGGAGTAGCGGTGATTTCAGTCGCATTGTGGCCACCATCAGTGGAAGCTGCTGCATAGCCATCAATGATGGCTGGAAGCAAGAGCTGGTCAAAAACACCAGCGCGCCAGCCACCGCCTCCCACACCCTGGAAGCGTCCGTTCCATTCTTCCGGCAGCCATACTTGAAGGTTGATCGTATCGTTCTGACCCGGGTGGTTATAGGTCATCTCCACACGACAGTAGGAGATGTTATAAGATGAGAAACCAAGAAGCGGCACAAGCTGTTCGGATGGGATTGGCGAGCCTGCCGGCGTCCATTGCGTCTTGAGCTCGGCTGTGAAGTTTGTAACTGCAGTGCCAGGGAGATAGGGCTGTTGGAGGCTTGAACAAGCCAATACGCGCGTTGCTGATGCTGTCAGAAGCTGAGATAAATTCCGATAGGTTACGGCCAGGCAATTGGATTTGACATACCTAAAGCTGAATACATTGTGTACGAGAGGAGACCGACTCGGTGCTAAAGACGCTCGATACAAGGGATAACTCGCTCTGATATGCACACAGCTGTAGGTGATGGCTGCGACAGCATCTTTTATATGACAATATGTTCCGGTGATTTGCAAAATGTCTCGGTCCTCCGACGTCATATCTTTCTCTCTTAGGTTGTATTGTCGGCGTAGCAGGTACCATGATACATCAAGGTAAACGAGCAAACGAATGAACGAGGGAACAAGTCAACAGATAACCAGCGAGTGGCAATACAGAGAGCTATTTGCTTCTTCTGTCGAGTTCAGTTACGCGGCATATTGGCTAGTACCCTTGCATCTGGATTGAGTACGTCTACCTCGCTAGTGTCGGCACGGAACATGGAGTTCTTCGGTTCCGCTGAACGAGTAAACGAGTACCCTCAGCCACTTGATCGGCAAACTTAGCGTCACTCTACCAAATTAAGCTTCTGGCGCAATCAACTCAGCCCCCGTCGTACATCTCAAGGTCTAAATCATGCTGGTGCACTCACAAACGACCTCAAGCCCTGCATGTCTACAAACGCAACTTCATCCATTGGTAGAGGTGCATCATGCGCGAACCTCGAGAGCCTGCCCGAAAGCCAATAAAGCGATACCATAGGAAGTCCAGGGCTGGATGCGACACGTGCAAGCGACGGCGTGTCAAATGTGACGAAGCTACACCAACATGTGGAGCGTGTGCTCAACGACAAGATCGATGCATCTACCAAAACCCAACTGTTGCGACTGCTGGATCTAGGAATTTGGCCAAGACGTCCTCAACCACAGCAAGGTCATCATCAGCATCATCCACATCCTCCTCCTCCTCCTCCTCCTCCTCATCATCATCATCGCCTCCGTCGATCACATCCCCATTGTGTCCACTGCACAATACATACCGCGGCTCTTCCTTACGACTGGTCACTTACAATGCCACCCGGATGAGAGAAATGCAACTCATGCACCAATGGTCCACAGTCACATATCGTACTTCTGGTCCTCGCAATATGGAGCTCTTTCGCGACTACACAGTTGAGCAAGCTCTGCAACACACTTATCTAATGGATATCGTTCTCGCATTTACGTCCCTGCACAGCGCGAGCAAAGCATCAGAGGCCAGCACTGTACACGAGCATGTCGCCGCCGCCCTCCACTACCAAAATCGAAGTATAACCGAGTTCAACGAAACACAGTCGCTCGTCAAGATATCGGAAGAGAGCTTCGATCCTGTTTGCCTCATGACTTCTCTCCACACAGTGACCACACTGGTTGCAGCTCTGACACCTGCAACTCCGGGCGAGCAGTTGGAACCAATAGTCGAAATAGTAAAGCGTGTCAGGACGTACGCGCTATGCTTGATGGACATGGTTAAAGGGCATCGCGTCTGGGCTGAAAAAAGTGAGCTTAAACGAATTACCGACAGCCCTACTGTACTACGAATCGAGGAAGGCCATTCGTTCTCGGCGGACCAGATGCGGGAGTTGACTGATGCTATACTGGCGAATATCGATCTTGACGATAGTGAGACCCCATTCTTCCGTACTACACTAGAGCAACTGGAGAAGTCATACGCTAACAACAATGGGCGTTCGGTCATCTCTTGGCTGGTGTTGGTGGAGCCTATTTTCTTTCAGAAAGCTGAATTGGGAGAAACTGCAGCTTTGGTAATATTGGCATGCTGGGGTACACTCAGTGTTATTCTGGAGGATATATGGTGGTCAAAGTATGCTGGCAGGAGAATTGTGGAGGAACTTTCTTCCCAGTTCAATGGCTGTGATAGCCGCTGGAATGGAATCATGCAATGGTGTTACAAGCAAGCAAGAATACATGGGTTGTAGATACGATGACATAGAATATCATAGGCTAGAAGGCGTTTAATGGATAAATAATCGCGGCTTCTTCTCACTTGGTATCTCATGAAGCACACATACATGAAAACGAGAATGAGATAGTCTGATACATTCTCGTTTATTCGTTCCTGTTGACCTATTATCTCCTAGTTCAGCCTCAGGGGCATACAGCCTTGGCATTCCCTACCACTATTACAATTTTGTTTCACGCGCTAATCTACTCAGCCACCCATGGCTTGAATACACTCATACTCTGGTCCTGTCTAAGCCTCAAAATCTGCGCATAACTCTCGTTCTTTCGTATAGTCCTTGGCTCGAAATGTATATATACCAATCTGCTCCTTACAGATAATATAGCAGACACTATATGCATCAGTTCCACGCTCCCCACCCGCAACCCTAGATCCTCCACGAGCAACTTCTATTCCTCATCGAACAACTTACCAGCTTTCCTTCACAGTATTTCTTACATACTCCCCTGGACCTCAAGCATTATCTACGACTACAATGGTAGACCACGAATCATCTCTCTATCCATACTCCCCTTCAAAGCCCGCGGCCATTTTCAGCATGGTGATTTTTTTAATCCTACTTCTGATACATTTTGTAAAATTGTCCAAGACCAAGACATGGTTCGCTGTGCCCCTCGTCATTGGCGCCATCTGTAAGTTGCTCCTCCTTTTCCAATAGCCCAGAGGAGAATGCGCAGTCTATTGTCAGCAATTACAAGAACCTGACTGACACCTCCCAAGTTGAGTCTTTAGGCTACGCAGCCCGTGCATACGGCCACTCGCATCCCTCCTCAAAGAACGCGTACATCGTCCAAACCATGCTCATCCTACTCGCACCCATACTCTTTGCAGCAACAATCTATATGTTCATGGGCCGCCTCGTCCTCGCGTCTGGACACACCAAAGCCTCCATCATCCGGCCGACGTGGCTGACAAAAATCTTTCTCGGTGGCGATATATTGTGTTTCTTGGTGCAAGCAGCAGGCGCTAGTTTTCTGGTGAAGGCTGATGCTTCGCGGTCGACAAAGAATCTGGGCAAGTACATCATACTTGCTGGTTTGGTCATACAACTCATCGTGTTTGGGTTCTTCTTGGTTGTTGCCGCTATTTTCCACCTGAGAGCCGGGAAGGCTGAGAGGTTGGAAATTGGAACAGTTAAGATGCTCAAGTGGCAGAAGTACATGGTCACGCTGTACATTGTTAGTGGTTTGGTAACAGTACGAAACATATTCCGCGTTGCTGAGTACGTCACGGGTGGTGAGTGTATTCCTTGCCTATCTGTTAATCTCAACTGACCGAAAGCAGACCAGGGATATCTCTTGACACACGAATGGCCGATATACATCTTCGATGCACTGCTCATGGCTGCTGCACTCGCGAGTTGCACGTCCTGGTACGTTGGTGACATCGTACAGAAAGCCTCCAATGGCGATGAAGAAGATAGCGGTGTGACAGCGATTGCCATGTTTGCTCTCAACATAGCAACCGCGATGGGTAGAAACACCCCTCTGATTCAAAAAACTACCTCCCGAAAACCCGAGTAGATATGTCTCAATAATCTACACTTAGTCACTACGAAAATGCTAGGACGTGTAGCTTAATGGTAAGGCACTCGCACCCAATGGCCACTAATCGGGGATGCTGCGTGAACTTACCACCAGCACCGGTTCTGCGATCTACCGAGGTCGATGTGTGAGCACAGGAGTAACAGGCTGCGGGCACCTGTGTGGGTTATGTGAGGGATCCATGTTCAAATCATGGCATGTTCAATCTCTTTTCTCTTTTTTCTCTCCCTTTTCCTTTTTGGTTGATCGAAATGAACGTGCATGCGTTGTTTACGGGAATGTGCATGCTATGTACTATAGACTAGGGGTTATATAAAATGTCACTGGTGTTTGTAAGTTCATGATCGTGGTATTGAGGTACACACTTCATTGGATATGATGCTATCGTCAACTCCATCTAGCATATCCGGAGACGTCAAGTCTACCAACCTAAATCATACATCCTCATCTACATCCATCTCAACACCATCAACACCTTGCTAAATGCCACGACCGCTACTCATACACCCTATCTATCACTATCTACATATCCTTTGTCAAATCGTAAATCTTCTGAATCTCCTTAAGCTGCCCCTCATGGTCAAACTTGAGATCCTTCAGCAGTCCATCCTCGAATCCAAATACCCAGCCATGCACAACTGGGAACTCATTCTCCGCCCAACACTGCTGCACAGCCGCCGTCTTGATAACATTTCGGCACTGCTCATACACATTGAGCTCAACAAGCTTGTTGTACTTGTCGTCCTCGGAGCCACCATTGGCGACGACGTCGTCGAGCTCCTTTTGGTGCAACCGGTAGACATCACGGATGTTTCGCAGCCATGGGTTCAGCAGACCCATGTCCTTTGGTGTCATGGCAGCCTTGACACCGCCGCAGCCGTAGTGACCGCAGACGACAATGTGCTTGACCTTGAGGTGGCGCACGGCGTAGTTTACGACGGACATGACGTTTAGGTCGATGTTGTTGACGAGGTTGGCGATATTACGGTGGATGAACATCTCGCCTGGCTCAAGACCGGTGATGGCTTCGGCGGGGATGCGGGAGTCAGAGCAGCCTGTAGGTGATGGATTAGCAACTACGTCTATGATGGATTGAGTCATTCCAGTATAGCCGTGTAGAACTCACCAATCCACAGATACTCGGGGGCCTGTCCGGCAGTCAGGTTGCTGAAGAAGGAGGGGTTCCTCTTCCTCATCTCATCGGCCCATTTCTTGTTGTTCTCAAAGATACGGTCATGACTCTGCTGGAGGTACTTGCGCACTTCCTTGGGCTCTTCTTTTCCAGTCATTCTGGGCCACGAAAAGTGTCTTTTGGCGCTAATTGGTTGTTGTGCTGTGGCTGTTTGCAAAAGCGGTGATGCTGCTGGTCCAGTAGAGCAGAATCGCAACGAAGTCCGGTTAAGTGAAAGAGAAGTACGCTGCAGCGGCGTTGAGCTTGATAAGAGTCGAGCTGCGGGAGCGAAGGAGAGCTGCCCCGCTGCGACTAGCTCTCGGAGAGCGTGGGGTAACCGGTGCGGCATGACAGGACAACAAGAAAAAAAAGATGGTGCAAAAGAGGTAAAACGCCAATGACAATGCTGCGGGCAGTTTCGGTTCTAGGAGAGAGGGGACGCGAAACGGATAATGCTCGAATTATTTTGCTTCTCCTGCGCGCCGATTGGGCGCTCTGACGTCAAAGGATTGGCTAAAGGATCAAGGACCCTGGTTGCAGATCAGCGGACGATGGGTCTAGCGGAGACATCTGAGTAAAACATCGAGACTGCAGCCTCATTAATATCTCACCAAAGCCCAAGAATTGTCTATTGCATTGAGCCTTCTAGGTGCTAAACGGCAGTTGTCGATTGGACACACAACACAATGCTTCTTGACGACGCCAAGAGGTCCATCATATCGCGCCATGCCGACCGTCTATTGAGCACAAGGCCTTGGCCAAAGACGATCTGCCCCTCCGAGATTGCCCGCGCGTTATCAACAGAGGAGCTGCGTACACTAGATGCGTCCGAGTGGAGGGACACCATGGGTCATATACGACAGATAATGTGGGAGAGGAGAGAGGCAGGACAAGTCGAAGTGGTGCAGAAGGGCCAAGTGGTGGACGTGGAGAGCTTGGAGGATATCAGAGGACCGATAAGAGTGAGAAACGTAAGAAGATAATACAACATCAGCAAATGCTCTAACTGCTGTTGCGGATTACAACATGTATATTAATTTCGATGCAATACAGGAAACGATTAGTCGTTCCAACTAGCCCGATATGCTAACCTTGAGAGAACCGCGTCCCCAACAGACTCCAATAAACTCCGATAAACTCCAATATATGCATGCATCCAAACCTTCGTGACATTTCAAATTTCAAGTCTCGGGATGCTTGGCGCCGCTAGCATCAAGACCCTGCCACTTCTCCTCATCCCATCCCATACTAGGATCTGTCGCATTACCCGCTTTGCCTTCCTCGGTAAGATTCTTGATGTCGCTCCAGTACTCGAGCTTCTTGCACTCGTTATCAGCTGCCTCGATGGCCTTGAGTAGGTTATTGATCCTGCGTTCTTCGGCTTCCCCTTCCGGCTTCGAGTCTTTCTTGTGTTGTTCACGGTGGTCTTTGGCGGCTTCGAAGCGGTCCATAAGTGTGGAGAGGAGTTGGCGACGGGAATTCTGGAAGATAAGCATCGACATGATGGACGGTATCTGGGCATGTTAGTTATGTTGGAGACATAGGGATGCCATATGCATACCTGTCCTGCAAGGTAGTGCAGTTCCTCGCCCCCATCGTCGATGAATTTGTGTATGTAGATTATCTTCTCTCGGTCGATTGCAGCTTTCTTCAATTTCCTCATGAGTGTGGCAATATCCCTGATTTCCTCGTCCAGACTTGTCTGGGCACTGTCTAGCAAGCCGCTGTTGGTACCGAAGGTCGTCGACCTGACCAATGTAGTGCCGATGCTGAAGGTTTCGCCAAACATGCGCTCCTTTGCGTTCTCCTTGGTCTTGGGTGGTAGTCTCTGCTTCACCCGTCTCCGTAGCCAGCGTCGCCGCCGAACGAAGCTGTGGAACCAAGGGTGGTTGCCGTGCCAGGCTGAGCCTTTGAACAGCAGACTGTACTGCCAACCCTCTTCATCGACATCCAGACTCATGTCGACATACCAGCTCTTCCAGTCCCATACCCAACTTGGATCTGGAACTTGTGCATTTGTGATATTGACGGCGGATGGCCTGAACTTGGCATCCTGCCAGGGCGCAGGGTCGATTCGTAGGTTCCACAGCGCCTTGTTCGAGAATAGCGGTATGCCGAATATGAACCAACCGCGCTGGTTCTCATAAAGGATATCGATGTGCGAGTCTGATGAGGTCGATGGCTGTTCAGGTTGTGTAGCCGTAGTAGGCGTGTTGTCGCCGTTGGACGTGTGGTCGACGAGGCTTATCGTTTGGTCCGCCATGCTGCAGAGCGTGGTGTAAGAATCAAGGAAAGTAAGAGGCGAACGCCGTTGCTATCGTAGATACATGAGGTCGTAGTTAGGCAGGCGCGGCACGCTGCACAGATAGTCGGCAGTCGCTGGAGGGTGGCTCTTAAGGGGCGCGCACAGAGGATTACACACTTGGACGACGCGACCGCAATGCGACAACTATACAAATAAGATTAATGCTACAATGAGATTACAATTAGTGTGTAGAAGCAAGAACAACGAGTGTGTGTAATGTGGATCCGGCCTGTCATTCATCGTAGAGTCAGCTAGTTTGGCGATCTGGTTCGCACGGCAGCGAAAAGCCCGTGCTTCAGCTGTCTACCATTACGTCACACATGCGCTTGTTAGAAACACGCCTTCCAAGGTTCCCCTCCCTCGCACAACTCTGCTTTCTTCATCTTCAATTCGCATTTTATATACCCTGATCATTCTTCAAACCCAACCAACCAACACCACAAACCCCCCATCCCATCAACAATGTCTCGTCGTTTCGCTACATACGGTGGTGTCGCTGCTCTCGGTGGTGTGACTTACTACCTCTACAATGCTGGAGGTGACCCGAAGCTTGCCGAGAAGAAGGCTGAGCGTAAGTTCTGCAGAGGTCGATTGTCTGGTCCATCAACTAACAGCTGCAGACGATGCTGCGACTGCCGTACGCAAGCTAAGAGGCGACTACCCTGGCCAGGACAAGGAAGCAAAGAAGGCCGGCGAGGAGGGCTACGAGGCAGTCCGCGCCAGCGCACAGCAATACGTATGTTCAATGCGATTCCATCCATGTTACTTGTGGCAGTATATTGACCATGGCTAGGCCGACCAAGCCAAGGCGGAAGCAAAGAAGGCCGAGCAAAAGTTCGATGCCTACAGCGCCGATGCGAAGAAGCAGTATGAAGAGGCAAAGGCCCGCGCCGAGCGTGAGCTACACGCAGCAGGCAAGCAGGTCAACGCTGCTGCCAACAAGTTCGATGCCGTTGTCGAGGACAAGGCCGCGAAGACGTCGTCATGGTTCGGCGGACTGTTTGGTGGAAAGTAAGCTCGAAGTGTACAGGACCAGTAATGTAATGATAATGTAACAAGATGAGCCGAAGCTTGTTGTCGAAAGTCTTGCATGGCATTGGAGTATATAGGCGCAGGGCTTTTTGTCTCAATAAGATATGATACTCACGTTCGCTCTCTTGCAAGTCACGTCTCTGTCGTTAGCGTGCAAAGCTTGGACGGCATCATGACAAGGCGCAAAGTCGTCGTTTGTGGGTGGACGAATTTCGCAGAGACATGTCGAAATGACGAAAGCGTAATGAGTGGTGGAGACATGCCGGATGCGCGGGGCAACGACACGCTCAAGTTTCAATTAAGTGGGGCGAAAACGCGACGCGAACGCGCAGAAGCGTAAAGCGCGTCGGACGTGCCTTCCCTTCCCTGTTTTGCACCCCCCTCGGCTCATAAACACTCCTTTGAACCTCATCCTCACACCCACACGACACATCACTTATCGACATTGTTCCAGATATCTCACCCTTGTATCAATCAGAAATATCTTCAACAACAATGTCGCCTATTGCTCCCGGTCAGCTCCCGGCCGAGCTTGTCAACCTTCTCGCACTACACTCATCATTCCTAACGGCGCTGTCGCTGCATTATGCCCACAATGGCACTTCGACACCTGCCGATCTTCGAGACTTGATTGCATCGACCACTTTAGTCTGGCGGCAACGCAAGGTCACGTACGATGATATTCGACTCCTCCTTGGTATTCTCGACCACGGTCCCTCCGGCAACAACAACCCTTATTACCTATCCGACTATGGCCGCGGCAAAATCTGCATTGAAATCAAGGACAACAGTCCGATGATGAATGGCATGACACATATGAATGAACAAGGGCTGCAAGAAATGTTCAAGGAAGGATTAGACACGTTGTGGTCGCAATGGTGTACGTCGCAGATGATGATGGCCCGACCAATTGCGGTGCCCAAGCGCGGACGCGGACGCCCGAAGAAGGCCGACATCAAGCAAGCATGCATGGACACATTCCTCGATGACACCTCCGTGTCCAAGTTCCTCAGCCAGCTTCCTCTCGCCCAAGTCACCACATGCGAATCGCTCACCGCGCTTGCACCGGCACAAGAGAAGGGACGCAAGAGGTTGCGGGAGTTCAAGGAGAGCGTACAGCAAGGTCGTGCGCTGAAGAAGACAAGGTCCACCATCGGAAAGGAGAACGACCTCTCCTTGGGACAGAACCAGCAAGTCCAACCCGCCCAGCCCAAGATTACTGAATTTGCTGCCGTTCGCAAAACCAACCTCCTTGACCGTATTCTCGCCAAGCAGGAGGCTGCAAAGGCTGGCCCCGCAGCACCAACACCTGCTGAACTTCAGAGAAAAGCAGCTCTCCAGCGCACTCCAGAAGTCATTGGTGTACTTTCTCTACTCTGCGCGAACAGACCCGGATCGCGCGTTTCGTTCTCGACAACCACCCTTTTGCAGGCGATACAGGGCTCTATTCGGTCTCCAATCTCAAAGGAAGAGGCGATGAAGTGCGTGGAAGTTTTAGCAAGCGAAGTTGCCCCAGGATACGTGTCGGTCGTCAGTATGGGCAGTATCTCGAGTGTCGTCATCAACCAGATGATGAGACCTACGGATATCAAGAGCAGGCTTGTTGCGCTGGGCGCTTGAAGGCCTGTTTTTTCTGTTCAGATTATTACCCTTCAACCTTTTTGTTGTAAGTTGATGACCTCATTCGGAGTCACTTGGCCAGTGTTTGTTTATCACATCATCTTAGCGAGCGTAGTTTCGTTCTTGCGCTGTACAGTATCTTAGCCCTATAGCATATTCTAATTGCAGAACATTCACTTACAATTCCGTTCCTTCATTCTCTTCATTTTGATACGATTTTGTCCCAGCGCCAGATACCCGACAACGTCTTGCTATGCGTGGCTTGCCGCGTCTTCTGACAATTGACAGCTGTTACACGTCAGATCTTCACACCTCGCTTCACTTATTAGCACATGTCCGCGTAATCAACGCGGTTGTCACATATCATCACACAATGGTCTTCACAGCATCGACCTTGCAATGGATGCCTTTTGCCGATGCAGTACACGAAATCACCAACGTCCCGATACCTTGCTGTACTGTGTCAGTGAATAAGCACAAAGGCCACCATAGAATCGAAGACGACCTGGCTTTTGAAACAATGACAGCCAAGCACGAACGACCTGTTACAGAAAACGTTCAGACAAGACCACTTCAGCGAAATGACAGGACTCAAGCATTGACGGAAGGCAGACGTTCCATTGTTCTGGAAGAAACTGCCGCGTCAATGAACAACGCGTTCGTCCACGTTTCCCAATATGAATGTTTCCTGCCTGAGGCTGTGGGGGTCTACATGTACCATGCGCGTTCCCGATAAGCATCTGACAGCTTCACAAGAATTGATCATTATTCAAGAGTAACGAGGAGTATAATACATCAAATCGTTGATCACTCTGGCAGGTCCTACTCTGTGCCATACATCAACTTTGCAACCCACATATTAATCGCTTTACCAACCTCGGCATCATAATCACTATTGCCAGTCAGCCATCATGAAGCCCGCAACCGTCCTCTTGGCCATTTCAACCATCTTCTTCTCCACCACAGGCGCACAAGTGCACCCACACATTCACAAACGTTGCGCTGCCAACAGCACTATCTCAGCCTCCGCTTCAGCAGCCCCACCACTAACAACACTCTCCACATCCTTCATGCTCGCTCCAACACCATCAGCTTTACCGACCACCCTCGCAACCTCGATCGGGTCGGCATCCCCACCCGCTTCATCCGCTTCAGCTTCAGCATCGGCTCCTTCGCCAGCAACCTCATCTACCTCCGCAGATGCAGGGACAGGAAAACAAGTTACTATTAACCCGGGTGATACGCTTGAGATCATTGCTGCGGCGAATGGAGTGGGCATCTGCGATATCGCCAAGGCGAATGCAATTCAGGATCCAAATTTGATATTTGCAGGTGAAATGTTGACGATTCCCGTGCTGGTGGGAGAGAAGGATGATAGGAGTTGTTTACCATAGGTGTTGGTGGAGAGCGGAATGAGGATAAGGAGGAAAACAGGTCATAAGGTGATGGGATGACGAAGCGTTCGTGTGTATATATTCAAGGCTTACAAACGTTCTACGAAGATGCCAACGTACTCACTGGTGTTTGGCTTTCGTGTGATACTGGTGTGCAAAGGGATTGATGATGAGATTGGCTGTGTAGGTGTGTTCTAACACTTTTCGATTTTTTTCTTCTCAGTGGTAACAGAGCAGTGACATTATGTATAGGCTGCAAAGATGCCCTTTGGACAACATATATAGTACTTCGATTTGGTGAAGGAAGAGTTGTTTCTAAATCAGGTTTAATAAAGCCAGACTTTTCGTTGCTTAGGTTTGTAATATGGCGCCGAGGTTTTGGAGACGGACAATCTTATGCAGATTCTGAAGGACTAATTTTCGAAGTCATACTTCAACTCAAAGCGATCGGCTCGACAGATACTGTGCGCTGTATAGTCAGTTATTGGCACATCTCTGTAGACATAAGATCTAAGGCTATGATCTCGGCATAGACACAAAAAGCATCACATAATACGACAACTTTGGGCTGTAGGATAACCGAGAAGCCGCTGACTGTGAAAACAATGTATATTCGGAAATGTCATTAGGCGGGACATGCGGCCGTGGTAAGCAGGGCACTGCCAAAAACATTCATCCATCATCCACCACCAAGACGACCACCCCACACACATGTACAACGCGACAACAAAAACGAAAGCTTCTCAAGCCCGACGTGGGGGTCGAACCCACAACCTTGAGATGTACTGAGTAATCGTGTCTGTTAGACCGTGAAAGACTAAGAGTCTCACGCTCTACCGATTGAGCTAGCCGGGCTGGTTTTAAGCCTGTTGATGGAAATATGATCAATAAGTAAATTCATAATCTAAGCATATGCATCTCTCACGCAGTAATGCTGCCTTCAAGCATAATCTTTCTTGTGGTGCGCGGCTAATGTTGGTGGCCGCATATGGCCGTGGGGTCTGAACATTCATCCGACAACCCCAAACTTCAAAAATCTGCGACTCCACACATCATGGTTGGAATTTAATGCTCGGCAGTTTGAACGAATGCGCTTGACCTGCCCTTCCTTATTGCCCCTATACATCGTGTATTACATCGCTTACATCAGTGCTCCCTGACCATATCCCTTGCTGCTGCTGGGGGAACTTCGGGCCCAAGACGCCCGCGGACCCTATACTTTTAGCGACCCGACCAGCACGATCAATGATGCCGTCCCCAAAATATCACGTCAGCAGGGTCACCACTCGATCGCGAAAACATTGATGGGGGACGGGACGATTGGTACAGGTGATGCAAGAATTTGGACTACATCACCTCCCTTACGTTGCGGTTTTTGGGACACTGATCGATTCAAAGTCACTCTGCGTTGCAGCAATCATCATGTACACCGCGTAGCCAAAGGAACTGACTTGGGCACCCTTGATCGGACGATCGGACGATTTGTATTTGAGTATACGACGGCTGAAATGGGGTCTATCCACTTCGGCGGCGTCGCGGGGTTCGCAAACTTGTCGTTAAAGACACAGCCTGGATCAAGTGTGCGGCGTTCAAAGAAGTATACGAGGCCTAGATGCGCCAAACGAGGTGGCCACGTACCCTGCTTGCGCCTCGTACTGGAATCTTTGAGGCCATCGTAGAGCGCTGGCGCAGCAGAACCCGTTAACCCGCGTACCTGGCAGCATTGGTAGCATAGGATCCGGCATGCCGCTGCGACACCGACACAACATCGGTCCCAATCCTTCTGAACCACGTTTACGTAGATGTGACGGAGGCTTGTTTCCGCGTCTAGACCACCTCGCTGGAAATCGGGAGCTGAATAGGAAAAACAACTTTTTAAACTCCGTGACAAAGACCCTAGGACAGTTCCTGCGTCAAAGAACTGGAATATCGCGGAGAAAACGCCACGTTGAAGGAAAAGCAATGTTTATCTTCCTTGGACCCTAGTTAACGATGGCGATCGAGATGTCTGCATGATGTCGCTGAGATGAACTGAGAATGGGACAACCACAAGGAACTCACGACAGTCACACGTAGGACTCTTGGATTATATGACAGTTCCCAATGACCTACAGGGATGAGTCGTCCGTCCCATGACAGCCGTCACATTCGAGCAGACAGGATTAGTCCCACATGTCAATCTACAGTTCAACTCACTACTCCAAAGTAGAGTTCGTGCAGTTCCACATCGAGTGTTTCAGAGCATCGTGGACCTGGTACCTGCATAGCCTCATGTTCAGAGATGAGGCGCCCCTTGGACTTTGCAGCATTTAGGTGCGTACCACAGTAAGCACCGAGACAGTTTTCACAAAGTATGGGACCTCCGGTATGACGAACGTTTCCAACACTATAGATGCCGTAGAAGCCCCTATAGTTGGCATCGGATCTACATAAGATCTACGGGCTCGGTCTAAGCTCCGGTGTCCTAAGACGAATGTTAGCTTCAATCCGCATACACGAACGCGGACGAGCGCTGGGTGTCGCACCAAGTAGACTTGATAAAAATCCATCTTCACTTTGCCATCTGCGTCCTTGACTAAGTGCGCCCTTGCAGCCCAGTCTTTGCTAGACTCACCCCCTGCCTTGAAGCCGTACTTGACCGTTCCATATAGCATTACCTCGTCTGCGTTCGGACCGAACGGAAATATCTGGAGTGGCTTGTGCGCCCTGCTAGAAATCTTTTCCCACATGGCTTTGCGCAGGGACAGAATCTCTGCAGCCAAGAATCAGCCTCGCAGAAGGTATAAGGGGATTGAAACGTCAAGGCGCGGATTGGATCTCAGGGCTGGATGGAAAAAGCAACTGAGACAAACCTTCTCGGCCCGCTACCCTCTTGGAGGCCATGACGAGCGTCGCATCCTTAGTGAAGTAATCGACGTATTTCTCATGCGCTTCAGCCGTATCGGACGTAGCGTAGAAATCCTCGAAGAATTCCTTGTATGCAGGGTCAAACTCAACAGCCGGCGGGTATTGAGACGCGTAGGAAGTCATTTCGTGTTCGATTAGTGATGTGTGGGATCATGGATTGAGGGTGTCTATTGTTGCGGCTCGTCAAACGTCCAGCGAAGGCTTGCTTTCTAAGTCTCGTATTGCTTGCCTGACGTAACGAACAACAAGCGCCTCCCGGCGGCGGGCCGGGCGGGAACGGCGTTCTGCAATTGCCAACTTCAACATCCAGTTGTTCTCCACATACACTCATTCGTGCGACTCACGTCAGTTTACCAGCTTCAAAGTTCATGATAGAAATCTTGTGTAACTGACTTCATCGTCGCCTTGGCAAGGGGTACTGTCATCATAACAGCGTCAGCCTCGAACATCTCCAGGCTGTGGTACCCGAGCGGCACTGACATCCTACACTATAGTAGCGCCAACCGTTCAAAAGAGACGCCGACTTCCAGCGCGAAGTCCCGCGCAGTTGCGTAATAGTAAAGCACCCTTGGAATCGTTCCGCAAGGTTACCATGTCTTCTCGCCTACTTTGCCCTCGGTCGCGGTCGCGGCCTCAACAACACCCGGAGTACCTGCGCAAGCGCAGCGAAGCTTTCACCGAGGCATGGATGTGTTGTCATCACGGTTAATACCGTGAACCCAAAGAAGTCCAACTCACCGAAAACGAGATGAAAAATCTGTTCGGACGCTGCTTCCGGACAGATTCAGGATGCATGTGTCCGATTTAGAATCTTAGGTTTGAACTTCGATCGCAACTACCGTAGATCACAACGCCTATGATGTCTTCGCGCGGGACAGCGGTATCGAGATTACAACTGTTTCTTGATACGAGCTATGATGACTCGATATACACAGAGGTCGGAGCCCTGTCCATTTCGTAGTTCTCAGCCACAGCCTCAGGCTACGTCTCGAACTACTCCGGAGATACTTGTCAAGTCCAAGACCCGTTTAGTGACCGTTCCTAGTAGTGGACCCACCGCAATAGCTCAGGCTCTGGCATCACACGGACTGTGGATCTGTCGGCGATGCTGGCAGAGGTCCAATCTGTCAGTTGCTCTGTGCCCGTGCAAGTACGTGAAGAGACTTGCAAGGGTAACGCTATGAAACTAGCTAATAGATTTCAGACTTCACGTTTGGCAACGCATATACGAATCCGAATTTCTTGCCTCTAGATGCCTAAGGGGCTATGGGCTCTGGACAACTCTTCAGCTCATATCGCCAAACGCCGTAGTGATGCAACACAACCAAAGATCTACCACCTCAGACTCTGGACGCCGTCCTCCGAACAGGGTAAAAACGCAAATCATTCCTGGAGCTAAATCTCGACGGGAACTAGTATCTAAAGCTCCGTTGCGATTCAGTGGTGTGGGAAGTTTCTAGATCTAGCCTTCGCCCTAGACGTCACTGTAGACCACGTCTGTGGCGCAATACTCAACATGGTTCCTACACGTGCATGTCGCACTCCATGGTGATCGACGCCCGGGGGTATACCCACAGACTACTAGGTGGATCCGATAATGGCACATAGGAGATTTCATAGTCGGATCGCTCGATGTGGCTGTCCGACTATCCGGCTAGAGAGAAGTCCTACCAGGTCTGGAGACTGGCTCCCGAGTATTAATGGGGTACACCCTGTCCAGTATTTTACAGACATAACTACCCCAGGAGTCTCCCTCATTCGGATTAACAACCGCCCATCATGACTTCTCCATCTGGTCTTCCTTCCGGCACTCACGAGACACACTACATGGCAGACCATCGTCGACGTTCCAGTGAGATCATCCCCACTCAGGATGTTACCGTTCCAGCACATCTGCTTCGGGCCACGGGTACTCTTGGATCAAAACGCGACAACACGCATACTACACATACAGGAGCCTGGGAACCACAAGCGGAGAACCCTTTCCTCGACTCTGAACGAATCGGAAGCATCCGTCGTCGTCCCACACAAGACTCTGGCGGCCCACAAAGGAACGGTACTCAGCGCTCTACCAACCTTGAACGCACAGAAACGCATGGCGAACGAAGGAGGAGTAACCGGTTCTCCTGGTTCAGCAACAGTGGTGCAAAGAGAAACTCGCAACAGAGCGGGGCACTACCATCACCAACTGAGGAGAACCTGAGACCCTTCCGGACCCTTTCCTACATCGCTGGGTCAACCGATGTTCTAGCTCTGAGCCCTCGAGGAAGTCGTGCACCATCACCAAGCTCACTCAATAGAGTTCCTACCGCGTCTACAAAGTCAAAGTGGTCCAATGACGACCCCTTCGCGACGAAACCCAACTCAGTCAGAAGCAGCAGAGACAACCCTTTTGCGACTGAAAACAACTCGGCCCGAAACTCTACAGATTCCTTGCCTCAGGAGCCTGAAGCCGCACACCACGCGGGTCGTCCCCGGAAGAACACTCTACAGTCTGTCGTCGATGGCATGGTACCCAACGCTCTCAAGCGGAGCATGACCAATGCATCCTACTTCAAAAGGAGTGAGATGTTTGACACCTACGAGAAGGCGAAGAAGAAGGGAGCAGAGATCCAACGAAAGAAGTGGGTGCAAATCACCTTTGAGTACGCCATCTATGCTTTCCTGATACTCTTCGTCTACTTCGTCTTGATCGGAGTTCCTCTATGGAACGGTGCTGTGTGGTGGCTTTACTGGGTTGTATCCACCAAGTTCGTTATCGCTGGTGGTTTCGGTATCGTGCTTGGAATCGCACTATTGTAAGTTTGTCAGAGCACCCTCGCCATCTCTCCAGTGATTAACATACCTTAGTTATGCGTTCGCTCCTTTACTCATCCTTTTCGAGAAGGATCCACCTCCCGCCGACTTCTCTACAGAGACCAAGTTCCATTCCAACGTTGACGATACCTGCCTCATGATTCCGTGCTATAAGTCTGCTGGACTCATTGCCAACACACTCGAAGCTGCCCTGAAGATCTTCCCTCCATCGAACATATTCGTCATCGCCAACGGAAACAGCCCGACGCCACTCGACAACACGGAAGAGGTCTGCCGTCCTTACGGCGTGAATCATATCTGGTCGCCAATCGGATCGAAGATCGTTGCTCAATTTGTTGGTTGTTATGCTGCGAAGAATTTCAAGAACGTTTTGCTCATTGACGATGACTGTGCGCTGCCTGACAACTTCCCTGTTGTCACTGAGCGCTTGAATGGCAAGGTCATGTGCATTGGCTACACCATCAAATCCGTCGGGCCAAACTCTACAAAGGGCAACCTCTGCCAACAAGCTCAGGATCTCGAGTACAAGCTCAGTGGTATTCAGCGTGAGTTTGCCGGTAAGGTCGGCTCCGCTACCTTCCCACACGGAGCCATTTCCCTCTGGGACCGTGAGCTACTTGTCAAGACCTTCCACGAACACCCCGGCTTCAGTGTGTCCGAAGACTGGTTCTTTGGTCATGTAGCCCGCAAGCTTGGATGTCGCATCAAGATGTGCTCGCAAGTCTTTGTTGAAACCGAAACACCTACCGCTGTTTTCATCTCTGGCGGTGGCTCCCGTGGTGGTTTCGGTGAGATGACCATTTTCTCGCAACGTTTCAAGCGCTGGAACTTCTTCTTCGTCAACGGCATGTGGTACAACATGGCATACATTTTCGGTAGCTGGAAGCTCGGTTGGTGGGAAATTGGTGCAAAGATCTTCGTCTTTCAAGAGGTAAGCAATCCGTAGTCTATTTCGCTCATCCAACATACTAACAACACACTAGGTCTACGAAACTCTGCTCTACCTTCTCACACCTTTCATCCTACCTATCTCGTTCTACGTCCGTCCTTCGTTCTGCGGTTACCTTCTCGCCGCCACAATCGTTATGTACCTCATCAACGTCATCATCTTCAACGAAGTGCACCTCCGCCGCAAGAACGAGCGTGTTGGCTGGCAGCTCATGTACATCTACTACCTACCGTACAAGATCGTCTTGACCTTTATCAATGTCGCAAGCTGCTACTGGTCGCTGTACAAGTACGCCAAGTACTTCGCCAAGCGTCACCCCAAGGTTATTGAAGACGACAAGGCTGTCGAGGTCGTCATTCGCCTTGAGGAAGAGAAGGCTGATCCGGAGTGCGGTCTTGGTCGACGAATGACTGTGCGCACTGTTGGCACACGGTCCCGCGCCAGCATGGACGAGGGTGACGAGGGTAGGCCCTTGTCCCCTGATGCCATCGATGTTGGAGGTGCTTCTTATGCGATCGTTACCGAACCTGACGATGTCCACTCTCCTGGTCTTCACCACGCCCCCACTCACCATGTCAGCCAGACAAGGCCAAGTAGCCCTCTGCTGCAGAGTGAGGGTATTGCTGCAAGGGATTACTTTGATGTAGCACAGGATGCGAACATCGATGTGGAGAAGCAGAACAAGAGAACCAGCCGTTTGAGTGGCTGGAGTCAAAAGTCACAACGCAAGAACGTTTTCTAAATTTCTTTTCCTTTTCTTTGGGTTTACATTGGAGTTCCGGTTTACTGGGCGGCATTCTGTTATATACCTCTCGCGCATACTATAATCTCTTTAACGGCCGAAGAAATCAATCATAATTCAAGTTCAAATACTCTCCAAGTCTGTGCGAAGGGTTTCTAGAAGTGATATCGACTGGTATTAACCATCACAGGAACTGACCTCATCCAGCGAATCCTGTATCATAGATCACTTATGGATCCACAAATCAGCACGGATGGCGGCTTGTACTCGACATGCCAGCGAGTAGTCCATATTCTGTTGTTGATTGTTGACTGTGGCAACAACTGGTGCTCATATCACCTTCTGCAACACCCTTATAATTTCTTAAGCATCAGCCGCCGCAACTCCTGCTTCATTTATCCCACTCTTTTGGCCACTTGCGCCTCCGCCCCGTCCTCCACCTCTACCACCTCTACCACCCCTGCCACCCCGCTTCCCCTTCTGCACATCACCAACCTCTTTCTCCCACTCTTCAATATTCACAGTCACGCCTTCGGGTAACTTCCCATCACTCATCAGTACACCACCATCCTTCTTCCTACTTTCGACGCGCTTGAAGAATTCATACGAAAGGAAGCCTTGCTCATTACCCTCGGTGAGTATGACACCGTTGTCCGAGACGAAAAACTTGATGCCGGCAGTAAGAGCAGCGTTGATATCGATATAAATCAGAATCGACGAGTTCTTGCGCATGCCTGAGATGACTGGCGCAGACTCCTTTTCTTCGGCAGTAGGATCAGTGGAAGATTCAAGTGCTTTGAAACCTGCCGGGAGACCAGATGCGAAGTGAATATGGTTCCGTCCCATGCGCCGCAGACCGCCGCTCTTTAGGATGAGATTCCAGGCGCGCTCGTCGGTGCCGTGAACAACGGTTTCGGGAACATTGCCTGTTTCTTGGGTAATGGGGACGAGGAGGCCTTCTGAATCGACTTTGATGGAGTGGCCTTGGTTCGCGCGTATCAGGTAGTCGGCTGGGTCGTCTGATTCTGGTACAGTTTCCAACGATTCTGAGTTTGGTTGCTCTTGAGATAGCTCTGTGGTTCCAGGTGTCTCCTGGTCGAGTGAGGATGCTGGAATCATGGAGTAGCGTTGTTTGTCGTTATTGGCGACTATGTCGCGCAGCTCAGGAAATGTGACTTTTAAGCTCTTCAGAGTTTTGGTGTTTAGCTGAAAACGTTAGCTCGTCGTGTGGTCTAAGCTACGAACTCATAACATCATTCGAAACCTTGATGTATATGATAAGTCATGTCTTTATGTTAAGCATATATTCAACGTCGCCGGGCGTTGATTGGGAACAAACTTACCGCTTCCTGGACATTAACATACCCACCCTTTCCCAACTTTAAGCCCTCCTGACTCGCACCATGTCTCAATAACCAACTAACTTTCCTTGAGACCTGCACTTCTCTCGGTTGATTGGCAGGATTGCGACTACCGCCGCCTCGACCACCTCTTGCCATATCTTTGAGCGATCTAGTGAATAGTCGCGAAATTTTTGCGAAAGGAAACCTTTGAACAGGATTTCAAAGTCTTTAGAGGATTATCTGTGGAGTTCTGAGTCGAAGTGATGCCCAATGAGTGAAAGATGGTAGCCTTGGGGATGATGGATTGGTAAAGTAGGCGCAAAACGTTAGTGCGAGGACCAACTTTTGTGTGGTGACCCCGCAGTGATTGGATGCGCTAAGTTCATCAACACCATGAACGCAACTGCGTCACGAAGACGTTCGATCAGAATCGATAATCATGGGCTCAACATTTACCTCAAATCTTGTCTCTTGGCATTGATCTACTGTAAACGATGTGCAACTTTGGTCATATTGGCTCGAGGTTATTTGTGCTACTGGTACTGAAGGAGATGCCTAGTCTCAACCACGTCTAGCATTTGAAAACACACTAAACAAATACACTGTGCAGTAAGAAGCATGTATCTGGCAAGTCACGAGAGACTAAGGCGATGGTCATGCTAATCAGTCTCCTATTCCTATTGAACTAAGATACTTGAAGCCTCATGGAAAGAGACAGGACTCTGCTGCCAACTGCATATCTTGCCGTATAATCCTTACTGGATTTCAAAGTTATTCGCCTGTCCGTAAGCAGCAGAGGCCACCGTGAGTATCCACATGAACTGGTGACCAGAGGTAATTGAGCATGGCTCTGCTTCCAGTCCATGAGCACTACATATCATCGACTCCATAGATAACGCTCCAGGATCGCTCACAAAAGTCATTCCGATACGCCTCAGTTCGCCTTTGACAAATTGCTCTGTTTGTAGAGTGCTAGTTTTACGTCTGTAAAAGCGGCAGAAAACCTGTTCATCGACATGGAAAGTGACCTTTTGCAGGCTCTTGGGTGATCGTTCAAGGTAGGCCAACCCGAAATGGACGTCCTGGACAGAGAAATTTATCCTATCGTAGTTGAACCAAGCGTGTCTTATATTCAGACTCAGTATTTGCAGCATGGGCGAGAGACTATATGGTAGACCGTTTGCTTGACGACTGCTTCTTGCTCTATGTTGAGGCCGACAAGAAGAGAGTACGACTGACCTCGTATAGGAAACTGTCCAGTACGCTTCTTGTAGTATAACAAATGACTCACGTAGTGTAGAAGCAATGGTATTGACGACAATGTACAACTTCATCGTTCCATCCAACGCCTAATATTGATAACCCTGAGTTGAACTCATCAGTAGTGGCTGCATACCGTCGTAGCTATCGAGCTCCTGCATCGCATAGAGTATGGCCACACACATACACCATGACGTACCCTGTATACAACCCCATCAGCATGCGCAACCCTCTTTGGGACCCTCCGTCCGCGCACTGCCTAGATTTACACGCGCCTCCTCCTGCCTGTTCAAGTTTGTTTGGCCCCCAACACCACGAGGGCCCTTCAAGCTCGTCTCCGGAATGGCATTTGCGATAGCAGTAAATACCTCGGCAACGTTATGCCCTGTCTTCGCACTAGTCTCGAAGAACAACAAGCTCTCCTCATCTGCGTATGCCTTTGCAGTCTTACTTGGTACTCTCCTCGAGCTGACTCCATCTTCTGTTGGCTCCTCTTCGCCCTCAGCTGCGGGGGCAGCATCTACGTCTTCGGCGTTCTCTTCCTCGGCGGCGGTGGCCAAATCAAACTTGTTTCCTACGAGTGCGATAACGATGCCTGGGGAGGCTTGGCGGTGCAGTTCGGCGACCCAATGCTGGGCTTTTGTGAGGGAAGAGGGCTTTGTGATGTCGTAGACGACGAGGGCGGCTTGGGCATTGCGGTAGTACATGGGCGCGAGCGAGGCGAAGCGTTCTTGGCCTGCGGTATCCCAGATCTCAAACTTGATGGTTCGGGTTGGTAGGTTGCATTTCTGCGTCAGGAATGCGGCTATTGAGCGGCTTGTTAGTATTGACTTGGTGAGATATGAAGTGGGTGGTTGCTAGATTGATATCGTCTGGCGTGGCTGTGTACGTACCTCCGATAGTAGGCTCCTTGTTCTCTTGGAAGTCGTTATTGACGAAGCGCATAACGAGAGAAGACTAGAAGATGGTTAGCTGGTAGTCGCAGCTATCTTCCGATTCTCCATACCTTTCCGACAGCTGCTTCTCCTAGCAGCACGAGCTTGACGCTGCTGCTGGGCTTGGGTTGCGCGGAAGCGTCCGCCATGGTGAAGTCGTGCGAGGGAAGTGATTCGAATTTTGCAGGGTATGTAGTGGCGGATGAGGTTCCTTAGATGTACGAAGTAACGCGCGACTTCTGTTTACGATGTGATGGTGCGGTTGCGATGCTGCAGGCAGATGGTTTGTACATGGCCGAGAGCAGTGACGAACACATGCACGTGACCAGATTACTAAGATCGGAACGCCTTTGGCATCCAAAAGCATTCCGATACATCCTACCTCTGTTGTCTTACATACCGACATTGTGCTTCCACCAGCACTGGTTCTCAAAGCATCAAAAGGAAAACAGTCGCTTTTGCGTCTCGGCAATATCTTGCTCATGAAGGGTTCGCATAACATCCATTGCTATGCGAGATGCATTATGACTTTGAGTGCACTCGCGCTCAACAATGCCAACTCTGCAAGGTGGTGAACAAAAGTTGTTCAGATTGCTGCACAGTGAGCAATTATGTGGTGTGGAACGTGCATAGCTTCTGGGTGCAACTGCTTGTACTCGCAGCAACTAACACCCTGACCGCCTGTCCTTCTTATCGATGCACAGCTATGCAAAAGACAAAAATATGCAAGCATACCACCAGCCCTGTTACGTATCTCGTGTGAGAAATCACGACAGCCGTTGTCATCCGGTATACGGATATAGAGATAGCTCCGCAGGCATCCGTAAGGCCTCATCCTACGACGCAGCAACTTGACTTTTTTTTTTTGTGATCAAGTAATGCCTGACGTCATATTACCGATTTGAAACCTACTTGGTTTCCGACGGAACTCACCCACGACGGTGAGAGTGGGCTGTGCGGATCTGTTCCAAGGAACGGTGAGGCTAAGTCCTGACACGTGAAATAGACAAGCTCAATCCTGGTTGATGCGGAGGTTTATGCCGCTGTGGACCATTCTCCTCACTGAGAGATAACTTTACATACAGACACCGGAAACTGTTACTCGGCAGGTCGAAAAGTTGCAGTCAAGATCAACGTGTAAGATGGAATTGTCTATGTCGCAATTATGGATACGGTAATCTGAGGGAATGCAGATGGTGGCGTCGTCGACCCCTCAGCTAAGGCGCGCAATCTGCCAATGAAGCTATTCCAAGGCCACGGGACTCCCGAATCGGCAGGCGCGAATTGACCCCTCAAGCACCTGCATAGGCATAAACAAACCACCGGAACGTCTTACACAAGCCCAACTTACACAATTCCAAAGACGCAGAGTCCATAGCGTTCTGCCAAACGGCTGGTCTACCGCAGGTTGTTATTGGTGCTGGTAGGCTACACCGACAAGTGGATAACACACGTGTATGGCATTCTGCTGCCCGGACTCCGAAGACAACCAACAATGCCATTACAAGCGGCTATCCGTCATCGTGGCACTCTATCTATCCCTGCGACAGGCCACGATCTCGGCCTGTTGATCTTGGCCGATCCCAGCACTTGTTGGACGACAGGATGGTCCAGCCATGCTCTGCAGGAGCGCGCGGTTTTTTTTGTACGGCTGGCAGCTTGTCATGTGTCTTTCACTGTGTGGTGCAGGTGCCGCACCACTCAACATGTAGCGACCCCACAGCAGCGAACAAGACGACAGGGTGGTGGCTTGCGCGATAATGTGCAGCACAGACGCCGTGTGTGCGACCGATCGCGATGACGCCAAGCGCACGTCTCGCTATCCGAGGGCGATGAGGAGGGCTCGAGTGGAGTCTGACAATATTTTTGCAGTAGCATGGCAGAACTGCTCAACGCCATGCAGATGTTACGAGAGAGTGTGGATGGCGCAAACACATGTTGGCAGGCGATGATCTCTTGTGTAGCGCGCTCTGCTCGACGCAGCAGCGATCGGCTCGACTTAGCCACAGCTCTCCAGACAAGCGCTCGGTTCCCCGTGTCCTTGATCCGCCCGAACCGGACTGGCCCAAGCGGCCATGGCAAAGTAGTTGGGGATCGGCGTTCCCTATTGCGGGAACAAGTGTCTTGACATCAATTCATGCTCGAATCACAGAAGCGGGGAGGCACTCTGGATGGCGCACTAAGAATGTTCCCTCGATAACCTGCGTTGCGCCAGGAACACGCACAAAGGGTTCCTGGATTTCTGCACGGCGACGCGCACAAGAGGCAGGAGAAGCAGCCAGAGTCAGAGGTGCAATCGCTGAAACATGCAATCAGAGCGCGAGGGAGATGCTGCGTCCCATGTCCCTCCACGGACCAGTGCGGCCTTTATAGAAAGTGGCAGCATGGGAGGCCTCGTTTGTCGCTTCAGCCACGGCATTGCCGCGTACCTTGAGGGGGAGAGGCGGCCAGGGTTTACTTATCAGTCACGTTGGTTCGGGCGTGGGCTGTGAGCGTCCGGCTGACCCCAGATGCCGCGTGCCATGTTTGCGACCAAATAATAAAAAGTTCCTGGCGTCTGCAATTGCTGCAACAATAATCTCACTCTCACTCCTTCTTCCCAACCTTAGTTGCTGCCGCTATCGGGTCTGAAACTGGGATATTTGGCCGCTCTTCTGAGGCTGCGCAATCGAGACTCTCTGTTGGACACAGTAACTCAATATCAGGAGCTCGGGCATCACCCCACTTGTCGAATAGCATTCCGGGACCTGTCCACACGCTTTATTTTTGAATCGAGCGCCTCTTCAGCTAGCAGACGCCTCTCGCACACATTTTGGATTATTATTTCTACCCGCCCGCCCCTGCGCTGCCCTGCATTGTCTCTCAGCCGCATCTCACTTTATAACCTCCGACACCTCGGAGGCTGTGCAACAATTCCCGCTGCCTTGCTGACGAAGCTGGAAGACGAAGCAAACACCGAGGCCGGCAACTTTTTTATTTTGTAGCAATCATGACTGTCCTCAAGGTACCTATACTGCTTCCCAGCAATTGCATGCCCCCCGAGTTGCGCTGACCGTGCCGCCTGCCAGGAATCCATCAACGTCCGACCAGCCAGCCAACAACGACACTCGTCTAGCACCATGGCCGGCTCACTCCCCAAGAACCGCCCACACTCGCACTCGATATCCGCCGGCAACCTGAACCCAGCGCATCGCGTAACACGCAGGAAGAGCATGAGCCAGACACCCGTCACCAATGTTGCGGCCATTGCGGCTGCAGCCAAGGGCATGTCGGGGGCGCCCCTGGATAGTAGTAGTAACGGATCGCGCCGCCCATCCAAGCCGACATCGCAGTTCAGGGGACCCAGCATGGCACTCAACTCAACAATGGCATCGAGTATGCCTGGCAATGGCTCGCACTTCGGTCCCAGCAGTTATGGCGCGGCGGCGGCCAAGAGCGAGGCTCTGACAGACGGCCCGACACTCGCAACGATGCTGGAGCAGGACAAGGCCAACTCCAAGTCGCGGAACCGTCGCGCGAGCGAGGGCTCTCGTCTGTCCAAGGGCGACGGCAAGCGAAGTGGTAGCGATCTGAGATGTGAAAAATGTGGGAAAGGCTACAAGCACAGCAGCTGTCTGACCAAGCACCTGTTAGTAACCCTAAGCCGTAGATGGCCCTCCCACATACTTTCATGCCTCATGACGAATGCCCTTTCCTCACTCGCACGCACACTTAGACTGCAATGCTTCATGATAGTTCCGCGTTGACTTTTCTTCTAGTTGGGAGCACACGCCTGAATGGCAATACACATCTAAGCTGCTCATCTCCAAGCACCAGCAGGTGCAGCTCCTCGAAGCTGCCTCTGTCCTCGTCGCCATGAACAAGGAGAGCGACGGCGAAAACAGCGACCGCTCGTCTCCTCCGGCCTCGGGCTCGTCCGACCTGCGTGAGGAGTTGAGCTCCACTGAAACTACCCCGCCCCCACAACTCGACGACCATGCCGTAGGCTCTTACCCTCACTCGCATTTTGGCACCCGCTCCATCAAGCGTTACTCCGCCAACAGCTCTGCCTACAGCCAATCCTACCAGTCGACCGTCTTTTCCGACAACGGGAACGGCCACTTCCGCCAGTGGAGCAACGTGTCTGACCGCCCCACCACGTCAGGTACCTCGGTTGCCGGCTCATATCACGATGACGGTAATGACCATGCCGACCTTGCTGCCGCAGTTGGTTTGTTGAGCTGCTCCTACGGCACTCCCAAGACGGGACCAACTGCGCTCCCGCCGGACGTGCCGCCCGTGCCACCCCTACCAGCAAAGTATTTTGACTTGAACGCCCGTACCTTGTCCGGTAGCACCACCGTCCAAGCGCAGCAGTCGAGCATACGCAACAGCTACCGCCATAACAGCGAGAGCAAGGACGTCGACATGGACGACGACCACTTCGCCGATGAGGAGGACTACCGCTACTCCAACTCGCGCAGCCGCGGCCGCATCGATGAGGACGACGACGAGATTTTCGGAAGGATGGAGGAATAGAAGCCGTCTGCGCTCGCCCTTCATGCCTCCTTCACGACGTCCCGACCTCTCTCTTGCCATTTTTTTTTCCCATCATCATCTTATCTTTCCACCGTTCAATCCGGCTCTGTACCACAAACCAAATATACCAGCTATTAGCAATCTATCTCCGCGAAGGAAGAAAGACCCAGCCTGGACACCGAGGAGAGGGCCGTCGACCATCTCAACACCCAAAGTCGACGACGCCCTTGAGGTTGAAGTTCAGGTCATCATATCCGAAACTGGACGTCTTTTCGCTTTGCGTCGAGAGCCTAGCACATGCAACAAATATCCCGGAGTTTCTCTTTTCGATTTATCGTCTCTTGCCTTTTCTTTTATCTCTTCAAACAACCTTCAGCCTATTTTAACAGAAACTCATATAACTTTGCCAACAACTTTCTCGACGACGACCAGGGTGTCTCGTATCCAACGTGGTTGCGCTGGACAGCGTGGCCTGGATGGATGGGGGAGGGGAGAGGACTTCCATGTGTATGGTTCAGCCATCTCTTGTATATCCGGCTGTGGAGAAACCTTTGAAATAACTTGAGAGAGGAGGAATCAAGATTGAATGCCAAACAAACATTTCAGTCCAAGGAAACAAGACCAGCATTAGCTCTGCCGTGAGTGAGGATTCGATGTGCTTCTTATTGCGGACCGGTATTGTGAACGCCCGAAACCCAAAGCTGACGAGAGATTCCAATATATATACCAAACCTTGATAGATTGAAAGATAAGAGGAAAGCGGGGGGGAGGGGAGAGGGGAAAACGGTCCTTTTAGCATCTTGTTGAGTATCGCGTACCGCTGGAAGGCCTTAAACATCTCGCCGAGATTGAGCTGAGAGCTGAAGCGGGTGGGCTGATGAACACGGTCCAAAACAAAACGTGCTTTACCTTCCTCAGCTCATGGCTAGCTTGGAATCCAAGATCCGGGGCGCCGGGCTTGTTGTTAGTTCAACACCTAGCTTCGCTATACGCGATGTTTTGGTTGGCTGGTCCAGATGGGTTGGGGTAGTTTGGCTTTCTCTACTTTGAGCATGTGCAATGTAGGAGGCCTTAGAGGTTTGTGTGGAAGAGAACATGTTACGTAGGTTCGACATCATGTCAGGGTAGGTAGCGGGTGGCCGTCGGGTACGTTACCCCGCTGTCCCATACTATCCGGACTACAATAACAAACCATCGTGACATTTTGTTAGGAGCAAAGTACAGCGAGCGTAACAATCTGGATTTCCGCCACTCGGACTTCGTTGACCTGCTTTATATGTACAATCAGGATACAAGCAGCTGACGTACCACCCAACATCTCATCTGTCCTTCCGTCCCGGTTCCTCCACCAACGGCGCGTTAAATCGGGTAGATCTCTTGACGATCACAAATCCTACTGGGTAAGCGAGCCTCACAAAGTCGTGAATGTTAAGCAAGGCGGGTCTACAGCATCGCCGGCTTCCTGTATGGGTAACGTGAGCGCGTTTCAGTTGTATACATGTGGAGATGAGGATCTTCGATCCGGATAGCTGGTGGGCGCGTGAGGACTTTGTTGGCTGGGCAGGTGGGGTATGAAGAGGCTGGAAGTGGGGTATCGTGATAAGTGAGGATGCGAGGACGCGTGGTTCGTTGTGGGTTGGTTTGGTGTTGGTGTGGGCGGGTTCAGATTGTGATGTTTGGGGTGGGAGGTGGGAGGTTGGTTTGGGAAGGTATGACGACAGATGATCTGCGGTTTCGTGAGACCGATGCTGGAGGGGCATCATGAAGCGATCGAGGAGCTTAGTTCAGAGAACAATACATGTTCGCCATAATCTATGTATGTACTCTGGGTACTTCCCGGAAGGAGAGCCTTCTTCGTCTTATCCCGCCTTACCTCGATATAGTATCATCTCGTCATACATATGCAACAACTTCCGAACACCCCACGGGATGTGATCGATAGGGCATTAGATCACAGTTAATTAAAGGCAACAACTTTTGAGCCACTAGAGATCCCGACGCGACTTGCTTTGGTCATAGTGTCGATATAGCCCTCAAGAAAGTAGTAATCATCCTTGGCATATTGTGCCATCATCTCCTCCCTGGCCAAGTCTGCCGATCGAAGCATCTGTTTTGGTTGAAGACATAACACTTTTATCGGGTGCTCTGGGGTTTGATTGGGGCCCTCGGTAGCCTTGACAGGTAGGTCAGGAGGATAGGCCGTGCCTTGGACGACGACACCTAGATACTCAAGGATACTATCGTCGATCATGGAGCCCATTTCCGTGATGTACGAAAGAAGTTTATCTCTTATCAACGCCTCGAAATGCCCAATACCTAGCGGTAGGCCTGTCTCTTCTTCGTTAAGGAAGTCGATGGTACATCGCAAAGTCAGTGACAGTAGCTTCTTGTGACTCGCAAAGTTTGCCTAGTCTGTTGAATCAGTCAAGACAATGACGAAAACCGGTGGAAGTTGACACACAAAGACTTCAGTGAGCCGTTTCTTGCTCTCAATACAAAACCTGGTTGACTTCGAATAATAGAGGTCATCCATGGAAACACCCAAGTGACGCAGAGCTGTCAGTGCGTCCAGACTAGAAAGCGAGGTGTCCCGTATACCGAAGAAGAGGAGTTCAAGACTCTGCGCGTGTGAGCGGAGACTTGAGCAATCCATGAAGTACAAGTTTGGTCCGTACACAATGAGTTCTCGCAAGCAGCTCGTTCCTCCAATTAAGCGAATAATGTCATCTCCGCGTATGTAATTGGCACTTGTAATCATTAATGCTCGTAGCTTTGGAAGACATTCTGGTTTGACGCGAACGTGGAAATGAACGTCGTTCTTGCAGTCGATCATTGCAAGAGCGTGGAGCGCAGGAAATGAGGGCAGACCCACCCGCATGGGGAGATGTTTGAAATCGTAGCCAAGAATAGTAAGCCTGGTAGCCATGGAGAGTAAGAAGTTCCGAGAAGATGGCTCGCCTCTAGGTACTGTAAATACATGGGGCGAAAGCTCATTACCTTGGGCTGAGAACCAAAGATGAATATTCTTCAGGCTGGGTGATTTCTTAACAATAACACTGCTCATGTCATCGACGCTACTACTGATAGGCAGCTCTAGTGTAATGTTGCGAAGGCTGCAAAATTGTAAAGTCACCGGAAGACAATCGGCAATGCTGATATCGTTGGATCTCATGAAACTTGGCAAGCTTACTTGTGCAAGGTGTTGCTGAGTTTCCATCAATATGATCAGGTTTCTTGTAGACACCATGGATGGGGCAACGACAGGGTGTGTTAGACTATGGGAACGTTAGCAGCATCTATAGTGTGGTGCTAAGTTGTACCTAAAGGACAGCAACTGATGCCGGCGCAGAGCTGCAAGAAGAATACCAGTAACCACATCTCCGACATGATGCCGCTTGCTAGCATTTGCGGTTGACTGTCCTGAATCATGAACTTGAATATGCCGAACATGTCGTAGACCGTTACCGGAAGCAAGGTTTTCCCAGGTGGTCATTGCCGTGACCGGACCAGTTTTAATAAAGATGCGATGATAAGCCACCGGGTATGCAATTTCCAAGAGGTGTATGCACGTCTTCGCTATGCTGAGCTGATCGCGCTGGACTAACTGCAACTGACGCATCAGCATAGAAGGGCAAATGAGCCAGAGACACTTACTTCAGCTAAAATATGCTTGAGCATCTCGTACGGCAAGCGCAGTATGTGGCAGTGTGTGCCATCTGGCGGAGGCTCCATTGTCGCTCTAGCGGATTTCGCGTATCGAAGCTTCAGCTGTAATGGTTATGATTAAGAGAACTCGAAGGTGAGAGGTGGTGTTTGTACGAGAGCGGCCATGGTGCCTTCCGTGAACACGAAGTCACGAGATGACGCGTGTCTCCGTCCCTTCCTCCATGTGCAACCGCTATCTGAAAGTTTTGCCCGAGCTCGTTGCAGAAAGGGAAGCGGCGCAGGAGGTGAAGTGAAGGTGAGAGATGACCTATTCAGGTAGAATTCTAGGTAATTTATACTGTCCGCCTTATGGTCGTGCAAGTTCTGAAGTTACCTGTCATCAATTGATTGCGTGTTAAAAAATTGGCAACTTGTAGTCCTTTCTGATTTTACGTGCCACTTGGCATCGTGCCTTCAAGATTGAAATAAAGTGGCAGCCTACGCGGTAACATGCGAGACAGAGATCAATCGACAGTCGAACGCAGCAGACAGTACAAAGAGCCAGGTAGCGCTTGACCAAAAGGTCGAGGCTTTACCTACAGTGATATGTTCAGAGACCAACAATCCTACAAAACTACCCGAGAGAGCTAGAGGTCTTGTCTCTAGTCCATTGTAGCATTCAAACACTTCCAGAGTTATTTTCTGCTGCGTGCCGCTGTGCAACGTGCAACGTGCAGGGTGCAGGAAGCATATGCAGGATTGTGCAAAAGAGGTCCATCCGAGGGTGTCATGGATCTGGTAGACGTGTTCTTGATCCATTTTGTGCATCAATCATGCGCGTTACTGTCATGGCATCGGATAGCGTACAGGCTGAGTAAAAGATATCGCGCAATCATGGTGGTGTTGAAATGTTGTGGGGATGGAAATATATGTGGCTTGAAGGGCATGGCGTCACTCACGACCCTGCAGATCCGCACGGTGCGGCTTCATCGGCCCTTACAACATTGCGATCCAACACATGCCAGACAACTCGATGCCCTCCGACGAGCGCTGACCCACCTTCTGCTCCAATGCACCCGGCCGTCTCCATACTTGCCGATAATGTCGTCAAATACCACCACCTGCTTGCCCCGCTGCTCTACAACGTCCTCGCGGCCGTCGCAAACGTCCACACGCCGGTCCAGCATTCGCTTCTCATAACGACAATATCATGGCTCATAGTGTGGGTACCGACGGTGTTCTGGGTGGGGATATATTCAAACAGCGATAGAGCCAAGCGGAAGACGAGCTGGCTTGCTGGCGCTCTGCTAGGCCTGTCTGCAATATGCGACCGCGCGGCATGCGACAAGCAGGGCATTTGGGCGACAAAGGTACTTTCAGCGAGGAGTAGCATCATCACACCCGTCTAACTGTACCCACAGGCCCTTGTACCTCTCTTTACCGTCCTCTTCTCCGAGAATGAACTGCTCGCAAAGCATCTCGTCCTACCCACATTCACCATCCTCGATGGCCCTGCAGCCGAGACCAAGACCTCTCCGGACCGGCAGCTTCATAACGAATCACATGGAATACTGGCAGTTCTGACGGTATCTGCGAGCGTTGTTCTTGGCGTCTACACGGTTCCCACGACTGTCTCGCTCGGTCTCAGTAGTGCCATCTTTGCTGCCACAGGTCTCGTCCTGTTCGAGTCCACAATAAGAGCCGCCACAGAGGAGGGCGATGGTAGCAGGCGTGGGCCTATGTCTGCCAATGGAAACATCCCGAGGCGCGCCTCAATAAGCGGCAGTTTGAGGGCGCAGCGACTAGCTGCGCTTAGAGACGTTGCCGTGGCCATTGCTGTCGTGTGCGGCATCGCATCTATCCTTACCGAATCTTCATTGACCGCAAGTACAATCTCTTGGGAGCCCGTATACAGAGAGTATGACCGAGAATGGAGGGATGTGCATAATCTCCGCATCCTCATGCGATTCCTCTGGATGTTGCCGGTTCAATCCATTGTAAATATTCTTGTCTTTGTTCTGGTACGTATGAGCTTCCTATCAGCTGTTGACATCTTCTCGTACCTCTCTGCTGTTACTGAGCATGAGCTTGGCCTACTATACCTGCTCTTGCACTTCTCTCCGATTCTCACCTAGGCTCTGCTTTCAAATTCTAGACCCAAAGATGTAGCTTTCATTCTCAGTGCGTTGCCAATGAATCAAACTAACTTGGTGGTAGATCTCCCAATACGGCGCTGTACATACATCTCTGTTGGCCGTGTTTTCACATCTTGCTGCGAAGCTACACTTTGCACCGACCTTTTCCACCATTTTTTTTACGTCCATCTACGGTGTGGCAGCACTGGTATACTTCTTCGAGTCGCCTGATTCCCCCCTGATGATGGATACGCGGCGCTCTATGCGATTACGACGCTTCATCTTCGTAGTCCTGGCGCTTGCAGTGGGATCTTTACTTCTTGGACGTCTGAATGGACCACAAACTTATCGACCTGTCGCTGATGGTGTAGTCACTAACATTCCGTTTTACCCACCTGGGAAATCACTTGGTCCAATGCCGATCGATACAGATAAAGGTCATCCGGCTGCGCAATTGATCGACGCTGCAGAGGCAGAGTTCCAAAGCACCCTCAACCGGCAATCAAAGTCCCTTACCGATGCAGTTCGCGAATACCGCCGCAGAAATGGAATATCGCCTCCTCCTCACTTTGATAAGTGGTATGAATTCGCGACACGGAATGGAGTTGTCATGATAGATGAGTACGACACCATCAATGAGATGCTGCTACCGTTCTGGGCACTCAAGCCGTCCACCATCCGCTCGCGCATCGCGAACGCATTAGGCCATGAGGATAGCTCACTGCTTGCGATTGCGGTACGCCATGGGGCTATAGAGAACTTTCAAGGTGGCGACGAATGGCAACAACAAGCTACGATTGGCATGATGAAACAATTTGTGCAATATCTGCCTGATATGGATCTAGGATTCAACTTACATGACGAACCGCGAGTTATCGTACCCAACAATCTCATGTCATCGATGGTGGCAAAGGTGAGAGATGAGATTCTACCTCGCACTGCGAAGAACACTACCCCACGCAATGCCTTTTCAACTCGTCCCGAAGACCTCAGTGACGGCACACGATTTGCCGAAGTTAGTACGACCAAGTTTAATCGCTTTGCGCATCAGCAGACATGGACCCATTCGCGGTTATCATGTTCTCCTGGAAGTCAGGCCCAGACTTTCGAAGACTACGCCGCCGACAATCTCACGGCGTATGCTACCAGCGACCTTGGCTTTATCTACAACGCGACTGCCTTTTCTGATATCTGCAACTCCCCTTCATTCTCCTCAACATACGGATTCTTCGAACGACCCAATGCCTTCAGCATCATCCACGAACTCACACCCATCTTCTCGCAATCGAAGATCTCCAGCTTCCAAGACATCCTGTATCCAAGTCCTTGGTACTGGATAGGCAAAGTAGGCTACGACGAGACCCACGACACGACATGGGAGAACAAGACAAACAGTCTTTACTGGCGCGGCTCTACAACAGGAGGCTTCAGCCGCAACGGCGGCTGGCGACGTCAACATCGCCAACACGTAGTCCAACGCCTCAACGCTCCAGACACCGCCAAAATTCTCGAACCCGTCTCCACGTCATCCGCCGCGAACAGCCCCTCCACCTCCTACGCAGTGACGGAAATTGACCGCCGCGCCCTCAAAAACCTCATCGACGTCCACTTCTCCCACATTGGCCAATGCGACCCAGGTGACTGCGATGCACAACAAGAATTCTTCGACGTGACCGAACGCGTCGACGGACAGGATGCATGGTACTACAAGCATCTCCTCGACATGGACGGCAATGCCTTTTCGGGTCGGTTCTACAGCTTTCTTAAAAGCCGGTCTTTAACCTACAAAATGGCGTTGTTCCGTGAATGGCATGCAGAGTGGCTACGGCCTTGGGTTCATTACATCCCTCTGTCTCTCCGCGGCGACGAACATCTCGATCTTGTGAGATGGTTTTCGGGAGCGAAAGTGTTTGATGACGATGGTGATGGGAAGGCGGAGAGAAGTGATGCTGATGGAGGGAAGAAGGGCGGCAATGGCGATAGTGAGGGGGAGAGGAAGGCGAGGGTTATTGCGAAAAGGAGTTCTGAGTGGCATGACAGAGTGTTGAGAAATGTAGACTTTGAGGTCTGGTTTTTCAGATTGTTGTTAGAGTACGGGCGGGTAGTGGATGATAGGAGGGAGGAAATTGGGTTCCCGGGGCCGTAGTCAAGTAAGAGGAAGTACAAAAGGATGGCATATAGGGCTGTGGTGCTTCTGCTTGTAGATAGATGGTTGTGTAAAAGGCGGGGTTTCTTCTTTCTATACTTGCTGATGATCATGTATGCGAAGATTGGTGTCTGCGCCTGATAGGCGAGAGGTGTGGTACACCATCAGTGAGTAGCTTTGGTTTGCCTCGCTGTTTGTGAGGCGTGCATGTTGGAGGCGATGTTGAATTCGTGTAAATGGAAAGAAGTGACAGCGTTGCTAAATGAAAACCTAACCCTCCTTGAGTCAACTACTCTTCTATCCGACAACGCCTTTGATTCCGTGAAAAATTACCCATCGTGTTCTGTCAATTATCCTCGCACACACGCACGATATCGCTTAATGCTCTCTCTTGTTTACCTTGACGCCATACTCGGAATAGAACTTGCATTGCGAGTTGAAGACGAAACTAGAAGTGTCTTCTACGAAGACATTGCATCCGTATGTCTCCGCGTTGGGCGGAGTATACACTACCTGTGGTTAGCGAAGGACAGCTACATAAGCATGAGAGAAGGTGCATACAATGTACTGATACCGCGTACTCTGTAGGGTGTGGGTTCGAGATGCAATGCACGCCAAGGGTGTCCGCCATATACGTGACCTCATTCTCCTTATAGGTAATCTCATGGATCTTCGTCATAGGGCGTTGGTTCTCGACGTCCTCATCGGTGGGAGTGGCGAATCGGGTCTCAGTGAGGCTTCCCTTGAGGACCTTCATGATGCAGTGCGCTTTTGCATGGCTGCGCGATTGTTAGCTTCTACTTCACGGGATCACGGTGCAGAGGCGCATATGTTGAAATAAGCAGAACATCGACGTCGGATGTCAGAAGTTGATGTATTATCGAAATGTCGTCTTACCGGCGTGTCTCCTGCTGACACATCGATCAATTGTAGATCGGCGAACGGAGTCGCTTCATCGTGCAGGAGACTGAAGCCTTTGAGTATTGATCGAAGCCGGAGATGTTGTGATATCGGACATTAGAGTCAACCAATCGCAAAGACGTAATAACTTACTCATGAATCGGGCTTTTCTTGCCAGGACCCCATACCAGAATAAGCTATTCGATTAGTTATCCTCTCTAATCGACCTAGGGGGGCGGAGACTGTACCAGGTTGCTCTTTCCGTTGCCCTTGTCAACAACGTTCCGTGTATATGGGAGGTGCTCTGATGGGAAGAAGTACTTCTTCCACTCTGACTCTTCTGATACGTAGGCCTTCATCAGTTCTTGAAGCTCATTCTCATCTACATCTTCAGAGTCGATGCCGTTGCTGGGACCGAGCACGTCATTGATCGCTTGGACGAGTGAGTGAAAACCATCAAGCTCAGTGTTGCGATTGATCATTATGGCGATAGTGGTAGCTGATGACTGTCTGCGGCGAGTGTATTGTCAATAGTTATTGGTTTCCCGATGCTATTTGAAGACGCCGATCAAGAGAGGTCAGAGCGTAGAGAGCCTTTGTATAGAAAGGACGGAAGGAACAATAGGTCGTGGTTGCAGCCCTTCAAGACTGCTTGTGACGGAAAGGCTTGCTTCATTATGTAACAATCTGCGCGTTCTACGCTTGTGATATGTGGATCCGAGTCGGTCAGCAGAGTTCGGCGACATGTGATGCACCTCATATGCTGCATTCAGAGTGTTGAATGTAGTCCCCGATACGAAGAGCCCGAAAGCGGCTTCTATCGGGCATCTCAGCTTTGTGAAGGCCGGTGAGGGAAGCATGCATGGAAGCCACAATGGAAGGGTGCTGCATATGACGCTAACCACATCAAGTGGCGGTGGAACTTTCTGCCAGAATCCGTGCCCCGCTTCGTCATTGGCGGCGTGCTTTGCATCAAAATTGTGAACAACATCATCGCCTCTACACCTACCCAGATCAAGTCAACAGACACGATAACACAAAATGGCGACTACAGTGGATAAGGCGAGTATATATCTTCGGCATATATCATCGAACCGCATGCTAACATCATGGGCAGATCAAAGACATCGAGGCCGAAGTAAGACACTCCCCACAATACGCGATCATACCACGATAACTTACACGAAACGTAGATGGCCAAGACCCAGAAGAACAAGGCGACATCCTTTCATCTTGGTACGGCTTCGGAACCGAACATGCATGTTGACATGCTTATACATGAACAGGGCAACTGAAGGCAAAGCTCGCTAAGCTCAAAAGGGAGCTACTCGAGCCTTCTGGTGGCGGCGGTGGCGGTGGTGTGGGATTCGATGTTGCTAGGACTGGTGTTGCCAGTGTTGGTTTCATCGGATTTCCCTCGGTCGGAAAGAGTACGCTCATGAGCAGATTGACCGGCCAGCACTCTGAAGCTGCTGCGTATGAGTTCACAACAGTGGGTTGACCGTGTTCGTCGCAATGATGAGCGCTGACAGTTTGCAGCTTACTACCGTACCCGGTCAAGTCATGTACAACGGAGCGAAGATCCAGATTCTCGATCTTCCTGGTATCATTCAAGGTGCGAAGGATGGCAAAGGTCGTGGTCGACAGGTCATCGCAGTCGCGAAGACATGCCATCTCATCTTTATTGTTCTGGACGTCAACAAGCCTCTTACCGACAAGCGCGTCATTGAGAACGAATTGGAGGGCTTCGGTATTCGAATCAACAAGAGTCCACCAAACATTGTGCTCAAGAAGAAGGACAAGGGTGGCATCAACATCACAGCGACAGTTCCGCTGACGCACATCGACCACGGCGAAATCAAGGCTGTGTTGAACGAGTACCGTATGGCAAACGCGGATGTCGCTATTCGATGCGACGCAACAGTCGACGATCTGATCGATGTTATTGAGGCCAAAGGACGAAGCTACATCCCCGTCATCTATGCATTGAACAAGATTGATGCCATCAGTATTGAGGAGCTTGACCTGCTCTACCGGATCCCAAATGCTTGTCCCATTAGTTCCGAACACGGTTGGAACATCGATGAGCTCCTGGAGCAGATGTGGGAAAAGTTGAATCTCGTCCGTGTCTATACCAAGCCCAAGGGCAAGATGCCAGATTACTCTGCCCCAGTCGTATTGCGATCAACAGCCTGCACCATTGAAGACTTCGTATGTCTCTCCCCCTCATTTTAAAAGTCCCACACTAACGAATTGGCAGTGTAATTCCATCCACAAGACGATTGTGGACAACTTTAAGCACGCTATTGTTTACGGAAAGTCATGCAAGCATCAACCCCAACGTGTGGGACTGTCTCACGAGCTTGCCGACGAAGATATTGGTACGTATCCTAGTATCACCATCCTGAATGGATAGCATGAGCTCACATATGGACCAGTCACCATTGTCAAGCGCTAGATAAGGTCTTATGATCATGAGATATGACGGGCGTTATGGATCCGGATTTGGGAAAAGTGAGTAGAGCAGAAGGGCCTTTTGGATGGCTGAACATGTCTCACTGCGATACCAATACCAGGTCGCAGCATTAAGATGACGAACAGAGCGAGGCTTGGAGCCGATCTCGCAGCCTGGATTGGCCGAGGGCTCGTTCCAGTAGCACCGCGGACGACATCAGGACGACACTAGTTGCGGGCAACGCAGCTTACGGCGCGGATCGTACTTGCCAATCGCCAATCCTCGAGGGCTGGTGGCGGTCCGATACCGTCCGCGAGCTATCAATAACAGACCTTGTTCTCTTACCAAAGAGGCGTCGCCCAAGACACTGCTGTCGTCGCCTCGGAGCGTTATGGTAATGGCGCCGCTGGTGTTATTGGAACGGTCTCAGCTACCAGCATTTGTTTTTATTCCATATTTGCTTCGGAATTTGATGGATTCAGATCAGCATTGTCTGGCCCATTTTTTGGAGCATCGGTTTTCCTTATTGGTCTACTAACGGGCGCAGCGGTCGATTCGGAGAAATCAGCAGGGGTCAGTTGCGCTGGCGACTCAGAAGGCACGCTGTCAGTCGGGCGCTAAATCATTATCGCTCCCGAGACCTGAGTGGCTCGTCGGCAAAACCTCGATTTTCCATGGGCGCGATTATCGCAGCTTTCCGAAAGCGTTTCAGCCGTCGACACTTTCTGCCTCTCCTTTATGCACAGCCGATGATTGACATGCTGCCCCTGCCGTGGGAATCGCCACCACCTCGCGTACCTGAGCAGCACTGAATCGGCTCCCACTGTTTCGCGCCACGAGCGTACGGCAACGGTCAGGATTTACTGCGCTGGGCGCACGAGGCGAAGCCAATATGGCGCTCCCACTCAGACCATGTCTCATTCGGGAAGCGTCAGATTAGCCGGCTGCAGACGTGCTCAGCGGTGCGAGGGCCCTGATGGGATGATCCTACCCGGCCGCCTTGACATCCCATTTGCCCTTGCTAGCAGTCAGGCGTCGAGGCATGCACTTGCGAGCTAGCTAGGCGGCCGCATAATTCTGGCCCGCGCTGTCCTAGGGGCGCATCCCCGATGAGAGACCCGCACACGCTAAGCCCAACGTTGTCGCTCGCGTTCAAGTCGCTTGGCCAAATGGCGACAAGGATCATAGAGCACACGCCAGGCTTGCCGGCAAGCTTGGGCACGAAACAAACAGGGCTCCTCTCCCGCCAGCTGCAGTAGGCCGCGCCCGCATCGCACAGCCAGGGCCTGTTACCAGTGTCCCCAGACTTATCCTCAAGTACGCGCTGCAGGCCCGCCGCGCCAGGCTTTCCCTGCAGTTTCAATTCTCCATCTGAGCCCACTGCTTTGCCGCGCTGCTTTATACCTATATGTTTTGACCTCTGTCATACCCAGCGCCTTTTGTCAGCGCTACCCCCGCTAAGCAGGTACTTGACCTGTTGCTGTTTCGCCTCAGGAACCAAAATCTCGTCTCATGCATGCATGCGCTCGGCCGCTCTGAGGTCACCTACGCCGCCCAGGTATAGCAACACCAAGTACAGATGCATATGCCCGTCTGACGCCTTACTTTGCTCTGCGTCTAACACGAACACTCGTTCTCACGCTCGCACGGATACACCGCATCTATACGTTTCCTGCAATCCGACATGAGCCAATTCCAAATGGACCACGAGCACCAACACCACCACCAGGAACCTTTCGAGGATCATCATTCTGGATGGCATGGGGATAACGGATACAACCCACATCACCAGTCTCCAGTTCAAGACTACAATGGCTTCAACAATTTTGCGCCGCTACCAATGGAACCCATCTACGGGACCGGCATGCATCCACCACACCAAACGCACCCGACACCGAGGACTACACATCCACAGCTGCAGCCTTTGATCATGCCACAGATGCCACAATGGCCAAGTATGCTCACCAGCCAATCCACTTATCAAGCTTCACTGTTTCCTTCAGCCCCACTACCGATAACGCCGGCATCAGCAACTCCAGTCTCAGCAAGCTCAACTCACTCCCGTACTTCATCGACACCACGGAAAACTCTTACCGACTCCGACCGGAGACGTATGTGCCAATACCACGAGGAGAATCCTACTGTCAAGCAAACAGAAATTGGAGGTATGCCACTATGATGCACCTAGCCACACGGATCGTTCACTAACGTAACCCTAGCAATGTTCGGTGTAGAGCGAAGGTACCACTGCATATGCATCATGTCTCTTACCGTGCTGACTTTTGAGTAGTACCGTCTCGAAGGTGTTGCGCCAGAAGGAGAAGTACCTGTACCAGGACGATGGCAGCCGATCACCCATAAAAAGATCGAAAGGCAAATTCCCAGATATCGAACGAGCCCTATCCAACTGGGCAAGGAACCATCAAAGACAAGGACTACCACTGTCAGATGCCATTATTCGAGAGAAGGCCCGCTTCTTCGCTCAGACTGTTGGGAACTCCGAGAGTCATCTCAAGGCGAATAGTACGAGCTGGCTGGAAAAATTCAAGCAAAAGAATCATCTCATGGGAGCAAGGGGAAGAAAGGGCTCGTTAGCAGAAGAGTCGGAGGGAACTTCTAATCCGCCATCGAACGCGCACACGCCGGGGGCTATCTCGCCTACCTCACCTGGCGGGGTATCGCCTGCAACCACAACCATGAAAGCCAAGAAGAGCCAGGAAAATCTCAAGACAGAAAGCCCTGACACATACGACTTCTCGAACCATCGTCGACCGTTCCATTCACAAAGCAGCACTTCCTTATCAAGCGTATTTACAGATACAGCTACCAGCCCTACGTCGCTGTCGTCGCCATTCTTCACACCCGATTCAGCATGTGGACCAAGCCCCTTCGTAGGCAACCGCCAGCCTGCTAGTGGGCAGCCAGGGAGCAACAACTTCCAGCGGCCCCGAAGCCAGACCTTTCCTATGCTTGTAGGCGTTGAGCAATATATGTCACCACCGGGCTCATCTGATGCGCTGACTCCAAAATACGTCAGCAGCGGTACCCTCGATTCTCCTATGACCGAGATGCCTACCGCGCTTCCAGCTATTGATGAGGGAATGTCGCTCTCACCAACTCAGGTTCCTAATTCAATGCAGCCCCCTCCAGTGCCTGGTGCCAGTCAAATTGATGACAAAGGGTCATCCGCTGACTCATCGCCTATTACGCCATCCCAAGAAGAAGCCGCTCGCGCATTAGAGCTGGTTATGAATTTCTTCCAGTCACAGAACGCCGGTTTTGTCGTAGAGCCACAAGAGTATGTTACCATCGGCAAACTGATGGAGAAGCTACGAATCAAGCGCAGCTCCGAAAGCCTTCCTTCCGAGATGCGACGTGTGTCAGAGCCCACCTTCGCTACGTCCAAACTCGAAAGCGTGGACGCAATCCATTAGCGACCGCATGTTACCTCACTCAATGTCGGCTCCACCTTGTGTCTCCTGCCACAGCACGTATACGCTTACGACCGCTTTTCTTCCTGTGGAACGATATGCCTGAATGGCTTGGTTTCGGAGAGCAAGTCTGCACGACACTCCTGGGTCATGATACCAGGATCAAGAACCCATCCGCATGGCTAGCGTTACACAAGGCAGGCACTATTTGGATTTTCTTTTATTGTTGCATCTCACTACATTCTCGTATCAGCATCACTAGCATTGCTTCTATTTCTCACTATTCCTTCATTGACTTTAACTATCTTTTCGTCTATTCCCTTGCTCGACGAACCACTATACCCCCCTTTAGCAGCGCATAGCAGCCGACCGTTTCCGAATTTATTCCCTTACCTAAAAGGAAGACTGTAACTGCTCACGCGGGCCACTATTTTGTACGCTTCACTTTGTTGCTTTTCAACGTCGATTTTACATTCGCCTGGAGGCCCTCATACGTTGCATCGAGCTGAAACGGAGCGATGGGTCTCGTACGCGCTACTGTATACCTATATGCGGGCTTCTGATATAGTTACCGACCCTTGCCGAAAGATCGGCTTAACGAAAGGGTCAATCACGCTTGAAATGCTATTATGCTCAATACTACTACACGACTGTGCTTCTGATTTTACTAGTCATTTTGCCTTGCTCATGATCTGATCTTTCCCGAACGTAGCCTTTTGCTGATGGAGCACGAGTGACACTTCAATGATCGGCAAGGATCTGGCTCATGAACAGATGGTACTTGCCGCTTTAAGCCCCGTGACGGCGCTTTCGGCACCGTATTGCAATACCGTTATAGAAGGGATGTGCAACAAAGTTTGGGCAAAGCCCGGCGAAAAACAACATTGACCTTCGGAAAATACCTTGCCGACAGCATGCCGATCTCAAAAGCAGTATTCGTTTGTTCCAGCTTCTGCATCCTAGATACTGCCAAAACGTGAATTGCATGTGAGACTTCCAGGTTCATTCGGCAACATTGATCCCCTTCCCCGCCTTTGCATGGAGCTCAGAGCTCGGACCATTCCATTTGCACCTTGCACATCCTTGATGCATACAAAAGTACATTCACATGTCCATCGCGCCAGCAATCGAAATGCATAAAGATCGATGACGAGCATCGCAGACCAGCACATAGCACAGATCTCAAACTGTTGGGCCTGATCTAGATGCCCCCAAGCGTGAGGCGTTCCCGTCTTCCCCGAGCGCGCGCCATACTCAGCTGGAATCTTTGCGCGTTCGTTCTTGTCGAAGGGTTGTCCCGATCTGGATCAGGGATGAGACGAGAGCTCAGAGAAGCGAGGATTGGCGTTGACACCGGCCATCAGTAAGGTGGTTTGGCAAGGCAATCGACGTTAAGGCGCCCGAAACCCTGTCATGCCGCGGAGGCGGAGTGTGGCTGCACTAGACTTTTCGCTGGCTGAGGTGAGCTTAGGCCTGAGAAGACACAGTCATGCGAGTCCAGCTTCCAGCCATGCTGTGAGTCGTTTAGGGGAAGAAGCCATATCCGGAATTAATCAAATAGTGATTAGTTCGAAATGTCCTTGCTCAATGGTCGTAAAGCCAGTTGGAGCATATTGAACACTTCCGGTGAAAACCAGTGTGTCCACGTTTCGAGCTATTTTACTTCTTTCATAAAGCCGTTACTTTTGCATTACGGGTGTTATGCAGCCCGTTTAATTCTTACCCTGCGTTCCGTTATCGAAAAAGCAAGATCAAAGCCAGTTGGCGTGCAACGCCACTTTAGTTCCAGTTCCACTAGCCGCAAAAAGAAGCAAGAAGACAATGTCGTCGGTTTCCCCACCCCCAAATCTTCGGGCATCCTTGCAGGTACTACTATATTGGTACTTTTTCTCTCCCGTGTGATGTCAAACTCCTCGTGTCCTGCTTTCTTTTTTGTTTTCTGCGTTACATTACTGTTCGGTACGGTCCCGGTTCGGACCGCAACCGTGCTCGTTCACTGGCTTACACGTTGTTCAAATGCCGGATGTACTTCCTGCGAAGGTCGCAGTTGCAGTAGCAGCCTTGCGCATTGTGCAGTTGATCCAGACAGCAAAAGAAAAGGAGCAGAGTCCGACGCGTGTTACGTACATGTCAGAGTATAAACAAGCAAAGTAAGAGTAGAATGAAGGACGCGCAATGGTAGATCTGTACTTGGTTGTCGCAATCTCACTATGTTCGGCCCTTTTCTTCTAAGCTCTCCCCAAGTCGTTAGTTGCGGTGTTGCGCGCAACGGCTAGACCGTCATCAGCATCGTATCCCGCAACGCGATTGCGAAAGCCTCCCTACGATCGGTGAAGCACTGCGTTACCTATCATCGGCCCCCCGGATCCGGGCGCCGGTCCAGTCGTAGGTCAAATTTAGAAAGGCCGAGAGGCTCGTAGTAACTTCGTATTCGGGCCTACGTCAAGCAGTGGTGGCAGGTTGTAGTGCAAGAAGCTAGGAAACCTACACCCGAAAGTCAATTGTCACGTTAAACTGCTAGCTCTTGACTTTATTTCTTTCCTCAATTCGAATCTTCTGCCCAATGATGTATGGGGCTGACCCTTTTCTCTTCCGCTAATTATTGTGTATGCACAATGTGCTGGCGACAAGCATGGAAATGTCATTGCCATGTTGGTTGTCTGGTCATGCGGTGCCCTGCATTAGGTGGTCCACGTGATTGATATCTGATGCTGTGTAACGCGGTACGGACCGGCTAGGCAAGAGAGGGACGTGGTGCACAGGTGATCACCAAATTATCTGGTGTAAGGTGTTCGCGACAACGTTGTACCAACATGCGAACTTGTTTCTAATTTGCTCATAATACTGCGCGCAGCTGGTCGGGCTATCTATTCGATGTTGAGGGCTAGTGTCACGTGCGACAAGGTGGCTTGTGACAATTGTATCAATGTCTAACGACACTGCATGACAGGATTGAGTAACATTGCTTGGGTGGTCAACTTGCATGAGATAGCCATTTGTATCGCTATGAACAGGCAACAGTACAACGCATCCGCCCGCCGTTGACGTACCCGCTAATCTTGCACTTCCTGTCAGATGCACTCATCCGTCGCTCCAGAAGTGTTCTTCAGTTCCCAACACGGGCCGATGCATAAATTGGTGTTGCAGGCATCTCCGTTGCCGAACAGGCCGTGGCTTCGGAGTCATGTAGTATTGGCATCAATTATGATGTGTTGCGATCTTCAGTTGCTATCATTCTGACAACATCTTCATGCGCTCAGTAGCAAGCGAACCTCTCATCCATTCCTCATACTGCGCTTCACTTAGGCTGAGCGTTGGGAACGGCTCAAACTACCGATGCGCCTGCCGCTTCATCCAGACCAGCTGAAGCGAATATGCCATACGCCTCACTATTGAGTCTTCATGCCTTACGCAGGATGACGATAGTTCGGTACCATGTAATGATTGCCCACTACGGGTGATGTTTTGCATGTTTGAGTCAGTCCCACCCGCTGCCGTCCCTGCACTAACCTTCCGAGCTCTTTTAACCGTTGAAACATGGGTCGATATTCGCAATATTGATGCCCATTGCAACCCCTGATGTATCCTCGCTTGATACCAAACCATGGTAGATGCTGGATCGACGTGGCTGGGGTTGATGGCATTGTCGCTAGGGATCCTGACGCACTTGCCCCGGACCCCGTGCGGTTCAGGAACAGGCGATGTCGCATCTTGTCAAATGCTGAGTAGCGAGCGCTGCTAGGGTCATGATTTTTTTGCGTTGCGCATCCCGCGGCATCGTGAACTAGGTCCGTGTAGGGGTTCCTCGCCTTGCTTCTAGAGTTCAGAGGATTAAAGTTTCAACGGTCATCCAGGGTAGCGAGTCAGTCGAGAACCCAGCATCAGCGACAGTGATGTCTCGAAGCAGGCAATAAGCGGCGACCTGAATCCTACGCACGCGCCCACAAAGCGCGCGTTATTCTATAGGATCAGAAAGAATAAAATCCTCAAGACGCAGAACAACTGTGCCGCAAAGGAAGCAGAGAAGGCTGACTCGATCGTCGTTATGTTCCGCGCAATTGCTGCCCAACCGAATCTTGAAACACCTTAGCGGCAGGCTGTTCAGGAACGTGTTGCCAACTTGTTAGGAACCGCAACCCTTGCGGAAGCGATAACAGATAGACGGCTACGGGCTGGGGGCGCATGCGGGGTAACCTTTTGACACTTTAAACTTCTCAGCCCACCCTCGCTTCTGCGATGTTCACTTACTGAAACCCCACGGTTGATACATCGCCTAAGTGAGGCTGAGTTATATTTGACCTCGAAACATGGGTTCGCACGGGGCTGCCGACAGCGAGCACGGCGGTAAACATGATCCGCAGTCATGATCGCTCCCGAACCAAGTTTCTTGTCATATCTCGCTAGGTGGGGGCTTGAATGCAGGAGGAAGCGGGGCTTAGACAGGTTCATTTTGATACGTGAAGGTGTATTGGAGCTCGGGACGCTACTTTAGATGAACCAAGTGCAAGGACGACCCAACGTCGTCTAATTCTGCGATGCTCGTAAGGACCGCGCGGTAGGTATCGCAGTGTAAACCTTGGTCAAGATTGCAACGGAGCTGCGCACCTAGTCATTCCGTACTTCACTAATCATAATCCTCTGCCACACGACGCTCTGGCCTCGCATGTCGCCTGTCAACCAATATCCTTCTCCAAAGCCTCCCGGTTGTATGCGATTTATCCCCGCGCATATGTATACACCACACGGACCGTCGCGCTCACCGAGCGACATGCAGATTGTCCAAGCCTCCCATCCGCACATGGTGAACTTGAGTTGTATTTTTCCTGCCGCGTACAACACTTTCAAGATTGAGCCCTGCAGCGTTCGTGATGGGGCCAGCTGGACTAAGCAATGGCTTGAAGGAAGACGTGCACTGCGGGGCACCTCGTGGCACTTTCTCTGTAGTTTCCGTCCGGCAATATCCCAATTAGTCAGGTGCTCGTCACAGCATGCAGCCAGCCCGGAGTCTGGATGCCATGTACCTCAACAATTTCCTTAGGGAATTTTCTGATTGGCTAGTACCCCTCTTTTCGAGATCAGCGGTGTACCTTTTCCACCACGTTCTGCTACGAGCCCACGATGAGTTGGTATACGTGGAACTGCATCATGTAACTGCAGTTTCGCTGCTTTAGTGAACTACTCTATAACGATTTCATGGAAGTAGGTATGCGATGCAAGGGCTGGAGATTTGCCCTCATTTGAACTTGGTGTGAACGACGATATTGACTGCGCAACGGGCCGTGCCCAGCAGTTCGCGCATCTGGCGGTGAAAGTTCCTGATGTCTTGTGCTTTGATCCCCGATACACGACGTAGAAACGCTTTGCTGACAGGCCCAGGTTATCAGCTGATACGTTCGTCCAGTAAGTCTTTGACGCCTTGTTCTCCAAGCTCCGGAAACAGGCGTAGTCCGATCAGTTCCACAATCTGAAAGACGAGATGTTTGTTGAGATAGGCGTCATCAAGACAGCCTAGTATATCTTCGATCTGTCGAACCTGAGTATCGCGTCCGTCACTCGCGAAGAAAGCGGTTGCTACTTTAGGTGGTACTAAGTCTAGCAGCGTAGCGGCACAACAGTGCTTGATCGCCTCGATCTCCTCATCAGTTGGGATCTGACGTGGGGGCCCGAGCGCATTGTTAGGGAAGAGTGTTGCACGAAGAGTGCGAAGCGCCACTGGAATGAAAGCGGGGTTCAAGATCCGTGTGTGGAAAGTATGAGCGAGGAACCTGCAATTACGACTGGTTAGCAAACGAGACTTGCAAGAACGAAATGGACCGGTGCGAAGTAAACCGAACGCATGCATATGAATCCGCGGAACAGTCAGCTGGCCACCGCGAATGACGATGTCCATGACGGCAGAATCATCGTATCGGACGAGAATCGAGTCGAATGCTGATGCGGCCCACAAAGTGAGGCGCGCGCGCATGTCAAGCGAGATTGATGATCATGCCACAACACAACTTAAGGCAGGACGTCGTGGTGACTAGGTCAACAAGCCATTCCCGAACGTTTGGGAACAGCATCATCCGTCAAATGTTTCGATGCGGTGCTCAAACAAACTAGGCCATGTTAAGTCCGAGGAGTGCGTGCTCGCTAGGATTTCTAACGAGACCAGAGTATGACGGCAGCGACGTCGCAGGCCGCTAAGATGTTAGAGACTGAAAGATGAGGCGCAATCAGCTGGTGGCGGCAATGACGGTAGGATTGAGATCTGTGGCCAATCTCGTGTCTTGAGCTCAGTACGGCCAGTCCCGAGAGGGACGGATGGACGGTGTGGACAGATCAACCGGCGCGTAAGCGGCCCTTCCACATAAGCTAGGGTCGTGATAAGGCGGTTCGGAGTACGGAACACCCTTCGTACGCTATAGTGCCCTGTAGCTGCCGGTGGAAGCTGAGCTTTAGGATTGGTCCTACTAAGATGCAAGCATCGTGCGATCATTTGTGGTGTTGACAAAATCGAAGACACAAATGGCGCCAAGCCCCCTTGTCCGAAACGTGTCGAGTTGCCGCCCGGAACGGGTGCCGAGGCTTGCATAAGGCGGTGCGCCACGACAGGGATTTTCCTGTGTGTGAGCCTGCGGGCCGTCGCATTCGCTGAAGCGAAGTCAAGTGACTGAAATCGTATGCGGAGCTATCTCATGCTGTGTTGCACGGTCCCACAGACACTGAGTAGCCAGCCAACCATGGGAAGCAAGTGAAGAAAGAGATATTATCGTAACTTACCTGTCCAATACACCATCGGTTTCACCCACCCTGCCTGGGCCGGCCAACGCTCCATGATGGAGCATGGAGACGAAGCCCAACAGCCAAGGCATGCGGACATCTAACTCGACAAGTTGCGCTACACAGCTCCACAAGCCCATGCTGACTACAGGCCGTTTGGCCTCCAACGGGCGCCTGGAAGCAATGTTTTCCGCTTGAGGTGTTTGCGATTGGCTACCCGCCTCAACAGATGACTGTTCGCTTGTGGCAATTCTTGACGGAAGAGAAGATAATGTCGCAAGACTCAAAATCACCGCTCGCACCGCAGTAAACGCCAAAAAAGCGTATTGGATGATCGCCCAAAATGCACCAGAAGTGTATACGACCGGAGTATTATGGCGATTCTGGCCGGCGTCCAGTCGTTCTTCTGGATGAACTTCTGTCCCGCCGTGTGGAGACAGCAGCCCATAACGCTCAAGACGGGTCAACAACTGTTCTGCGTTAGGGTCTTCTGACTGGGGATCTTTCTCTTTCGTAGCATCGGTCTGCAGAACCTCAGCTATCCTTGTGATGCCTTCCCATAATACCCATCCCTCGCAGGCTTTGCCGCTAATGCCGTTTCCGAGGATCATCTCGGCGAAAATTTCGGCCACCAGGGCGCGTAGACACCCATTCTTCAAGTCTTCTGTCGGTAGCAATAAAGCCAACACTCCGTGGATGAGGAGTTGGCGCCACGCCGACTCGCTTTCGCGCTGCTCGAGGACTGTTGCTGGTGCATCATCGGTCGGAACAGGAGAAAGTGCAGGGTGTGGGTGGAGCGTATGATAGATCAGACGAGGATCTGATACCAGTGAATTTGACGAGGCGGCTTGATTCTTCGCTATTCGGAAAGCTGACAGGGCACAATTAGACTAAGTTCATGCGACAGTCCAGGGTCGGAACTACCTACATGTCAGATGAGCTTCAAGCAGCTCAGGGATCTCGTCTAGTAACAGTGATTCCAGGTCGACTTTTCTGAGGCGTTGTTCCAGACCACGGGTACAGTGAGCGATAATTTGAATCACTTCGTTGACAAATACTTGATCTGGAGTTATCTTCGAGTACCACGTCTGTACGAACTCCTTGATGATCACAGAAATAATACCGTATAACTGAAGATCGACCTCATTTGAGCTTGTCAGAGGTGGTAGCACGTCTCCGATTGGGCGCGGTGTACTGCGTGCTTTCTCGCCGTTTCCAAGTAGTACATTGTGGGAACAGAGAGTACGCCGAATGAATGCTGCGGTTGCTTTGTCCGAAGCAGTATCCACTTGAGTCTTTTGAGTTTCTGTTGGGCGAGTCGTAGCACGAGTATGGTTTGGCAAAGTGCTCCCAGTGGCTCCTGGTATAGACGATATTGGGGTTTGAGAGCTTGGTGGCTGCGGAAGAGGGACGTCAGGATCCCGGCTCATGCTCTCCGTCATCGCAAGGTAATGCTCATGGTCGCATTCAGTGAGTAAGATTTGCGACACGTGATAGCGCGCTGCGACGCGGTCTCGATGAAGGTCGTCGTTGAGTTAGATACTGGGTAAAGTGAGCGATGACGACACAAAGCCAACCAGAGTTTCCGTGTTTAGCCGAGCCTTGGCGCGTCTGTTCTTTGTCACACGCGTTGCACAACACCCGCCCTCCGACTAGCAAACCTCACAGCGCCGCTCACTTCAAACATCCAAATGGCAGCACTAAGTCCCGACGGTATGTGGGTAGCCGTTGTTTCTGCTCCTGCTAATCGTTTTGGTAGTGGCGATAATCGATGTGGAGGCGCAACTGAAAGACATCGTACAAAATCTATACAACCTCATCGTGCAAGCTTACGACCACCATGGAAGCAAGACACAGGAAGCCATGAAGCGAGAAATGTACGCAATAGCTCAGGAACATGCGTTGTATGGTGGGCTAATGACATGATAGCCAGTCGCTTATTCAAAATCTGGTAAAATTGGCAAGAACGGCACCTTCGGTGAACATCAACATCCCTCCAGAGGTCATGTCCTATGTAGAAAACTCTAGGAACCCGGACATCTTCACTCGCGAATTTGTTGAGACCGTGCAGCGAATGAACCAGATGTTGTACGGTCGCGTTGACGCTTACCGCGCCCTGCAAGAACAGCTCGCCCTGCACGTCTCAAGCGCGATACCAGAGCTCAAAGACGATGTGAACTCCGTCGTCGAGTCTACAGGTGGCAAAGTTGTCGTCTAGGTGTCTTACCTCTATCAAACAAACGCGACTACCTTGCACGAATCTAGAGTACCTAATTTCAGCAACCACATCATGAATATTGGGATAGTAAAGACACGTACGGAGGTCAAACCTAAATTGCGAGATCTACCCAAGGACTTCGTTTGAGTGGTTTGTCATGAGTAGCAAATTCTGCGGAACTTTATCTACACATCAGCACTCCAACGGGTGGGGAGGTACCCCAAAGAACACAACACTATTTCAATCTCAGTTTCGTCGACATTTAGGACAGCGGGGAAAGCGTCAGAGGCGTGAATGATGTCACTGAAAAGCGTGACAAGTCGTCAGAAGGGTTGTGCTTTTGGATGAGGATATTGGCAGGGATATTAGTACCCAACACGTTGCTTTGTCCACAGCGCGCCCACACGTCAAAAAGAAGCAACAACATCTTTCAATCAGCCAGGTTTCATCGCAGTCATCCCCACTCGCCGCCAGATCCGTTCGCGCCACATTATATACGTCGCTCTTGTTGCCTGAGTTAGAATGGCGCCATGCTTCCTTCAGCCGTTTGATACGGCTTTACGCGGTATCTTGTCCCTTACATCCGCGGTTGGACTATTGTTACATAATGTTCGCTTTTGGACACTTGCAGCAAGTTTCGCTCGTTATAGTATGCGGCTAAGTGTATCGTACGAGGTTAGCTTCGGCACCCATGTATCGCTGGAAATGAACGCGTACCAGTCGTATCGAAACTGATCACGATATCGCTCTGTACAACGAACTTGACACGTCTGGGTGATATCGGTTGCATTGTAAGCGTCAAGGTCAAAGCCACTATTTGTCCTTCTTGGTCGACTCGTTGACTTGTTACATACCCTAGACGTGTGCAAATATGTGGAGAATATCTCCTTGACATATGGATGCATGGAGATTCAATATAACTTCGGTGCAACGGCGCGACACCGTGTGTTAGAGTTTTCGGTCCGACAGTCATAACATTCAATACTGACAGCTTCACCCAGCTCATGTTGGAACACGACAAACTCTGACCGTCGGACATACAAAGCAGAATTGAGCGAACCTTGATACTGGGAGATGCCTATGTCATCCATGGTATCATACCTCGGTTGCAAGTCGAGCAATTTGGACGTATTTGAAGACGTGCTCCTCTGCCTAATACCTACTCTTTGGTTTTCTTTGTTGCCCTAACTGTACAATGACTTCAAGTGAAGCTCGTGACCAAACCCGATGGAGATTTCTAGTATAGTCGATGCTTTGTCTATAGCTTCTACCTCTTCGCCGACCTGGTAAGGATGATGCATTGTCATATACGCTCAGTTTCTTTCTTATTGTCAGTCGCGATGTCTACACAATACAGCAAATATCCTGCTCAGCATTTGCACCGGCCTATATATGGCTTGTGAACACTTCGTTCGTCATTAGTCTTTAGTGGTACCAGCTAGGCGGTGGAGATCCCCATCGAATTTGGAATTATATTTGGTGATGTCTGAAGCGGCTCCAATTCTCGAATGGAGAATGCATAAAAAATAACCTGCCTTACCTATAAACATGTTTGTTTGCTCCCAACGGTCTAGATGTGATCCACTGCACTCAGATCTGAACACTCATCTTCTTTCAAGAGCCAAGACAGTAAACCATGGCGACTGAGCACGATGTACGAACGACAACATAACATTTAGGAAACAGTTTCTCATCCAGGCGTAAACAGCCATCAAGACCATGCGAATATAAGCTTTGCTTTGCACGGCGGGCAGCATTTCACTTCCGTCTTGCAAGGCGAGAAAGGAATGAGTGATGATCTTCTATAGGTCACTAATTTGGAAAGAATCTGCCGATAGGCAAAGAATTGACTCTTCAAATATCCTGATGCGGCGGGTTTTTCACTTCACAGTTTTTCACCGACGTTCCGTCATTCACTATATTGCAAGCTACTTAGGTAGGACATGATGGCTTTACAACAACTGCCGACTCCTTCCGCACATTGTCGCGCACAAGCTTTGAACGCTTGGTTCCATTCTATGCTCTTTATCTCGTTATACGCAATCAGCGCGTAAAACAAACCGTTTAGCAAATTTCAACTCGCTTTCCCAATAAGAGCACTCGACACGCGCAAACGGAACGATAGGCCAATCACGCCAGATTCGGCGAAACAAATCTTGAAAATTGTATAAAGATCGCACAAATTTTGTTCTTTTCTAGGCCTTTGTCGACTTTTGCGTCGACATCGCAATGTCGTAATGCACCCACGCTACCGCCGCGACCAGCTACCGCTTTGTGTCATTCCCGGGCGCGTTCCACTTCTTCAGAGGCATCCAATCGTCCAACAGTTCACAGTTTGGTATCCTGGAAGCTTGTTCCCACCGCAAAGCTATCACCACTATCCTCCCCAGCTTCTGTTCCTTCTGCGTCCGCCGCCCATTCTCCACCACCAGAAGAAGAGTCTGTTTCATGGGAGGTCGTCAATGAGGATACCTCAGCGCTGACAGCAGACCATTCCTACATTCCCTGTCTTGACGGCTTTTCTCCTGCATCCGCAGAATTATCTCGCTCTGACCCCGAGCACACATCGCTATCCGAATTTGACACAGAGACTTTCCCATCCCATGCCCATCTGTTCCCTTCGTCACCAAACGGTACATGGCGTAATGAGTCACTTCATGCGTTGACGCACCCTACGGCCGTTGATTACAAAGCGCTGTGTAATAAACTCCGTGCGTTAGTCGAAGAAGCATCTGACGAGGTTTCTGGAAGAGTGAATCGAGTTTTTGAGGGGTCTGATGTACCGGCAATACATGACAAAGTCTTGAAGATTATACCCTCAGTTTCGATGCCGGATATGAGGGATGTTGAGCGCGCTGTTGATGCCGGGTGTGAATGGGGATGTGGGTTGTTAGAACGGAGACATACAAGGAGTAGAGGGCGGGAAGGGTGAGTGAGGCGCAGAAAACCCCTGCAGCAAGGAAGAAAAAAGAGCGCAATTAATATGTCTCTAAGTAACCGCCGGAGTTTGAAGTGGTGCTAGGAAGATTGAATTCCAACATAGTAATACATTAAATATCTTTGAAGGCTACGCAGCCTATCTACATGAAGCGAATATTTCTCTAATAAACCTTTAATCGTCACCTCAAATCTCCTCGCTCAATCACTATTTTTTTCTAAACCGTGGCCGTTCCCATATTCAACTATTCATCTCGGTGAATACTTCCAGCGCGTTGACGCTGGGCAAGATGCGGGTGTGCGAGTGCCTCCTCATCACGAGGGCCGCCAGCACCCCCTTCCATAGGTCCACCAGCCTTCATGCCACTCGGCGTTCCACCGAAGCTGACAAGCACCGAGGGATTGTCTGCCGTTAGGGCATCTAGAACATCTAGCTCGTGTGCTGTGAACCATCTTGGCATCAAGAAAGTGCGTAGCGGAATAAGCGCGGTGATGAGTACGGGAAATCCGATAGCGGCGATAGTTTGTGAAATAGCAACTGTGCATGCGACACCAAAGATCTGGATGCCAATGAAAAGTCCGATCTTCTTGCGGGAGACGGTATTTAGCGGGTTATCGCGTTGGATAAAACGCTTTTCGGACATGAGGTAGAGGGTCTTGGCGACGATACCGTTAGATTCGATTGAACCCCACTGCAGAAGAGTTAGCATGTTGAAGGAACGAGTGGCGGTAGAGGTACGTACACCGACAACGAAGAACACACCGGCGAAGACGGCGGCAGGCATAGTGTGTAACACCGTGAGCAAAGGACCGGTCATAGTACCCCAAATAGCCATGCCCATCAAGAAGTGACTGACACGCTGTTCAACAACGGCGGTAGCCTCTATAAACGGCTTACGGATCTCTCCGCCATCCTCCGTTTTGGTGACTTCAAGTTTCGTTTCGTAAACTGTCAAAGAGTCGGTATGCACAGGTGCTTGCGGTACGAGACCGTTGGGAAGGGGGAGGCCAATAACACCGCCAACAAAGCATGTGCAGCCGAGAAGGAAGAAATCCCAGTGGAAGCCAGCGGGCTTTTTTAGAGGATATTGACGGGCTTGTGCTGTAAGAGATGAAACATTCTATCGTGGTAGATTAGCATGTATCATTTTTGGAACGGGTACAAAACTTACGTGGTCGTAGTAGAAAAGCAGCATCATCAGGAAACCAAATGGCAATGCTGCAAATACCCACTTGACGTCCAGATTCCAGAAGTCAATCACCCAATTTCTGTCCTGCGTCGGCTCAAAGGCGCCTGTAATAGGGACTCGGTACAGGCCAGTATTCTCCAAACGTCCGGGGATGTGTGAGAAGCCGACCCAGAACAAAGTTGGAAAGACGAAGGAATAGTCAGCGAGGATACCACGGACGCCTGGACCAAACAATGTACTTCCTCCAAGCTTCTCGAGGCCGTATACGGAGGCAAAGTAGCAGATGGCGATAACGATGGAAAGGTAGCCGCCATCGAATTCGGAAACTTCGAAGAGGTAAACCAGTTCTTCCACACCCTTGACTATGGATGTGTCAGCTATGTAACTATGTTTGGCTAGTTGCTAGATACGTACTGCAATAGATAATTCCGACATACATGCCAAATGTCTCACTTGAGAAGTCGGTAACATAAGCCATGTAGTCACTAAAGTTGCCGAAGGATACGATCCAGTGGAAGATGGCAGCCCAGATACCGACCCATGCGGTAAAGGCTGGATAGATGGGAGGATCATACTGAGTGATAATGTCGAAGATGGTGTAGTTGAAGAGGGCGATAAGACCAGTGACGCCCACAATGGTGAGAGGTTGGCAAGCGAAGAGGCTGAAGACCATTGCTGCTAAAGCGGAGGCGAAGAGAGCTTCATTGATACCGAAGAACTCGCCAGTTCGGCGGTACATGTCGAGCGTGAAAGCGATAGCAGGTAGAACACTGGATCTGTAAGTACATGTCTTGAGCATTTCACTGAGTACACTTACTTGACGAAGTACATACGAACTGTACTAGCAAAGACTCGATAGGTAAGTGCATCGGTGATATCACTCCAGTAGTATGGTAATCTGCGTTTGACATCGTGATACATGCCACGTCCGGGTTGCAAAATGCGCCATCTCCGCCATCCTTTCGCGCCCTGGAAGGTGTATGATTCGTGTGTCGCGGTTCTTTCCAATCTCTCCTTGTTACTCGAATCTTTGGCGTCTGACGACTCCATTATGATGAGGGTGGGGGGTTGCACTAATAAAACGACAGATGTGTAAGAGATGCGAAGCCGCACAAATTGAAGTTGAAGGGTACCAATCGGTACAAGCGATATGTAAATAGCTTGATTCAGACCCTGACCGCCCAGTCTATATACGCGGAGGCAAGTCCAATTATAAGACCCGGCGCACTACGATACACAATGCCATAGCATCGCTTGGCATTTGTGGAGACGGGTTTTCGCCGTTGAGAGACGAACTGCTTGCGCATTGAGTCGTTCGATAGCAACCTTCGCCATCGTAGATACAGATGTACAGATAATTGCGAAAGCTCATCTGATGAGACCGCCTCTGCACTTTCTACAATGCTTTGTTGTTCTGTCGCGATAGTCACGTCTTCTGTTGAGGCAATGTTTGGTTGTTCGGTGACGTCTGCCGGAATGGAGAGCATGGAGCATGTAGTTAGTGTGACGGCTAGTTCCCGTGCCATGCTGGGACCACCATCAGCCCTGCGGCTTTTTTCTGACTGCCCAGGCATCATCGAGCAGCATCTTCGATAACCTAGAGCAATGTGCCTACCACGAACCGACTTTGCGACCGCAACCAACGTTCGAGTGGCTACGTGCAGCCGCAGCAATTCTTCTGATTGGTTGAGATATTGTTTGCACGCCAAAATGACGCGCATTCGTCGCCGAGTGTATGGCTGAAGCCAAGCACCATACCGCACCTGGTTAAGAGCGTTGCTAATCAAACTCCGGCTTCATCTGCTGCTTGAGCAGAATTTCCATCAATATCGTCACGGTTCCGCGTTCCACCATCGCGGCATATAGAAGCCGTGTACAGTGTTGCGACACTGCGACTTTCGACCCGGATATACTTCGGACAGCTTGTTCAGTCCATGAAAGCTCCGACATTTGGACGGATGCGCCTCTTTCTCTTACCTCACAGACGTCTTGTTACCTCACGCCCATAGCGAATCTTGTTTCGCATCCTGAGTGGTTTTCATTATACGGAGCTACCTCCGCAGTAATTTTCCTAGTGGACATCGTGGTAGAGCTTGTTATATCACACATCTGCTCGCGGACTGCTCAAGCTTCTTAGCGTCCGGTGTCAAGTCCGCAGATCTAATCAATTTAGCGAGGTACTGTCGAGGCACTCCTTAAGATGAACGGCCTCCAGGATATCGATGGGCTTTCCGAATGCATCGGTCGGGCCATCCAGGACCATCTTGCCAGATTGAACATCAATATCGCGTGGCCACAGCTCGACAACCTTGACCATCCCATCCTTCGCGTGGAAGCTTTCCTCGAAGAGGCCGATGCGAACCATGCAACAAGAGCGCAGTCCGAGAGGGTCGCATCGGTACGTTTATGCTCCCACCACACCTAAACTGCTCGTGTGCAGTAGCGTATGCTTACATGTCCGTAGAGAACCGTCGATCTGGCGAGTATGAGAACGCCGGCCCCCACACAAAGTCCAATGCCGGTAGATTCTAACGACTATGAGGAGTCATCGTCGATGGACGAGTCTAATCCCCGGGACGACCCGTGCCCATCGGAACAACACTCCCGCGATACCCGTAGAAAAGGTACTGGCGGTCTGAGGGTGTCGCAGAACCAGTCCTCTTTTCAAGAAGATTTGACCGAGCACCAACGCCAAATGCAGGTGGATAGCCGAAGCTTTCCCAAGCGGAAAAAGGTACGTCGACTTCGCCAGGCGACATCGTATTTCCCGCCAACCGCTGGAATCTCATCGAAGAATCATTGGGTTGTTGTTGCATGCCTCTACTAGCATTTCACGTCCGAAGAAGCTCGTATCTCTAGGCCATACCAGCACCAGAAAGTATCTCAGAGGTCTTTGGCTGACCATTCGCAGGTAGCGTCTGATAAGTTTGTCTTCCAGCCTTCCACTCTAGACAAGCTTATCATCGGAATCTGGGAGCAAGTACACAGTACACTCAACCTCGACCCGAAAGCTATATTCGAACAGTTCCAGGTATCGCCCAATGGATCCTCCATGGGTGTGGTTCGACAAACGCAAACGGAAGAGCCATCAGCAGCCATTACCACTTCGAACACGAAATCCGAATCCTTCAGTCAGATGAACGTTTTCTGTCGCAAGGTCACACAAGCGAGTCGTGTGTGCCGGTCAATAGAAATGATTGTACAAGCTCGCTGGGTCGAGCTCTTTGAGGAGCAGGTACAATATCGGAGCCAATCGAGGCCTGACCTGTCTACGACAAAGCACAGGAAAGCTGTGTTCATGGAAGCGTGCCAGGACTTCGACTGGTCTGAGTAAGTCCCAATATTTGCCATCGCGCATGACACATCGCATTCGCTAACCGCCATACGATAACAGAAAGGAATTGCGCAATAAAATGGCCATCTGGCGTGGTTACAAGGAAGTAAAAGACGCAGCGGGTTGGGCTGCACTTGTCTTCGCTGGCATGGGCATTTACCGATTCTGTAAGTACCGAGTAGGCTTTGATAAAGATGCGATGCGCCGGCTACGGAACCTGCGAAAACGTCTCGAAGTCGCAGCCGATACCCTACATCCCCACTGGCGCCAGTTGTTGTCAATCGTGGGCGAATCGCAAACCCTCGAATACCCTGGACACCCGCACGATTGGGTTGTTTTTGAGGACGGATCGGATCCCGTACCCTTGCGCCAAACATATCAGCTTCACGATCCATATTTTGCTTTTGAACACATCGACGAGTCAATCATTGATGAATCGGTCTGGGGATGCGAAGACCCACGATGGACGCCACAATCGAACGCTGTCGCTAGACCAGGTGGAGTGTACATCTGTGCTTTGTGCAACGAGCCACAATCCGACAACCCACAGGACAACTCGTGTTTCTGCTTTCCAACCCTTTTTGGTTGTGTAAAGCGAAAGCCACCACCCGTTCAAATTGTCAGGACGCCGGACGGCAGAAATAATGGCCTCGTAGCGTTGACGTCGTTCGATCGTGGAACGGCCGTCGGCGAGCTCGTCGGATTGATAACAAACGGAGTCAGACATCTTGACGTGTTGGACAGTTCAACACCCTTGGCTAATTACCAGATCTGGCAAGGCAGAGCAGGAAATTTCACGCGCTTCATCAATCATAGCTGTAAGCCGAACTCGCAATCCTCCACTTTTACCTGGCTGGACACACAAAGGGTGGTATTGGTCAGTAAGGGGATAGACGCAGGAAAGGAGATTACATTAGATTATGGGGACAAGTATTGGGCTGGGTTAGATAAGAGCTGTCTTTGTGGGGAGAGTTGCTGTAGGTATAAAAGAGATGGGCGGGTGAGATAGGCTCTAGGTCGGCAGTTAGCTCTGCAAAGCATCAAAGCATAGCTCCGTCTCCAACAATTGATCGCACCCGTTGTAGACATCTAGGCCATATAACTCGCAAAGTTTTGACCCAGTACGAATCCGAAAGCACAAGCTTCCGTAGCCGTATCGATAAGACTAGCGCGATTAATCCCTGCACAAAATTTCGGAGACAACTCGAACTTGAGCCGTCGACATACATGCGAAACATCAACCACAATCATGGCGACCTCCGATTACAGTGATTCTGGTGCATCCGACCAGGAAATTCTCGAGGCACAATCCGGAGCTAGGAAGAGAAGGAGACTGTCGCCGACCGAGGATGTAAGCTCGGCTTCCGAAGCTGAAGTTGTCCAACCACTACCAGTCGCAGCCTCATCAATCTCGCGCATCAAAGCAAAGCAGCAAAACGCGTCGGCAAACGATGCCAAATCCGCCGGATCTGTTGGAACCACACCGAAAACCAATCCTAAACTGGATTTCGCGTCGCTCAATGTAGCGCCATGGCTCGTCAAGTCGCTCGCAAGCATGGAGATCAAGCGCCCAACTGGCATCCAAGCCTCCTGTATTCCTGAAATTCTCAAGGGGAAAGACTGTATCGGTGGCTCAAGAACTGGTACAGGTAAAACTATAGCATTTTCGTTACCGATTCTGCAGAAATGGGCGGAGGATCCTAGTGGTATCTTCGCCGTTATTGTCACACCGACCCGCGAGCTCGCGATCCAGATCTACGAGCAAGTGAAAGCAATTTCAGCGCCACAATCGATGAAACCCATTCTGATTACCGGAGGCTCAGACCAGCGCTCCCAAGCCATCGCTCTGGCCTCACGACCCCACGTCGTCATTGCAACACCAGGCCGGCTAGCAGAGCACATCCGTACCTCGGGCGAGGACACAATCTGTGGTCTCCGTCGCGTGCGCTTTGTTGTCTTTGATGAAGCCGATCGTCTACTCGCTCCAGGCAAAGGCTCCATGCTGCCCGATCTCGAGACCTGTTTATCCGCTCTACCTCCCAAGGAAACACGGCAAACCCTTCTATTTACTGCCACCGTGACGCCCGAGGTCCTGGCACTCAAATCCCAGCCTCGAGCTCCAGGCCGTCTTCCAATCTTCGTTTCCGAGGTCGATACCGAGGATTTAGCAATTCCACCAAGACTGCAGCAAAAGTACCTTCAAACGCCAGTTACGCACAAGGAATGTTATCTTCACGTCTTGTTGAATACACCAGAGAATAGCAAAAAGAGTGTTATTATATTCTGCAATCGTACGAAGACAGCCACGCTCCTGGAGTACATGCTGCGCCTCCTTGATCACCGCGTCACTGCACTGCACTCTGGTCTCAAGCAAAACGATCGTGTGGGTAACCTCGCTAGGTTCCGTGCGCAGGCTGCTAGGATGCTCGTTGCTACTGATGTTGCGGCCCGTGGTTTGGATATTCCAGAGGTGGCGCTTGTTATCAACTTCGATGTGCCCCGTGATCCGGATGATTACATCCATCGTGTCGGTCGTACGGCGCGTGCTGGGAGGGTTGGTACGAGTATCACTTTGATTGGGCAGAGGGATGTGGAGCTTGTACTGGCGATTGAGTCGCGTGTGGGAAAGAAGATGGATGAGTTTGAGGAGGAAGGTGTTAGCGTTGAAGGCAGAGTCGTCCGAGATGCCCTCAAGCCTGTAACTGAGAAGAAGCGCGAAGCTTTGTTGAGTATAGAGGAGGGCAGAGATGTGATGGGCAAGCGACAGGTAAGTATGAAGAAGAAGCGGGCGGAGTAGACGTAGCGACTCTTAAGACGATCCTAAGGGGTAGAGCCCTTGTATGAATCAGGCGAACACTTTCAGGCTATACTTCGCTAATCACGACACTTGGTTGGTAGTAGATGCAAAAACATATGCTCATTACGCTAGAACGCTGTAAAAACAACAACTTATGCTACTCACGGTGACCCTCTTCTTGGCCTAAATACCGTGTTGAAGTTCTTCTGCGTGACAAACCACGCGTTATGTGTCTTCCACTCAGCACCGGGATGTTCAAGCTCAATCTCGAATCTACGTAGGAAGCTTGGCACCAGCTTGTAGATTTCCAAGAGGCTGATGTTCTTTCCGATACACGTTCTAGCCCCAGCGCCAAACTGCAACATGGTTCCCTTCATTTCCTTGAGTTTGTCCGGGCTAGCCTCAATCCAGCGCTCGGGCCGGAATGTATTAACGTCTACACCAAAAACCTCGGGTCGACGTTGTACGACCCAGGGGTTACAGCCGACAATCGTGCCACCAGGGATGAATTCGCCGCAGATTTGCATGCCCTGTTTAGGCACGACGCGCTCAAGGATGAGACCAGGTGCAGGGTGAAGTCGGAAGGATTCTTGGACGACAGCGTCAAGATAGGTAAGCTTCTGGGCTTCGGGCCAAGAGACTGTCTTGTCGGAACGAGATTCGATAGTTCCGTCTGCTACAGCGGTGTCGAGCTCCTGCATGAGCTTCAGATATACACGTGGGTGCTTGACAAGGAAATAGAAGACAGCTGAAAGCGAGATGGCTGTCGTTTCCGAACCGGCAAAGACCATAGATGTGCAGGTTGATAGGATGCGGTTGTCGTCCATAAACTCGTGATCATGGCTTGCTTGGGCGAACTTGGAGAGGAGGTCGATACCATGAGGGTTGGCCTTTTCGTCGTCGGAAAGACCGAAGCGCTTGATCTTTTCGACTTGGGTAGCGCGCTCACTGGAGCGGTTCAGGGCGAAGAGGGTGACAGGATGAACACGCTTATCTAGACCAATGCGCTGGGCAAAGAGGCTGATTGGGTTCTTCCATAGAAGACGGTCGAGGATGGGAATTTGACCGACCTAAAGAGATGTGAGTATGGAAATGACCATGATGGCTTCTGCTTGTGAGGACCTACCGGTGCAACGTAGTCGAAAAACTTGCCCAAGAAGCCGATAATGTTGTCTACGTCCTTGTTTCCTTCGACAAAACCCAGTCGCTTGCTCCATGTCAACTCACCGATGACGTCGAAGGCGAAGAATTGCAACCATTGACTGAAGTTGCAGCTCTGCCCAGTCTTGGCAAACATATCCTCGGTTTTGTCGAGCCAGTATGTGAGTGTGGAGCTAACGAGAGGCTCGTAGTTGACGAGCGAGCTCATGGCGAAGGCATTGTTGACGCATCGGCGGTACTTTGCGTGAAAGTCTTCGTCGGTGGTGGAGAAGAGAGAGAGGAGCGGCGCTCCCTTGGACACGGCGCCCTGGACAGGGTAAAAGTCAGACTGGAAGAGTTAGCTATCATCCAACAGACCTATCTGCATTTACATACCTTGTAGACGCCCTTGTTAAGCCCATAGATGGCTTTGATAGCCTTTGGATCCGCAAACGACAGAACGTTTGGGCCTAACCTGACAATGTCGCCATGTTTGCGATGCAACGCGAGGTTGGTCCATTGATGGTTCTTCTTTGACACATCCCATAACCGCCACCAGTTGGAATATCCAGCCGCCCAATGTCCTGGGTACTTGTTCAGTCCTTTCCAGTACTTGTTGTTAAGTAGATATGCAATGGTAGTTGTTGCCAGTACAAGCGGCCAGTACCGCACAAGCAGCGGAAGGAGCTCGTTGGCCAGCATGTTGTGTAACCCGATCTAACTTGTAGCGGGAGATGCGTTCCGGGACCCAGGTAACAGTAGATTCGAAGCAAAGTAAGCTGCGAAATTCATATCTGACACGGTCTGGGGCGAGAGCTCATATAAATGGGAGCCAGCAGTCGGGCCTGTGCCGTCCCCTTCCCGCACTGTCACGCAGCCGTCTCGGTCTCGGAGTGGCCATGGTAACGCGTCTGGGTGCTTGCGCAAGATTGTGTTGGTCGGCAGTTGACAGTTGAGGCGTGATATGATGAGGGTGGGTCCGTGGCTGGACTGGAGCAGCTTGGACGGATCGCGTGGGGACGGTAGCTCCGGGGCGCTTTCGCGGGGTAAACCTCGTCAACACAGAGAGCAACCATCGTTAAAAGCTACCCATTCGCCTCAGAACTCGGTTATCGCGATGCACTCAATCTATCCCTCTCCATGCTATTGGCCAACTTCTCCCTGCTGCACCAGACGACACGGTGCTGGAATCATTCCCATACTCCCTTACATCACTTTTCGTACGAGATGGCGCAGCATCGCCAATGTGCTCTGTGCTATTCTGGAACTGCCGACTATCGTCACTTCAACAGCTAAACCTTGTGTGAGACGATAGCGACGTTGTGTGGACCTGGGAAGCATCGGCAGTTGTATTCGAATGTCATAACTGCAACTGCCGATGTCTTGCACGGAGGAATCAGCGCCGAAGCCTCCGGACGCTCCCTGATACGCGCGTCACGTGTCCTCGGGTCAATATTTGGACCCTCGGTTGTCGTGAAGTGGGCGTCTTCAGCAACCTTTGGGAAACCCTGGGTTACTTTACTTTTCTTCTATTAAAGAAGATCAAGGCACTCTACAACTTAGTGAGTCTTTGCCAACGTCACCTACAGTGGGTGTATTTCTAGAAAGATCCGCGCGTCATCGTGATCGTCTTCATGAGAACGAATAAGCAAACATTAGTACGTCTCGCGACCGAGCGGAAGCATCGGTTCCCACGCGTGACAGCGAAATTTGTTATTCGGAGGACCCGGAATCAGCGGCTTGCCGATATTAGCGGTTAATGGTCACTTGCGTCACCATTCCTTTCCATCCTGGATATAAGTAACCTGAAATACAGAGTGGAACACGTGCAAAGAGAGGCGAAAAAAGACATGTTTTAACGAGATAGAGACAAGGTGATGAAATTACTGAATGAGAGTGAGAGTCAAGGTTCTGTATCATTGATCTTGAGTAGTAGTACCTACGTAAGTACTTATTTGCCATCTACAGCTTATCTGATGCAGAACCAGATTAGAGTCATCCTATGTACCCGTACAATGTATACATACAAAACAAACCCACGCTAGAGGCCCCACTAGTACGACATGTAACCACTTGCCCTGTACACTGGTAGTCGTAGTCCATACGCGACTGCTTCGTATGCTTAGTTGCTGCTGAAGCAATTTGGGAAAAGGGAATCGTAGCAGGAACGACTACCGCGGTTGTTACCGAATCGCCATGGCTACACCGATCAAGGGAAATGTATTGTATAAATCAATGCCACCTAAAACTACACTTCTTACTTTTTTCCATACGTTCTGATACGTGAGAAGCTTGTGAGAATGAGCATGTGTCCAGTACAACCTTCAAAGCCTCGAAAGGAAGCGCTTCCACATGTCTATGTAGCCGCCAAGCTCTGCAATCAGTACATCCTGGATACATTTATCCACCCATGAAGCTTCTTACTACCCACTGTAAAGTGATGAAATGGTGATCTGAGGCATACGATTGTGGTGTAGCCAATGGCACACCTTATCCTATAGACAAGGCGGAGCGTAGCTGGACTAGCCGATTGTCCGCCTTGATGAAGCAATACGACCTTCGATTTCTCTCATATCTTCGCAAACAAGACAATGTGTAGCCCAGATATCGCGTTCTGTTGGTGGTCTATTGGCGGAACGCACCGACATGAGCCGCGTATCTGTCGTCGTGCATGCCATGATGCCTTTGCTGCTTCGTGACCTGTGAAGACATAGTATGTGTATCGTAAAGCTAATATATATGATGAGGCTAAGAATTTCGTGGGTCTGGGCAAGATCACTTTCAGGGCTTCGAACTTTCGAAAACTTTTCCAATCCTACCTAGCCATGTTGACGACCAACACCAAGATTGTTCTGATAGCCGCGATAAACCTATTCATTTCCAACAAATGCTACGCACAAGTCTTAAACAACTCTTCAGTACTGGGCTATTCCCCTCCTGTCAGTACCATCGTCAACAGCGACCTACCATTCAACTCGACGGGTACATTTCGTTTAGACCCGAGCTCAGCATTTGGCGATCCCTGGTATCTTAGCATTATCGTAACCGAAAGACGGGGTCTTAACTACATCCACGGAGACAGCTTGACCTGTGAGTAGAGGGAGCGTTCCTTAGCGTTCCAAATTCACTGACTAGGAACCAGCAAGGCAGTCAGACTCAATACTGCATGTACACATTGTTATCGCTGGATGTGACGAATCAAGAGGAATACGGAAGCTGCATAAAGGTACTGAGTAACGTGTGCATAGCACATGTGCTTTAACCAGACTTCCGAACGTCGATCTCCCAGAAAATTATCGGACCTACGGATATATGAACACGGCTATAGGAAAAAGCGGAGACGATCGAGAGGTCACGATGCCTATGACAGGCATTTTAAGGAATTAGTGCCCATGGTGTTCACCATAAAGGCTCCGGATGGCACTAGATAATGTGGTGGAGGGCAGCCGTGTCACTCCAGAATCTGCCACCAGCCACTTGCGCTCCGGACCTGGGCTCGAAAGAGCCTCGATCTTCATGGCTCTTGTGTCAAGTTTGTCCTTAATTTCATAACCAGGCCTCGTTCTTTCCTTCTTCCAACGACTAATCCGGGTAACTTGCAGTGGTGACAAAAGTTGGAGCCCGGGCCAATCTGATGACAATGCGATATGTCTAAATTGAGGGGAAGCTGATATAGGAGAAGAAGCAACATAGTCCACCTTATGTTGCACCTTGTGGAGATGTGCAAACCCACGTGGGTACAGTGGTTACAGAAAGCATTTTGGCGTCGCTATATCGAACGTAGATTGGAGGAGCGCTGTTTGCAAAAGTCCTACGTAAGATTAGCTGTCGAATTGGCACAAACCGTACAACAGAGATGGTGATGTTGTTGTCCAGGGGTTTGTCAAGTGATGCATCATGCGAAGGGAGTGAAGTGACGAAACTGTTGGAGTAACTACACGCGATTCTGGCATTGAGATTGCAGTACACTACCATCTGGCCGATAGCTTGCTAGACCATTGTCATCTACACAGTCGTCGGTTTTGACTATTCGGTGAAATGCATCATGGCTAATCGCCGCAAGTCATGCATAACTTGTCGTATATCGGAGCACTGTACATACTTCTCCGCGGTAGTGCATAGCGACGACGGCTGACGGTATCCGGGCGAGAGAAATATGAGGCTTCGGTGGATACGTCAGCGGCTGCGTAAGAAGGTCTAGATGCCATAGTGTACAAAATAGGAGCGATACTGTTATCCTAGCATGCAAGTCTAGCCGAAACAGCGACCAGTATGGCGAAGCGCCGACAAAGCTCAACAATTATGCCGTGCATGCGGTCCGCTTGAAAAGGTAATTCAGGTTCCAGGAACATAGCTTGACAAGCGATGACTACCGTTCGTCTGCGGATCATCAGTGGATGCAACCCCCCCCTTAGTCTCAACATTGATCGCTGTTTAACCGATGAGGTTGGGGACGACGGGACAGGCATTCCACTAGGAGGACAATCCGATGTCCCCGATGATGATGTTTTCAAATGTGCATGTTTCTGTAATCTGCAGTTTGGGGGTTCGCGGGCGAGAAGATGGTGTGGTGGATCCAGAGCTACGGTAGCCCGAGCTCCCCGTCACCTTTTCAAGGATGATGGGGGCGCGTACCATATCTCAAGATTCACCCCGCCCGCATCACATCCAGAGATGGTTTAGGTGGAAGAAAGTTCTGACCCCTAGCAGACGGGATATACCAACCGTACCGTAAGGACCCTGGTCCCGTTGTTTCTCAACAAGATCTGTCTCGAAGCGAATACAGAACGATGGCCGAAAACGGGGACCTGATGTTTTCAAGGTGTACCTCGCAAACCTAGCGCTGACACCGATGAAGACGCTTGGATAGCGGCAGCGAGCTAGGCACGGCCCAAAAATGTTTTGAAGACAGGGAACTGCGATGTTCGACTTCAGTGCTCGAGGCGGGGAGCATAAGCCACAAGTTTTCGAGGGCTGTTGGGTAAGCAGGGACCACCTTGTGTAACCAAAGTATATAGATGTAGCACCTCGTCCGAGAAGATGATCAATCAGCGGTTGCGATGGCTTGTGATCCGCCTGCAGCACTGCCTACCGTCACTTTACGAGAGGTGAAAAGTGAGACCTTGCAGTATTGGCTGGGATGAGGACGCTGCGTAGTCAAAGTCGAAGCAAGGAAAAATCTGCAGCGCTTGAGGTAAGGACAACTGCCGCACTCGCAGATGCGCTGGTGAGTACGCTCGAAGCTTGCTTGCGGTGGGTGAGTCATCTAGATCCACGTCGCGATGCAGGGTGCATCCGGCCGTGGCTTCGCCGACATATTCTGAAACAGCCCGGATGAATTACGTGCATGATCAGTCATACTCCATGACGACGCTCTATCACGAGCAAGATATGGTAAATGTTGAAGAACGAAAGTTGCGCGAGGATACGCCTGGGAAAGGGTTGAAGCGTGGAAGGTCCGAAGGATTCACCCGCTTGATGTCGGCTTAAGTGGGGCACCTGACCCATCGCAACCCCCCTGTCGAGCTGAAAATACAAGAGAAACACCGAGCATCCTTACAACATAGCATCATGCTCAATATGCACGATCCTTTTGGATCATGGAATCGATACCAGTACAAGCAAAAGCATCATGGTAAACGTGGGGCAGGCCGCCACGGCCGCGGCGTATGTATGTTGCCCCGCGTATTCGTTTGCTCTGAGGCGCAGTTCTTATTCCCAGCTGCAGGTCTCGGGGTCGCCTTTGCAGCTTCTGAAACATGGCAATGTGGGATGCTATCGATAAGTCCAACCAGATGGGAGACTACCGGATGACTACCGGATGACTACTGGATGGTACTGGGATGGATGGCCACTTTGCGTAATGCTCTCGCTTTGCTTCACTTGAGGATACTCCTCTCCAATCGCGCATTCGTAGACCCGGCAAGCGATCAGTGTTGAAACGGAAACGTCACCTCCGATGCAGTCTTCCTTTTGGGAAGAAGCGACCGTTTCCCCTAGACAAGAGTCGCATCGGCCGGAGCGAGATATTGCCAGGTCATTGTGGGTATCACGGGTATCATGAGGCCCGATTGTGTTGGTACAGTAGAGGTAACATCGGCAGCGCCGGACTGATCTGCCAGGCATCGTCACCGCCTGCACAGCCGCAACGTGTTTATCCACGTGCGCTTCGGCTACGGGCGAGAGTGGCGCAAATGCTTCGACGCCACTTGGGCTTGCTCGTCGCATTCACAGCGACATCGTCATGCGAGCATGTTTGCGCAAACAGGAGTCGCAGAATATCGCATCATGCTTCAGCAGGCGCCGAAGCTACTCGACGATGGGACTCTGGCATGATAAACTTCTGGGCCGTCTGCGGCTCACATGACCGTGGGTTTTTCGGTAGAGCAGGGATTGCAAGCAGGGTTCTATGCCGGCTGATTGGGCTGACTGTTTGCAGCCCATTTTTAGGCTCAAGCAACGTCAACCTGTAGATGGCCCAAGACCACGACGACTACTCCGAGTACACCCACCTTGAAAGTCCTGCTCAGAGACGCCCCTTGACAAGCGTTGGGAGCTCGTCCTCCTTTTTAACCGCACACCCTCCCGAAAGGGCAGTAAAGCCGCTGCTGTGTTTCTTGCATCTGGACGCGCAAGGAAAGCTTCTGGAATGCGTGTGATGTCGCAACTCCAGATCCTCGACGCCCAACTATACGTGTAGTTGCAGGCTTCAGGATGGTGCAGTGTTCCGCGTACGGCGTATGCCCACTTGATGCTGCGGTGTCGCGATCAAGTTTCTGCAGCCTCACATGCATGGTGAACCGTGAGCGTCGTCTTCAGCTGCCCTGGTGCAAGGCATTATTCGGTCATAGTTGTCGATTGCATTTGCTATTTCCACGAAAGAGGCTGATCAGACGCCTCTTTTGTTGTCATCTCCGTGGTTGCATACCGGAGTAGTCGTTCGCACAACTATGGCAGCCATGAGAGCATCGCAATCTTCGCGCACCTAGAGATCCGCCTACCAACGCGTGCGCAACGCGGTCGCCGTGTCCGTCGGTCAGCTTAGATCCGACTAGACCTGCAGCTGCAGACTCTCGCCATATGCACGTTTAAACAAGCTAGATGCGCAGTGCAGCTAAACGGGGCAGTGTGCATGAAATCCTTGCCGAGCTGTGTGGCCAACGCCGACCCATGATCGTCGCTTGTAAGCTCTTAAGAGATCCCACCCACCACCACTAGTACCCTTCTCTACCCTCCACCTCCCACCTCGCCTTCTCTCCACCTCATTCGCCCGCCCTTCCCTGTCTCTCCTCCTCAATCCAAGGCGCCTCTCGAAAAATTATATCCGCCAGAGACATTTTTCTTATAACCTCTCTTTTGTTCTTTTCTTTGAATCTTTGATAAACCGTCCCATCTAATATCGCAACGTCTCGCACATACCACGAAACACACAATGCCGATCTCGTTACTACCCGCCTCGGCTGCGGCCTTTGCGCCCAGGTCAAACGTCAACGTCGTACTAGCCTCCAAGGTCGAGCCATGGTTAACACAAACGCTCAAGAGAGTGAACCGGGTCAAGCGTCCGTTGAACAGCGTCCAGCAACACACGAGGTGTCTCACAGAAACTCTTTCAGGACCCAACGCTATGTGGTCGCTGTGCTCCATCATGGTACCAAAGGCCCCAGATTCGGAACTGCGCAAGGACTCCAACCCACTAGTCGAAGCCCTCTTTAACTACCAGCTTATCCACATTGAGGCCTACGTTGTACACGTCGACATGGTTTCACAACATGAGGTTGCATTCAAGCTTACACCGGAGACCATCGAGGCGCTTATCGAGTACCACAAGGACATCTACTCGGTTGATGTATCTGCCAGCACCTGGGAGTGGGCCGAGAAGGAGCAACAGTTGAAGAAGCTCCAGGATGGATTTGTCCAGGCTGTCAACCGCTACGTATTCCGAACTGGTGTCAAGGCTCTGGAAGGACTCGAGGAGGATGGTGCGGGAGAGCTACTCGAGGGACGAGGTGAGGACGTCAAGAGCGCCATCATGGGCTTGTTCCTCCCGCTCCTTCCTCCTCCTCCCAGGATCGTCGACGTTGTCCGCCCAGCACCACTTCTTCCCAGCTCGCCTGGCTCAGCCAACTGGTGGGTGCCAACACAGCAGTACCAGTCGCACTCAGCCCCGGTCGACCAGTGGAGAGTGGTTCCTTCTACACCCAGCCCGACCATTGCTACCTGCGGTGAAACTGGACAGACGTTCTGGAGCACCATGGGCACCATGGGCTTCGAAGCGATTCAACTTCCGTCACCGACACCCTCGTACAGCCAGCCATACAACTCGACTAGCCCGTATGCGCAGAGTACTAGCCCGTACGCGCCCAGCACGAGCCCGTACACGTCAAGTTCGTACTACAGCCCGCCCCCAGCGTCGGCACCGATTCCAGCCCTTCCTCTGCCGAGCGTGCTAGCCCAGCAGTGCGGGTCAAGCGCCGTGCACGGAGGATTCGGCGGCTTCGGATGGGACACAGGATTCGCGCCACAGTACGCAGCATTCACATAAGCTGGATGACAAGTCGACTGTGGTGCATGCACCTGTTCTCTGTCGATGTTGGGAAGCGTGGACCTGGCCAGTCCCCTTGCCCTTCCCTTTACCGCGCAGGTTGGCCGCGCACCAGCCTTGCGACGCCCGACACGAGACGAATGCGATATTCACGACATGATGTGCAAACATCACTACCAAACCGGCATGGGACGGCGTTTTGTCACTGATTCTTTTTAGCGAGCGTCATTTCTCCTCTCATTCTCGTACATGTCTATTTTTTGATACCTGTTCTTGTCTCTTTGTTTTTAGCGAGCGATTTCTTTTTTTGTCACCACAACGGCCGGACCAGGTCTTTTCATTACTTGAATACAGCATCTCTGGGAGGTTTGCATGTCGGGCATTTCAACGGAAGACGGATAAACACAGCCTCACGGCTCACGATGTCAGGAACACTCGGTTTGGGTTTTTGCGATTTTCTGTTTTAATGTCGTTTACACTCCTGGACGGATGCGCTATCTCTTCGTTGAGCCTGTGGCATGCCATGACTCTTACGATCTGACGCGATTCACGTTCACGAATTTGCCTACTCAGCCTGGCATTGAATGCTAGCTGGACATGTTGAGGGGCGGCGACAAAAGTTATACATGCATCTGCGATGCCGCTGTGATAGCTCGTCTCTGCTGCGAAGGAGGACTGGGTCGACACTTGGAAAGCGACTGTGCGGGGTCAAGACACGAGTACGCCCGTGGCGTCTCTGGCTTTTGGGAGGTGGTCCTCTGCTTGCGGAGCAAACACTTTCCGATGGACCTCTGCACTTTTACCGACCTTGATTGACTTGGGATACTGGCTGCACAGAGACTGTAGGTTCATCTCCTACACTTCAAGCTAGTCTTGGAAGAAGCACTCCCCAGTTGAGCTGGGAGCAGTTGAATCGGATGCTGGACAGAAGCAAGCTTCTTTAGCCTTCTAAACTTAATAAAAAACGAAACTTTGAATCCAACAAAAGAATTCTCTAGAAGGGCGCATTGGTGCAGTGATGTATGTGTGCATTAGTGGAGCCGGGCTGGAGCGGATCTGTGGACCATGGTGCTGGGACAAAGTGAGGGTCGATGAGGAGGTCTGGGGCACAAGCGAGGATGATGCAACTGTGCCGCATTCCTCTTTGCGCAACCCATTGGTAGGGCGGAGCGGAAGCCAACGGCGGGACAACGGGGGGAAATGCATGGCGAAATTGGGTGGGCTATCATGTGCTATTGCGGTCATCAATCAGGGCGAAGGGGTGTCATGGCGGCATCTTTGTTTTTCACCAGAGTTTGACATGATCGCGTAACACTTTGGCCGAGGACACGCCTTTGCCTCTGATCTCGAAACATTGTGCCCTTTGCGACGACTCATCTGACCATGCCCACTGCGCCGCGCGCTTCGTCATAATGCCGCCCGCCAACTCGCCTGTAAGGAAGCCCATTTCCGTCGCCGGCTGCACCGCTCGTGACGGTAACCGTGGTTCAGCGCCCGGACAGCCCAATGTTGAAGAGGCACGACTGACGTAGCTGCACAACAGGACGACCCGGAACCCGCCTTCATCTCGGCCTTGCGTGAACTCGAGAGCCCCGTAAACCACGACGTCCTCAACCTCGCCGCCACGCTGGGCACCCAGACGGACCAGGGAGAAGACGCCATCATCATCGAGGTGCCCGCAGGCCTCAACGCCGACGACGACGACATTGAACGCGCCCACGTGCACTATCTCCGGGCTGCACGCGAGCGAGACCAGGCGCGCTTGAACCGCTCACAGGAGCGATTGCGCCTCTTGGAACGCCAGCGAGACGAGCTCGAGCAGCGAGACCGGCTGAGGAGAGTCATGTCGCGGCTCTCGAGGCTGTCGGACAACAACTATGGTGACCGCGTCCCTAGCCAGAACAGCCTGTACGACTGGTCGCCCGCCAACGATGCCGCTCCTGGAGCGCCCGAGAGCTCCTTGAGGTCGACTGCCATTCTGCAGTCGGCAGGCGTGCGTCGACACCCACGCTTCTCTGCGCGCACCAGAGAAGCCGCGACGACGACGACGACGGGCAGCGAAGCACCGCCACGCCACGTTTCGCATCGCAGTCTACGGGATATGCTTGCCGCGAGATCGAGCCTCTTCAACGAGTCGTCGGAGCGAGACCGCCAGTCGAGCGCACGCCAGCGATCAAACGAGAACAGAATGTCCCCCATGCTGGAGCAGACTGTCAAGTATCTATCGCGCATACGACACTGCCAATCCGAAGACGAGAGCTGGGAGCGTGCGCGAGACGCCGGCATCCTGACCAAGGACTACTTCTTACAGCACGCAGACTTCGTCGCCGACACGTCGCACATAGCGCCGCCCTCCGAGACGTCGTGGCTAGCGCCAGGGGCAATACTCTCGGGCTGTCAGCATGCGACGACTATGCCAGCCGTCACCACCTCGTACAGTCGGCACGCGGGGCTCCCACCACCCATCCGGCCGTGGATATGGAACCCCTCCGAAGCCTCGACCAGCCGGACCTCACACCACTCTGACGCGCAACCGCACCAGGACCGATGGCCGGTCAAGGTCACAATACACGACGTGGACTGGGACCAAATGTCCCTCTCCGCAACCATGGAAGCGTATAACGTACCCTCCCACCCGCATTCGCACACCATCTTCCCCACCAACAACACCACGCCGCCCGTCACACGCACTTCCTCAATAACCACCTACCTCGAAGGCGAAATCCTCGACTTCAACACCCACACCCTCCTCACAGAATCCTTCAAATCAAACGCCGCAAACGACGCCACATACTGGCGCAAGCTGCCGCCCTTCCAGAAGATGAGCGACGAAGACGTCGTCCGCGCACTCACGAGCAAGAAATGGCTTACCGAAGTCCTTGGCCAGGATTGGATACTCATGCGCTGGAAAGAGCGATGTTTCGTAAAGAGTCTGAACCGCAGCACACCCGATCCCGTTCAACCGCCGCCCTCCACCACGATACCCTCTTCGTTCCCTACCGCCGATGCCGGTCCAGCGCCCAATCCCTGGGCGGCGACGGGTTCCGCAAACTACGTCCCCGCCACTTCCAACACCTCTGCACAACCCTCCCCGCAACTCCAACCTTCGCCCTACCGGATAGTCCGCAATGCGCAAACGGGCCGAGCCGAAGTCGAAATCACACCACAACCCCTCTTCAATGCAATAACCAACGATGCAGAACACGCTACCTTTGACGACTCTGGCTGCGGGCTTACAATTAGTGGCTTCTACTACGTTGCGCTCGATCGGAGGAACGGCACGCTGGAGGGATTATATTATGATCCGCAGAGCAGTCCGTATCAGTGTTTGAAGTTAGAAAGTGTGAATGGCGGGCTAAGGAGTGCTTGGGGATTCAGGTGATGCGGCAGAATCGCTGCCTTGAAAAGAGAGCGTCAAGATAACACAGAAGATGGAGCGGGAAGAACGAGATGAGCGTGGAACAATTGCATTGCCATGGAGTTTTGTATTGGATATGGGACTGCACCGCCCATTGAGGCTCTCCTAGATGGATCGGGATCATGTTTTACTTTGTCGCTTATTACAATTTTTGTTAGATGATGTTTATTCCACAGAAATATCAATATACTACTTTCAGCTCTTACAAGGCCCCCACCGTGAGTAGCCAAGAGTATCCGGGTGGGTCCGTGAATATTCAGTAATACATTGTAGGCCTTAAGACACGTAATACGCTGCAGACGCTCTACACGCGTATTTTGTATAGATGTACCAGCAAGCCGCATGCAGTCAAACACTATCCACCAATGATTAGTATTGCATTACAGCCCCGCTTCCGCATGCAGTAAGCCCTGCCGAGTATCGTCATCTTTCGAGACCCTTTCGGCATGCCGATGGGCTACGCGATGGACCCAGCGTAGAGGCGAACACTGGAAGAGTCACCGTAAAGTCATAGTATCCAAGTTCTGGGAAAGATACAAAGCTCGCCGTCAGTCTCGAGTGAATTCCAATCCAGTTCAAACTCAACACATCAGTCCCCGTTACTTGCCTAGAAGCATAAACAGAGCTAAGCATTCATCATGGCGTCTCCAGAATACCCCAAAACTCCCGTCAACAAACTCGGTCGTTTAGCAAACCGAGCTGCCTACGACTACGCCACCATTCATACTCTCGTTAACACCTGTCCTATTCTCCATGTCTCCTTCGTCGACCCCGAACACCCCTTCCCCGTTGTCCTACCCATGATAGGTTGCACTGGAAACTTTTCCTCGCCTTCCTCGGACCCGGCAAGCACATCTCAGGATCTTTACATTCATGGCTACGTCTCCGGTCGTATATTCAAGAGCGGGAAGAGCGCCGATGGCCAGGGATTACCCATCACAGTCGCAGCTAGTTTTCTCGATGGCCTCGTATTGAGTCTGACGCCTTTCCATAATTCGTGCAACTACCGCTCTGCTGTTGTGTACGGGTATGCGCAGTTGGTAGAAGACCAGGAAGAAGCCCTGTACGCTATGAAGGCCATTACGGATAACATGCTCCCCCAGCGTTGGGACAAGTCACGCACACCGCCCACATCTGCCGAGCTCAAGTCTACGTCTATCCTGCGTATTAGGATTGAGAGTGCGAGTGCGAAGATAAGAACGGGTGGGCCGAGTGAAGACAGGGCCGATTTGAAGAACGCTGAGCTTGTGAAGAAGACTTGGACGGGTGTCGTGCCGTACTGGGGTACTTGGGGTGAGCCTGTGCCGGGTAAAGAGAATGCATGTGAGGACGTGGAAAGCTACATTGAGGGCTGGAGGATGAAGGAAACAGGACAGGCTCGAGGGTATGCGTTTGAGGCTATCGAGATGGATGGGAAGAAGAAATAAGAAATGAAATAGGGAGAAAGAAGGTGGAGTTTGGGAGTAACAGAGGCATTGGAATTTGTGAAAGTTTGCCTTGGGAGTTGGTGCGTTCATTCTCCATGATATCAGTTAGTGTTTTACACAAAGTTATCACAATTATTGCCTGCTTGCCGTAACATTGGAACGATCAATGGCTTTTGTCGACCAACAGTTATACAGATGAATCACAACCATACAAGCAAACAATGTTGAATGAAGCATGCGTGTACTGAGTTTATTTATGACAAGTACAAGTATGCCCACAAGGTCAACCGTATCAACATCAGCCCAACCTTCGTCTTAAGAGAGTATCTTGTGTATATCATTTATTCCTGCAACCCCATATATAATGAAAACAGAAGGCAAGCACTATTCTAAAGACGGATTAGCAACCTTTAGGCGGCTTCGCGTTGTATCGGCGGCGGTAATGTGCAATCTCCTCTGGAGTGAACTTCCGCTTCTTCGGGTCACTAGCCCTCATCTTCTCCTGGACCGATTTCTCTAGCTCTGCTTCCTTCTTTGCCTTGGCATCAAAGAACGCCTTCTCCTCCGCCAGTTTATTGGCCTCCTGTTCGGCATTCTCCTTCACGCTTGCCTCGTAGAACTCTCGAGCCTTGTCCTGCTGGATACGGCGCTTCTCCAGCCGCGCCGCCTTTCGGAATTCATACTCGCGCTTTCCAATAGCCTTCCTGATCTCTGAATCAAGAACAGGGTTCTGCGCGAGATAAAGAGCGAAGTCCTCGGGATCTGGTACCGTTCCTTCAAAGACATGCATGGCGAGGCCCTGCACGACGAATTTGAATAAACGAAAGTGCGCGTCCTTGAACGCAATGATGGCGTCGATGTCTTCGTACGCAGGCAAGTCCTGTCGTAGAAGAGCCTCGCACTTCTTGTACAGATGAACCACGTACTTCTCCATCCCAAGAGCAGAAGCGGCAGCGCACACGCCCAGCGACGCAGTCATTGACAAATGGCGGGGGAAGGGAGGCAGTGTCTTGTCAGCCTGGATGATGCTTTCAAGATATTCCACTAAGCGACAGACGCCATCCTTGTCAGTATCTTCTGCTAACTCAATCGTGCCGTCCTTGAGGATGTCTTTGGCGATCGGTGAAGTTGCCCGAAGTAGCGGCTTTGAGATCGTAACGAGCTGCGTGTCACCGATAAGGATATTGACGCGGTCACCCTTGGACACAAGTAGCTTGCGATCACCAGAAGACCAGGTGCGGATGTCAAGGTCCTGGGCTGTAACCAGGTCAATAGGCTCAGCGGTGACTGTGTCCTTCTTCTTGGCCTTCTTGGTTTTCGTGTCGATGAAGATCATGTCCCAGACCTTGCCATCGATGCGGCCTTTTGTGTTGTCGGAACGAGGAAGTAGAGATGCCATAGTTTCTTGCTCGCTCTCTTTAGGATGTGTAGGTGTTTGTCGGTTCTGAAGTAGATCAAGTGTAAGTTGAGTCTAGATTGTTGAGAGTCGATGTGGAGAGTGGAAGAATTAGAGGACTGTAGGATTAGGGGTTATATAGTAAGAGGAGAATAATAAAGTGCAATTGTGCAATCTCTTGCAGCCCGGATAGTGAATTCATTATGTGGTTGGATTAGTCTTCTGCAATGTGAAAGGCCGAGGAAGTCATGAATGTGGCGCTGGAGAAAGGCTACAAGATCGAGGTCAGTAAGGTTGGCAAAGACCAGGAATTCACACTTCGTTTTGATAGCTCAAGTTGAAACAATCACCAAATGCCCACATCGATTCAGGTCGTAAGAAAGAGTCTCAAATACAGACTCACTAGCTCACACCCTGCTAATAACATGGTTCCGATACAGACTCACATCTGCTTAGCATCCAATGCTCCATGGTGCGGCAAGATTGGCTTCAGACTCTTGACATGATCCAAAATATACATGCTGTTTGCGTACCTATTATTCTCTGGTCCCACGATTGCCGTGTTTTCCGGGTTGAGGAAGTTGTGCGGAAATCCCATGTCGAAGCCATACGCTGCATCAATCTGCTGGATCTCCTCTGGCGTTAGACCCAGACTAAGAGCCTGAATATTGCCCTCGAGATGAGAAATCTTGCGACCACCGACAATGGGGAAGACGTACGGCGACTTGTGCATAACATACGCAAGGGCGACCGAGGTGATCGGCGGCACTGGGCTCTTCGCATTTGCAATGTTCTCGAGAACGTTGCTAACCTTTTCCTCATTACCGATGACCATCATCTCCATCTTCCGGCCACCGTCTTCTGGATTTTCTCTTTGCGCCCTTGTCTTGAAGCTTCCTCCACCGATAGCGCCCCAAGGAGCCAAAGCCATGCCTTCATCGAGCGCCATTGGGATGATCTCACGCTCGAACGAACGCTCAGCGGCAGACCAGCGGCCTTGGTAGATTGAGAATTGGCGAAGACCATGTTGCCTGGCATAGCAGTTTGCTTTGACGACGATCCAGGCTGGGGTGTCGGAGATACCGAGATAAAGGACCTTGCGGGAGGTGACGAGGTCGTTGAGCGCATTCATCAGCTCTGGTATAGAGACCGTTGAATCCCAGAGGTGGACATAGTACTAGCAAACAGGTCAGACACGGTACTAATGTCAAGACGCCTCAACTCACGATATCCACATAGCTCGTTCTCAGCGCCTTGAGTGACCGCTCAATACTCGTATACATATTCTTCGCGCTGTTGCCTCCGTAGTTACTCTTGCACCTTGCACTGCCTTCCTTCTCCTTCTCCGTGATCTGCATTCCAGTAAACTTTGTTGCAAGCACCATCTCATCTCTAACGTCTCGCTTCTCCATCCACTCTCCAATCCATTGTTCGCTCTCGCCGAATTGATAGTTGACGGCAGTGTCGATGAAGTTGCCGCCTTGCTCGTAGAAGTAATCTAGCATAGCGAAGGCCGTCTCTTTACTACATTCGCCGAGGGAAGCCTTCCAAGCCTCTCCAAAGTTCATTGCGCCGAGACAGAGAGGTGAGACCCGGACGGCTGCTGTGGGGCTGAGGATACGATGTCTACCCAAGGGAGACACTGGTGCAGTCGGCGTGATGAAAGACATTTTGCTATTGGTTGTGATGTAGAACTGACAGTATTAGAGCGCCTGAGTGATCATGATAGGACTTTTGAAGTCATTACGGTTTCCCTTTATACGCAGCTTAACGCCGTGAGCTCCATGCCTTAACGCCGATGGCATATGCAGATGAACTGTCAGCCTGGCCGGGCAGACAAGGTCCATCAAACCAGTAAGGTATCGAGACTGATCATCTCAACCCACCTCTTCACCGAACAACCCTTCTACCCATCCCTCTCCGGACCAATCCGCCTCCCACACTGAGCCTTCCTTCCGAGCTTGAGCCGCGAATGCTCCTACCTTCTCTTCAACCACACAGACATCAACACCCAATTCTTTCAGCTTCTCGAAGACGCGGGGCCATACCAGTCTTAGCTGAGAGGCGACTTGCAAAGAAGATTTCTAGGTGTTTGGGATCGCGTGAGGATGTGGTCGTTGTGTGGACCCACCAATGTAGAAGGTGCAAACGCCGCGTCAGTCGCCTGTTCTTGCAGCGACTCTGCCCGACCTACGAAAACGTTTGTTATCTTATCAGTCGGTTTCTGGCGTCCAATTTCTACAAGAAAAGTAATGTGTTATTCTTCTAGCTAGTCCCCGGAATCGTTGACTACTAAACATTTAACCTTTCTACACTTTCTCGCCCGCGACACGGCGAACCCATTGAGCAGTCTCATCTATCTTGCTAAGGAAAGGACTGTGACTGGACTTGATCCTGGTCACATCGATATCAGCGCCAGCGGCCTTGGCAACCTGAATCATTCCCTCCTGCGTCTCCGGAGCAATGGCGAGATCTTCTTCACAAAGTAGGTAGCTTGTTGGGATGACTTTCCAAGCTGTGCCCGTCGCCTTGGCCGCGGCAGACCCAACTCCATGAGTCTTGACAAGCGAGAACCAGTGCTTAGATTCATTTTCGGGGAGATCTTTGTAGAAGACGTCGGGATCAGTATAGATCAACTGATTCCCCTCAAGTTTGATCCAGTCCGGAGGCTGGACTTGGCCCCGGCCTACATCCGAGATACCGACTCCTTCAGGTAAGAGAAAACTGGTGATATAGCCAGTCCTTATGACACCGCCTCTTTTGCCTACCGCTTCCCTTTCCTTCTTGCTCATCCCAACTAACCCAGAGCCAGCAACGAGGCCAGCCCAGCTATGGGGTATCACGATAACATCGTTACCGTCTCCAATGGCTTCTTCGACTAGCGAACGTAGAGCTGTGATATCTTGAGAGAGATCTTCAGGGGGACTGGGGTTGTCGACGGAGGGCATCTGGCGGCAATGAGTTGTGTAACCGAAAGAATTCAATTTCTCCATCAACGGAGCCATGTGCGCAGGGACATGCGCTGATCCGGGAACAAAAACAAGCTGAGGTTTGGACATGCTGAAGGTGTTGTCTGATGACAAACGGGTATGAATTGCTCGAAGAGTCGTGATACTGCTGAACTGCTATCTCAAGAGTCCTAGTAAGTATCCTCATACTTATAATGTTGCATAAGCTTACCGTTAGATAAGCTTAGTCTACAAGAAGCCCTACCCTCTGCGCTTTACGTAATTCAACTAGGCCTACCTAGGTAGTACAGACGCACGAGCAGAGAGTAGTGCTTGACTGACGGGCCTTTGCGAAGTGCTGAGAATAAATGACCCATCTATCGCTCATTTCTAATTGAACATGCTCTTTCTTTGCTGCCACAAATTACTGTCAGAGCTGTAGACTATAGCCAGATGTGTACTTTCCGTGTACAAATTCAGTCACCTAGGTAGTCAACGTTCGCGAGCTCTGTGAACGCTGATCGTAGGTAGCTTCAAACCCGTACCGAGTACAACGGGCCTTCTGCGAAACCCTAGTGCCACACTGTAATTTCACATGATGTAGGTTTGTCATTTCCTGAGGAGTGCGAGCACATATGCAGACAGATGACAGTTCGCAAATGAGACATCTGCGTTTAAGCTCTGCCTTGATGATCAGTGAGACCGCATTATGTTTCAGTATAGTGATGAGAATTCAATGTTTAGTCTAGGCTAACAATGCTTCTAATCCGTCAGCAGCTTACTTAAAGTCCGCGTTAGCATCTATTTGAGGGTCGCGCTGGCTAAGCGTACAAGCCTCAAGAAAGCAGAGAAGCTCCAATCGCATGCTCGAGCCGAAGTAATCCCTATCTGACACATGTTGAACGAGACAGTGAGTGTGTGCCGACGGAGCATCGGAGTTCTCGCAGCCCGGGTGGTGTAGAATAGAGGAGACGGCGTTGATCCGAGTAGGTTCGCCGGTCTCTGATTTGCTCAGCAAATCTAGCGTTATAACAAACATGTCGTGCATGAGTGAGCCCTGTACCTCGGCTTTGGCGCTAAGGGGATCGCGGGATTCACTTCCTGTTTCGTTGGGGATTTCCCATGACGTCAGATCGGTCCGCGTCACGCCGCCGATCCAGCGATGCATGCCTCGCATCAACGGGAATCACCACGGAACGGTTCAGAGCGTCGAAAGCGCGCCTGGTTGTTGTATCGTCACAGTTGTGAAGTCCAGAACCAAGAGAAGACGGTTGAGACTAAAAAGGAAGATCTCTATCTTCACGATGTAGTGTGAGCTAGACAGCGACATGCCTCCAAGGAATTATGAATTGGCAATCAGTTTACAGAACCAGAGCCTTCTGCAAACACGTTACACGAGCTGAATCAAGCTGGAGTCCATTCACTACTTCGGTCAATCTTAAGGATGCTAAATGATCACCGTGATAACATCGTTTTCCATAATCCGATGCCTAGATCGCGCTACACATCGAACACTAGACCAGCAAATCTTGCATTGGTCATTTTGTCGGTTTTCTCCTATGGCGCCCATCATAGGAAGAAGCTACCGCCACCTAGCTTGTCCTGAAGATCACTCGTCCTCCTCGAGCGCATTCGTTCCACGAGTCGGTACCATAGTATTCTAGTGTGGATACGTAGGCACATTTTCCCACCCGTTTGCAATCGCAACCTCTCGTACCACATCATACAGCCTCCTCACTCTTGGCCAGTCAGCTTGAGGCGGTATCGTAGCTCCTCTGCTCAGGAGGAATTGTATCACAGCCTTGTCTCCGCGCTCGAAGGCTATCTCCAATGGCGAACAAGTAGAACCTAGAGATCTAAGCTTAGGCCTGTAAGCCTTCCCATTTATATCTGCACCAGCGTCTAGGACTGCGCCGATGATAAGTATATCGCCATACTGGATGGCACAGCAAAGTGGGTGAGCCTTGAAGGATACAAGTAGACTTTTATTGACACCTACGTTACCTTCATTCAAAAGCGTGTTGACAATACCGGTACTACCTGTGCGGCATGCATTGGCCAAGATATATGGATTGACTTTGTCTCGCGAAGAACACAGAAGCAAGACCGACTTGACGATGTCTGTGTTTAAACTCGCAATGGCAGCTTCAAGCCATTTGTTGTATGTTTCTATTGATACATAACGGGGAAGCCTCGGGCAAAACTCGACGAGTTCCTTGACGAAGCGAGAGTTACCAGTGTTGACAGCAATGTAGAACGCATGGTCGACATCGTATTCGTACCTGCACATATCTCTGCCTCTAGGCGTTTTTATGAGCTGATTGAAATGATCCATAATTTCGTCGAAGAGGTCATTGTTATTCGCGGCCACGGCCATCACTAGTGGACATCGACCGATATATATGCCGGGTATCCGGGTGTTGAGAGGCATAGTTGCTAGCAGAGTCCGCACCAAGTCGAATGCCAGAAATTCCATAGCTGCTACGACCTTTTGCCAATGATCAAGCTCACCGTCGTTATCTATATTCACAAACGACGTACAAAGTGGATGTACGCCCCTAAATCTACCCCAAATCATGGTCTTGACGCGTACGGGTTGACAGACTCGCACAAAACCCTCAATCATACTAGTCTCAGTGACTTTCCGATCTTTCTCTGGGATCGCAAGCTCCCGGATCAAGTAGTCGGCCATACGACGAAGCATCTTGAGCAATGGATCGTTGACATCAGAGATCTTGTGAAGATGGATGATTAGGTACTCGGCCATCTTATTGTTGATGACTTCGGGCATCTTTTTGACAACATTTTCAGGCTGGGTAATACCGTCACTTAGCTATCTTGGCTGCCTTAGATGTCTTACTTTTCTTTTCTCGCTCTTCCACAGCCTTCTGGAGGACCTTGAGTATCTTACCTCGAGAGGGCCAAATGCTCTCCGAAGGGACTTTCGCTCCACATTCGATCAAGTAAGCTACCACATCATACTTCTTGATGTGTATGGCGTATTCCAATGATGTGATAGTGGTGCGTCTAGCGATTCGATGAGTAGTCATAGCGTAGTCGATGTCGGCGCCAGCTTCAACCACCTCCCGAACCATATCTACAGTACCTGATCTTATGGAAGCTGCCAGTGCTGACGAGGTACTGCTGCTAGAGTGCAGTTGTACTTGTCCGTATTTGAGAAGCGTCTTGACGATATTGAGGCTGCCCTTTCTACAACCCTGTTCGAAGGTTCTATTGACGATGTGATAGGGGCTGTCCTCGGCTGTAACTTGGAGAAGAGACTTCAGTGACTCGTTGTTCTGGCAGTCAATGGCGAGTCTAACCCACTCACGATAACAAGGCTTGTTTGTGAGGGACTTATAGCCGCGGAGGTATCCAAGCAGGACGGCTGTCATTTCGGCGTGGTTGTTGGTGATAGAGTGTGAGACACCAACTTGAATGTTGTATATAGAATCGCTGTCGAGCATCTGGTTCCTTTTCCAGATCTTGCTCTTTTCCTGATCCAGGACATCAAGCATAAGTGTGATCATCTCTGAGTCTCCAAGCCGAACAGCAGCTGAGATTGGATAATCCCATACACTCTGTCGAAGATATCTGGGCGCATCAGGTAGCAACCTAGCGACTAGCCCGTAAGCGCGTACGCTTAACGCCGCGATAAATTTCTCATGCCAGTCCAAACCCGAGCCTGGAGATTCGCACTGCTTCTGGCACCACTCATTCCTAAATGTGAGCCAAGATTCGTAACAGAGGTCCGGTTCAGAGGTCCATAGCAAGTCCCCGGTGTATCGACACGTGTCTGCCACACAGGCGCAAACTTCGAGTAAGATATTGCGATCTTGGCAATCATTTTCGGCCTCGAGTTCCTTGGTAACATACTCTACCATCTCTCGTATCTTCGTAGGCAGTTCGAGAAAAACATCGCGTGGATTCTTTACGTGGTATGCGAGGTAATGCTTCATGTTCTCTGGCTCGCTAAGAAGGCGACATGCGAGATGAGAGCGGAAAGCTCCCATGGGTTGTATGGCTAATATGTTCTCGCTGATCTCTTGATCGAAAGTGCCTGGGAAGTCAGTACTGCATACTTACGCAAATGCTAAGAAGGGTGTCTTACGACAGACTCCACGCAGCTTCCAAGATTCGATCACCCCAGCGCCGCTCACAAGATAGTCAATCATGCGTCTAAAGATCTCCGGGGGGAAATCGAGTAACTCCATCGCGACAAGGAGTTTGCTACTGCTGTATATGAAACTCGAGCAACAAGTTTCGAGTTAGCAGGTTCCAGAGTTCGACGCGACTGGATTACTTACTATATGTGTACTGACTTAACGCTTTCCTTGTGAATTGTTGGAGAGAACGAGTGGGGACGGAAATGGACTAGGAGGCGGCAGCAGAGGGGAAGTAGTGTTTGTCTTATCGCCAAGCATTATTAGCACATGACCAAAGTAGAGACAGGTACACTGTCACACGCAAGGCTGGCGCCTGAATCCGATGATGTAATTGCAAGCTGACGGGCAAAACAGCGCCCTATCCAAATCAAGGTGTTTGTTTTCCCTCTAAGGGTATAGCTTAAGATGACTTTTGAACGCATGTAAATGTCAAGCTCGCCCGCAAAGCTCTGGGCTAAGAGTGGAGACATTGACCAGGCTCCCCTCATATCTGAAAAGATAGCACCTTAATCTTCAAGGGAAGACTCGCCCCTGTAATCGCAGATCCTTTTAGCTGGAAATAACCCAAGAAAACCATGCAGTACACTCAAAGCTTGCCCCTCACTTCATGTGACATACCGCAGAATTCTGTGTAGGACGGAAAACCGCAACAGCCGTCTTCCATCCTTTTAAGCTTTATATACCTGTAGCAAAGCATAAGACCTCTCTCATCCCACACATTCGAAATTTGAGGAATATGTGAACCCTTTTTCAGAAGATAGTGAGATATCTTGAAGCTCCGCCTCTTGATCGCGACCAGGATGGCTGTTGTCTGCTTCGATTTCCAAGTAGATACGTAATTCACGTCCGCACCGGCTTCGACAAGGATCTTCACGATGTTCGGGCGCCCTGCAACCACAGCCTTGACTAGTGGAGATGAAGCAACTGCCTTGTTGTTGACATCGATGTGGCCGTGATCGAGGAAGAATCGTATTACGTCTTCGCGATTGTGCTCACACGCTGTCTGATAATCAATCCATCTAACCTTCCAAGCAGATTGGCGTCTGGTGCTCCGGAGTGTAGCAACAGCTCGAATCATTGCAAGGCTAGACCGAGTAATTGCAGTCTTCAAGAAGCGATCCCAAACCTTCGCCGGTATGGCGAATGCATGGCTCTTGTACCAGCCCAACAAAAGATTGAGGAGGTCTTCGTCGTTCTGACAGATTGCGGTGACGACTGCATCTCCTATAAAAGAATGCTTCATGGATAGCTTCGAGGGACCTGGATGCACGAATATGCACATGTCCATTATGATAGCATCCCGTGTGCACCTCGGATCATTCGGATCATTCAGGACTGCTGAAATGTTCTCCAGCATTGCCTTCATGACATCTTTGTGACCAAGCTTCGTTGCAAGCTGCAGGGGTGCACCAAAGATATGGTGGCCCTCAAAGTTTGGTAGTCCCTGCATCAATGCGGGTATACGGGAATGATATCCTAGGCAAATTTCGGCCACCAGCTTATCGAGATATCCGAATGGGGGATGAGGGTATATCCAGCCTAATGGAAGTCCTGGTGTCTCACGTCTGAAAACCCACCGGAATAGGAGATTTTCATGGGAAAGTTGGAGAGAGTCACAGAGACCTTGTCGCAAAGTTTCCTTTTCGTTTCCTGTATCCTTGTTCATTCCTTTGGTCATGTTGTTGGCCATGTCGTTGACCATGTCGTTGACCATATTTGGAAGATCGGGATGTGCATCGAGAAGTACTTTGCTTCGATAGTAGAGGTATCGTCCCGAATTCTCACGGAAGATGCGCTGCGTACGATACCCAAAGAATGCCTTGACGGGCTGCTTTGCAAAGACATTATATGTTATAGTGGCTTTGAAGGTACCTTCAGTTTGTTAGCTCATACCAGAAAATAACACACTACTGCCATTTTACTTACGACAGACTCCACGAAGCTTCCAAGCCCTACTGATACCAGCAAGAGTAACTAGCTCGTGTATGACATTCTCGAATACTTCCAGTGGCATATCGAGGAGCGGCATCTTCGGAGACCGTGCCAATGGTTACTGGTAGCTTCTTATGCGCTGTGAAATGTTAACGTTACCTTCACCAAAATGGTTGATCTGATCGTGTTACGTTGCCAGTTTGTAAAGTAGCTTCCGTGCTCCCGAGTCTGGTGCATGCGTAGTGAGTTTGTCTGGCGAAGATCAAGCTCGGAGGATTGAGAAGAAGAGAAAGTTTCAGGTAGAAGGTAGCTGTTCTAGTACCTTATGTACTCTAGTTGAGTGCTGGCGAGGTGAAGTGGCTCTCGGTGAGTGGTGAGAGAGGTATCCTCAAAGGCGATAAGAGGTCCAGGTAAAGGCAGCAACACTCTCAAATAGAAGACAAGGTTGAATGTGAAATATGAAGGGTTACTCAGGACCAAGCATACCAATATTACTGTATCAACCTCATCGTCTCTGGGCTTGCAACTCGACATGTCCTCACCCGTATCGGTGAAATACATGTCAAATCCACAGCTCACTTCCGTCTTACTCACGCCGAGCCTTCTTTTTTGCTTTGAAAAAGACGGCTCCCAATCCCAGCTTCCAATCCCATCTCATCTGGTCCTGACTCTCCAAATACGTCGGAACGTGATCGCCCGTCTCTCAGCTATCTCCAGGTTGAAATTGCTCTAAGCATGGAGTAATTCTTTTACGCCAAATGGGCTGGTTATTGGATGAACAGAAAGAGGAAACCGCGAAGAACACCACTATTCACATTCGCATTAGTTACCAATCTTGTGAAGGATAGCCTAGGCTGATAGCATAGCAGGTATAGATTTCGTCTCGTGAGTCTCGAGGCAGATCGCGAAAGCCGGCCATACTAATTTCTTGGGGTGTAGCGGGCTGAGACGTAGATCAAGGTGCTCTGATGTAGTTGAGCGAGTGGGTGTGGTGAGTCACTGAAAGAGAGTAGGAGCGATGCCCACATGTCTCGCCAAGTCTGGCCCATGGATGCGCTACGCCTAGTTGGGTCAACATTTGAAGCACTGCTTTCTCCTAGTGGAAGTCTGTTGCGAGGAGCGATTGCACGAAAAGCGGCGACCAGAAGTCTCACTCGAGCAGTTGATTCTGAAGCGCGTCCAAACACGCATCTGTCGTGTAAAGTCTCTAGTGTATCGCAGATGTCCCAAACGCCGTATGCAATGCAGCCTGTATCATGATATAGACCCATGTACACCATATGATACATTTCCGTCATTGTGATCCGCCCATGCTTTCTGTTCATAAGTCCATCACCTGAATTTGGCGGTTCCTGGCACATCCTTGATCTCCTCAAACTTGGTGCCCATCTTGACGACGCTGTATCTGATCAATCTGGGGTCCAGACTCATGGTTCGTCGTAACGCGTGCTGTGCGCGGGCACTCGCATCAAAGCGCATGATGAAGTGGTGGCCGTAGTGGTGTGTGGATTGCAGCTTCTTCGCTGGCTTGGGGAGGAGGAAAGTGCCCCAGTTGGAGACGCCACGGACGACGCCCTGCTGGTCGAGAACAATCTTGCCTGCGGTTTTGGCGATTCTACAGGATATCGTGTCAGTGGTGTGCTGGAGGTGGTGGAATGTGGGAGGGCGAAATTACTCTTTTACTTCAGAGAGGCGGCCAGGCCGTACCTGCGCCAGTCAGTATTCCCTCATGCAGACAATGCGACACGCAGCATACCACTCCTATCATCTCGTACAGCATCTTGCCTCGATTGCGCGGTGTTGTTGCTGACGTCGTGCCTTCCGTCGCGAAAACTGTTCGAAAGCGGCCAACCTTTCCGCAACCGCGGAGGAGCTCCACACCGATGTCCTTGGCGCGTGTTATCACCTCTCCGACTCCCACAAACTTGAAGCTTTCACATTCCCACACACAATCACTGCAAAATGGCTGCCCGGACTTCAATCGCACGCGCTGCGCGCCAATTCACCTCTGCCGCCGCGAGGAGACCATCACCTTTCGTGTGCCAGAGGTGGCAGCAAGCGACCCAGAAGCAACGGCTATTCTCGGTATCTGCCGCTCGTACGCACGCCTGAAGCTTTGGAAAGCAATTGAGTTGCAGGCAGAATCGCTGACTGGGCGCAGTGAAGGAGAAGAAGTACACTGAGGACCATGAGTGGATTGAGATGTCTGCGGACGGCAAGACCTGTACGTTCAGCCTCCCCCACTCCCCCGCATCCCCGGGCGCTCTTGCTATCCAAGCGCACAATGACTGACCTGTCGCGCAGGCACCCTAGGCATCTCAGAATATGCAGCAAAGGCCCTTGGCGACGTAGTCTACATCGAGCTTCCCCAGGTCGAAATGGACGTCAGCGAAGGCGATGCTATTGGCGCTGTCGAGTCAGTCAAGTCTGCTTCAGATATCCTCACACCCATCTCCGGAGTCGTCGCCGAGGTCAACTCGGCGCTAGAGCAGACGCCCGCCAACGTCAACAAGGACCCCGAGGGCGACGCGTGGATCGCAAAGATCACCGTGTCTGGTGAGCCAAGTGGAAAGACCATGACAAAGGAGGAGTACGCTGCTTTTACTGAGGAGTAAATGCTCGAGCAAGAGTTGGGAGGAAGCATCAATGCATGACATGGAGATACCTAGGCGCATACTTCAACACGGAATGCGAAAATAACACAGTCAACAATTCAATTTGCGTATGTCGGCAGGTCATTTGACACGCCTATGAACCGAAAGACCACAAGACGATTGCAAGCAGTACTTAGTGTCGCCTGACATCAGCATGTCGTCGCGTCTCGGCGTGTATCCTGATGTTGAACCACCCCTTCCTTTGGCCCCTCTCACTGATACGTCTCGTATCCTAACCAGTCCACACCTTAGGTCCTGGGCAAGTGTATGTAGTGATAGCACTGCTGTACGTATCAACCGTGATACCCGGGTCACTCTGTGCCGCGTATCCAGGGATGTTTGCCAGATAATCACCACTTGGCGACGCACTGCCGCTACCCGTCACTTCAATCTGCGCGCACTCGGCATAAAACTGAGGCGTATTGGCCTGGTGGAGAGCAAGCAACTCATGACGAACGAGGTAGTTACCAGGCGCAAGCGACTTGGGAACAACGGATTCCCAGTACAGGTTCTTGAGGACCTTGGCCGTGCCCCAGTTACGTCCCGAAAGAGGAGGCGCTGTCATGCCTTCTTGGTCGATCTAGCCGTACCGGTTAACACGAAGGTAAATATGATTGAGATGTTGGGAATGCATACCTTGAACCACTTCTTTCCACTGCCATCGCAGCTCTTGAAGTCACCAGAGCACTTGTACATCCAGACCATGACTGGACCCTGCTCATGCGTCCATTGCTTCCAGTTGGCACGGATCTTTCCGCCCGCAGCTACTTTGGCAGAGAGATCGGCTGATGTACCACCGTTGCACATGACCTTCTTGTCGTTGACGTTCATTGTGGGGTTGTAGTCGGGCCATTGGCGTTGGATTGTCTTGGGCGAGGAGGCGGGTGAGAAACCTTCGTAACTAGATTACAGATTAGCAGTTAGACTCAATAACTTTGCAGACTTTGACAAAGACAGCTTACCCTGGGTACGTAACTCCGTCGATGACATAGCTGGTGACAGCGCCGTGGGCGGCAGCCTGCGCAGCAAGAAGCGCGGTAGGCAGAAAAACGTTTGAGAACAGCATATTGATTTGATCAGATGTTTGCCTTGAAGGTCGATACGAGTTACATCTCTATTCTTCTCTCGTTCTTATATAGTCCCCAAGTGACCGCACTGTCCGACCTCTACGCCCAATACTAGCGTTCAATATCCCTCATGATCACATTACCACTGCCTGCCATTCGTCTCTTTCTGACCAGCCTCGTCACGCCCACTTCACATAGAGGCGATAGTACTACCTCAATATCCATGTAATATACGAAGATGCTGTCGCCGGACCGGTTAAAGACTATTGGCTGCGCAACACTATACATGCTTCGCTAGCGAGCGAGCCTCCATGTCGGCTCTTGGATCCCGATCCATATCGGGACATGATGGGAAGGCGAGCAGTACCCCGGATGTTTAATCTACGTGCCAGGAGTGTGTATACACGGCGTGACAGTGTGAAGTTAGATGGCGCATGCGTTGTCGTGTAAGCAGCGATGTTCTGGAATACAGCGAAGAAAGCCATTTGGAAGACGGAAGAGGCGTCGACAAGGATGAAGATACGTTAATCAGTTGTGCTACCACTTTTGGTACCTGTTCGTCATGGATGGAGCGATCAAAGATCTAGGGATCGGTCATTTTCCCACTGCTGCTTATTCAGGTAACTTTTGGAGAGCCGTAATCCGAGAGACATAGTTGTTGGGGCTGCAATTAACAATCGGAGTCTCGCGTGTACAGAAGCGTGTCTTGTCGTAGCTTGGACCAGCTCCTTCATTTGCACAACAAGAAATAACAACATTTGATGACGTCGATGACGAAGGTAATGAAATTCGCAAGAACGACCTTGGGGAGGTTGGTAAAAGCACCAGACGCTAGTTGACACGCTAACTGAGTCGACCTTGCCGCCCAGCATTCCTGGCACCAACTCAGTTTCATCAACTTATTTTGCAAAACCAAATGCAAACGGTACATGTGAAGTAAAGGTTGCATTGCGAAAATGACTGTGACCCAAGGCGCGGTCTGGTATCTCTCGCCCTTGCTAAATCCATAACAAACCCCCACCTTGCAGATCATAACAATAACATGTCTAAAAGTTCTTTGACGCCTCGATTCCTTTTGCGTCTGCGCCATGCATGACTTCTTCATCGTACCGGTCATCACCATCAGTATAAGCGACACTGATATCCGTAATTTCATCACCGACCTCCAGCCAAGTGTCACTGCACGCTGGAATAGGACTGATTTTGCATAATGCCCAGTACGTGATGCTCGCGACAAGGAAACCAGCGAAGAAGTTAAGGTCATAGATACGCTTCGCACCAACGGGTACGTCACGACCAATGGCACCTGCAAAGCCGACGACGTTGATGAGGATACCGGCGATGTAGGCTGCGTAACCGCGCCAGTGGAATCCAAGGGTGTAGTAGTATGGACCAGTTTTCTTTCCAGAGTAGAGATCCTTGATCTGGAGGTAGCCCTTTCGGACGATGTAGTAGTCGCAGATCATAACACCCGCGATGGAGGAGAGGAAGACTGAGTAGGCAGAGAGGTAGGTCGTGAAGTTGTTGGTATCGGAGAGCAGGTTCCAGGGGCACATCACCAGGCCGACGAGCGCGCAAATGTAACCACCTCGTCTGATGCTGATCCATCGGGGTGCAAGCGCCGTCATGTCAGTTCCCGCACTGATGGAGTTTGCTGCGATGTTTGTGCCGAGTTGAGCGAGGGCAAAGGCTGCGGCAATGCAGAATACACCAAAACGCTGCGCTGATCCACCCTCATTCAGGAACGACTCTAGCAGCTGTAGAGGATCCCAGATAGCCCTGCCAAAGATGACAGTCGATGATGATGACACAATGATTCCGATGAATGAGGTAATTGCAAATCCAATAGGAATCGTTAGCAGTTGCGGGAGGAAGGCGTTCGATGGCTTCTTTGCGAAACGGGCAAAGTCCGGGTCGTTAACAATCAAGGTAGCAAAGTTGGCAATGGCGCTCATGATTCCACGGACCATCAACCAGCCAAGCTCAGATCCCTTAGCCGTGCCTTGCTGATGAACAATCGGGCCCAATCCCTTTGCACGAACGATGGCCCAGATGAAGAAGGCAACTCCAGCGGTAGGAACAACGTAGGCCTTTACCGTGAACAAGTGGCGGATCTTGTGGACTGGTGGGGAGATGAAAGGGAGCGATCCAGCCCAGAACAAGAAGAAAGATACAAAGGCGACCGTGCTGGTGCCAGAGCCGGCAATGCCGTTGGCGATGCCGCCTGTACCAGGGCCTTCGGAGTCTCGCCAGTTGTTCCAGATGGCGCGGATCATTAGGCGTACACAGGTACCGCCAATCCATGCCTGTACGCCGTACCAGATACTAGCCATGGCCGCGCGGTTGAAGACGGGCCATAATGCTCCCCAGATACCAAAGGATGAGCGGTTGACGACAGGAAAAGAGATATGGTAGGTCGCTCCGATACGACCAGTCATGCAGACAAAGCAGGCGGCGATGGAGTAGCCAAGCTGTTGTTGAATCAGCGCATGTCGATATAGTCAGATATCAGATCTCATACCCAAACGCATATCCAGGATTGCCACCACGACAGACCGTCAACGATGTTTGCGGAAGAAATCATCCATGTGTTGATGTTGAAAGAGTCGGCTATACATGATTAGTCCACATTTATGGTCGGGTTCGAGAGTCCTTGACGTACCAACCCAGAAGCCTACGAAATTCCAAGCACCCCATTGTCGACGCTCCGGTTCGACTGGCTTCAAATCGTGGTTGAAGAGCATAAGCTGCGCAGTTGTGAGGTTGGGCTCGCTCTCGACGGCGAGCTTATCCGCCCAGTAAGCGACCTTTGAATTCTTGACTCTCTCCATGATGAGGCTATAGAAGAAAAATCCTTCGTCACTTGAATGATGGACGGTCGAGGTTGCAACAGGCCTTATGAAGCTCTCGCTTCGGCTGCTCGAAGCCGTTGCTTGGTAGGATTGAAGATCCCCGCTCGTATGACGTGGGGGGCTATCAGAAGCGAGTGAAGGTCTCGGTACGCCTAGTCTTGGTGAGGATTGCGGTTGGATGAGTGGTTGGCGTTCAGAATCCACGTTGGGTGGTTTTTGAAGGTAGTCGCAAGGTATATATAAGATATCGAGATGGACGCACTACTGCGTGACGGAGTATTGACGTTCGCCGCTGAAGAGGCTCCCATCTGGGGCATGCTCCATCTTAAATATCAAGAACGACTTCGTGCAGCACAAGATCGACCCTAGATCCACTCCACGCTTAGATACTACCCTGCCTCCGCATCGGAAGTAATTTTGGTTGTGGTTGCTGGCTGGTAGGCCCGTTCCGGTAGTCTTATCTTCAAGTCGCGATAGCCCGCGCGGTATGATCCACCAAGATGTTCGCTACAGTTTTGCCGCTAGAAGTCCCGACGAACAGCTCGTGTGCTAGCCATCAACACCATGCATAGTCTCGAGGATGCAGGCACTGCAGGATTTGCGTTCTGGGCGTGTGAAGGATGGCATGATGAGTGGGTGAATCTCCGCGGATGACGCAGCGCCATGGTAACAACAGTATCGCGTGCCCACCAGGGGTGTGTACTGAAGTCTTGGGGACTATGCACGTCTGCGCAGCTATCTCCGCGATAGGAGCCACAGGAGCAGAGATTTCCCTACTTTTTGACTCGATAGAAACATGTCACCACAGCCCTGGACCCGGAGAAGCTCTCTATCTTGCAGCAGCCGGCGCCATGATGGTTCGAGGTTGCATCTCTCCGTTCGCTTGAGGGTTTCTAGCTGGGGAGATAAAGGCGATGTGGGGTACAACGGGGCGCTCGCCGCAGCCACTCAGCGGCCGCCATATCCAGTTTACTCGATGACATCGAGTAAACCGTCGGCCTACTTATAACATACCTCACCTGGACATTTCCCAGCCTCACGGCTCAGCTGTGAGTCCTGCCCGGTCATGCGCTTGCACATGCCTTTTGCATGCTGAGGGCCATGGCGCAGGCCGACTTCGCCAGCCTCGATTTCTTCCGGGACTTGTATACCGTTTCAAGCTGTTGGACGGCCAGCATAGCACAGGTTTCTTCGGTGACGCCGCGAGTTGGTGGTGAGATACGCGCATACTCGAATCAGCATGCGATCGACAATGCTATCTTCGACACAACCGCGACGCCATTGTACAGACGTCGCGTCCAGTGTTAGCGAATAATCTTTAAGAAATTGATTACGGCTACACAAAGCATGTGCGAAGACTTTTCGCTCCTCCCAGGCATTGCACGATCCGGAGTCGTGCAGCACGGCCATCACGTGGCTTGCAAACACCACAACCTCGACCTCTAGCTCACTCAAACACCATCTAGCATCTTGCGCGGTATATGCCACCTCTCACGCGGTCTTCCGAGGTTCCCAAGCCCGCGGAACGGATCTCAATACTCCCATGCCTTCCGCATCCAAGACGATCGGAAACAATATCGAACAGCGGCTATCTGCAGATAAACAAGCCTCAACATCGGATAACACTCCGACTCCATCAAACAAAATGTGCCGGCTAGGGGCTGCTCGTCTATCGGGCCTTCCAAGGAATGCCCCAAATATCATCAGCCTGGCTCCGTGTGGCTGTTTCGGACGCGACGTGTTTCAACGTCCGCTTGGAGTAATTTCCCGTCTACAGCGACAGGACCACTGAAGATGAAGTTTCTTCAACCGACTGACATTGTTTCGCTTTGATGAGCAGGTGGCGAGATCGTGGCGCGTATCATTAATGACGTTTTAATTCGTGACTATGGTTCATTCTAGACATGCCCAATACCCAATATCCAACGTCGGTAAGCATTAGACGTTATCATGCTCATCCATCCCATCATAGCGAGTTATCCAGAACGCCAGCAGGTAAAATCAAACCAAGCCACCCATTGCTAAATCAGATCATAAGGCATCAACGCGAATTCTCTACCGTCGCCCGGCCATTCTATTACCATCCATTGTTGCTGTGCTTGGGCTTCTTGTGCTTGTCCTCGAGCTTGCTGCCGAGGATCGAGCCTGCTATGGCTCCAATAATGCCGTGGCCGCCCATCTTGTTACCGCCGAAGTAGCCAGCTGCACCGCCACCTAGAGCACCCATAAGGCCTCGGTCGCCTTCAGCTTGCATGTTGGGGTCTGTGGCGCCGTGTTGTCCTTGTTGCGGCTGGCCGTAAGCATTCTGGCCCTGCGGGTATTGGTCTTGAGCGTATGCGCCCTGTTGCGGGAACTGCTGCGCTGGGGCCTGGCCAGGGTATTGGCCTTGTGGAGGGTACTGCTGTTGCTGGCCGTATCTGTTGCCATTAGTACATGAAGTAATATATTTGAAAGGTTGCATCTTACCCCTGCTGTTGCTGGTCATATGGCGCTACTTGTTGTCCATGCTGGAATCCACCGTGAGCCGGGGCACCGTACTGTTGGTTATAGCCTTGCTGTTGGTAGCCCTGCTGCTGCTGGTCGTAGTAGCCCTGGCCTTGTTGCTGAGGTGGGTAGCCCTGCTGCTGGTAGCCGCCCTGCTCCCATCCTTGTTGTTGGGGAGGGTATTGGCCTTGAGGCGGATATTGCTGGTAACCTTGGTTGTACTGGTCGTAAGGGCCGGACATGATGAATGTGTGAGGTTTGTAGGTTGCAAGAGTAGTTGGTGTTATTGAGCTGAGGAGGGGTCGGGTAATGAGGGGTGGTTGACGTAAGGTTGGGGGCGAATACGGGAATACGAGAGTAATAATGTCGTGAATGAAAGCAAGAGCGTCACGACAGGAACATCACAATCTTATACTACTGACTTACTTGCCGCAGCGCACAACACCATCTGCTGACTACAAGACCTGATGACTGAACGAATCCACCGAATCTTTGGGGCGGAGCACATCCAGCGATATCCGGCTACACTCACTCAGCCTCAGCCACCCAGAGGCCAAGTTCGTCCGGCAGCCACGGCCAGTTCGGCGGGAGCGAACCGTCCACGCCTCAACGCCGCATCATCCGTGGGCTCCTCCGCGCAATGTCATTTTTTCCTAGTACTCAGCAGCACTACATCTCACGTGTCGCGCATCTCGATGTAGTGTCAGTCGTCTTTCATTTGTTTTGTAACATCCTAGAGAGCGATCACCGCGAAGGCTTGCCTAGCCTCAGGAAACACTCTCTTCCGCCCCCCAGCAAACCTTTGTGCGAAACATTGTGTGCCTCTGTTCTTCCAAGAAATTGGCCTCGGCCGGATATCTGGGATAGCCTGGGCCAGAAGCACCGCCGCATCACGTCGCGCTACTGAAAAAAGGTACTCAGTGGAGCCCAAAAGTCGACCACGCCATCCGAGGCGCAGCAGTCTCTGCGTTCCTCGGAGAGCGTGTGGCTTGTCGTCATCTGCCGGCTGTACGACCGCAAGGCTGTCCTGCGCATTTTCGCCGAATCCCAGTCGGGCTGCCGGTCATATGCGGGGAATTATTGAAGGAATTAATATCTGCTAACCATTACAATTGCGCTCTAGATATCCAATAACTGTAGTCTCTCGATAGTCTCACGACAAACCCCTGTGGCGTGTGATCGTCCTCGGAAACGGGAGCTGAAACGTGACCATGGCGCTCTGAGACAACTTTAAGACAACCCCCCAAACCTTGCACGACCATTTTCTTCTCAATCAAGGCACATCTTGCCCTATTGGGGGCAATTAAGCGCGCCCAGGATTGTGAAATCTCGCCATTTGGAGCGTCCTCGGCATCGCAATTGCTGCTAAACGCTCTGTTATGATCATAGCGTAGTACCCGTACCTTCGCGTCTCCCCAAACTGACATGGTACCAGCAGCGACTCACCACTAGTGTAATTCATGCACTTCTCAAAGGCCACCCCTCCCGCTATTCGCATGAACGTGTCTCGTCTTGAGCGTTCGCCCAGCCTTTCGTTGCACCTTTGCTGACTTTGCTTTCTATTCTGTCCTTCGTTCCGCAGGCGGGCTTGTCGTTGCTAATCACTTACATACATTCGCTACTCCACCCTTTCTTATCGACTTCGCTGGTCGCGGTCTAACACACTTCCGATCACAACATCGCCTTCGGTCACGACAACCTTACATCGCTGGACGAGTGTGTGGATTATGTCTGGTGGAGAAATTGAACGGCTGGAAGACTGAGAGGGGCTTTCCCCATTTGACGCCGTCGCATACCGGAAGCAATGCCCGCCCCATGGCGCCGCGGGGTGTACGAAAAGGTGGAATATGTTGTAGTGGAAAGGGACGGTGTCCAGTATGAGAGGGAATTGGCGGGAGAAGAGCCTACGGCCACTGTGAACGCAAAACGCGACGAACCAAGTCCTACAGACGCAGACTACGACAGCGATTCTGATGAAGACGACTACCCTGAGAAGCCAAACATGACAGCTATGACAACAGCATCTCTTACGATACCGACAGGAACTCCAGCTGTAAGGAAGGCGTGCCGATTCAGGGGATTTGACTAATGCAAACAGCTTCTGATTACCATGACTCTCGGTGACGAGCCACAAGCCACACCTGCCCTCGCCGACAATGACCCTACCGAGACAATCGTGATCGCTATGCCACCCCCACCGCCTAGACCTCATCATGATCGCCCTATTTCCCAGACGACTGAGCACTTGCTCATTGCTGCCGGCTCCATTGGTAGGATGAACCGATTGCCTGTGTTGGAATGTATGCTGACATGCTTTAGGTGCGACTATCATCATCGTCATGGTAGTTCTTGCCATGTACACCATGCGCAAGCGGGGGCTTACTTTCAAGGACGTACTTCAACAGGGCAAGCAGCAACTTCGCCGCGGATCCCCACCACCACCGCAATCGAGATACGGCCTGGACAAGAAGAACTTTGACGATGAATACACATATGGCATGAACGACTCGTTCAATGCCCCTCAACCCACGGTTGCGCCTAAGCGATCTTCTTCACTCTCTTCGCAGAAACGGCTCCAACCTCTCGGGCGGAGTGACAGCTTCAATCAGCCTCCGACTAGGGATGGAACCCAGAGCTTCTACGATGACACACCATCAATTTCGAACTCACATCGTCGCAACGATAGCGCAACACCATCATCACCTGTTCTGCCCATAGAGGGGCAACGACGAAGTGCGTCAACTCGCAACACAAGATCATTGGACGGTGACGAGGAATCGTTGCGGTTCCCCGACCCTTCGCAGGAGCAATCCAGAAACCTCCCGCCTCCTCCAACGTTCCGCCAGTTCCTCTCGAACAGACCTTCCATATCTCAACGACCCGGTTTCGGTGGTGCTTCTGCGGCTGCTGCAGGAGGTGGTTTTGCAAGTAGGTTCAGCTGGACAAACTCGCAGGCCCCTCAAACCCCACACGATCCCTCTCGCGACACTGCCACTCAGCCACTTGGTCGTGATAGCTTCATGACATCCCGCTCTTCCGTTCCACGTTTCCGCACAGTAGACTCCTGGGTGAACCAGCAATCCAACCGCGTCGAAGAACAACGCCTCAAGCAGCAGTTCCGCATGACGCAGTCCACCACTTACTCTGATGACGAGGTGCCTGAAATGCCTGCACTACCATCCGGCGTGCCCAAGAACGCGAGCGGCATAACTAGACAACCCAGTGCTGCAGGCTTGAGCCGCAATGGCAGCAAGAGCGGTCTGGTAGGAAGGGACATCAAGCACCAGAGGCACGATACACAGACTACGGCTCCTATCTTCAAGGCACACCCAGGCACTGAAGTGCGCTTCAGCACACGCAGCGCTGTACCTTCTGAGATCCTGGATAGGGGACGAGACAATTTCGCGCTATAAGCATTACGGCCCACCGTCGTCGTCAACACTTTTGTATCTATCTCGTGCAGCCAACACGACACCAACATTTGCTAGCTCCTCTTTCGAGAAATTTCCTTGCTACTACCCCGTCATCGTCAAGCGTTGTCCGTTTACCAGCACAAGCATGTTTTTGCATTTCTGAGCGCGGCATTTGGGGGAAAAGGGGAACTCAGGGTTTGGGTCACAACAGCACAGGACAAACAGCTCACACAAACTGGAAACCTGGGGACAAGAAGAACGACAACAAACGAACCCTCATCCGCACAAACCTTGTCAGCCAAAGCCACCAAGTGCTATCCCTTTTTGTATATCGCAATTTCTTGCTTTTAAGCTTCAGCTATCAAATATCCTGTAGAGTTCCACCTCGCAAACCTAGTAATATCCACATAAATTTGGCCTTTCTACCCGAAAGGTCTGTGTCATCTCCATTCCCCATGCAATGCTTCAGCGTGTTTGTGACGTCAGGTCGATCTTCACGGCACCACGGTTTGGCTGAAGGGCAGGATAAAGCATCACCCAGACGGTAGTTGGGGTGAAACAGCACAGCATTCCCCGTTCCCCAGCCTCGTCATGGCACATCCACAGACCAAACGAATGCGCACCCAGCTACAAGTAGGAAACGCCTGAAACTCAAGGACCAAAAGTATCCCGATGATCATACTCCGACCACATGTGATTGATCCCCCCACAAGCCACTGAAAAACAAGCATATAAGCTCCGGCTTGGCAGATTGTCCATGACATCTCGCGATCGATGTGTGAAGAGCAGGGCACATTAACCACTTTAACCGACGGACTCTGTCTGTGGCCGAGAACCCGAGACAGTGACATATTGTGAATGGGTGGAAAAGATGGGCTAAGGGGGCATAATTGCGGATTACATTAGCATAGTAGACAAAGTGCCTCACATGTGTTTGACAATTGCATAATCAATAAAACAAAAAAAAATTGCTGGAAGCAATGCGGAAACAACGCGGAACCAAGACCGTATGCGACCATGCCCAGTGACCCCAAGAGTTGTGCCAAAGAATAAGATGGAGACATATTACATGCGTCGTACAGCTTAGTAGGCTGGACTGGGGCAAACGACGGAAAGAGTATAATATGGTTCAGCCAGACGTGAAAGAAAATTAAGGGACAGATCAGGTAGTTTCTTCTCAATGCCAGTTCCAATCATGGCCAATAATTTTCAATTAGACTTTCAGTTCGGTCCTATACTATGCGTACACATCTCTACTAAGCTCATATCCTTTGACCTCATTTCACCCATGCCTTGCTGATAAATCATGACCATGATCATCATGCATCACCCAGATAGCTGTCCAACCAGGCTATCCATTTCCACCTAACATGCGAAAACGCCCAAAACAATGCAGAAGGGGAAACCTAGAAACGGTGCCTATCGCCCGCCTCTGGCAACGTTTTCCAAAAAGCCCAAGAGGAAAGACTTATCCACAGGACTCTTGCCCTCGCTTGTGCTTCCCGCCCGGCTCTGCTGAGTACTCAGACCAACCACACTGACACCTTCATTCTGAGTTAGGCTGACTCCTGCATCCATCGGGCGACTTGTTGGTGGTATGACGATGCTGGGCGCTGTTCCGTCTCCGATGCTGCTGATTCGACTCCGATTCGCATTGCCTTCTGGGCTGGTTGCACCTACACTGCCGGTTGTAGGCAGTGGGCTGACAGGGCTGATGACACCGGACATTGATGTTTTAGGAGTAGGTGGGAAGGGAGAGCGAGCCGGTGGGACCGGGCTATGCGTTTGTGGCTTGGGTGATGGCGATGGTTTGTTACCGAAGAGGGAGAGCAGAGCGTTCTTCTGGTCTGCAGGTACAGATTCACGTCGGTCCATGTCGGATAGGGGTGGAGGAACTGGTGAGCGAGATGGTATTACCGCCGGCTGGACGGGTGGAGGTTGCGGTGAGGCGCTCTTGAACATGTCTAGCAAGCCTTGTTTGTGTGATGTCTCTCCTGAAGCTATAGTAGGATAATTAGTATGCTATTCACAGAAGATAGGGAAGAATGTATATTTGTACGTACCTGCCTGACCTGGTACCTTGATCTGTTGTTGAGGTCTCTTCAAAATCTGAGGCTGAAATGCCGTTTGCGGTGATACAGAAACCTCCACTGGTGGTGCAGGTTTAGGCGAGGCCTGCGGCGTACGTTTGAGTATCTGCTGAGGCATGAAGGGCATGTTGGTAGTCGGTGACGGTCCGCGTGAACTGCCGTTCGTCGGCTGTCTGTTCTTCTTCATGGTGTCGAAATCCGGGGCATTGACTGGTCCGCTCACGGTAGCCGACGTCATATTTGTCTTACTCGATGGAGCGTGGAATACGCTAAGGAGAGCCGCATTGTGCTGTTTGGGTGGGTTCGCGACAGGTTGCGCGGAGACGTATGCTGGTGTCGTAGGGAGTGCAGACAACTCTGCAGGCGGGGGCTGCGGACTTGGCAGTGGCGGAGTAGATTTGAACATGCTCAATAATGAATCTTGATGGGCATTCCTTGGCTTCGGTTGTTCGGGTTCAAAACTCGAACTGATAGGAGGTGATTGAAACTGCGGTGGACTAGGAGCGAATTGTGCCTGCGGTGATACGAGACCGTGCGGCCTGTGTTGAGGCATCGGATGCTGTATCCTCGGCGTTGTTTGCTGGCTTCGATGTAGCGGAGCAGCGATTGTAGTTTGAGGCGACGGCGGGAACGCAGGTTGCTGGTTATCATTCTTGAATGAGTTCAGTAATCCCATTGCATGCGCATTTAGATTTGGGGCAGGCAATTTGGAGGCTGGTGGTATCGCTGGTCTGCCATTGCCGCCAGCAAACTGTGAGTCGCCCATCTCTTGGAACTGTGGCCGCTGGTTGTGTTGGTCGAATGCTTGTTGCATGTTAGGTGGTTGGGGTGGAAACATGTGCTGCTGCTGCTGCTGCTGGTGCATGAAATGAGGCGACATGTGTGGCGGTGGTGGTTGCATGCCGTTCATATGGCCTGGATGCCCTCGGAATGGCATATTCTGGTGCGGTGGAAAGAAGGGCGGTGGCGGCCCCATGTTGCCCATTTGCGGAGGCCGAGGGCCGTGCTGACCATGTGGACTCGATGGCTGCACAGGCGGGGACATGATCTGCTCAAAGGGCGTCCTGGGTTGTTGATTTCCTGCATGTTGGTTGTTGCCTTGCTTGAACAGGGCCAGGAGCGGGTTTCCTTGAGGGGGCGGCTGGCTAGGGGCTTCCACTGGCGGTGACTGCATGCCGACACTGAGTAGGCGCTTGAGCGCTTCTGCCGGATCCTGACTCTGCTGTGGTGGTGGCGCCTGGTGCGCTTGAGATAGCTCTGGGTAGGAGTCGCTCGGGCGGTGGCCGCGACCCAATCGGGCCACCATATCTGCAAAGTTGTTGGCTACCTGCGCATCTGCGACGGGGGCAGCTTCGTCGGCCGTAGTCTCGTATAGATTAGGCTGGACATATTCGTCGTCGGTGCCTGCCACTGGTGCTGTAGCCGTGTGCGCGCTGTTACGCTGTCTCTGTCTTCCCAGCTTGTGCTGCTGCTTTATCCACTGCTTCAGAGGCCCCAAGAAGGGCGCGACCATGTAAAAGCTGCTCTCCTTGATCAGGTCGTTTCCAGTGCCCTGCTGCTGCACCTGGTTCTTCCGCCTCAGGGTGGGCAGATCGGTAAGCTTGTACCAGTCGATCTTTGAAATTTCCTTCCTCGTCCTCGGCTCGAAGTAAGTGTCCATGGGTACGCCGCGGAAGACGTACAGCATCATACTCTGTTCGCGCATCGTGACGGTGATCTTCTTCATGTGCTCGTCGGGCTCGACCAGATCAGCCTCCCTCAGGTCGTAGCCCGTCTCCTCCCAGACTTCGCGGACGGCGCAATCGAGATCCGTCTCTTCCTTGTTGATCTTGCCGCGGGGGAAACTCCACTTTGCGCCCTTCTTCCAGCCCTTGACCAGGACGGCGTGGGTCATGTCCTCGTTGAGCATGATGGCGCCACGCACCGGGACCCGTGTCTTGTAGGCGAGGAACTGCTCGTAGGCCTGCTGGTGCAGCTCTTCCGAATAGGCGGAGAAGAGGGGGCAGTGCTGGAACATGAGCTGGGAGAACTTGCGCAGGTGCATCGAGGGCAGGTTGTTGGGGTCGAGAGGGCGGATGAAGTCTTCGTAGAACCATTGGGCCTCTTCGATCTGGAAGCATATTCGCTCCACCGACTGCAGTTCTTCATTGGGCAGGTTGACGATGAAGCGCACGCAGAGGTCGTCGAGCCAGTCAACTAATGTTCGGTTTGTGTTTGTCATGGTGGATGGATGTCTGGCCCGTATCGAGCATACCGCGCACAGCTCGTGTCGCAGAGGGTGGGGAGATGTGCACTCGGGCACCAGTCCGTCAGTCGCGGGCGGCGGGCGGCGGGCGGCGGGTAGTAGCGAGGCTTCTAGATGCGAAGATGCGCGCAGTAGTGAAGGGGTGCACAGCCGCAAAGAAGGTCGAAGAATGCGGCGTCGAGTCGGTGGTCGGCGAGCGTGTTGTTGATGTGTTGTCAGAGGCCTATCGGAGAGGGTCGTGGAGCGATCGACACCAAGTGTGGCGGCTGTGGCTGTGCTCGCAGGCAAAAGAAGGAGACAGAGCGAGAGCCATGACGTTTGGCTGTCTGGGATCGCGTCACAGAATCAGGGCAGTCTCGCGCGACTCACCGCCAGCGCATGATGCGATAAGTAGGCTTGCTGCTCTTCACTTCTGCCGCTCCTTCACAACTCATTCTTCACCAGTATTTTGTACCGAGCTCGTCGCCAGTCGCACTCGCCAGCTATACATAGGGCAGCGACGCGCCCGTTTCACATTTTCAAACCAGAAGCGCCGTCCGCCAACCACGCAACAAGCGCGCTGTGAGATACCCGCACCCCACGCACTGTCTTTCAACACCAGAGACATATAAGCCTTCTGTGGCAGTCTCGTCCACAGCTGTATTCATAGCAGCCTGCACACCTCAACCACCCACATCACCTCAGAAACTACCACCCAACATGGCCGGCGTTGTCGCTAAGTACGCAATGAAGAAAGCCTTGGGCAAGGAGATGGAAAAGTACAAGTCCAAGGATGTATCTGGTCCATACGTTAGTAGTCACCTTCTCGCTTCCTACAGCTCGCACTAACTCTTCTGCAGGATCCATACTATGCGCTGGTTCCAGATCAGAGGAAGCCCCACAAGATGAAGAAAGTCAAGAAGCAGCTCCCAGATTATCTTTCCGACAACGATGCCAACGTCCTAGCCAAAGCCCGCAAGACCGCCTACAGGCTGGACTACGCCCTCTTTACTTTGTTTGGAATCCGATTTGGTTGGTCTTCCGTCATTGGCCTTGTCCCCGCCGTGGGTGACGCCGCAGGTTCGGCCTTGGCTCTGAACCTCGTTCGCAACATGATGAAGGTCGACGGCGGTCTGCCAATGACCGTCCTCATCATGATGCTTTTCAATGTCGCCTTTGACTTCCTGATCGGTCTTGTTCCTTTCCTTGGCGACCTTGCCGATGCCGCAGTCAAAGCCAATGGCAAAAACGTTCGTCTTCTCGAAGAGCACTTGGACAAGCTCCACAAGCCAAAGTCACTTGTGGACAGAGATTCCAAGCTACCGAGAGAAAGGCGGCCGCGTCCTGCCTCTGTCTATGTCGACTTTGACGATGAGATTGATGAGCGCCGCAACACTTTTGAGGATGATCACGATGACGTTCGTCATCCTCAGCGTGCCTACGGTGGAGGCCGTATTCAAGATGAGGAGATGGGCGGACGACACGACACTCACCGATCTCACCGGGACGACAGGCCCAGCCGAAACAACACTAGGAGTAGCAGACGCTGATGAGTTTCTTTGTGTACTTTCATTGCGTCATGTTCCGTTACTAGGCCGCTGTCTGCATATCATGCATTGCGTATCCGGCGTTGGTGGTTTCTCGTACTCTCTTTAACACTATACCCTAAGTACTGTTGACTGTACACAACAATATTATGTATACTTTGTAATTTCTCTCATGTATCACCTGCATCCCAGGTTCTCTTTTCGTTTGTCGTTCAAGCTCAGTCACCTTCGTCCGTGGGACAGGAACACCCAGCCCCCGCGACAGAGCCTACTTGAACCACCACTCTGTGCTAATGGCAATCCTCGCTCGTGTCTTGCGAAAAAATATACTATCTAATTCACGCACATGTCTGTTCGCTTTGTCGACGGTCCGTGCGCAATTTCATTCACGTACGTCTACTACCCTGCGTTCGTGCGAGAAGTTCAGCGATAGCACTCTGATTAGCTATCGAGGCCAGTGCTGTGACACCTAGACCTAGACCTAATCCTCCAGCCCTCACACTATAGCGCTATTAGAGATAACCTTATTTTGTGGCTACGGGCTTAGTTCTTTGGTTTTAGCATCTCTGCAGCAACATCAGCAGCAGGTGCGGCTGAGGTCTAGCCAACACAGCAGAAGTTTTACCCTGCTCACTATTAAACATTCTTTCTTTTTCTCTACCAAGCCAAGTTGTCAAGTGTCACAAACGACATTTTTGCACTTCTTTGCGGCTTCCAAATCGTGCTGTTGGTTTCTGCTCAACCGTACTTCTCCAAACTCGAGGCGACAGGACGAATGCGACCGGCCATCCCTAAACACCGAGCTTAGGCCATCATACGAGGCGCTTCTATAGGTCTCCAGATCGAATTGGTGATCCACATCTCACACTATCGCCTCCATCTTGCTAAGGCGATGAAGATTGCCTGAGCATGGGTTTCAGCTTGTTTAGGCACACTGCACAGCTCTAAGCGAAAGGTACGTATTAGCGCGGTCATTGGGAGCCGCCACACCAACGAGATCTACATTTAGCAGTGGAGATCGTGGTCAATCAAAGCTAGAGTATTGACAAGCTAAAGCGACACCTGATGATGAACCTGAAATATCTGGAGTTATCTGCACATCTACTCTTCCTGTCTCCATATTCTCCCACTTGGACTCTGAGTTCCACAGTTACCTGGGCGATAACGAGCATCCAGAAATTCCTGTAGCTCAGCCACAATCATTTTCATCATGGCTAATCAAGACGCCACTGATCTGGGCATCCTCTGGACCAGGGCGGTTGATAAATACACCCAAAAGACTGGTCAAAAGTTGGCTCACTTGCGGGGCCAAAGCATCAGCGATGTGATGCAAACAACAGCAGTCGAAAAGAAACGATTCGAGAGTTACCGACACGACAATGGAAAACTTGACAAAGTGCGAGCAGCCTTCGGACGCCATCTCGACGGCATGCAAAAATGCCTTGACGGTGTACAGACGATAGGCGAGGCTGCATCTGCTTTTCCTCCAGCTATGCCTGTGGGAATCATCTTTGCTGCTTGTGGCCACATGTTCCAGGCGTTCGCCGGAGTCCAAAAGGACTACGATCAGGCAGAAGCTTTCTTCGATCATTCACGCCGCTTTTTTGACAATCTGACTCTCCTCGAGGGCAAAACAGATCCGAGACCATTAGCCAAAGCTATTGTTCGCACTTTCGCGTCTCAATTGGTGATTTGTGGTATCGTGCAAGATATGAAAAACAATGGGCGCTTCAAGCAATGGCTCAATGCACTCTGGAACCTCGAAAGTCCAGAGCTTGCTGCTGCATACGCTGAGATGCAAGCTTCTATCGAAGAGTTAGGTGCGACTGTTGGCTACGCGACTTACAGTGCTATTCGCGATGCCTACGAGGAGCTCAAGGCGACACACGAAGATGTAGGGGAAATCAGCGAGAAGATTGACGAGCTAGACGCTAACATCAGTCGCGTTCGAGAATCAATGGGTGAACAGCTGCAGACTTTGTATGCCAGCAATCTTGGCCTTGACAAGAAGATCACAGAAGGATTTTATGGTGTTCAAGCAAAACAAGACGAGGCGTACGCTGTACAACTACGCATCGCCCAAATGCAGGAGAACCTACTCAATGCATTCGAAAAGGCATCGATGCCTGCATCATCCGATACGAAGTCTCACTCCGGAGACCTACCGAGCGACAGCGCAAATGAGAAGGCTCAAGCCTTGGATACTGTTAAAACGTTCTTCATCGGAAATAGCATCCTCTTTCCGAGAATTGAAAAGGTTCTTGACGCGAATCGAATAGAAAGGGAACGCATTAAGCGAGAACGTGTTGATGATAGTGTCGCATGGCTTGCAGAGCATCCAAACTTCACCCGATGGCTTGATGGTCAAGTCACTTGCCTTAGGATCTGTGGTTCTACTGGAATGGGTAAAAGTTTCTCGATGGAGGCGGCAATTGATCTGGTGCAGCGATCTACAAACCCACCATCTGATGTTGCATATTACTTCGTACAACCGGATCTTGACCTTCCACAGTCAACAGAGGCAGCCTTCGCATGTGCAGCCTTGCAAGTGGTTGAAGCTAATCATCGCTACGCTGAGCAAGTCGCGTCTGACATAAAAGAGGATGTTCAAAAGCTTGTGAACCGTGTCAACAGGTTGGTGTACTGGAAGACAAGCGGCGTTATCGAAGCAGATACCTCCACAGACTTGGTTGATGTCCCAATATGGAAACGTTTCTTTACGTCCGGATATACGGAAATCGCTTCATCCAAACGTCGGCTGTTTCTAATCCTGGACGGTATGGACGAGCTTCCAAATGGCCTTGATCAACTTGTAGCATTCTTACTCGACCTTCAACGATCAGAGGCACCTATTCACGTGCTACTTTCCACTCGAGACGCGGCCTGGCCATCTGACTCACGAATTCAGACAGTCACTATCGATCTGACAAGAGACTTGATTGCTCCAGGTCTGAAATCTGTAGTCAAGCATCGGTTACAGTCTTCACAACGACTGCGGAGCTTCAGTACACAGCTGAAGCGAAAGATATATCGTAAAATTGTCTCGCAAGCTGACAGCATGCTTTACGTGGAGCACATACTACGTAGGCTTTCTCATATCAGCCGGGAGAGCATTGTCAACAAGGAGTTGGAGAATCTGCCTAGGGGTCTTCCTGAGGTATATTCATCCTTGATGGAAGAATGTGGAAGATATCGTTCGAAGAAGCAGTTAGAAGGGCTGAGGACGCTCTTCGCTTGGCTTGCTTTCTGCAAGCGACCTCTGACGCTAGGAGAGGTTATAACCCTGTTCAGGGCATCTGAGCCGAATGAAAGCCTCAAACTCGATATCGAAGAAGAAATCACCGTCAAATGTTCTAGGTAAGGGCTACATTAAAAGCGGCAAATCATGTTCTTACTTAATGTGGACAGCATTCTTGAGTTATCACAATCTCATGTTAGGGGCATTGATACAAAGGCGACAAGTCAAGAAGATGTTACTGAGTTTGACGACGATCAGTCGAGCGATGACGATGAGATGGATGTAGAGTTGTTCAATGCGGCTAATGTTGCTTTTGCGGACCAGCCATTGCGACGATACTTCAGAAGCGCAACGTTGGCGTCAGCAACCGATCTGAAGGATCTTCGGATTGCAGCTCCGCAGGCACATCTGAGGCTGTTCTCGGCATGTATCGACATCATTATAAAGACAACAAACCAAGCAGAACCGCAGCAACACATTCAAGAATACGCCGTCGTGTACTGGAAAGAACACTTTTGCGAACTCAATTCAGAGGAATCCTCTGAAACAATGGCTTGCCAGGTGGTGTGTGCTTTGCATTTGCTGATGACCAACGTAGACCCATATGCGCAAGTTCTGTCTAGGAAACATATATCGCCCTCTGAATTTTACCCCGACCGCACATCTTCCACGATCCCATGGTATGAACGCATCCTCGCTTGGACGAAACAAGGATTTGAGTTACCGGCTGGCTCACTCCCCCCACACGTTATGGAATGGGCGATGAGCATAGACCGAGAGAGCATTCTACTTACATTTGGACGAGGGCATTACAATGTCTGGATGCGTAACGCCAACGATACATCTCCCAGGGGGTATGAGCTTGCGCAGCGCTGCGCCCAACTTGTATGTACTATCTACACAAACTGATAGGTCACACTAACAAAAGCTAGGCTGGTGTACTCGAATGTACAATCGAAGACGATCCCATGAAGGACGGATTGTCTCTTGTTAATTATTTCAGTCCAGGAAATATGGATACCGATGTTCTTAGGGCACTTGGATTACTTGCCTGGGCTCAATTTTGGAAGTTCGACTTCAAAGGGAACCGTACCGCAAAGAATAACGTCATAAAAGAAAGCAGCAATTACCTCCGAAGAAGTCTAGAGTCCATGCACTCTTTCGGAATGGAAAGAGTTCGGTTGATACGCTTGCTGTATTTCAATAGAAATACCGTTGGAGCATTTGAATCGACACAAATGCTCAAGTGGGCGGATGAAGGGCTAGCCATACTGGACAGGCTCGATCCACTTGCTTCTACAGTCCAAGAGAAGCAAGAAATTCAAGAGAAACGGAGAGAGCTTCTGACTCGCAAGATCATGTCTGGTTTGATGCCATTGAACCAGTGGGAAGACCTTCACGAAGCATGCAAGTTATACCGAGCAAAATATGGCTTGGCTGCCTCGCTCCCGCAACAAGACATGATGGAGGCGTTCATCACCGCCTGTGATAAATTGGATCCCAGTGGTCGGCAAAGAAAGCAACTGATGCAGAGTCTTTCAAAGAAGGAACGACAAGTCTGGTTGGGATGGCTGTTCAACAGGATCACAACCTCGGTTCAACGGAATGCTACGCGGATCAGCGATTGGGCGGGAAGTGAAGACGTGCATCTTTGGATAACGTGGCTCACAGAGTTCGAGAAATCGCGACCTTGGCGTCCATTCTACGGATTGAAGAAGCGCAATGTACTATGGCCAGACCCATATCAACGCTTAGTAGCACTGGGATGTCTCGCTCATCTATACTTCGAGAATTTACACGACGCGGAGCAAGCAAAGAAGATCCACCGAAAGATACTCGCTCTGGGGGAGCCGAAAGTTCAGGACAGAAAGTTTGGAATGAAACGTGAGGTGGAAAGAATCCGCAATCGGCACGTTGGTCTCATCTTCGCACAATTCCAGGACGCTACAAGCTGGTCACGCAAAGAAGCATTACTAGGCGAAGCCATGACTATGCCAAACTTTAGTGACGAAAATTTACATGGCTGTCACGCTGGTGCGCTCGTCGCTAGGATGCTCAAAGTTGTTGAGCCCAAAAAGTACCAGCCTTTCATGGAGAACACATTCAAAGTACTCGTAAATGATCTCAAAGATGGGATCGCTTCCAACGACGGGACAAGTCTCACCGCGCTTGCAATGCTGCTCGCATCATTGCCCAGTTTAGAACGCGATGCACTGATCGCATTATCGCTGCGGCATTCGGTGCTTGATCGCGAACTCCACGGGCGCGTCTATGACGACGAGAATAGCGATACTCACGGTGACTTGTCAGGCTACATAGCCTATTGCGATCGCTGCAAGAAATCTGGTTCAGATTGGACAACGCCTCTCTGGAAATGTTTGGAATGTGCGAATGTTGATCTTTGCGATGCATGCCTTCAAAGTCATAGGGCCTGTCTTCGCGAAGCCCATAATGATGAGTCATTTATCCACAAGGAGCTCAAAGATTGGGCAAAACTCTGCATCGAGACGCATAGATTCATCAGAGGTCCTATCAAGGGTTGGAGAGGTGTTCGAAAAGGCGTGATTCGCGTTGGTGAAAACTGCTTCGAGGTTAAGGATTGGCTGGATAGTTTGAGAGAGGAGCGATGGCCAAAGGCTTGGGCATGGTACTGGAAAACATGTGGACTCAACCACGATGTCGGTGGTGAGGGTGACTAGCAGGATGCTTGCAACTGACAATGGTTGGAAATGTATAGCTAGGAGATGAGACAATGACAAAGACTGTTGCTGGAACAATTCTCATCCAGCGGTTACGACAAAGTGTCACCATATGTAAGCGCTGTTATACTTGTGGTTCTCTTGTAACGTAGACTAATCTAGCCATGTCATGCCAACAAACACATTACCAAATTCACGCTCATGTCCGTTTGCTTCATCAACGGTCCGTGCGCATCTTCATTCACATAAGTTCATCGCCCTATGTGAACATTCGACCTCTGCTCAAGTATTTACACCACTCTCTCCTATCTATCGTCACTCAAGCAGGATCTCTTGGAGTAATATTGAGTCGACAACAGTGGCTCGACGTTTGTTGACCAACTTTTCCAAAGCATCATATAGTCGATACTTCAATCTCCATTAACACCCCAACTCACCATCCTGGCTTCTTGAACGATGAAGCTCTTCATCGTCGCATCCCTTGTCCTTAGCATCGTGGCCGCCGCCATCGTCCAGCCTGGACAGCCCCTCTCACCTGGAACCCACATCATCGCCATCGAAGGCTATGATGGTACCTTCAACTCTGAGATGCTACTCGTCTCAACCGAAGGCGAATCCGTCCAACCATCTTCAGCATTCGGCACAGACAACGATCCCATCGCCATCCTCGGCACACCCACAACACCCAAAGCTGCCAAAGTAACCCAGATCAGCCGCCCCCACGACCCCGAACCCATCATCATCCTCCCCTTCCACTTTCAAATCATCGAAAATTGCATGTCTGACAACTTCATTACTGCCCGCGGTGTCTACGTCAACCGCGATTTTGTCTGGGCGTACTTTTTATCCTCTGGCGGCACTAGTGTCGTCGAGCACAATGTCAATGGGTATCCGGACTTTCTCATTGGGCCTTATGATTACGGGAGCAGTACGCTGCATTTTTCGTATGATAACACGGCGTTCAAGTGTGACTGGAACGACCAGGAGACGTGGAAGGAGTGTGGGGAGTGTAGGTCTGGCATGTGGAATGCAGACCCTCTTGATTGTAATGGAGGAGGAATTAAGACGAGGACGAAGCATATGGATTGTTCGTTCATAATGGGGTGGAGGAGTCAGCTTAAGGGGACTCCAATACCCAACTTACCCCCGAGCAAACCAGGTGACGACCCCGACTAAAGAGTGGTAAATATTACAAGTTCCGATTACGGCACTACGCCCGAATAGCTCTGCAAGATGATAAGATAAGATTATGATCATTATTTCAGGGTATTTGAATATCCCAGCGAGGCCGTTAACTCGACAATTAAGGTAGTCCCATGATGATATCACCGCCCTGATTAACCAAGATACCTGACCCTAGCAAGACGCCGATACCCAATGCTTAACATTAACCTGTTCATTACCTCCACACTATCCACCTCGTACAGCCATCTAATCAACAATGACGCCCTTACCGCCAAACCTCTTATGGCCATAGTCATTATCATCCTCATCATCACCATCCCAGTGTACCGCCTTTCGTGCAGGCTTGTGGATGCGCACGCACCATAGGAAGTAGTCTTCTAGTGGTAGCAAGTTCAGCAACACCCTGTTGCCAGTCCACGCCAATCCACAGACCATGGCACCAGCCACAGCATCAAGAATGAAGTGGTTCGCCGTTGCCACAATAGCTACGAGGATGATGGCGGGATATGCGACACCCAGGAAGATGCAGAGCATGCGACGAGCCGAGGGAATGCGCATGCGCAAACCCATTGTGAGAGCAACGGTGCGAGATCGGCGATGCTGGGGTGCAAGCGGAATGGACATGATGGTGAGACCGATGAGTAGCGAGTATCCAAAGTGCAGCGAAGGCATCGCAGCATACTGGTTGCAGAATTTGTTCTGGGTCCACACGCTGCTCTCGCCTTCGGCGCCGTGAACAGTGTCGACGAAACCAAAGCTGCGCGCTTCCTTGCCTACCGAGCCGAGGACCTCGGGGTCGGAGAGAAGACGAGGCGGCATGCATGGCCATAGTGTGAAGACAATGAAGGCAATCAAATTACAGGTAGCCATTGTCCTGCGCCTTGCGGCATACAACTTTGGACCTGCAGGGCTGCCGTCTGCCTCGCCCATCGGTTTGTTATGGAGGGGAAGATCGATGCGGTTGCGGGTTGTGGTGTAGTAGAACAGCCATACTAGGAACAAGATTGTACCAGGAATATGGATGAAGGAGTATGTGCGGTTCGTCCAGTGGAGGAGAAAGGGATGCTTCAGGAACCATGCTTGAACGTCAAGCTCGAAGAAGATGTGTAGCTTCTGTTCGAGGTGGATAAGTTGGAGGGCGTGGCGGCGAGCGACGTTTACGGTGCCTTCGACCATCGTTACGGCAGAGAATGCGCGGCCTAGTTGGTAAACCTATTGAAGCGAAAAGTTAATAAATTTGTACAAACATGTCAGATGGTGCCTTCGCAAGGCTGCTTACCCAGTAGATGAGTGCCCAATACCAGGCCTCCACAAGAAAGGGAAACTTCTGCAACAGTCGACTAAGGAAGTACTCCTTGAATCGCCTAGTATTCGGGCTCATGACATCTTTCTTTATGCCTAGAATGACAACTTCTCGTTTCCTCCATTTAGGCTCCTCATCGACGTTGGCTAGAAGCGACACACTAGAAGACGGACTAGATCGACCGGAATCTGGGGAACTTGAGCGAGGCGAATTTTGATACACTCTCCGTCGCCCAAAAAGACGGTATTCTGTGTTTCGGTTTACCCATGTGCCGCCGAACAATAGGGTAACCACTACAAGCGGTTCTATGAAGGCTCCGGCGCCCATGTTTAGCGACTATGCGTGAGGAGAGGCAAGGATGGTGGGTGCAGGCGCGCGACTCTCAAAGGTCGCAAAAGATGATGCAGAAGTTTGAGGCTTGACAGCCAAGAGGGAGCTGGATGTATTTGTAGGGATGACGGGGTGTTTGACTAAGATGACAGCCGATCGATCCGAATATGTTTGCGCAAATGTCGAGGCGCGAGACAGTGCCGTGCCTTGTATGTTCTGTGCGACGGTAGGAAGAAGCAATTCCAGGGTTTTCTGAGAAGCAGAAAGGCTTAGCTACAACAAACTTTGAGGAACAAAATAAGGAACAGGCAAGAAGGACGCCCGATGCCGAGGACTACATCCTACACTAAAGGCAAGATGCATGGCGCGTAGTGAAGTCAGCGGAACGCACGGCATGCGAGGGGTGACTAAACAGCAACCACTGAGACAGACCAGCCATGGCAGGCGGATGGTGTCGGACGAACCTGCTCTGCCTAGCATTTGGTGCGGCGTAAACCTCCAAGGTGCTGGATGCAGGAAGAGCCGGCTTTCCGTTGTGACTGCTGGGTTAGTGTCGCGTGCTTACATGTCATTTGCCGCAATTTACGTCATTAGAATTTCAGAGTTCTGACAACAGCACTCGATTCCAAGCCAATTCTGCGCTTTGATACTTGCAAAACGCGACCAACACTGAAGACTCTTTCACATCGCAATGTGCGCGTCATGCCCGAAGTTTGACGCCGACTGCTCGCGTGCTGGAGTTTCGGTGCCTGGTATTGTCGTGGTTGGTGGCACAAGAACACGCGACCGTCGACCACAGGCTTAGCTTCCGCCAAGTACCGGCGCTAGCCTCCTTTAGATGTACGAGCATTATCTTTACTGCTCGTCGAGATTGATCCTGGTGTGCTTCATAGTAGTCAGGACGGAGCTTCGCGTATTAGAGACCCCGATGCGCTTACGGCCTTAGGGTCTGGTGATCATCTTAACACTGACCATCTTTCTCGGGCAGCGTACTTTTCGCTGTAGCATACAGGTGGCTTGACCCATGTAGGGTATAGACAAAGACAGTTTCACACCTCGCCGCATTCGTTCGTCCCTCAATATATTCCGTGTCTTGAGATGAAACAAGTTCTTTGTACACGACTTGGATATAGATACCCGACTCTGCGCATCGAAATTCCCGCCCTCGAGCGCCAATCGTCCGTACGCACTTCTCAGCTCGCTATCGCCTTGCATACCTCGTACCAACCACATCAAAGACCGGAGTAAGCTTACGAAAGATGAAACTCACAACCAATGCCTAGTGCATGCCATACATGGATCGCATTGGACCGCTCAAGACTTGGAGATACGCCACACATGGAAGACACTAGTGTCAAGTATGATGTTCTTGATTTATATAACGGCAGCCGGATAAAGTGTGGCCACCAGCGCGACAACGCTCCTGCGACGGACATTGGTCCAATATGGACGCAACAATGCCGCACAAACTAAGGGAAATATGATGTACAGCGAATGTATCGACTGCGGGGCGCAATGAAGCTAACAGTCTTTCCAACGCTCAAAGATGCCAGATACAAAAGGAGAGCAGCGTTTCGCTATGATGATCAGGAGACGCATGATTACGAATGAACCCCGGGTTTCCTGGACGCCTCGCTGAATAGGACAAGAGAAAGGAAAGGTATAGTGGTACCAGCATATGGCCAAACAAGATCGACAGAACAAAGGAAATATGTTGTAGTCATCGCCAGGGACGACTTGTGGTACGCATGGCTCTCAGCAGGCGACGCTGTTGAAAGGCGCGCTCTCTTGGAGGTCCTCGACAAGAGCGTCTACGTTACTGAGGTATCTCCCCAGCATATGTTGCTTCTCTTCTTGTGATCGGATATGTTTCTTCGTCGCACCTCCACTATCGTCGGTGCTTCCCCGCCGCTCGAAAGCATTGGTCAGCTTGCTCGGGCTCCGCTGCGGGCCAGAAACTGGAATCTCGGGCATGAGGTAGAAGTACAGAAACTCTAGCAGTTTGACCTTGACGTTTTGTGTAGTCTCTTCGTCCTTGAACAGGCTTGTGACGGTGAGGAGGCCGTCCATGTGTTCAAACACTCGGGTGTTTTGTGGTGTTGCGAGAAGGGCTGTGACGAGGACGAGGAGGGCTTGCGATTGGATGGCGGGGCAGTTGTAGGGATCGAGCAAGTCGAGGAGGAGGTTCATGTATACTTCGCGACCGAAGATGATGCGTGATGGTGGGTGCAACAACAGAAGACCCTGTATGTTGGATAACGAGGAGAGGATGAGGATGTCGTTTTGGCCATCTACAGTGGACGGTTAGCTATTGTTCGGTATTCCCTAGCACAGGCTTACCCTTACTGCTTCCCATACCCAGCAATCGATCCAAACAATCGGCTACCCGTGTGACAACTGTATGATATTAGTCAAACTCTATATATGCTTGTATGTTTGCGCTCACCATTCCATTCAAAGCCCTCCTGTAATCTGAAGAACTCCCTGAAGGCGAGATCGTCTGATAACTGTCCCAGCTTCTTCGGCGTTGGTTGTTGTTGTTGATCGCCCAAATTGAGTGCTGAGGCGTTCCGACGGTGGCCTGGTGGTGAATTTCTTGGCTTTCCACTGGAGAGACATATCTGCGCCAGCATGCCCTCGATCTGGCGTAACCCTTTGCGAATCTTCTGCGTGTCCTTGGACGCTATGTTGTCGAATGCGAGAGAGAGTAGGGCCTCCATTGTGATGATGTTCCGGGGTTACTGTTGCAAGATAGTAGTAACAGCTTTATCAACAAGTGACAATATATGCTGCGACTAACAATGCAGTCCAGATGTTGTTGAGACCAAGCGTGGCAGATGCAGGAGTCGGTAGGGGAAGTCGGGAGGGGGGGTTGTATGCAGCTAAGAGGTCCGAAAGTGCGGAGTAAGCAATATTTTGAGCCTTGTGTGGGCCGCAAGATTCAGGCTTAATCCTTCTGTAGATGGTCGACCACGGACTTGCGATTGAGCGTTGTGTCATCGATAAACACCCGCCGTTGTCATGGTAATAGAGACCCACCGGCGGCGGATCGAGCCGTGCACTACTAGCCTCGGCAGGGGATCACTACCACAACCCAACGCTCATCTTGCGCGACACCCTTACCTTGTCGCGACAACCATACTACCCCTTTGCTATGTTCATAGCCTCTGCTAGTAAGATGACAGCGGCACCGCGACGAGCAATGTGCGGTCAAAGCAGCTGAGAACTCTGCACCGCACCTGGACCCACTGTACCAACTACGTCATTTTCTTCTTGCGATGCGTGTCTGGATGCATCGCGTCTTTCATGGAAATAAAATTGTGCGATGTCGCTTCTAAGGGGGGAGGGGGGAGATACGAGGACGCGTGACGAGATGCGTGCAGATGGCCGAATCACAGCCTTTCCATTATTCTTCACCGGATCTTGGCGCAGCAATTCAGCTATGCCATTATGGCTGACCGCGGCTGCTTTTTCGCGATGATCAGGCCTTTACAGTATGAGGCTTTCACACGCCAAACCTCTTTCTTATGGGTTGATGTACAATAATGCCTGGAATTGCCAGTCGCGATTTACCTCTTCTAGGGTCTCAGCCGCTCAGCCTTGTGTGACAGGCATTGTTCGCTCCGTACGGTTGTCATATCTTTCTTGCTGGCTGCCTTGTAGCCCTCAATTACCGCTATAGTTGGAGCTTACTACCTCTCAGCTGCAAATTCGCACCTGCATCCATTCGACACCAGCGAACATCAGGTTCTCGCCATTCTCAGCATGAAAGACAATGCCTATACAGGTCTATTCATGCCTTGTTTTGGAATTCGCTTTATATTAATATTCTTGTCTGTATTCTACTGGACAGCCAATCACTCCCAATTGATCCACGACAATGTTGAGCTTCACAATGGTACCTACGATGCAACTATTCCCAATGGCGAGGAACTTGTAGACAAATGGGGGTTTATTTTATTTTTCTGGCATATGATCCTTTGGTTGCCTTCCATCATTTTTATACCGCCTCTAAACTTACCTCTTACGATGGTCGATACTGCCTTTACTGTCTTCATAGCAAAGGCTATCCATTACCAGATTGGCTACACCCCCCAGAAGTTGGAAGCCTGCCACGATCCTGTAGGTCTGGAATTGCGACGACCTCCAGGCACGAATGAGAGCTTTTTTGCTGCTGCTGGAAGGCTGAATGAAACTGTCGCAAGCCCGACTCAGATGTGTGTCGAATTTGTGAAAGAGATGCAAACCGGGATCGCATGTTGGTGAGTTGTGAACTAAGCATGTGGACGAGCTTCGCTGACTGCAATAGCTTTTTCTGTGCCCTCCTGTCTTTTCTTGGTTACATCTCAACCTTCGTTTCTGCTCGACAGATGAGGAGGGACAATGAGTCCATCCTTGATTTGATGAAAGAGGTGTCCACTATGGCTGGTAAATGCCTGTTTTGTCCAGTAAGATGGGCAGCACTAATCGTGGGGTGGATTATATTCTACACGCCGATTTACTTTTTCCGGTGCCTTCCACTGAGCTTCAAAGCCCCAGTGCGATCAGGACGTCGGTGCGTCGCAAAGACTGCAATAGGCGCAGGGCAAAAGGTGGAAATCATGCTGTCGGAAGTCAAGAATGGGTTCACAAAGAGTAAAGATTTAGCAGAGCCGTATCGGAATAGTTACGGGACCCACACTCCACTGGCACAGTTCCTTGGGGTGTATGATATGCTGGTAATGGTCACCGAGCACCTGCACTACACCGACGTCATCAGCCTATCAACTGTTTCCAAGTCAGTTCACCAAGCCGTCTTACCTTCAAACGAAATCTCTCGTCGACTCGCCATGTTCAGGCTGTATACGTGCGAGCCTGACAAGAAAACCAACTGCTGGAGCTGCACGAATCAAATTTGCGAAAGCTGTGAGGTGGATTTTCCAGTACTGGAATCGGTTGCATCCCGTCACATTGAAAACTGCATTCCATACTGCGCATCCTGCTACCGTACGTATACTGTTCGGCACCCTCGCGCAAGAAAAAATCGAATGAAAGGGAATCCACCTTGCAAATGCGGCAGGTCATCGCAGGAACAGACATTTCTCGGGCGTTTATTCAAAAGAGATGACTACTACGCCGAATCGATAAGTTCTTTTCCGATTGACAGACAAGTCTGTCGTAACTGTAGTCAGTTTACCAAAGAGGAGCTCTTCTTGCGAAAGGCAGAGGAAGCAATGATGATGCTAAAGAAAGGCTTGAAGAGTAATGGAGAAAAGTGGAACAAGTGTGCAAATCTGGGATGTTGCCGCGGCCTGGGAACTGGACCGAGGTACTGGATATGCAAACGATATGATTGTGACAATGAGTGTTCTAGCACTCTCCATCGGGCATGGGGCAGCAAGGCAAATGATAGCATGCTTGGCGAAACTTCAGTATGATGGCATTGAATATGGACTTGCAGACTAATCACATCTGGCGAAATAAGCTTATAAGCTCAGTCATATTACATTACGAGTATCGTAGTTATAGCTCGATAAAATGAACTATACTACTTTTTACATCATCATCGCAGCAAAGACACCGGCCGCGAGCGCAACAACACCTCCACCGAGTTTGCTCGCCGCGCCAGTGTACTCGGCTGGCATACTGCTAGTCGGGCTAGGCATACCCATGGTGCCGTTAGGAGCAGAAGTACCGTTGCCACCTGACACAAGCTCAAAGTTCGCACAAGTGATCCTCGTGGTGTTACCAGTGTGAAGGACAAACGCCAATCCACCGAAGAATCCTGAACTACCCTCTACAACACTGAGGTACGGGTCCACAAAGCTGGTTGAGAAGCTTCCCTCCGTCATGATCTTGCCGCCGTGCTTTCCGGCCAAATCACCGACCTGACAAGTCTCTGGCAGTGCGGAATCGCACATGACGAGCTCGCCGCGGTTGGTGGGATCCAGGTGGCCCATGGTTGCGGTGCAATTTCCGTCAGCAGGGACGGCGAGAGCGTGGATGTGCCAGGCGAAGGGACCGAACTGGGCTTGATCGGGCAGATCGGATAGGTTAACGGTGAAGTTGACACCGCTAGCACCACCAACAGCCTCGATGGATCCGGAAACCGTGCTGCCAACGAAGGGGTTGTATTGCTCCTCAGGCATGGTTGCACGGTACGTAGCTGAAGGCTGGTTGGAAGAGGCTGTTGCGGTACCCTTGAGCCCTCCCGTCTCACCTGGAAGGTAGCCTGGCGCAGGAGGGAGAGGAGAGACAATCGCGCCCTGGATGGTATCGACGCCCGTGAAAGGTGTAGCTGTTGGAGTCGCGGGGATGACAGCAGACTTTGCGGTTGCGAGGACGACAGGTGCTGGAGCGCCCTCTTGGACCAGCTCCTGGCCATAGGCCAACGCGCCAAAGGCGAGAAGGGAGAAAGACTTGGAAAGCATCTTCAGGTTTTGTAATTGGTGTTTGAGATGAGTGAGGATGTCGTAGGTGCGGGTGCTTGACTGCAGGCCGTAGGCGCTACCCCCTTTGGACTTTATACCATTTGAACAATCGACATACGCTTTTCCTGACCTGCAAGCAGCACCTAACGCCTCCTCCAAATACCCGCCCCTGAGCTTGTCTCCAAGTGACATCAGTACGCTATCATCCTACTCTCTTCACTTCCTCCACCAACAACACCCGTCCCTTGAGCGCCTCCAGTCGAGCCAACACGGCTCATTCCCCCGCCGCGACAACAGTGCCAGTACGCCTTCGCCTGCGTATGCCAACCACAGCGATGGATTCAACGAGCTCCATGTTTGATGCGCCACTGGGTAAATTGTGCCGTTAGCTGCTCCACGCCTCCCTCGCGGCAATACACAACTATTACCGGTAGTAAGATTAGCGAAGCGTGAAACGCAACAGAGCCTGCAGCGAAATCTTGAAAACAAGCATTTCACAGGCTAACAACGTCCGGATATTCTACCAGCCCGCATTAGTGCCATCTGGGGTGCATGTCAGGACCGTGCCGGATGTCAGTCTGTGGAGAATTTGGCATCGATGGCGGTCTTGGTCCGAGATGGCGGGTCGTAGAGGGTGATGTCAACACTCGATATATGCGGGGTGCTAAGCGAGACTATGACAGCGTCGTACGCTATAACGTGAACTAAGTTATATCGTTGCTCCGCGGAAATTATCGATGAGGTGACGCGTATATGTAGACAAAAGGGAAACTGTATGTGTTGGCGAGATGAGGTGTTGCTGCTTTCTTGATTGTGTTGCAATACAATGCCGGAGTAGGTGGCTTCCGTACGCGTTGAGAGGTTGGCGCGACGGGTACCTTGCTTCCGCGAGTATTTGGAAAACACACACCCTTTCGGTGGTCTCTCCGACGGTATCTGGCGCTTACTGGATCCCTTGTTTTCGAGTCGTTTGATTGCTGTCTTTCTCCAGGTTTTTCGAACCCACGTCTGCAAAACCCTGTAGTCTCATCTTTCCAACAGTGGCCAGGGAGTCAAGGGTGACATCGTCCCAAAACAAGAATTCTTTTACACAGTGCTCAAATTTCCCCTTTCGTCTAAAATGAGATTGCTGAGGAATGATTGACGGGTGAAGGGTGGTTGTTGTGGCTGGAGTGATGACGATTGAAACTTTTCAATGGCAAAGCTGTTTTGACTGAGATGAGGATGGATGTCGGACAATGAGAGACTCGGTAGGTTCAAATCTCGGACTCACAGAAAGGTGCTACGATGGAGGTCGTGTCTTAGGTTTTGAAGTTCCCGGGGAAGTGCGGTTGTGTTATGGCCCCTGTAGAGAGGTGAGTACATCATAATCTGCTCAAAAGAGCTCCTTATCTCGCCGAACATCTCCTTCGCCACGTTGAGCGGATTCAGCCTCACGAAAATACTGGGACGGTAATCACAGTCTACTTAAAGTTTTGCGCTCCTCTCACGCTTTACCGTCTATTTATTGGGTCAGCCTGAATCGCACTCACGGCTGCGGGGTTATGTAAACTGCGAAATACTATTGGGGGAAGACCAGCTTGATGTGTACAGCCTTGTACCGAGCAAGACCTATTGATGGTGGTTGTTAAGAAGAGATGGAAGGTTGGGTCCATTTGAATGTGGAGAGTGAGGGGATGCTACAGTCGGTGCACACAAAACTCAACGGATTTTAGCGTGTCGTGGTCGCGGTTTCCTCTACGACGCGTTTCATCGTCCACTACCAAACAGTACGCCGCCAAAGTCCTATGTGAACATCTGCTACCCTAAGCGAGCACTCCAAATACCGAATTCGACCAAATCGTGCTGACGATGTTCTGGAATAGTGGGGACTGCGATCATAAGAATGCCGCCACCAGCCCAGCCTCGGAAGGTCAGCACTTGGTTTTGGCCGAACAACAATGACCGATCCAGACATGCGAATGACGCCAAACTACGCAAGCTACATTCGATGCGAGATGAACGCACGTTGGTTCTTTGCTGAGCAACCTCGTATCAGATGTAGGGGTTCGCATCTCATGATGGCGGGGTTGAACAGGTATGAGGTAAGATGCTCGTCAGGGAGTAGCACGCAGCCTTTTGAAAACCTGAATTGTTTGCACTTCGGTCCGAACAACTTCATAATATTGCTTAAGCCATTCATTTCACGAGTAATAGATTACATCTGTATCTATTACTGCATCATGTCCGAATGTTTCTCCTATTGTCATAAAAAGCGCACGATTCAGCAGCTTCCCACCCCGGCTCGGAAAGGACATAACGCCATACTGAACTCCAACTATTTGGACGATATTACCGATGAAATTGGCACCTGGGCTGTCAGCGGCCGCTTATAGTGCACTCTAAAGCGCTAGGGGAAAACACAGATGTTGTGGAGAGGCTGAAAGAGAAATTGGGGTCGTTCGTTGTGGGTACCAAGTCTGGGGTGGGCGCTCATTCCCTTTACGAAGATGTACTGGAAATTGCAAAGCTGTTACGTGAGAAAAAGGCGGACTGTATGATCAGCATAGGAAGCAGCAGCTACTCGGATGCATGCAAGATCGCGCGCTTGATGTACGCGAATCTCGCCCCAGACAATCTGACGGTAGAAGCTATGGAGGCCTTGGTGGACTAAGCCAAGGGCAGCGCCGCCGGGCTAAAAGATCCTACGATCAAACTCATTCTCATCCCAACGAGTCTGTCAGCAAGCGAGTGGAACTGCAACTCGTCAGTAACGAACCCTCAATCGAAGAAGAAGCAGCACTTTTCGAGCGAACACGCGGCGCCAAATCTTATCCTTCTCGATCCTGAAGTCGCCTCCACATCACCAAGGAAATTATGGCTGTCGAGCGGAATGCGCGCTGTAGATCACTGTGTTGAGACGGTATGTATTCATATCAATGATTCTCAGGCTCACAGGCATGCTTACGCTACTTCTGTAATGTAGATGATCAGCGACAAATGCACAAAAGAGGTGTTCCGCCATATGGAAGACGCGCTTGCAGTACTACTCAGAGGCTTGACGGATTACAGGAATGGCGAGAGTGACAACAATCGATCTGAAATGTTCGATGGTATTGCCAACTGCCAGATAGGAGCCAGAAACGCCATGATGGGCCTCATCCTGTGGAACATACCAATGGGCCTTTCGCACGCCATTGGGCACCAGCTTGGTAGTACGTGCGGTGTTATGCACGGCGTTACATCCTGCATCATGCTCGCCCCAGTCCTACGCTACAATGCGTCTAAATCAGAGAAGCAAAGACGTTTACAGCAGAGCGTGCTGGGGATCTGGAATAAAGTCCTTGAAAGAGACGAGCCCGGCCTTGCGGATGCGGTAGCCAATTTTGTGAAAACTCTAGGGCTGCCGAGTACATTGAGGGAAGTAGGTATCCAGGAACCAGCGGACATTGAAAAAGTAGTTGATAGCACCATGACTGACGATTTCGGAGCTATGGAAGGTATGGGCCAAAAGGAGGACGTGCTGGCTATCCTAGAGTCGGCGAAGGGTAGAGAGACCGAAGATGGGTGTCTAGACGGCGACGCACCGATGTAGAACTCAACAGTCCATTTCCTCACGAAAATAGCTCACAGCACCCTGATTTACTGCTTTCTTCGTGAAGTATTGCGTTCGTAAGTCACACATTGGCAGACCTTCGAACTTTGCAACATCTTCCATGATAGCATTGGCCAGCTCAGCAGGAAGCTGGCCGTCGCCCCACCGCCTCAGGGTTCTCCAGACCTCATGAATCCTGGTACTCTGATGTAAAAATTTGGTCGAACGCCGAAACCAGCCAGCATCGAAGTACCGACCCTGAGGGTCCAGGCAATTCAATTCCCACCTCTCCCTCTCTTCCAGATCAAGCGCGTGCCATAACGGCATCAAACCTCGAGCTCTGGATAGCGCTAGTAAGATCGGTCTCGTAGCTATGTCCCATGGGGCTGCTTGTGGCGTTGAGGATGAGGATGAGGATGGAGATTTATGCGATTTGATAGAGTGTGAAGATGGTGTGGTGGGTTGCGGTGGATCCCATTGGTCCACACAAATTCTCAACAACGCATCATCCAAGATCCAATAAAGACTCTCGCGTTGGCTGTGTAAGAATCGCTCCAATCTGACCTCTTTGTGTCTTAGAACATTCACACTCCAATCTATCAGTAGGCATGCCGCATGTGCCCACGATGCAGGCTCAACGTCCACTAGCTTGCGCACAGTCGTGGCGAATTCGCGGGTGCGATAGAAGAGCGTTTGGTAGAGGCGCGGAATCGTAGAGAGACCTTCGAGATCGTCTAATATGGTAGAGTTCATACAGCGAATGTCGCGTTCGAGTTCGCTGGAGCCAACCACGAAAAATGGAAATGTAGTAGATTGACGGTCTCTATCCCTTTTCCAATAAGGAGCGAGACCTGGGCCTTGTGGGAGCTCAGTATCAGACGGAAGGATATTTTCAGGTATCATTGTTGAGGTTGTAAACGTAACGATAACGAAAGTAATGCTCGTGTGATGGGACCTATCGCCTGGGGTATGACGTCATCTAGTCTGAGCTCGGAATACTCCTGAGACTGAGCCGAGCCCATAACCCTGACGGCCAAACAATGCGGTGGCCAGAATAATGTATGGGACATGAATGAACGACTCAGAGAGAGCGTGAAGGACTCTCCACGTGGGTGGGTCGCTCTACCCCACTCTACACGCTAGCGCTCTCCGACCCCGAAAGGCCGGTACTTCTGGATGTGTCCCCTCCATCATTTGTCCACCCTTTCTCCGCAGGGTACCTCCAGAACAAGCGTATCATTTGACGATTGACTGCACAGTAAGGGTCTCGGTACCCTTCTCCAACAGACCTAAGGAACCAAGATGCTACTCTCAGCTTCCAGGTCCTGTATGATGGTAAATCGCGCTCGCTACCCTTGCTGACCATAGCGAACGATGACCGCTGTATGCCCAACCAAACACCTACTGGCGGATATTCTGCCACTATGAGAATAATCAATGAATTTTATAGTGTCTATGTGGATATGTTGAGTAGGTTTGTTCAGCATGGAATGGTGGGAACATTTCCCCTTTCTTCAATATCATGACTATGTTTCGTAGTCATCAAAGACCGTTCTATGGTACTGTTCTACCTTCCCAAATACTACCGATACTCCCTTCTTCTCGAGATAAATTGGGGATGTGTATAAATACATACTCATTCCCTCAAGACCTTCCTCACCACACCATCAATCTTCTCTGCCGCAAACTCAAAGTCCGAGTCAGATATAGTAAGACATATCTTTAACCATCTTGCTTAGGCATTTATACCTTCCAAAACGTATGTGGCTATAAGCACAATTGTGAAAGACGTAGGCTAACCTAAGATAGGTCCACGTACAAAAGGCCAACCAAGATGTTGGACTTTGTCTTCTCCATCACCACCATCTTCCTCTTCGTCGGTGCGGCCTTCTCTGCTGTCTTGCCCTCTGTCGCCAAGTCCGACATCATCTTCGCCCCCATCGTTCCCACTTTTATGCCCCGTTCCGATGCTCTCTGTCTCTCCCGCGGTAACAGCACCGCTCCGGAGCCGTCTTCCAACTCTCTTTCGGGCTTCGCAGAGGACGCCAAGTACAGCTCGTTGGCCTTGTCTGCCCCCGTCCCCACCGGCTACGCTCTCGCCATGAGCAACGCAGACTGTGCCTTCGCGTCCACCAAGTACATGCTGTATGTTCAACTAAAATCATACAATTCGAAGACATGTGCCGAACTCTGCAACAAGTACGAAGGTTGTGACTCCTGTAAGTTATGTCTCCTGACACTTTCATATAGCCCTACTAACCTTCACCCTTCTATGTAGTCAACATTTACATCCAGCGCGATCCGTCCGTAGTTCCCGGACCTGCTTGCCCCAATCCTGCTCCCATCTTCGTCACCAAGTGTGCCCTCTATTCAGAGCCTGAACAGCTTTCTTCGTGCACAAATTTCGGTCAGCACGTTGGCCCAGTCGATGCTGACGGTGAAGCTTTCAAGATTGCTATGCGTGGCTCTAACGGTAAGATCCTCATACGTTCATATACGAACCCACCCATATTAATGCATAAACCTAGCATACAAGAAAGTTTCCCCAGTTAGAGAGGTCTTCGTAACTGTCACAAAGACTGAGACCATTTTTACTGGCAACCAGAAGGACCGCAGGACTCTGTTTGAATACCCTACTCCCTCCGAGTATGATGCCACTACTACTGTCAGGATCCCCAAGACTACCCCTGAATATGTGCATGTTGGCTCTGAGACCGTTATTACTCCAGCTGGTGCTATCACTACGACCATCACCCTACCCCGTCCTGTCGTTACCACCACCACCACTACCACCCTCGACAGCCCCGATCCCACTACCACTACCGCTACAGCTATCAATCATTCCGGCCCCATGGTGACCGTCACCTATGCTGGTCCTGACACTACAGTTACCGTCTACAGCAAGCGAGACATCGCCGCCCCCCAGTTCAAAGGCAAAGAAGAAGGAGAAGAGCGTTGGAATGCTTGGACCAAGGAGTGGAGGCCTGCGCCACATTGCTGCGATATCACGACCACCGCCACTCGTATTGGCACCCGCCGCCCCCATCACGTTCTTCCAAGCTATGTCCCTCGTAGTGTTGTTGAAGGAGAATTTGTTGCTGTGTATCCTACTCCTACCACTTTTTCTGGTGGACGTAAGACCTACACATTGGAGTTTGCTGGTCGTACTTCAACCATTACCACAACACTTACCCACGAATGGCAGCCCGCCACCATCGAAGCTGGTACTTACACTGCGAGCCTCAGTTTTATCGATCATTCCAAGCGCCCTAGCGCCACTGCGACAGATGTCACTGACATGACTATCCTTAGTCATGAGCCTATGAAGACAATCACTCTTGATGACTCGTACACGTACACTGGACCTACCAATGTACCTATGAAGACGATCACGCTTCGGGCTTAGAATTATACGGCATGATTACCGTATATATATATTGGGGTTCTTGTGCTTCTGGGAATATATCTAGACTTAGCATAGATTCCAGCGTTATTGCGCAGTTGCGTAGAACAGCGGAGGCATAGCACATGGCTTGGTTTCAGACAATATCTTCAATATAGTCACCTAGCAATGAAACCTCGTTTTGACCGCGTTCGTCCATTGGGACGTCTATCTAACGGCGAGTTGGCTGCAGTTGTGCATCGAGCAAAGACGAACTTGAAGCGATAAGTCAAGCATAGAGCCCCTGTGCATAAAGAATGATGGATTTCCTACCATGATCATGCTTTCATTTTCTACCATGTACTCAAAATCTTTGAAAGATACTGAATAGAAGGCACATTTGATGAACTAGCACCAATACACACCCAGCTTCCAACCCCCCTCAACTCTTCCGCGTCCTTTTGCCGCCATTCCCCCCCTTGTTCTTCTTCTTTTTGTTCCTCTTCGCCTTCTCCCTAGTTGCCTCACACCCCTCACAAAACCACTCCCCGTCCGGAATCGTCGCCGACGTCAACCCCACGCAGACATAGTGGAACCACTCAGTATTGCAACTCGGCCGATCGCAAGCGATCATGTCGTTGTCTGCTGGGGTACCGCAGATGCAGTACTCCGGGGTGTCTTCGGAAACGGGAGATTGAGAGGGTGTAGGAGTTTGCTTCGACTTTTTCCGACGCGGGATGTCGATTTCGTCGGACTTACGCTTCAAGGGAGAAGCGGCAGCAGGCGCAGGCGTTTCTTCATCTTCACTCAGGAAGGCACCCGGAATATGGTCCGGAATGTACTCTTGCTGCTCGGTCTCGTCCTCCTTCTCCTCATCCCCAGCTGCTCCATCGTCCGCCTGCGGTAGCTCCACCACTTTCTCCCTATCTCTTTCCTTCTCCTTCTGTTGCTGCTCCGCAACCCCTTCAATCACCTCTTCGACCTCCTTACCATTTGCTCGGCGTCGCTCCATCTCCTCCTCACGCTCTTGCTGCATGATGATCACGACCTCACATTCTCCACAAGTCCACTCCGTATCCTCCGCGCCAAACTCAACTCCAGCGCACGGCAAGTGAAACCATCGCGTCTTACACAGCTCATGCTGGGCACACTCAACCATAGGCCCAGTGCGGTACGGCGCATCTTCACAGATGCAGATGCGTGGCGGAACGGGGGCATCAGGTGCACATTTAGGACAGAGCCATGAAGATGCATTTTCGGGACGGTGAAAGAGGCCCACGCAACGGAGGTGGTAATATCGGGGGCGGCACTTCTTGTTTGCGCAGCCGATGATTGGGGTGAGGTAGATTTTAGAAGAAGGTGTGGTGCAGATGCAGATACTGAGTTTCTGGTGGCAAGCGCCAGCGCTTGTTGGAGGAGTTGAAGAATGGAAGTGGGACTGAGATGGCGCAGTGGCCGCGGTGATGGTTGGATCCATGATTGTTATGGGATTAAGTGTGCTGAAAGTGTCGGTAGTAGAGTATCTGGAATTTACGATTGTGTTGTCTTGAAGATCCTGAGTTAAGGCTGTTGAGGGACAGTTGGGGAGATCAAGACGTCGAGATATACCAGCAGCGCACTGCCGTTGTTAGAGTAAGTGACACAGATCTATTGTACCCGTAGAAACAACGACCAGGTGAGTGCTTCAAGAATAGCGGGAAGACAATAGTGAGACGACAATGGCACGACAATGGAAGTAAGGTGAGAGTAGACTTCTTGGCACGCAGTGTGGTACAAATCTTGTTGTATATGCAGGGATCGATACGTGAGTGTTTGCGATAGTTGCAAATATGTCAACAGCACGATGCGCCTAGTACTGTATCAAAAAGGAATTCCAGTGCGTTCTCATGCGAGTCATACCTCGCGACGCAAAACTTTCTACTCCCCGTGACCGACCACCTGCCTTCTCCCATGCACACCTTCCCACTGCTCCCAAAGACCCTTCCAGACGTCTCTCTCACTCCTGCCCAAACCAGCGAACATGGCATCTAGCCCCTCTCTATGTAAGCTCGCTGTACCCAACACTTCCCAGATGCCCGGCATCAACTTCTCCCTCACCCCCTGATCCAATCTTCCATTGAGCTGGTAGCGGCAGAAAGATGCGAGAAGCGGGTAAAGGAAGTTGCTCGCTCGGTCACGAGCCGCTTTGACGGGGTCATTGAGGTCTTTAGACTTGCGGGATTGATGGTGTTGATGCGCCTTCGTGATGGATGATTGAGGTGGATTGCAAAGGGTAGACAAAAGACGTGTGAATTGCGCTGCATTCGTGGGTGTTAGGCGAACGGGCTCAGTAGCGGTGACTGCGCGTAGCCATGATGGTAGAGCGCCGCTGCGACTAGCATTTGGAATGAAGAGGCAAAACAGTAGGCCTTGTAGAAGGGGTAGGAGTAGGTGGAAACGTCCACCTAGGCGGCCTCGATGTACAAGTAGGGTCAGGCGACTCGTCTGGCAGAGCCTTGAAAAGATGTCAGGAGCATACTGAGATGACAGTGCGGGACTGCTTCGTGATGTGAGCTTGACAAGCACGCTGTAGACGCATTCGATGCTGTATTGTGATGCAAGCGAAGGTTTGTCGTTCAGGATTGTGTCAATGCAGTTGAGCAGAGCGTTGAAAGACTCGAAATCAGGACTCTCGGTGAGCAGAACGCAGATCCTAGGCAACAGCGCGAGCTGCTTTTGTCTCATCTCTGCGTTAGATTGTAGCTGATCGTCCATAGTGTCGATGAGATCACCGAGGATACGGTACGAGGCAGCCAGATTTGGCTGTTTTTGATCTACAACCAGTGTTGTGATAAGATCCAACTTCTCGTAGAAAGGAAGCGGTTCGAGTGTGGTCTTGAGTGTTCTGTACACGGCGCCTTGTACATGAACTGAGCTTCCTCTAAGCACAGTAAGCGACAGACAGATCAGCCACTTCGCATCTTGGTAAAGCTCGTATTTGGCGACCAATGCATATACCCGTGCAACGTAGTCAACAGCTTCGCTCGGGACGCGGACCTCTGAACCAATATACTGGTCGAGATCGAGGGCATCCTTCAGCCACGTACGGAGCCATGTCTGGATGCGGCTGAATTGCTTGACGTCTTTCAAGGCGTCTGTTGACAGCTCGTTGAAAGCGTCCAACGACCCTAGCAGCAACGCCATGTCCTCGCTTCCAAGGCATTGCTTCAAAAGTTCGACGTAACGTTCGATATGAAGCAGAGAGTTTTGCTTTTGGACCATCGACGTCGCTCGGAGGATCGAGAGTCTCGCTAGCGAGCATTTGCTCGTAGCTTTAGCCACAGATAAAGATTTTCCGGCGTAGTCGATGAAAAACTCTTTATTCTGCGCTTGTGACTGGTTCGGAATGATATGTCCAAGAGTTTTTTGCACAAGCTCTCGTAGCAGTTGCAGCGCGGAGTCTGTTTCGAGTTGTTGGCTATGCAGCTGTTCTGCAATGCTAAAGATGACGTCTGCATCCGTAGAGACCTTGGCTGTTGCATTTGGAACTTGCTGAAGGTGTGCCATGATGCTCAGTACTATCATCGTGCTCGTCTGCCCGAGGTCCAGAAGTTCGGCTGTGCGGTCCAGTATTGCTTGTCTCTGCTCACGGGACAAAGCAGCAGGGTGGATATGAAGTATCGCTTCACCGGCCACAGCGTGCATCCTCATTCCAGCTCCTTGCCCAAGTGCTTCCAGAAGGGCTACGCAGTATGCGTTTTGTATGACTGAGTTTCCTTCCTCGATGATAGATTGAGAAAGTGACCGACAGACAAGATCGCTAGTGACGCCGTCGAACTGTGGAAGCTTTGATAATATGGTAGACAGCGATTGGCGGCACGCATCGATCTCCACGTGCTCAAGGAGGTTGACGGAATAGGCACAGAAGATTTCGATCATTGATCGCTGTCCTTCGGTGTCTAGCTGACTGGAAGAGAAACAGTCCATGACTCTGGCTAAGCCACTGCGGATGACAATCTTGGAACCAGGGAGTGTTTGTAGGCGATCACATGTGTTGAGCCAGAATAGTACCGCAGCTGCTCGTATGGTAGGATCTGCGCCCCGTCCAGCGTCGTTGGATGTCGTCGACATAACTTCTATAGCTTGTTCCAGCAGCGGGTAAAGCAATTCCTGTTGCAACTGTGAAGAGGCGTGAAGTTCGATAGGCCACAGTTTCGCCAGCAATTGGCACAGTGTGAACCAAGATAGATGGGACTGTGTGTACAAGCTGTAGTGACGCTCTTGGACCCACGAAGCGTAGGTGAGAAATAGAGCACGAAGGTCGGCTTTTACTGCTGCAATATTGTTTTCAGACTTGATAGCTTGAAGGAAAGCTGGAAGCAAGATAGCACTACTCGCGGCGTTCTTGTACGCAGCGAGTTTCTTGACCTTGACACTCTCCTTGGTGGCAGTCTCGATCGCACCAGCGAGCTGTGCCAGGCGCTCCCCGTGCTCCTGAATCAGTGTAGTTATCTGGCTTTGGGTTAATGATGACTCGAAAGATTCAGCCAAAGTATTCCACAAAGCACGATCTTCCCACACGATGTCCTGTCGCTCTTGAAGAGTCTTGCGCTTGCCGTGTCTAAAGCTCTTGACCAGTTGGTCATCCCATCTTCGGACAAAGCCTAGCAGGTTACGGTTCCGCAGGAAAGCCAGCATCAATGGGTTGATGATTCGCTCCAAGATTGCGGATCTTCCCAGCTGAGCATCACTTCCGTCATCAGAGAAGCCTGAGCCCTCTAATTCTGTAGCTGATATTTTCTCAAAGACAAACTCGGCAAGATCTGTGTGGTCTTGCGAGCCTCTCGCTCCAACTTTGGACTCTACAGCAAACACTGACGAATCAAGCTCAATCAAGGATGCGATCAGCGACCAATGCACCTGCTTCTCTTGACGTTCGGGATATTTCACCCCGCAATGGTACCAGAAGATGTTCTTGATGAGGTCCGAAGAAAGGCTCACTTCATGTACCTGCAGAATACGGATAGCGCCACTGAGAGCAGCAACGGCGGTTGGCCGTGTGATATACTCGGGGGGAGTGACCAGCGAACATCCAGCGCACTCTGCAAGCGCGGGGAAGACAGCCTGTAGCCAGGGCTTTTCCATAGCTCTGCTCTTGGGTGTCCGTGACGGAGAAGCGCGAATGGCTAGATCTAGCACATGAGGTACTGTGTCGAAGAGCAGCGCGAGTTCTGCAGGTAGAGCATCTCCACCATCCTCGATCTGCGCTGCCTGAAGAAGCTTTGCGCGGAGCGGCTCCAGGTTACTCGCAAGAACCGTCGCATCCCGTGTCTTCAGTCCAGCACTTGTAGAGTTTGCACCGGTACTGGCAGAGGGTGCGGCGATTTCGGCATCGGTGAAGAAAGCAGCTCTTGAAGGCGCAAGCAAATGTCTCGCCAACAGCTTGTCGAGCACTGCAATCGCGCAGTCTAGGGTACGTTGGGAAAATTGCGTCGTGTCTCTGCTGCGCAGGGACTTGAGATGTTCCAAGAGTAGCAAAGTCGGTACTAGGCACTCTGTGTTGAATTCCTCAGCGGAGGCTCCAGACTCGTCTTTGGTCTCCACAGCGCGCAAATCCCACATCTCAAGCGCAAGTGACAGTTGGAGATGCTCGTCCAGAGGGGTATCATCGGAAGCGGGAGAGCGAGCTGCGCACAATATTCGGACACCAGAAAGCCAGAATCTGAGGATGCGCGAAGCCTGGGTACTTTCTGTCCTCAAGACCATCTTCATGAGCTCAGCTTGAGTGACATCGTCGGACTTGTCACTCCCAGCCAGGTGCGCGATTGAATCAACTGCTGCCCTGACCACGCGGAAAAGATGGCCAAGATCGACAGGACCAAGTGCGGCCGATGTCGAAGGTGATGCCTCAGCTGTGCCGCGTTTTCGTTTCTTGGATGGCTTGGTTCCTTCTCGGATAGTCGCACTTGATTCCGAGTCGTCCTTCATGTCGACATCTTCCGAAGTGGCTGCGGGTTGTATAGTCGAGTCTGTGTCGAAGTTCTCCACGAGCGTTCTCTCCAATATGCTGGGGAAGCTGGCGTCCCGTAGATGTGGCGCACTACGAGATACAGGCAGAACGTGTATCATCCAGTCTAGAAGCTGCCATGCGCTCACATTTGCTCGCGCCGCCCGCCCGGTTTCCGTCTCATCTTTCAACTTGTCGAGGATCCAGCGCAGGACCCATTCCGCCCTTGCGCGCACAAGTCTTTGTATGATATCTGATCGGACCTCCTGGTCTTGTATCGTACTCCAGTCGTCAGGAAGGCCTATGATATGCGCAGCTTGGCGAATCTGCTCGTCCAGGTCGGAGAAGTCCTGGTTGATGGCTTGCAGTCGCGGCCGGGTGGACGCAGGATCATTCTGCGAGGCCTTCTACCGTGTCAGCGCTTTCTCAAACTCGTAACACCGAACACACTTACTGGCTTGCTTGGCGCCATCTTGTCACCTCTTTCCCCGTTTGTGGATGCAGAGACCTTGAGAAGATCGCGCAGCCCTGGTATGCGGAAAAAGTTTGGGCACGGACCAGACTACCCTGGTCGTTCCTGCCAAGGGCCGGCGACGTCAAAGTTCCGCTTGCAGCTCCGCCCAGAGACGCTCAACACCACGTCGAACCGCTGTCCATCACTCCAAGCACACCGAGTGCGCCGTTGAACCCATCAATTGCCCTCGAACACATCTACACACCATGGCCGACAACACCCCCCAGCCCGTTGCCTCCATCCCGCGCACCACACGTCCCATGAGCGAAGCTCTCCTCAACGAAAAGGTACGGCCCAGGACATAGTGATAGAGGCACACGGCACACCGTTTTATGGCTTGAGAGAGGGGGACCGGAATGTCATAGAGGCGAATTGGGCGGTCAATGGCAATCTTGGCCCGTCTCACGCGACTTCTGCCCACTTTAGTCGACTCCTGCCCACTTTCAAGCCGATTCTATACGGAGATAAGAGCACTGGAGATTGCCGGACAGTAATGCTAACATGTTTACCTAGTGGGACCGCTGCCTCTCCTCTATGCTCATCCGCTCCGGCCTCGGTCTATCATTCGGTGTCGTCTTCTCCGTACTCCTCTTCAAGCGTCGCGCATGGCCCGCATTCGTCGGTCTCGGATTCGGTGCCGGAAGGGCATGGGAAGAGTGCGACAACGTGAGAACTCCCCCTACAGAGATAAATGTTCAGAATGTCAAATGCTAACATGTGGAACAGTCATTCAAGCGCGCAGCATCACCCCCAAAAGACGGCCTTCGTGTTATCCGACCATAAGCCATCCATCCCACACGAACGACGAGACGGGACAGAACTATTCTATGTAATTCGAGCTTTGCATGCGAAATATGCATTGTACAGTAGGGCATGGTATAGATCATTCTGGCAATCGAGTGCTGTACATTCTTCACGATTCTTTAAACCTATGTTACAGTTGTTATGTTCACTCTAGCATGTGCTTTCTCTATCCTCATACCCATACCCTCCGATCATTGCCCCATGTTCTCTTACGCCTCTTCGCTCTCTGAGTATCGTCGAATACCGTGACTGGGGTTATGCACCTTTCCCACATCCAAAATCGTTTTCTCAGCCCTTATAGTCCTCAAACTCGTATTCTTCTGCCCCATCCTTGATGATAAGCCGGTAGGTACTAAACACGATACTCTCATACAACTCCCGTCCTGCGGCTCTTGCCTTCTTATGCCAGGGACCGAGACCGCCTTTGTACGCGTCTTCCCTACTATGCCAGAAGCCTGTTCAGATCGTCAGTCTCAGTTCATTAGATAGCACCTCACGAGGATGCATGACTGAAAAGAAAGGGAGAAAGCAGACACAACGTACAAGTAGCCAGATTCCTCCTCTCCTCGTCCCCTTTCCCGAACCAATACTTCAATAGCCCTCCACTCTCACACGCCTCACGATGACTCTCCTCATCAAGTCGGTACAGCCATTCTTGATCAATGTCCTCTTTGAGCTGCGAACGGAAGACAACGACGTAGAATGACGTTTCTTTCCATTCGTACTTTTCCTGCGCAATGAGGGTACGCAGAAGGGCTAGTACGACAGAGAAATTCAGGGCGAGAGGGTACGGCGCAGTTGCGTAGGTTGGGGTAGCCGGTTTGAGCGCTGTCAGGGCTAGTGCGAGAAGACGGGAGGGTATGGTTAGGTGAGGGGAGGAGAGGTCGAGATAGTGGTTGGGGATATTGTATGGGGAGGAAATCAGGAGTGTGGAGAGTGTTTCGGGGTCTTGATTTGGGGTCGAATGTTTGGAAATATCATCTGCAGTTTGGTAGAGCTGTGGGTTGTGGAAGACGAGTTGGTCATGTGCTGCGGCTTCGAAACGCAGTTTGTCGAATTCGGACGTTATGCTTTCCGGATTGAGGAGTTGAACGCTGTGAATGTGTAATGACACGTCCGATTGTGGTGCTGTAGGTGGCAGTTCGTCGTCGTTGGCGGTGGACGCCTCGGGCGGTGACAGGGGAGTTTTGACGGTGATGCGATGACCATGAGCTTGTATCATCGTGGTCGCGCCTTCGACAGCCATAGCTCGGGTGAGTTTCTTAGATGTAACTGGAAGGGTCTTCTTTATGTAGTTGTTCGGTACCGATTTGTCGCACTGGGCAAGCTTGATAAAGTGTTCTTCTCCGCTCTTGGAATGATAGTTCGCGAACACTCAACGGTAAGTATCACCTACAATAGGTCTAATTGACGGCAGTGTGTGATTATGAAAAAGCTTTTAGGTGTTCAATTCAGGCGTGGTGAGCACGCGATCTCGCAAGCTTGAAGTTGCGGTGACTGATGGGTGACCTTTCGCTACAAGCACGTCGGATCACGCAATCTGACGAATGTCGTGCTAGACCCCTCATGATCAACACTCGCAAACAGTTGGAGTTCTCCAAGGGAAGTAGCAGTCGCAAGTTCACATGCGGCGTATGAAATGGCTGATTGGTCCGAGGCCCGGTTACGTACAATACGATGCATACCCCAGTTCTACCTGCAGTGAGCAATGATCCTCGCAACGAATGAAAAAGATTGAAACCCGCAAATACGCATGATATCTATTGAACTCAATCGATCCATTCACCTCGGAGTTTGACGCCAATTGCAGATGCAAGAGATGGTCGAGATGTAATGCCTGCCTACTTTCGAGCTTCGTGCAAGATCCTTCGTCTCAACGTAAATCTCAACCTCTCGTATGTCTCAATGTCTTCTCAGTAAAAAACTCCAGAAAGAAGGAAAGAAAGAGGAAAGGGTATCATATGGAAAAGGAATTCGCAGAGCGAACTTGCATACCGAAGTGTGGCAAAGAGGAAACTCAGTTCTGAATCTTCGTTTGGGAGAGCTTGAACATGCGTTGATAGCCGTACGGATTCTCGGCTGATATAGGCACCTCGGCGCCATACTCTTCAATGCAAGCATCGAAAGGCTTGTTCGTTAGGCGGTTGTCTCCCGGCGGTAGGGGAAGGTCAGTTGCTCGATCTCTCAGCTCTGTTTTGAGCTCCATGAGGTTACCCCATAAGATGAAGAGCTTCTCCTCGAGTTGGTTGAGAGCGGTGGGCTTGTTTATGATACTATAAGCGTATTAGCAGACGTCCAAGCCATCATGAAGCGTGTCATCTTACTCTTTAGCACTCATCCCCAGGAGGAACATCGCCGCATCATTGTTCACGACCACGCGCAACTTCTCGGATACTGTATCGCGGGGTATGCTTGCATCTTCGAGCAGGAGAACAAACCCCCATTCCCAGATTTCTTTCGTTGGACCGTCAGCGGCTCTTTGGTTCTTAGATTGCCCTCTCCACTTTCTATCGCTCTTGGAGTGTGCGAACAGCTTGAGCTCGGGAGGATAAACATCTACTACACGGACGCGAGACCGATGTTTGCAGTTGATGAAGGGGAGCTTATAACTATGGTGCTTTTCTGGGGTCTGAACCTCGAGGTGATGGTTGTATATGATCTCGGAGATGGTGGAGGGTTTTATGTCAGGATAAGCAGCGATGACTGAAGGAGCTTAGTATATAGGATGACGGATAAGAAGGTATCTTACCATTGGGATTGACCCCGCCACGAGTCCTCTCCAACTCTTGTTGTTTCTTCTCCAGTTCGTCTTGCTCGGCCTGTTTCAGTACTCGTTGCCTTTCTCTTTTCGCTTGTCTCTTTTCTTTCGAAGTTTTGCCTAGGGTATTCTTGGGTTCGTTCTGCATAGCCTGGAACGCCGTCTTGTTCCCACGTTTTTGCTCGTACTCTTCTCGGCGTTTGTCAATCTCCTCTATGTCGGTCGTGTTCCCCATGTGACGTATGTCGACCTTTGACGGGTTCCGGCGGTCTTCATGTATCGCGCCCTCGAGGGAACCCCTACTGGACGTCTTAACTCGCATATTTCTCATAAAGACATAGTCGCCATTAGCAAGGTTTTCCGATGCCCAGGTCGCGTTCGCTCCGTAGAGGGTGACATTCAAAGTCAGAAAGCCATATGGCCCTTTCCAGTCCCTATCTGATGCGAAGTGGCTCTGCTCCTGTTCTGGGTCTGCATAGTTGTACATTTGCTCATTCGGAGTGTAGTCGGTTACTTTCAGGTCAACTTGGCCTCCCATCTGATAGTAGTAAATGTTGACAACCTGGGCACGGACATCATAGTAATTATTAAATTGTAAGTCCTTGATCAAGCTGACTGATCTTCTTGTCCTGGCCTTCGACGTATTAACCACCACATGCTGCTGCACTTGTTGCGCTGCACCAGTAGAAGCATTCTTCATATGGATGACAGCCATCTGCTCTGGGATCGTAGGCGGTGGGCCTCCAGTCAAGGCGTGAGGCAGTTTCTGACTGCCGGCCTGGAAAGGGTGGCTCAGGCCTGGGACCGGAATCCTGCTGCTAGGAAAAACGAGCATGTTGGTGTCGTACATGTCCCGACCAACAGCCTCCTTACGAAGGTTGAATTCCTGGATTTTAAACCCGCGGAGCATGACAACATCGCCAATCCCAGAGATTGGAGGGAATTTGTTCTCAGCGCGTCTGAACAAGCGGCAACGGATGCTTGACTGATCACCAACATCACCGGACGCAAAGTCATCTTGGATGGTGAAGTCGAGGGCCCAGGAAGTGCCTCTAGTTGACTTTGGCGGATCGTAGTTGACGAGAACGCCGATCAGGTTGACACTATCAGTAAGGTAGGTAGCGTCTTTGATGGCCGTGAAGCCTTTGGGCAGCTCCAGCGGCATTGCAACTGGAGATGGCCGAAAGCGGTTAGCGCAGTCTGCAAGGCCGTCAAAGAAGTGGGAGCAATTGCAGGGGGAGGCAAGTGGCTTGAGCTAGGCCTTTGTCTGTAGTGTTTGGCCTCTGAGACAGGCGGGCAAGTGTGACAAACATATGCAGGGCGAGGGGGTACATGTCTGCGCCAGCGCGACGCGTCGTGATGGTGGTTGCTTAGGTAGAGCGCTCGAGCCAAGCTACTAGCGCCGATACCCGCTTCGCCGCTTCCGCTTTCAAAATCACCCCTCTGGTTGGAAAGTTTACTCCCTTTTACAAACAAACACGCCGCACCAAATCTTGCCCGACTCAGCACACAGCAAATCCAGAGAGTCGCAGAAATGGCCGACAAGTACATCCCCGAGCACCGTCGCACGACGTTCAAGGCAAAGAGCGCCTTCAAGCCAGATGAACTCCGCCGCCGCCGTGAAGAGCAACAGGTCGAGATCCGCCGGGCGAAGCGTGAGGAGAACCTCGCAAAGCGCCGTGGCATTGCTGGCCGTGACCAGCCCGGTGCCTCGCTCGGTGCTGCCCCCGACAGCGACGATGAGGGCGGCAACATCGAGAGCCAGGTACGTTCCTACTGTACCCCACTATTTCTGAACGCAGGCGTATAGAGAGCAACAGAGCACACCAGGCTGACACACCCGCACAGCTTAACGAGGAGCTCCCGCAGATGGTAAAGGGCGTCTTTTCAGAACAGATCGATGAGCAGATCCAGGCGACAACCAAGTTCAGGAAGCTGCTCTCCAAGGAGCGCAACCCCCCCATCGAGCGCGTTATCGAGACTGGTGTCGTGAGCCGCTTCGTCGAGTTCCTGCGCTCCCCGCACACGCTGGTGCAGTTCGAGGCCGCCTGGGCCCTCACCAACATCGCGTCGGGTTCGGCGCAACAGACACAGGTCGTCATTGAGGCGGGCGCCGTGCCCATCTTCGTCGAGTTGCTCAGCAGCCACGAGCCAGATGTTAGGGAGCAGGCCGTCTGGGCCCTGGGTAACATCGCCGGTGACAGCCCCGCATGCCGCGACTTTGTGCTGCAGGCCGGTGCTCTCCGCCCGCTGCTTGCGCTCTTGGGCGACAGCCGCAAGCTCAGCATGCTCCGCAATGCTACATGGACCCTGAGCAACTTCTGCCGCGGCAAGACCCCCCAGCCCGACTGGCAGACTGTGAGTTCTCTTTACAGCCCCACTTAAGTCGAAATACTAATTATCCAGCAGATCCAGCCTGCCCTCCCCGTGCTCGCCAAGCTCGTATACTCGCTCGACGACGAAGTCCTCATCGACGCCTGCTGGGCCATCTCCTACCTTTCCGATGGCTCCAACGACAAGATCCAGGCCGTCATTGAGGCTGGCATCCCCCGCCGTCTTGTAGAGCTGCTCATGCACGCGTCCACCTCCGTCCAGACCCCCGCCCTGCGCTCTGTCGGTAACATCGTGACTGGTGACGACGTCCAGACCCAGGTCATCATCAACTGCGGCTCGCTCCCTGCACTGCTTTCATTGTTGAGCTCCACCAAGGACGGAATCCGCAAGGAGGCGTGCTGGACCATCTCCAACATCACCGCCGGCAACTCCACCCAGATCCAGGCTGTCATCGATGCTAACATCATCCCTCCTCTGATCCACCTCCTCCAGAACGGCGACTTCAAGACGCGCAAGGAGGCCTGCTGGGCCATCTCCAACGCCACGAGCGGTGGTCTGCAGAAGCCTGCTCAGATCCGATACCTCGTTCAGAGCGGCTGCATCAAGCCTCTCTGCGATCTTCTGGCCTGCCCTGACAACAAGATCATCCAGGTTGCCCTTGACGGTCTTGAGAACATCCTCAAGGTCGGCGAGATGGACAAGGAGGCCAGCGAGGGCGGTGCTGGTGGCGAGCCCATCAACCGCTACGCTCTCTTCATCGAGGAGGTCGGCGGCATGGAGAAGATCCACGAGTGCCAAAACAACGCCAACGAGGAGATTTACATGAAGGCCTACAACATCATCGAGAAGTACTTCTCCGACGAGGAGGGTGAGGCTGAGAACATGGGCGAGGCCGGACCTCAGGTCAACCAGGAGGGTCACTTCGGTTTCGGCGCCGCTGGCCAGCAGCAACAACAAAACTTCAACTTTGCCAACGGAGGTGACTCCATGGACATGTAAACGGGACAAGACCCGTGACGAGTCCAAAGTTGAATGTTGCATTGCTTGCAGTGCAGCCCTTCTACCACGCTAGCCAGCCACGAGAGCCCGACTAGTAGTGTTTGCGGTATCCTGGATGAAGTCGGAGATCATACACGATATGATACATGATCCACGGAAGCGCTATGATTGCGAGGACCTTTGTGTTTCCTTGGCAATACCCCCATCCTTTCCAGCTATCACTTCGCCATGATTTAAATGAAGCCTTAAAGATACACCGTCTTGTACCCCTCCCATGTTCATTAACCGCATCATATCCCCGGCGTTGCGTGTTTGCCTAGCTGTCTGAAGATCGCAATGGTTTGGACTGGGCGGTCTGCTCTGGATGGAGCTCTACACATTGGGTGGAAGAGTGACATGCGCTCGCAGTTCAGCCGCGCCAGACAGATAGTTGAATATAACGCCGAGCAATCGGTCTACAACACTATCTATCGCGATGATGAAGATTCATGTGATTGTGAATGAGCATCACCACTACCGTGCTTGAATGTAGAACAGTTGTTACTTCAGACACCACCAGCAAATCAACGTCTTGTCATAACTAATCAAAGCAAGGTCCAATCCTAAGTGACTGTAATCGGGTCATCACGAGACGCGCGCGAACCCAGGAAGTCGTGAACTAAACGGAGCTAGCTGGGAAAGTAAGTGCGTCATCCGCGGAACCCTGGACACCCCCGCCGGCATACCTCCGCGAACCACGCGTGGGGTTAGTTGTTTCTGCGCTCGGTTCGCGATAGCATGTCGCGTGCCATTCATAATGGCTTCTGTCTATCTGTCTGCGCGTGTCGACCGTGTTTCTGCACAACTTGCACAACCCAATGATGTCTCAAGCAATGCCCTGGACCGATGGCGCAATCATGGCGAACACACCGCCGCGCCGACCTCGCAGCCAACTCACCAGCATCTTCACAACTCCTGACAGTTATATCACAATCGCTAATTCTGCATGATACCGTTGTACTGAACGTCGAATATACAACAACACCCACCCATCATGTGTAGATTCATGGTAAGTATGGCATCTTACACCCGCCGCGCTATAGCTAACAACCAAAGGTCTACAAAGGCAAGGATGAGATACTCCTCTCGGAGCTCATTCTAAACCCCTCCCATTCCATCCTCACACAGTCCTTCGACTCGCGCCTCCGTCTAGTACGTCTCTTCCCACGAACCCACATCTCCCCTACTAACGCACTCATCACCAGGACAGGCGCCGCCCGCACAACGGCGACGGCTTCGGCATCGGCTACTACACGTCGCCCTCCCTAGGCCTCACGCCCTGCGTCTTCACCTCCACGATTCCAGCATGGAACTGCATAAATCTCTCGCGCATCGCCTCCAAAACCACATCCTCGCTCATCTTCGCCCACGTGCGCGCCACAACTGAAGGCAACCTCAGCGACAGCAACTGCCATCCGTTCTCCTACAAGTCCCTCATGTTCATGCATAATGGCGGCATCGGCTGCTGGAAACAGATCAAACGCCGGCTTGCTATGAGCCTGGATGAGAAGTGGTTCAATGTTGTGGGTGGTTCAACAGACAGCGAGTGGGCGTTTGCTACATTCTTAGATTGTCTAGATAAAGCGGGGATAAGCCCGGATAAAGAGGTGGAAGCTGGTGTGGGCTTTGGACATACGGTGTTGAGGAAAGCGATACTGAAGACGATTGAACGGCTCAACGGGTTCATCAGGGATGTTGTTGGGGAACAAGGGGGTGGGGTTGGGGAAGAGGATAGTAGGAGTCTGCTCAACTTTGCTGTCACAGACGGTGTTAGTGTTGTGTGCTCGCGATATGTGAGTAGTAAGACGGATGAGGCGGCGAGTTTGTTCTTTAGCAGCGGGACGAGTTGGAGGGAACTCAATGGCCAGTCGGTGGGATCGGATGCGGGTGCGAGTTCTGTGGATGATGAGGAGAGAGAGAGGGACTATGTTATGGAACGCAGGGATAAGGGAAGTGATATTGTGCTGGTGGCTAGCGAACCGTTGACGTTTGAACGTGGTATGTTACTTTCTGTACCTTTTCCTCTCGACTGAACTAACAATGACAGATAACTGGGTCACGGTCCCAACAAACAGTACGCTCACTATCTCCAAGCAAACTGTTATGATTCATCCTATCGTCGATGAGTTCTATAGCCCCAATCCGGCGCATGAAAGGAGTGCGAACTTTGCTCAGGCGAAGGGGCAGACGGTTACGGGGAGTGATAAGAGGGTCTTAGGGGGTGTCGGAGAGGTATCTTAGGTACGATTTCATGCCCGTGGAGGTGACTAGACAATGTAATGCTATCACAGCATATACTGGTGCTTGTTGAGATTTGCCCTCTCCGAATTGCTTATCGGTGACTTGTGATTAGTTTGAATAGCCTGACCACCGGCGGTACTCACGGCTCCCAGATTTGAGCTATCGCTACAGAAACCCGGGGTTTATCATCCATGCTGTTATGCGTTCCTTATATTCTCGCTTAGTTTCACAATGTGGCGGTAACACAGGGCGCAGCAAGTTGACGAATGGATGGAGCCTTGTAGGCGCCAACCGACCAGATGGAGGAAGTGGGGTGCTGTTCTTGCTCAGCCTACCATCTGTCATGTGATGTCCAGTATTTACGATAATCACGAATTGTGATGCCATACTTTGATCACACATTGGTCTACGCGCGCTGTAGACTCAAGAACATCGTTCATCTTTACCATGGCTTCGACTAGTACTAACGCGTTGTGCAAAGCATGCCAGAGCCTTTTTTCAGAGATTGGCTCCTCATTCGGCAAATATACTTGCTTTTCTCATCACGAGACGTTCACATCGCTCGAAGAGAGTTCCAATAGTGGTTGCGGCATATGCACAGAACTCATGCGTTCCCTGAAAGACAACTGGGCCAGCCCACACAAACTGCCGTCGTGGCTAGGCATATACAAGACTAAAACTTGGTTCGATCAATTCTTTCCGACCGAATGCCAGTTCGATAAGTTCTCAATGACTTGGCAAAGTTCCTTTGAGTTGACCTTCAGGTGCAAAGAGATGCATGGCGTCAAGTCCACGGAGGACGGCTATGGCATCAAGTTCAAGGGGGATGGCCATGGCTTCAATATGCGTTTTATCCTCGAGATGGTTGAGGATACCGACGGTAAGTGGGTACTATATTACCGGTCCTTCTAGCTGTCGCTCACAAACCAGCGAAGGCAACCTAGTCGAATATATGCCCTCTTCGTCTACAGACTCGCCCCAAAGCTGGGATCTGATAGCTCGTTGGCTAAGCCAATGCACTCGAGATCATGGCCGATGTAATGCAGCTACCCTAAAATCTTGGGTTCCAACACGTTTACTTGACATTGGTACCTTCCATGACGATTTGATACGACTGTTAGATCGCGATGAAACACCTCCTCTATCTAGTAAGCCATATGCCACACTTTCTCACTGCTGGGGTAAGACGCCACTTATCAGAACGACTCAACTCAACATACTGGATTATCGGCGCGAAATCCCCCATCACAACCTACCATCAACTTTCAAGGATGCAATCAGAGTTGCGAGAACTCTCTCCATACGCTACCTGTGGATAGATTCTTTGTGTATCATTCAGGATGATACGCACGATTGGGAGCAGGAGGCTGATCTGATGAGTAAGGTTTATATGTATTCCTTCATCAATATAGCTGCCACTGCATCAGACAGTAGCACCGGAGGCTGCTTTCGGGAGAGAGATGGACGAACTGTATTACCTGCGGAAGTGTACATCCAATGGCACGACAGTTCGCGCGAGAACAATGGAGAACTGCCGAAAGTCAAGTATCGTTTGGTACTGCATAAAGACTTGTGGACTCGAAAACTGGTGAATGAGCCACTGAATCGGCGCTGCTGGGTACTACAAGAGCGCATTCTCTCGCCTCGCGTTATTCATTTTGGACAAGAGCAGCTCTTTTGGGAATGCAGAGAGTTTGTCGCATGCGAGACTTATCATCACGGTCTACCTGCCAGTCTCCGAAACCATCCATATATCAACATCAAACGACTACAGCTTGGAGACGAACCGAAAGACAACCGATGGCCTGCGAAGTATGTCTCAAAAGCCTCTCAGGATATCCCAAATGTCCAAAGTCTTTGGGATAAATTTACATCGATCTTCCGACCTGTCGTTGTTCATGAAATAACACTGTACGCTGGCTTGAATGACACGTCAGTCTATCGGGATTGGTACTCGGTTGTTGAGTTTTATTCCATGGGAAATTTGACTTTCCCAGTTGACAAGCTTATAGCGTTGTCAGGAATTGCACAGACAATCGTTGCAGTTGAATCTAGTAAAGTCGGCGACGGCTATCTTGCAGGCTTATGGCAATCGTCACTGCCCGTCTCCCTCCTCTGGCAACCGATATATACCTACGTCTCGAACAAAATCCACACGCTTGGGCTGATAAAGCGTCTCAAGACTCACTGTAACTGCATGTATCGTCGGTACGGGTATTCGGACTGCCCGCCACTGGAGGCGGAACCCTCATACTGTGGCGTCTGCGAATCTGATAAAACTGTGCATCCCGCGCGCAGATACTTTGATTACATCGCACCGACATGGTCCTGGGCCTCGATCGATGGCCGAGTCTCGTTCGCAGCGTGCCGGGTCAACTACAAGTCTGAAGACTACTTAGCGACAGTCGAGGAAGCAAGTGTATCCTGTCACGGTAACTATCGTTTCGGCCGAATATCATCAGGGTTCGTAAAGCTCTCCGGGCCAGTTGCGTCAGTTTTATGGAACGAAGATGATGATGACAGACCGAGTGAACGGCCTTCCTACGGAAATCCAATGGGGATAAAAAGTATATTTCCACCTCATCTTACACACCATGCAGCTGTTTATATAGGTATTGATGGTCATCGGATCGAAGAGATCATACTTGACGTACCCATGCAAGACATATCAAAAGAGCTCACGTTATTGTGTATCGTCGAGACTAAAGAAAGCAATGGGCATACCGACTTGGTCAGGGGTTTGGTACTACAGAGAACAAGCCAAAGCGAGCACTACGTTCGCATCGGTGTCTTCGTAACTCGCCGCGAGCGAGTGAGGAAGATGCTCGTAAACATGCCCCGACGATCAGTTACCATAATATGAAATGGCTGAGTTATAGTTCTGAAGTTCTTATATGTTATGCATGCGCTGTCTCAGGATGGGATTGCTTCTTCACTATTTAGTACGTTCATTGAAATAGTACCATTGTTTCTGCAGAATCTACCACTTGCCGGATACGGAAGCTTTGATGTAGGGGCGGGTCACGTGGCGACGTGGCGACGGCATCGCCGTGGTGAGCAGACTAGGCTAACTTGACGTTGCGTAAGATCGACACGGCCATCCCCATCGAGGGTTGGATAACGTTGCATTCAGGGGTCTGTCTACGCTGCCGCGTGTTTGACTATGAGCCGCTGTTCCTGCTTGGAAGCTGCGGGTGTCAATCTCAGATTCGCTAAATGCAGATCTCTTCGCAACAACGGCGTCTCCGAAGATGAGGAAGGTGTTCGCGGAGGCGTACTCGATCTACGCAAGGATCAGATAATACTAGCTTGTTGGTTTCAGCATATGTGGTGTAGCTGCTGGAAGCCTGATGTCACCAGAATATCGGACGCCTGGTGGAAGTAATATTAATCGCAGCCAATAGAGTATGAAATCAGTGGTCAGAAAGCGATTGTCTTGTATCAAATTCTGACGCCGCAACTACATGTAATTGCATCTTAGTAGCTTCAAGAGCGGTACTCCATACGATCGGCACCTTCCAGGTCCTGTCCAAAACATCCAGCTGACCATCAACTAACCTCGCCGTAACTCGACGCACACTCGCTACCGGGAACCTGTTTTTGAGGTTTGCCCAGCTTCTGAAAATACAAGTGTTGTTGTGGGGATCGCGCGAGGTACTCGAGATCGCGAGTTTTCCACGAATGGCGGCTTGTGGCGTGAGGAATACCCTTAAGTTTCGACAGCCACATGTCCTGTACGACTTCCGAAATATCTTTTGGCGAAGACCTGGACATATCGATAGCGACTTATCAGCTTCGCGTAGCAGCCGCCTCTTACGTGGTGTGACTTCCGCTGCCGCCGAGGATCGTGAGAATGGTAACTGCCCCGCAAAAAGCAGATATCCGGCGAGCGTTTCCTTGATCATGATGATGGCAGTCCAGGTTTCTATTTCGCTGCAAACGTGGTTCTTTGTTTAGCTTCCCCTCTTACATGTGCTTAAGTTGCTTCCGGACGTATCATGAGTGCTTGCCTTTCGGTTGGCGTTCCTGCAGAAGCTGAAACGGATCCATCACGGGGCGCCTTACTCACCGACCACACCTCAGTCCAACGCCCGTAATGGCGCAACTGCATCCATCCAAGTGGTGGACCCTACTACCGCGCGAAAGCCTAGCCAAAGGAGCTCAGCCAGCTCGCCGTTGTCCCTTCGCGCAGGATCAGATCTCGGGTCATCCCTGCCGATTAGCTCAATGAACCAGTGGCTAACGCCACGAAACGACGCCACCATTACGGACTCAGCTGAACATACCCCCGCCAAGCATCAAGGACACTGGCTGTCGTGCTGAAGCCGGGCACCAAACCATGCGTGCCCCAGCAAGACTCGTACTGTATGCCTTGCACAGGCGCGATTCGTCGCAGCTGAACATGACCAGTTTGTTGCCTTTTGCTTGATTTGCGCATCGTGGGCTTACGCTTCACTTTGCCCACCAGCCTTCGTCACCAGGTCTACGCCGAGCTAGGTCGCCGATTGCCTCAATGTTTCAACGGTATCTGGGCTTGCTGATGTCGCCGTCGAAGCATATACGCAAATCAGGATGGCGCAGTTCCGCAGAGATCGGACGCAGGAACCGAACCTGACTCTCACATGCGGATATCCTTATTTATACGTTGACCCCGGTGCTAATCCTACAAGAACGAGACAATAACCGTACCCGAGTATTATTAGCTGGATACTATCGAACGGAGGATCCGGACCCTAGTGCTTATGCTAACAGTCCTTCCGCTTTTACTTCAAGTAAGTTGTATGAAAGCGGTGGTATTCCCGTCTTCTCAACTGACCGAGTAGCTAGTTCATCTAGGACCTGCATCATCCCACGCGATTGACAGTCGGAGTGGACCCCAGCAAGCCATACCTGCCACCCATCGGCGTCATTTCTGAACTCATGCCTCCACTTTTCAAACCTTCAAGTCTTGCCAGTACAGAAAGCTGGCATCCGCCTGTTTATCTGCAGCATCTTTCTGAAGCCATCTTGTTGTTCGCTCTTTTTGCAACAGTCTTGCGATCGTTTCTTGTCGCGCGAAGAGAAGGAAGGATGACCAGTTCCGGTGTGGGTCAAAAAGACTTGGCCATAACGCAAGAGAAGCAGTTGCCAATCCACCAAAGAAAAGACTCATATCAAGAGGAGTTAAATACTCCAAGTAAAAAGATGGAGAGCTTCGATGATAAAGTGGAAGAGAAGTCGACATCGGTGGGACGAAATGATAACTATATTCGTCTACCATCGCTGGATCAGGAACCAAATCAGTATCTCCAATCGCTTCAACAAGAGACACTTCGACCAACACTCTCGCCAATCTACCCATGGACGTCGCCACCACAGAGATTACCAGGGCCGTATGATGCGCCTTACTTCCCAGTTCCATTACCGACAGTCAGAAGTGAAGAATCGTCTCAGATTAGGGAACAATCGCCCATAATCAAGACGGAACCAGTCTCAGACGATGTAACGGAAGAGCTAGAAACCGTCTCGTACACTCGTCGCGTCTCGACACCCAGCATACCGGATCACGAGTCTCTCCTCGAAGGCGCAGTCACTGTTTCCAACAAAGGCTGGCGCCGCACTCAATGGACCGTCACCGCAGGTTGAGACCATTGATGCCACGTCTTCACCGCATGATCAAAGAAGCTAGGGATATATCGGAAGGGCAGTACGGAAGGACTCTCGCGCAAACACGCCTTCTTCCCATACCGATAGCAGTGACGCTGCTGATACAAGCCACCATCGCTCGATCGTGCTCGCATGACCTCAGAAGATGTGGAGACTGAGGCTCCATGTGTAGCAACTGAACCGGATAATTCGAGTCTTGGGAGTTGTGGCTTGCGTAGTATAGTTCCGCGCTTACTAGCTGAGGATAGTGGAGTGAAATGTGGGGCCCCGTAGGCGAGTGAAGGGACTACGAGGACGCCTCTTATGAATTATTGAACTATGGAAGCTTGCGCCATAGCCGGAGTGTGTAGATCCGAATGTTTTCCGTTGCTTGATTTTCTCGGTTGGGGTATTTGTCATGCTGCGAGTGATACAAGGGGTGCAAGGGGCGGACAATGTGTTCTACTGTATCTAGGTGTATTCGTGCATATGTGTTGCAATTACCCGCCACGAATGATCTTTGAGTGTTTTTCGCGACTCCGTGCATGGGTCTAGATGTATACCTCTTGTCAAGCATGGGTCAATACTGGTTCCACTTGACATCTCAAGCGCGCGGTACGGCATGGCCATTACGGTGATTAGCTCCCGCTGCTTACAATGCGTGTCATGTGCCTATGTCGCCCGTGCGACTATGGTATTGCTTTTTTTTACAGCCTTCTCCATCTCCACACGATGCCCAGGGAGTTTCTATTCTGAGCACAAGACAACAATCTTCGTTCAAGCCTCATTGCGAATTGCATTATCAAGCCACCCGCTCATGCGTGGCATAAGCGCCAAAAGCAATTTGGAGACACCTTCCTTTGACTGCAACCGACTTCCTCGTGCATGTGTAAAGTGCATGAAGAGTACGTACTACATCCAACGCAGTCAGCAACACATTGAATGTAGACGTCAAGTTAGCGGCCGATCTACGTCGCTTGTAGAAACCGCGCTCAGATAGGAAGGCATACGGCCGATCTTCCTCGTCTATGATTGCCTCTCGCTAGATGTCGCATTGTCGATCAATGAGATGCGTAATCGTGGAGCTCGGTGGAGAGCTGAAGGTGAAGCGAAGCCGTGGGGTGCATATGCCAGACTGCGTTAAAAAGGGTATCATGACGGGCACGGCTGTGTGAAGTGGTCAGCACGGTATTCCCACCGACAGTAGGCTCCACGGCTCAAAGCGCATACGATGGATGGAGCAGACCTACGCGATCCAGATTTGATGTGTGGGTAATATAATCCATTGCAAATACACGAAGCGTTCGCGTATTCTCCATAATAGGTATCTCAATCAAAACCAAACGCCAGAACAAATTCACTGTATGCGTCACCCACGCCCGACTGCGCCATACCATCTCTTGCTTCGACCATATCAATATGCAGATCTCTTGTTCTTCCAGTCAAACCTCTCGCTGACAGTATACCACCTAATCAAGCTCCTAGCCCCAACCTCATCACCTGTCCTAAACAGTTGCGCAACATCCACATTTAGCGGACTATCCGGCTCAGCACTAGTGAGCAGTTGGTGTATACTCGTCATGGTGCTAGAGATGGTATACGCGGGCGTCCACGCCGTCTTGAGTAAGTCGAGGCAGATCTCGCCGGTTTTGAAATCGACATTGGGGTGGCAGATGGGTGTTACGAAGCGGATGGTGGGTGGAGAGAGGGGATATTGCGAAGGAATCGAGATAGAAAGGAGCCAGCAGCCGTCTGTGAGGTGTTAGCAAGTGAATGAGGTTTGTGTGTGGTCGTGTATAGAAGTGAAGCGGTATGGGTGGAGTGAATTGCGGGTTTGTGTGTACCTTCGTACGCCGTCCCTTCTACACCCTTCATGACGGCTCTCCATTGCATCACATCATCATCCGTAGGTCCGAGTTCGAGAAGCGCATCGTTGGGGTCGTGTTGTAGGGTTTGGAGTTCAGTCATGAGGCGCTTGATGGGCGATGCGTTGCGCGATGAGCCTGCCATGATGTTCTATATATATCGGCTTCGATGTTTGATATTGAAGTCGAGGTTATAATGGGTGGGGACGATGCGCTGTAAGTCTATGGCGGTGAAAGCACGCGTGGAGCTCTGTTGTCGCATCGGCAAGCATGGCTGATCTGGCCGCGGTGATGCACCGAGGTCTGAAGCTTGAGCCGCCTTGTGGACTGAGCTGCATCCCCACCAAAACTTTTGGACATGGTCGTCACTGATGTGTAGGAGCGCATACTACAACCACTCTTCTTCAAATCCTTGCGCATAGGTGTTGTTGACTTTCTCTCGACGCTTCGCTTAGTCATTACTCGGCGGGCTGCGTACACTTTCCACCGCACTACACCATCAGATATACAGCCATCGAACTCTGCACCACACGCGCATACGAAAAGACACACCCAATCATGGTCGCGCCTACAGTTACCCTCACGCATTTGAACCGTGCTGACGGTTCTGCGACTTACACCCACAATGGCTACTCGATCATTGGCGCCGTCAATGGACCGATCGAAGTACAACGACGCGACGAACTGCCCGAGGAAGCTGCGATCGAGGTGAATGTCAGACCAGCTATGGGCGTTGGAAGTATGTACAATCGTTAGAGAAGAGGTCGCGAATTGGCTACTAACATAGACCAAGGCCCAAGGGAAAGGCATCTCGAAACCCTTGTTCACAACACACTGCGCAGCATCATCTTGACAAGGTCAATACCACGGACGCTTGTACAAGTCACACTGCAAGTTAGAAGTTTACCGGAAGAGGATAGCACAGCCGGTGTCAACACTGTACGTCCAACAGTTAAATCGTCTTGCTATATCACTAATCGCTAATCTTCACACAGTCTCTAACCCTCCTCCCTCATCTTCTCCATACCGCACTTCTCGCCCTACTCTCCGCATCGATACCCCTCCGCACAGTCCTCACTTCTGTAATGATCGCACAACCCGCCTCGCCATCTACAAACTCATTCCCACCCCTCCTCTCGCCGACCGCCAACGAACTCTTACGCGCAAAGCCCATACGATCAGTCCACGTCTTCGCATTCTCGGGCGACAGAAAGATGTTGCTGGGAGAGAGTGAAGGAAAGTTCAGTTATGAAGAGTGGAACGAGGCATGTCAAATGGCCGAGGATGCGTGCTGCGGAGAGGAGGACGATGAAGAGGAGGGTGGCGTAAGGCTAGAGGCCGAGGGAGAGGCCATGGACGTCGATGGACAGGTCGAAGGAGAGAATCTGGAGAAGTGGTTGAGGAGCGTTGTGAGGAGGAAGGTCGATTACGAACAGCGGTGGAAGAGCGCTACCTGAACATAGCGGGAGAGATGCAGAGACAAAGAGTGTGCGAGATATCAAGCAGATGACTTTTACGTCAGTCGATGCATCGTAGAGTGCAAGATGCTAGCTACGGCATACCCTGGAGCCTTGAAGGTTCAGTCCTTAGCATGCCGTTAGGTATCGATCAGTCAGGGTCTCCATCGGCGCTGAACAAAACTGTCGAGCTGCCTCGAGAAAGGGTAGCTCAGACATGTAAACCCATGAATGTTCAGCATTTGGACGCGGAGATGACTCGACAATAGATGACGGCTCAATAGCCAAGACCAATCAAAGGTTGAAATGCACTACCTTGGTGAGTGTGCATAATTTTCTGTTCATGCGTCTGACTAGAGGGTATAATCTTGGTTTGGTGAAGTGCATTGGTGACATGTAGTGACTAATGCATGGGTCGAGCCCTCATTGTGTACGAATGAGACTTGTCTTATAAATCCTATGTAACAAACTGGACGTAGTGTGACCGTGGTGCTCAAAAAGATCGTTAATTCAGTAGCTCAAGAGCCAGATATGCCACTCATGATCAGCAGAGCACCTAATGGGCTTGCTAAAATTATAATCTTATTCGTGTGTAAGCAGTACCTAGTTACTTCTAGTCTAGTAGCCGTTCAAATTAAATAAAATAATATGCAGCCATCAAAGAGAGTCGCAGCCCCGATCATGGTAATCCCCGAGAAGAACTCTGTGGATGTTGAGTATTTCAAGGACCAAGCAATATGAAGTCCACCGAGCCAAGTGAAGACTTTGGCCAGGCGAGGTGCGTCCATGTTCCGCAGACTTCTCCATACAGCGAGAACGACGAGAAGAACAAAAAATAATTCTTTAAAGATGTCTCGCCATACAAATGGGTGGTGCAAGACATCTGGCACGCGTTCAGTGCTTCTTCTAACAAGCTCATCGAAGTCGTGTGCTTTTCTCATCTCAGTGCACAGTGAGGTATTTTGTAATGCTGCATCATTCTAATGCTGTTAATTGGTGGATCATATGAATCAGCATATCTTGAAGAAACATACTGGATGATTTCTGCAAGCCTCCATCTCATTAAGCTTGTTACCGCGTATTTGCTCGTTATAAGTCTCGATGCCCCACACCAGCGCAAGCAATGCAAGAAGTTTCAAATCCCAATCTTTTCGCAGCCATTTTAGGAGTTTGCCAAACTTCACACGTACAGGAGCGAAGTGATTGGCCGTGTTGTTTTGAGTCGTGCACAACGTTGCGCTGGGAGCTCCATTCGATGGGCTGGGCGATGGACTCGAGGTCGCAGGTGTGCTCAAGGGCGCAGATGTGCTCGTTGCGTTTGATTGACTTACCGAGGGTGTCGTGGTTTGAGTCTGATGTGAAGTTGACGAGGCTGAAGCGGGGTCTGGAGCTGAAGCTGGTGAGGTTGGCTGCGAGGAATGCGATGGCGCGGGTTGCATGACTTGGAATACCTTAACATGCGGAAGCTTCAGTTTCTAGCTAGATTGAGTTATAATCTGGAGAGTATCACAGATGATTATATGCACTCGAAGGCTAACAGAAACCGGTGAGAGACAGGTGGAGTTTGTAATGCACAGCCGCATAGTTGCCAACACACCCTAGGCTGCATAATGCTCAGCCTCTTTCGATGAATACTATAGATACAAGAACGCTCAAAGCGCTAAAGATGCAACACGTATTGATGATTTCTTAGTAAACGAAATATGCTGAAAGTTTACAGTACATCGCGTTGAAGTAAATGGTATGCGCAATTCGTCAATATATGCTCGAGGCGATTGATTCGGGATGAATGTGTCGTTTCGAGTCGTGATTCGTAAGTCGTATGATGATCCGCAAGGTCATGTCCCGTCCCTATGCAAAACCCTAAAGGAATGTCCATGAAATGATATGAAAACGTCACACCGATTCTACCCTCTCTGTTATAAGCTTTTTCTCTTTTTTCGCTTGCTCGGCCAGGAGCATTCCCAGAGACTGTTGTGCGTCCCAACCTGGTATCTCCCACATTCTTTCGCCTCTCGACAGTTCCTTGTCCTCAACCAACCTGACATCTTCACTACATGCTCTTGCCTCCCTCAGCCAATCTTGCCAAGCCTCGGTATCTGGGCATGCGTCACTCATTCGCACCCATCCAATTTCTTTGGTGACGCAGACTGCCCTCCAAAGAGCTTGTGTGAACGTTTCATTCTCGGAAGGAAATCCTTTCTTTTCCATTTTGGAGTCGGAGAGGCATTCATTGATGACCCTGTAGCAAGACGTATCCCAATGCATTTTGCTAGGCAAGGCAGCGACTATCCAATATGAGGCGCCGAGTAGCATGTAGGAACCTGCCCATGCGATCTGAACCTGAATTTGAGCGTTGGCAAGGCATATGACTCCGCCCATGAGCATCATCGTGCCCACCAGACTAAGGATTCGGTATGCCGGGCCGTGCGTAAGGAGGTAGTCGATGCTCTCTGGTGCGAAGTACAGTTCACGGGCAACGTCTTCCTCGCAGCGGACGATGAGGAAACTACCCTTGGGATACCGTATAACAACATCGCCACGAGGAACAACTCCCGACTTATGCCTGCGTTTGGGAAGTTGCAACACCCATTTGTTGCCCAGACCAATGAGGCTGGAGAGGAGCGACAAAAGTACCGTGGCTACAACGGACATGCCATCGTCTTGCCATATCGACAGTGCGAGAAGAAGGGCGGAGAGGGCGAAACCGATAAGGATTACGACGGTGAGCGGACCAAAGGTCTTGGCCTTGAGCGACTGTTCACCAACTCGTTCGATCTTGACGACGCGGACCGAGAAAGGAGCGAGATTGTTGGCATCACTAGTAGATTCCCTGTCAGCATTGTGCGGTACTGTTACAATTGTGGAACGGGACGTGTGACTTCTAGTGTGTTTTGCGGAGTCTGGTAGACGTGTCGGGGTATTCTTCGAGAAAGCTTGCCACTAGCAAGAATGTTTGTAGAGATCCACTTACCAGACAATATTTCCGATGTGATTAATGTTGTCTCTATGGTTGCCGCTGACGATGCCAGTCACCCATCCCGAGAATGGCTCCAGTTGTGTCGGCCTCGTCGGCCTCATCAACGCTTGAGGTGCCGGGATCAACCGTGGTAGGAATATCCATTTGGAGAGAGTCGAGACCTGAGCGTTGGCGAGCACTGAACCCTCACCCAAGATGGCAAGGAAACCAACGATGTCGAGTTGTAATTCATTGAGCGATATCTTCCCGGTCTCATCTGATGGAAGCCAATACATATCGATAAGCGCTCAAATTATCTTCAAAGCTCAACGCGAATTGAAGGCTGAACGCTGCGGAAACGATGCATAGGTCCGACTCGACGCGCTATAATGCAGTAGGAATGTGCCGTAAGCGTACTCAGTATATACGACAGATGCGGAACTGAGGCGAGGAAGGCATGAATGATGGTGACGAAGCTCAACGTGGAGCAGTAAAAGTCGCGCGCGTCGAGTTGGGGGCCAAAAGCGCCTGCATCGCCCACTGGATCTGCGTGTGGCACTTCTGTTACCAGTCCGGTCAGAGGCCCAGACACTTTATCGAGGACACGGGAGTTTGTGCACTCCCACAGCCCCCATGGATTGGGGCTTGTGCAGCTATTGGATGCCTCAGGCTGGAAAATGAGGGGCAAACATGGCTGACGGGACCAGTGGCTAGGCTCCAGGGTGTCTGGCGCATGGCAGAATGCATGAGGCTTTAGCATAGCCTCAACCCGTGTGAGCAATGGGTAGTTCTGCCCAGCTTTGTTTTCAACTCCTTTCTAGTAACAGATCCACTTGTCGCAACGACGTCGCGATAGTTTGAATCGCTGCGCCCCGCTTGCGTGTTGAGCTTGAACTCAACTGTGATCGCCATACTCGCCTGCTGTTCGCAACACCAGAACAGACGCACGCACCAGGCTGACAACCCCGTGACACGATCCGATAACGACAGCTGTATCGACCGACGAAGTTTGCATTGAAAGGCATTAAAAGCGGTGTCGCATCCACTCGAGTTGTTAAGAGAAGGAAGAATCATACGCAAGGAAGCGTGCGCTGATGTATGTGGTTGCTCCTTCCTTCTATCTCTTGCGCGTTCTTAGACACGCGATCGTTGTAGGCATCGTCCTTTCTTCCCCAGCACGAGCAAGAGCGCAAAATCCATCGTTTATCCATTATAGCAGAGACCTATGTCCTTCTCTTTGCTTCAACTTCTATGCTAGCTCACCGCAGCTCCATATCTTCTCTGTCGTGCCTATGTCTCTAGGCATCAGTTGTTTCCCAGCCTCGCGCATTTCCTTAGCCGCGGGGCATGAGGCGCAGCGAACAGACTACATCAGAAACTATCAATGGGCAATGAAACTAATACAGTCGGTTTTGCAAATTAGGCCGACAAGCGGGACAGTAGTACTTGAATTTGGTACACCATATCCATCGCCTGGTTAGAGTATCACCTGGTCACGAGGTGTGCCTTGAAGCAACCTCGTTTTGCGGGATCTAGCAACCGTCTTGAAGATCCAGAATCGCACACAGCCCAAACCGGTCAATCAAGAACAGTGACCGAAAATTCGTGCTTCTATCATATTACTGTACCTGCAGCCTCATTTCGAGTGGTATGAGCAGCCGGTGATAGACGTTCTCACACAATCGTCATCGGCATGCCCACTGACGCCGAATCCAAAACTTCGAGTGAGCCCCACAGAACCCGTCCTGGGTTATTGGCCAAGTGTGGTATTGTCATCCCCACATTGTGAGTCTCCGAGTGAACACTCATGTCTGCTTTGTCAGTTGGTGTTGACTGTTAGATGTAGCTTTGTACGTGACCGGCACGGATCTCCAGGGGACCCGAACAGGCCAGTTATGACTACAGCTGACTCGCCGAAGAAGAGAAAAAGGGCCCTCAGCCCGCTACCTACGAGGAAGATACCAATACATTCAGAAGAACCGAAAGTGACCGAAATATCTTCTGAGAAAACTTTGACTATGGAGAAACTAGATCAGGAGAAAACTAAGGCGAGAGCAATCTTCGACACAGAATTAGGCAGCAAGACGGTAACTGCGGAGTATGATGTGAACAGACGCAGATTCCTCGAGGCCGAGGACAAGGATGCGTGGGATCGATCTGCAAGGCCTGAAAAGAGCGAATCTGATTCGGAGGATAAGAAGAAGGATGACGAAGTGGAACAAAGAGCCGCAGACATCATCCGAGCGATTCGTGAGTATGAGCGCAATGTCACCTTCGGCAACCTGGCTTCAGAAGCACTTCCGCTAGACGATGATCGGGACATGGGTGGCCAATATCTCACCAACAAGGATCGGATAGACCACCAAAGCAAGCTGTACCAAATCGCCAAAATCGTTCCGAAGGGTGCTCTTTTACATCTTCACTTTAATGCCGAATTGCATCCTGAATTGCTGCTCGTGCGAGCCCGCGAGATGGAAAACATGTACATCCGCAGTATAATACCAATCACAGAGGAAGAGCATCTTGGTCAGACGGAGATGGTTTTCAATGTCGTTGATCCAGGGACCGTCAATCGTGGCGTTAACATTTTCTCGCCTTCGTATCCTAAATTGACGAACCCGAGAGATGTCAAAAACCCTGCCTACTTGAAAACTGTCTGGATGCCATGGAAAAAATTCCGGAAGGAATTTGAAAAAAAATTTCCAGGCTTATACAAAGAAGAAGAGCCCGAGACGTTCCAAGCAGGACGGCCACCACGTCCACCACGTCATTGTGGGGAACCCAAACGTGCCGTTCTGTATCCCGCTGAGAACTGGCTAAGATCGAAGATGGTGCTCAGCCAGGACGAAGCCTACCGGCCTACACAAACTGTAAACGGGTATGTGGGTCTTTCCCTACATGGTTTCTATGCTTACTGATATCTACACAGAGTATGGGCCCGTTTCAATCAAGCCACGAGAGCCTTTAAAGGGTTGTTGAACTATGAGAGCGTTTACAAGGAGTACATAGGCAACGCTATCGACCGTATGATCGAGGAGAACGTTATGTACGCTGAGCTCCGACCTATGCTTTTGGACAAATCTATCCCATCCGACGACGGCAAGGTTGAGATTAACAATTCTGCCCAGATGCAGCTCATTGTAGATGCAGTAAAAGCTAAGAAGGCGAGCCTCGAAAATGAAGGGCGACTGGACAAGTTTCCCTTTGGACTCAAGATCATATATTGTACACCTAGGTCGATACCTGATTTTATGATGAGAGAGGAGATGAAGCAGTGCATCGAGCTTAAGCTGCAGTTTCCAGAGCTAATTTGCGGTAAGCAACATGGAACACAAGATGCGCAACATTCTCTAATATGAATAGGTTTCGATCTCGTAGGCGCAGAAGATCGACCCAACCACATTGGATTTTATAAGAAAGAGCTTGCTGCTTTTCAAGCAACTTGCAAGGAGATGAAAGTGGATATACCGTTCATGTTTCATGCCGGTGAGACACTGCTCGACACTGGCGGCTCTGACGACCCTACAAACTCCAACCTGTACGACGCAGCGGCCTTAGGGTCGAAGCGCATCGGGCATGGGTTTGCACTCTTGAAGCACCCGCATCTTGTGAAAAGGTTCAAGAGGGACGAATCCATACCTGGGTCGGGTATCTGTATTGAGCTTTGTCCCATCTCGAATGAGTTGCTGCATCTATGCAGAAAGGTCAAGGAACACCCATATCCAGAATTACTGGCTGCGGGCATACCCTGCACGGTCAACTCGGATAACCCGTCGCTTTTCAGGTATGAGGATTCCTACTCTGCGTCATGCCTCTTGTTCTTAACCCGCATCACCCTGGTCACAAAACTAACACAACCACAGCAACTCAATGTCCCATGAGTTCTACCAAATCATGGTTGGCGCACCTAGCATGTCTCTCTACAGCTGGAAGCAACTCGCACTATGGAGCCTTGAGTATAGCTGCCTGTCAGCAAAAGAGCAAGGGGATGGAGAGAAGATCTTGAGGAAGAGTTGGAGAGAGTTCTGTCAGACTGTCGTTCACGACTATGGCCCTCTTATGATGAACGAAGCTCCAGGCAAAATCGATGTCTACAAATCAGAAGCATCATATCCGGAACGGAGGAGGATACATGCAGATATCGAGAAAGCAGGGGCAGATGAGAAACGAGGGCCAGAATGGGTAAAAGCAGAGAGGGAAAGAGCAGAGGCGTGGAGGGCATCTTTACCCAAAGGCAGTGTTCTGCTAACCCATAGGGATGACAAGGACCATATCTAGCTACACCGAACAGAAAAGTCGAAGGTCGCCATATAGCCGGCTGACTACCAGATTACCGCTGTCAACTAGATGATGAAGCTAAAACACAATGTTTCTATGACTCGCAAATGCATGCAAGTGAGGTTAAGCTTCCCTCCCATGATCTGCGCTTAGCTTTCTCGCAACTGACGCTATACGGACCTTTGAGCAGAAGTCATGCTTCACGACTTCATTATCGACCGCAAAGTTCTCAGTACATGACAAGGTGTGGGGCTCCATCACATTCTGGTAAAGTTTGGACGGCAAACTGCGACAGTGACGGAAGATAAAGCGTTGCCGCCAAGCCACTCATTCAGGTATGAGTGACTAGATTAATGAGTTTAGTGTTTGTAAGTTGTATCTGAAAGACAAGCCTTACACTGAGAGCTCGTTAACGCTATACTGAATCAAAGACACCATCAAGGCATCTTCAAATGTTTCGGTCTAGGTGTTGAGCTGGAAGTCTGGACGTCCCTCTCTCCACTCATCAAAGTCCTTCTCACCGGGCATCTCGCTGCCGTCAGAGAGCTTGAGCCTGGGAAATGATCTGTCCTCGCGATTGTTTGTCGGCTCCTTGTTAGCCAGCTCCTCATTGACCAAGACCAAAGCACCAGATTGCCATCCTGCAGCGCTCACCTGGAGAGCGAAATATGCGCCAAGGCCGTCTTCGCCACCGTCTTGGTCCCAGGCTCTGCCTTCTTGCTCAAACCACTCGCTGACTTCACCCTGAACGTTGTGGTCGCTTAGAAATAGTTCCCTGCGCGAAGCGCTTTCTTCAGCGTGTGATTGGTCGTGCACAACCTCCTTGAGCCATTCGTTCTTCCTTGCGTCAAACCAAATCTGACGACCGGTCGTATATGCGTGAGGGAGCAACTGGCCGTTGTTGTTGAACTGATTATATACAATACCGCGCGCCTTTCCGACGAGGTTGTCGTCGTTCATGCCCAGACCGAGGGAGCCACAGCCACCATTTTCGGTGCCGTACGACGTAATTTTACCATTCGAGTGGAGTGCCAGGTAGTGGTAGTCACCAAAAGCGATCGAGATGACATTAGTGCCCTGCAAAGCCGGAATCTTCTTGAGGCCTTGCATGTCTCCAGAGCTATTGTGACGATGGCTCCAGCATGATTCAAGGTAGTTTTGATCGCCAGTGATCACTTCGTTGTCCTTGAAGATGGCAAAATTGCGGAACGAGCCTTGAACGTCAAGAGGAGCTCCTTTCTCATGACGCAACATTCGAAGCTCAATAACATCCTCGACTTGGTTCTTGGCTCCAAATTTACCACAGAAGACCTTGCCAAGGTCGGTGGTGAACAAGACAAAATGCTCAAGCAGAACATAGTTCAGCACCGCCCCGACCTCTCGACCTAGAGCCCTCTGCTCATCGGACTCGCGAGTTCCTTTGACATGTTGATAGCCGGTTTGGGGGACCTCGGCGTGTTCCAAGACAAGCATAGTATCGGTGCCGTCCTCACCATGATCCCGTTCGACTGGGTCCCAGACGACAATGCCGATGCCATGTACATAGGCCGAGCTGCGGCTCCAACCTGCTACGACTTGTTTTATTTGCCCAAAGTTGGACGTTGTCCGCGTTGTGTCGTTCAGGGAGATCTCGTTCAATTGTAGGGTTGCGAATTTGACCTGGAGCGCAGGTTTCTTGACATCGTACCATGACCACATCCGACCGCTGTCAGAGAGTCCGAGTATGTGTGCACGACCGGAGGAGAACTGGCGAATGGCGACGGTCGGCTCTTCGTATTGGGCATCGGTAGCGGTAGGAGGATATCCTTCAGGGAAGCGGAGCGGCTGTAGAGGCCCATTAGCGAGGAGTATCCGCTGGCCATCTAGCACACCGGCAGTATGTAGAGTGCCTTTAGAGGTAAGCAGGGTCGTGGACCAGCCACCACACTGCATATCAGCAATGACGCCCAAGTCTCTCGTCTTATCCATCTCTGTCGGAAAGGCTTGGTGTGCCGCGTACATGCGCCTGCCTGGCCGCATCATGCCAGCTCTCATCCGAGGCCCACGACGGCCATGTGTATGGTCTTCCGGGTCAAGGGCGTGCCCTAGGCGGTTGTGCGAGTTATGCCCCCATGTGTAGACGCGGCTCTGGGTAAGCATGCGACGATACATCTTCTGCCAGCGGTCGCCGTCATGTTGTACGACTGGCTGGTTCGGGACGCGGAATGTCGTTCTGGCGAGGTAACTCCAGTACGCGGGATCTAGTTGAATCGACGGTTGCTGGAAGGCTTTGCACGTGCTGCAGAGGGCGAGGAAGCTCTTGGCATCTAAGTAGGGAAATACGAGTACGAGGATGTCGAGGGGGAGGTCGGTGATGGAGCCGATCTTGTCGGCCATGTTGGCTGGGAGGAGGCTTCTAAGCTCCTTGTTCGGTGTCGATATTGTAGTAGCGAGGCTTGTAGCGCGACTTCGATATTCGGGGTAGAGGGGTTGGAGCCTGCTCCAAATAGTGCTGATGACGGGTACGTGCAAACAAGATGTTTGTAGAACGCGAGCGTGGAGGGTACACGCCCAATGACGCAAGGAGCGCGGGGATTAATGCGGGACATTTCCGTTTTCGCGCTAACTCAAAGCAGCGACCAAACTTCTGACTCAATTCACGAGTCTCTATCAATTTTCCGCCTGCCCAGCAACACGTTTTGATCCACGCGTTGCACTGCTCCACCTAACTATTTCGGTCCACTGATATCGGACGACTTCAAAAATACTCGATTGGGGACCATATTCGCGTCACGACACTTGATATTGCCCCACCACGTTGGAGCGTCTGACACCTGACTGGCCACATTCCACGTACAAAGGTCGACGACAACAAAAACATCACATCGCCATGTCTGAAGCCCCCGCTGCCGAGCCAGCGCCGGTACCTGCTGCGGCAGTAGCACTATCCCAAGAAAGCTCACCTGCAACAACAAATGGCGAAGCCGCTCCTGCCACAGATGCGCCTAAAAAGCTCTCACCAGCAGAGTTGAAGAAGCAAAAGCAAGCCGAGAAGCAAGCAAAACGAGCCCAAGCCAAAGCCGCGGGTGGCACACCGAATCAACAACAAGGACCATCCAAGGATAGCCAAAAACAGCAGAAGGATCCAAAGCAAACATCAAAAGACGCCCAATCAAGACCAGGGCCAGTACGGCGACGACCATCGCAAGCCAACGCACCAGTTCTGAAGGAACCGGAAAAAAGAGCGAAGAAGGACAAGGAACCAAAACAGACTGGCCTCTTCTTCGGTCATCTCTACAGCCAACCAAAGCAGCAATCCCTTGTCGGCGCATCAAAAGACGTACATCCTTCAGTCCTCGCACTTGGCCTACAGTATAGCAGCTATGCCATCTGTGGTAGTACGGCACGTATGGTAGCCATGTTGCTGGTTTTCAAGACAGTCATCGAGGCCTATCAAACACCTCCAGGAAACAGTTTAGCCCGGCATCTGACCAGCCACCACCTTGGTCCTCAGATCGAATTCCTAAAGAGCTGTAGACCGCTTAGCATTAGTATGGGAAATGCTATCCGATGGCTCAAGGATAGTAAGTTGACATTTCACATTAAACTAACGTAATAGGCACGGCTCAAAACGCTTAGCATGAGCATCAGAACTTGCCAATTAGTAATTCATGAGATACTGACTCCTTCCAGTCATTATCAAGATAGACCCTGCAACGCCAGAGAATGAGGCGAAGCGAGATCTGATCGAGGAGATTGACATATTCATCCGGGAACGTGTCACAGCCGCTGACAGGCTCATCCGCGACCTAGCCGCTACCAAGATCCAAGCTGGCGATGTCATTCTGGTTTATGCCGCATCTTCGATAGTCGAACAGACTATCATTCATGCTCACCAATCCGGCAAACCTTTTACAGTTATTGTGGTTGACTCAAAGCCATTGTTTGAAGGCAAGAAGCTGGCACGGAAGCTCGCAAACCACGGTATCACCGTGCGGTACTATCTCATCACAGGAGCCTCACACGCAGTTAAGGACGCAACAAAGGTCTTCCTAGGTGCGCACGCAATGATGTCAAACGGCCGCCTCTACTCGCGCGTTGGCACAGCTCTCGTATCTATGCTCGCATACTCCCACTCACTACCCGTCATCGTACTCTGCCAGTCCGTCAAGTTCACTGAGAAGGTGGCGCTAGACTCCATTGTCGGCAACGAGGTCGCACCTGCCGAGGAAATTCTATCCGAGGCCGAGCGTCGTGACCTTCTTCCCCTCAAATCACGTCTTCCAACATCCAAGAACGACGAAAAGTCGTCATCGGAAGAGGCACCCGCCGATACCACAGATGTGTTGAAGTGGATCGACGACGCGAAGAACCTTCATCACCTCCAAGTTCTCTACGATGTCACGCCTGCGCAGTACATCAACATGGTCATCACCGAATACGGAAGCTTGCCGCCTAGCTCGGTTCCCGTGGTTCACCGCTTGAGTACGAACATATGATCCTGTCCAGCGCTTTCTTTTTTTGTGTTCAAAGTACTACCTTAAGCAAGTGCTAACATTGATGGTTCAGGAACTGAAGAGCAGGAGACGATGCCTACTAAGAGGGGTGTTCGTCAAGCTTCCGGGTGGTAGAGAGGTGTTGAAAAGAGGACTGCAGGGTTAAATAGATCAATGGCAGTCACGGTATTGGTCTCCTTGTCAGTGTTGCAGGTAGACTAAGATATGATAGGTACGGTTTCATGAGAGAATCAACATCTTACTCCCACCGCTTTTCATTTATTCAGCAGTCATCCTACACGACTAAAAGCTACTCTAAATGCATCTGACACAGCGTATTAGCTTGCGACAAGTCCGAGGTGTATCAAGATCAAACAGCCATTGCCGCGATTTCGGATTCAAGATCCGCCATCTGCCTTCTCAACGCAGCAAGTCGCTCCTGCTTATCCGCCGTCTTATCAGATTGACTAGTGGCAACCGCACCGCAGCCTTTCTTACCCTCCTCTCTCATCATCGGAAACGCCAGTACCTCCTTGATCGTATAGTTGTTCGTCAGAAACATCATAATACGATCCAACCCCGGCCCACACCCAGCCGTCGGCGGCATCCCATACTCCAACGCCTTGACAAACTCCTCATCAATTCCTTGGGCTTCGTCGTCCCCTTGAGCCTTCTGCCTCGCTTGCTCCAGAAAGCGATCGCGCTGTTCGAAAGGATCATTGAGTTCGCTGTAGAGATTGCAAATCTCAAAGCCACATACAAAGGCTTCTGCGCGTTCTGTGAGACCGGGAATCGAGCGATGCGTCTTCGCGAGAGGCGACATGAGCTTAGGGTGATTCATGATGAATGTGGGGTTCGTGATGCGCGATTCAATGTATACGCCAACCAGCTTGTCGAGTAAGCGGGCGTTTGTGTGTGGGGGCGAACAGATGATGTTGTGATCACTCAGGATACTGAGTAAGAATTGCCGGCTGTCTTCCGTATGAAGCTGAGATGGCGGAGGGAACTGAACCTTGCAGGCGTCTTCAAGCGCTGTCATCATGTCAATGCGCTCCCATGGCCCCTCCCAGTTGATCACCTTCGCTTTTCCAGTCTGGCTTGTGAACGTAGTGACATAAGAACCAGTTACATTCTTCACCAGACCAGAGATCATTTCTTGCGTCACTTGCATCATTACCTCATAATCTGCATCCGCCTGGTAGAATTCGCAGCTTGTAAATTCGGGGTTATGCGTTAGATCCATATCTTCGTTGCGAAAGACCCGTCCGATCTCGAATACACGGTCGATGCCGCCGACAACGAGAGGCTTGAGATGCAGCTCTGTAGCCGTACGTAGATACATGTCCCGCTTGAGATCATTGTGGTGCGTGATGAAGGGCTTGGCTGCTGCGCCGCCGGCTTGTTGGCAAAGGATGGGTGTCACGACTGAGATGTAGCCGCGGTTGCGGAGGAAGGTGGTGATGTATGACTCCATGGCATCCCAAGTACGCAGCATATCGCGACTGCGGCGATTGGTGATGAAGTCAAGCGGTCGGTCACGATGGCGTGTCTCAGCGTCTGTGAGCGTCTTAGGTAGCATGTGCAGACTTGGTGCTAGGAGAATGACGCTTTGCGCGAAGAGCGAGAGTTCGCCTACAGGTCGATTGCGTGGCGCTGTTCGGCATGGATGGCCAGTTATGCCAATCTGGTCTCCTCTGGCCAGGTGCTCGTGTTGCTGCTTGTAGGCTTCGAGGTCTTCTGATGAGGTGACCTGACATACGACTTGTATCGCTTCCTCCCCAACCTGAACCTCGTAGAAACGTAGACGCTCTCCTGCGCTACGGATCGTAACGATACGACCGCGCATTGTATACTCAACGTCTCTCAGCTGTTCGCCAGTCGCGATGGACCTATGCTGCTCACGGAACGCTCTAAGGTCCGTGAGATTGGGGATGAACGAAGAATAGAGGCCATTTTTGTGAGCCGCCTTACGCAGATCCTGGACCAAGATAGAGCGGTTCTCGTAGTACTTGTGGGGTGGGAGCGTTTCTTCTTGGTCACGTCTTGCGCGCTGCTTACTTGCAGTTGTGATAGTGCCGTTGGTAGCCATAATGATTGAATAAATATTTCTGAACGCTTTTTGTCTGCAAACTGACGAGTATTGCACAGTGGATCGTAAGAAAAAGATGCTTCCGAGTTGTGTTGAACTTTCAGATAAATATTGGAGTTCTTAAGTAAGGCGAACCTCAACTCCAGTCATCGCTTGTGAGTCAACCACTGCATCCTTCGTTAACATTTACGTTATAGGGTAGCACCGAACATGCAAGTGCATCCTTCTAATATGTCTCCCTGCAGTTAGGCCTCCTTGGCTTCACGTACTGTTAGCTTAATAACAAGAAAAAGCACCAATTAACTATGCAGGTCGTTCACCGAGGTATCCCGGGAATGTGCTCCTAACCAAGCACAACAACTTGATGCGCTAATTCTGTCATATTTTATAAACCTCCACTTCTACGAATTGTCTTTCATGGATCGCAATGCTCCCATGACATCGATAGGCTGGGTTTTGCCAGTAACCTTTTGAATCTCAGGGTCATCCACACGCATGAACACGTTGTGCTTCTTCTCGTCACCAATTGTGAACTTTCCTTGTGTCTCCTTGTTTTCTTGTGTGAACGTGTCAAGTTTCTTGATAGCGTCATTGTTCAGTACGCTCTTTGCAAACTTGACGTTGCCCTTTGTGTATTCGTGTCCAGGGTAGACCTTCGTATCGTCAGGAAGCGCCGCTAGAGTCTCGTTCAAAGCCTTGTGCATCTGCTCTGGAGTGCCTTCGAAGAATCGTCCGCAGCCACCGATGAATAGTGTATCTCCAGTGAAGACTGCGCGATCGTTTCCATCTTCGAAGTAGAAGCATATGCTGTCTTGGGTATGGCAGGGTGTGTGGAGGGCTTTGACATTGATAGACCCGATCTTGAAGGTGCTGCCATGGCTTGGTGTTTCGGACACTTTATCGCAGTCGCGACCACCGATTACAGGTAGGCCGAGCGCTTTGATCTGGCAGAGCCGTTAGCTAGTGGCACTCGAAGACTCATGTAGTGGCTCTTCACTTACGACATCTACATTACCTCCCGCATGATCACGGTGGCTATCAGGTGTGTTAGCAGAGTCGAGTCGTCAGGAGTAATCACCCTACTGATGTGTGTTAATGATCTTGGTTAGCTTGAGGCCGCCAGTGGTTGTTTGCTCTCGCAAAACAGGTAGAACCCTATAGCCCAGTCAGTTGTGTGCTTACTTCCTTGGCCTTCTAACATACTCCGGAGGATTGGCAGGGTCAATGATAACAGCTTCTTTAGTCTTGTCATCGGACACCAAGTAGGCATAGTTGTTGCCCGAACCCTCCCCTGACCAGTAGGTTAGATCGCATCCGATGTTCAAAATTCTCCATCAGGGTGCTCGTACACATGGGAATTGATTGGATATGCATGGCGCGTGCTGGTATGGACGATGGCTGCTTGGCGTTAATTGCTGTTTTCGATGACTCGATCAGAACTGTAGGCAATTACCTTGAAATCGGGTCGAGCAAGTGATACTAGTGGGTATCTTCTAATGGCTGCAGTGAATAGGCTCATAAGGAAGGTGCAGAACAGAAATTGGCGGAGGCTTGGGAATGCCATGAAGCTTCGAGATGACCGAGGTGATGACGTTACTGCTTGTTATCGATAAGGTATGCCACTAAACACGTGACCAGTGGCCCACTTCCGCAACGCGTCAAGCTGCATCTGTCAAACGCGTTCGCTTCAACTATGGAGTCCACTCAGAACACAACACACTCTAAACATTGGCGTATGCCCAGGATACAAGCACAGAAGCACGTGTCGAAGTGAGAACGGATCAAATTTAACATATAACACAAGACTACGGATACAGTCGACGAACGCCTAAAGGCTAACCCAGCCACGCCATTTCGATGCTCATATGCAATCATAAAAGTCGTCAAACATTACAGCAACCTCCCTACAACAACGACTTCAGTCTCTTCTGCAACCCCGGCTTTTCGGACGATCCTTCACCCCTCAGACGCTGTTCCTGAGGATCGTGCAATGGGTCTCGAGTTACTGTGGCCCTGATCTTCTTGCCAAAATACTCAATCTCCACAGACTTTCCTTCGCTTACATTGCTCGGAAGCCATGCATATGCGACAGGCTTGCGTACCGTGTAACCAAAAGCGGCGCTAGTAACATAACCAGCTCTTTCGCCTTCCACGAAGACTGGCTCTTTACCCAGAACCATGGATCGTCCGTCATCGACAGTCAAGCATCTAAGTCGCTTAGATGCTGCCTTTCTAGAAAGCTCCTCTAGTGCCGCTCTACCAACGTAATCCGCCTTCTTGTCCATCTGGATCGCGTACGTCACGCCAGCCTCCCATGGGTTGTGCTCAGAAGTCATGTCTGAACCTGAGGCTCGGATACCCTTCTCGATTCGTAGTCCATTGAAGGCGGCGCGACCTGCAGCAACTAGACCGTGGGGCTTGCCCGACTGGAACAATAAGTCCCAGAGGCGCAGGCCATATTCAGGTGTGGTTTGAACCTCCCAACCGAATTCGCCGACAAAGGACTTTCGGAACATCGTGACGGGAATTCCAGCTATGCTCGTCTTCTTAACACCCATATACGGCAAGCCTTTGTTGCTGTAATCATCCGAGCTGATTGTGCGGATAACGTCCCCAGCGCGAGGACCCCAAAGACCAAGACAGCATGTACTGCCAGTGACGTCTCGTACCTGAGCCCACTGACTAGGTGTGTGCTTTTGTTGACGACGTGCTTCGCGTGCGAGGTAGGCAAGATCGGTCGCAGTGTTGGCGCCTACTTGGAACAGGTCTTCCTCGATCCTGGACACAAAAATATCGCTTAGTACGCCGCCGTGGCCATTGACAAGGAGAGTATGGGTGATAGCGCCAGGCTGCTTGGAAACATCACTGGTCGTCAATCTCTGAAGCAGGTGGACAGCACCAGGACCGGAGACCTCGAATCGATGGAAAGTAGTCATATCGTACAATGCTACTGCGTTTCGTGTCTTCCAAGCCTCGGCCGCAGCGATTGGCGAGTAGAACTTGGATGACCAAGCATCGCGATCGACCGGCTTCCATTCATCCGGCAAGGTGCTGACCAGATCCGCATTCGCTTCATACCAGTGTGGACGCTCCCAGCCTCCTACTTCTAGGAAGAAAGCGCCTTGCTCCTGTTGACGAGTATAGAACGGGCTGACGCGAAGGTTTCGAGGGTTCTCTTTCGGTGCGAGGGGGTGGATGATGTCGTAGATCTCGACGAAGTTCTGTTGTGATGTCTCGCTGACGTATTCTGGGCTGAGCTGTACTTCCTCGAATCGTGTTAACTCGCACTCCGCAATGTCGACAGTCGAACGACCCTCCGTAAGGGTCTCTGCGACAGCTCGAGCTACACCGGCCGAATGTGTTACCCACACAGCTTCGGCGACCCAGAAGTTATCGAGGTTGGGTGCTTGTCCGACAACGGATCCACCATCTGGTGTGAAAGAGAAGATGCCGTTGAAGCCGTCAGCGATCTCAGTCTCGCGAAGAATGGGAAGCAGTTCTTTGGTAGCTTTCCAGGCAGGCTCAAAGTCTTCTGGTGTGAAATCTAGGCGAGAAGGCATATGCTTTTCATCAACGTGTTTCGGTGTTACACCCAGATCTGAGGCCTTGACAGGCATCGGCCGGTGACCATAGTAACCAATTCCATACTGCTCCCCATGCTCTCGGTAGTATAGATCTTGGTCTTGGTGTCGCAATATGGGCAACTCGGCGTTCATGGCGTTGATCTTCTTGTTGACTTCGCGGTTCTGGAGGCCTGGTACAGCCGTAGTCTTCGCATACTGGTGCCCTAGAGGAAGAAGAGGGACTTTGAGTCCAATCATGGCTCCTATCTCCACACCCCAGAAACCGGCACACGAAACAACTATATCCGCCGGTACAGAACCATTGTTCGTTGTCACACCGGTGACCTGACCGTTCGCTTGTTCGATTCCGGTAACGACGGTATGCTCGAGGTATTTGACACCCGCGTTGCGTGTGTTTTCGATAAGTAGCTGTGTCGCGCGAGCTGCTAGTGCCAAGCCATCGCTTGGAATGTGAAGACCACCTAGCACCATATCCTTGTTAAGGAGAGGGTACTTCTTGAGACATTCTTCGGGGCTGATCAAGTGCGCTTCGATGCCCCATGATTGTGCGTATCCGTGTTTGCGCTTGAGTTCCTCCAATCGTTCTGGGATTGTCGCGATCTCCAAGCCACCCAACTGGTTGAAACAGTTCTGTCCGTCTTTCTCGAGCGCTGAGAACTTCTCGACGGTGTATTTGGCGAGTAAAGTCATTGTTTTGGAAGGGTTCGTCTGGAATACCAGGCCAGGCGCATGTGACGTTGAACCACCAGGCATGCTCAATGGGCCCTGCTCAATCACCGTGATGTTGTTCCATCCTCGTGAGACCATCTCATCAGCGAGGTTAGTGCCGACGACACCGGCGCCAATAATCACAACACGCTGGGAGGTCGCCATTGCAAAAGAGTTGAAGAGTATAGGTTTGGATACTTGGTTCCCAAAGAATGTAGGAGGAACTCCTCTTAAGGCTGTTTGCGCTCGCGATAACGGACCATTTCACTGTGCTCTGCCATCATAGAAGCCGAAACTAAGCGCAGCGCAAACTTCAATTGGCAAAATAATTCCCATGGCGAATCCAACCGCAGAGTCATGCACGAAATCAGTCCACCGCCCCGCATGGGATACTTACGACATTGGTGGGGAAGATGCCAGTCGTGGATGTAGGGTCCTGATGTCCATTTTGGGGTTAGTAACGATCGAAGAGGCAAACCGTCTCGGGACTACATAGCCTGCCGCAACCCCGCCTCGCGTGTGCGCAACACCATCCCATCCTTCTCACGATAATTACACCTACGGGCATTCCATCATATTCGACATCAGATTCTGAGTCAGGTAAGTACGCGTAGCATGGAGAGCTTAGTATGCTTTTCCCGTCAGCTGGACTTCAATGGTTGTCCTGCCGCGAATACCATCATACCTCACCCGCTGCAATTTCATCATTATGACAAAGACGAGCACCTGCTTTGAAAGTGAGGGTGATTTACCGCCATCAGCCTTGCGACAGTCCATCGCTAGCCAAAAATCCGGTATGCGAAGTATCCCACCATTGCGACAAAAGCCATGCGCCAACAAATCTCCCGGATCCGGCCTCAATCCTACAGGGCTTTTCGAGAGCACCAAGCCCATGGATCAGCATTTGCACCGCACGATGTGCAAGACGACAGGGAAAAATGGATCATAACGCCAACCCATTGCTGTCGTCCCTATCGCCCACACCCAACTTCTAAGACAACCTCGGGACAGCTTTCGCAAAGGGCTTACCTGAAAGGCCTCTTTCTGAGCACGTTCTTCAGCATGTTGATGCTGCGAGACAAATGGCAGCTTATATCGTCATGTCGCCCTAACACCTCAAGCGCCAGAGCGAGCCCAACGTGACACTGCGCTGCGCTGCCATCACAATTCGGGAAAATTTACGACAGCCATTGCCGAAAGTATCCAAACCCTCCCGACCATCACTCGTATGGCTAGGAGGGGTAGAGACATGCGAAATGTTGTAGTAATCTCCCGCTTACGACGGCGCTGGCATCAAGACCAGTGACGCTTTCCTGCCGTACACGTTGCGCAGCTCGTGTCGCTTCACTTCGCACTCGTCGGCGCCGCGTCGATAGTACGTGGGCTCCGATATTCGCACGACAATCTTAGACAGAGTATCACGAGCTGCATTCCATCAGTCGCTATCAGCTGCGACACCGAGTCTAAGCCCGACAGCTCATCTAGATAACATCGCTATCTCGATGATAACAGCTGCGATCAACATCGTCAAGAAAATCTTCGATAAGAGCACGATAGCCTTTGGATAATACGACCGCAATAGTTCCGCAAGAACTTGCTGGTGGGAGTCTGAAGGCGCCTTGGGCTGGCGTCCCTTGTCCGTATTTGGACATCAGATCCATTCAAGTCCGTGCCAACAAGAGGGGCAACGACGAGAACGGTCTATACGTTCGGTCACCATTATCTTTGCCTGCAGTCAATGCACAGTCAATCAAACTACTCTGGGGTAATACGACGCCATCCACTTACATGACGCCGTTGAGCTCTAGCCCTGCTTTCTAGAATGTTGGTTTGATCACGATGGTAGCTCGTGCGTTAACGGAGGGACGTGAAAAATAGGTCAGAATATGTGGCGCCTGACGGTCACCTGCAGCCGAATTACGTTCCCACATCTCACTGGCTATCGCTCCCTGGGTGCGAATGGAAGCCATAACCCCATGGGGACTTAGTCGTTTGTGTTACTTGATAAGAGTGAGGAGGCAGAGTATTGGAAGACAGTATAATAATGCTTGCGACGTCCTCACACTGAACTCCATCTTCTCGAGTATACTTGCACAACACCCAAGTGACCATCTTCGACTACTCTTCGCACCTCACTACTTCACACAGAGTACAACTATACATTCTTCCAACACACATCTTTGACAATGGTCGGGTCATTCCTGAGTTATTTTGGGTTCGGCGGCTCAGCCGCCGCCCAGGCGCCACCAGAGAACCAAGCTGTACGGGCCTTGCCCGCCAACTGGTATACCTCTGAGGAGATGTACCAGCTTGAGCGACGCGCTATCTTCACCAGAAGATGGCTCATTCTTACGCACAAGTCAAGACTCGCAAACCCCGGCGACTTCCTCCGCTACAACGTCGCCAACTACGACATTGTTGTTTCCAAGGACCGATCTGGCGAGATTAACACATTCCACAACGTATGCAGACACCGCGCATACCCCGTCGTCGAGAAAGACGGTGGCAACGCAAAGATCTTCTCCTGCAAGTACCACGGCTGGTCGTACGGTTTGAACGGCAAGCTTGCGAAGGCACCAGGCTACCAGGAGCTTCAGAACTTCGAGAAGGCCAAGAACGGTCTTTTCCCTATCCACACCCGCATTGATCGCAATGGCTTCATCTGGATCAACATGGATGCGAAGAAGGAGCCTGAGGTGTCATGGGAGTCACAGTTCGACCACGTCGACGAACAGACACGATTCGACCAATTTGACTTCAACGACTACGAGTTCGACCACACATGGAACCTTGATGGTCCATTCAACTGGAAGATCCTCGCAGACAACTTCAACGAATGCTACCACTGCAAGAGCACACACCCCGATCTCACAACAGGTCTGATCGACCTCGAGAGCTACGATGTCTACTGCTCAGCCGACCACATCCAGCACGACCCCAAGACACCCCAAGACCGCAAGGATCTTGGCCAGGAGATCTGCTCCACATACTGCTTCCCCAACGCCTCCTTCACCGTCACAAAACACTTCCTCTTCATGCAGAAGTTCATGCCTAAGTCACCCACTGAGTCTGTTATGTACTACGAGGTCTGGAAGAACAAGCACTCCAGCCAGGAGGACTTCCTTCTCATCAGTGACACTTACAAGCGAGTTATGGGCGAGGACAAAGTCCTATGCGAGCGCGCCCAGAAGAACATCGAGGCAGGCATCTTCGTCAACGGCGAGCTTCACCCACACATGGAGAAGGGACCTCTCTTCTTCCAGAAGAGATGCCGCGAGATTGTCATGGAGCATGGTATGAAGGAGAAGAAGGCTGGTCAGAAGATCTGGCCTGCCAAGCAGCAACTCGAGCCTACAGGTACCTCGGCCATCAGCAAAGAGATGGAAGACTTTTGCGAGGGTCTTGCCTGTGGCAATGATAACGAGAAGAGCGATCTCGCTTGGTAGTCGGCAACGCGAAAATTACGACTGATGATGCATGGCTTTGGTGTTTGGAGCGTTATGGGTACTGGAGGCTTTGAACTCGTACTTTGGAATTTGTAGTTTGACAGCATTCTTTGTAATGACTCTTAGCGATGTTCGCGCGATAGCGCAGGTTTCATTCCTGATTCTCTAGATAGAATGTACTTTCTTGCCTTTACATGTCGTCCTTACTTGCTTCTGGTGACGCGCGATAGCGGGTATGGCTTTGACCCTGTCTCGTTCTTCTCTCCGCATGACGTATCATTATCTTCATCCTTCTACTTCCCCACATGAGCTCAACCACGCGTCGCAGTACCAGATCTGCATCGCCGTTAACGGACGGTTGATATCGCACGGTGTTTTGGCCCTAATCGGGAAAGAATGTGCATTGGCCAATCGGATGCAGTGGCTATCTGAGATAGCCGCTGGTCTTGAGAGCGATACGACAACAGTGATCATTCAGATACGAGCCGCTGATAGTGTGCGAGAAGGTCAAATATTGATACCGTAACGCTCTTTTGAATGCTAGATAAAAGTATCGAAATCTTGCTCTGAAAGCTGTATTCGAGTGTACATATAGGACCAACCTTGGGAATATTGAGCTGTCCACACTTATAGTTAAATCTTCCCAGCGCGGTGCACTTGGTTGTTATGAAACCTAACCCAAGACCGCAATTACATACATGGTAAAGTTGAAAATGCCATGTATGCAATACTGGGACGGACACATCGCAGATGGGATTCATAAGTCACGTGTTCCATGACGTCAGCTGAGCACCATGTACGCCCCGTTGACGCGCAGGGCGTGTTTGAGCTGTTTTACATAAAAGCAGCTTGGCGCAACGTAGATCAAACTAGGGAGTAAAGGCTTGACGTCGAAATTTCGCATCATAGACGTTGCACACCATGTCACAAACGAAGCACATCGTCTTCGATATAGTCGGCACGCTTGTGTCGCACGAGCACTTCTACACCGTCATCGACCAACGCCTTGGGTCCAAACTCCAGCCCCACAATATCTCCGCACGTCTCCTTGGTTACGCATGGCTTGAAACGGCAGAGCGTGAATATACATACCTCTCGCTTTCGGGCTCTTACGTCCCATTTGCCAAAGTTTTCGAATCCATCTTTTTCCGCGTCTTGCATTTCGCCGGAGTAGCAGAACCGCGTAGTGTGGCGAGCGAAGAAGATGTGACGTACTTTATGCAAGAGTACAAGAAATGTGAAGTTCGGCCTGGTGCAAAGGAGTGTGTGGACAGAATAAAGGAGGCTGGTTGGACGGTCTGGGCATTCACTAGCGGCGATCGCGAAAGAGTGCTGGGATACTTCGAGAAAGGCAACATCAACATCGACGGTGATCATGTTGTTACATGTGACGAGATTGGTGTAGGGAAGCCAGAAGTCCAGGCATACGAAAAGCTAAGAGGAAAGATTCGTGTTGAGAATACAGCTGGGGAGCTTTGGTTTGCCGCTGCACATGGCTGGGACGTCAGCGCAGCGGGAAGGGCTGGATTCAAGACGGCATATTGCCTGGTGTTGGAAAAGGAGGCATTAGAAGATGTCTTCGGCAAGATGGACATCGTTGCTGACACATTGCCTGCACTTGCAGAAAAGGTGACATTACAGTAAGAAGCAGAAGCAAGGACGTGGAATGTCGCAACCAGTACCGGCTTTGTTCGCATTGTCATCCATGTTCATTATTGATTGCATGAAAGAATACTGAACTAAATTATTCGTGTTCTATCTAGTCTTACATTGGAGAAGAGTATATAGAATGGAAAGAAGTCACGACTCCGCTTGGGAGTGAGTTTACCGAGATAGTTACTGTGAATGCATGCCTTCATTACTAGGGTATCAACCGAGCTTGTAATTCCCGCATATCATTCCTCCAGAAGACACTGAGCGCAAGCACCGTGAAGACCACAATAACGACCGCGTATAAGAACATACTAACGACCAAAAAGTAGAATGATCCTCTCCCAATTCTTGTCAATGTCATTTCGCCGCGCCAACGGTTCTCGCGATTCGGTACTGAGGTGTAAACGCCAGCTGCGAGCGCCAGGAAGGTTTGGCTGAAAGCAAGTTCCATAGGGTCCAAGACCGTTGAATTGGTAAGCAATATAGACATTGCGGCTCTCTCGAACAGTTCATAGCTACCAAAGCCGGCCTGTGACGGTGCTTTTATGATGGCTGCGGTACTGGGGGTAGCTAACGTCGTATGAAATGCGTAAATATTACCGTTTACTAGCGAGTACGTAACGTCGTAAACTGTAGAAGTGCACGAAATTGCGAAAGCCACACGACCGTTGCCAATTCCAACGACAGTACCCTGATGTACCTGTGAATCATGAGCGCGGGCAATACCATCAAGGTTAATACTGTCCACCACGGCTGTAACATTGTAGCTGGACGGGTTTAGCTGAGATGCGACCGAGATCCCCCGTGGAGATCCGTTGTCAAGATCGAAGAATTTTGTGTTCCAGCCTTTGAGCCGCTCTAAGCTGTTGCTTGGTATCCCGTTTAGGTCGCCATTGAAGAGTTCGGAGCAATGATATGGTATTGAAGCATTATCGTCTGTCGCGTTGTGCAATCCACAGTCCGCCGTGATAGGATTGCACTGGGTCACAATCGACATTGTGTCCGCGATTTAGTCGAACCCGGATCTTTCGATGTTCTCGTTGTTCAGAGCCCACTTATTGAGTCTTTGGGCTTCGTCATCTTCTTGTGCCCACCATGGATTGAAGAGAAGTATGTGCTGATCATCGGCGATGCGGTCAACATGGGTGACAAGTTGAATAGAGTCGAACGCCCCTGAACTGCTAGCATTCGCCAGATTGTTGAAGTCCTCTTCGTTGTAGTTGCCCGTTTAGTTCAGCAAGCCAGTCGCGAGCACTCGGTATGCCGCATCAGATCCGGTAAGTGTCCAGGGATCGGTTGTGTTATCGATCGAGCAAGGAGGTGGGTCATAGTCATCGTACGTATTGGGGACTGTCTTATTGGAAACACATCGCGGATTAATCGCGAAGGCGCCTGTGAAGTCAGGATCCACAAAGCTATCGCCATAAGATATTTGTACAGTTGTGTCAAGAGTCCCTGACAAGACCTTATCTGATAATGTCAGTTTCAATCAAACTTTGGATAGGCATATCTACCTCCAACCAGTAAAGATATGCTAACGTGATGATTAGAATTATGAAGCTTGACTAGCCTGAGCGCATACGTACGTGAGGGCAAGGGCTACGAATACCCCAACGCCAGCGATCCGTGTTCCACTCACGGTCTTTACGTCCCGAGCACGCCAGAAGCGAAGTAAAGTCCAGTTAAACAAGAACTTCGGTCCTCCTTGTAGAAGCTTCACAACACCTTGATCCACATCTTCGTGTCGGTTCGCCAGCTCAAGCGCCACAAGAAATAATAAAAAAGCAGGAGAAAGGGGGAAGCGGCGAGTTGAGCAGCGTTCGAAGCAAAGCTAGTAAGCGCGACACTATTCAACGATACCTTTGTCATAAAGAAGGATTCGTCAAGGGGCTTGACAGGAAGGTCGACGTTCTCTTGAGGTGGATTTTGTATCGTCAAGATGGTGACGAATAGACATAGCAGCGTTGCTACGAACACGAGAGGAAAGAACACGATTGCGAAGGCGAAAGTGATCTGTAAAAGTCTCGAAACGGAGTGCGTTCCAGTTATTCTCTTCTCAGACTCATCGTCACTGCAAGCCATGCTGTTTGAGGTCGCTATTGCTTTCATTTTGACGAGAAATATCTATATTGGTATCGCAGCAGATTAATAGATGGACAAGAGTACGATGCAAGGTGAAGTTACCTCATGTAGTGACTTATCGTTCAGTAATTCATTTCTAGATGAGAAGCTTAGGAATATTAGCACTCTCAAAGTGTTTATACAAATTAAGACTTGCGGTTTGCATGAGCCCCTGAGCGTTGAGGCTGAGAATCGCGGATATTATACATCGCGCATGTGCAAAGTGGCGGGCAGTCGAGACGCGACCAAACAAGGCAACTGTTCAGAACACTGCGTGCATGAGCTGAAGGCTATCTCCGAACCTCCCACAGCTTGTAGTTGTTGGCTTGGAGGGTCTGCACATCGGAAATGAACTATTCGACTGCACCGATGACACCTCAAATGCAGCCTGTGGCGACAATTTCATATGTAGGCGGACCTTTCTTGTGCATACTGCCTTGAACGTAGCTACTACCCCCTCAATGCGATCATTGGACACACGCTTTGACCAAGCAGGGGGGTTCATAGCGGTTGAGCGGGAGAGGAGAAGGTGGCGGCGAGGATCAGGGTAGCTTTGGCACGAGACGTGGTGAGTTGAAATCCTCTTTACTGTCTTGACCTCTGTGGTTGGTCAACTGCTGAAGGCGCACAGCTGTTGATAGGGTGTCAAACATTAATGTGGTTGCCGAAAAATAACAGCGGTCATCTGGCAGTGTCACATTCGCGGACTTCCAGTGGCAACCTCACACCAAAGTGAAGATGATGATAAGAACTGGTGGTTTAATTGCAAGCTACATTTGCTCGACTCAGCTGGAGTCGTCTTCGAATGTGCCACATTGGTTGATTTCTGTTTCCCATTGCCGTCCTGTTGTGCTCAGGAGCTCGTTCCTGACGATAGTGTTCCACATAGTGGCTCTTTTGGCGAATAGGTAGACAATTGTTAGATGGAATGCTACTGTGCAGTTCACGCTCGATGTGGAGGAATCGGTGGCTTTGGAAGCGCTTGACGCGTAATCTAGATGGAGATAGACGAAATCCTTTGCTTCGACATAAATCGGAGGGAAGGACGGTTTCTGCAATCTGCGCGTGACGTATGTCTTTAAATAAAAAAAAAAACTCTGACGACACTACGATCCAAGCACAGCTCGAATTCGACCTATGTTGGTAGAATTGCGAGGTGTTGAATTCAGGGTGCTATTGGTTCGGCCACGCGTTTCGGCAGGATGGTGGGGCTGGGCGGACGCTGCCGCCAGGAACGCCCGTAGCCCGCCATATCAGCGAGTTCTATTGTCAACACAATCACAAGACAGACATCTTCGCGGAGCAAAGAACCAGACGTCGCATGTCGCATCGGACACTGATTTAAATTCCGGGTGTCCCCTAGGCAGGAAGATCCTCTACTCTGGCGCTGAAACCGTACTACGCAATGCTGCGTGCGTGCTTATCCAACAGACCCTGAGGTCTCTACCGGCTGCGTTTGATGTCATCCGCAATCTTCTCAGCCAACGCATATACCGTGCTCTGATTGGAGGTTAGTGTGGCACTGACGAAGCGATAGGAGATGGCATACCTGGGGATGTCCAGGAGGTAGTAGGGCGAACGAGCTCGCATCTACAACCCTTAACCCTGTCACGCCAATAACCCTCGCCTTGCTATCCACAACTGCATCAGGGTCATCAGCCTTTCCCATCTTGCATGTGCAAGACGCATGCCACACAGTCATTAACTGCTCTTGTCAGTATATGCGGTGAAACGAATACAAAGTAGACCTACTGTATCACGGATGGTATTGAGGATCTGTTCGTCAGTCTGTACGTTAGGACCAGGGAAATACTCCTTCGTATCTGCAAGTCCGCGCTTCATGGCATCCGTAGCAAAAGCTTGGCGTGTGCGCTTGTAGATGGCGATGGCGACGGATTGATCGGTAGGATCGGTCAACCAGCCAGGGTCGATCGAAGGGAGCTGGGCTGTGCTGGAGCTCGTGATGGTAACTGAACCACGAGAGAGGGGGGCCACAATAGCGCCAAGGATGGATGCGTATTGGTAACCATCCTTTGGCTGCGTCGCGAAGAGATTGGAGAAATCTCCGATATAACCAGGCGCAGAAAGGTATTCGATATCAGGCCAAGAAGCAGGGTATTGATCTAGTACCGCGGCAGCTTCTGAAGAGATGAGGTTTCGAGGAGCCTTTTCCCAGCCTAGGAAGTCACAGACAGGGTTGGTAAGTGGACCTTTCTTGAGTAGGCCGTAGTCGAATGCGAATTGGGCGCCGACGTAAAGAAGGTCGTTGGCTAGTTTGGTCAACGTCTGGACCTTGTAGCGGTAGGTGGGGCCGAAGAAGATGTGGTCTTGCATGTTTTGACCAACACCACGACGGTCGGCAATGACGGGAATGTTAAACTTCTTCAGCTGTGCAGCAGGACCAACACCAGAGACCATGAGCAGTTGGGGAGATTGGAAAGCACCAGCGGAGAGAATAACTTCTCGCTTCGCGGTAAGGATGGAGCCAAAGGGTAGCTGAACACCCGTGGCACGCTTCTCACTATCGAAGATAATCTTCTCAGCTCGTGTCAAAGAGTACACTTTGAGATTAGGACGGTTCTTAGCAGCCTCAAGGAACGCTGTTTGACTCGAAGCTCGCTTCTGGTTACCAGGCGTGATCGTGGAGCTGCAGTACTGCGCTCCCATGAGTTCTCCGGAGTTGAAGTCGGGTCTGGTTGGGATGCCGATGCCATTCAGGCCACCCTCCATGTAGCTTGAGAAAGGGCCCGCATAATTCGTATAGGACACATCGAGCGGTCCGCCGCTGGCATCGAAAGCACTTGCGACATATTCGGCCGACCCATTACTTGCACGAAGCCGGGTATTGGGTGGCGTGAACTTGACCGACTTCTTGAAATAAGGCATGAGGTTGTCGAAAGTGTACGAGTCGTCGCCGACTTGATCTGCCCAACGCTGGTAGGAGCCACGGTCGCCCCGCTGATAGATCATGAAATTTCGCGCCGAGCTTCACACATTAGTGGCTATGTCTTTGTCCAAACCCGAGTCTTGTAGCTTACCTTCCACCCAGACATTTTCCGCGGGCATACTTGATCTTCCTACCATTCGCACCTGCTTGAGGGGCTGTGATGAAATTCCAGTCCACAAGAAGGTTCTGATCTAAAGGGCTAGAGCCTGCCCACAAAACATCTCCAGCTGGAGTCGACGACAAAAGTGGATTCGTGACCTGATAGAGACCACCAGCCTCGATCACAGCGACTTTCATGGTGCTATCTTCGGACAAACGATTCGCAAGTGTAAGACCTGCGGTGCCACCCTGTATTGCGCGTTAGCGCAACTACTTCTTCGCAAAGTAGCGCAATATATGGTGGAAACAACGTACGCCAACGATGACATAGTCGAACTCTGCGCTCTGTCTCTTCTCATGTTCCGCGACTGGTACAGCAGAGACTATAGCAACGGCCAAATAAACGAGTGACAATGAGCTACGCATGATGGGCAGCGCTGGAAGACCAAGGTAAGGAGAGATCCTGGTGGTACTCTACCAAACTCGGGTCATCATGGTTACCTATATACATGCTTCTTTTGTCCCAAGGCCTGGGCATTCCTAGTGGTATTCCCACTGACGGATTCACCCATAGGTTTTGATTTGTTCGGAATCCTGGGCAAAAGGTTCGCATCGAGAGTTTGGGAACTGTGATACCCCGAACCCGGTCTGTGGGCAGGGAGTTAAACGCGGACGGACTCAATTAGGCCTAGCCATGGATAGCTAGCCATCTCGAAGGAGACTCGCCAGAAAAGGTTCTACTATCGGAGTGAACCGAGGAATTCCAGCTACATATGAAACATTAGCTTCTTGGTAGCAATCGTACAGCCCATAGTCAGTCGCTTAGAAAGTGCATTATTGTCCTGAGCCGAAAATTATAGTTTATTTGGAGGCTTCAGGCATAAGGGGTGATTCCTGATCGGGAAGTTTCCGCATGATGACTTAGCCACAAGTCCGAGCGCAGACCAGACAAACACCTGAGGTATCTGCTTTGTTCTGAACGTCGCGCTGAAGTCTCAACGGAGGAGATTCTCGCTAGGATATGATGGTTTTCGTCTTGCAGAGAGGGTTTCAATGACGTCATTGGCATTCGCACGTTAGCTATCTGGGCCAAATCCAACGGGCATAGCTGTACAATAGCTTCTAAAGAACGTTTGGCACTACCGGTAACACAAGTTCCAACGTGCTTGCGTTGCCTTACCATGTCGTTGTTGGAATCTAGACAACACCCAGCCAAGCCGCTTGCGCAGGAGATCCATTAGTGTCTGCCCGTGCATACGGGAGACCCGGAATATCATTGCTAGCGATTTGAAAACCAGGTTGTAGAGGGGTTTGTAATGGCTATCGGTTTAACGACCCTCTCTTCGACCTCGGTCCTATTTGGCAATCTCGTCTCTTCACTCACAAGTCTACCCAATCTTGGAAATCCTGCGTCGCTGCACGCGATCGATCATTTGCCGTCAGCACACAGTCTTGTACTTCTCAAGCTCCTACATCAAGCATACCATGACGCATGGCTCACGACGTTCATCGCGTAATCCTCAAGCACTTGTCCGCGGCGTGAACCGTAGCTGAAGAGACGGAAGCGTCACGGTGAACGTGTCCAGTATCTCTTTCTCGAACTCCTCTCCAGTTTCTCCAGATGCGAAACTCACGTCGAAATTCTGCGCAATCATCGAAAGAGAGATGCGCAAGCTCATCTGGGCTAGATTCTTGCCTGGGCAGCTGTACGCGCCTATAAAAGTGTCAGCTGATTACGACATGCGAACAGTAGCCGGATCGAAGTACCTACCTAGAGAAAATGGCAAGTACGGAGCCTTGTCCGTCTCCATCTGTATCTTCCTTTCGCCGAATCGCTCCGGAACGAAATCCTCAGCCTCTTGCCACCATCGCGGGTCTCTTTGAATGAGCGACACTGGTACTACCACGTTCGTATTACCAGGAATGTATGTCTCGTCCACCTGGATACCCTTCGCTGGTGTTTCTCGCGCTCCACCAGTCAACAACGCGGGACGAAGTCGCAGCGTTTCGCTGAGAAAATCATCCAGGTAAGAGACTGATTTGACCTTCTCGTATGACCATTGGCTGTATCCCCCCGGCATCGCTTGATCCAGGAACTGTTGGAGTCGCTTCTGCTTAGTGGGACATTTGGCGAGGTAGAAGAGAGCTCCGGCGAGGGTAGTGGCTGTTGTCTCGCTACATCGTATTAGCTGTGTTGCTCGATCATTTTTCTCGGATTGCCCACCTTCCAGCAATGATCATCACCCTCGAATCATCCTCGAGAGCTGCCGCACTTGGCGAAGCTGAAGCATCCTTCTCTTTTACAGCTTTGAGTAGCCATGATACAACATCCTGCGGATACTTCTCGCTGTTCCATGTCTAGGCTACGTCAACCCGTTGTTACTCAGGAAACCACCATGAAACATACCTTGTGTTTCTCCCTGATCTGATCTGCGCAGAAAGAGAAGAAGTCTGAATAACCCGCTGCCGCCCCAGGAATGGAACTCAAGACGTTGAGCAACCACGGAACTGTGCTCATGATCCCCAACATCGTCATGTGAGCATGTACTCCTTTAATGGCAACGTGTTCTACACCACTCTTGAGATTGTTGAAGTCTTTGCCGAAACCGACCTCGCCCATGACGTCGAAGCTAAAGAACATTGACCAGGCGGACACATCCATCGAGCTTCCTCCTTTTTCTGTCAATTGACTCTTAAACAAGTCTGCCTTTGCTTTGATACGTGGCTCGTATGTACTGAGCGCTGCTAAGAGTCAGAATAATCTCTAATATACCTTGCGAATTCATGCATACCTTTGATGGAGAAGCCACGGTCCCAGGCACGGCGGCGAAGGCGATGATCGTTGAAATCACGCGTCATGTGTATCGAACACTTCTTCGGGTCGTTGCCGGTCTGGCCATACCATGTTGATTTCGAACATTCCGAATTGGGACCATAGAGAATTGGAACAGCCGACTTGCGTAGAACACTGATCTCTCGTGGACCTTTGTTGCTGATCAGAATCCACGCGTATGGAGTCCTGGGTATTTAGTCGCTCACCTGTGCGCACAAAGTCACCGTACTGCTCGTGCATCTTCTCCAGCTCCTTGTAGTATTGTACATTCTTCGCCGAAAGTCTCGCTGCGTAGAATTTTGAGATTTTAGCAGCGGTCGGCCCTGGGAAGTTTCGACATCGGTGAAAAGCCAATCGGTACAAGGCAATGCTACCAAGCAATCCGATGCTGAAACTGCTTGCAAAGGCCAGGGCTTTCACGAAGCCAAACGTGTAAAACATCCCGAAGAAGGTCAGAGTAGAAGCCGCCATGAAATGGAACATGATCAGCTCAAATTCGAATGGCCGAATCAACAGATGGAAGACAATGCCGAACAGGGTTGCTGCAATGGCGCCTTGTGATACACTACGCTGCGCAGCATTGTGTACAGCATCTCGAATGACGTCCATGGTCATTGCGAAAGCTCTGAGGCTCAACACAAAGCTCCCTGATTGGATTCGCGAAGTAAGAAAAACGAAGGAGGCTTTGGATGACGACTTGAGACCCTGTCTCAGAGGGTGCAGTGCGTTGCAATATAGCTATCCGTAGCAATACGCTACTTGGCCACTTGCTCGTTTCCAGCACACCTCCGTATGTACGAAAAGCTAGCATCATGCTCCGCGGTTCGAGTGCCCCCACGATCAGGGTACAGCAGCAATGCGCATCCTTCTTGGAGGCCGTACGTTTTACCTAAATTCCTTGCAGTTCCCCGCCGTTAAGCGGCTACTGGATTGCTCTTGATAGGCGAGTGGGCACGTTAGCTGCATATAGCCCTGCAGCACCCATGCCTCGCCTCGCCTCTCATTACTGCATTTGCAGCGCGGAGAGGCTAGACTTAACTTGTACGAAAGCAGTTCTAACGAAGGCTGTGAGCCATTACATGATCCACGCAAAGATTCGCAAAAGATGACTACCAATGTGGGTAAGGTCATATATATCTATGGCACAATATGGGCGAGGTCTGGTCTGGCAGACCCCAACTTATCGCTCTCCTACGCGATATCAGCAGAGAAGGTTTGTGTCCTATGAGGCTGTTCGCCGGTATCGAGTTTAATTGAATTCGTCTCTATCCTGTTAACATTGTGGCTGTAATGTTACACAGTCCGGCCCAACAGTTGGACCTCAGAGCCTCAGATTTGGCTATGAAGGTGATCTCTCGAAGCAGAGGAGACATCTCCGTTGTCACTTTTGTTCAAGTAATCTTCATATTTTATCGCGAGCTTTGCAATACGCTGTCGCATCCATATTCTGGTCTGGAGGTCGCTCCCAGCACTGGAATAGAAGTCGCTCCTATTCGCGATCACGGCACTTTCAAAATCCCTACAAACTATGAGGTCACACCTACGTGCAGTCTGCGCAAGAGAAACTTTGAGATCATGACAATTGCCGCTATCGCAGTTGTCGCCAGCGCTATGATGGTGGAGTAGGCGGCACGCTCGCAAAACGCAAGTCCAACGAGCCCAGCGCCAACACTAGCAGCAGCAGTTCAAGAGTGCTTGCATCCAGCATTCAGTTCTGATCTGTAATACCATGATCCATGTTGTCGACGCAAGAGATTAGCACGAGCGCCATCGTTAGCCTCATCAACAGCTCTGAGTCCACGCTATCTCGCGACTGTCCTTTGCGTAACAACACTGTCTACCCTCACTACGACAACAGCAGGGCCTACTTGTTTCGCAAACTCTACAATGATGCCTACAACAACTCTAACGGCCGGTCAAGTCATGTTAAAGGCCAGGTGAATGGTCTCATTGGTTGCGTCCATATGGGTGCGAAGTATAACCACAACAACCACACAGAAGTAGAGTCAAATAGTAACAAAAGAAAATGCACCTCAGTGTGCTGGCGGAACACCTTTGGCCCTGAAAATGATTTTCCTCGGGAACTTCGTTTCGGGTGCACAACGATCGACATAATGGCGAATGGGCAGACGGCGTTCGATCTTGTAGAAGATAGGAGGAATATATGTGACAGTGCTGTTTGGGTCAACACTGACTTCTAATGACGCATGTTATGCTGAAGGGAAGAAACAGCGAATGCCTTGCATAAGCTAAGCCTGACGAGATATTGCTATACTCTGAAAGATGGAATTACACAGAGCGTTAGTGCTACCCTATTCTACTACCTTGTTCTCCGCTACTGCATTCTCGACCTGAAGAAGCTGAACCCAGGGTCAACCGTGTGCGGGCGCAAGCGGCCATGACACCCGCCCACCTATCACAATGCTCTTATGAAAAGGAACTGTCCCGAAGCGTTGGAATTTGCTAGTGAAGAAGGAGATTGCAAGTCAAGCTACTAGGGTTCTGGTGAACGTGCTGAGTGGCGAGATGGCCCTGGGTGTGGGGCGGGGAATCGGCTGGCAACCACGCGTCCCGGCCCTTGTCGACACGCACATGCGCCTCCACCACCAACAGGAAGTCACATCTTCTTCATGCACGCGAGCGATATGAGAGAATCCTTCGCTTCTCGCGGCCCATTCTAGGCCTCCCATCTCCGTACATCGTATTCGAAATCCTTCCCAGTACCCAAGTACGATTTTCGGGAGGACAGATCTGCCTAACGCCTGACTGTTGGTGCGTTATACAGTCGTATGTGCTAGAGGCTGCAGACACATGGTGAACACAACGCTTGAGTAGCAGTTTGAGTGTACTTATTCTAGACCAAACCAGTTCCTCGGCTTCAGCTTGATGGCTCGGGGAAGCGCGTGCGCCAGGTTAGTACATGGGTCGAGCCGTAGCCCACAAGGGAAGCCTCCCGCACCGCAGAACCGTCTCAACGGAGTAAAGCAAAAACCTAATCATGCGCGGCGGTTAGGCAGGCACCACTTATCCTGGGCGATGTGGAATATCTTGTCTTTGATACGTTACAACAAAGCTCAGATACGCACATCTTTCACCGATCTTAGCAACACATGCTCGCATGCGGCCTCATACACGGTGGCATTTTTCCTGCGTTCTATTTTGTGAGCCCGTGGGGGTGGTAGGAAAAAAAGCATGGGGTCGGTTAGGAAATGTTGAAACTGTTCCTCGACTGGCCATGACGAACGTGCCTGTTTGCAGTTTACTATGCGACTCCTGTCGAGTACTTCTTTTGAGACAGCGAGCATCCGCTCAAATCCGATGTTAATTCACTCGGAAGAAACGCTTTCGTTACTATGGGATTGACAACTCTACAGCCTTTGGCCTATGCTGTAGCGTATGTTACCTTCTTTCTTGGTACTACATCTGTATTCCTACGCTTCTACTCTCGGCATTTTGTCCTACGGACTCGTGGGTGGGATGACAATTTTGCCATTTTAATCCTGGTATGTGCCTAGGCCCTAGAGTATATCTATGTTATCAGTATTGACTGGAAGTGCAGTTGTTTAGCATTGGACAACAAGTTGTCCTGCACATGTTCGTGTATTGGGGATGTGGACTACACATGGAAACGTTGAGCGGTGTCCAACAGCTCGAAATTGTCAAGGTACGGTCTAATACGAGATTTTCATCTTGACTGAGCTGAACAGACAACAGTGGCTGTTCATAGAAGAAGTGGTTTACTACTCAGTTCACTGGGTAATCAAATCGGCTTTCCTTCTCTTTTACCTGCGCCTCTCCCCAAGCAAAACCTTTCGGATAGCCGTATACATTGGCGGAGTCCTGAACCTTGCAATCTTGATTATCAATATCATGCTCGCATGTTTCCAATGTATCCCATTCGATGAGATTCTTCATCCAGGTACGCATCCCGATGCTATCTGTATCAGCAAACTCGTCCTTCTCATAGGGCCATCTGTCCTCGTAAGTCTCGAATACACCTACATCACTATCTGGAAAAGCACTAACAGCTAGATAGAACATCCTGGAAGACTTCTACATCCTCATCCTACCCATACATACAGTCTTGAAACTCCAAATGTCAGTTCGGCGCAAAGCAGCAGTGCTGGGAGTCATGGCCTTTGGCAGCAGTTCCGTCATTATTGCGTGTTTCCGACTCATACCTCTCATGGAGCTAAACAACTCGCCGGATACGTCATGGGTGCTTGGAAAGATGGTAATTGTGGCTGCGCTCGAGATACAATTTGCTATCATTGCTGTCAACTTGCCAAGTCTCAAAGCACTTTGGACGCGAGTAGCGGGCGGACCTTCATACGGATCAGGAGGAGGAGAGCGAGGTAGTTCGAAGCAGAAGGGGTACAAACTATCTTCACTTGGCCAGATCATAACGATTGGTTCGGAAGGGAAGGGCCCGGGCGGATCGAAGTGGGGAAAGAGGGTCCATAGAGGAAGTATCACACGGTTGGAACAAGGGGTTACTGCGACAGAGTCAGAAGAGGAGTTGTGCCGACAAGGTAACATACCATTACGGACGCTGAACTCAGCTCAGGAGGGTGAACTTGGTACGATCAAGGTTACAAAAGACTACGATGTGAAGAGTACACGAATAGGTGGAGACGACAATAACTCGGGTTATCTCTTGAAAGGGGTATAAGTATAATATAGTTGCCAATGCTCATCTGAGACGGCTTTTGTTTTGCCGTGGCGTGGTTTGAGACTCGTAAGCGGCTTCGCTGCTCGATACTAAATTGCAGCTCTGTCCAGTATGCAAACCTTCTTGTGCGACGACTCCATAGCTGCTATATCTCTTTCGTAAATAAATCGCCATCCCTTCGATACGTAGCGTATTCTGCACGTCAATTCTATTTATTTTGCATCACACCATTTGACCCTTGCGTCTTCTCGAATCTCTCTCTTTGAAGCGATCAGCATGAAGCTCAAAGCAGCAATGCTCAGACTGGCCTTCACAGTATCCCGCTTCGAGACCGGAACTCTCCACGTTACACCCTCCTCCTATTTCTTCGACACAGACGCAAGATTTAATGAGTCATCATGTTCATCTTAAGTGCACTGTAGGATATCAGAGCATTCACAAAACTGAGTGAGCTGCAATGTTGTGTACGAGCATCTTATTGGTCACCACCAATCTAGACATCATTCACAGCATTGATGATATCCTGCGCTAACTTCTCCGCATGCGCATAAGTGACACCCTGTGTATGTCCAGGCGCAGTGAACGGCAAAGAACTTGCATCTACAACCCTGAGTCCACTCACACCAAAGACTCTTGCCTTAGAGTCAACGACCGCTCCATTCGACGCATTTCTTCCCATCGCGCACGTTGCTGCTCCGTGATGAATGGCGCCCATCCCTTTCGTTCTAATATAGTGCAAAATCTGCGCATCCGTTGTGACATTCGCTCCTGGCGCTATTTCATCACCAAATGCGGATATGCTGGCGGCGATGGTGCGTGCACGTCTGTATGCTGCAACAGCAAGTTCCTGGTCTTCAATGGAGTCGAGCCAGCCTATGTATACGACAGGTGCAACAGCGTTGTCAGCAGATTGGATGGTGACATTTCCCGCGCTCGTGGTGGATGTCAATATTGTGCCGATGACACCTGTATCGCTCGCAGTTTGCGCTGAAGACAAGATGCGCTCTGCAGCCTGCAATACGTGTTCTACATTCGGCCAGTCGCTGGGCAGATCTCGCAAGAATTCGAGAGTAGATCGACTCATGTTGGTGGTGAACTGTTCAGGTATTCTCTCCCAGGCGGCAAAATCACTAGCGGGACTGCTAAGAGGACCAGATCCGTTCGTCAGATAGCGCTCTACAGCTGCGTCGAAAGACGAAGACTCGCGCTCCCAAGCACTTCTCCCTGGTACGTTCGTGTGATGAACGACGCCGCCAATAGCGGGAGTATCTCGAAGATTCTGACCAACGCCATTTAGTTCGGACATGACGGTGATGTTGTGTCGTTCGAGTACCTCGCGCGGACCGATTCCAGATACCATGAGTAGCTGAGGAGAATGAATGAAGCCGCTGGAAACGATGACTTCTTTGCGCGCGTGAACGATGAACGGTTTCATCCCGCCAGCTGTGACGTTCACTCCCATCGCACGCTTTGACTCATCGAAAAGAATATTGCGCACCATGCAAGACTGGTAGATCTTCAAAGACGTTGCTGCAGCTGTGTGGGAAAGGAAAGCCGATTCGGTGCTACTCCTCGTACTGTCCTCGGGCCTCAACGTAAAGGGCCAGTAGCCATATCCTAGGAGGTTTCCATCGAGGAAGCCATTCGCCGCGTTCATGCCAGCAGCAGCATATCCCTCTGCACCATACGAGGCGATTGGTTGCGCGTACTTTGGAAAGCTCAAATGAACAGGACCTCCTGGGATATCGAAGGCGGAGAGCGTGAAGTTGATGTTGCTGGAATTCTCAGCGCGAAAGCGAACATCGGGTGGTGTGAAGGAGAAGCTCTTCTTCATGAAGGGGAACATGTTGTCCCACAAGTAGGCAGAGTCTCCAGTAATGTTGGCGATAGATTCATACCAACCTTTGGTTGCTCTGTGGTAAATTTCTTGATTCCGCGCCGAACTGCCCTACAAGTTGGGCTGCGATTAGCTTTTCGTCCAGAATCGTATATTTAAAGGTCACATACACCAAGCGCTTTCCCTTGCGCGTAGTGAAATCGGCGTCCATTCGCGCCGGGTATAGGTTCGGTGAAGATACCCCAGTCGATCAATGGCTGGTAGTCTTCGGGATCCGGACCAACATACATGGTCGAATAGTAAGGACTGCCACCAAGATTAGCACGTCGACATGACATACCCTCTCACAAAGAACTTACATCTGACTGTAATTCCCGTTCGATATCTCATAAAAGGAGCCAGCTTCGATGACTGCGACCGTCATGTTTGGCAATGCTTCTGCGATTCTGGATGCCGTAAGAGCGCCGGCTAAGCCAGCTCCAACGACGACATAGTCGTATGTTGCATTGATGCCTGGGTTGCCAAAGGAGTTACCTAAAAGGCGTCCTGGAGCGTAGAACTGCTGTAGCAGGCTAGGGCTGTCTAAGCTGGCTGAGGCCAAGGTGGCCAACAAACTGACTGCTGTCGCCGATACACGCATGACGCCAGTATATTATACGCGATGTGCTGAAGGACCTTTCACAGCTTGGCAACACATGTCGCTGGGCCTTCTTTATACTTGCGCACCGAACCCAATATTTCCATGATCTGCAGACACTTGGGCGGCTACCAGTCGGCGATATGGTGGTCGCATGCGTTGCTGCAATGATAGCTTGCAGAAGCTCCATGAAGCAAGTTGCCGTTTTTGGTCCAAAGCATCCTCGTTGGATGTATCGAATCTCACTAAAGCGATTGGCATCTGACGGCTCGGGCCCGATAGCTTCATTAGTGGGGATCAGTGCATGTCGACCTTTATTGGGGAACGAGCATTGTGCTTGCACTGTATGATGAGTGATGACTAGTAAGCTGTGATCTGCTCCGCGGTGGCTGGGCCGCAGTGTGTTATAGGTAGCGATGATGTCCCCAAGGAAGGTGCGAAGATAGCACGAAAGGTGGCGGGAACGCGCATGTAAATCGTCCTCACAGTGAGGTTTGTCGCGCGTTCCTACCACGAAGGGCGCGTCGACGTGTCTACCGGGGAAGGCCGATCTGCGACACTCGGCAAGTGATCATCGGCTGTCAGTATCCCCGATCCAAACCCAAACCCAAACCCAAACCATCAACTCTCGTAACGCGATATATCAATGTCACCAGGATATTTTTGATCATCAGCCATATTTTTTTTTCCAATTTAGCGCTCAGAATCTGAGTACACTGTCAAATTTACAGAGCAAAGATGCGCATACCAAGATAGAACTGTTGATTCTACCTGATAGAAAGAGGTACCTTTTTTCTACTCCACGAGGCTTGAATACCTAGGTAATGATACACAAAATCACAAGTTTCTATAATTGGATCATGTACCTATCTAACACTTAAGGAGCTGTCTAATGGATTAGAGTGGAGCTCAACGATGCACAGAAACATTAGGGGTCAGTGAGAGCTTCTTGGCAAGGCTGGATACGCTGGGAGCGCGACATCAGGAAGCACTTGCAGCAAACAGCCTTGACTGTTTTGGGAACTACAAGAAACTACTATTGTGAATACTCGATCACAGGAATAACGAACGAGACGATATCACAAATGTTGCGGGAGTTTGTTTGTCAGAGTTCTACAGGACGAAGTCGGCATCACAGTGAAAGTATCTCTCGCAGCCCACAACTACAAAAGCATCTGAACTACGATAAGATGCTTCTAGATCGAATATCGGCTACTATCACAAGGCAACAAAGCACGGAGCTTGTGTTCTTACTCAAACAACTTGCCACAACAACTCTGCTTCCTTGATCGCATACCCATTACCTAGGTGCATTGCGATACAATGAATGACGCCTCGAATATGGACAACCCCGCTAATCCTACAAGTCAAAGGTGACAGAAGATGTCACTCTTCGACAACCCTCGCGCGCGAAATGGCGGAAATTCTACCTCCTTCGTGTCCACGTCCAACACTGGTATTATGGACACTACATTTGGTTCTACCACAGACGAAGAAGACGACGATACAGAGCAACAATATCTCAACAAGATGGTCGATGACACCGATAGGAAGGTCGAGACGGTATTTGGCAAAGGCGTCGATATGTGGAAGTCTTTCAACGGTACTGTCTACGCGGACGTCAATGATGGGATCAAGAGGCAGCGCCGCGATGAAAAAACCTGGGGCAAGAAAAAGGGGAAGAGGAAGCGCGCTACAACAGAGAAAGAGAAGGGAGGAGGGCAACTGGAACAACGTTTCGAGTCACTGCGAGATTTAGAGTCGATATCCGGCTCTGGGTCTACTTCTACGCCCAGTACGTACTCCGATGACACCGTTTCTTATCCTTCGCTACCGTTGAGTGAGGGATATCAGACATTCTTTCCACGTACACCTACAGCCTCGGAGTGGGAGATCTTCCCTGTGAGGCAATCCCAATACGACGATTTCTCTGGCACGCCACTGGAATACAAGTCTATGAACAACTCTGATCGGACTAGCAAGCCCCTCTCATCAAACTCACCACGGCGTCAAAGCTTCCAGACTGCACGAACTACAAGTCACCAGTCTACATCTCCACACTTGCATCCATCAAGCTCACAGCCACAATCTATTATACCTTCGCCTCCTGCAGATGTCTTCGGCAATACGATTGATGGTACCCGCAGGATTGTGTCCGGGTCTTTTGGTAGTTTCGACGGCGGACAAGTGGATCGATTTGTTGAGCGGAGGTATAGGCTACTGCCAGAGCACATGGGCAGAGCGGGAGGGCAGAGCGGCCAGGACGGAGACGGAGATCGAGATGGAGGGCCTGCCAAGCTCAAGGGTAGACCTTGGCTAAGGAAGGGATAGTCAAAAGTGTACCCATATAGTGACAGAGATATTCTGTGTTTGAGACTATGAAGACAGTGCCTACCAAGACAGGAGCAGCATCATGTCACAGATGCAATACATCACATATCCATAAAAAGAGTCATGATCATCAACCTCTCTTTCATTCATAATCTTACACAAATCAATAGCTGGGGTATAATAAACAACGTCGCACGAAAGTATGTGGACAACGATCCTACTCATCGTCGTCATATCCGTCTCCTACAGCGGCCCATCCACACTGCCATCTCCTTCCCTCGCTCTCACCACCCATACGTAGATCTCTGGCTTGACTTCCTTCTTTCCACCTTCTGACGCGGTAGTCGTCGCTGACACTAATCAGGCTGCCGTTGCGCGCCCATGACACGCTTGTGACTTCTGCATCGTGGCCTCGTATAAGCGCTGTGCCGTGTTCGTAGATAGGAATGGTATCCGGGCAACGGGTGTTGGAGGATGATCGGGAAAGGATCGATGGTCGTGAAGGGTTTGCAGCGATGCTAGTAATATCCGGGAGATCGTCTGCGTCGTCCTCTTCGATTCTTGTTTCGCGCTTAAGGAAGGTCTCGTCGGTAGGGAACAATACGGGGCACCCGTCTGTGCTGCCAACTGCGAGCATCTCGGTGCGGTCCTGGTACGCCTTGCGTAGCGATGCCTTGACATAGAAGGAGCCGGCGTGGAAGTTCTGGTGTCGGAAACCATAGATCGGTCCCAGGCCTTCTTGGCCTACACCACAGTATTTCTGTTTTGATGAAGAGGACGTGGATAGTTCGGGTGCTACGCCGAGGATGAGGTGGCTTGTAGAGTAGGCGTACACGGTGTTGTCTTTGCTCAAGGCGTAAAGTCGTGATGCGTCACCACTGAGGGTGAGCGAGTTGATGGCAAAGTGCCGGTGGCGGTTGTGAGATTCGGGATGGCGTGTAGTCGCGATTGGTATAGCAGGTCCTCGCAGCGAATATCTGCCTCTGATGTCCCAAAGCTTGACGCATGTCGATGCGTCCGAAGCAGTCAGGAGTAGGTGTTCGCGACCTTCAGGAAGGAAAGATAGAGCCGTGACTGAGATGTCGTTTCGTCTGTTTATTGTTTCCGTCTTGCTATTGCCCAAAATCCTAGTGGCGGACGATGTAGGTGTTGGAAGGCTAATATCCGCATGTGCTGAAGCAAGCGTACGCACGACACTAGCATATGGCGCGTCGGAGCCCCAGGCTGAGTGTATTTGTCCCTGATTGCCCTTACACCGGAGATCCCAGATCTGTACTGCGCCGTCTCGACTCGAAGTAGCTACCATTTTGTCGTCACCCGGCTGGAAGCGTACTTGCTTCACTGATGACTTGTGTTTGGCCAAGACGGCGAGTGTCTGTTGGGTGCGAACGTCGATGATGGATGCAGTCTGGTCTCCTGAACCGGCGGCGAGGTGCAAGTCGTCTGAGGAGAACTGCAGGTCCATAATGGCATTGGTGTGAGCTTTCCATGTTACGGTTGGTGTGGAAAAATCGCCTTCAGAGTCTTGTAGGTGAATATATCCGTCTTCGTCTCCTATAGCGAGCATAGAGTTGGCTAAGAATAGTCAGTATTGCGATGACGTATGAGAAGAGAGGGATAGCATACTGTTGCAACTAGCTGTGCAGAACGGCGGAGCGCCCTCTGGCAGTTGACGGAAATCATCTGCGCCACTGTAGAAGTTGGAAGTCTGGTCTTGCCATGATGCGCCGTGGTCTATCCTGAACCCTCGCCCAACGCCCAGTATACCTCCAAAGGATCGCTGCAGTGTTCTCGATGGGCGTCCCAGCGTTCTTAACCTCCGTATCGGTGCTGGTTGTATGGCAGGCTCGTCTTCGTCATCCAGGTCGAGCCCGTCTTCGAGAATATCAATTGCTGGTGGAGTGACGTAACGAGATCGCTTTGAGGGCGACGACTGGACAGGAGAACTCGCAGGCGACAAGTAGGCCTTTCGCTTCCGCACACTGCTCTGCGGGGTCCGCATCGGGTTCTCAATGTCGACAAAGTTGACCGTCTTCCGCGGCGTACTCCGGGTCTCACGGCTGCGATTAAGAGCCGATCGTGTGATGTCTTGCAATTGGCGACCCGACCTGGAGAGATGTGTGCGCGACGAGACATCTTTGGAATTTCGCGGGGTGAAGAAGCGGGTGAAGCGCTTGGGCGTAATGGGCGGTGGCCGTTTTGGCTTGCGTGAACAAACGGTCGCGGATGAGGGAGGAGGTGGTGACGAGCATAGCTCAGGCGTGGGCTCTTGAAGACGCAGACTTCGAGGGGCGCATGGAGAAGACATGATCCTGTTCAGCAGTACACATATACAAGTAGCACCAATGGACGATCAGATAAACACACGCGAGTAATTGGAGACGCAAATGAGGATATGAGACGAAAGCTCATGTATGACGGCGAGGTTGGAGAGGAAGGCGCACGGCCAAAGCACGTCGCGATGGGCAGGCGCGACAGACGTGCTACGCTATGCCGTCTTGGGTGTTAAGTGGCTTGGCTGTGCCTCGAGAAGAGCTCTCCGTTTGCCGTACAGCAGGGCAAAAGTCCTCAAATTTGCGGAAGAAGACATCAGAAACGTATAGTTTGGTCTGAATTCTAAGTTATGTCTTCCAATGCTGTGCACATGTCTCTTGAATGGAAAGTTGCTCTTCCGAACCTCGTTGCCCTGCCATTTGGTCTCACGTGCCCCGAGCGCGATTCCCTGTCGTCGGGGGTCGGAGAATCTGCGTGCATGGACCCACCAAAAAAGTCGAAGGCCATATGCGACTCTCGAACTCTTGGCGGAAACTTCAGTACCACCAAGCTCTCCACCACCGGAGAAGTAGCGCATCGCAATGGGCGCAATCAAACGAAAAGCAGAGCAGGGCGCCACGCCATCGAAGAAGTCGAAGAGCGCGCCGGCCGACCGATCAACGAAGCGACGGAAATCCGACGTCGAGCAGCCATCGCCGGAAAAGTCAAAGCCTGAGAAGGCTGCGCCGAAGCCCAGCGTCTTCAAGGATGAGGAGAAGTCCTTCCCCAGAGGAGGCGCCAGCGTCTTGACTCCGCTTGAGCACAAGCAGATTCAGATCAAGGCGAATCAGGACGTTCTTTTCGAGCAGGCTGGCGGCGTAAAGCGAACCGGCGGCGGCGACGATGGATTCAGCGACATGGGCTCCGAAGACGACGAAAAGGCAGCCGCCAAGTCGAAGAAGAAGCCGCTGACCAAGAAGAGCAAGAAGTCGCATGACAGTGGAGAGAAGGATGACACTGTGAGGGCCGAGGGTCTGAGCTACAAGGTATGCCAGTCGCAGAGTTTGCGCGCTGTGAGAATATACTGACCAAAGCAGAAATTGTCGCCTGGGACCATCATTCTCGGTCAAGTAACCGACATCTCTCACCAAGACATCGTACTCGCCCTCCCAAACAACCTCGTTGGCTACGTCCCACTCACCGCCGTATCCGACAAACTCAACGAGAGACTCGAGAAGCTTCTCAAGGAGGAAGAGGCGGACAAGGAAGGAAGCGACGATGATTCTTTCGAAGATGTGGAGCTAAAAGAAATGTTCTCTGTTGGACAGTACTTGAGGGCATGCATCACAGCGACGACCGACGAGAGCGCAAGAGCGCGAAAGAGACTAGAGCTGTCCATCGACCCCAAGTTGGTCAACAAGGGTCTCAACAAGCGGAAGATACCAGTGAACAGCATGGTACAGGCCTCCGTGGTCAGCAACGAGGATCACGGTCTGGTCATGGATCTGGGCCTTGACGACAGCAGTCTGAAGGGCTTCCTGCCTAAGGGAGAACTGGGACCCAAAGTTCAGCATGCCAAGGTACAAGAAGGCGCCGTCTTCATGTGCCTGGTTACTGGCCTCAACTCCGATGGACGCATTGTCAAGCTTTCCGCGGACCACACCAAAGCAGGCAACTTGGCCAAGGGCAACACACTGACCGAAGCACCTACCATCGATGTGTTCCTTCCAGGAACCGCCGTTGATGTACTCGTGGCCGACACAACAGCTACCACACTAACTGGTAAGATCCTGGGCCTTATCGACGCAACCGCCGATGCCTACCACTCCGGAGCGACCGAGAAGGCTGCCAATGTGTCCGAGAAGTACAAGATTGGCTCCAAAGTCAAGGCTCGTATCCTATTCACATGCCCAGACTCAGAGCCCAGGAAAGTCGGTGTTTCATTACTAGACCATGTTGTGAGCCTGTCCACCCGTATGTCCGGCAAACCCAAGGAGCGCAAACCTCCTGTCAATCTTCTACCAATCTCAACTGTCATCGAAGCTGCAAAGGTCATCAAAGTAGCGCCGGCCCATGGTGCTTTCTTCGATCTCGGTATAAAAGACGTTGGCGGTTTTGCGCATATCTCAAAGCTTTCCGACGACAAAGTCGACGTTCTCTCCGAAGAGGCTGGTGCATACAAGCTCGACTCGAAACACAAGGCACGCATTATCGGTTACAATGCCTTGGACGGACTTTTCCAGCTTTCACTGGAGCAAAAGATCCTTGATCAGCCCTTCCTTCGCATAGAGGATATCAAAGCTGGTGAAATCGTCAAAGGCAAGGTCCACAAGCTCATCGCCGACAAGACTGGAGCTACCGCTGTTCTTGTTCACCTCGCCGAGGGCATTACCGGTCTAGTCCCTGAGATGCATTTGGCCGATGTCCGTCTGCAACATCCGGAACGCAAATTCAGGGAAGGCGTGCCAGTCACAGCACGTGTACTTTACACCGAGCCAGCCAGACATCAGATTCAACTTACTCTCAAGAAGTCCCTGGTCAACTCAGATGTGAAGCCATGGACCAACTATTCCATGCTCAGGGAGGGTGCTGCTGGCCCCGGTATCTTAGTTAGCGTTCGTCGCAATGGTGCCACAGTACGTTTCTACGGCGATGTAAAGGCATGGCTTCCAGCTGCAGAGATGAGTGAAGCATACATTGAGGATGCTACGCGACACTTCACAAACGGCCAGGTTGTCAATGTCCGCGTCATCTCTGTAGATGCGAAGGAGAAGCAACTCTTGGTGTCCTGCAAAGACCCCGCTGCTGTCGACATCAACAAAGAGGCTGCTTTCAACGCGCTTAACCCTGGAGGTATCGTAAAAGGCACAGTGATTGAGAAATCCGACGAGATTGTCACCCTGGACATCGGAAACGGCGTTAAGGGTATTCTTCGTATTGGTCACCTTACAGACGGCTCGGAGAAGAAGGACATCTCGACGATGAAGAAGATCCGCGTCGGAGGAACGCTAGCAGACCTTGTGGTATTGACAAAGCATGGCAAATCCAGGACAGCAACTGTCTCGAATAAGCCTAGTCTCCTGAAGGATGCTCAAGCTTCCAAGTTTGCTCTCAGCATTGAGGACATCTCCGCTGGCGAAACAGTACATGGCTTTGTTCGTGGTATTCTACCTGACAAGATCTTCATCGAACTCGGCAATGGCATAAGCGGTGTACTTTTCAAATCACAACTACCGGAGGAGATGCTTTCTGCACCGAACTTTGGTCTCCGCAAGGATCAGTCTGTCACTGCTCGTGTGACACACGTGGATGCCGGAAAGGGATTCTTCTGGCTGTCGATGAAGGCCGAAGGTGACATGGATGCTGCCAACACTATTGATACTCCAGCATCAAAAGGAGAAGCCCTGGTGGAACCTGTAGATCCCAAGATCACATCTACCGACGACATCAAGTTCGGCGCGCTAGCAACTGTCCGCATTCGGTCAATCAAGGACACTCAACTCAACGTTGAGCTTGCCGCAAACGTGCCTGGACGTATCTCAGTTTCGGAACTGTTCGATTCCTGGGACAGTATTCCAGACAAAAAGCATCCCACAGCACATTTCAAGACCAACGAGAAGATCCAGGCCAGAGTTCTGGGAAGACACGATGCCCGTAACTTCCGTTTCCTTCCTATTACGTCCCGATCGAGCAACAAGACACCCACTTTCGAGCTAACAGCAAACACGGACAAGATCAAGACGGAAGCTGATGTGCTGAGCCTCGACAAGATCACGCCTGGATCATCCCACGTCGCCTTTATCAACAACATTGCTGAGCGATATGTCTGGGTGAACATTTCTGCCAACGTCCGTGGGCGCATTGACTATTTCGACCTCACCGACGACCTGGAGAAACTTTCGGACATCGCCGAAAACTTCCCTGTAGGCTCTGCTCTCAAGGTTCGCGTTAAGGCGGTCGATGTTGCAGCAGGAAAATTAGACTTGACAGCTGCAACCACTCAGACTGGCAAGTCGTTGACCCTTCAAGACTTGAAGGTTGGCCACATCTTGCCTGCGCGAGTTACTAAGCTGCATGACGCATCGATCGTTGTCCAAATCAACGACAATATCGCCGCGCCCATTTTCCTCGAGCAGCTAGCAGACGATTATGACAAGGCCAAACCAAGCGAGTTCAAAGTTGGTGATGTCTTGCGGGTTTGTGTGATCGATGTCGATATCCCCAACAAGAAGTTAGGGTTGTCTATCAGGCCCTCCAGGGTATTGAGCTCTTCACTGCCAGTTAAAGATCCTGAAATCAAGGACAGAGCTCAGCTCAAGGTACATCAGGTGGTTCGTGGATTCATCAAGCACGTTGCCAACAACGGTGTCTACATCCGCCTTGGACCTCATGTCGAAGCCTACGTTCGGGTCAGCCATCTTTCGGATGAATACATCAAAGACTGGAAGACTGCATTCCACGTAGATCAACTCGTGACAGGCAAAGTCATCTCGAACAAGCCAGATCAGCGCAATCCACAATTGAGCTTGAAGGCCTCGCATGTTCAAGGAACCTACACTGAGCCGGTTGAGTTCAGTGATCTGAAGGTTGGACAGATCGTCGCCGCAAAGGTTCGACATGTAGCAGACTTTGGTGTGTTCCTTGTTATCGACGGCTCAAGCAACGTCAGTGGACTTTGCCACATCTCTCAGCTGGCGGACACTGCCGTCGACAAGGACAAGGTCAAGGAGATGTACAAGGAAGACGATGTCGTCAAAGCAAAGATCATAAAGATCGACTCAAAGTCCAGGAAGATCAGCTTCTCCTTGAAATACTCTCAAGTAAAAGGTGACGATGAGGATGAAGATATGGAAGACGCTTCTGAAGCCGAGCAACTAGACGGAAGTGACTCGGATGGCGGCATCGAGCTCGACGGCATCGATCTCAATGACGACAGTGATGACGACGTGGATATGAGGAGCGTCAAGAGTGCTGACAGCGATGAGGACGTTGAGCTTGCAGACGTAAACGCTTCTGACGATGATTCTGACGATGACGCGCCAAAAGCGGCAACCCAAGGACTCAGCACTTCTGGTTTCGACTGGACTGGTGCGACTCTCGACTTTGACGAGCAAAAGGGTGCAGCTGAGCTCGATTCTGACGATGATGCCCCAAAGAAGAAGAAAAAGAGCAAGAAGGCTACCATCAAAGAGGATCGTACTGGTGATCTCGATGCTTACGGCCCGCAATCTGTCGCTGACTACGAGCGCTTGCTTTTGGGACAGCCAAACAGCGCTGAGATGTGGGTTCGGTATATGGTTTTCCAACGTGAACTCAACGAGATCGAAAAGGCGCGCCAGATCGCTCGTCGCGCATTGGCAACCATCAACCCTAGGGAGGAGAAAGAGAAGCTTGATGTGTGGACCGCCTTGCTACATTTGGAGAACGACTTCGCTAGTGACGATGCTCTGAAAACAGTCTTCAAGGAGGCGTGCCAGAACAATGACGCCCGTGAGATGCATGAGCGCATGATCAAGATCTACATCTCCTCAGGCAAGATCGACGTATGTATCACTCCATGTTCGTAACCCCGCAACTTTTACTAATATCAGAACAGAAAGCGGACAACCTCTACCAGTCAATGATGAAGAACAAGTCCTTTACCCCTGACCCTCAATTCTGGCTTTCTTACGCGTCATTCCTGATGGACGTCATCCAACCACCCTCTCCCACACGGGCTCGCGCCCTTCTTCAACGCGCGACCCAGTCCGTTGCCTCAACCCAACACCGTTACCTAACCCAGAAGTTCGCAGCGCTTGAGTTCAAGAGCCCCAACGGTGACGCCGAGCGCGGTCGCACCATCTTCGAAGGCCTCGTCGATACCTTTTCCAAGAAGGGCGATGTTTGGGATATGTACCTTATGTTGGAGCAGAGCCATGGTAGCGCAGAGAACGTCCGTGATCTGTTTGAGCGTATGACCAAGGTTGGTAAAGCATCGAGGATACGGAGCGTGTTTAAGAAGTGGGCGGAGTGGGAGAGCAGTGTTGGTAATAAGAAGGGCGTAGAGAAGGTCAAAGCACTTGAGGAGGGGTGGAGGGAGAAGAAGGCGGAGAAGGGTGAGGACGCCTAGATAAGGGAGGCAGCATGCATTGCATCGAAGGTGTTTGGCGTAGTTTGAGTAAAAGTCTGTAGTGTTATGTTGGACTATTCATTTATTCACAATACCCCTGTTATCATACCGAGATGCCTTTCGTGATTTTAGTCGATTTGCATACGAAGTTCTTGATGGCTATTTCACATGACCAACTCAAGGTAATCGCTCACCTAGGCAGGCGCAATGAGTGATGTGAGTTTAGCGTCTTGGCCATCACCAGCTTACCAGTTTCTACATTACGTCACTTCTTATCTCAGGTCCTTCATTACAGACACTCACCTTGCGCAAAGCGACAGCGACGATCACACAGAATCAATAGGTGTCTGTAAGGATGTCACTTTCCTGCGTTACTCCGGAAAGGCCACTAACAGCATTGCGCAAGTGATGATGCTCCAGTTAGACTTGAGCTAGTCAGCAGCCCCACCATGGACGCGTCCCTGTCCGGACCTCGAGGCCTGTACGCTCCCTTGCCGACAGCAACATCGATACGCGTCATCGAGCTTCATCCACTACAAGGCGATAACGCCCCTATCAATTGCACACTTCACCTTACTAATCTAGAGCGCGAGACCCTGGACTTTCAAGCGTTGTCTTACACGTGGGGCGATCCGCTGTACCGGTACTGGTTCGATCGGGAAAAACACACAACTTGGGTGCGAGATGTACCTATTGTATGCAATGACGTGTCAGTTGATGTTACAGTCAATCTGGAACACGCGCTTAGAGCAATTTGCACGCGACGTATGAATTGCCATGAGCTCAAACACCAAGTGCAGTACTTGTGGATTGTTCGTGGTGTCCCTGCATCTACTATATACGAGATGCTGGCTGACTCTGGACGTTGAATATAGGACAAGTTGTGCATCAACCAGGACGATGTCCAGGAACGGAACACGCAAGTTGGCTTGATGGCCCAAATCTACAGCAAAGCTTCTTTAGTTATCTCGTGGTTAGGCCCAGCGGACAAAGACAGCGACCAAGCTATACCGCTTATGCAGCGCCTTAATAAGCTACAGTGCTTTGACGACATGCAAGGACATCAGCAATGCTCGAATTACTCGGACTTTATGGAGAGAATTTTGAGTGAGGACGACACTACAGAAATCGACTCGATCCCTAAGGAACAGTATGAGAAATTGACTCGTTTTCTCGCCAGGCAGTATTTCTTCCGCTGCTGGGTCCTTCAGGAAATCATGCTTGCTCGGCGGATATGCATGCTGTGTGGAACGGAGATTGTGGACTTCTCGGACCTTCAGAGGATCGCCTTGCTTGTCGCTTGGATCAAAAAGCATCATCTTCATTCTCCAATCGGGCAAGCATTGGACCTTCCTATCAAACCGAATCGAAACTTTGATCATGAAAAGGCTATCCTGGAGCTATTCCAAGACCGATGGCGGCTGTTATACAAAACTGAGACGCAGCAACAGAAACTGCCTTTTACTTTTGAACAACTTCTTACTCTAGCTCGTATGTCCGGATGTGCAAACCCCAAAGACAAGATATTTGCACTACTAGGCATCGTACCGCGCGGTGCCTTCGGAATAAGTGTTGATTATAACAAGACGACAGAGCAGGTCTATAGCGAGGCGATCCGACGCCTTATTCAGGAGACGAAGAACCTCAATTGCTTGAGCTGGGTTACGGATAGATCTCTGAGGAGGTTTCCGAATTCCCCAACCTGGGTCGGAGAGTTTGACGATAAGGCCGAGCAATCGGAGCTTGCGTTCGCAAGTGTAGGCTACAATGCCACTTCGGGATCAATATTGGACGTCATGGGCACTGGTTCTGAAAGCAACAGCGTACTTCGAGTTCAAGGTGTTGAAATTGGCCGGATTGTGGAGCTGGCTGAGCCATGGGAATGGCACGGCGGGCGCTTGAAGTTCGATCCTCAGTGGGTCACCCTCACACTCAATCTACCAAAGGTCTACCGCCCTACAGGAAAACCACGAGGCGAGACATTGGTTACTACCCTGGTTGCTAATCATGTCGACCATATGCCTCTCGATCACCAACCCGACATGGACCATTTCAAATACGTGGTCCGGCGACTAACCTGCGCTGCAGTCGTCCGCTACCTCCATTATCTATTCTACTACTCTGATAGGACGAAGTCCGGGGTAGCCTATAAGGACAAAGCTTTGCCGTTCTTTCGCGATTTAGATATGTTGTCTGGAGGCGATAACACTGGCTTCATCACATCTTCGGCTGAAGTTCGGCAAGCGGAGCAACAAAGTTGTACTTGTAAGGCCAATTTGTCGTTCGTCGACATTAGCAGTGCATCTCTACCTCGTCCTCCACCTGACTCCGGATGTCCCTACATTGCCGACTTCAACCGACCAAATCCTCGCAGTCATCCCTACAGAACTTCCATTAGCGACCGCATAGCGCGTCTCGGAGCTGCAGCAAGTGATGCAGACATCAAGCGAGACTGGAGGGATCACAACTTTGGTAGAGCAGCTAATAGACATGGTCAGTTTCGGCGTTTGGCGAGGACAAACAACGGCTATCTGGGCCTGGTTTCAACTAGCTGTGAAGTCGGGGATGCAGTGTGGTTGCTGCAGGGCGCCAACGTTCCTTACGTCTTACGGGGAATCGGAAAGTACGCTGGCAATGAAGCAACAGGGAGCGTATGGGAAGTGGTCGGTGATGCTTACGTACACGGTGTTATGCAAGGAGAGATATGGAAAGACGCCAAAGATCAACTAGTGAATATTGAGCTAGTGTGAATGCCACTGGGCCCCATCGCTACCCCGCCCATACTCTATCGCTATACTTACGAAGTACTCACTACTTTCGACATCAAAACAAGTACCCGTAGAAGATGTCGTATACCTGCAGGATATGACATACGCTCGCACGGCGAACTAGAGATCTACCTGGCATTTATCGAGCTAACGGATAATACTTGACCTGACTACGAACCTCTGAGGTCGTTGATGTTACCTGCGTTGATCAACGTCATACTCGGCATCGGATAGGTTCAATATCCCATGATTAATCGAAACGCAAGCTCAATTCGCAGCACTCACTCCACTTCACACATGGTAAGGTTACTTAACAGCTCTGGACAGTGCGTCCATGCTGCCTTTAGTTGTCATGCTGTACTGTTCAGGCAGACTCGACCTGACTAAGGATGAATGATAACCACTTATATTCGGCCGTCGGAGACATCACGAAAGCTTGCTCTCCATCTACGTACAGAAACTAGTCGTCATCCAAGTTTTCCTGGTTCCACTGCAGCATCCCATACACTGAAACTGTCTTTCCACGTGTTATCTTTGACCAATTTCTCTCCTTCACTACCTCTTCAATACTCGTTATACCATGAAACCTGTCTTGTAACCCGGTAACAACAGCTTTGATACAGCATTTGACCTTGGGATCCAGCATGATTGTGACCAGCTTATCCAAATTAGCGCTTACATCCTTTTTCGATGCTCCCACCATGTCGAGTCGATCAATGATCAGTATAGCGGTGGTACTAGTATCGAGAGCTTGCAAAAGCTTTATAAGAATACTCTTTCGGTCACAAGGAGTGTTCTGGTTTGGTTGAAGTTCTTGGTAGACTTCTTCGTGATGGTCCTCGAAGAAAGTCCTGCTACTGTTCAAGACTTGGAGAATGAGGCTAGATAGAAGCCGATCGAACGAAACCTCTGGTTGGCGGAACAGTCCTTGTTGTTGGCAACTCGGGGAATAGAACGCAGATACATGAGATGCTTTACACATCTCAGAGACCTGCAGAGTTGCTGGTGAAAGCCACAGTAGTCCACGATTGTAGTCGTGAACCTCGAAGTTCTTGCCCAGTAAAAGAAGCAGGGACGGATTCCTACATTTTGCCCAATCTTCGAGATGTGCCACCTGTCGTAGAAGCTCGGGATTCATCTCTTGAAGTTTCACTAGGCTGTAGTGAGACTGCATGTTGCTGAACACATGCTCATAGAGCTTTACACAATGTTCTTTCATTTGATCCGCATGTGCTTCTGTGGAGTAGTTTTCAGCCATGACTACCTTTTTTAGCCGGTTGATGTGGTCATTGTATGCTTTTTCGCTGTCCTTTTTGTTCTTCTCTGTGAAAATCAGTGCTGTACTAGGGTAGTTTCATCACAACATACCTTTCTGTTCACGTTCTTGCAGTATATGATACGTCTGAATCGCATCCAGGATACTGTCCTTTATATCACCGAGCTCGATCGCGATGTTTAGTTTATATGGGTTTGCAACAGCTTCCCATACCCTCTCTGACACGGTCAGTACTTGACTTTATAACGCTCGAGACTGCGATCACCGAGTTCAAACATACTTACTCCAAGGGGGCATGTTGTAATATGCAGTCGACTTTTTGCAGAACCTTTCCACTTCCTCGTATACCTTTTGAACCGGCCTCATCATATCGGAATGTTCAAGGGTATCTGAAAGTATCTCCATGTTCTTCAGGCCGAGCGTGAGTCGTTCGATTCCTTTCGTGATGGTCTCCTCGCGGCCAATCTTGTTCTTCCCTACCTAAAACAATAAGAACAGGACAGCAATAGCGGGATTTACGACGCCACATACTTGGAATAGCATCGAGAGTGCACCAATCAAACCACCACCGACTCGTGGATCGATGGCTTTGGCCACGTCACCAGTACCTGAGAATGTCTCTGACAATTCAGACATCTTTTTACAGAACCGTTCTAAACGATCGGTTCTCCGTAGCGGGCCACGCCTTCTTCTTCTTCGGATTTGTAGCTCTTCTTTTTTCTTTGCGCAATTTTGCAACTCTCGTTGAACATCATCTTGGAGTTCTTTGAAATGCTGTACGTCAGGACTGGTGTCAGTTGCAATGTTCAGGAAGGCAAAGACGTCGTTCTGAATGTTAATCATTATGCCGGAAGTGTCGCATGGATGATTCGAGAGAAAATAATCCCGATAAAACCAAAGAGTCTGTATGTGCTCAATGAAGCCATGACAAAAAGTAAATGATAAGCACAGGATCTTCTCGTTGCAACAAAAGCCACCAAACATACTAGATCTACTTCTTCACCGATCAGTATCAGCTGGAGATCCTTCAAGAGGCTTGGCTTGCGCCTCATCGCGAAATTAGATGAGTTGTCTGCAAAGCGATTGGATGGACGGCTCTTCCGAACAAGGCTGAGCGTTTAAGCACATACACAATTGGTATATGCTTTGGTTCAGCCTGCTCTGGCTCAGCCTGCTCAGTCTCAGCCTTCTTTAGATTCTAACGTACATGAAGATCGGATCAAGTTCAGGCATAGTGGCTGTGGGTGACAGGTTGTTTATCCACTAAAGATGGTGAATGTAGCTGTCAGTCGTCATAATCACAGCCTCTCGGAATCATTGGAGCACATCCATCTGAGTTGATGCGTAGACCCCGGACCAGTGTCCTGCGTGTCTTCCGGTCAACATACCTAGGTAGTCAGGCGTTTTTAGAAAGCCATCGAAATGTGTCTTCCGGTCAACAGAGCGAGGCGATTTTAGAACGCCATCAAGTTGCCACAGTTCTAATGTACCTACCTCTTCACTGCTCCACTATCATGTATATATTAATGCAAGTCCGAAGTACGGAGACAGAACATACGGCTTTGAAATTGCACAAGCAGCTATAATTCAGATATTTGAACAGGTACTTTCGCTGTAAACAACGCTTTTCCAAGAGTATTAGCTCCGAAACAACATGTCTATTAGCGAGGTAAGCGGATATTGTTATGTTGAGCTTCATGATCTGACCGCCCAGGAACCTGCTTCTAACGAGACTGCTGCCAACGACACTGCCTCTGATACAGCCCCAGAAGATCTTCGAACTTTGGTAGACCAGCTCAGAGCAGAGGTCTCAGCCCTGAGGCTTATCGTAGACAGAGACGACAAGATTACCCGTCCAGCAAGTTCTGCGCTTGTCCCTACACTGAATGTACAGCCTCAGCACCATTCGCCAACCACGGGTTCTTCCGATGAGTCCAAGTGGAGAATCAAATATACAAGTATCAGGACGGATCTGAGCGGGTGAAAAGTGGAAAAGAATGGGGATCCACCCAATCTCAAACCGACCATGGATGATTCAACTGAGATTGCGTTTGAGGCTAGGGAAACCTTCAATGAGAATAACAAAATCAGCGCGCGGGAGATCGTTTTGAAGTCTAAAGAGCTCAAGCGACTCATTTGGACCATCATCGGTGAATGGCTTCGTCATGAGAAGCGCATCAGCCCAAATGACTGGGAAAGCGAGGACCAGACCTGGACCGCTTCGTTCATATTCGCCACACACTACTGGACAGAATTCGAGGCTGAAGTAGCGAAGAACATCGACGATCAGCCACATCGAGACTTGAAAGACTTACTCGAATACATTGAGCTCGTACAGCCTGATCTTGTTCGGATCCGAAGACAGCTACAGACGCTGGATAGAATCCCATATCGCTACCTATGGATGCTTTTTAGGCCCGGCTCCCTGATTGTTGCGAAACCCTCCGCAGACCCATCGCACATTCAAGTACTTCAAGTCCATTCTCACAGACCTTCCTCTCGACTCGATCGCCAGGGCGAAATGGCTGTTGTTGCTTGGGCGTTTGACTGGAATGGCACGAAGCTAGTCAAAACGTATTACGAATTTCCTCTGGGAGGTAAGGATCAATTGGACATCGAGAACCAAGTACGGATAGTTGATCTTGACTGTTTGCCGATCCGATATTATCGGAGTGACGACAGTCTGAGCGAGGGCGATCTGGTCTCACTCCGTAGCCAGCTCAAGGAGCGAGGTCAAACTTTGCGCGAGTGTTGCGTTCATAAGAGGGGAAAAGACAAGATGTGCTCCTTCGATGGAACGATTGAGATACGGGAGGATCAAGACAGAAATGTCACAGGTCGAAAAGTTTGTGATACAAAGAGACTATAAGAATCTAGCTAATACGGTGTAGATCGACAATAAGCCCGCGGTGGTCGATTTCGAAGCTTACCGGGAGAACTGCGGTTTTTCTCCCAGGTTGGGACGCTTCAGAATGTACGGCTCCGATATGTGTCACTGTGGCTTCTGTGTCGGTAAGCCAAGATCGGATTGGATGGACACCTTCAAGAACCCTGCGATAAACTTTGATGACCTAGCCAAGATCCCGGATAGTGAGGACAACTGGCTGCTTCTACCTTATCGTGTACTTGGCTATCTGATCGAAGATCATCTTTGGGCGCAACTTCCTGTTAAGTGGATCAAACAGTTCGAGCATGAAGAAGAAAATGCCTACGATACCAAGATCATGTTTCCTGAAGAAAAGGCGCACCAGAAAAGGGCACTGGAAAAGCTTATTCTCTCACGTACGGGTCAAGATGACAACGCAAAGCAGGATAAGTACTGGGTGTCAGACTTCGTGAAAGGGAAAGGCAAAGGTCTCGTCATTCTACTTCACGGTAGGCTCAGAAGTGAACACTCTTCACCTTGTGACGTGCTAAAATAAGTCTAGGGGCAACTGGCCTTGGGAAGACGTCAACTGCAGAGACTCTTGCCAAGACAGCACGGAGGCCTTTGCTCAAAGTCAGTGCCAGTGGGATTGGCACCTCGCCTAAAGCTGCGGAAGACAACCTCATGAAATACTTCAGGCTGGCCAGCAACTGGGAGGCTATCCTTCTTTTGTAAGTTACTCCATCCATGGCAACCTTATCCCAGACCTTAGCTTATACAGGTAGGGATGAAGCAGATGTGTTTCTCGAGACTCGCGGTACACCTGGAGAGAAGGTTTTCGAGAGAAATGCTCTCGTATCTGGTGTGTACTAGTATTGTTCGTCTGACTCGCCTGCTCAAGCTGACACCTCTTAGTGATGCTTCGTATACTTGAGTACTTTGATGGTATCCTTGTCCTCACTACAAATCGTGTTCTGAAACTCGACATCGCAATGCTCTCACGGATTCACTACGCTGTGCATTTTACAAATCTCAGCAAAAAACAGGAGGAGCTTATTTGGAAGCAACAGCTGAAACAGCTGGATCCCGAGACCGGAAACTGTGAGTCAGAGGAAAAGAAAAAGATCGATGATTGGGCACATGAGTATCTCGAGAAGCAGCGAGGAACCAGTTACAACCAACGGATCAGACTGAACGGTAGGGAGATACAGAATGTTTTCAAGACAGCTCAAAGGCTGGCTAGCGGAGACAAAAGAAACATCAAGTGCCAGGACTTGAAGGAGGCAATTGAAGCAACAAGTAACTTCCGTGCAGATATGAGAGATCGCGTTATGGAAGCCGAGAAGAAGCTGGTTGTGAAGGTCGATGAGCCAGAGTCGTAGTGTTTCATGAAGCAAAGAGAATGGATAGTTATGATCAGATTGCAGTCAAATACAGTGGAGCAAAGTGTTTTTCTCGAGTGGCCTTCAGTACGATACTTGCTTTGGAATGGCAACGTAGAATATATGTCGCTCGTAGGACGTTTGAGGGACTTGCACGTTAACCATTGCTTGTCGGAATGATACTTTCAACAATGTGGCTGGCCGATATGGTACTTTTGATCCTAATCAGCTTATCTCCTGCAAAGGCTGGTAATACTTGTCTGTAAATCTTACTCGCGTGCACTCGTATGGTTAGCACTTCTTCGCACAGCCGGTCAGATGCGCTCCATCTCTGGTCAATTACCTTATTTCCGTGTCAGCGGTGGCATGTCCAACACTCTGGCAACGCTGACTTGAGAAAGGTGGTGTGGTTTGGTGTTATATGGTTTGATGTAAAAAGTGGCAACGGACTTTTCTTGTCACTGTTTAGCTAGATTCTTAGTATTCGATAGAGATGCTCCCTTTTGCCATAAAACTGCTTCTTTGCCGAGCAAGACCCTAGTATCATCTTGCTCTAAACGTAGTGGTATCAATAACGTTATTCCTCTCGTCTACATCGTATCTATACTAGTGTTGCGTATATAATGCTTCCATGAACCTGTAAACAACAACGCTCCAATACCTGATTCCTCTACATGCTCCATTGTCCATCATATCCCTCTGCTCACCCCTGCGAACCCTGCATCACCACATCACCGTCATGAAGCTCCTGCGTTCCAGCCAAACTTGCCGACCCGTCCCGGGTTCCCATGTAACTGGCCGAACCCTCTTCATTCCACCCATCGCACCTCCAACCCATACCCGCCCATTCCCTCCCTGCCGTCCTCATGACAGCATCAAAATCCACATCAGCATCGAACCATTTCTCCTTCCTCTTCGTCTCCCTAATACCTCCCTCAAGTGCCACACGACTCGCTCTTGTAGTCCTACCTCTCTTGCCTCCTATTCCACCAGCAGTATTCAGCACACTCGACATCCTCACACGCTGTTCCTCAAGGATCAGCTCGTGCGCAACGATACTGCGGACGTAGGGTGCGAGATCGAGTGTGATGATGCTGAATGTGCGGTCAAAGGACGATGGTATGAAAATGAAAGAAGAGCGTTCGGGGAGGAGTTGGTCGGGTGGGTCGGCGAGGGGATCAAGGGCCAAGGCGAAGTCGGGGCGTGTGAGGGTGGTTTTTTTATTGAGGATTTTACGGTGGTGGAGGATGGCGCGAGCGTAATCGGATTCTTTGCGTAGATTGGGGGTTGATGACAGGCTGTGGCTGTGGGATAGATCTGGGTATGTACGCTGGATGGCAAGGTGGGCTTGGGTAGAGAACGCGGTATCGAGGTTCAGGAAGTCGGAGCTGTGGTCGACTTGGAGGAGAGGTGCGGCGAGCGTGTAGCTAAGGCGTGATTTTTCAGTAATCGCGGGCTGGGTTGAATCGGTGGGTTGATTAGAGCTAGGGTCGTAAGTGGGTAGACCGACCCGACAGAACATGTCTGCAGCACTCAATGAATCGGCGTAGTTGTCAAGACTTATGAGATCTCCCAACTGATCGAACCACTCAGTACTTGGTTCCCTAGATGACCGTGTACCACTTGCTTCAGGGATTCCCCAAGCTGACGGGCTGATACCCCAGTCCGCCCAGACTTCTTGTAAAAGTTCTTCTTCTTTGTCAAACACAGGATTGCCTTGAGTTTCGAGGACGTTGTGTGATAGCCAACCCATGCCGGACTTGTATGTGCCTTCACTTGCAACTCTCAATGTTTGACCATGCTCATTTGTATCTTTGCCGGGTGGCCAGCGTTGGTACATCCACTCTAGGCCACCCTTCCTGTCGCCCACAGACATCTGGCACCAAAAGTCAAGTTCCATGATACTAGCTCGAAGGTCGTAATCCTTCGATTCATAAAGCTCTTTCACAGCCTGCCGCTCCAGGATATGGCCTTCCCTACCAGCAAGAACAAGCAAGTAGTCGGTGGCCAGTTCCACAGGAGCAGGTTGAAGGCGGAGGATGGCTGCTATCGGCAGATCTTGCATGGGTATTTGCCGCTCATCGTTGCACGTGATGACGATCGGACGTTTCGACAAAGAAGCGATTTTGGTAATTTGAGCCCAGAACTGCTGGTCCTCCTCGAAGAGTATATCGGCCTCTTCGATGAGGATTAACGATTGTTTTTGTGATGTATGCGACGCCTGTGCCATGGGAAGAGTAGCTTGAGCTGAGGGTGCTGGTGCTTTGTGAACCTCAGGGACTTTCGCCTTAACTTTCGGTTTGACCGCCCCTGTTCCGGGTTTTACTTGGAAGAAGGATGCCATGGTCGCTTGCCGCCCACTACTAATGTCATCTTCTAGAACAGCGTCTACCCGGTTGTCATTCGCATCATCCGCCGCTTGGACGTTCTCTTGCACGGATGCTGCGCTGCGTTTGTGATTCACGAGATGGTTCGCAGTCATATCACCGACCTTGTCTTGGATGTCTTTTCCTGAACGGCGCATGCCAGCATGAATCTCAAAAACCTCAAAGCCTAGCTCTTTCGCTACAGCATGTACAGCCGCACTCTTACCACAGCCATGAGGGCCGCTGATGAGTACGACGTTATTGTTACGTATCCACTGCGGTTGGCGGAAAGACCTCGAAGGCAAGCCTGCCCCTTCCGCAGCTGGAAGCATAACCATGTCTTCCTCCTCATCCCCTTCACCGTCTGGCACAATGAAGTCGTCTAGAGCTTTCTTTCGTTTCTTCCGTGGAGGCTGCTTGCCATCTACTGTAGTAGCGACTTTCGACGCGCCGCTTACAGCCATGACTGTCAGACTTTGTAACCAGTCTTTGAGGACCACTGCTTCCATGCCCGTCTGTAAAACATGCGACGCATACTTGGGGCAGTACTTCAAAGTCCAAGGTTGAGATTCGCATCTTCCTTCGTCAAACGGGGTGAGAGTGCTCTCAATCCCTTGGAAAAGATCTCTTACGGAGGGGTGGGACTTTTGTCGAGCATCCTGTGGTATACCTGACGAAGACAACCGGACCAGCAGTTGCTCACGCACTCTACGCTGTATCTCTGCCCCAGTAGTAAGCAGCCTCTTGGGCAGACGAACATCTTCTGGGGGCTCGAATTCAGAATGTGACCGAGCCTTGCTCCCACTGTGGCTTTTGAGGTTCTGCGCTAGTCTCTCAACCACATTTTCATGTTCTGGGAGTGTCACCACAGCGTTCTTCAGTTTTCGCGGCCTTAAAGGCAACTGCATACTTGTCGCGTTTTGCAGACGTGATGGTGTACAATCGAGATTGCGGACGTGTGCGTTTTCACCAGTAGGCCAGGAAGCTTCGTTCAAACCGGATTGTTTTCCCACCCTATCTGACTGCAACCCTCTGTTGAAAGCCTGCGGACCTTCAGGCGATTGGTCTCGTCGAAATTCAGCACGCAGCTTTCCTGGAGTACAAGCGCTCTTTCTTGGGGTTGCCGGTGGTAGCTCGGTGACGACCTTAGCAGGAAGAGCCTCTTTGGAGGCTTTACCAAGAAAGAATGGATGCGTTGGCCCAGCAGGTTTCGATGGTGCCTTCTTCTGAGTCGCTGGACGTGCCACTAATTTCTTCTTTGCGTTCAGGATATCTTCAATCTTCTGACCCAAAGCAGATCGACTGGCTGCATCTGTGCCGTACCGTATGACCGTAACCGTAGGGATTATCTTAGCTTCCTTGCGCGGCCGACCACGTTTTTTCTTTGGTGACGCTTCGAATGTCGGTTTTGGCGGACTAGAGACTAGTCTGCCGCTCTTGGTGATTCTTATCTGTTTCTTCGGTGTCGTCTTCATAGGTTCGCTTGCGGCGGAATCATTCGAGTTAGCGGCAATGTCCAGGTCCGCTACAGGCAGCGTGTTGGGCTCCACGGCTTGGTCCGGTTGATCCACCTGTTTGGGCAATGTGTTCAGTGGTGCATCAATTGCCGATCGTGGCGTTCCTTGCACCCCATTTGACCTCATGACTTCCTCCTCCGCTTGCAGTTGCTGGTGCCAGTTGAAAGCACCTGGCTCGGGTTGCGCCGAACTCAGCATATTGAAAACGGGCTCCGGAGAGGCTGTTTTTTGTCTCTTCCTCCGGTCAAGATTTGGGTCTACTTCTAACGAAGCCTCAACAGGTGTGTTTGTATCGTGCACATTGGTTTCGTTGGTACTTTGCATCGCTGGCGGAAGAGTGAATCTGTCTAGAGACGCTTGATTCTTGGAGTGAGAAGCTGCATGTCTGCCCTTGACTGTATCGGTCTTTCGTGCCCTTTTCTGCTGCCCGTTGGCTGATTTGGGGTCTGTCTCAGAATATGCTGCGTCATGATGCGTGTCGTCGATGGGGATTCCGTTCGCGGTTGGTAATGGCTCTAGTGCGTGGCCGTCTGCAAGCTATGTAAGCTGAGGGATATTGGAGATTGCTGTGCTGGCATACTCGAAGGCTTGGTGAAGAATGGATGTACGTTCTTGCCCTCTAGATTCATTGCGGTCTGTACCGCTGCGAGGGCCATGTACAGATTTAGAAATTATATAGCAGTTGCAGACATTGAACTGGTGCAGACAAGTTATTGATACAGTACGTTAGGCGAATATAGTGGTCGAGGTTGCAGGTGAAGGCGCGTGGTTGCCGTCGCCATCAACGATGATCTAAAGCCACTTCCGCCGGACGCGACGTGACGCGCTAGGGAACAACGCCACTAAAGCCACACTTTAGCCTCCGCCAAGATTTCGCACCGCCTGCCTTTCTGCCGGAGCTCCAACTTTTTTTCGAAAGATACTCGACCGCGCAAACCAAAGCACGCGCCTCACCCTACGGTTCACGCAGACCTCATCTTATTCGACGACCGGGTCTGGCAAACAATATGTCGTTCGACCAACCGATTGGCGCTCCTTTTACATTGGCGTCGCTGTCCAAACCGATCGGCTCTACCAATGGACATGTTCACGCTGCCGGAGTATGCAGCCTTAGCGGCATAAAGAAGAGAAAGCGCACTGAGATTGCCGTCGGTGTTGATGGAGAGGGCGTGTCTATATACAGCGTAGGTACTGCCCGATTGCGAAATGCGATATGCGCTCAACTCTTGTCCAGCTCCAAAACCCTCAACTCGTAACTTCGTATGCGCTGCCGCCAAGCACAACCTTCACATCCGCCCCGTACTCCATCTATCGCAAGGGCGCATCCAAGACTTCCACTCAGCGCTTCACTTATGCTTCCCTAGCCGGTTCGTCCCCGGCCGAAAAGCCGTCTTTGGTCTGCTTTCACGACAAGTCGTCGGGCGACCACACCGAGACCAACAAAACTTCGTATACACCATCTGACGGTGCGCGCGTCTCTACGCTGGACCTACTTCCCGTCGCGCCTGGTGGCTCAGCCCAAGATGCGTTACACGATGTACTGACGACTTTCGATAACGGAGATGTGATGTCTCTATCGGCGGATCTCCAGGTTGTTAGGTGGGTCGCAAACTTGAAAACACTCCTACCATCCAGCGATATCAACATGGAAATCGAGCACATCACACTGGCCAGTGCCAGGTCTGTCATACGAGGGCTCCTACGGAACAGGCAAGACATTGCTACGATCCTGGATCCTACACCAGACGAGGCTTCCGACCTTCTAGACCTAGTTCAGGTCCTATGTGTTATCGGCCGCAAACCGGAAGGAACAAGGGCACTGACGCTCGTCCAAGTGCAGCCAAGATCTGCTGACCTTGCCACGAGCCAGCTCACGCCGTTGAAACATTTAGTTTCGTTGGACCTGCCCCAACCAAAGACCCCGAACGCTCAAGCCTCCACTTCTCAGATCACTCTGTATCCTTCCAGTGGTGCCATTCATATACTCGCAGGTGGAATTTTGCTATCATACGACTTGTCCGGAACCGTGCCGAAACTCTACTCACAGTTTGTTCTTCCCGGATCGACTGTCGACTCCTTTCTCCGAACCTCGCAGGATGTCATCTTCACTACATCGCAAAACACATGCCGAGTTTTCGATGTCAAGTACAATTCTCTGCAAGCTGTCCACTCCATGAGCCCCAGCCCGTCCACCTTGGACACTACTAGCCCGTCAAAGAAGAGGAAGCATACACAGCCGGAAGGTGATTCGCAAACATCGTCTCCTTGCAGCCTAGTCGCTTACTATGCCGATATTGGACTGATTGTAGCCGCACGAGAGGATGAGGTATTTGGCATGCAATTCGGAGGAGCCGCGTCGCGCAAGAGGACCAAGACCGAGGGTACTCTCCTTATCGATGCCATCGGAAGAGGAATCGCACCCGAGTCAACACTCAGCGCAGCCGATAACCAGAAGTGGCAGGAGCGCAAATGGAAGCTAAACAAGTATGCTGCGAAGGGTAAGATCGCAAAGTTCGAGCAACACTTTGCATCAGACCTGGGTATCGAGCTTGAATCTGCCGACGTAGCGCAGAAACACGAGAACGAGGTAAACGGCGGACCTCTAACGAACGGAGGGGGGCCAAGTCTTCCTGAAGAGGATGCCATGGTGGTTGACAAGCTTGATGATGAGCCCTCAAAGGACGTATTACCTCAATGGAAACTGCCTAAGACCATCCCTGGTAATCAACGACAGCAATACCGACAGTATGCACTTTACGCATTGAGCAAGATTTTCTATTGGGTAGATGCCACGGAAGAGGAACCACAGGGACAGTTGAAGGTCGGCTTCTTTGCACCGAACGTTTTCCAATGGCTTCTACAGACCGGGCATCTCACGAAAGAGTCTATCCGTCGGGCCATTTTCGAGGGCGCAAACGAGCAGATGCAGCTCACATCGGCCATCATGGACGGAGATATTGTCAAGGCTTTGGTCGAATACGATCCCGATCTGCATATCCTTTCGGCCGTCCTCAATCACACTCAGTTCCTGCCAGTGGGCGAGGTTGTTCAGGCTATCAAGCTTCTTATCCAGAGTATAGACGACGAACCAAAGGATGATGAAGCGGCAAAGCTTTTGACAAACGGCGCTAACCCATCGGAGGATGAGATGGACCTTGACTTTGCTTCTGAGCTTGAAGCAGCCTCGCACGAAATTGATCATGCGTTGTCCATGCTTGATCACGGTCTGTTGACACGCAGCTATACTTTGCGACCTGCTCTGATCCGACTCCATACTTTCTCAGCCCCAATAGTCAGTGCAACTCTCCGCTCAACTTTGCCACGCCGAGATCTCGAATCGCTTATCCGTCTTCTGCATCTGGAGCTGAAGAATGGCGGCTGGTCTTCTCCACTCGGCTTCGTAGAGACAGAGTCTCCCGCTATCGAGAGCTCAAGCGAGGACCCAGACGACCATGCAGTCGCTATTATTGCATCCCTTCTCTCTACCACCCTCGATGCTATCGGCGCAGGAGCCTGGTTGGCTTCTGTCGGCACCATCTCTGCCTCTGAGACTGGTGAAGACATGCTCAAGTCATTGAATAGGGATGCGTCCGTGGCACTCAGTGGATTCTTCGAAGCTCATTTCATACGCGGTCTACTTTCGGAATTCCTCCGCTATGCTTCCACTGTGCCTACGTCGAAGAAGCCTTCTAACAAGGCTTTGGGAGTACAAGGCAAGCCATTTGGCGTTACTGGTAAGCTTAATGGCGAGGAGGATCTGCCCATGTTGCCCCTTGGCGCCAAGGCAGAACAAGGTGTGGAGAAGGTGAAGAGCGGCAAAGGAGGAAAGAAGGAGCAGCGAAGTAAGAGAGAGATGGGTATGCTGATCAGTAAACGCGTGCCCAAGTATAGCTTCGAGCGCATTGTTGTATAGGAGATTGCTTTTAACGTTTGTACATAGCGGAAGACACCTTGAAATTTAGCAGGCGTCATCTCTTTTCGTCCGATGCTCCAATATAAACAGACAGGATTAGTCTGGTCAATTCCTAGCGTGCCCATGTCGCACGCCGCCATTGTTGTGTGAGCGGAAGGACCACCAAACCGAAGGCCCGACTCGCTGGGATATGATGTGCACTAGATCTCAGATCTTACCAGATCTACCTTAGCGCAATCCTTGACCACTCATAACACGGACCATGACGTCGACCGCGCGTGGAAAAAATGCCGAGCGCGGCGCGCGACCTAACGTGCGGAGGGTCGGATTGGGTCTTCCAGGGGAGTTTGATGAGAGATCTACCCCTAGGCACATTTCAATATGTATTGAAAGCCGCCTAACTCAATCTTGCACTTCTTCCACACATATCAGGGAGGTCAATCGAACTTTTTGCGCCATGATGGCGTCAACCGCGACGAGCCGGAATGTTGTGGATAAGGAAGAGGTGGATTCTGCAGGAACAGCAAGAGACACACCGAATGGCGAACAAGGACGATCAGATGGGTATCATCAAGATGCGACCCTCACTCAAGACAAGAAGGATGAAGACAAGAAGGCGAAGAAACCCTCAAAACTCAAGACCGGATGGGACAAACTCGGTCTCGACCCACCTACGCTCATGATGATGGGCAAAGCCGCACTACCCCCAACAATCGCGTTGTCCATGTACCAAGCAACAGATGTTGCGCAAACCTTCACCACATTGGGTTACTTGACAGCCATCATCAGCATCCTCGGATTCTGTATCATGCCGCGCGCAAAGTTCATCCAGACAATGACGATGAATGTATTGGCGACATGTGTTGGCTCGGCTATAGCATTGCTCATGGTCTGGACGGGAGTGAAAGCTCGACAACATACGACTCCAGTCGGAGCACCACCACAACGCTACAACTCCTCGCAGTCGGCTGTTCTTGGAGTATGGCTCTTCTTTCAGATTTATGCCATAAATGCGATGAAGGCGAAATTTCCCCAATTGGCTTTTCCTACGATCATATATGCCATCCTGGTCAATGTTGCGGCAACCAATGGCTTCTTGTTTCAAACGGTAGCACAGTGCGAGTCCTTCATTCAAAGGCTTCTTGAGGCCTTCTTGACTGGGTTTGCGATCTGCACAGGAGTGAGCTTGTTCATTATTCCTGTTACATCGCGAAAGGTGGTAATGAAAGAGGTGGCGGGTTATATTGGCTTATTGCGCGGAACACTCGGTGCGCACAAGGGTTACATACACAGCCTAGAAACAAGCGATATGTTCGGAGAGAAGTACGCTCCTGAGGATGGAGATGGTAAGAAGAAGACAAAAGCAAGGCCTGAAGTGGAAGCTATCAAGAAGATGACTGGAGCCCTACAGGCATTGCACGGCAAGCTCACCGCGGATCTACCATTTGCGAAACGCGAGATTGCCTATGGAAAGTTGACGCCAGATGATCTCGAGGCCATGTTCAAGAATTTGCGGTCGATCATGCTTCCTATCTTGGGTCTTGGATCGGTCATGGATCTTTTCGAGCGTGCAGCTGAAATCAACCACTGGGATGGACAAGAGGACGAACACGACGAAGCACTCCGCAGACAAACCGTCAAAGAATGGAACGACATGTTTCAATTTGTTCACGAACCTTTCAACAACATCTTTCAAGCTCTTGATGATGGACTTGCACACGTCATGTTGAAGTTACAACTCACTAAGCCGCCCAAGAAGAAGAAGGGCCAAAACCAAGATGATGCCGAAGCAAAAGGTGACGCTATCAAGCCAGGACAAGCAGGCTTCGCAGAATACATGCAGAAGCAATCAGATGCCTTCTTCAGCAGGAAGGAACCTACTCTCCGCCACTGGGTTGAAACAAAGGGCATCAAGCTCCGCGATGACTACTTTTCATCGCCATCAGCACTTGACGAAGAAACTTTGAAGCTCATGCCCAGCATCACCACGCGAAAGCGAGATCAACGACAGCTCTTCATGGTACTCTATGTCATGTTCCTCTTGGGTTCAATAAGTCGCTCAGTCATCGAGTTTATCAAATTCGCGGATGAGCACGACCAAGCAACTGCGAAAAACAAGTTCATCTGGCCTGGTGCACGACGCTTTAAGAAGTGGGCAAAGAGCATATTCCAGAGCCAGGACTCCACTCCTGATGATGAAACAACAGTCGCTGGGTTTGACAGGAGCAACACGACTGTTTACATGGGCGAGGCGTATAAGGAGAAAAAGGACCCTGAGCATCTACCACCTGCCAACACGTGGGAGAAGTTTGGAAACGGTATCCGTGCCATTTCACGTTTCCTACGAAGTCCCGAATCAGCCTTTGGTTTCCGTGCCGCGTGTGCCACGATGAGTATCGCCATTGTCGCCTTCCTTCGCCCAACTCAGCAATTCTTCGTTGAACAACGCTTGGTCTGGGCGCTTATCATGGTCGCCATCTCCATGACTCCAACGGCTGGTCAATCCATTTTCCAATTCATACTCAGAATCGCTGGTACCGCAGCCGCAATGATAATAGCCTGGCTTATATGGTACATTCCTGGACAGAAGACTCCTGGTATCCTAGTATTCCTTTGGGTCTTCGTCGCAATCGGTTTCTACATTCCGCTAAAACGAATGGATCTGGTTATTGTTGGTTTGATCAGCGTAGTCACGGCCACCATGATCGTCGGTTACGAGCTGCAAGTGCGCAAGATAGGAGAGCAGGCCGCAACCGCAACAACAGGCCAACCCGCATACCCAATCTACGAACTTGGCCCTTACCGTCTCGCCACCGTTGTCGGCGGTCTAGCCGTCGCCTTCTTCTGGACCATCTTCCCTTACCCCATTACTGAGCACTCTGCGCTTCGCCAGAAACTCGGTGGCGCATTGTACCTCTCTGCGAACCTCTATTCCATCATGCACGAGCAGGTCATGGGTCGTATTCGTGGTGAACTCGGAGGTGACGAGGAAAACGACAAGGAGAGTCCGGGTTACCAGCTCGTCAAAGCGCGAAACAAGGTGTTTGCGAAGCAGATGCTCACTCTACAAGGACTGAAAATGCATGCCGGATTTGTGAAGTGGGAGTTTCCACTTGGAGGCAAATTCCCAAAGGACGAGTACGAGAAGATTATCGGTTATGTCGAAAAGTACGTATATTATCCTAACTTACTGCCAACGATGGCGAGCACGCACTAACACAAGTGAACCAGTATCGTAAACTACACGGCCCTCCTAGGCTACGCCTCGCAAGCCTTCACCCACCCCTCATTTAACCACCAATCCGCCGACCCCACATCCCCTCAAACAGATGAGGCCCCCTTCCCAGACCATCACTCCGCGCAGTGGTTCAACGACTTCCGCCGCGTCATTCTCTCCGCCAAAGTAACTTCGCATGAAATAACATCCTTGCTCGCCATGCTCTCCTCCAGCATCACAAATGCGCAACCTCTACCTCCTTACCTCCACGCACCCCCGGGAGCCCAATTAAGTCGGAAACTCGAGATGGTGGATCCCGAGATACTGAGTTTGAGACATATTGCTGAACCGGGCTATGCGGCATTTGCAGTCATGAGCATAAGTACGAGGTGTATACATATGGATATTGAGAGGTTGTTGAAGGCGGTCAAAGGGCTGGTTGGGGAGTTGGATTTTAGCTTCCATGTTGTTAGTACCAAAGGGGCTGACTCGGGGACTTCATCAGAGGAGACGCTTGTCAAGAGGATGACGACGAAGCAGGATTAGCAAATGCCTTGTACGTAGTTTAGTAATATATTGTAATATCTTTCCAAAGCTTGTGTAATACTAGAGATCACTTGGTATGCATATATGTAATAGCAGGGCTTTTGAATACGCATGCAGCAAGTAAAAGACAAGAGACGAGATTGTAAAAAGTAGGGGTATCCAGTCTCATTCACACATCCATGCAGGTATATACGTCCACCCCTTGATATCAAACGCGCGTAAAGACAAAACGTAAGGAGACATGTACAAATTACAACCTTGGACTCGTATCATTCCAACCCAACCAACATGCACATCGTTCGTCTCTCCCAGTCTCGTTCCTCATCCCATCCACCCTTGCAAGAAAGAAAAAAACGATAAGAAATCAACATCCTCACTTCTTCTCTCTCATCGATAAACACGACCCTACAGCTACTTACTCTGCTACAGGCATACTCTCCACTTCCTCACTCAATGCCCTCCAGTTGTCCGCTTGCAGCTCCGCGTATTTGACCCTCTCCTGCGCCCACTCCTGATGCAACCTACTAACATGATATTGGCTCTTTTGGAAAAAGACAAGTTCATCGCGGATGCATTCCGTAATGAAGACACCACGCGCATGTTGTTGAACAATAGATTCCTTGTCCTGCATTTCATGGTCAGAAAAAAAAACGTGGGGAGGAAAGGAATGATAATGACTGACCTTGAAAATAGCATCCTCCACCTTCTCTGCCTCACCCGGCTTAATCTGCTCGGGAGCCTTCTGGCGGATATTCTGGAGTTTAGTCTCATTGTTCGCGATACGCTTTTCCAATTGTGGAATGTTATCGCGAGCGTACTTGTCCCGGCGGTCAAACATGTCGCGTACACTGACAAGCGTATCCCTCTGTCTCTTCAAGTCTTCCAGAACACCTTCTTCCCATCCTCTGGCTTCGTCTTCTAGCAGTTGCCTGCTCGAGTCGAGATGTCGTGCTGTGGCGTTCATGCCCTCGTTTAGCAATGGGACATCGTTTGTATCGACGGCATATGTCTCTTGACTTGATTCCGTGAGGCCGCTGAGAGCAGATGAGAAACGTGCGTACTCTGCTGCCATGCCTTCATTGCGGCGGGAGAGTCGCTCCATCATGCTGCAGAGAGTGATGTAGGTTTCTGCACTACGACGGACGCCCGAGCGGACAGTATCGAACAGTTCGGGGAGCGTCTTTGGGAGCGAGTCTTCGAGATCTGAAGGTAGAGGTTTACCGGTGAATTCTTCTTGGATGGAGAGATTGGCTTGTTTGCGCCATACTGCAAGTTCCTGTTTGGGTCAGTATGTCGAGACTATGGTCTGGCCGAGTAAGCATACCGTGGGCACTGTCAAGAACATGACTACCAATTGCTCCTGGTTGAGGACAGGGTGCCGTACGAGCGCGTTGGTAAAGCGCGCGAGGCCTTTTCTTCGCTTCTCGAGGAAAGTAGCATCTGCAGCTATTGGGTTGCCGTTGACTAAGAAATCTCAATACGTATCAAGGCCATGGCAGGATAAGTACTTACTACCGACTCTTTTGGGGGGCAATAGTGGCAGTTGCCTGAAGGGGTACCGCTTGTGCAGGCAGTCTAGCAACCAGACGAAGTCACTGTATCGGCGGACGACCTTTGTTGTACGCTTGGAGCTGGCGACCTCATAATTGCGGTGCTGGAACATGAACATGCCCTCCTTCTCGGAGAGGGCCGTGATAGTTATGACCTCCTCGTTCCCACTGCCACCTGGGTTCAGGCGGCCAATGGATCTGCCCAACTCTGGTGTCGCGTTTGGACCAGCCTCTTCAGCAGTGGGGGCGCCAAATCCTCCTTGTTCCAAACTAGGGGCGGAGAAGGGTTGATTCGCGCCGCCATTGTATCCGCCCCAACCACCCTCACTACTCAAGGAACTTGGTTGGACGGGCTGCGGGATGTTCGAGGAAGCTGCGGTCGACTGAGTTGTAAATTGGCTCGTCGTTCGTGCGGTAGTGGGTACGCTTGAGCCGTTGGTATGCGGTTGTGAGCTTGTGTAGCTCGCGTGGCTATGGCCTCTGTGCAAGTCGGGGCTACCCCAAGGGTCGGCCTCTGGGTCGCCGAAAGATTGCTTGCGCATAGGCGCACTCGACCTGTTTGCAGGAGACGGTTGCTGCGCAGAAGGCTGGCGTTGTGGGGCAGGAGGAGTGGGCGGCTGGACCTGTTGGGGAGGCGGAGATGGCTCGCGGGCCTTGGTGGACTGTGGCAGCGTCACGGTTGGAACGGGAAGATCTGGCAGGGCGTCAATGTCGTCTCTTGGTCGCATGCGCGACAATGCTAACACTCACTCCTTTTCCTCTCGTCAACGCTGTCCAGGGTGATGTCCTCATGCTCTTGCGCCAACCCAATCAGGGCGAAGACAACATTGAACTCGTTCCTTCCCAGTTGGGAGCTGCCACCAGACGGCAGCACAATCTCGAGTATCTTGGACTGCGCGTGACCTGGGATATCACTATCGGCCAGCAGCTTCTTGACACCCTCAACACTGATACCATTGCCTTCGCGGTTCCCAGCGTCGAGCAGTGCGTCGAAAGCGTCAATGTACGAGTCGGGCACGTCCGAGGCAGGAAGCAGCGACTTGACGAGAGCTTCACGTGGAGCTTTCTTGGGGGTTGGGAATCCCCAGGGCGAGTCGTTGGCGTCCAGGTCGTCTGCGAACAAGCTGTTGCCCGTCTTGCCCGCCGGCTTGGGATCGTCATCGAAGAGCGACGACGACTGCTTCGCGCGCTGCGGCGCGTCATCGTCGTCACCGAATAAAGACATTGTCGCCTAGAGGAGATGCGCAGTCGGCTAAGTATTCACAACCTACACGTCGACGATGGGTAGAGCTGCAGGGCCGCAGCTTAGACTGGAGATGCTACACGCGATGATAACATGGAGCTATGATGCGGCGGTGCAAGGAACCGGACTCCACTAACGCCCGACCCATGCTCCACGCACATCGTCACAGCCTTATCATGCCTTGGCACTTATCATCATACCGATGCTTGACACTTGTAGAGACATGATTTGACAATATTGTTATTTTGCTATAGCTAATTCAGATCATAAGTTTGTCGGCCGCATATCTGCGCCCTCCTCCCAAATCAAAGAGCCTGACCTTGTAGTCGGCGGGTATCCAGTCCTCGTAGAAACACCAAAGATTTTTTAACTTCCAATTGCGCCATCCCATGCCAATGCTGTGTGGAGTGTCCACTTTCCTCAATCATGCTACCAATGCGCCGCTCAATGTGGGGGTATATACGTGCTATCAACATTTCAAATATAAACAGAAACATGCGAGAGAAGATGAGGCGCAAACAAGCTACCTGTCGTGGTCTGTCCGGCTGTGCTGTCCGGGCCTGCTAAAGTCAATCGTTGACGTCGATTCATCCTGTGCCAGTGGTGTACTTGGTGCCGATGGGCGCACCGTCTCTCCACCGAGAACACTTCCTCCAAGTGGAGCGGCAGGCGAGAATCGAATGCGAGGCGTGCGTGTTGAGTTTGGCGTAGCGGAAAGGTTGACAACCTCGCTTGAATCCGTCACTCCATGAGAAGTCGTTGGTGAGTTCACCCGATCTTGCTCGCTCGCAGCCGGCACACCCGTAGCCTGCGTGGCCTCCTCTTGTTGAGCCTCCTCTTGTTGCTGACGAATAATGTCTGGAGACCAAGTTTGGCCACGAGGCTGAGCAGGGATGATGGTGACAGGCAGAACCGTTTCGTTCTGTGACCCAGACTTCTTCTTTGACCTTAGCTTTTCACCTTGCTGTGCAGCAAAGGTGCCGAGTCGATCGGCTAGAGCTAGCCCGTTGTAATTGCGACGGGGTATGTTCGCCGCTACATCGTCCACTGCAAGTGGCTCGATGACCTGACCTCTCTGGAGCTCTTTCGGGGGTGTCCGTCCTTTCCGCCTGAATGGGTTTCCCAATGCTTGCCACTGGAATTTGCTCCTGCTAGTGACTGGCTCTAGTTCGCCTCCCTTCTCCGGGTCCTCGGGATCAGCTGCTTGAGGTTCTTGCGACGAGGCTTGTGTTTGTGGCTGTGCTTCATGATTCCCAGGTCTACCGTCTGCCGGTGCAGGGCGTGGGTTCACTGGTGTGTCGCTGATTGGGTGATAGCGGACTGTGTATACAGTCGAGTCGGCGCTCGTTGTGTCTGTCCTGCTCACTGGTGATGCGATGACTGGCACTGGTGGCGGGGTCTGCACTCGTACATAGGCCCGCGAGTTACGATCTCCACGTGTCGTAGATTGGGACCGTCGCATGACTGGAGGTGGTGCTGGAATGTGGATAGTGCGCTTCTTTCGTGCTTCCGTTCGTGGCGTTTGGGTCATGTTCCGTCCAAGCTTCTGGGCAAACTCATTGAACCGACCAGCGTGTGCAGATGCGAAAACGCTGAATCCGCCTTGACCTCCCCCGCTCTTCTTCTCATCTTTTTCTGATGGCTGGCCCTTCCGTTTTGAGGGCCATTTGGAGTCCGATGGGCTGTTGTCGAGCATATCGTCTCCATCGTAAATTTCTCTTCCTAGAATTCCGTCCTTTCTCTCTTCTCTTTCCAGCGCTTCAATGCGCTCCACCCACTCCCAAACAATTACGCTAGCAGCCGCCGCTCCAACCCAGCGGAAGTAGTCTCCCCAGCCAGCAATAGTGTAGTTTGCGATGTCGGTAATGAAGAAGACAACCGGCGTAAGGATAGCGATGATGGACAGGAGGGAGATGACACTCATGTTCCACATCATAGAGTGGTAGAAAGCATATCGTCGCTTGGTGATGGCGTAGTACATAACCCAGGCGGCATAGAGCATGCTTAGTGATAACTGAAACAGGTAGCTGAGGGCAGGAATGGCGGTATCGAAATGTGCGGGGCGGCGTTGGTTTTCGTACGGACCAAAGCTGTTGAGACAGCTAAATGCGATGTCGAGCAGGATGAGGGCGAATCCGACCCATTTGATAATGACCTTCTCTTTGTGGCGTGGAAATAGGCGGATCAGAGTCTGTACCTGCGCGAGCCAGAGAAATATGTCGGACACGACACGCGAAACCTTGATTTCCATGCCGGCTACGACCTGATCCCGCAGTTCCATGGCGTCGATGAAGCCCTCCTCGTACTGGCGTTCGGCGATCTTGAAAGTGTCGGCAGTGGCGAGTGTCAGAGAAATGGCGACGGTCAGGGCTGCGGCCTTTTGCAACCATGGGCGGCTTCCGACTCCTATGATAGATCCACCTCCTGTTGCCCCGCTAATCATTCCGCGCCGTCCCATGAGCCCTGAGCGTCCCGAAGCGTTGCCGACGAAGAAGGTGCGAGGTGTGATGATGAGCATGATGACGAGCATCCAGGCGATGACGGTCGCGGCGCCTGTCGCGTAGGCCTGGGGTGTGATGGAAGCGTGGAAGGGGTCGCGCATGTCGGCTACACTGGTAATTCCGCCTGTGCCATCGTCCTGGGAGGTGGCTACGTTGGTGCATAGCGGGCGGAAGACGGCGTTCTCGTCGAGGTAGATAGTGTTGCCGGGCGAGATTTCAATGGTACCGAATTTGGGCAGCTTGTACGAGGGGCAGTGCTGATATCGGTCGTCAGTCGCGTGCGTGGGCCGTGTCGCGGTCGTGATACTCACGTAGGGTTGGGTGGCATCGGGCGCGCGACGGTCCAGGAGAGGCGCCCCATACCAGGACGAGTCGGCCTCCCACATGCTCGGTCGGCGGTCTATGACTGTCCAGCAGCAGTTGGTGTCCGGTAGAAGAAGCCCATGGAGGTTCAGATGAGTGGCATGGCCTGTGTGTCGTGTTGAGGTCGAGGGTCGCGGTCGTGGGTTAAGCGTCAAAGCCAAGTGGGAGTTCGCTGGGCGAAGCTTGAGGGAATGCAGGCGCTGTGGGTGGCACCTGCCGTTCCAGCCTGCCACTGCCCGCCTTTCATTGGCCGCGGAGTGACTGCAGGGTTCGGCCCTTCCAAACAGAAACCCCGGTCACTCCGCATCGAGACTCTAGGAAGCCCGAAACGTCGCAGCATGAAGCCTATAGAGTGGGCCGCGTGTGCAACTTCAAACTCGTACAGAAGCCTCTTGCACGGTGTTATTTCGAAGCATCGCTCTAGAGTAATCAGCGACCTCCATAGCTGGCAATACGCTGGGCGCATTGAGCAATCTCATCGCAGCAGGGAGCGACCAGCTTCGGATAATCTCGGGGCGACTGGGGAAGCCCTGGCCCCCGGGGGCTTCCCACACGAAAACCTAAACACCCACCTTCCAGCTACTGCTACCGCATACGTGCGTATCCACACCGAACAATTCGCCCGTGTCACCGGGGAGCCGATCAAAACAATAGCTTGAAATTCTGGAATTGCCTTCCAAAGTCCGGCTGACAGCTTAGGGCTGAGATCTAACAGATGGCGTGATCTAGTTGACAGACGTTACTTCCATGGCGGAAGCTGCACCATGACCGCGGCCGAGCCTGCCAACAACATCAACACTCTCTTAGTTTAACCTCAATCAGACGACATATCCTGCTTCCCTGTCTTCGCCAAACATCTCTTGCGACTGAGTGGTCTGTATGCTAGGCGTTGTAGCCGGATGCTCTGCCGAAAACACTCCATGCTTACCGCGTGCATACACGTCGCTTAGCCGAAGAGAGCGTATTCAGCTCATTCGGCTTGCGCATCGAATTGTCTTGATACACTCAACCTTGGAAAATATCAAGCTTCAGAACAACCATCGGCTCAAGCTGCTTCGTGCGGATCAACATCCGACGAAGCTTGAATGCCGCCTACGTGTTGGCCATGTGCATCTAGAACCTCCACTTATTACTGCCTGTTATGGCGCACTTCCTTCCTCAGTGAGAAAATGCAGTCCGTTTCCTGTATTTGTGCGCCAAGGACACTGCGCGCTGCCGACTTCCGCTGACGTCTCGGGAACCCGCAGCCAGTTTCTGGAGAATCCACTGAACGTGTGGAACGTGCTGTCCGCAGAACCTCATCTCAGCCCTCACCGCCAGAGGGACTGGAGCTACTCAAACAGTAAACAGGCGTGACTGAGGCTACCAGCTTCAACGGCGTGGACGCTACGCGATCAATAGCAGTGCCATCCAAGCCATCATCATGGATGTGCAAAGAGCAGCTAACGTCTACCACACGGACCACGCGTGACTCTTTATTGTTATCATTATCACGCTGCTGGTAATGATGCTCGTGTCCGCGACACTCTATGCATCCTGCGTGCTGGGACGCGCAGTATCGATGAACTCGCTCGAGATTGCAAAATCCTTTAATGCACCATTGCTTGCGATAGAAGACAGCAACAATGACAATAAGGGGCTGGTCAAAAGTCTTGACACAAAGCCAATCGATATCGTCCTATCACGGAGCCTACGGAGCATGTATCAGTGGCTGGGGTGAAAGGCAATATTACTGTCATGCAGAGTGGCATGAGGTCTACGTTTTTGGGAATCGCGGAGCGTGACACGGTTCAAGCTCCACGAGCTGGTCAGCACTTCAAACCTTGAGGGCAGCGTTAGTGGAACTTTCAGGAGCTGGAGATGTTTTTTCGATTTGGTTCTTTGCTTGATGGTGGCAGGGTCGTCAGGAATGTGGGCAACGTTCACTATCCTAATGTTGTACGAGAGAACCCGCTGGAACGTATCCATGGATACTTGCAGACCGAAAATACTTGCGCGAGATCTTCTGGATAAATTTCATACACGGTGACTGGCAAGTTCTTGAACGACTAGGCGATTCTTGTCGCGCGTGAAAATTATTGCCTCACGCGTACATCATCCCCAACAATGAATGATGGGGAAACAGCAAACTTGGCCCGACTACGTGCGTAAGTACAGAAACTATGGTCTCCGATTTCTGACTGGGAAAGCCCCTTCAACTGAGCTACCTGGACACTTGTCAACCTGGTTCTAGAGATACTTCAAACCGAAACATCTACTGCGACCAACAGATATGCCCGTTTGCCAGTTCCATAAACAAAATAGATGCATGTTTGGGACTGCTTGCAGAAACATCCATGAAGTCAATACATCACGCACTCACGGTGATCGGCCTGTCGACCCAAGGTCCAACATTATTTGCAAGTACTATATCAGAAATGTGTGCGAACGGGGCGTGAAGTGTCCGTTCAGTCACACTGTTGACTCCAGCACTGGCACGGCGCTAAATCAACGCCTCGGTCACGATGGCAGCAAAGAGGTACAGGATTCAAGTGCATGCCCAGCTTGTGGCGGCAAGCCACATGAACAACTAGTTTGCGCAGACGTCAAAGCAGGCAAGAGAGAACGCAATGATGTCAACGACGCCCGGAACTGTCGTACTTGTCTTATGCCTCTTCCGAAGCTTCAGTGCGCTGATCTCGTCATATGTGCGGCATGTAAGACACAAATATGCTGGCAGTGTGAGGAGGAATTCGAAGTGAATGCTACAGCTGAGGTGTTTGACCATTTTGTTGTTTTTGAGGATGGAGGGCGAAATAATCCTTAAAGTAAGGTCGTAATAGAATACGCTCTCGTGAATGTATGCTTGAAGACAAAGAGTATGTCGTGACATACTTCGGAATCGTCGATGTATGAATGAAGCAATACTTGCTGTGACCAGGTTGTACATGGATTGATGAGCTCAAGTAGTCTTTGGCAAAATTACTCGTCGATGTGTAGTAAATCCTCGCACCACAGATCTCCCGATAGTGGCCGTTCTCCAATAAACCTCGAGCACAGAAGTCTTGGAGAATGTATTTCTGTCTTGCTACGGGTTCCGTCTATGCAGGTGGGCGTCGGGAAGACGCATGACGCTAACGCACGTGCTCGCGCGCCTCGCTCGAATCGCCCGTCGCATCTTTCTGCGGCCCCACCGTCATCGAGAGACAGACGATTCTCCGCTATACTGGGAGCTTCTTTCACACATCTTTTGGATATTTTAGTTGTCGCACACCATTGTTTAAGGTCTAGCGACACTTTTGGGTATACGGCAACGTTTGCGCAACGCGGTTGTTGCACGCGACTGTGCCGCGCAGAACAAGACCTAGGGTGAGACAGCAGGTAAGATATCCACAGTGAAGCCGACTGCAAGGCCAGAGTCGTCAAGATGGCACCCAAAAAACCCCGCGATCGCAAACGGCAGACAAAGATCAACTTCTCACCTGCTCCCAAATCCTCGCCTGTAACCAGATCAAGTGCCGCCACAACGATGGGAAACTCGCCTTCGCGACCGAACCTTACGGCTATGCAACCGGAAAGGGCGCCCAGCAGAGCTCCCAAAAACAAAAAGAAAGACTTTTGGGGTGAAGACGCATTGGCAAAGGGAATAAGGGAAGGGAAGGAGTTGGGCAAGCTTCTCCATAGCTCTAGGCCCAATTACTCCGACAGTGACTCTGCCGACTCTACACCTCCAGAAGAGGACGAACCGTTGGCTCTTGTCATGTCGCGAAACTACAAAGCGTTAGCGACGCCCAGCGACAGATCCGAGGATGATGTGGATGAGGAAGACGAGGTGCCAGTGGAGGAACCTAAATCACGAAAGCGGAGACGAGCCGCGACGCCCAACGATTCTGATGACGAGGAGCCGACAGTCACAGTCGTCCCACGCAAACGTCAAAAGCGCGTCAAAATCGAGTCGGATAGCTCAGAGAAACCGAAGAAGAAAAAGAAGAAGGACAAGAAAGACAACAAGCGGGGTAAGAAGGAGGAGAGTACATCAGAGGAGGAAGAGACGCAGCCTGCACCTCGTAGCAGCCGGCGAAGGGCTGTGAAGAAGGCCCCAACACCAGACGAAGATGAAGAAGACGACGTTCCTCTCACGCCAGCTCCGAGGTCAAGGCGGAAGACAACCCGCCAGCCTTCTCCACCAGTTGAAAGGGAGGAGGAACAGAGTCCACCACGAAGCACAAGACGCAGACTGAAAAGGCGCAAATCGTCCTCAGAAGATGAAGAAGAAGCTTCAGGTAAGGGGGATGTCGTGTCGGGCGAGGAAGAGTCGGGTGGAGTTGAAGGAAGCGCAAATGACGAAGAGGACGACGAAGAGCAAGATGAGTTGAAGGAGGAACTCGCATTTCTGAGATCATCTCCACTACCAGACCGTGGTAGACTGAGAAGTACGCAAGATAAGCCCAAGAATAAACGACAGGAGGCTCTCGAAGCGTTGAAGAGGCGACGTGCTGGTACTACTAATGAGCCGTCCTCCTCAGCAACACCTGGGCGCAAAAGAGCAGTTGTAGTAGACACAGATTCTGAGTCAGAGCTTGAGATGATCAAAGAAGAACCAGATAGTGATCTCGACGTATTGGAAGAGGATGACATAGAAGATGACGAGCAAGAAGAGTCAGATCGCGATGCAAACGCACTTGACATGTTTCAAGAGGATGAACAAGACGAGCAGTTCATCGACGACGATCCAGACAACATGATTGGGGAACCATCTGTCAACGACGACCTCGACGAAATGCGTCTCGCGTTTAGCTTGTCGCGCGCAAAAACCCGGGACCTGTTCAAACACGCCGTAGAGTGGATGGTCATGAAGAAGATCCACCCAGGTTTTGATTCCAAGAAGAACGTCTACACGCTGACATTCCGTAAATTGGACGACGAAGTCAAGGGTCTCGCCGGATCCAAATACACATCCTCAGCTTGGACAGCCGATTTCACAAGAGCTATCCGCGCACGCCCTGATCTTATGATCAACGAACTCAGTGCTGCCGAGAGAGCCGTCATGTCGCCACACTGCGAAGCATGTAATCGAACCAACCACACAGCGAGTTTCGAGCTCCTCCTCCAAGGCCAGCCCTACCATCCAGAAACACTCGAGCCCTTGTCCACCGCCTCAGATTCCTCAGACTCCGATAGTGACGACAGCGACTCCTCTGGCCTATCGTCTGACTCCGAGACCGCGCTCAACGGTGAAAAACCAACGTACAACTACCAGAAAGACCGTATACCACCCGAATCTCACCGCTTCCCTCTCGGCTCAACATGCAAAGCCAATGCACAAGTCGCGCATACGCTGTACCACTGGCGGTACAACCTCTACCAGTGGGTAAAGGACCATCTCAAGGCACAAGGGCATTTGTCAGCTGAAAAGCTGGTGAAGAGAGAAGGGAAGAGTGACCGCAAGAGGGAGAAGGAGGCGAGGAAGATTGTGGACATCATGGAGGCAGACGGACAAATCAAGTCGCTTTGGCATTCTTATAAGACGCAGCTGCAGGCGGCGGTGGAGGCGGATAACGATTATGCTAATGGTTGGGGGAGAAGGGGGTAATGGGGTGGCAATCATAAACATTTCCGTGGATTTGGCTGTATTGGTAACATGGATTACCTCTCTCTAGGGTGAAGTCGAGACCATTGTGTATACTTTAGCCACGCACTAAGCGATGGCGAATTTGAATGTCAGCATGGCTGCAATTGAAACAAGTGCAACGCATCGATTCGTAGATTTTGGGTATCATGTGCATCGTGAGTTTTGCGAACGAAACCTTGTCCCTCCCCACCTCAAAGCATTTCCTCCACTTCGACAGGCGCCGGAACTTTTTCCGAAATCTCAGCATCCATCTCCTTGCCCTCGCCCTTGACCTCACCATTCTCCTCCACCGCCGCCGTCTCTTCCTCAACATCCATATCCTCATCGCTGACCCACTCCCTTTCCTTCCTCTTTTCCTCATCCTCCAGCTGCTCAATTGCAATCTGCTTCTTCGACTTCTTCGTTCCGTCACCATTCACATCCTCCCAGCCCTTGGCCCTCTCTACAATCTTCTTCGATTTGCCCACGCTCTTGGCCCTCTTCTTCTCCAGCTTATCCATGTTTTCCTCGGCACGCTCAAGCCCTTTTTGGTAGCGTAACCGTTGTGCGCGCGTCATCTTTGTGTCTTTCTTTTGCTTCTTCTGGATGCCGGCATCTTTTGCCTTCAGGGCATGAGGATTGGCTTGCGAGGGCCGCGATGGTGAGGCGGAATCTCGGGTTGTGTTGGCGGGCTTTTGGGCGGATTTGTCAAGATTGAGAGAGGGGGAGGCGGCGCGTCGGGCAGCACGTGAGTGAATGGTCACCGCTATCGGCTGTTAGGGAATAGAAATAACAAGGGTGGTGTTGAGGTACTTACGGCGCTTCTTGACTTTTGCGGTCTTTGCCATTGTGTATTGGTTTTTCTGGTATTGCTAAAGGGCTTCTCGAGGGTGCAAGTGGATGCTCAGAGATATGCGATCTAGTCTACTAGTCGCACTTTAACTTCAGATTTCGTTTTTGGTAAAAAGGTCGTGTGTGAATGAAGTCTCGCATGGTCCCAGAAATCTACAAAAGTTCCCCACTAGCTCGTGAACGCCAAAATTCCGGATCCACTTGAGCCGCTAGCGCGTTCCCACACCTGCCATGACCTCTCATAATCGCAGGCCATCGCGGTTGCCCTAGGACATTCTTCACGCCGTTTCGCCGCCACCACCGCGTCGTCGCTCACCCCCGACTGTCGCGCCCAGCTTCTCCCATGTCGCAGACAGACACTCCACCGCGTTTGCTCTGTTCGACCCCTCCATTCATGCGCTGGCCCGACGGTTGAATGTGACCCACCATTTGCGCCCGCCTGCAAGCGTGTTATCCATAGTTTACATACTTTTCGCTACCGCCGCTCCTCCAGCCTGCCCGTAGGAGCCTAGCGTTTCAAATTTATTTCTACCTCCCACCTAGCTATGAGCTACGCAGAGTACCCCGAATTCGAGGCCTATCAACAACGGTGGAACACAACCGAGTCGCATACCATCAACATCACGTCCCTTCTCCTGGGAACTATCATAGGTGCATACGTTCTCATCAAAGCCTTGGACATACTGGGCTTTCCCGTCTGGCATCTTGTCGAACGCTTTCTCCAAATGGCATCCGACGTCCTACGCCTTCGCGGCGCCTCCTTTGGCTCAACAACTTCTGCCTCCAGCGACGACGATTCAGCCCAACAGGGAGGCATGTTCGGTAGTCTCTTTGGCACGACCCCGGGGAACCTGTTGCAAAAGGGGGTACGAGGGGTTGCGAATGCCTTCTCCAAGGGCCCTAGCGACGTGCCACCGGGCTTGGGCAATATCAGCAACTCTTGCTACCAAAACAGCGTTATCCAAGGCCTCGCGTCCCTCCCATCGCTACGCGACCATCTTTCCAAAACCACCTCCGAAAACCCCGCGCTTACCCCGGATACCACAAATGGCGCGCTATTCGATATCATCACACAGCTGAACGACCCGAACAACAAGGGCCAACATTTTTGGATACGTGGCAAGTTGAAGTCGATGAGCACTTTCGAACAACAGGATGCGCAGGAGTATTATAGCAAAATCTTGGACGCGCTAGATGAGGAAGTCAAGAAGACCGCGAGCAGTAAGAGGCGGTCCTCTGTCTCCTGGCTGGAAGTTACAAAGAGCCTGAGTGACTCAACAGATACAGATGAGAAAGCGCAAGACGAAACAAAGGACGGACTGCATAAGTCAGGAGCACAACCCCAGGTCCCGTCAAACCCTCTTGAGGGACGCCTCGCTCAGCGTGTTGGCTGCACGTCCTGCGGCTACTCCGAAGGTCTCACCCTTATTCCATTCAACTGCATCACTGTGTCTCTTGGAAAAAGCTACAGCTACGACGTTCGGGAGTGTCTCGACGAATACACAACTCTAGAATTTATCGATGGCGTCGAATGCGCAAAATGTACGCTGCTTAAGCTGGAGCGGACTCTTTCGCCTTTAATCGCTGCTAAACCCGAATCGCCACTGAAAGCAAGACTGGACGCTGTACAAGAGGCTCTGGGAAAAGAAGATTTTGAAGATAAGACGCTGCTGAAAACCCTAAACGTGCCGAAGAAGAATTGGGTACAGAGCACAAAGTCGAAACAAGCCGTCGTTGCACGCGCGCCTCAGTCGTTGGTCTTGCATATCAACCGAAGCAGCTTCAATGAATATACTGGCATGCCGTTCAAGAACACTGCGGGAGTCTCATACCCAACAGTGTTAGATCTTGGAAACTGGTGTCTGGGTGGCATTCCTCATGGCTCACAGCAGCCCGCTACGTCAGAAGAGGAATGGCCCAAGGACCCCAGACAGTCGATGCTAGCAAGGGATGAGCCTATGACAGACTCGCCATTCCAATACCGGTTGCGCGCCGCTGTTACGCACTACGGCTCGCATGGTAACGGCCACTACGTCTGCTACCGTTCGCACCCCAAAACGGAGCCAAAGCCTAAGAATGATGAAGATGCTGAGGCATCATCCACGGAAGACGAAGAAGCCGAGGATGTTGCCGTACAAGAGCCGGAAGAAGTATCTTCTACACAACAATCAGAACAGTGGTGGCGTTTCAGTGATGATAGCGTTTACCCCGTGTCTGAACAGGAAGCGCACCAAGGGAACGTCTTCATGCTTTTCTATGAGCGTATCAACGAGGAGGCTGTTTTACCACCACATGCCACAGCAGAGAGTACATCTGTGGTCGAAGAGGCACCCTTGCCGCCAAATGATGTTATGACTGCCCTAATCACCGCACTTGATGAGGAGGCCGTCGCCATCGCCCTGCCAGATGATGACGAAGATCTACTAGATCTCATCCCACCACAAACAACACCAGTGCCTCAACCAGCCACCCTCGATACCACTTCCGAGCAACACCCAGCGGAAGAGCTAGTGCCGGATTCCCCCACAGTGGGCACTCAAATCGAATCCACCACACTGGATACCGAGACAGAAGCCAGCGACGCAGAATCCGAGGACGCGCCGTCAACACAGTTGACATCCGACAACGAATCAGAGGCCGACGCCCCCACGCCTCCAAAAACCACACCCACTCTTCAAAAGGTCTCACCTAACCTTATGCGCACGGCAGGCAATGCGTCGAACAGAGGGCAAAAGGGCAATGGTACGCAGAGTTTACCGTTGGTGTCTGCTACGTAGTATGTGAGTGGCGCGATCGGTAAACGAGTCAAACTTGGATAGTATTAAGGGAATGGGGAGTTATTATGCGTTCACATTGGGTTTGGGTACGGCATCTTTACCAGGCGTTCCAGTTACCTGTTTGCCCGACAGGGTCAGGTTGGCGTTTTTTTCCTTCAAGGACAACGTATTGCTTGTGTAAATAATACGCAGCTAGCCTTTGGGACAAATCGATGTTATTGCATTCTTATGCTCACGATTCTTCATGATGTGATGTTGTCTCCTGGACAAGTGCCACCATGTTGTCAATCTGTATCAACTTCTGGCATGTCTGGCTTAAGCCTTTGACGTGATGCGCATCGCAGTCTAGCTATTACAATGCATTTACGAGTTCTGGGGATGTATATTCGAGCTCAAAAAGGACTGTTTATTAAAAAAAAAAAACTTTCGTAGAGCGGCTTCTTGCTGTCACCTGTCCAAGTGACTCTGGACCAACCATTCATCACAGCATTGCTTGAAGGTAAAGGTACCCGGGACCATTTCTTATTGGCTCAACTATATCGCCAGGCTGTTGCCACGTGAATGGCGTGCATGGGGTTAAGCGAACACGGAAGTCTGGAACCTCACTACATCCCGTTGATGATCACCTCTTGTCCGGTGAATCCTTAGACAGCGAAAACGCCCCATGAGGCTTGACTATTCCGAATGCGCGTTTTACATCTTAAGAACCAGGTCGAAAGCGAGAGGCGCCGATACTAGGGCTCCGCACTTGCCTCCGCACGTACAGGGCCAAGCACGGCATATTCGAGGAAGACCCAGCTGAACAGCTCTGGAGCAGCCACGACTTTTCTTTTTCGCTTCTGTCTTCCCTATTCGTCTATTACGGACCTAGTCTGTCGCATTTCTCCGCTCAAAGTCTTGCCAATTCTGCGAGTCTTGAAGCTTAGCGGAGATCAAAATAGTCCATCCTGCAGATCACGCAACTGCAAGCCACATTCTTGGCACAACAAGCTTGTAGCTGAAAGACTTCGCCAGCGCATACAGTCAATGACTTCTTGACTCTAGTGACAACTCCGGTTCCCGCGCTTTGCACCTTCCTTGGGTCGTTTCTGACATCTATCGCGTTTGCGGGATAGTGAAGAAGCATACTCCGTCGGTCGTATCGCTACAGGAGAATGTAAAACCAATGTCGAGAGAACATGATTTTGTTTAAAAGAGAACGTTCCTAGCCCGTGTCGCTAGACTCCGACCCAAGCCCTCAAGGACCTGGATCTTGGGCAATCGTGGACTTGGATACGAGAAGCATTGTCTTGGCGATTCTCAGCCGCTTCGCAACCCCAGGTTTCCCCATGTGGGTACGAGGGACTTATCCAGGGTTTGCAAAGGTCCAGATCAATCTTCGGTAGCCTTGCGGCAACCATGCTAGTGGGACGTCGCAGTGGTAGCCCATTATGTCTCTGAGACTAGGAATAGACCTTGCTTCTCTATGACCAGGATGAGTATTTCCTACCCGCGGACAACTGACTACGCCGCAATAGAAAGTTCGCGGCAGCCTTGTCCTCCCAGCTGTCTTCGCCACACTTCTTGGAAGTATCGATGGCGGACGCCATGAACATCCTACTGGTCACGGAGACGGCAGTGAGTTGACTGAAGCATTTGCCAAGCTTCGAGACCCCCAGCATTCTCTTGACTGTCTCCAAGATACCGGAGGAGACGAGGTCTGGGTGTTTATCTTGGCGCACTGTTACTATCACGTCGTGTTGAACTTCGAGCAGCGCGACTAATGTCCAACTCAGATACGGAAAGGTGGGTTCCTTGATATCTATATAATCGCCATGTTTCCCATTCCAGATTGTTATTCACACCAGATCTTCACCAAACATTGTCACAATTGGGCAGTTCAAGATGTCTCGTGTATCAAAGGTTGCCTCTTTCCTTGCGCTGGCCTCAACAAGTCTGGCGCAACTCCCGAGTATTCAGCCATTTACTGTTACTGGATCTCTTGATGGGTACGTTTGTTACTTGGGGTGTAAGCCCAACACTAACACGAGATAGTTGTGCGTCCACGGGCTCAGAATACAATGCTGGTGGTAGTATCTCGGTCAACAACTTTGCAATCGAAGTACCGAAGAATCTCATCGTTCAGTTCCCGGTAGTATGGGCACCGTTCCGAGAGCTTTGTGATGCTGGAGCTTTTGGTTTCGAGACTACAGTTGTTGGCAATATTGTCGACGGCAAAGTCATCGCCGGCCAGATCTCAGTCGCTCAACGCTTCGGTCTCGAGGGAAGCCAAGGCTATATCTCAAAGATCAACGACGACGGTACGCTCCAGATAGCTAGTGGACCGACAGTCCGCATCAATGATCCTGATGGCTTGTTCGGACCACAATACGACTCTCAAAAGTACTGGATCGCTGATACAGCCAACCCTTCGGTATCATCTTTCTCAGGCTTCCCCATGTGCATACCGTACGCTGGAAACACCGCAAAGTGCTCGAGCTCCAATCGCCCTTCCGGCCAAACATTCACACCCCAAGACCCCCTTGCCATGGTACCTCTCAAGGTCGGCGATTTCATCGAATACTCTGGTCTCAAGAACGGTGGTGGCGAGATCCTCGCTTCGTCTATTGTTTGCATTAGCTTGCACATTACCACTCAAGCTGGTGCGAACGTACCTAACTACATTCGGGTTGAAGACTTCCTTGTTGGCGTACCAGACAACTCTGCGAATGTAGAGTTTGCCGATATCCGTGCCATCGGTTTCCTCTCCAGCTGTGCTGGTGCTACAGTCACCATCAGTGCCATTGATGTCGACCCTTGCACGGGAAAGGAAACCTATCGACCCATTGGTACAACTCAGCCGAAGCAAGAAACTCGTTGCAAGTGGGAGGCCCGCATCGCTCCGCAAGCTCAAGCTCCTTTCACCCGTGAGTACCGCATCACGACAAACAGTCCAGTCCAGACGACCAAAGATGGCATCAAGGCAGGACAGTTTATCGCAGCTGTTAGCGAGTGGATCTTTCCCGAAGTTGATGTCCCCGGAACAAACCCACCACCGTACCCGTTCAACGACATCAGAGGCCTGGTACAAGGAGACTTCCTCGACGGCAAACAGTATGGTCCCCTCTCGCCCTTCCCAGGCCCTGCTCCACCAGCGCCATCCAAGACCTGCAGTCCCGCAGATATCCCAGATCCGAATGCCACACCCACACCCACACCCTCACCTTCTCCCAGCCCAGAAACACCTTCTGAACCATCCACACCCCAGACCGCGCCAATTGCTTCCATTGCCACTTTTGCATCTGCGCTCCGTGTTGGCACAGATGTCACACTACTCGGCTCCAACACTGCCTCTGGCCTCAAAGACACTGATCTGAACTTTGCCTGGACCAAGACCACACCCTCCAGCCCAGCCATCAGCATAACCAATGCCAACAGCCCCAGTGCCACATTCCTCGCGCCAAAGGTTACAACAGAAACCTCCTTCACCTTCGAACTGACCATTACGTCCAAAACCGACACTACGAAATCTAGCAAAGCAACTGTCACTGTCAAGATCAACCCCACGCTCGCTGACACTGTCACTATGGATACCTACACATGGGAGTCACGGCAATCAGGCAGTATCACTGCGTCTTGTACTTCCAATGTCAAGAACGGGGATAACAAGAGTATGACGCTGCTTCTTAATGGAACAACGAGACGCACCATGGTGGCCGTGAGTGGGCAGCCAGGAAAATGGACGTACAGCGCTAGGGACACGGCGAGGCCGACTAATGTCAAGTGTGTGAGTGATTTGAAGGGAGAGAGTGCGCTTAGGGCGGGGACTGCTACAACGAGGAAGAGGAGAGCTTTTATTGCCTGATTGGAGAGTAGGGCTGGAGGCGTTGTGTTGCGAAGTTTTTGTATATATTCAGTTTGAGGTTCTGATGCAGTAATGAATGACATGATCTATAAGTGACAGCTGTCAGTGGGTTGAACGTCCATGCTACGTATAGCAGACTGTGAAGATTAGGAAGTTGGTAATGAACACGACCGGCCGGTCAACCAACACTTCGACTGATAAGACTTGTTTTTTAGCAGCGAACGTCAATGCGGGTAGAAACATGGGCATGCCCTAATTGTCGATGTAACAATCTTAGAGATTTGTCTCTGTGGATTGTCCAAGATATGTCGGCTTGTTTGCTTCATGTCGTAAAGAAACATCACAGGGATGCCTTCGATGCGAATCCGGAGCTAATAGCTGTTCTCCTGGGTCATCCTGTCGCATGATTTAACCATCACGTATGCCCTAGGTACCACAGCACTCCACATCTCTGACGGCAAAACGACAGCATGTTGTGAATTCAGGATTGATTTCTCATTGCATGCAAAGCCGGATATCTCCCCCATTATCCGTAAACAATGTTATGAGGAAAACACGCCATGCAGAAACATCCCCGCCCGACTACAAAGCTCACTCTCTCAGCTTCGCTTTTCCTTAATCTCGAGCCCATTTCCTGTTTTGCTTGATCGTGATGCGGTCGGGTCGAGGGCAACTTTGTTTTATCGTATCGTCAGGTAATCATCGTTCGTCACTTGCGCCCATTTCTACTCCTGCCGTTCGAAAATGAAGGATTTAACGGTGCTGTTGAGTTGTTAGCTTCAGTGTTCCTCCGTGCACATGATGCGAAGTATAGGTATAAAGTATGAAGCAGAACATACCTTGACGAAGCCAATGTCGGAGCTCTTCTCACGGAAGCACTGACGGCAGATGTTGAGGCCGTACTTGCGGATCAGACCAGCGGGGTGGGTGCAGACGCGGCTGTGAGTACTGTGTTAGCCTTCGGGTCCTGGAAACCATGCACCATTGTATCCAAATCTGTCCAATCCCCCTCCTGCGAGACCAACACGGTGCGCTCGCCCACCCAGTACGTATAAACAGCGCTTGCACGCGCATTATCCAGAGTTTCAGACGTACCACTCGCGGGAGCCCTTGCCGTAAGTCCTAGGGCGGGAGTACCAGACCGACTCGTGAGACATGATGTGTGGTTGAGGGTTTTGACGGGGGTTGTCGTTTGCTGCCTTAATATTAGCAAATTATCGCTATGGTAATTCCTGTCGCAGCTTCAATAGGTATACGCACAGTATTGACTTGTGTCGTCGGCGGAGATCAATCGGGCGTGCGTAGGCTTGTCGGTTCACAATGGTGGGATTGCGGATTTCGAATGTTGTGTGGGTTGGCCTGTGCGTACGCTAATTTGACGGCGCAGCTCATCGCGACTTGTCGCTGTGCCAAGACATCGACACAATCTACGGTTTTTGTGATAAGATGCCTAATGCGGTAGTTTGACTAGTGAAAAGCGGGGTCATGGAGCATGGCGGGATCTGGAATTGGATGCTATAACGCTGCATAGCGGCTTGCTGCTTGTATATGTGCGATTTTGTGCTCTCTCGGTCGGTCAACCAGATATGGCACCATCACACGTTTGCATTCTCAGAATCGAGAACGTTCTAATAAAGCAATCTCATTATCTCGAAAGCGAAATTTGATCGCCTCATAGAACATCATACGGAGGAAGCGTTAGGAAAGCCGCCTGCAATGGCTAACGCCGGAGCGCCATGCTTGGCTGTACTACACAGCGAACGAATCGATGAAGAAACATCAGACATCTGCCACTGGATATAACCTCGCCGTAAACATGCGTAAGAAGTGACGAAGTAAACAACGAGAAACCCCCACTCAGATCGCAATACCTCTCACAACAGCTCACTCAATCCCCAAGGATACTCTCCTCGTCGTCACCATTGGGCTGCTTCTCCGGCTCCTCGCCGTTCTCACTGCTCTGTTGTTCAACACCGTTGGCCTGCTCAGCGTCGTCATCACCATCGACCATTTCCTCGTCCTCGATCTCGTCACCTGGAACCTCGTGTTCTGGCTCCTGGCCATCCTCATCTTCCTCGTCGCTATCGAGTTCTACAACTTCTGCACTCTTGGCCGATTTGGCATCAGACTTATTCGGCTTTGCACTGCTCTTCTTGGCAACCTTGCGCTGCTTGACGACGTCAAGATGGTTCACAATTTCCTTCCAGGTGGGTGTGAGCTTCATCTTGTTGCGCTCAAGACGCTTGCGTACGGTGCCTGACCCGTCACTATCGAGGGCGCCGACGAGTACGGCGTGAACGATGCGGCCACCGAATGCGTCAAGCGATTGCTCTGCCAAAGCGGCACGTACTTGCTTCTCGGAAACGCCAGACTCGTCTGCAGCGTCTTCTTCATCACTCTCAGGATCGTCGTCTGGATCGATAGGATCGTCATCAATGTCTGGCTCTTCAAGGCGCTTGTTGGTGAGCTTAGCCAAGTGATTTTCCCAGGCCGTGAGGATCTGTAGGATGAGTTTCGTGGTGTTGCCATCGATATCCTGGCAGAGAGCTTCCCAATCATCGTTGGCTGAGTTCGAGGCGCGACCTTGTGTTTTCTTCGGTGTCTTTGCGACCTTGCCCTTGTCCTTCTTGACCCGGAGTGTGCAGAACATAGTGTAGATGTCTAGCAAGAGGTTCGCAGCGTTGAGTCGTACTTCGTCTGTCCCTTTTCGGCTCTCCATGATGCTCATCAATGTTGTGATGCAGGTATCTCTTCGCTCGACCAGGGACATGAGTTCGTCTTCTGGCATGCTGGTGCCCTCCTCGACATGCGTGGTGCAATCTCTGCACTTCCACATGAAGTACATGAGCATGACCGACATAGCATGGCGGACAAGGGTGTCGTCTGCCTCTTCAATCTCTGCGTCTAGATCCTCGACTGGCACTCCGCGCTCGAGTATCTGCAACACTGAGTCAACAGGCGGTGTTGTCAGGGCGGCCTTCTTGCCCCTGCCTTTTGTTTTTAGTGGAGCGGGGAGCTGATCAAGCACAGAAGCGTCTGAGACCGTTACTAGCTGCGCTATCTTCAGCACCACATTGGATACGCCGCGGAGGATATTCTGATCGAGATTGCCTCGCACGGAAAGATCCTTGTCTCGTCGAAGAGCATCGAATGTGTTGGTCAAGTCATCCCATAGCGCTTGCACCTTGAGATCGACGGTCTCTCGTAACTCTTCACTGCCTTGGGCATGTAAGATTGACTTGATAGCCTCTCCGAGAACACGCTCGTTGTGATGAGTGAGGAATTGCTTGTTGATGTCGTCGAGCAGGGCAGTAAGAGCTGCGTTCTGTCGCAATTCTTCGAACACGTCTAGATTTAGCTCGCGTTCTATTTGGAGGCACAGTGCTGCTGTTTCAGGCAGAGCACCAAACTTCTTGAGGAGCTGAGGAATCAGCAGTGAAAGCCGCCGAGCCATATCTGACTGGTCTTCCATGTCGCTCTCGCGCTGCGTTTTGGTCTTTTTTTTGTCCTTCTGTGCCTCCGCCATGCGCTGCAGTTTGCTACTGACCACTGCACTTAGAATGTCTAGGAGGATGGTCTCGTGCTTCTCTTCGAGTTGACATGTTTGACGAAGAACGATTTCAGGGTCGTCGCTCTCATCCTGGTCAGTCTGAGAATGGTCGTAGAGAAGATAGCCAGCCACGACCTCCCACGATCGAATTTCCGGAATCACATCATACAATGCTTGTGCAGCGAGCGAGCGCCGTGACTCCACACCAGAGGCAATCAGAAGCAGTTCAGTGCCTGGCGACATGCGTTGAATCTGTGAAGGCAGCTCAGCTTCATCTTCATCGTACGAGAGCAATTGGTCGACAAGACACTTCAGCTTCAACCATTCAAGTCGTGGGTTGTGGTACTCCTCTTCTTCATCATCAGGTGGTGCCAGGGCTTCGTTAAGAGCCTCTTCACCACCCATCTCCTCGACAGTAGCCTCATATGCGGCGTTGACGTTCTCAGCGAAGAAGCCTACCACAGCCTTGCGGACTTTTGCGTCGGAATCGAAGATGAGCTTGCCAACCGAATCGATATCGTCGGGCTCCAGGAAGCCAGCCTCTCGGAGTATGTCGAGCAGGTCGACTGCTGCAGCACGCACATTGATCTCAGCGTCTTGCGTGGCCATCTCGACGATACGTGGTCGAAAGCGTTCGGTGAAAGTCTTGAGCCCGGCCAGTTTACTCTCGTCTTTGAACAAGCGCGCGAGCTGGTGGAGAACCTCTATCCGTGTTGATGGAACTGGGTCTGAAAGCACCCAACCCAGATAGCGAAGTTTGGTGCCATCGAAAAATTTGTCGGGGTATGTGATGATCCAGTCTGCTAGGGCTACCACACTGTCTACCCTGATCCTGGGATCCACATCACGGTACCGATGCACATAGACGGCCGCAAACCAGTCGTCCAGCTGACTGCCTACAAATTCCAGCTTTTGGTTGTACTCTTCAATCTCATGATCCGCCGCAGAGACACGGGCTTTGTTGACTCTCGATTTCTTGGCTTCCGCTTCGCTTTGGCGAACACGCTTGGCTGTGTTCTCGACAAGGTCAGCAGCAACTTGTGCCAATGCGGTCGTGATGGCTAACGAAGCAACGGTGCTGGTGTGACGGAAGGGACGATTGCCGGTAGAAGACATGGCGCCCAGCCACACTGAGATGTTCTCGATGAGCTCGGCGCTCTCGTACAAGAGGCCTGACTGCGCTACGGTTTGTATCAGAGTAACGAAGAAGCCGTGTAGCGCGTTTCTGAAAGCTTGACCGCCGCCGTCTTTCGCCTTTGCGATCAGCGGATACTCTGTGACTTCGTACTGCGATGGTTAGCATATAGAAGGCTATACAACACAGGCAAATGCCTACCTGTTGGAACTCTTCCTGGATCTCGGCTACGCGATTTGGCGCGTTGTCGGGGTCTGATATGTCGTCCTCGTTTATCCGCAGATCGCATCCGGAAGCTTGCAGCACTAAGTTGACGACCTCAGCTAGAGCCTTTGCCTCGTGCTCGTTGAACCGAGTGATCCATTGTGCAGTGACATCTTCGAGTCGGTCTCCGCTGGCAAACACGTCGGCTATTGCGCGTTAGTTTGTGCATGTTCCCGGCGTACCCGCACACCTACCATATAGTCCCTCCATCTCATCGGGCAGCGCGCTCTTGCGTATAGGTGCCTTTCGTGGGCGCTTGGACACTTTCTTGGTCGCATTGTTGGCGGGTCGGATGGCCAGACTGACGCTGTCGCCATTCGTCTTGGCCTTTTTGGATGCAGGCTTGCGCGCAGTTGCCTTGGCCTTCTTCCTGCGCCTACGCTCCCTCAATTCCTCCTCATCTGGTTCGCCCTCGCTGCTTTCCTCAGATTCTTCCTCAGATGGCGGCTCAGTCGCGTCGACCCCGCTGTCATTGTCGTCGCCGCGCTTTCGCTTGGTGCTGCCGGTTGGACTTGCGCCTGGCGCGAATCTGGCAGGTTTCTTGGATACGCGTCCGGATTTGCGTCGCGCGGCAGAAGATGCGACTTGGTCAGCCCTCGAGGGCGATTCGGCCGCGCTCATGATGTTTGCGCGCGATTGTTCAGTTGATGGTTCCAGAGGTTGGGGGGCAAAAGCGCGGCGCGATTGGTATGCTTGGAGGCGGGGACGGTGATGGGAGACGCGTTGTATGTCCGAGCACTTTTAGTGCAAGGTTGCGCGCACGTGCGTATGACACTACGCCATCGACGTGTCGCCTCTGGCCTGCATTCACCTGACGCCACTTTGCTAGTCCCTGATGATCGGCTATATGGCAGACTTATATAGTTCACTTGGTCGAAATTAGTTCTCAGCTAACATATGTTGCATTATCGGATCAGTCCGTCTATGGGTCTATACGTATATACAGTAGCAAAGCAACCATTCATGGTGGCACAAAATGCGCTCAGGCAGCAGCCTTGACCGGCTCGCCCTCTTTGATGTCCAACTTTTCAACACCTTCAACAAGCTCCGCACCCCCGTTGGGTGCGGTACTGGCACCCTCGACTGTTGTAGGAGGCTGGGTAGCCTCCACTGCAGTGTCAGTGGCTGTTCCACTTGCAAGGCTGGGCTCATCACCTCCCCAGAGGTATATCTCGCTCTCTCCGATTATCTTACCAGCCTTCTCCCATCGCTCCTTCCTTTGTTGTCTCCGCTCATTGGTGAGCTTCTCTAGTGCTGGCCAGTAGACAGAGTGGTCGTACTTGAAGTCGACTTCACCGCCAGAGACCTTCATGAGCTGAGATGCAGGTACATGATTGGGCAGAGGCTCGTTGGGCTTAATCTTGGACTTGGTGACGGGATCGATAAACGGGTTCACGAGCTTGAGGAAGGCATTGACATACCAAGGGACTGTTTGTGTTGTTAGTATTGCCCTTAGAGGAAAGCAGGAGGGCACTTACGGTGTGTGAGTAATGCCCGGCCAAGTCGCTCTGGATAGTGATTCTGCAGGATATCGAGGACCTGTTTGGCGGTGGCCAAGCTAGGGGTACCACCAGCTCCAGTGTTTCTGAAGTCGATCAACAATGCCAGACTCTCTTGACCAGGCGGGTGCATGTCGATGGTGCGCTCCAGCATGTAGACCAAGTGCTCTACCCGCTTAGGCGTCTCCTTGGTGTTCTGGTTCTGAGGCAGCAGGTACAAGCATGGCCTTCCCTCGTTGTCGAAACCAAGCAAGACCTGCTTGCCGGTTGCATTCTCTTCTGAGATGTATTCGGCGGTGAATTTGTCGGTGCCGTACTCGCGACGCCATATCAGTGTCCCGCGCAGACGCTGGGTGGCTTGAGGGAGGTTCCACTTTGTCGCGCGAAGGTATCGAAGGAGGCATTCACGGGTGAGCCAGATACGCTCATCGTCGCTGATTGGTGATTCTTCGGCACCCTTTGCTGAAGTTGTGGGCAGAGTTTCCCATGTCCGGACATCGGCGAGAAGCTGGTCGTATTTGGTTTGTTGGTCGGCGGTCAAGGCAGGAGCGGCTGCAGGTTTGCAGCCTGGTGCAGGCTCTGCGAAGGGGCCAATGGCAGACATGATGTCGAGTTTTGGATTTGATCTATGGAATTGACTTCGTCCGTGTGTGTTATCCAAGAATCCTAAAAGACCTCCTTGTTGCGGCGTAGGAGTATCGGTCAGCCTGGGAACTTTTGGGGAACAAGGCGGTCCCTGCATGTACGTCGATCGCCCTAGGCCTTCTTTATGCTAGCCCCACACCGACACGCGCGACGCGTCTTCTGAGTTTCCACGCGCAAAGTGCTTTCACCGTCATCATCCCAGAACATCGACAAACACACACACACAAAATGGACGATCTCACCACAGAGCTTACCGAGCGCTTCGAGCGCTATTGCGACATGAAGGGGGATCAATTCCCCACTGACGTCCTCGCTGAATTACAATCGATGTCGCGGTTATATTCCATCTCACCCGAGGAACTGGACTTCAAATGGCAGGCATACAACATGAAGATGGGTGGAGAAGAGAACAAGATGGATGTAAAGACAGCACGGGACTTCAAGAAAACCATACAAGATGCATTGGAACGCGAAAGCAGAGGGAAGGCACAGCAAAGAAATGAACCCAAGCGGGGTCAGCCAACACCAAGAGCGAAGGGTGGGGACATGTATGACATGTACGTTTGAAGCAGTCATGAACTGAATAAGTACCTGAGCTGACTGGAGACAGGCTAGAGGGACTCGTACCAGGTACACCACATCGGCCCGCACCCAGTGGCGCCAATGGAAGTACAGTAAAACGCAAAGCCAATTTCAACACACCAGGAGGCAAGGCCACCAAGGCACATGAGATGAGTACTCCTGGTGGTGGCATGACACCAAAGGCTGAAACCCCAGGTGGACCGTACGTATTCCAGATACACTTTGTAGACATGCTCTAACATTCAGCCAGTGTCTTCGACTTTGCTTCCCGTACTAATGCGAACGACATCACCGAGCAGTTTGTGCAAGGCGACATCTCCATCCCAGAACCACCATCGGAAGAACCGAAGGAACCCCGCATCAAACTCAAGGCCAACACAGACATGTCCAAGTTCTCATATCGCACCATGGCTATGAAGCTGTCGGAAGCCTCTGAGGTCTTGGATGATAGGATCGACGAATTCCGTGATCTTCTCAGGGACACCACAGGTCTGGACGAAAGTGCATTCGGAAACCCAAACTACCCGTCTCCGAGCGAGATTATCGCAGTAGGAAGGATAGCAAACGACACAAGCGAAGGCAGGCTCAATACAGCTTCAATCGTACTCGAAGGCTCGCGGAGACATGGCTCGGGGCGTCGTGTACCGCTGAACGTGGAGGGTCTATCGTCATACGATTTCTTCCCCGGTCAGATTGTTGCTCTACGTGGCACTAACGCTTCAGGAGATTCATTTGTAGTTTCTGAAGTCCTCTCCCTTCCACTTCTGAACCCACCAGCCACGAAACCCGAAGAGCTAGATGTCATCAACGCGCGATACCTCGATACCCCAGATTCTGATCCTGACAACGTCCGACCTCTCACCATCATGATTGCTTCTGGCCCCTACACTACTGATCAGAATCTCGACTTTGCACCATTGCACACCTTTCTTGACAATGCTGCCGAAGCGTATGCAGATGCCATCATCCTGGTAGGCCCATTCCTCGATGCTGAACATCCTCAAATTCGCTCAGGAGACTTTGATGTACCACCAAACGCAAGCCCGGATCAGGCCACCATGACGGATCTGTTCCGATACCATGTCTCCAGCGCTATTCAGAACTTCAACAAACGTGTACCAACCTGCCAGGTTCTTCTGGTTCCTAGCTTACGAGATGCACATCACCACCATGCTGCATTTCCCCAAGACAAGTTCATCAAGAAGGAGCTCGGCCTGGGTGCTGCAGGAAAGATGGTTCAATGTGTCACCAACCCAATGACTGTCAGTATGAATGAGATGACCGTGGGTATGTCCTCGATCGATATCCTAGATATGCTGCGTAGAGAAGAGCTAGCAGGCGGCAAGGCACGAACAACCAACATCTACGAACGATGCGCCCGCAACGTTATCGAGCAGCGAAGTTTCCTGCCTCTGTTCCCGCCAACTGGAAGGGAGAAGCAGCAATTCATGCCAGCACCAATTGAGGAAAAGGTCATGAAAAGTAATGCAGCGAACGGTGAGCAGAAAGAGGGCGAAGAACCAGGATTGGACCAAGCACCGAGCCCATTCCTTCCTCTGGGCACCATGCTCGATACAAGCTATCTTAAGCTGGGTGAGATGCTGAATGTACGACCTGACATACTCATCACGCCTAGTGTGCTTCAAGGCACAGTCAAGGTATGTTCGGTGGTTCAATCTACTTTAAAGCGACATGCTAATCTCGAATAGGTTGTGGAGTCGGTACTTGTCATCAATCCTGGTACCTTGGCTAAACGCCGTGCGGCAGGAACATATGCCCGCGTTATTGTTCAGCCTGCTGTTGTCAGTGAACCAGAAAGGGAGAAAGGGTTTGCAGTTGCACATAAGCTCTGGGAACGGACGCGTGTCGATATTGTGAGGATTTAGGTGTTTGGTACTGAGCATTGGAGGTGTCTGGCGTTTTCTAGTAGCGAACAGTGGGAAAATTGCACGCCTGCAGGGACACCTAGAGCGTATGAATGTGACTTTGAGATGATAAATGTAGCATGTCAGCAGTACCGATTAGCATTTTGGTGCTCTAATCAAAGAACTCACAAATTGCACTTTCCGCTGTCTAAATGCGAACATGGAAGGCGCATAGTCACTGTTGTTATGTTTGATGTTTGTAGTGAAGACAAGAACACATGATGCCGCGTAACTTTTGTGATTTGTGTGCTAGCTTGATGAGCCCACGTACTCCGTGTCACTTCTTCGCGCCTCCCTCATCGATTCGACTCAGAGCCTGACTGGGTCCACGTCTTCATTCAGAGCTCACCATAGATTTTGGATAATTTGAATTGGCACAAACAGATTCACTGCAAATATTCAACTTGGTTTGGGAACACATTAGCGGCATCCCCTCGCGCACGTCGCAGCATCGCTTCCAGTGAGAGCAAGCAGCTTTGTTATGGTATTTGGTGACCTGATACGTCGGTTTCTCTGTTGCAGCAAGCGCACAGATATAAAGGAAACGCACGAGCTTCCTAGTAGACCAAAGCAGAATTCGCCCGTCCCCAGCACTTCGAGTCACAGTCCTCAATACCTCGCTGCACCACGACGACATATACTCGACTCCGCCGGCGGCCTCAAAGAATACGACCCCGAATCCTCGATGGCACCTAAGCGTAAGTCTACAGAAGCCACCGCCGAGTTGGATAGTCCAGTGAAGAAGACGAGGTCTACAAAAAAAGAAGGTAAGCAGTCAAGTTCTCCTCTCATTCATTACTGTTCCAGTCCCTGCTTTTGGAGCGACGCACGTCAAGTTGCAGAGCTAGCTTGTCGCCGCGGCCTTAATTCCGGGGCTTGGATGCACGAACAAGGGTGGAGTTGACTCGGCGGGGTCGGCTTTACAAGTGCTGCCTCGTCGGTCGGTGCGTCACATCTCGCCCAAGTTGTCGCCAACAAAGAGATTGCCCACGACGGTTCCGTGAGAATAAAGCGCGCAACCAGGATCTACACTCACTCAGCGTGCTTTGAACCTCTTTCACTATTGCACCATCTGCCTCTCGCCTACTTTCGCCCCCCAGCTTACTCGACCCGCCTGCAGCCCCGCGGTTTCTGTTCACCTCGAACTTTCGACCAACCAACCAACACCTGCGATCTGGCATACAGCGCTAACACAAAATGCCTACAGTCTACTCTTCTCAGCAAAAGGCTGCGATTCAGCAATTCATCAGCTTCACTAATCTCGACCGGAACACCGCGATAAGGGCGCTGAAGAGCCATGGCTGGGATGCGCAGAATGCCGTAAACGCGTAAGTACTGTTTTGTCTTTTGTTCCGAATATATACACTGCACTAGCATTATACCTTTGTCATATATGTGGGCACGGTGAATCCGTGGGCTACTCGAACGATCTCGATCTATCGACCGACCGACCGACCAACACCTGGACACATAGCAAGTATACTTGCGAACAAGGAAGGAGCGATTTGATACGCATGGGTACGGCTGTAGCAACAGGATGTTCGAGGGAGAAGCAGAAAGTCGCAGCTGCATGCAGGCCATGGCAGGCTGTTGGGTTGGGAGCAGCTGCGCTGTGCGAGGATGCAACAATGTCCAGAGGCTCCTGCTCAGAGAGTTATTCGCTTTCCCGGCATGGACCTGTTACTATTTCTTCTGCAAAGCTCCTGCGCCGGCATCTGTTCTTCGACAGTATCCTCCAGCCCACAACAAATCCCTTGACGAGCTTTCTGTCTGTTGCGCCAATAGACTACCGCCCCACCGACTATCCAACATCGAGCCAGGTCAGCGCCATCATCATAACCCAGCATGTTCGGCTCTTCGCAGGATAGAGCCAGACAACTGGCTGGGCGTAATCGACGAGAGAGAATCAGCTCGATCAGCTCATGTTCCAGTTCTCACTCCATGAGTCTATCCAATCGACCGTCTCAGCGGCAAGATCCCCCACCCACAGGAGTATACACGGTCGAATCGGCCACAGCTGTCGATGAATCTACCGCTTGTGACGACAGTGATGCTTCCATCAAACGTATCGTCAAAAGTGGAGTTCGTGCAGTCAATGATGTCCCTATACTACTTTCTGTACCACAACTGGCGAATGGTGTAGAGGCTTCGCATTTGGAGCAGCGTCGGATTCGAGCAGAACACCTGAGTCGGGTGCTGCACAACAACCTTACTCTCGCGAACGTAACCAATCTACCGGAAAGTGAGTTTACTTTACGTCGTCACACCCGGTACGGTAGTCTAGGAACGCATACAGACACTCTGCAACACTTGCGCAGCATCACGACTCCAGTTCCGCCTACACACCTGGCGAACTCTCCACCTGAGAGTTTGTTGGCGATATTGGACATCAATGGGGCGGCTTCCCTCCACGCCTCCACTTCTGATCGCCAACTGAGGTCACAATCAACTATGTCGCTTCGGGGCGGTTCAGGCTTCGACCGTCAAGGACGACGGAAACCAAACTGGCAGCTTGCCTTAGAAGAGATCATTAGGGACGACAATGCTTGGCTCCGAATGAATCCTGGGCAAAGCTTGCAGAGTCGGTACGATATGCAGACATATATCAACCTTGGACCACGGCCCATCCCACTGCGTGGAACAAGCGCGGTTTTGATTTATATAATGCCAACCGCCAACTCATGCAATATATCATCAGAGGCTGACCATTTGCACAGTTACTACAGCGGCAACAGCGGCGGCGGTGCGCAAGCTTCATCCGCAGCAAAGGCAAACCTGACCAAGCTCTTCGATCGGTACCAAGAGGCTGGCGCACCCGACAAGGATATTGTTGGCGTAGAGGGTACTATGCGGTACTTCGAGGAAACGGGCGTCGATGCCGAAGGCCTAGAGGCGTTGGCTGCTCTTGAGATTGTGCAGGCGCCTACTATGGGCGAAATGAGCCGCGATGGCTTTGTCAAGGGTTGGTCAGAACGCAGGTGAGTGACACGGCTGCAACCATCTACTTCCACATGACTTTGTATCTGACCCATGCAGCTGCGATACCGTCGACAAGCAGAAGGCGTACCTGAAAAATGTCAAGAGCGAGCTGTCTGACAACAAAGAGCTCTTCACACGCGTCTACAAATACACATTCACCATTGCCAAACCCACAGATCAGAGAGCTGTTCCACTCGAGATGGCCGCCGTATATTGGGAGTTGCTATTCAGCTCACCCCTGTCGGCAGTCAAGTGGTCGAGCCCCAATACGCCATGGTTGAGCTGGTGGATCGAGTTCCTCAACACATCGTGGAAGAAGAGCGTCAACAAGGATATGTGGAACGAGACGCTCAAGTTCGCACAGCTCTCACTAGCCGATGAGTCGATGAGCTTCTGGAACGAGGAGTCTTCATGGCCTTCCGTCATCGACGACTTTGTCGAGTTTGTCAAGAAGGACAAGCGCGGTGGTACGGATGAGCAGCCGATGGACGAAGACGAATTGTGATTTAGACTCAGGACTTCCTATGCCTACTAGCGGGGAGTTATGGTAGATGGCATTTTTTTCTCTTGCTCATCAGAAGGCGGCTTTACACTTGATGCATGGTTACGATAATTCATGGGAGCATTATATACATACCCCTTGGCCAGATTTATGGCGCTTCGATAAGAGCATCTTCTAGTAAATAGACTAGCTCAGCATGAGTAATTCAGAGGCTGAGCGCCATCTGCGTTCTGTCGTGCACATGAAGTGATTGTATGAAGAAGATTGAAGGTGATCACCCTGGTTAGGCAAAGCGACAAGATCTAGCTAGTTACGAGATGTATCTATCTGCTGTGGGTCCAAGATACTTTCCAGATTCAGGGCATAGGCAGAAGCAGGAAGTTTGCAATTTTCCGTTGATGCATACGGGACTTTCTAACTGCGATGTTCTTAGCCACGCGACAGTGCTTCACCTGCGCTCGCCGAGAATTTTGATGGTCGTTGCGCCTCTTGGTGTGGCTAGGGCCACGGCGTAAGCGAGCTGCACTAGCGTCTTCCACTGTGGTGCGGCGCCTTCGCAAAATCCATCAACGCCAACTTTTGACGACACCCCACGACAACTAACCACACAGCAGTCAAAGTGCGTATACCTCGAGGAATGCTGCTGTAGCTCTACTGACCGCAGCCAGATGGTCGCCGCTAAGAAGCATGTCCCGATCGTGAAGAAGCGTACGCCGAATCTACCTCCATGACCTCGAAAACTCGCGACTGACGTACCGTATAGACCGCAAGCGGTTCAACCGCCACCAGTCGGACCGCTTCATGTGTAAGAGACACCGGCGCTGGGAATGAAAAGATGGGCATCTGACAATGGACAGGCGTTGACCCCTCATGGCGCAAGCCTAAGGGTATCGACAACCGCGTCCGCAGGCGGTTCAAGGGCCAGGCTGCTATGCCCAAGGTACGGACTACCTACTACCCGGATTGAGGAGGATGACTGTCACCGACAGAACGATGGGCGCGACACGACATGTTTGATGGACAAAGGCTGACGGAACGCCTCACAGATCGGATACGGCTCCAACAGGAAGACCCGCCACATGATGCCCTCCGGCCACAAGGCTTTCGTTGTCAACAACGTCGCCGATGTTGACCTTCTCCTCATGCACAACGCCACCTTCGCCGCAGAGTACGTGCACCCAGTCTCCCGTCGCTCAAGCAAGGCACTAACAGCTCCTCAGGATCGCCCACGCTGTATCAGCACGAAAGCGCATCGAAATTATCGCCAGGGCGAAGCAGATCGGTGTCAAGGTTACCAACGGCAAGGCCCGCGTTAAGACCGAGTCGTAGATGGGTGCGGATTTTTACTTTGGGGCGGGGCATACAAGGCGTCTCTCTGATTAGTTACGATCTCAATGGGAAGGCTTTCCATCCTCTTCGGCTCACAGTACCCCTCGACTACGGTATGGGAAGAGGCATGCACTTCAAAAAGCATTGCGACATGTTACTGCGGAATGACCAAAGATATCAAGGGACACGAGCAGTAGGAATGCAATGAAAAAACGAGCCAAATCAGGATTCCTCGAATGACGTAGGATTTGTGATATGCTGCTTTTTGGCGCGTTTGGCTATCTGTATTGCTTCGTCCATGTTGCAACCCAACCCAACCCAACTCAACTGCCGGCCGCGCAGGGTCAAGCAGTTGTTTTGCGATATCATCCGCAAGGTACATTGTATGCTGCATGGTGCTCTGCGCCAAGCATCGAATGCGCACGTCAATCAGGCTGATCTTCATCACATGCTAAACAGCAGGTGATGCCAGGTTTAACGAGATGACGACTTCCCGCGTTGGTTGTTGCCCAACCTTGACAACCATCGACCTTTCTATCGCTGTAAGCACTGATGTCATGTTGCTCATAGTGAATATGTAGTTTTTGGATGTGGGATGCAGTCTGATGTGACAATGGGATCACGTAGTGATCAAGTACCTCTTGTCGACATTCCGTGACAGCGAGTTTTTCGAAAACAGCGAGTTTTGAAGCAGCTGTACCGGGTTACTATATGAATGATGACAGGTGCAGACATATATCTAATTCAGGGTAACACAAGATCAGACTTGACGCTACTCATCGAGCATGATGCATATGCTTCTTGTTGGACGGAGTGTTGTATTGGCGGCTATTTCAGTGTAATGCTTGAGATGCCTAATCATCGACCCACCTGAACGGCGAACTTCCCCATGCGCACACCACTTCATGCTGGGATTATCTATAGCTCGCTACGGAATCACATGCATCCGTAAGCCGTCTTTGAAATCCTCAGCCTTACCGACTCACCGCCATCATATTTTGATGAGATGGCATGTCGATAAGGGATGTGATAGTAAAGCCGTACGAGTCAACACAGGGGCAAGCGCAAGAGCCATGGTTGCTTCTTGGCGCGTGTGGCACGTACGCTGGGTGCAGCCGAGTAGGAAGCAAGTGAGGCGTCGCGTGGGCTCAGAGGTAAGCTGGTATTTGTCGCGTGGTAGTGGCAGGGTTTGTGCTGTCTGTTTGCTTTGGTCTGGCATGGGTGGGTGGAGATGTGTCGTGTTTCACGGAGCAGGACGGAGTTGGAGAATCGGCGCGAATCCGATGGTGAGAAAGTAGCTAAAGTACGGGGAAGGGCAGGTCGGGAAAGTTGTAATTGCGACGCTGAATCTTGGAACTTGGAACCTTATTGAGCCCTGACGCTTTCAGTCAGATTGACGAGATGTTTCGAAGCTGGCTAGAAGGCTGTCTCTGTCGTGGAATATTCCAGACTGCTGCCATTGGTGGTCCGACCGTCGAGTTTTTTCGTCGTTTTATCGTTTTGTCGCGGTTCCTGGTTCCATTCATGGATGCGTTGAGCGACTCGCTAACGGCTACGCTTACGGAACTTCCGCGCACGATCTAGTAACGCTTGCCGGTCCACTCAGTTCCTTTCTCATCCGCACACCTCAACCCAGCATCACACCGCTCTGAAGCTGCCATCTGTCTGTGCCTGCCCTTGCAATTTCACACACTCAGGCGTCTGCTGGGAACAATCGCCCTTTGTGCGTCGCGTTATCAGGCATTATCCGTCCACGGGTGGCTGCAAGACGCGGTGATTGGCCCATGGCTGCACTTTATCAACAGATGTGGGTTGCTGCGAGGGAGGTACGGATGCGGAGCCTGGCATGCGACCACGACAATCAGCGGATCCGTGTGGGCGCAGGAGAGGAAAGAACCGGGAACGTGTACAGCTGAGAATAGCTGATTGAGGCAGTGTGCCATGACGAATGCTTTGATGAGGCCCGTTTTCCCTGATGAGAGGGTCCGATACGCTTGGAGGCGACGTACGACCTCGCATTGGCATATGAGGTCTGACTATTTCTCCCCCGGTCCATGGCCCACACTTGTACCCACGGTAGGTCGAAGCGCATCCCAATTTCCCTTCCGTCAGCCTGGGAAAGATTTTCAGACCCAGCACTAAACTAGCTCCCGTCTTTTAAATATTTCGACACCCCAACTGTCTTTGTTTCGAGGATTCTATCTCCCTTTCACGCGCTGCTCAGTGAATCACGTCTCGTCGAAGGCTTGCCGCGCTCCTCATAGCGACCACAGTCGTGCATCTGCACGCAGTGACCGGCGGTCTTCGGCTAGTCACATTCAATTTTCATTGTCACGATACCGGATCATCAACCTCGCCTACGGACCAAGCAGAATCTCTGAGCATCCCACATCGCCACTGACGATCACCATCCACGTGCTTTACTTCGACGACAGATCCTGTGCAAGGACTTTCCTCTCCAACCATTTCCAAGTACTATCAAAATGGCACCCAACCTCTTCGTAGCCACTCAAAAGGCCTTTGCGCCGCACAAATGGTTCAAATCAAACAAGATCGATCAGTCAAGGGTCGTTGAAGAATGGTCCAGTCCAGTACCCGGACAGTACGAGAGCATCCCCGGTCGAGGCTGGTTCCTGATCGCAACTCTCAAGGACGAACCCAAACCAGAAAGCAACCCCAAGCCATCTGTAAAGTCGTCAGGCGGCAAGGAATACACTCCACTGGACCAACCTGTTCCACTCAAGTACTCTCATGCCATCGGCCGCTACTTCCTGGAGCCTGAGTTCAACAAGCGAAAGAGGACCGTCATGGTCAAGAACGACAAAGGCAAAGAAGTCAAGGCCGGTTTCTTCCGGGTTGACGACGTGGCTTGGGTCAGATGCTGGGACGAAAACGACACTTTCATCCCTGGTAACGCAAACGGCGCTGCGGGTTATCAACGGTGGGTTCTCGATCAGCAGACCCAACAGTTTCGTCACATGATCAAGCGCGATGACCCCAACTACGTCCGGTCTCGAAAGAACTCCCCCGCTCGCGATGCCGACAACCGCAGCCAAGAGTCCGTCAGCACTGAGTACCGCACTAGCCGTCCTGGTAGTACCAAGAACGGCTTCAGCGTTGCTAGCACCCGGGCCAATAGCGTTCGCTATCAGCCTCCAACTCCAACTTCGAACCCAGGAAGCCAACGCCCGTCGCGACAAAGCAGTCCCAAGCGCAGTGACAGTATACCTCTTGAAGAGGCCAAGATCGCGCTCCGACGCTTGGCTCGGGAACACGAAGAAGCCGCAGCCGCCTTGGCCCGATCCCGCATGAAGCGCTCCGACTCTTCCAAGGATCGTGTCGAGCAAATCGAGACTCGCGGTCGTGTTTCGGAGCGAGTCGGCAGCTAAACTAAAAGTGTTTTATCCCCTTTTGCGTCTGGCATGTCCGACGTGCATGGCGTTCGGATATCTTCCAACGTGGGGTTTGGTGTTCAATACGTGGCTGTGTCTGTTGCTTCACGGCTGCCACGTCTTTAGAGTCTTGTAATCCTTTTTAGAGTTTATGTCTTCCCTTTTTACGGCCTCAGATTTAGCGAATATGGGTTTTCGGTAACGGGCCAGGCGGTGTTCAGTTCTGGGCTTCTTCTTCTTCTTCTTTCAACATGTCTTGCACTTCTTCTGTAACGGCGCAATACTACAAGGGCATCATAGCACGGTATACCCAAATATGGTTTGTAGGCCCCATGAGCGGCTCTTGTTGTTGTTAAGCGAATACACTCTGGGTCTTGTACGCATAGCGTAACAATTGTATCTTTCTCTCAACCGTTTGCGTTTTCTTCCACGTCGCCATATCAGTGACTGCTGTACACACGATGTTTGCCACTGTTTCGCACGTATAGGGTGGATGTGAGATTCTTCACACATTTTCTCTGTTTCTGTATTCTCATTTCCCTGCTTCCTGAAAATCATTCGGGATATTGTTGTTCAACAGAGCTCATCAGTCACAACAACAACGCTTCCATTTTGCGCGTTGCTTCAAGTATACTACGTGGCTTCACGCCTTTTTGTCTTCTCTTGAAGAATGTGCCATACTTGACTGACCTCTCTTTCTCTACATAAAGTCGTTGTATTCCAGCAGTTTTCTTTGCATATTCTCTACCTCTTGCCATATTAAGCTCAGCACTTTGACAGCCGCGAACTCAATACTTCAACCTAATACCTCTCCTCTGCGAGAAGCACGTTCTATACTTGCTCAAACGCCTTTCTTTACTTACATTTCGGCCTGCCTACTAGAAATCACTGACCTACTCTTGGGAGAGGATCATGACACAACCATCCCCACCGCCTGCAAGCCATCATAGCGGCCATAACGACAACCACGACCCAATCCAACTCGATCGGACTGTCCCGACCCACTTACGTCCTGCACAGATACACCCTGACAACCTCCACGACCTCTATGAACTCATCGCTGCAGCCAAGCACGTAGTTGATTGCTGTGGCATGTATACCCCTCGACTACGAGAAGCATTATCTCATGAACTCATGACGGCGAAAACTCGGATCGCAGAAGTTCAAGGAATAGAGGAAGAACTTAGGCAAGATATTATCATACTGAGAGATGAAAACGCGGTGCTAAAGGGGAAAGATGAGACGTTGTGTGAAGAGAATGCGGTGCAGGATGGGGATCTTGATGCTGGAGGGGATATGATGCAAGCGTTAGCGGAGCGTTCACAGCATTTGCATCAGGGCGTTCAGGATCTGAATTGCATGATGCAGGTGCTCGTAGAGGAGGTCTCTTCGAAAAAAGAGGATATGGAAGAGAATGAGCATGAGGCAGCTGGTCATTATTTCGAGGGTGGATGGGAAGACATGGCGAAGTTTTGGCGAGATGGAATGCCTGTAGACCATGACTCAGAGCCGGAAACCGAAAATCGGCTTGCAGATGCGAATCTCTCAAACATGGCATATTGGTTCGAGCGTAGCAACGCACCTAGCCCCGAGCAGCGACAGTCACGGCACAACGACAGAGAAATACTACGGCAGATCGAAACGGAGAGGTCCATCCTCCAGCTCCAAGACCGCTTAGAGAGAATGGAGATGCAGATCAAGCATCTCACAAATCGACTTGATGCCCAAGAAACAGAGTGGAAGCTGGCTGTCGAGAGCATACCGGTATTGCTTGGGGCAATCTATGGCGATCAAGAAGAAGAAGAAGAAGAAGAAGGAGAAGAAGAAGAAGAAGAAGAAGAAGAAGAAGAAGAAAAAGACGCCGACGACGACGACGATGAGCCGTATCATACATATAGTGAAGGCTTGGACGAGTTTGAAAGCTCAGATGAGAACGTGCCGTTAAGAGGTGGTATGGGTGGCCGAGACGAAGACGAAGAGTTTGTGTACGACTATGGAGGTTACACAAATTGGGATCAGGCGGATTTACTGGCGCAGGGCGAGGTTGCAAGTATCAATGACAAGGACGAGATTATCCAGGAGCTGAGACAAAAGGTTGAACGATTAGAGGAGCAGATCCATACGCTCACAGTAGCGGCGCACCGAGAGGATCTCTTCCAACCAATCGATTTCAACATAACGGCCAAGGACGGCGACAGTAAAGCAGCGAACATTCCCCAGCAAACTCCTTCTGGTCCGATCTTAACGTCCATCTTCTATCAAACGAAGAAGGGAGACATAAATATCAACTTACGTGGCGGCAGTGACGAAGTAGAATGTGAAGGCAATGGCAGTTGCGATCATGCTAGCGCTGAAGTTCGTAGCTCCATGTCAGTATCACCGCATCTTCTTTGCCAGCGAGCCACGTCACGAGTTGGAGATTCGACGATCAACTACATTATCGTATACCTGCCTCCAGGGTTCATCGTTCCCGATTGCACGAAACCCGAGCTAGTCTTTCACAGCGCCGCGACGATTTACTATTTCCCTACAGGAGCAACAGAAGAAGTCGTGCAACAGGAAGCATGGAAGCAGAAAGGTTGTGGTGATGGGCAATGGCAGGATGTCGAGTTCCACAAGATACAGTCAAAGCAAGTGTTCAAGAAAGCGATTGCAGATATGTGGGAAAAGATGGGACTTGGTTGGGATACCCTGACACGGGGATACTGGGACTTTGGTGAGAAGGATAACGATGGAGACATGTATATGGTCAACGACAACAATCTCTTTCTCATGAACCGTACACGGGAGGTAGCTGTTCCACATATCCGTGGCGGAGCCGGCGACGAACCAATCCAGACACCATGGCCTACCGACGAAGACGACTTATCAAATGAGTTCAAGCGTATCTACGATAGCCTCATGGACGAAGCCAGGATCGCTCTCATGACAGATTCTCCAGAACAACGCGTACAAGCTTGGATGACCGTGGCCACAGCGGCCGAAACGCGCAACTCCTCTCTCGGACGCGAACTTGAGACCTTTCGAGAGATGAACGATAGCCTCATTCAAGATCTACAGTGGCATATGGATGTACAAGTGAACTTGGAGGAGCGGCTCGAGGCTGCAGAAGCAGACAAGAGGGCTATGGCTGACGAGTACCAGAACCTTAGGACACTTCTTCATCGTCTAGTGGCGGATAGTGATATCCCTGTCGCTTGTACCTGTGGGGAAGAAACAATTCCAGCTTACGAGGATCGCAATAGGTCACCGGTTCTGGCAACGATACGAGGTGGTGACGAGGAAGCATTGCTACAGACAAGACCGACGAGTGGTGCTGAGACCGGACAGAATGCGGCAGCAACAGCACCATCTGATTCTCCTTGTTCGAGCACTGTTACTACAGCCAAGTCTTTCGTCTACTACCCACAAAGATCTACAATCGTTTTCCCCGATACTCCTCCATGTATCTACCTATTTCCCTACAATTCCACATTACTAGAGATCTACGAGATCCTCAAAAAGGGGTGTGGAAGAGAAGATTTCCGAGATGATCCGCACATTGCGCGCATCTTGGAGATTATGAAGATCCGCGAAGATATGGGTATTTATCTACCTGAAGATGTGAGCGATGAGCGAATCACTATTGATATACCAGAAATTCTCACAGGGTGCCAACTGGATTGCAAGACGAGAATAGCTGCGTGGCAGGTGTTGGACGCAGATGCGGGAAGCCTTGAGAAGCTCATAGAAAAGCTTGATTTTGAATCGAGTACAGATAAGTCGAACGGTGATATCCGGACTAATAGTACGTCGAGCGAAGGAGAGAAGGACTATTACCAAGACATCGGGGACTTGGTGAACTCGTTTGATGATCCAGTCGATACTGACAATACGATCGACTGGCTAAGATCCTGCGCATGCCAGACCCGTTCCGTGTACGGTCGCGAGTCGTACTATAAGATTCCTCATCCGCAATCACCAACTATCTCTAAGCCACCACCTATGGTATCGGTCCGTGGCGGTGGTAGTGACCCAGAGTATCGGTCTCATACTCCATATAACCACCAAAAATCTCCGCTCTATTACCCACAACTGACTCCTCCGTCAAGCGCACCTCCGAACACCCCAGCGTCTTACAGCACTATTGAGCCACCGCCTTGTCGCGTACTCAAAGCTGAAGAGATTGCCATTGGAAAAGGACCATTGAGCCTACGACTTGGCCGTTTCATGTTCCCTCCCAAATTCATGCAACAGCGTGAAGATGATATCCGTCGCTTTGACTGGCAATATATCAGGAGACTGAGCCCTCAGTTTAAGGACAAAAGCTCCAGAGGTTTCAGGTACACTAAAAGTGCACACTGTGAGGAGTGGGCTACACAATTAGATAAACATCGAGAACATTGCGACTATTGCCAAGGAGTCTTTCTTGAAGAAGAATATGCCTCTGGTGACCAGAGCCTAAGGCATGCAGAGGAGGCTCCGAAGCCGACGAGCGGAGCTCGTAGACCATGGAAGAAGAGAAATTTGCCGCAGAAGAGCGTTGTCGCATCTGTGACCGCTATTGTAGAGGATGTCGATCCGCGGTTGAGGGGTGGTGCCGGTAGCGAGGCAGATCTTGAGTACGACAGCGAGGACTGGCGATGTGAGTGGGATGATTTGGCCAGCCAAACGCAAAGCGCAGGCTACCGGCCTCGTGCTTTCCGCAACTCTAGTACCTTTTCCACGGAGATAGTAACATCTCCTCCCTCACCTGTTGATCGCGCCGTCACGTTACGTCGCTGGCCTCAGCAACCAGACCTGTGCACTGCCATGGAGTTTATAAGAGACGGACCCACTATATCGAAGCTTGAAAGAATGCATATGAATACGTCAGAAGCACGTGCAGGTAAGTTACTCCTTTCACCGCGCTACATTGGCTCTGACAACCTGACTGGATCAAAGACTAGACACCCAGTGTTACTAGAAACAAGAGCAGCAAAGGGCGGATTAGTTCGAGAGAGACCGTTCACGAGATCCCGATGCCTTCAACATGGAACTTCCAAGGGTGTGTTTGTTCCAGAAAGCGACAGCGTGTTAGATCTTAGAGCTGAGAGTTGGTTGAAGAACCCTCGGCCAGCTCCACCTCCGCCATTCTATCGCCGCTCTGCATCATCGAGCTAATATTACCAGCAGCCACATGATATCGGTCTCACGAAGGTGTACGAATCGAATTGTTCTATGCGATTCGATGCGATTCCGAGAGAATTATCATTCCGGAGTGGCCGACACCAGGTGTTTCCGGCGGGAAGTGATTTCCCAGGGAATGTACTCAGAATTAAAAGTCAAAGGACATTCAGAAACGTGCATCTGTCAGCGATGTGCAGTGATGAGGTGTATGGAGAACATGTTAGCCCCAGGCCCGTGGAAGAGCCTATGCCTTCATCACCTAAGCCGCGACGACTATTAAGGAAGATATACAAGCAATATGCAGAGCTTTTGGCCATGTTTCTAACTTGTCTCAACATGCTGAGACAAAGACTCCTGGCGAAGAAGCCAAAGAAGAGTGCTTCGAGCTTACCCACCAGAGCACCAGCAGCGCCAGCACCCTCGCGAATGGGCTGGGAGGCTCGGTGCATGAATCTTCGACATCATCCCTTACTATTCGACAAGTCACTTCCGCCAACACCTCACGCATCGATTTCAACCTTTGATCTGCATCCTGAGCCTAAGGGAAAGTTTCCTGCCGGGCTCCATCTTGAACATAAAGAGAAAGCGCGTGCAGTGTCTTGGGCATCCATATCGACTATCGAACACGCACAACATATTGCGCAGGCACAGGATCGTGCTAACGGGGACTTTGTCAATCAGGAAGGGGGTGAGTGGCGTGTACCAACTGTGGCCGGACCATCGGATTTGGTAAAGGAGGCACTCATGTGGCTGAAATATGAAAAAAAAAATCGGGAAAGATGGGAAAATCAGTGTTTGAAGGAAGTATGAGAGACGATGATTTGTACGAGTATGCTCGCAGTAACGATTGGGCTGTACTATAGAGCAAGACACCTCGAAGAGAAGTAGACTTTCCCAGTCATAAGCTTACAGTTCTCTACCACCAACTCTCCCGAATTTCTCAGGATTTTGCTCCACCTCTCCCGTCACATTCCGCATCACTGCCTGTACAAACTCCGTTTTGACTGCCCATGAAGCCATCATGCGTAAGAACTGCATGGTGAAGACTGCCAACACTAGCTCAATGGCTTCGATGAAGAGGATCTGCTTGTACGCTGGGACAACGACGAAGGCGATGAGGCGAACAAAAGGTGCGACGGAGAAAAATGTGCCTAGGAAGCCGAAAATAAGGTGCTGATGATGGAGGTCAGTTTTATCCCGAAATGGACGGCAGGCATAGAATCTTACGCTTTTCAGCCCGACAAAGACGGACATTGGCGAGTTCAACTTCAGAAGCTGCCGGAGTACATGCTGCACCGTCAAAAACCATAGCGTCCCCACTGTCAGTTCGAGTACCCATTTCAAGAATGTATTGCAGATGTTCAACGACGCCCGATTCACCCTACCCTGTGCGATCCACTTCTTGACGACTTCTTCTTCTCTATCCTCACTCTCTTCCACTTTCTCTTTTCCCTGATACGTGACATCTCGACGTCTAGGTCGAGCGGGCAGAATCTTCTCTAGTCCAACGAACCACCAATACTGGAGTATCACGAGAATGAATACGATCAGCACCTCCCTTGGTAGTTCCCGGCCGTAGAAAGATTCTTTTGTAGCGTTTTTCGTATTGGGGATAAGCTCGGTTTGATTTTTCGGGACAAAATAGCTCCACGTGGTACCGTTCGTCTCGTTGACGGTGCGCATCACGTAATTATCAGCCTCGTCTTTGGGAATCACACTTTTCTGCATCTTTTCCAGACGCGCATTGTGGGCCTGCTCGGCAGCGGTCGCATTGTCAAGCATCCCAGCCAGATGGCTGAAAGTCTCGTCATGGATTACTGCATCGAACATGTTTTCGGAGACGTAGTGGGTGTAAAGCAACGAGACAGTACAGATCGCGGTTGCTTGGAGGACAACATTGCGCATCGTTGGTGAGAAGCGCATGGCCGTGACTTGTGTATCAGTTCGAGATGGATGATGGAAGAACGTAGAAGGTGAGCTTCGTAGCTTTAGATGTAAATCAACCAAGGCTTATATGAATTCTGCGACTCTAAACCAAATGATGGAGGATTTTAGGCCTCTCGCGTGTCTGCCTAGCAGCAATGCCACATTGGACGCCTTATCCACGATTTTTCAGGAAGGAATGAAACTTGAATAGAATCCATAGTCGTAGATCGCCACATCAGACCGATAGTGCCGTGAACGGCACGTCTTATCCGCTGTTTCGACGTGGTTATCATGAAGGCCGCGTCACATTCGTCGAAGGTATGCGGGTCTCGGAAGGCTTGAAGCGCTATCCTCTTTTTGAAGTGGCTCATCTGACCACGTGATGTACATTATTTCCGAGATCCGCCTTGCCGCCTCGCAACGTCATATCTCCGCGCTCTAAGTCTCGAGGTGTTACGACTCCGTGCGATATGATCTCACATATTCATCGATCTAACCGCATATATCCTTCGCGACATGTCTTTATGATTGATCGAGATGGCGCAGCAGTATCTGCACAGTAAAAATACAGCTACCAACAAGGCCCGAGACTGTGAATACCCCTCGCGTACACGCTCAGTTATACTTACGACTTAGACATTATCGTCATCTTACATGGAGATAACACCAGAGCAATGGACCACGAAGCACTACTGAGGAATTAGCCTGGATAATATCGAGGCCTAATAGTCTATTCACGCGAGCGCTGTCCTGGACTTGCACACCACGCCTCGGACGTGCGGACAGCTGGTTCTTAACCACATCTTTCATGGAGGAAGCAGATGAACGCCAAGAGTTACGAAATTGACTGTGCCACAGTAACACATGATTGCTTGATGCACAGCGTCTATCCATCTCCAAACGAGGATATATAACCGGGGAAGCGAGCTAAAGATGCTGTTGGGAATCTGCGAAGGAATTTCGTAAAATGTTATCGCACTTTTTCTCGGAGCTACCTTGGGATCATCGCGCAATCTGGAGATATCGTATGGCTACCATTTCCCAGGAGATGTTCACGACTGTTAACTGTGTCCTTGGCCAATTTAGAAGTCCCCATATATGTGCTATAGACATGTTGTGCCGAGATGAATAGCGAAAGACACCCAGTGGCCATTATTCATAAATACTCATGTTGAGAAGCATATATTCTCTTTTCTAGTCTTCTGTCGTCAGTCGCCAGTTGATACAAGATACACGACACCATCACCCTCATACTACCTTGCCTAGCATGCGCTCATCAATCGTCGCCCTCTTTACCTTCGCAGTCGCAGCGGTAGCCATCCCGGACTCATCTAGGGAAAAGGTCAGTCCCCCTCTCCTAGCATTAAGCTGGCCTTGTATCTGATGAACGAGACATAGCGAGGAGATATATCCCCTAGGCATCATCCGAGAGACTTGTTGGACATAATCGAGAAGCGACAGGCGTGCTACCAATACGGTTGTATTAAGGATTCTGATTGCGTTGACAACGGCTGTGCCTACTGCGGTCATCCTGTACACCCGGGGCCTGCTCTCGGTCTTTGCGTTCGGTATGCACCTGCAGCAGGGGAGTCTGTGTAAGAGCGAGGAATATTATCGCGATGGAGAGTCACATACTAGTCACGAAGAATGAACGACACATATCCTGATCAGTTAGCGAAAGATCTTCGTCATAGTAATCTTTCCACGCCGTGCCAAAAACTGGCCAGCAGCAATGTCTCACTTGTACCTCTTCGCTCACACGAATCCATAGTGCTCTTTTGGCGGCTATCCACTACCTCCAAAACTGATCTCATCATTTCAGTTTTGAGTAAAGGAAGCGATAGTAGAGGCTAACATCTAATCAGCGAGTGCTGCACTTTGTGAATATGCATCCATTGACTTTCGGATGCGCACATTTGACCTTGTGGTTCGTAAATTTCCCCATATGTCCCCCTCCTCACCTCCATCACGACAGCCGAACAAAGAGCGTCCTACTCAGGCGCAATATGCCCAACATGAATTGTCTCCTCTATATAGCTTTCATGGAGACAATTGAAAGCATCGCAGCCAACAATTACCCATGCCTGCTCCAAAAAGAGTTCTTGCAGTACGCAAGCTTTGCATTAGTTTCAGAGGACTACGGACAACCTCGATCTGTTGCACAAACACCTCCCCAGTGTAGGTGTTGTGAGTTGATTGAGATGAGCGACGATTTTCTCCGTGCTTCTTAACTTGTTCATGATGTTTACAGTCGAAGGTGTCTGAAGCGTGATAACCTCAAAAAGCTCGACCAATGACCGGAGCTCGAACGATTAGCGCAACTATCCCCTTTGGGACTAGTACCCCACCAACGCGCCGGCAATTTTGAGCAGCTCGAACTTCCTGCGCACCGCGCGACGATTTCTTATCCTTCAACCCCTCTACGACAGACGCAGGATATCCATTTCTTTGCGCTCCCCACCTCCTCCAAACCGCCAAAATGTCCACAACCGTACGTACAACTGCTTTGCTGTCCAGCGCAAGGGAGCAACAGCACCCCGCGCACAAATGAACAGTAGGCTAAGTACCTGTATTACAGAAGCGCAGCACCGCCGCCAAGAAGGGCCAGAAGATCACCAAGAAGTTCATCATCAACTGCTCGCAGCCCGTCAACGACAAGATCTTCGACATCCAGGCTTTCGAGAAGTTCCTCCACGACCGCATCAAGGTCGAGGGCCGCACTGGTAACCTTGGCGACACCATCCAGATCAGCCAGCAGGGCGATGGCAAGATCGAGGTCATTGCGCACCAGGAGTTCTCCGGCCGCTACTTGAAGTACCTGTACGTTCAATTCTGCATCTTGCAATGGTAAAGGGTACAAGCTAATGCCATGACAGCACCAAGAAGTTCCTCAAGAAGCAGCAGCTCCGTGACTGGCTCCGCGTCGTTTCCACCTCCAAGGGCGTCTACGAGCTCCGCTTCTTCAACGTTGTTAACGACGAGGCGGATGAGGATGACGAGTAGATCTACGATACCACTTGATGATACCAACATGGCTTGCATAGAATGGAGTCTAGGGTTCGGAAAATGAGATGGGTGGAGGTCTACATGGCATATAGCACGATCTAATGAATTGATGCATTTGCCAACGACAAGTTATTATGCATATGTGCCTGACTTCTGCACTTAGCCGTTGTTCGCATTTCGCTTTTGGAGAACCATTCTTGATGGATTTTACTAAACCCGGTCGCAGGGAATTCATCTCAGGCACACTTGGAGGATTAGGGATCCCTGAGAAAAGTCTGCGATGTCACACGCGAGAAGCGAGTTAGCTTGACGCCAAAAATTTACCCACCTACTCCACACGATGCTAGGGAGGAGTTTGCAATATCTTCCGTACCAGGGTTGACGAAGTGGAACGCGGATCGCACCTACCCATCATCTTTCCTGGAGTCGGCTGTGGAAGAAGCTTGAGTATAAGTCACCATGGACAATACTCCAGATGTCTGCTGGTTCTGAAGCCGAACCGAAAAATTGTCTTGTCCTGGCTCAAAACCAACGTAAGCAGCACGATTGCAGTTCCTCGACGTCTTCAGGTAATTCTCCTAGAAACAGGAACCGTGATATTGCGTGCTTGCGCTGCCTTGGTGTTTTGTGGAGAAATTGAAAATCTTGCTGTAAGTACTAGAGGGAACAGTTGCATACTTTCTACGGCAGATCGACAGGTGTAAAAGGAGATCGTAGTACTGTTTATGCGCGGGTACTAGCGGTGCGCTGGTGTGGGTATGCTCGTCGCGAAAAACCATTCCTCGCGAAACGAGATCCACTTGGTCCAAGGCGTGTGAGGCGTGTCCGTGAGACGTGTTCTCCTGACGCGCTTGCGTGTCACACCTGTCATTGACATGTGAAGAAATTTCGCATGAGCCCGGATGGGGTTCCGTGGACTTGGAGCATAAAGCTTGGTATTACGGTATTGCTGCCGCCGGTGTTCGGAATGAAAAGATGTACTTCGGACATTTACTCCGCATACAAATCCGGGTTTCTTCGGCATTCCATAGAGAAAAGCGAAGCCGAGGGCACTAGAAGCGCTGTGGAAGACTACTTTTGTGCGCGATAATAATAAAAGGCTGAATACGACGGAGGAGACGCCGATATCAGGAGCGCCACAGCGGAAGCGCCGTACGCCATCGACTTGAGACGGTTGATGAAGTTCAAGAAAGGTATACCGAATCGGGCCGTCCTAGATCGAAGCTTTGTGCCCTAATGAGGCTACGAAGAGCCGCAATGCAGGTGCATTCACTAGAAGTCTAGACACCGCGAGTTATGTCTGCTTCTAGAAACCGTGCGAGCGGTGAGACGTTGTTCGATGCTGCCAACATGGTGCCATAGCACGTTCACGGGCCATTGGATGGCGCCAGGCGCACGTCAAATTTCGACATGATGACTCTGAACACGCGTGGCATGCCAGCCCAAGACGCACATGTCGACAACGGGAATGAGATCCCTGAACGAACCATGGGCGCGCCACACGGGCTCAATGCACCGGTGTAGAATGGTACGAAGAAGTCAGGGATGCAGAGGTTGCAATAATTTTACCGGATCGGGAACCCTGCTCTTGGCAGATCGCGGACGCCATGCAAGCGTCACCGTTGTTAAGCGTTAAGCGAAGTATCGTGAGATTCGCAAGCTGGTGTTTTGGAGCCTGGCCTGCCCTGACCCACATGTAGACGTCGGGCCTCTCCGACGCGAAACTGCTTGCGTGAGCGGAACCGCTGGTGTTTCCATCGAGTAATGTAGAACAGTCTGGTCTCCCAACAGTGGGTGCTCTCACACGAGCCACCTCAGGTAACAGCCAATATCGGGCCGGAACGCCAAAGTGTGTAAAGAAGCTGTAAAGGATCTGGGATAGGTGGAGTACCCAGTCAGCGTTTGTATTCGCACCACGGTGGGTGTGAGGAAAAATTCAACGCATTACCTAACGACGGCGCGCCTTGGCATCGATGAACATCGCGATGCACGACCAACATGACTGTGAATTGACGAAGACGTTGCACAATTAGCAATACGCAGTGTGGGCGAGTAGAGCACATGATGATTGCCCAGACAAGTGTCAGGTGCACATTCTGCGGTGACGGTTCGCGCCCCTGAAAAATGCGGGGAGGCGCTCCGGTGATGGGCAGTCCGAGGAGATGCTCGAAAGTTCATCCCCAGAGTCACACTTCTGAGGCGATCATAACGCCATGTTGCGGGGAACAGCGCATCAGATGTGCGTCAGCGAATGAATGCTAGCGGGCGGAAAGTCTGCCGTTGCGATGGACGAGAGCCCCAGGGTTTTCCGGTGGAGACAGTCTGGTATAATGTGTGCTGGAGGGGAAGGCCGTCGGCGAGTCACATATGTTGGCCGGTGATGCATCAAGCCACCACGGTGCCTTGTTGGCGGCGGGAAAAGCACAAGCTGAATTTCGGAGTGCATTCGGCTATGGTGATCAATCGGCGGTCAGCATAACTGCGTGTGCGTGGTGATGCATAGCAAAGTCAGTTGGGCGTGAATAATCACTCTTTCTGGTACAAGCTCAGCTGAGAAGGTTGTTGACGTCTTTTTAGTCGGCAGGCACGACAGTTACAGGACGATCACGAGAGCGGCAGGCCGTGCGTACCTTCCTCCTGACCCAAAAATTGTATGGAAGGCGCAGGGGTGGGCTTGCTTGAACCCGTTAGCGTGGCGTGCGCCATCCCTGCATCTGGCGTTAGCGATGAAATCATGCGAAATCGAGTTTCTCTCATGTAAAACTTCCATGAAAATGCGTCTACGCCTTTAAATAAGGCCACGCCCTACCCCAAGTAACCCCCTTGGTTACTCTGCAAGTCAGAACATGTTCCTGCCACAGACACTTATTAACCACCTACACTCCCACAAGGTCAACTCTTGAACGTCGCACTTATCAATTACTTGCATATCGGATCGCGGCCCACGCCTTCACACCATTGGCCAGCCTCTTATCTCGCAGGTTCTCAACTACAATTATCCACTCACGTCACTCAATCTCAGCCCTACCCCGGATTCTTTATCATGCCCGGTCGTCTGTTGAGCACCCTCGCGAGGGTTGCGCCCACGCCATTGCCTAAACTGGACCCCGTCAAACCACACGCCGAGGGCCTGCTCCCGCCAGTCTACTCATACGACGCACCCCGCGTAAAAGCAAAGTCCAAGTCGGAAGAGTCGCTCGTCATGGATATCTTCAATCGTCACAAGCATGACAAGCACGCGAAGGAAAAGGAAGAAGTCAAGAAGAGCCCCAAGGTTGAGGCTCAGGGTGCGGCTTCCATGAACATGAGCGTCGAGTCGCCACCCATTGTCTTCTACAACAGCCCCCAAACTTCGACTGGCGCAATTTTCTCGGGTCAGCTCGTCATCAATGTTCATGATCCCTACGTCACCGTGGAAAAATTCGAGATGCGCATGCTCGCCATCGTTTCCACTAAGAAGCCTGTCGCCCCACACTGTGCCGAGTGCAGCACGCAAACCACTGAAATCCACAAGTGGGAGTTCCTGACGCATCCTACCACCCTGCGTCATGGTCCACACACTTTCCCCTTTAGCCATTTGCTACCGGGACACCTACCCGCGACTACGCATGGCAGCCTCGCTACCGTCGATTACTACCTGTCTGCTGTTGCCACTACCTCATCGGGAAAGATTACCTACAAGCGTAACCTTGACATCAAGCGCGCCATCTTCCCGGGTGCCGAAAAGCACTCCATTCGAATCTTCCCACCCACCAACCTAACCGCTTCCGTTAAGCTGCCACCGGTCATCCACCCGATTGGCGACTTTCCCATTGAGATGCGCTTATCCGGTATCGTTCAGAACAAGGCGGACTCACAGACGCGCTGGAGACTTCGCAAGCTCAACTGGCGTATCGAAGAAACCCAGAAGTTCATCGCTCCAGCTTGCGCCAAGCACATCTCCAAGGTCGGTGGTGAGGGCAAAGGCGTCCTTCATGAGGATGTCCGCGCCATCGCTAGCGAGGAGGTCAAGACTGGCTGGAAGACCGACTTCGAGAAGGGCGAAATCGATGTAGAGTTCCAGGCTGCCTGCAACGTCGGCCTCAAGCCTCTATGCGACATGGAGAGCCCTAGCGGAATGAGCGTTAAGCACAACCTTATCATCGAGATGGTCGTTGCTGAAGAGTGGGCACCACTGAAGAAGCTTAGCCAGGCTACTCCTACTGGTGCTGCCCGCGTTCTCCGTACCCAGTTCCACCTCGTTCTTACTGAGCGCTCTGGTATGGGTATCGCCTGGGACGAGGAGCAGCCCCCTCTGTACGAGGACGTTCCCATTAGCCCGCCCACTTACATCGAGGACTGCGAATTCCCATGGTCCAACAACAGCTCTCGTTCCGGTAGCTTCAGCCTGGAGCAGTAGCTTTGAGCCTTCCATTTCTTTTCATTATCTATACCCCATTTACGATGCAACCATCGACGCTTCACGAATCTCCTTACTGTGCCATTGGCCTGATTTTGCTTGGAACTATCACTAGTGGACTGTAGGATATACCCGGCGTCGCGTTCATATGCTCGCCACTCTTCTTGTTTGTTTTTGTATGGCGTTTTGGTTCATTGCTGAGTTACTTGAGTTGGGCCTGTACGGTGCCCCTTTTGCATCGGATGAATATCCAGCGGGCGTTTTGCATTAGCACAAAGAAAAGTTCAACTGTCAGATCACGCGTTGTGATATACATAATAGCAAGTAATACATAGTATCAGCAGAATCAACTTCTACGCTCTCACACCAGTACACGTTCCATCCTTCGATCAAGAGACCTCAAACTACGACCAGTGATTGTTTTTCAACATGCAGACGCTACTACGTGGCGGAAACTTGCTGCACCAGCCCCTCAGCTTCACATGCCCGTCGCCAGCACCACCAGCCTCCACCTGCCAGCCAGTTCAGATCTCACCGCTTCACCACTCATCCCCATCGGATACACCTTCCCAAAACGTACCTCACGATATTCGCCTCTTGAGTCGCACTACCGGAGAAAAGTCTTTACCCACGTTACACGGCTAGCACAGCATTCTAGAACACAAGTCTCCCCACATCCCTGATACATGACATGCAACCAGCGCGCCTCGCATCGGCACTTGCGGTACCATGCCGATGACACATAACATGCACTTGAGCGGGTACCTTACTTGCTCGCCCTGGTATGCACACTATACTTCATCCTGGCCCCTTGTCGGGGATCACTCGCATGAGGCAAGGCTCTGTCCCGCCGAACCGGTGGCTTTAGAACATCAGACGTCAGGGCTAGAATGCCTGATCAACCAGGGATCGGAGGTGCGCGATGGGATGGGATTGTTGTATTCTTCCATGTTTGGTGAGGCGATGGGCGGGAAAGGATTTCCTATTTGGGGTATGCAGGGCTGTGCGGCTCTGCGGGGTCTTGGCGGGGAAGAAATATAGAATCTGGAGTGGCGATGCGGGTATGTGGTGATGTAGGCCGAGATGTTGAGGATGTTGATCTTCGTATTGTGGTGGTGGTGATGAGGTTGATGTTCGGTGATGGCTCGGGTGGGTACGGCGAGTAGTGGGTATGCCAGGGAAGAGACGAAACATGGTTCACGCGATCGAGCACTCCTTTGACCTCATGGTTCTCATCCTTCAACTGACGTAGTCATTCCCTCATGCTCAATCTCTCACGATCATCCGATCGAAGCGTCAACACGCGCGTCCGACTGCATCGAGTTTTTCATCTGCTCGAATGCATCCGTAAACTCTGTACAATCCCAGACATCATCGTCTTCAGGAACGAATCGCGAACCTGCGTATTCATCTTTCGATAAACCGGGCGATGGTACCATCTCTAGGTGCAAGATCTGACGCATTCGCTCGTCTTCCCACCAAGACCTTTGACCCATCCAAGTAGCAACCAGACCAACACGCTGCTCCCTAGTCTTGTTGGTCACAGCGAAGAAAGCCGGTTTGAAGTTCGTCCCACGCGGCGGCTTCAATGAGAATGTCAGTGTTTCCAAGTTTGGAAACTCTTCTAATATCGTCTTGCCATTGCGTAATACCTCAGGCCAAAACCGTCTCTTCCAGCAATAGCTCACATGCTCGAGAGACTTCTCAAAGATGCCGCGAGGACTTGCTTCAGTTAAAACGTGCCTTACTAAACACATGTTGGCAAGTCCGACGTTGATGTTGCCTAGGGCCCAGAAAGAGAGGACGTTCATTCCATAAAATACTGGGCTGCTCTCCGCCCGAAGCTGTCGACATGTTCTCCAAAGTGCGACAGGTATTTGGCCAGTGCTTAGCGGTTGCGGTTCAATCGGTCCGTCACCGCCATGCCGGATGTTCATTGCTCTCGCGACTGGCCGGACAGCAAAGGGGTCGCGCGAGTAAACGAGAATCGCGCCTGGGACGCGAAACGCGAACTCATAGACTAGATCTCGAAGCTCGCGTGGTAGGTCCAGAAAGCCTACTCTAGAATCGTCCTCTTTGAACGATGGCGCCCAGGTAAGCGATGTGTTCGGTTGTTGCTGTGGTTGTTAGCTTGCAGGTGGCCAGGGGGTTGCGACCGATGGCACACACGTTTGACGCCATTGTCAATTGGCGTTCATACAACTGAGATGCAGGATATGAGAACGAAGGCAACAGCTTTTCACTCTTCGTGATGACTGCGATGTGGTAAAGGGCGGAAGAATGACAGGCAGAATTCCCGAACTAACTGTTTTGGGTACGATGGGCGGGGCTCAATAAATCTCGCGATTGGAGTTGTGGATCTATCCTCGCGTCCTCGCCTTGTGATACTACTGACTATCCATACAAGCTTTTCGCATGTCGCGCATTTGTTCTAATACGGCTGTTCCATGTCTCTAACATGTCTATGCTAGCTATCAGAAACGCGTAGACATGGCTGCAGGCATTGTCCGCACTTGACGCAATGGCTTCAACCACGGTGTACGTTTCGCTAAGACGTATTCGTTTGCAGCATAACTATATAACAAGAGCGCAGATCTACTCTGCTACTCTGACTTTCAAGTACCGTTTCTCTTCTTTTTCCCTAAAACGATAGACAGACAAGTCATGTGCGCTTCGTTCAGAACGGGCCGAAAAGAGCGACATGCGCCACGCTCCTTCCAACACGCCATCGTGCTTCTTCGTATCGATTCACTGTCACAATGTCAGCCCTAGACTTTCAGAAAAAAGCCTCCCCTGACCAATTTTTCCAGAACATTACTGCAGAGCTACATGTGGTGCGCTGGGATAGTCCTCGAAAACACTACTGACCGCGCCCATGTCTGAACATGCTTGAAAATCAAGATCCTTAGGAGCATCCACTACATCTTTCAAATTGACATGCCCCGCTCGCTATGGCTGCCTGGATTTTGGTGTTGCTTAGTGTATAAAGAAAGGCATTGAATCTGTCTCCAAACCACGACATCATTCTTGTTGCTCGAATTCCTCAAAAGGACTTGATTTCATGGCAATGTTTCCAGTGTGGTTTGGGAAATCCAAAAATACTGAGACTAGCATGATCTTGCCTTTTCATTCCAACTCCAGTACGCTCAGGCTTGCATTTCGTACTCTACTACTATTCTCAAAACCTGCGACACACTGGAGTATGGCGGGAGTACGACATGGTATAACCTGAGTTGTCCCAATGATCGCCTATGAAAAGACATACGCCACTACTTGCTCTCCTCTAAAAGTTTTGGTCACCTTCCTAAAACAACAAAATCAACATTGCCTTTTTCTACGGTCGTCCTTGCTACAGTATTCGCTTAGCTCATGCTCCAAAATGAGGAGCTTGACAACATATAAAGTCTTTGTCTCTTAGATCTCTTTGTCATCTTACCAATAATTCTCAGACATTCAAAATATGCTTAACAAAAACAACAAAGACAACAAGACAGATATCGATGGCTCTGCTGCCGCTGCCGCCGCCGACTACCAAAACTATCTTTGAATGGGACATGATCTGCGCGCTTGCTTTCTAGACACTGCAAAGTTGGCCATTGCTCGAACCGCAAACTATTTGCAAAACTAGAATGCAATGGCATGTCACCTAGGTGGCCTGCGCGCTTCTTCTTTCCTCTGAGAAGCAGATCCGCCGCTACACATGGGATAGTTGGCGCGTCCAGCCAGTGCGTATAAGATGTCTCGCTGCCTCGGTACCTCTCTCTCTTCCATCTTCCATTACATTTACCAAAAGCACCAAAATGACGCAAAAAAGTGAGATGTTGTTTTCCGCGCCGAGTGGTCTAAAGCTTTTGCATTCAACAAGATGCTTCTGCGTGGTGTCATCATCTTCTTCAATTACCATTATTCCATGTTTTTGTGACTGGAGAAAACAACAAAAAAACGTGAGTTATCATAATCATGTTCTTCTCTACCTTTTGAACTGGTCGTTTGATCAAGTCGAAAGAAAATACCAACATGTTTGGGTGGAGTGAGGAGAGCATGTACGAAAATCTCCTTGTGTACGCATATATGTCCGTGCCGGAGTCGGTTCGGAGTTCATCACAAAAGAACGTACTGAGCATATCATGAACTCGAGGTTCGAGGTTTGAGATCCAATATCAATACACACTAGGGTCCTGTTCGCTAGTTTTTCGTGACCTCGCTGCTAGATACCCTGGCAATAGTCAACAAAGTCACTCCAAAAAAATTGCGGCTTTGAGAGTCCCATGTTTTACTGTTCGATTGTTTTTTGAAGGTTATATCTTCCGTCGACTATACGCCCAATAAGCCTTCATGGGCAACTTCCAATCCACCTTTCTAAGACTCGCATCAAAGATGTCAAAGTCTACGCCCTGTAACCTATCCAACCAACTCTGCGTCGCGATACTCGGCATAAAAACCCCAAAGGCTTGTTCCACCTCCGCCAACTGCGCCTCCTGCCCTGTATTCATCTGCTGCACACTATATTGATGATCTTCCTCATTCTGGTGTTCAAAGTCATGGCCAAGGGTACCCTCTGATCGTAGTTTCGAAAGCATCTCGCGCGCAGTGATGAGATGATCGTTTGCGCGTGTTGCAACTGTGAAGATGGCGTCGCGCAGACCGGGAGCAGATGCGCCTTGTCGGAAGACGTCTTCTTCGCGGACGTTGGCTTCAGCCATTACGTCGAGGGGAAGAAGTACGGCGCCTTGGGTGGGGCCAGATTGGCCTGTCATAGAGTTACTTGTACCTAGTGGCTGTTGTGGAGGGAAGGCGATGAGTGGGATGCCGCGTAGTACAGCAGCGATACCCATGGCCTTGCCGATGTGCGATGCAATGTGGTCTGTGGTAAGGGAAGCTTGAGGGAGTGCCGACAACGTCAGATATAGCATTGTTGAGTATGTGTTCTCCGCGTAGCTCTCCAGTGCGGTCAAGGTGGGGTATGGTGGATTGCCTAGGTACTGTTCTCTTGTATTGATGATGCGATGGAACCAGTTCTTGCTTAGCCGTGCCTTTCCATCAGATCGCTCGTGTAAATCCTCAGCCGCTTGTGCTAAGAGAATGGCAACTGGCTCTTTCGGTGGCGTGCCAGCTAATGCCTTGGTAACAGTATCTCTCCAGAACTGCATGCGCATCATGCCAATTGTGGGTGTACTGGTCGTATCGGCGACACGAGCGACATCGACGTTGAAGGCGCGGATAGCGAGGTAGGCATCTCGGGAGGATTGTGGTATGAAGGTTTGGAGGATGTGTGAGGGCGCATCGTATGTTCTGACTAGGTTTGCGCAGTATGCTCGGGCACGTGCGATTTCATCTTGTGAGGGACGAGCCGCATTCTGCAGACAGGGCGTAGTGTGAAATTGCCTCCGTCGTGGGCTGGGGTAGTTGTGTATGCGCCGAATGGGAGCTGTGCGGAGCCTGGGAAGTGGCATTGAAAACTTTTGAGATGGAGGAAAACTATTGTACAAGGCAAAAACTCATGGCAGACCAGACAGAGGGTCAAGGAGAAATCGAGCAGTTGTTAAAGAATGACGAGATGTATGCACAATCTGGGGTAGACACAATTGCGCGTGGTAAGGCGCAAAGAGTGGATGGCGACTGGCTGGTTGTATGACGCTATCACGTCGATCACCCGCAGTCGCCACGTGAAAGCGCGTCGACGCGTCGAATTGCATGCAGAGCGGCGAATGCGCAACACCAACAACGACATCGCACAACAACATGGAGTCGCCACATCCCGACGAGAGACCTGCAAAAAAGCCCCGATTCTTCATAGAGGATGACTCTTCACCTCCACAGGTCCGCTCAAACCCCACCGACCCTCCTCCTCCGTCGTCCCCGCCACTATACGGTGCCGGAAGACCAGACGAAAGCAATGGAAACGACGAGGAGACTGATTTTGGTAGCTTCGATGTCGCCATGCTCCAGGCAGTTGTAGGAGAGCTTTCGACCACTGTACTACGGAAGCTGAAGGATGTGAGCGGCAGCAATGTAGAACGAGGTATGCAAGCAGATGAGCGACTTCAGGCGTATGGCTTACAATTGGCAGCAATAAACCTCTATCTAGACGGTTCGTGGAGTAAAATGTCACCGCCAATTCCTGCTCCCATCTTCCAGCCCCGCCGGCAGCCCGTCCAGATGACAATAGCGAATGCCATGAAGCGCACCGATTCCGAAATGTCAACCGCATCCACACCAGGCTCGGGGACGTCTACACCAACAATACTGCGAGATATGCCTATCAAACGATATATTGGTTCCTTCGGTGTTGCAGCCTGGGCCACCAAAAGCGGAAGCAACTTGCTGAAACACGACGAGAAGATTCGGATCGAGCGTATGAAGCCACAACCCAAATTAAACAAGGCGAAGAAGGTTATCCAACTCAAGAAGCCAGACATCATAGTCAGGTTTCTGAACGGTCGGGGCGAGGAAGTTGGCAGGTTGGACAAAGACTCTGCTACTTGGGTGTCGGTACTACTCGACCAGCAGGTCTGCTCTTTTGAAGGCTCGGTCGTGTACACTCCGGACAAGCTACGGACCGGCGACACCATATATCTGCAGCTGAGGGCTTATTTTATTCGCGCGGCATTCGACAAGCGACAGTTTGCCAAACCGGACAACAACCGAGAGATCAACCTGTTCGAGCAAAAGGAATCGTCCGATGAACGAGACCTTCGCCTGCGTCAAATTGGTTTGGTCAAGCTTTTTGAAAACATCAACCTCCAGCCAACACGCGAGAACGAGACGACAGCGAAGCATAAGCGACAAGGCCTACTACAAGCGGCAGAGAGTGAGGAGAAGAAGAGCGATAAACCAAAGCCGAAAAGTGGCACACCAGCAACGCCGATGACGCCTGCCGATCCTACATCTTCACCACCTCCTGATGAAGCCGAAGAAGGAGAAGAGCTGGAACAAGACCAGCTCGACTCGCTGTACAAGAAGGCGCAATCATTCGATTTCAATACTCCGACCATGGAGCCAGCCAGGACTTTCCGCATGGATTTGCGAAAGTACCAGAAGCAGGCACTATACTGGATGGTCAGCAAAGAGAAACATCAATCGATAGAGGATAAAGAGACCTCGATGCATCCATTGTGGGAGGAGTATCAATGGCCAGTACAAGATGCAGACAACCAGCCGGTAACGGTCATTGAGGATCAGACCATGTTTTACGTCAATCCCTACTCCGGCGAGCTTTCGCTCGAGTTCCCCAAACAGGAACAGAATTGCCTCGGCGGTATACTCGCTGATGAGATGGGTCTCGGCAAGACTATCGAAATGCTCAGTTTGATCCATACACATAGGACAGAAGTGGACGACGATACATTGGCGACACCGAAACGTCTGCCGCGGTTGCAAAAAGCGAGTGCTGATGTCGAGCCTGCGCCATACACTACGTTGGTCATAGCGCCCATGTCACTACTTGCGCAATGGCATAGCGAAGCTGAGAAGGCGTCCAAAGATGGTACGCTGAAGGCTATGGTCTACTACGGATCGGAAAAGGCTGTGAATCTGCAAAAGCTATGCTGCGCATCGAATGCAGCTAATGCGCCCAACGTTGTCATCACGAGTTACGGTACAGTACTGTCAGAGTACAATCAGGTCATTGCGCAGGATGGAAATCGAGGCTCACACGGTGGCATTTTCTCGCTCGACTACTTCCGTATCATCCTTGATGAAGCACACTACATCAAGAACCGGCAGTCGAAAACAGCAAAAGCCTGCTATGAACTCAGCGCAAAACACCGATGGGCCCTTACTGGAACTCCTATTGTCAACCGTCTCGAGGACCTGTTCAGTCTAGTCCGCTTCCTCAAGGTCGAGCCATGGGCGAATTTCTCCTTCTGGAAGTCGTTCATTACGGTGCCATTCGAATCAGGCGACTTTGTGCGTGCTTTGAACGTGGTACAGACTGTGCTAGAGCCATTGGTACTTCGTCGAACTAAGGACATGAAGACACCTGACGGCGAGGCCCTGGTACCACTGCCTCTACGGACGATCGAGGTTGAGAAGATTGTGCTGTCACAGGCCGAGCGTGACGTGTACGACCACATCTATCTGCGCGCAAAGAGCTTCTTCAGTGCCAACGCAGAAGCCGGTACACTGATGAAATCCTACACGACAATCTTTGCCCAGATTCTGCGACTACGGCAATCATGCTGTCATCCTGTTTTGACACGCAAAGCGAACATCGTCGCTGATGAAGAAGATGCTACACTAGCATCAGATCTCGCAAATGGATTAGCAGATGACATGGACCTCTCTTCTCTCATCGAGCGCTTCACAGCCGAAGGCGATCAGGACGTCAATAAGTTTGGCGCACACGTCCTGAAGCAGATCCAGGATGAAGCTACAGCCGAATGCCCGATTTGCTCAGAAGAACCCATGATCGAACAAGCAGTTACTGGCTGCTGGCACTCGGCCTGTAAAGAATGTCTACTAAACTACATAGCTCACCAGCGCGACAAGAACGAAATTCCCCGCTGCTTCAACTGCCGCGAACCCATCAACGCACGCGACGTCTTCGAAGTAGTCCGCCACGACCATGTGACTGAAGATGACGAGAAAGAACATCCCTTCGGCCTCCGCGCCTCCGTATCACCGCCTCCCTCTACACAAACCCCCCGCATAAGCCTACGCCGCATCGGCCTCTCCGGCTCCGCAAAAACCCAAGCCCTCCTAGGACACCTCAAGAAAACTCGCAAAGAGGAAAAAGGTGCTAAGACTGTCGTTTTTTCACAATTCACATCCTTCCTCGATCTCATCGAACCGGCTCTAACACGAGACCACATCCCCTTTCTCCGCTTTGATGGCTCTATTTCGCAGAAAGAGCGTGCGCGGATACTGGCTGAGTTTACCACGTCGCATAAACCTTACGTTTTGCTACTAAGTTTGAGAGCGGGTGGTGTGGGGTTGAACTTGACGTGTGCGAATAAAGTATTTATGATGGATCCGTGGTGGAGTTTTGCGGTTGAAGCGCAAGCTATCGATCGAGTACATCGGATGGGGCAAGAGAGGGAGGTCAAGGTTGTGAGGTTCTGTGTGGAGGGGAGTATTGAGGAGAAGATGCTTAGGATTCAGGAGAGGAAGAAGTTTATGTAAGTTTGAGGAAGTGGTGTTGGTGGCTGGGTATATGCTAACGTGAGACAGTGCGAGTTCGTTGGGTATGATGAGTGATGAAGAAAAGAGAGTACAGAGGATTGAGGATATTAAAGAGTTGTTGAGTTAGAGGACAGGTCGGCTGGAGAGATATCGAGGGACAAGCAAGAGATGTTTTTTCATGGATATACCCTTCTTTGGCTGGCCCGAGGCCTGGAACTGGAAGATTCGAGATCTAAGCATCTCTGTTGAAATACCCACGCGTGCGCATGAACCGGCATTGGTTTTTGCATGACTCTATACATGGTCTACATAATTGCCTGCCACGTATTCTGTGGACGGCATGCTTGCAATTTACCGTATGAAATGCTGTCGCAATGCAGAATCACTATGACAGGACTGTGAACATGTCAAACTATTCACTCGCTATCTACAGAATGGTTCTAATTTGTGACGATTCTTCGTACCCAGAGATCCATCCAATTCAACCAATAAAACCTATTCTCCCAGTCATCTCCATATGCATCCGCCATAAGCTCATCCTCGAGTCCATGGTCATCGAAACCATCCTCTGCTTTTTCATAATGGTTTGTGAGGAATCGTGCGACCGCTGGTGATGCACGATCGCTCAATGAGTATTCTCGCTTCTCGACGTCGACTGTCATGATATCGCATATTATGGCCGCTGGACCTTCAGTTGGGTCTTTCGAGAACAAGTCCGCTATGATTTGAACCAGTGGCATCTGAACGGGGAGGAAAGCCGTGACTACTAGTGTACCAGCGTCGATCGCCAGGAGACCTTCTGGATCGGATACGAAGCTGATATTATCACCGTCATTGGATAATCTCTTCAGAATTTGATGATCTTTAATCTCGTAGTTGGGTTCTTGTAGCACAAGCTTTATCGCAGGCCGATCCGAGTCAGTTTGACGGTAAACCTCGTTCAGAGTTTGTATGATGCTGAAAACGGCCATGTACTGGATAGCCGAATGATAAAACTTCTTGTTCAGATTCAGCGCACCCAGTCCAAAGCACACGACCTGCGTAATCGGTGCACATCTCTTAGCTGTTTCCTCGAAGTCTTCACGAAGCTTCCTCCTTGAAGAGCTCTCTTTCCAGAGCTTTTTCGTGTGCATCATAGCTGCCCAATATTCTTGCATCTTAGCAGTATCTTGGTGTTCATTCAAGTACTGCCGATGGAAGGTTATGAACGTGTATGGTGTGTCGATGCAATCATCTTTACTATCTTTGTTGTACTCTCGAAGCGCTCTAATTTGGTCAGAATGTATGCCATATCGATGCTGGAACTCAGGATGCATCTCTACCCGGGAAAGATATTCAACCTGGATGAAGTTAGAGTGACGATTGTTGTTATCCAATCGCCAGATCTTGTAGCTATTGTGATTTAGCCCGTAACCATATAGATTTTGAAAGCCTCTCTGATCAGGTCTTATAGAAAACCCTTCACGTATCTGGTCTACAAATAGTTTGACATCGTTCAACAGTCCGCGCGTGTAGATCGGTTTGCACTTGTGTTGATTCTCTTGGGTAATGAGGTTAACGCGGTATCCGAAGACGATCTCCAAGTCTTCGTCATCAAGATCGTCCAGCAAGTTGGAATTTATATTCTCTTCGTCATCGATTCCCTTATCGGAACTATTTCTCACAATGGAAACATGTCGAAGTCCATCGATAACATCTGCAGTCAACTCGATGGAGGTTTCCCTTGCGCTAATTGAAGGCATCCGAAACGAGTGTTGTGAGTCCATCGTCTTTGGATAGATTGGCAGAATCGTTCCCAGTTGGTCGGCGTTGCCGTTTCGTCGTGGTGATTTGCTTGTGGGTATGAAGGTAGCAGGGGTCATATCAGATCGAAAGCGAGCGTACCCAGCGATACGACATGACCTCTTCACCCTGTTCAGAATACTCCCTACTATTTGAGCGGCACTGTGAAAGTACTGCGAGTCGCAAGTCACTTCCCTTTCAGATTGAGACATCGTGAAAATCGGTCGGGGATGGCCCGCCAAGATGGTTCGAAGTTGTAATCGGGATAAGTAGCGATATATTGTGCACTGTTTGGGTTTCCAAGAGGATAAGAATTCGATAAAACTTTTACACGGCTGGTGCATTTCCGCTCATCCTTGTCTTATCGTGGCATGAAATGCCACAAAACCCAACCGCGGCTCGCACTTCGCTAACCTTGGTAGAGTTATCAGTATCGCAATCGGCAATCGTGGCCTGCTTGTAGCTTTGTAGGTAGATTTGGGAGAACCGAGAAGCCAGCTTCATGTTCTACCTATTGGTAATCGCCTACTCAACCTCTGTAAGCATGATGAGTGCGACTGATGTCTTTTTCCAAGTCACCAGTACCTTCTGCCAGAAGTCTTTTTGTGTGATGGACAGCCAATAAGAGCGGACTTCTCAGAGCTGCTACCATGCGAATTGCTGGACGGCCAGGATATTCGAGGAGCTCATCATTACTGCTGTTCGATACAGTACTGTTGATGACCCTTCCCGACGGCTGGAGCGCCGAAGGCTGACCACCCCTACCTCATCGATGTCGACCCGGAATCATGTTATCGGCGCATCTTGTGTCTGCTGACGCTCCCTCTCCAATATTGCCGTAGCCTGATGCTAATCAAGAAAAACAAATGGAAACCTTACGTGATCTTCGAGGTTACCAAACACCAAGCGGCTTGCAAGTTGAACATGGCTGGCAGATAAAGATTACTCCGACATTTACCTTGATGGAGTATTAAAGGTGAGTCTGTTGGAACTCTGAATTGTACGAATTCTTGTGTGCGGCCAGCTCTAGGCTCCTGTCTCGCACTTTGCGTTTGACGTCCATCCCTCCAGATCGCAAAAAGCATGGGCGCCATGCATACGAGTGTGCCGTGGTTCCGCGAGAAAGCACTACCTACACAAGTTCTAAGGCATCATCTTCCAGTCATCATGGTTAATGACGTTGCTATCGCACGCTTGATTGGAGTTGACATACGACGATGGCGCCGCAGAGATGGAGCTGTATTTATGATGGCGAGCGCGCGATTATTTGAGGCGGGTTGTCAAGTGCGGAACGAAGCGGATGTCGCACTAACCCACTGAACGGCGATGTCGACGACGGCCACCTCAATCTTGGAAGCTATATCTATCCCATTACGAACTCTCGAATGCGAATGCGAGCTCTACCCACTTCAGCGAAGATTTTGATTCGATATCGTCTTGATTCAACTGGGTATAGTGTGGGATCATCCTTGCGTGAGAAGATTCTCCCGACCCACCAACGAAAGCATCGTCCACGTACCTCACATCGCATTCGCGTTCTCCCTCATCCTGCGGCTTGGGAAGACTTCGAGACGGTCCGTTGCGACGATAGCCTGATCGGTCGGTTCATCGTCGAGGCCCAAAGCTCTGGTCTCCGGTCACGTAGCCCGCTGCAATGCCACGCCTCGGCCACAAAAAGTCCGTAACTGTCACCCCACCCTTACCAATTGCCATCCCACAAATCAGTAACATCAAGCCGTTGCATCCCCGTTCATCCCCGTTCGATATGTCAAGCTCTCCATGTGCTCTTGTCTAACCTAGTTCCTTCTTATAGATCACGGTTAGGCTGTCGACAATGCAAGGCTCGTCACGTTAAGGTAGGGTGCATCATATTTAATCAAGCACTACATGCTTATATAGAGTCGATACTGAAGTAGCTCAGTGTGATGAACTCAAGCCGTGCACCAATTGCGCTCGCCATGGCGTCCCGTGTAGCCTCGTCGTATGGGATCCCAATACATACCAGCCTACCGCTTCGGCATCTTCCGCAGCCTCTTCATCGCGACGTACGAATCAGTCACCGCCCGAACGATCCATAGCTGTACGACCCACAAACTGGCGTTTCGCATACTAGAGCTTTTCTCATTGGTGTAACAGGACTCTTCGGCATCTTCAACGCCTGCCGCTCATACAGGCTACTCGCGCAACCCGTTGACCGCAGCCGGAGCAAGGGCCGTGTCGACAATCTCGGAGGAGGATTCCTCCGACTCTGATGCATACCCCTTCTTGTCTAGATATATACATGCTGGTCAACCGTCTCAGTCTTCACTATGGCTGCGAGACTTGGAACTCTTGTAAGTCGGCTTAGCTTGGGCAAGAATTGTTACCAATTATCTTTAGACATCACTGGACAACGGAGGCGTTCGATGGGCTATCCCAGAGACCTGATCTTCGAAATATGTGGCGAGTAGAGGCTCCTAAACACGCCAACGCGCACGACTATTTTATGCATGAGATTCTAGCCTTTGCCGCGCTGCACAAGGCGTACCAGCAGCCTTCGGATCAACGCCAGCCATACTACGCTTGCGGTATACATCACCAGGATCTTGCGATTCGAGGTGTCCGCGAGAGGCTCCATAACGTTACAAACGAAGAGGCTCCGGCGATTGTGGCTACGTCAACGCTTCTGACTTTAAGCGTCTTTGCTTCAACAGGATTTGAGGCTCAGTCCGCACCCACTACTGCAACAGTAGACGGCATCGATAGCATCATGAATGCCTTCCATCTTATGCAGGGTATGGGACATGTTCTTGCGCTAGCTCAGGCCGCAGTGAGAGAGTCTTTTGTCGGCCCTATGTTGAGAGATCCGACAGAACCTACTGCATCTCAACCGATGCTCCAAGAGTTGAAGGGCCACTTGCCTGCACTGACTGCATTTATCGGAAGCAAGACTGATCTTCCGGAGGCTGAACGAAAATTATATCTCACAACCATGGCATACTTTGAACCAGCTCTTCAAATATCGTTACCTCCTCGGGTCGATAATCGGGAGCTACGTTTCCTGTTCTTTTGGCCTCTCCACTTGGACCCAGAATTTATGGAATCTCTTCGACAGCGGAGATCAGGCGCTATCGCAATTCTGATGCATTTCGCGGTTGTACTCCTCGCCGCTGAGCCTCGATACTGGTTCATGGAGGACTGGGGCCATCGTGTGATGAAGGCATGCCAGAAGGTCATCGATCAAAGCTGGATACCTGCTGTACAGTGGCCTCTGTCGTTTCTCGACCAAGTTCCAACATGGGATTTGTTCGCAAATCTTACACGCCAAGGACAGAGTTCTGGACCGTTAACGAACACGTCATCTACATTACGGCAGCCGACAGTCATTCCTCAACAAGAGCCTACCCCTATGGGATCTTCCGCTTCCCATGGCGAGGCGCCACAGCCCTTCTCTTTGCAACTACAAGGCACGAAGTATGCCGTTCAGATGGGTAGCGCAGTCGACGAACAAGTTCCAGACGAGGACTAATCCCTAGTTCTGCCTCCACGTCGTGCAGTGGCTAGACCAAACATAACAACCCAATGAATTTGCAGCCGGTGCTATATTGCGCATGAGCGTGGCGCGAATTTTCACCCATGATCACGACGTTGCCGTGTTATGGACCTGCAGTTCTCTAGCGGCAGCAAGCAGCGAAACCTCGGGTACATCCCAAGAGGACGGTGCTCCCGGCTAGGTACCCGCATTAATAGCGGCAACTCGATGCACACCACGGCCGGCAATGCGAAAGAGATCGACGGCCAATAAGTACTTTATTGCGGCGTAGTCGTTGCAATTCCAATTACTCTAGCACGACGTCATTGCAAGCTACATATCATGTGTAGGACGTCAATACGAATGAGCATGTAATTATCAGCGCTTCGATCCTATGATGGCTTTGCATCGCATCTCGCCCACTGAGCAGCCCGCATGCCAAGACGCAACTCTCGTTTTTGCAATATATATGCCGACTTGTATGAACGCCCGCCACTACGTTGCTTACACGAAAGCTGTCCAGGCAGGCTTACACGTGCCGTGTTTCTGCTCATCGCAAGAGTCATCGCATGTCCATTGCCCACCTAAGCCCAAGCACCATCTCAACAACTCGCTCATGCGATCGGTATGACTATGGAGAATTGCCACGTCAATATTGCTCAACGACATACCAGGCTGACTTTGCCTTCCATTGCACCCAATATGCGACCCGTGTTCTGTGTGACAGCCCCCAAAATGCTTTCTTTTCGCTTCTCACTCACGATCCAGACCCGTGCCGCTTTCTCACGTAAGTCGTATGCGGGGCTACTGCGCGATACTTTAGCCAGCCGCTGGAATGACTGGTAACAAAGAACGGTGGCGTATACTGTCATCCCATGTGCGCGCGCCTTCCTCTTTCGACATAATGGAGGATGGGGAATGCTGAGCCTCATTGTTGGTGACGAGACATTTTCATTGTTGTCTGAGAAGGTATACGAAGGTGGAAATTCGACCAATACCTCTATGAATGATATCGATAAGTCCCGCGTCCTCGCGCTGCGGTCAAAATAGCGACAGCAACAGCAGATGCAGTTCTGATGCTTCCACCATGTGCCCTGGCCAACGTGGATGCGCATGCAGCGACGATCCTTACTGCGACCAACGCGGCAATTCGGTATTGCCGTCGCGAGTCAAATGGGAACGATGCGCATATTGAAGATCTTCAGTAGTGTTCTATAGCTCCTACATGTCCGAAGCTAGAAGATCCGTTCTCTAGGATGTAGCCACTGGTGTAGGGAGCATACGATATTGCACGGTGGGGCTGCAGATGCAGTACTGTTTTTACGATGCTGTACTGCATGGGAATCGTAACGCGTACTACGCAAAAGCGTTCGGTTGTTGTGAGACGCCGGAAAACTATTGAAAGGTGCTGATGCTGTGAACTTCGTGTGCTGCGCAAAGATAGCAATACGATGTACTATTACAATACAGTCATAAAGAGTGTACTAGTGGGTATCTCAATCATCCAATCGTAATAAAAACCACCAAAGAAAGATCAAGAATTGAACTGGAAATGTCGTACTTTCGGATGAAAATGGTAAGGAGCCAAAAAGCATGACACAAAGCAATGAACCATCTAGAAACACAGGAAGAGCGTGCAATCAAGAAGTCACCACGGTGTCGCAACCGCAAACGACGGCCTTCAAGCTGGTGACATCGGTCTGTTTGGGTCGTCTTCACTTCTCCGCCAGCGTTCTAGCTCTTCAGGTGTCGGCTGAGAGACCGCTGTGCTGTCGCTTTGGATAGTCGTGTCGCTCAGTCCCCTAGTGTGTGACGGCCGTCGATGCATTGCAGATTCCTCCGCATGTTCAGTGCCTCCAGATTGTCCTCCTGCCTTCGCTCTAGCAATTTCCTCCGCAGTGGCTGGCGCACCAGGTTCTGCTTCTGATTTGGCCGCATCAGTACCAGACTCCGCTTCTGACGCGTTCTTCTTCGCCAATACTTCATCGATGTTTGTCGAAAGTGAATTGTCGCTCGGACTTCGACTGTGCGGAGGTTTCTGGAACGGTTTCGGGTCTTCGTTCTTTTTGGGCAAGGAGTTTATCGCATCTTCACCAGGGAGTTCTGCAATTGGCGTGCGCGGTGTGTTGTTGCCGGACGAGCCGCGATCGCTGGGCCCACCCTGGCGTCGCGTCCTACCAGCGGCGAAATAGTCGACGGTTTCATGGCCTTCGGGTGGAGGGCTATAAAGCTCGGCAGGATTGCTTTCGGGTGATAGTTCGCTGATAGGAGGGATAGACTTGTGGTCAGCGTTGTAGTAGCCAGTTGTAGAATCTTTCGGTGACTGGAGAGTTTCGGAACCAGTGAGCTCTGAAATACGGCGATATTTGATCTCAGTGCCTGCATAGGTTGTATCGATCTCAGAAGGCTTCTCCGCTTCTTCCTCAGCCTTTCGCTTCTTCGCCTGCCCGCGTTTTCGCCACAAGAAGAAGACGCCTATGGCGACTATAATGAAAGCGCCGACGATACCGACAACAATCCCGGCGATCGCACCAGCCGAGAGACCACCTCCAGAGCCAGGATCGTCTGGGACGGGTAGCCCCGTAAAGTCTCTGTCGAAGATTGTGGCTAAACTCGGATTTGGCATTGGGTCAGGAAATGCGGCTGGAGCAACGGTGAAGTTTTGGTGTTCATAATCGACAACGATATACGCTTCTTGCAGAAATGTGCGTCCTAGGACGAATTTTCCGTTCTCTGTGCGTCTTATAGGAAGGTATCGTGTCTGATTGGAATAGAACGGCCAACTAGCTTGTTGATCCAGAGCCGAGTATGGTAGGACGATGGATGTAAAACTTGTGCTTTCGATGTCAGGATTGGCGCTAATCTTGAAGGAAACACTCGCGTCAAGTCGTAGGTTTTGCTGGTGCGATGTCTCATTGACAGTGTATAACTGGGTATTTCTGTCGAATGTCAGACCGAAAGCGGTGACAAATTCGTCGCATACTTCGTCCGGCAAGATAAGGTATGGAAACGTAGAGTCAATCGTAGCGGGGAAGCCTCCTGTCTTGTTGGTGAATGAGAATCGGTTGGCTTCGAGTTCCTGGTCTGGCTTATAGGTGATGGAATTGACACCCACAGCAAGTGTGTTGTTCTGCTTGCTAGGCATACTAATCGAGACGCCACTTTGCTCAGACAGCCGTGTTCTATCGTAACCACCGAACACCAAGCTCGCGGGGTATCCGTTGTTGTTGTTACCTGTACTTATCAGCATTCTGGCTTTGTGGAGGTCGTTTGCAATGGCAGTAGTAAATACGTGTTTACTCCGCATGATGTACTCACGATAGTAGGCACCAGCCGTGTATCCAAACGAGCGACTCGCAATCTTGTGCGCACTTCCGTACATGTTTTCGATGAAGTTTGGCTTGAATGCCCCAGGCGGACCAGTGGACCCTACTGCCAGTCCCAACGAGCCCATGAAGAAGTTGGAGATGGCATACTGCGTGACATATTGAACCGGCATAATGAAACTTTGTGGTGTGCTAAGGCCCAAACCTACATTATCCTCCCCCCAAACCGCGTTTGGATCTCCCTCCACTGTGATATTGTACCATTCAGGCAATGGAAAATTGTATATTCCAACTTCCTTCCATTGATGAGACTGGGAACCATCGAATCCCAAAGACTGACTGCTGCCGAACGATACGATGCCGCGATTTGCTGCGCATTGATCCTCGGTGGGAGAAAAGCACCAGTCAACTCTTTGTGGTACTAAGGTAGTTCCCAAGGAGGTGGATATAAGAACCTTGAAATTTTGTCCATTGCTGCTGTTTGTACGGTCATCGCCGATGTTGATGGGGAATGTTGACCACCTTCCGTCGTTGCCTTCCCAATCGCCGCTCGGACTCAGAACATAGGGCGTGGGGGGAAGTTGAATATTCTCAGCGCGCTTGTGAAAGAACATCATAGCAACCAAGCATTGCGGATTGCGATAAACTGAAGGTCGTTCGATTGACAAGAACAAATTAAAGATGAGTACGGGCACAAGGCGTAGAAAAGACTAACATCATGTCAGCTACTATAGTCAACTAGCGGCAGCCTCGACTTTAGGTCAGCTGAAGCTGTAGGTGCGGCAATACTGAGATTGAGCCGCGACTCTCTTACACAGTGCGCACCAGCACTCAATAAACAATAGTCTAAACGTCCTCATCCACGCTGCTTGGATCGGTTAAACATCGATTCGCCTGGCCGTCAAAGGCGCGTCAAGCCCATCTGCTTATTGTGGGTGCAAAGCGCCCGTGCCTCAGGCGGGGTAGAGGCACGGTATCGCCAGGGCGCCCTGAGGTTGCATATTACCTGTGGAAGAGAAACACTGTGACTGGACATGGCGACACCGGTGAAGGGGCACAGGTTGTGTGGGCGCCATCTGTTGTCCTATTGGGGGAAGATTCGGTGTAGCGGGATCGCGACAGGCATTCCATCGAGAGCCTGGATGGGAATCGCTGTTGAGCAGGGCCGCAGAAAGGCTGCATGCTGAGGTGGCTGGAAAGGCAGACCTCGAGAGAGACCTTGACAGCCCGCGGAAAGGCGTTGGAGCTTGACTGGATACAGTCATTAGGGCCGCTCGATGATCTTACTCAGCGGGAGCCAGCAGCCCAATCGCGCGAGCCACTGCCCCACTGTCCCGTAGAGCACGGCCCTCGGTTCTCACGTGCATGCACCTCCACCCACACCCTGCATCATGCCCTGATTACGGTCACTCTTCTTGTCACCCTGCGCAACCACTCTCTATAAGAGAAGAATTCGTACAGGCTATCATGCTAGGGCCGTGTAACCAGTGCGAGTGTGGCGTTTGATATCAGTGGATCAGTGTAAGGGCCGCCCTTTTACTTCCAGCGCACTCTTTATTTCGGCCCCCAGAACACTGCCTTCACCAGGATTTTGTTTGGCGCCAGAGCCTATCGCTGGTGATTATAGGCTGCAGAACACTAGCCTATACGAGGGAGCTTGCTAGCTTTATGCGGCCTCACATGTATCCATGTCAGCAATCGCCATGGATGGGACCACCATGGATGGGATTTTCAACTTTGCTCCAGACCTCTGGGTAGTATAACGTCCCGCCTTACCTACGGCCGTCCGGCCATTGTCATTATGTGGACCGGATGCGACACTACCTCCCGGGTATCCACCAAGACATTTGTGGTCTTATTCTGCGGCTCTGGCTTTGGTGGCAACCTCTCACCATTGAGTCGTGCCGGCTGTATTGCTTAAAAAAGACCTAGGCAATCTGGGTTAACTTCGATACTGCGACCAAGCCCGGGCGTTCTTGGACGGCAAGCGGTCAGGTAGATCTATGCCTTCGGCTTGGTTGTTCTGCTTCCGGCCTTGTGTGTACACACCCTAGTGAACAGGATTACTGTCGAAGCTCGAGTAATCCCAGCCTCGCCAAAGAATCCGTATACCTAGATGCTGCCGTCATATGCAGGCCTGTTGTTAGCTTCGTCATCGTTTTATAGTTACCCGTTCCTGCCTACTTCCTTCTCCTTCCCGAGCCTCCAGCCCATCTTCCGTCGCAAGGTATGTGATGCTCCCTTTGGTACCCTATTCTTGTTGTTCTTGATCTTTATACTATTCCAATTGGAGACGAAGGCATCTCTTCGCGAACAACGCTACATCCACTTTGTCGCAGAGAGCATGGACCTTACTTTGTTTATATAGCGCTTCAATCCCTCTGGAAACCCCATCACGTGTCTAACTTACTTGTCCAGCTCCAAGCTGTGTGTCATTCGTTCAACCGGCGTAGCAGTCTGTCGCTTCAAAATGCGCACTTATTGGCCTCTCCTTCTGGCTTTGACCAGGTCAGCTCAAGGCCAATATAACAGTACAGTTCTGGGTGCTCAAGCGACGCCATCGCCGCCCTCATCTTCAGCGGAAGCTGCTGAGGAGACTTTCCAGGCGCAAGGTGGAGGGTATGGCCAGGGCAGCACTTGCAAGACCACGAGCACGATATACGAATATGGAAAGCCTTCCACCTCCACTATCAAAGTTACTGTCACTTCACCTCAGACATGTCCAAAGCCGGTCACCAAAACCCAGACTGTCACCTCGTCGCAAGGATATGGTGGCGGGTATCCTGTAACTGTCACAGTCACGTCTACGAAGGAAGTCACCAAATCTGCCGGAAACAATCCTTCCCCACCAAAGACGATCACTGTCACTTCTACGAAGGAAGTCACCAAATCTGATGGATATAACACTCCCCCCAAGACGATAACTGTTACAACTACCAAGTCTGGTTATACCACGGTCACTTCTCCCGGATACTGCGCAAATCCACCTCCCATAACTACTACAAAGGTATGTTTGCCCTTAGACTACACTTAAACACATACTGACTGAGAAAGACCAAAACTGTTACTGAGTCATCATATTGCTCTGTCAAGCCCCCTGTGACCGTGACTCAGGTGAACAACTCTACCATCACAAAGGTACTTTCCCTTCTCGCAATGATTCCAGGTCATCACTGACGAACTAGACCGAGCATGAAACCGTTACGGGCCCCACGACAACAATAAATAACACCATAACCCAGCTCACAACGCTGACACTGACTTCGACAGTGGTCACGGTAAGTAGTCTCTCCTGGAATTTCCCTTGGCTTGCTGGTGCTCTACCCATCTATCACATGACATGATGTCGCTTGCTTGTTGCAATAACTCGACCTGCTGCCTTTCTGTCGAACCGCAAGTCGTTGGAGTTCACTAACATGCTTACAGCTGGTCCCAACTACTGAAACTAGTTACACAACGACCACAGATTATAAGACAACTACAGACTACAAGACTACCACGGAGACTGACACCACCACGAAAACGGACACTACCACGGCAACTGATACCACCACGCAGACCGATACTACCACAGAAACCGACATCACCACGCAAACTGATACTACCACGGAGACTGATACCACTACGGAAACCGACACCATCACGCAGAGCGACACCACCACGCAAACCGACACCACCACGCAGACCGACGTTTCTACTACGGTCAGCGTCTCTACGTCTACCTACACCTCTGTTACCACTTACTCTACTACGCTCTACGAGACTATTACGCAGACACTACCGGGAACCACTTCCGTCACAACAGAGACAGTCGTCTCTACAGTCACGGCAACGCTTACCCTGACTGACTACATTTCCGTGACCCAGACTGTTCCTGGACCGACTGTGTCAATTCCAGGCCCAACAGAGACTACAGTGCAGACAGTCTCAGTCCCTGGGCCTGTCGAGACGGTATCAGTACCTGGACCTATCGAGACCATCATCAGTTTTCAGCCGACAACGACAACAGAGAGGATCAGTATAACGACAACCTCTCTTACGACTAGTATATCTACTTCAGTATCAACTTCGACAACCACAGAGTTCATTGTGACTACGTTTACTCAATCTGGTACCACAATCACTAGTACCGAGACGGTCACCTCTGAAGTGTTGATCACGACTACGTTCACACAGACTCTGCCAACAACTGTGACTTTGACATCTGATCGGACTTTCATCATCACAACTCCAGGTCCCACGCAGACCGTCGAAGAGACCGACACCGTTACTACGACAGTTGAAGAGACGGATACTCTTACCCAGACAGTAACCGAGGTGTCCACTTCACTCAGCACTCTAACCCTGCCACCACAAGTCATCGTGACTACAACCACCCTCGAGGGTGAGACTTCAACAATCACAACTCAGCTCCCGCCTAGCACGGTAGTATCAACGATCGTGTCGACTCTCACTTTCCCGCAGGTCACAGTGACTTCTGTCAGCGTCTCGCCTCCTGAGACCGTGATAGAGACATTTACACGGCCAGGCCAGATTACTACGACAACTTTGACTCTTCCCGGAAGCACGACAACGTTCACGACGCAACTCCCTGCGAGTACTGTGCTTTCTACCATCACCATACCTGGCGACATCACAACTACCACCGTACAGCTTCCGGGCACTACATCCGTTATCACTACTCAACTTCCCGCGAGTACTGTGGTCTCGACAGTAACGCTCCCGGGTGACGTAGTCACTTCCACGATCCAGTTGCCTGGAGAGACCTCCATTGTGACTAGCCAGCTACCAGCCAGCACTATTCTCTCGACGTTAACTCTATCTGCTGTTACCTCTACGGTGATCAGCCAGCTGCCGGGAAGTGTCTCGACAACTACTCAGCTAGCAACTGTCACATTACCAGGATCCACAGTTTTGAGCACTATCTCTCTTCCCGGCTCGACCTCGGTATCTACTGTAACCTTACCTGCAACGATCTCGGTCTCTACTATCCTGATCACACAGTCGTTCGTTACCACTCAAGTGCAGCCTACGACGATTGTGCAGACATTGACACCGAGCTCATCTTCTACGACGCCTGCATCTTTTTCCTGCTCTAGCGAATGTCAGATTGATGTTACCGCAACCATACTAGAGTTTCCTGGAACGGTTGTGACTAGTACCACATTCATACCAACAGTCACTCTCCAAGTTTACACAGATGCTACGGGCAGTGCTGTCAGCTCTTCCTTGGTCACCATTCCGCTAGCGACTCAAACAACGACTACAATTACATGGGAGTACTCCGGCGTGCCCTTGACTTACCCCACAACGTATCTGGCCTATGAAACATTTAGCCATCTAGAGGTTTCAGCAGTAGGGTCAGTTTGCGTGACTGAAACTGACACTTTGACATTACCGGCGCCTACGAACTACGCATCCCTCATCGTGCCGCTGAACGAGGTTTCTGATACAGCATACGTAGCGCCAACGGTAGTTGAATATCTGAACCAACAGCCAACCATCACTGCTCAGCTTGGCCAGACAATTGGTCCAGATGCGTGTGATCCAGCCGACGGTGGCGGAAGCTTTTCGACCGGCGTTCAATCTCCACTCGGGACTATCACTGATCTCACCAGCCAAGCAGCCCTAGGCTCTACAAGAACGGTTTCATTGCCAACAGCACAGGGTCAGGTTTCGCCACCTTCTGGAGCTCCAACCACTACAAGCACTGCACCAACGAGCAGCGCTGCTCCTCCAAGTTCAGTGCCGCCACCACCTCCCCCAACTTCAAGTAGGCTACCCCCTCCACCTCCTTCTTCCAGCGCAACCCCAGTTCCTAGCAGCTCGCCACCACCTCCATCGAGCGTGGCACCACCACCTAGTAGCCAAGCGCCATCGTCATCTAGTACTGTTGTTCCACCATCCAGCGTTGCGCTCCCACCAACAAGTATCGCGCCTCCGTCAAGCAGCATTGCTGACTCCGCGTCTGAAGGTCCATCGCCATCCTCCATGCCCTCGTCGTCTGCCTCGCCTCCACCCCCCGAACCATCAACAGTTCCTGAACCATCGAACGTCGTCGAACCTTCTTCCTCATTGGAAGCTCCCCCCTCTGCGCCTCTCTCCTCGATCCTCGTATCAAGCCGCACGTCTACGCGCTCGACTACTACTTCGGAAGGCAGCTCATCTGTTCCTCAGAGTTCAATGTCTGAGTACACTGGAGGTGGTGCCTTGCCAACAGGGCATATCGCAGGTTTACTCCTCGGAGCTGCGGGCCTTGGTCTGGGGCTGTTCTAGTCGCTTGATTGGGAAAGTAAGGACCAGTAAATAGTTTTCAATGTTTGATGTTTAATGCAATAATGCTCGACAATGGGTTAGTGCACACCTCTACGGATGTGGTGGATGTAATGTTAGGCTCAACAAAATGCTTCATTTCTACCAATCTAATATGTGAATGCCCTTCCATCTCATGTCACGAACATATTGCTATATACTGAACTGCTGTATCGTCTCTGCTAAAATTACTTACCATTTGAGGTAGTGGCCGTCCCTACGCTCTTTCCGCAGCAATCCTCCGTCCTTGCCCCACTTCGTGCCCTCTCCTCCAAAACCCAACAACCTTATCTCAGCCTTGCCGTACCCCTCACCCCCTCAACCCAAGTGACATCCATCGGATCCAAGCCTCCAATACTACGATCCATCTTAGCATTCTCACCTACAGCGTTCATCCAAGTACAAACGCAAGTTAGACGTGCAAGCCAAGCTTTTCCCTTCAGCTGAGTTGTTGAGCGCCACAGACAGACGCCACCAGATGCGGAGATGGGCCGATGACCACCCAAATTCCGGATCCGTGGAGCGACGTTGACCTGCGAGGCGACCCGCGCATGCAACATTCTCGGTGTGGGTTCGCCGGATATGGAAGTAGCGGCTGAGTACGAGACCGTTGAGCGTTGTTGGTGGTGTTCTGTGGGCTGAGCTTGGCTCTGGTCCTTCGAACAGCACATGTTGCTTGGCGTCGGAGAGGTGATTGCGAGGGAGGTGTAGCGATCCTGAGTGGGGATATGGGAAAAGTAATACTGATACAGCACTTGGCATTCTGCGCGGTTGACGTGAGTCGTGACGACGCATGCCATTATGGCGATTTGATACGTCGATTTCACTTTCCCGGATGGATAAATGTCAAGCTCGAAGCCTTGATATCGAGGAGGATTCCGAACACCCAATCCTGGGTTGGTGTGACTACAATTTCGCAAAGATGTGAACGCCATGAATAGCAAAATGAAGCATTAACATCCCGCAGCTTTGGAGGTTAGCGAAAGAGCCAGTCGGAGACACATTAACCAACTCTGTCGTGGTATCTGGCCGCACGACGCCTTTCATATGAGCAACGTAAGTTCTAGGGTCCGGAAATTTGCAACCTGTACAACTCTCTTGAAGCTATGGGTATAGATCAATGAGCTACAACGAAGGCAGCAGCGACAAAGGTGTTACCGATCTTCTTGTATCACTGAGGAAGACCGTGGGCGTACGTCATGTTTGTGGTATCGGTCCTGGCATGTGTGTCCAAGAATGCGCTCTTGATTGCATATCCATGAGCCAGCATGGTGAGACTGTTTCTGGTGACCGTTGCAAGTTCCTCCTAGCAGTTCGAACTTGTAGACTTGCACATGAGATCTGGGACGGTTCATCGTCGATGATACTCTGCAACTCTTGGATGATCTGGCAAATGCTTTCTTCTTAGATTTGACGACACCTGAGTGGTCTTCGAACCATCTTGCATGCTGTTCCGAAACCGTTGCTTAGCATTCTTTTTGTCTCATGGCTGATTCCTTCTTGAGCTTTCGTAGCTTGGCTTACCTTGCGTTGAATCTACCACGACATGGCAGTAGTAGTTTCCCAGACCTTTGCGTTTTCTTTTCCGGCCTGTCGATTCAATCAATTCATCCAAAGTCTTACCGCCTTTGTTCACAATCGCGGTGTCGGTGGAAGCTCCCATATTGAGTGCCACCTCATACGCCCACATATTTACATCGACTTCGTCTTCGCCTCCGATCTCCCATACGGTTAAATACATGCTCTCAACAGATAAAGCGTTGCCGGCTATGTTGACAACGCTTTGTTGCCCCTCCACTTCTCGGAACGCATTGTCTGCGTCAGGCAATTGGATTAAAATACTGGCCGGTCATTAGTAACAGTTGTCTGATGTCCCGCCGCGGAATAGGCCAACGATAGTCCATCCTACAATCCCTCCCTATTCTTATGTACATAGGAATCTGATCACATCTTTTTAGCAGCTGTCGTAGATCTTGAGTGCTTCCGCATCTGTTGTTCTGATGTCGCTAGTGATTACGTCTGATAGGCGGTCAGTATATCTCAACATGTCATAGAGTTTGTATTAGTTCTTTGATTGCATCCTCATGGAGATTCTAGTTGAGAATCTTGTATTGAGACTGGCGGAGGTTAGAGGATGTTTTTTGACCAGTATCGAATTTACAGGGCGACTTGAAGTGTGCTACACAGAATTTTGCGCACTCCTGTCAGATGCTGATTGTTTAGAAGAGGAAGTGTCCCGCGCGGGTTCTGATTCTCTATGTGCATTCTCCTGCTGCTCTCACTGTTTCCCGGAACTCATGGTGTTGGATTCTCATATTAGTTGAGGTATAGTGAAGAATAGTGAGAGTACTCGATCATAGCGCTGTTAGAGCTTGCGTCGAAAGTTTTACGGAGCTTGCGTTTAAGGTCCTGTGGAGAGTCGTGAAAGTTGAGCGGAAGATCGAGAGCCGGAAGATATGAGCAAGCGCGTGTGGCCTTTACTATGATAGTAAGATACTCTGACTCTTCAATCAGCGATGATGGCATGATAAGTACCAGCGACCAAGCCTATTAGAGTATCTTGCTGTAGAGGGTAACGCGCAAAGTGGAAGTTTCATCGCTCCGACAGAAAACCTATATTCGATAGTGATATGCTAGATAGAAAAAGTACGAAGAAAAACTTATCATGTATCACGACTAACCATAGAACGATTATCATATTGTTGTAAGCATGAAGAACGACGACGATTCAGGATAGGTTTGCGTTCGTAAAAAGTCCAATAGTGATCGTGGCGCCAAAACGGTTTCAGACTTCGCTCCTGAAAAGGTGGCTGGAAGGATGAAGATAGGAGAGAAGGAAAGACTAGGAGAAGAAGCGATTCAAAGTTCTAGAAGTTCAGACGTGTGGCAACAAACACGATATCCATTCGAGATGTGAGGATTCATATACACACTGCTCTCAAAAACGCAGGGTCGATAGCTATGCTTTTACCATACTATGCATACCTCTCCAATACTTCCGCAATCTTTTCCCTCACGCCCTGCTTTCCCTCATACTTCTCCAATAGCTTAGCAACAACATCCTCTCTCTTCTGTCCACTCGCTTCTCTCAGAATCTCTCCCTCCTTCGGCAGTCCAATCCACGCGTGCGGGTACTCTTTGTAATCTGTCTCGCTAATCAGAGGCAATGGCGCTCCTTCACTTCCAGCAAAGAAAGCATCCACATCGTTGTTCTTAACGTCCTGCAGAGTGTTGGGTTTCCAGTTTGGACGCTCCTTCTTGCGCTCTACCAGACGTGCTGTTACGCCCTCGACGAAATCGGGGTGAGCCATGAAGCGGGAGGCGATGTCGTATTCCTTCTGGAAGGTTTGCGCGATGGACCACTGGCGGCCGATGCGCATCTGACGGAGGGCTACAGAGACAGAGATTGGCGACCGGCTGTTGATAGTCTGAATAGTCTTGTCGGCCCACTTCTGGATCTCCGGGTCGTTGTGCCCAGTCTTGACCTGCTTGAGCGATTCCATAATGTTGCTGATACCCGGCTGGTCGTCATGGAAGACGGTGTCGATGACCTTACGCAGTTCGCCCGAGATGTGCGGTCGCTCGGCGGGAAGGCCAGTGCTGAACTCTTCGATTGTAGCGTTGATGATCTTGAAGCGTTTGTTGAGATCCATGTAGTCGGGGAATTGTAGTTCGGCGAGACGCGCCTCGAGTTGCTGGAGAGTGGAGGAGTGAATGTAGTGGGTTGCGATGCCGTGGTAGAAAGCGTCCACGCCCTTAAGCTGCTCAGATGTGAGGGCGAGGTACGTGCCGAGAGCGCCTTCCATTCGAGGAAGGAAGAAGGATGCGCCGACGTCTGGAAAGAAGCCGATGGTCGTTTCGGGCATGGCGAAGAGGGTGTTCTCGGTCGCGATTCGGAAGGGTGCGTGTATCGAAAGTCCAACACCGCCACCCATTGTGATGCCGTCCATGAAGGCGACATAGGGCTTTGTGTATGTTGCGATGAGGTGATCTAGCTTGTATTCCAGTCCAAAGTAGTCTGAGCTCATCTGTTGTCCCTTTGCTCCTTCCTTGTTCCACTTTGCCAGGGCAGCAACGTCTCCTCCCGCGCAGAAGGCGCGGCCATTGCCCTTAATTATAATGACGCCTGCCAATTCCGACTTTGCCCACTCTTGTAACCTCGGTATGATCTTGCGGGCCATGGAGCCATTGAGCGAGTTCAGCTTCTTCGGCCGGTTGAGCTCGATGCTACGTACGCCGTAGTTGTTGGTGAAAACGACATCATCGGGGTCATCGTCTTGCTGCGCTTTGAGAAGGTCTGCGGTGGGTGTGGCGTACTGTGTAATTGTTAGGGCTGGTCGTCTATAGTGGGCTGGAGGGGCGGCTGTACCTTCCTTGACCCGCTCATCCAGGCTGGATTTGTGATCTTTGCGCGCAAAGGCATGGCTTTTGTCGTGCTTATCCGCGAGACGCTGCTCAGCGGCGTTCTTGTTAATGTGCGAAGAGACATGTGTGCGTGTGTAGGTGAATGCGCGACGATGATGCAACTTTCACAGCTTCTGCCGACGAACCTCGGGTAGTCGCGCAAGACGGCTACAGGGCAACCAAGTTGTCAATTGATCTGTTCTAGCAGAGGGAGAGCACGTGGGAAGCCCGAGAAGATATCAGTCTGAAAGGTGACATATATTTACCGGGAAATGTCTTCCGCCCGCAATGCTCCATCGCTCTTTCTCAAAGTTGTCGAGCTCGGATCTCCCCCTCACATGATTGGACGATGCGCTACCATCTCGCGCTAAGAAAATGATTTGAGCCTCGCCATCTCCAGATATCATCGCCATCTCAAGCAATCGCATCCCTTCGTTCCTTCCGCATCGTGTGATCGGGTCAATCATGTCGAGCTTTTCCAGAGTTTTTCTGCGCACTACGCGCTCTGCTCTCCAGTACCAGCGTGGTGTTTCCCCAGTGCAAAATGCTTTGGGCGCGCAGGGCACCAGCAGGTGGATGAACGGTGTACGGAACTACGCCGCCTTCACTCGAGACAAGCCCCACGTCAACATCGGTATGCCTCGTCGAATCTGCTTGCCTATGACTATACTAATGATTTCTAGGTACCATTGGCCACGTTGACCACGGAAAGGTGCATCGCCGCTCACCCCACATCTCCGCCATCATCACGACTAACATGTTATAGACTACCCTCACAGCCGCCATCACCAAGCGACAAGCAGAGAAGGGCTACGCCAAGTACCTCGACTACGGTTCCATCGACAAGGCTCCCGAGGAGCGAAAGCGTGGTATCACCATCTCGACCGCCCACATCGAGTACCAGACCGACAACCGCCACTATGCCCACGTCGACTGCCCCGGTCACGCCGATTACATCAAGAACATGATTACAGGAGCTGCCAACATGGACGGTGCTATCATCGTCGTTGCTGCTTCCGATGGTCAGATGCCCCAGACCCGTGAGCACTTGCTGCTCGCCCGTCAGGTCGGTGTTCAGAAGATCGTTGTCTTCGTCAACAAGGTCGATGCTGTCGAAGACCCGGAGATGTTGGAACTCGTCGAGATGGAGATGCGTGAGTTGCTCACCAGCTACGGCTTCGAGGGTGACGAGACACCCATCATCATGGGTTCCGCTCTATGCGCCATCGAGGGCCGCCAGCCCGAGATCGGTGTTACCAAGGTCGACGAGCTGATGGATGCTGTCGACTCATGGATCCCCACTCCTCAGCGTGAGACCGAGAAGCCTTTCCTCATGGCTGTTGAGGATGTCTTCTCGATTGCTGGACGTGGTACTGTCGTTTCGGGCCGTGTCGAGCGCGGTATCTTGAAGCGTGACGCTGAAGTCGAGCTTGTCGGCAAGGGCACCGCCCCAATCAAGACCAAGGTCACTGATATTGAGACCTTCAAGAAGTCGTGCGAGGAGTCGCGCGCGGGTGATAACTCCGGTCTTCTCCTCCGTGGTGTCAAGCGTGATGACGTTCGCCGCGGTATGGTTGTTTCCGTTCCCGGACAAGTCAAGGCTCACAAGAAGTTCCTTGTCTCCATGTACGTTCTAAGCAAAGAGGAGGGTGGCCGTCACACCGGCTTCGGCGAGAACTACAGGCCGCAAATGTTCATCCGAACTGCCGATGAATCCTGCGCACTTCACTTCCCAGAGGGTACCGAGGATGCGCACGACAAGCTAGTTATGCCCGGTGACAACGTCGAGATGGTCTGCGAACTCCACCAGCCCCACGTTTTAGAGACCGGTCAGCGCTTCAACATGCGTGAGGGTGGCCGAACTGTTGCTACTGGTCTGGTTACGCGTGTTCTCGAGTAGATTAACGAAACCCAATGAACCCGAAGAAGAGGCGAATATCTCCGGGGTGGATTCCAAGAAGCCTTCTTTGTAAAATAATTGTGTTGGACATATCCCGGCTCTCCGCTTCTCGATTACCCTACATCATGTACTTTAGCAGCACGACAAAACGGATCTAGATGGGAGGCGTTGACTAAACGATGCACATGGAAGAATGTAATGACCTTTGACAACAGTCGCCGCTGCAACCCTGCTGAACAATCGCTAGGTCTCGACTCTCTGATAAACAACAAATGTTGATATGTCTTGACGGCGTAATTGGGCGGTACCGGAAGCCTTGGCGCGAATGATCCACCACTTGCCAGTACTGGTCAACGTGCTTTCTTCTGCGACTCCACCTGAACGACTAGATCACCTTCAAGATGGAGACACCCGTTCGGCTTCATACCACCGCATGAGGCTTCTCGAACGCAAATCACCGTGTTCAGGCTGGGCCTTACTTCCAAGGCGCTGCGTGCTGGGTTCAGTCGGCCGATTTGATATCACTACAAAGGCCCGGGCCGAATTTCGGGCGTTCCTGCTGCTGTAGCGTTCACGTCAAAAGTGCCACCGGCTGTGCGTTTCGGACGAGTCTACACTGCGCCGTTTTCATCATGTGTTTCTCCAATGACCCTTCCAGGAACAACCTAGAAACGCTCCTCAACATAACGCGCGTAAACATGCGTCGAATGTCGCACGTTTGATTTGACCATCATCCATGGACCAGGAACGGCTCGTACTGATCAAAACCTTGTGCACAACTAACGACTCATGGGTGAAACTAGTTGTGCTTCGCGGTATAGAGCGTCGCGTATCTCGTCCCTGCCTTAGCCCATGAAACGCATGAGGATCTGGAGCTGTCCCTGCATCCAGAATGAACGACAATCAAAAAATCGTTCGACATGTCACTCAGGCAAGAAATTTTTGGTCAGTCTTTTAAGGGTGAACCTCTTTACAGCTAAATTTGGCAGGAAGCTCAACTACCACAGTCGCCCAGCAACCTCTCATTCCAAATGTTAGGTCGGAATATATGGATCCTGATATGAGTACTGGTTGTAAACAGGAAATTCGTCTCGAGACAAGTGAGCCACCACCGACAACCGGGGATATCCTCATCCAAGCTAGATCGCACCTTCTTCCCAGCAGCTGTGTCTTTGCACCGGCACGTTTCAACGTGCTAACGCCCATTGGCAAAGCTTTGCGACTCGGCCGCAAGTACCGCAACCTGTTGATCGCCGTTGATGCGTTGAGCTGGTTGACAGCTCACTGGCATCGGAACCCTACGTTTCCTTCTTCTCCGAGGTCCAATCACAATCCATCGTGTCTCGTTGGCTACCAGGACCAGGTGTCTACTGGCTTGAACGTTGCTATAATCAGGAATGAATTGCTCGGGTGGAGATACTGCGCCAGCCCCGTTCCTGCTAGACCTGCGCTCGTGGATGGTCAACCGAGGAAGATCCGCAGGATTGCGCCGGTGTACCTTGTTACATTTCACAAAAATGGCTATCGCACAACGGTTAGCATGCTACGCAAGCATTGAATAGATTGCGGATAGGTTGCAATCATGCAGGCGTGGTGACAGTATAGGATCAGCTATGAAAGACCTTGAAGGGGGATCAAGGGACTCGCCGAAGATTACATGGTATGATGTATGCGACTCTCCGAGTGGTCGTCGCTGATCGTCTCCCCAGGTAGACAACCGACCCGGCCGAAGTACCAATACATCATCAAGCGAAAGATACCGACCCCATGGGGCAGTTTGATACAGCCTTGGATCCTTACCGGGAATCACCGTTTGGAATCCACGTGAAACCGTTATCTAGGATCGGATAAGACGTCACACTGCGAGGAACCGGCAGTATGTCAAGGCAGGCGATCCCCGACCACAAGCGGAAAGCTGGGGCCAGTAGTGCGCCCAGTAATCCACCAGTCCTTTCATGCTCCGCACTAGGCGAACGGCCCTCGCCTTGGAACGGACAGGCCTGATCCACCTGTTCGAATGCTCGCTTCACCGGAAAATCTTCCGGCTCATTAGTCATATCCCACCTATCCATACGTTGGGGTATCTCGAGGCTGTTTTCGTGGGATGCCATGCTATACAAGATGGCATTTACAAGAATAGTATCTCAGCTCAACTATGGCCAAATTCCAAACTCTCTTGGCAGGCGGTGCAAACTTACTTTCGGATCTTTTCCTAATTCCAGTGGTCGCCGTACGAGCACGTTCACATGCTTGCATCTATAGTTACCCGGTGGTATACAAACTTGCAAAGGTAGCCTAGAAGAAGCGGGGCTCATTCTGAAGATAAAGACGATTGCCATATGTCGTTAAGCAGCCGCGTATCGAGTGTGACACCTTATGTTTCGGATACTGCTGCGGTTGGTGTGGCTGCAGCATGTAGGCCCGATCTGAAGTCGCTTCCCCGGGAGAGCCGATTTCGTCTGTCCTTGCGATAATTCCTCAGCCACTAAGTGCAAAAGCGAATCTCACTACGTCTAGAGCCGCTTATCACGATGGCGGCACAATAGGGCGGATTTCGGGGACCGACTTAAGCAGCTAACAGTCTCATAGCACGTAATGGCTCGTGTATGCGACTGCCTCGCAGCTCTCCAAGTCATCCCACGGCAGAAAGTAGTATGGTGAAGTGGAATGACCCGACATTACTCAGGCACAGTCCACTCGCGTCATGGGTATAATGCTGACTGGTGAGCCCCGCTTACATAATGTAATACCGATCCGGCAAGTGCTTAGTTACACAGGTCCACCTAGTCTCAGTCGCTGACATAGCGTCCACTATACACAACTACGCCAGCAGTGCAGGGTGCCGTTGAGGCTGGAACGACAATCTAGGAATTCGTGGTGCGAGACATGCGTCGAAGTTTACCTCCCCAGGGATCCTTGCCCCGCTTTGTCTTATCGCCTGAACCTGGCCGCAGCGGCCTAACCCGCCGCACATAGCCTTAAGCCTCAGCATCCTCACCTTACATCAGTCATCGGTACGTCGACTGCGCCATCAATCACGACTGCCATTCCAATGAGCAACGCCGCTTTGATCGCATGCACAAGATGTGCCATATCCAAGGCACGTTGCGACCGCAAGGTGAGTACCCCAAAGCCACGCGCCTTAGGCCCCCAGCGCGACACCTAACACAACAACAGGTACCATGCTCGCAATGTGTTGCAAGAGGATATGTTTGCCAGCCACGATGTACCTCGCGCCGGCCGCGAGCTCCTCGAAAGTCGTCGGCACGAAATCTGAACCAGACTTCAGCAGAGCCGACCAACACCATCAGCTCCGATGGCAGCCATGTCCCAGGCATGGAGCAGTTTACCGGCTACATGGTACCTGAAAACCAGTCGCAGAACAACGATATGTTTGCGTTCAACACGAATTTACCTCAAGGACCTCTGGATCTGGGCGGCTACGATGATTTCATGGGGTTCTCATATCCCGGTGCGCCTTCCAATAACGATGCCATGGATACGAGTACATCCAACAACCTCTTTACCTCCATGCAATCTATGGATATGCACGGAAGCGATCCCCAGTTTTCACCACATGCAGCGGGCGGCCAGATGTTCCAACAACATCATATGCCACATGTCTCGAATCAGCCACCGACGCCACCAGATACAACGCCCCGGACGACAAAAAGCGTTCCCGCTAGCCCGCCACCTGGAATGCAAACCCCGTTTAGTCCAAAACGTTACCCTCAAAAGATGCCTACAGATAGACCTGCAACACCGGATGATGTACTTGCGGAGTTGGTGGAGCTGCTCGCTCAGCCTGACGCGTGGCACGGACTCCCAGGTAGCAACAGCGATTCCAGTCAGACCCTCTCACACGATGCACGCGACCGCATCGTCGCGACCGTTCAAGTATTGCTGCAACGTGCACTACAAAGCCGCTACTCAACTACAACACCAAGCCAAGGCCTCTTTGGACGCATCGTAGTACTGCCACCGTCCCATGTACTTATGCACTTTATTGAAGCCTACGCAAGTCGCATCGACTCCATCCAACCCTATCTAGGTCTTGCTGGCTCCTCCGTTGTCAACATCCAAGACATCCTCCAAATCGATACAGCAGATGTCGGCATACTACTGATCATTCTTCTAATTGCGCAAGGCGCCATGCTCACGGACCATTCTGAATCCCACATACTTGCGAACGGCTTGATAGAAGTATGCAGGATCGCGTTGGATGATGTTCTTGAGAACCGAAGTATATCGCAGCCGATGATTGGAGGTATTGCACTGCAGTTACTGACGCTTTGTGCACGAAGTGGTAAAGACTCCTTTGCTTCGTACGCCATGTCGAAACGAGGCCAATATTTGAGTGTAAGGGATTCATGTTGCAGATCACTGCAAATAGGCTCTAACATTCGCAGATGTTGAAAAATACTGGCGTTCTGCAGCCCGAACAGACCCTGCATAACCCAAAATCCGACGGAATGGAACTTTGGGAAAGATGGAAAGAACTGGAGCAGCGCAACCGGTAGGACCCATTTGTTTCCCCATGGGGACGTTTCGCTAACATCTTCTAGACACGCGTACGCGTGGGTCTACGTAGATCTCGAGATCAGCTTATTGCACGACCTTCCACCAATACTCTCAGTTAATGACTTGCAAGTCCCCTTGCCGCAACATAACGACCTATGGCATGCCCAGTCGTATAGCGCTTGGCTCGAGCACTCTGGCGCGAATGGGACCAGGTCGGGCCCCTGCAATCCCGCGAAATTTGGTGCTTGGCTGGAACAACAACAACAACAACAAGGTGCCAATGGAGCTCGCTCTGGTCATATGACTCCATCACTCAACGGCCTCTTCCGAAGTTTTCTCCAGGGCCGAATGGGTGATGACTTACCTCTGCATCACCTTCGTCTTCTCCTCCATCCATTACAAGCCATGGTGCTTGAGCAGCAGCAACTTTTGCGCATTTTCGATACCGATGAGCCGTCCAACCGATATCGCGTCCTTTCCAAGATCAAGATTTTGGGTCGTTTGCAGGAGACGCAGGATTTGCTCCAAGATTTGGGAACGCTTCTAACTCGGCGCTCCAAAACCGCTGCTGTCGAAGACGACAAGGGCCAGGTACACTCCACTGACTTCGTGAGCATGATTATGCTCCATCTGGTTAGCTTGAATGTTTTTACTAGCATCCCTGAGATTGAGAAGTGTGCCAAGGAGATGCCACCCGCTTCGGACGCGGCCCGTGCGGAGATGTGGCGCTGGGCACGCTATCCTGAAGGAGAGAGCTATGTTTTGTTCCATGCCGGGCAAATATTCCGACTGATCGACGGGTTACCAAAGGATGCGCGACCGACCTGGTGGCCGGTAGCTTTATACCGTGCCGCCATGTCGTGTTGGTCACTCCGATCTTTGGAGCGGCCTTCTTCGGCATGCGCCCAATCGCTCGAAGTCTGCATTGACGCCTTGTTGCCTGCTGAGGAAGAGTGCTTCCTTAACACGACTACCGGTACACCGGTCGTCACCCTTGGCGATAAGAGACGGCTGCCCATTCTGGAAGGCAACAGCAGCTTGCAATACTGTATCAGCAAGCTGGAAACACACCCTACACGTTGTTCACATAATGTTCTTGAGAAGGCTAGGTACTTCTTAAATAGATGGAGGTCATGATCACACTGATCCGGTGCCGGCGTTCTATATCAGGTCTGGGAATTGTCAGGTATTGGGAATTTGGTTTATTAGAACCAAAAGGAAATCAGGGATATCACTAGGGAACATCACCAACCGGCGCTTTACAAACTGTTCATATACCATTCCTAGTACTTGTTTTAAAGGTAAACATTGTCTTTATAAGTTCGAGCGGTCAAGACGAACTCAAGCAGATGCCACTAGGCTACATTATTCAAAAGGATTTGATAGAAATAGAGATTTCGTATTTGTCACCCACAAACCAAAGATAAGGAAAGACCGAAAGGAAAATATCGCCGAAAAATCTACCCTACAAGTTCTTGGTAATACCAGGACTGGCTTTTTCCAGAATCTCGCTCAACTCCTTCCAGATCCTCTTACCAAGCTCGGCACCCTCAGCACTCCTCGCCAGTGGTGACGGCTCGGAGACATGGTCGTCAATGATATATTCGCCCTGGCTGTCGGGCAGTGCAGTCGCATTCACCAGCAACCGACTGCCAACCTCTAGGGGTCGACCCAACAGCTTTTTGAACACCACCGGCGCCAAACCCATATCCTTGACCAACTCAGACTTGCAAAGACCAGGAGTAACGCAGTTGATGACCACGGGGTACTTCTTCTTGTCTTTGATCAAGACCTGGGTCATGTGTCGAATGAGCAAGATTTCCATCAACTTGGAGACATTATACCGATCCGCCATATCTGCCTTCTTCTCGTCATCTAGCTCTGCGAAGATACTCTCAGCGTTCTTCTGCGGAAACTGCGTCCAGTGGTGCACCTCAGACGTAACAATTGTAAGATACGGCTTCGTCTTGTGAATCTCCGCGGATCGGCGCAGAATAGGCAGCAAAAGCAGCGCGAGCATAAATGTCGAAATGACATTCACGGTGATATGCGCCTCGTGTCCCTCCAAAACATTGAACTTGCCCTGTGCGATACCTGCATTTTCGAGCACGATATCGATACAAGGCAGGCTCTCGCACTTCTTCGCAAAAGCTTTCACGCTAGCGTAGGAGGACAAATCCAGCTCCCACACTTGCAGAACACCGGTTCGCTTAGTGCTGGCTTCAATGTCACGAAGAGCGGCTTCGCCTTTCGACCGTGTTCGGCAGGCGATAATCACGGTTGAGGCGCCGCAGCGCACGAAGTGGCGAGCTGCCTCTTGTCCAAGCCCGGTGTTGGCGCCGGTTACTATAACCGTTTTGCCGGTAAAGGTTGTGGATTCGGGGACTTTGGGCGTGTAGAGGAGTTGCGATTTGAGGAAGGCGGGAAAAGATGACATGGCTGCTTCTGCGTGTGGACGATTTGGGAATCTGATTCGTATGCCTTGGCGTATGCAGCTAAGCTAGTTGGCGAGCTGAGCGTGTTTCGCACAGACCGAGAGAATTGATAAGGTGTGGTGAGATTCGATCGTGAGTGTGAGTTTAGTCAGGCAAGCAGCAATCGAGAACTTGGTGGAAGAAATACGATAAAAAGTAGGGCGCACGTTCAACGACATTGACGTCAAGAGCAAACAAAACAGTCACGGATTAGTCAGACTCGGTGTCCGGTACTGCGTCGATTGACAGCACGCAGTTCCTATTGTCCTTAACTTTCTTGCTGATTTAGTCCTCGATACGGATGCTAGCCTCGTGTTTGTCGGAGGTCCGTCGAAAACACAGAAACGGTTAGCGTGCCCTCTGCACGGTGTCAGGCCACCTGCCATTGGCTCTATTTGGAACAAGGTTTTGTCCGTCCGCCCTTGCAGGGAAGGACCGATCGTCAGCCTCAGCCGCAAATAGCGGGTCTCGTGTTAGGGCAGCCTTACTGAGGCTTAATCCTTCTTAATGCTTACTGACCACGCGGTCCACCGGTCGGTGGTCACGACTCCGACGTCGATGGTGAATGCTGGTATGCGGGAGCTCCGATGCTGAGGATGGGTACCGATGGATGGAGAGCCGACTTGTAAATGCGATGCGCGGGATGAACGGAGCGAGAGGAAACATCTCGGTGGTCTTGGTATCAAATGAAGGACTTGGTGTTGAGGCAGGAGAAGACGATATGCGTTAGAATGAAATATAAATGTCCTTTAGCCACCACGTAAATTGGATCACCATCATCATCAGTCATCCATCTTCTTGTCCTTTGATCTCTATCTCAATATCACTTGAGTTTCACTACCCCTCTTTCAAATCTACCTTTCTGCCGATAGACTTTCAAACCTGCCAACATGCTCACTTTCCAACACCTTCAGCTCGGCACCCTTCTCCAAGCCACTTTCCTCCTGGGAATGAACACGGCTCTGTCCACCATCTCAATTCCCTCCATTCTTGAGTCGCCCTCCCCCATCCTCGCCATTCGCCAATGGCACACGCAGTTCCGCTCTGCGCAGATCCCTGCGACCTCTCTATCGGGATCCAACTTGATCCTTTCCGCCATCATGACATATGGCTCTTCCCAACGCTCAGGGTTGTTGGCAACGCCTACAATCCTGTACGGCGTTGGTAGTGTGCTTGCTTTCCTGATCTTCCCATTCACGCTGCACTACATGAACCCGCTCAATGATGTTCTTATCGAGAAGTTCAAGAACCAGCAGGATTTACATTACGCGGATCTTCCGGAGAAGGGCAAGGGTATGCAGACTGCAAGGGTAAGTTTCCCTTTTCCCTGTACTTGCAAAAGTGTTTGCTAATGTGTGGTGTAGGATCACGACAAGATCGCTTACTGGGGGTACTTGAACCGTGTTAGAATCGTGCTTTACGCTGGATTCGTTGCTGTTCACGCTGTTGCTCTCTTGGCTTAGATGCGTAGGCGAGTATCAGCTGGGGATGATCAGGCAGAGATGTTTGTAAAGCGAAATGGCGATCTTACATCGGGGGTAGGGGGAAAGAATGCTGGCAGAGGAAGAGTCTTGTTAGAAGTGCGCAAAGTTGACGTTGCAGAAGTTGAAAAGTGGTGTTTCTCTTTGTTAGTATAGTGTTATGGCTTTCTTCATTTACTACTTGTCTTGGAGGTGGATTCCTTACCGAGACGAAGTTTGAGCGTTATAGCAATCATACATTGACTTTTCTTCTGATCAAGACTCGAATAGTGACTTATTATCTATATGTCATGCGTGCTGCTTCTGCTTTTGCTTCATTTGACCTGCGCAAGTTCAAAAACGCTGGTAAGATAATTTCTGCCCACGATTTGTGGTGTCGTGGGAAATTTTATGTGGGTGAGCGCCCTGGACACAGCGCTACGTCTAATGTTCTCATCCCAACATCATTGAAACTTTGAAGTTGGTGATACCTAGGTAGCTAGTTAGTGGGTGCGATGATGGAAAAGATAAGGATATCGCAGGTCATTCGACTGCAGTGTTCATCACGCAGCAAATCAAGACGCAGAAGTTCAATGACGATGAAGATAATATTGTATATGATAAGAAAAGGTACACAACTCAGTATACGTGGAGAGGTCGACGGCGCCGCCAATGAAAAGCCAAACCGAGATAGCTACCTATCCAAGAATGCAACGCGAGAAGTAACTAAGCGAAAGAGTTGTAATGGTTGAACAGACCCTTTGGATCGTACTTCTTCTTGAGAATTCGGAGCCTGGGCAGCTTCGCCTTGCCATATACCTGCTCCGGCTTCTCAATACCACGAGCATAGTTGGGAAAGACATTGCCCTCTGGGTTTCCACATGCAGTCATCATGTCGTTACGAAGCTTCTTCACGAAAGTGTCCACTTTGTTCGTCTGCGCAGTGGTGACGCCCTCGGGCAGGTTGAACTCAAAAAAGCCGTACGACACTGATTTGCGCCAAGCGTAGGCAGTAGAGTCGTCGCTGATAGTCGCGGTAACGCCAAGGCCAAATTTCTCTAGAAGCCAGAAAGCATTACTGACATCGGGATTGGCGAGAAGGAAGTTGATATATTTGGTGTATGTGTCAACCAGCGTAGACACAGTGAGGGTGTTGAGTTGGTAACCCCACATGTCGGCTCGGACACCCTTCTGGCGAGCGAACACGTCGCCTCCGAAGTTGGCAACGTACACCAGCTGGTTGTAGGGCACAACAGTGATGTTGCTAGCCCTTGGCTTCTGATCGATGAAAGCCTTGATAGCAGCATCACCCTGCTCCTTGTTGCCGAAGTAAATCGCACTAAGATCGATTGAGGGGACATTGTTCCTCAGAGAAGAAGAGATCGATATGGCAAGCTTGTCATCCTGACTTCCCTGATAAGTCTGCAGAATTTGAAAGATAGTGGCGTTCTTCTCCGCGTCGAACGACATATCGGCGTTGTAAACCATGCCATTGTTGATAGTGTCGTAGATGCGATAGGTCGCTGATGTGACCACGCCGAAGTTGACGCCTGCACCTCGCATGCCCCAGAAGAGGTCGGAGTTCTCAGTAGCCGACGCCGTTAGAATTTGGCCTGATCCGGTTACCATTTCCACGGAGAGCAAGGAGTCAATTAGAAGTCCGTGTTCGCCGGTCAAGGGTCCAATACCCCCACCCAAAGTGACGCCGATGATACTTGGTGTGGAAGACCCACCGGATGCTGGAGGTTCTGTCAGTATACGTGGGGGCCTTTCAGACCAATCGGGGACTTACGCATCATCTTGCCAGCCGCATACAGGGGATCGTACATATCAGCAAACGTAGTAGCCGCTCCAATGACCATGGTGTTGGCGGAAGCATCAACTTCAACTTTCTTAAAGTTACTCAAATCAACATTGAGTGCATTCTTTAGACCACCAAGAGTGGTAGTGTAACCGTGGCCACCGCCTGTTGCCAAGAGAGAGACCTTGTTCTTGGACGCATACTGCAAGATCTTCTGTACATCTCCCGCTGTCGCAGGTTTGGCGGCAACGGTGTAAGCTGGTTCAGCTTTAGAGTAGATGCTCCAACGTTGCGTAAAATCGGTTGGATAAGAAGCATCGGTGGTAGCGATGACTTCCGATCCGGTAGAAAGAGTGGATGACAAGTCGGTTAGGATCTGCTGTGAGGTGACTGCAACTGCTTGTTGTGTAAGGACAGATGCGACCAGAACGAATGATGCCAAGAATGCCATAACGACGGAATGGTACAATTAGCCGCTAGCAATGCAATGCAGGTGTAACAAGGATGAATGAAGCAACGATAGTATCACTACACAACGTGGTGCATCTGGTTTATAAGCTGTTCACGACTCCAGCTCAGGCCGTCCTTCGGGCCATCTCCTAGAGATGGCAATAATAGATACTGAGACGATAGAGGACCAACTCCTCAGCCACGACGCCTCCACGAAGCCATTTCCGAAACATCCATGGCAAAGAAGGGCCGTAGTGACAGACTCGAGCCATATTCTGCCTCGAAGCTTGAGCCACTGATAGTGTCTTAGACCTAGGTCTTACACTAATGCAACCTATCATGCGCAGTTCATGCAGGCAACCGTTCTCAACGCCAGTGGAGTGGGTACCGGGTTAACCGTCAGGGCAATACGCAGCTTGCATTTGCCTACTCTCCCGTGCCTGGGTCGTATTTCAAGACATGGAAGTACGCGCTACGCGAATGAGTCTATGTGCAGTCTGGAACCAGAGTAAGACGGATGTCCGTCAGTATGGTACTTCACGATCGCGCTCCCCATTCTTGGAATAGTGCTCGGCGATGCTACTGCTGACTGGCCGGCGGAGTACCGCGCTCTCATCAGAAGCGAATCATTGGTGACCATTATAGATTACGATCTAGTAGATATCCGAATGATCGAAGGAATGAAGGTGCTAATGTCGATATACGGGAGCTGAGAGCTGATGCATTGTGCTGCAGGTCGATGGAAAGTGTAAGGCATCCCGAGGTTGCGAGCTTTGGAGTTGGCCAAGACTGGTAGCGCGGGGGTCGCACGTGTCGTTCTAGCCTACTTGAGCCGAACTTGGGAGCGGCACATCGATCCCCAACCCCTGACCACCATCACGGCGACTATGAAATGAGACTACCACGATATACGGCAACTCCGCGCCTGACTGTATCACGGCTCTCCACCACCGTTTGATGTATCCGATCGGTCGTCGGTAGTTGCAGCACCGTTAGGACGAGCTTCCGGGCATCGCGAACATGCCTGGAGACAAGACGCCGGGAACGGTCCGAGAGGATGTGTTCGATAGAGAGATGCCAATCCGGAGTTGGTACCATAGTGAAGTTGACTGGAAGGCCTGGAGCAGAAGAGCATGATAGTTAAAAGCGCTCTGGACTGACCACAGATTCGTATCAGTTCACTACCTCATCAAGTTGTCTTTCGTTTTAATTTGGCAATCATGATACAAGGAAGTGTTCAATCAGCCTCACAGGCTATGCTTTCTCTCTTCGTCCCTAGCATTGCCTTTAGTATCATCGGTGCCGTTCTTGTGTTTGCCGTTCGCCTTCTGAGGAACGACCCAAAGAAGGGCAACTACAAACCACTGCCGGGTCCGAAAGGTTAGTTCTCCTAGCCTAATGCCAGCAGACTTGCTAACATTGACACGAAGGTTTGCCATGGATCGGACCTATCCACAAGTTTCCTTCTCAGCATGTCTACAAGAAGTTTGCTGAATGGGTATGACGTTATCCAGTCCTATCCATGGCCCAGCTAACGCTTGCGCAGCACGAACAATATGGTCCAATCTACCAGTTTACTCTCTTTGGAGTGACCCACATCCGCATTAACAGCGAGAAGATGGCCCAAGATATTCTTGCAAAGCGTGGAGCACACTACTCGAACCGTGCGCCTACACCCAATATTCCAGGCGCCAAAGTCGATGCGGAATATCTCCCCCTTCTGGACAACAATGAGGCACTTACGAGACACCGCAAGTTCGCTCACCAATGTCTCGCTGAGACCTATAACTTCGATATGTTTGGATTCACACATCTGGAGATCACACGGATGATGTACATGTTGATGAAGGACAACCGTAACTACCCTGACTTGGCTGAGGAGTTCACCCATAGAGTGAGTGCTCGTCTCGCATGGGAAGACCCTACCCTGAGTCGCGGTCTGAACCAGAGCTCCGCCGGTCTACTCTCGGCCATCTCTCCAGCGGGTCAATTGCCGAACAGATTTCCCGTGGTCCAGAAGTTGCCGAATGCTATCAACCCATGGTACTGGAGAGAGAAGGCCCGCCACGATAAACAAAGAGAATTCTGGGTTGGTGCGATGCAAGCTGTCAAAGCCAAGATGAATGCTGGTATGGATGGACATTCTTGGTCTCGCACGTTTCTCAAGGAGCAGACGCGTTTGAAGTTCCCCAGCGGCGTTCCAGATGACAAGGAAGGTGCATTCGCAGTTGGTATGCTTGCGATCACAGCATCGCTGCCTATGTCCTCGCCCATCCAGACGTACTTCCTCGCCATGTGCCACTACCCTCAATGGCAAAAGCGACTACAACAAGAAATTGACGAAGTCTGCGGCCCCGACCGTCTGCCCACATGGGCCGACGCACCGAAGCTTCCGGTACTAAGGGCGATCGGCAAAGAGCTAATCCGCTGGAGGCCCCCAGTCCCCACTGGTGTACCCCACGAGGCCGAGAGGGACGATGTGTACGACGGATACTTCATTCCCAAAGGTGCGCTAATTCACCCCACCGAGTGGGCGCGTCGAAGTGATGAGTCTATGTACCCCAACCCAGAGGAATTCAACCCTGATCGGTACCTGAACCCAAAGTACCCTACCTACAAGGAACCCCTTACAAAGTACCCCAACGTCATCAACCATCACGTTTTTGGTTATGGTCGTCGCAACTGTCTCGGCATGGAGATTGTAGACTACCAGTTGGTCACTATCATGGGTTCCCTGGCCTGGGCATTTGATGTCACAAAGAAGAAGAACAAGATTGGTATTGGTACGTATCGCGCTCTTTAGCATATCAATTTCATATTAACAACATGCAGACATCCCTGTACACACATTCGAGTGGACAGACTTGCTCATCACTCGACCGGAGGTTTTCGTGTTCGACATCAAGCCAAGGAATGAGGTCAAGGAGAAGAAACTCGTGTCAATGTTTGAGGAGGCATTGGCAGCTCATCCTGATCTTGCAATCTGAGTGGGTCTTTGTCTAAAACCCTTGGGTGGTGACACATTACCGCCTTCATATCATGCCATGAGGCTTGTTCCATATCCTTGCCACTTTTCTTTTGGGTAGTTTCATTTTTGAGTACAGAATAGCATAGTTTTTCCGTGTTAAACCAATCTCCAAAGAAGTTCGAGTATCCGCTTCACCACCTGAAAGTCTGCATTCATCTCGCGCTTAGTACTCTTGAACATATCACATCACGTACGCTCGTTCTCTCCAATCCTTTATCCATCTGTTAACACGACATCGGTGCATTACTTCTCCAGTGTCATTCATTGCTACCTTCTCATGCCTTGGTTTGGGCGAGCATGCCTATCACGGGCCGCAGTTTGACTTATAGATATCTCTGTGGATCTTGCGAAGAATAAAAGCAGCTTGTTTCATACATGTGACTCCTAGTTATCATCAGTGATATCGATGGACATCGTCAACCTTGATCCTCGAGCCCACAGAATGATAGCTAAATTCTGTGCTTATCTGTGTTGCCTCAGACCCTCGAAACATCTTTCAAGCTGGGCGGTAGAACGCAAACTCAAAATCATGAGCATGTTTCGATCTTCAATGGTGCTCTCACCTGAAGTTCGTACGTTGTAGCGATGCATCTGTCATGTTCTAAAATTGACACCGACTCCCTGCAGGTTATGCGCACTTCAGGTAGATTTTCAACGCAAGCGCACCCATCATACATGCTCCGTCAATAATTTCTGGAAAACCAACGGGTCGAACATTACAATAGGCTTCATGGACTATAAACATGTTGTCTGCGATGCGCGCTTCGAGCTGATCACACGCATCAGTGAAATGACCGGACCAACGTGAATAGGACGTCCGCGGAACTTCACTGCGGCTCCTACAGCTGAGAGAAAACACCCATCAGCCTGATACGGTCAGCGCGAACATTTCGAGCGCAGCTGACAAACTCCGAGGCCTTTGTTTGTTGAGTTGCACCTGCCAACACGGACGTCCGAACCAAGCTAAACTACTTTTGGTGGAGAGCAGCACGCATGTCGGACATCCGCGCAGAGCCTCCAAAATCACCCTTTCCCGACACCTACCAAGCACTTTTCGCATAGCTGATTTTCGTCCGTACCCGTTTCCCGAAGCTTAGCCAAGTATAGGAGTTCATGACGCTACGGCACGGGTAAGACTACTATTTGGCTATTAACATACAACGGAGAGCAACATCACAACCACAAACACCACCACCATTCTTCATTCCTGCAAACAGCTTACAGCCATATTGCAAACATGAAGGAAGGTGTCGTTACGCCACCAGACTCGGAGAAGGATCTCCAGAACGTCGAAGGCTCGCTCAATACGGAGGAGGAAAAGGCAGAAGAAGCGCATATTCAGTTGAGTAAAGGGCGATTCGTACTTGTGCTCGTCGGACTAGTCTTGGCTATCTTCCTCGTAAGCAAGCTCCACAATCGTGTAGAAGACAGACTTTGACTAATCATCCTTGCAGGCTTCCCTCGACTTCGTAAGTAACAGGCTCTTTCTTGTCCAGCTTCAACGTGGTGACTAACTGAACGCGTAGACTATCATCTCAACCGCTATACCCAAGATCACCGATGAGTTCCACAGTCTTCAAGACATCGGTTGGTATGGTTCGGCCTTTTTCATCACCACCGCGGCGACTACCGCGCACTGGGGACGACTGTACACCTTTTTTCCTTTGAAGTGGACATATCTCACTTCCATCTTTTTCTTCGAGCTGGGCAGTGTGATCTGCGGTGCTGCCCCCAGCTCAACAGCTCTGATCATCGGTCGCGCGATATGCGGTATTGGCGCCGCCGGTCTCTTCTCCGGCTCGTACACCATTATCGCCGTTTTGGTGCCTTCAGCAGACAGACCAAAATACAGTGGACTGATGGGTGCATCATACGGTCTTGCCAGTGTTGTCGGTCCCTTGATTGGTGGTGCATTCACTAGCCATGTATCCTGGCGCTGGTGGTACGTTGAAGCCCTGGATATATCTCTAACCCCACTAACACCCTCACAGCTTTTACATCAACCTTCCCGTAGGTGGTGTATCATGCCTTTTCATCCTCCTCTTCTTCGCGAATGAACCACCCAAATCTCGTCCCGACTGGCGTGGCATGCTTCGTCAGCTCGATATGCTTGGTCTTGTCCTCATTGTTGGCGCTATTACCTGCTTCATTCTTGCTCTACAATGGGGAGGTGTTTCGAAGGCTTGGGACAGCGGTGCCGTCATTGGCACTCTCGTCGCGTTCGTCGTATGCATGATCTTGTTCGTGATCGAACAGTGGTGGCTTGGCGAGAACGCTATGGTTCATAGCGTCATGATCAAGAGGAGGACGATCTGGGTCGGATCGATGTTTTCGTTCTTGATCAACTCCGCCTTCTTGGTCACATTCTACTACTTGCCGATCTACTTCCAGTCTGTACAGGGCGTCTCAGCTTCGACGAGTGGTGTCCGCACGGTACCCTTCATTCTCGCTGTCACATTCTGCGTCGTGATTGTCGGCCAGATCATCACGAAGACCGGGTACGCGTATCCGTGGATGATACTGGGAGCTGCCATCACTACCATTGGTTCCGGTATGATCTACACTTTCGATACCCACTCGCCTGCCGGAAAGTGGATCGGCTACCAGATCCTTTGCGGTATCGGTGTCGGAGTCAGCTTTCAAGTTCCTGTCATGCTGATCCAGGCTACGACGAAGGATGCTGATGTGCCATTAGCAACAGCCACACTGCTATGTAAGCTCTCCACGTCATCATGTTTACACCCATATTGCTAACAACCAATGTAGTTATCCAGACCCTTGGAGGTGCTTTCGGTGTCTCGTCTGCCCAAGCTGCGTTCCAGAACACGCTCCTCAAGCAGCTCGCCATCACGGCACCTGGACTTAATCCACAGATCGTCCTGGATGCTGGTGCTTCAGAACTCAAGAGAGTTATTCCTGAACAATTCTTGCAGGGGGTTCTCGAGGCCTACGTGTCTGGCTTCCGGGAATGTTTGATTGTCGGTATCGCATTCGGCGGTGCTGCATTCCTTGCAGCTTTCGGTTTTAGATTCACCAACATCAAGAGGACGGCCGCGGCGGAGGCGTAGAGGTGGGAAATTTATGCAGTAGAGTCTGAGTAAGGATTGTTTCTCATATCAATAAGGCGTTGGATAGGACATTAGCAACATCATCCTAGATTGTGATATTAGCATATTAGCGAGCGTATAGGGCTCTATACAGGTCCACCGAAAGCATTCCATTGGCCAAGTGCACCCCAGTCAACCGCAGCATCAGTCAAGTTTCCAATTCCGCTGGTACCAAGTCCCATTCCCAGGCCTGGAAACTCCATACCCTCGAAGCCATCCAGCCCAGGGCCAGAGAAGAGATCAAGGTCCAAGTCCAAAGTCTGCTGATCACTCGCTGGCGTGATCTCTTCCACGAACTTGGAATCCAACACTGTATCTATGACCTTCGTGAAGATTTTGCTCGCTTTGCGACAAAGGTTGTAATTTGCCTCGCCATGTCTCGCTCCGGAATTCTCCATATGTGCGGCAGCGTCGAGGTGTGAGATAAGTACACTCAGCATACGAATGATTTCTGCGCGAGAAATCTCGGCGGGGAACTGCTGGCCTGTTCGATGTTGCTCGCGCAATGCATTAGCTAGGACCGAAGCCGCAGGTACGCCGAACAGCAACAAGGCATTCAGCATGTCGCGGTGAACGTCGTATGACCTGTCACGTATCGTACCGAGAGTCAGCGTGTTAGAGAGGAGATCAACCGAAACGCGCAACAGAGCCGCGTTGAGCGTCAAAGGGCTGTAGTCGAGGAGCTTCTGGATCATGAACTCGTTGTACCAGTGTGTCAGGTGAACAATGCACAACATTAGACAGACTACCGAGGGTATTTCTTCTTCCCAGCACGTCTTCCAATAGCGCATATGCTTTGGGAGCATTTCCCAGGAAGCGCGTATACGCTCGGATATGTCTCTACAGACTTATGAGTAACAGCAAAGATGTAGTCGCTATGGGAAACGTACAATAGTTGGGCTTCAGCGCTCGCGTCGATTTTGACGAGCGAGAACTCCAGAATTTCTTCACGAAACCGTAGGGATATGTGACGTAGGCGCTGTGGTTCGTTAGTGTCAGAACTGGACTATGTCATCGGAAGACTTACGATCCAGGATGCCCTCAACCACCTTCCTTTGGTATTCCAGCCGTCCGTATCTAACGCTGCTATAGCCGAATTTAGCCTCGTCTGATCACCGGTCACTTCGCTATCAGCTAGGTCGAGGGGGAGTTTGATGTCAGTATGCCTCTTGCTTATACGAATCGGCCGACCGAGAAAAGTGGATATTGATTTGTCCTGGTTGTAGGACGAACAGAAGACTCTGCGACGTGTTTCCGCCAGCCATTCCGGTGCATGATCGCATTTCTTTTCCTGGTGGATACCCAATGCATATATCTGCGTCGATAGTTCGCCGATACGTCGCCATCCAGGTGGACCTGAGTAATGTCAGACCTATCTTCCCAAATGACGATCTGTGCTCCTACGTACCAGCATACCCACACATCATGATGGTGAATAAATAATTTTCATAGTACATCCACACTGTCAAATCGTTGACAGTCGCAAGCATCGTCGTAAGAAAAAGACAGGTTGTACTGGCGCGCAGAAGCTCATCGGCGAAGCGCGACTTCATGTCTTTGTTATTAGGATCATTGAAAATATCAGGAACGAAGCCGAATGTAAGCGACCTCCCAGCTGTCGCTAATAGAAAGCCAATCAACTCAAACCGGAGATTTTCACCTGAACATAATGTGTGAAAGTCTCCAGCTTCGAGCGACTGTGATATCGTAAAAGGGCGAGCTGTTGTCTCGAGCACTTGGCTTATAAGCTGGGAGTTGGGCGCTTTGCGTCGCAGGTCATGCTTGTCAACAACGGCTTCCAACGCGTTCACGGCGTCGACTTGGAGCTGAGCAGGTATCACACCTGCTTCGTTGCTTGCGTTGTACCAGAGAACAAGCTCTTTGATCGAGTTGTAATGCCGAAAAGTGCTCAACACGTCACATGCCATCTGGTATCGCATAGATTTCGATAGTGTGTGCTGATGTGTGAGTTCGCGGTCTGATCTTTCTGACGCGACGGACTCTTCACGTTCCCGTAGTTGGCCAGGTTCCTCATCTTGGGGAAGAAGAACGGCGTATGATCCAGGGCCAAGAAATCCAGGATGATAAACGTCGGCAGCAACAGCATCTGCAAGTTTGTCACCTTGCGCAGGAGACGGTGGCGCAAAGGCGACAACAGAATTCGAAGCTTGCTTTGGGGGTCGCCTACTGGAGTCAAAATCGTTACCTACAGTGGTCTCTCGGGCTGTTCGTACTTTCTCTTGGGAGGACGAGATTCGCCTGTGCCTGACTCATCGGTAGTTTCACGCGGCCTGGTGAGAGGCGCTGGATGGTAAAAGCAGCGGTCTTCGATACCACGTTGACGACATCGATCACATTTAGGATGACCATGATCACATTTTGTTTTGTTTAGCCTGCATGGTTCGCAGGATGCTGGCTTTCCATTGCGCCTGCTGCTGCCGGCGTCCCTGTTGGTTCATTAGCGGATAAACAATTGCAGACTAGGTAGTCACCCTACATATTGACGTTCGCACCGATGGGTACATGAAATAATTGAAGTATCACCTATTCGTGACATACTATATTGCGCAGGCGTCAGTGAGTCCGTCATGTTGAGTGGCTGGGCGCAAGCAGGGAAAACGTGTTACGCGGGCTGCCTAAGGTGCGTTATCGATAAGCAGCGCGTGCAGTCCGCGCCCTTTCACAGCCACCACGTGTGCGTACTGTTACACCCGCAGATATGCATCATAGTAATGGCCCGTACTCAGCCTCAGCCTGACCTGAAGATGTTCAATATAGAGGCATCCCAATATGCCGTCTGGTTGATGGATGACCATATCCATCATCTTCGTGATCGCCCCAGACGAAGCGTACTCGTTCGACGACGACGATAACAGGCTACGCTGAAGTCTTCAAGGCATGTCAGCTCCTACTTTGCTAATCATGACTCATATATCTTCTCCCTCTGAAATTCCACGAACCGATCTCGCGCACACCTTGGGCTTTCCCAACTATCCACACGATGCCGCCGCCGAACCGTACCTCAACTACGTAACGAACCGATGCATTGGTAGTGATACAATGGAGGCATACATTGAGCTGCTCATTATGGTAGTCAAATATTTTGATGGGGTTCCAGCTGATTCGTCGATGGGGAAGAGTATCCAGGGGTTGCTAGATGTTGTATCTTCATCCCCCACTTACGCACAACGGAATCGCGAATACGTCGAGGATACCGTGTTGTACGTTATCGGCATTTGGACGCTGCTTCTGAGCTCGTTCATTCATCTGCCTTTGGCTGGTGGTCTTCGCAAGGTTACGGCTGCCTATAACCTGCGAACTCATGGCAGCGCCTGTAGAAGCCAGCCCTATGGAACAGACTTGGTTGGATTGGTACTGGGCAGTGGCCTCCTGCCAGTCCACATACACTATCTACCCCTGGACCACACAATACGCAAAGACGGGTCATTCCAGACTGCTGCAATGCTATCGCCCTTCTCACGACCATGGTCAGCTTCGTTTTCGACCAGCCAGGTCGACGCTGGAACGTCTGCCTCTACCTGCATCGACCACGATCTGCACAAACGCGTTTCATTGGGCTTTCTGAACGACTTGGATTCTTTGGAGTCACTTACAATCGACGCGACGCGGCTCAATGCCTATACATTGAACGTTTTTGGAGCGGTGGACATTGCATGGACCCACAATGTTTCCAGGCATCTATCGCTATCGAAACGTGACGGGCGACATATCCTTGAAATCTTCAGCCTTCCATGTGCGCTAGATGCTACTTCCCTCAAGCTGGGCGGCATCACCACTGAACTTGCTCAAGAGATAAAGGAGACGTACGCCTTGTTGTTCAACGCCTCACACGAAACCCCACGCCATGTAAAGCTTGCGCGAATCCTGGGTATCGGATCCTTTTGCTGGTGCCGTTACTGCTCGATGCGACGACACCGCAACCGTGCCATTATGAGTTACAAGAGATTCAGTCAACACCGGGCGTCAGGCGCTAAGAGGGTTCAACGAACACACAAATCTGAATATGACCCTTTGCTGTTTGAATTGATGACTAGTGAACCCTCTGACTGGACACCGGATATGTTCCCTCATCTCTGGGCTCGTATTGTGATCTTGGAGGAGCATCTCGAGGAAGCCAAACCTTGGAGCGTGTGGGTTCTGTTCCGTGATCGCAGAGATACTCTACAGTTCTGGACATTCTTGTGGGTTCCTCCGGGCTACTTGCATCCACAAGACTGACGTGATGCAGCTTTGCTACCATTGTTGTTTTCCTGACGGCGCTGCAGGTTTTGCTTAGTGTTGCGCAGGTTGTAGGGTCTTTCTGGCGATGAACGAAATCGGAGGCCTTCAGCCTCGTATCACGGGCGGCTAACCTACATTCGTAGTTTATGCGATCACAGACGATGCACACTCGCTTATACGATATCGTGAGTGGTCGCGATAAAGAGCATCATGGACATGCAGCTTGGCTTTTTCAGCCCTGTTCCGCCTCGTGCATATCGGGTCACAGGTAGCCGCCGGCATGATCTTCCCATTTATCTATTGTTTTCTCGCCCGCCGCTATCCAGAAAGAAGGATCACTACTGCATGTCGCAATCCATGATCGTACATAGATAAAATGCAGCTTTCACTTGGTGCCAAAAGCTATCGTCAGAATATACTGGACTATGCCAAACGTTCATACACACGTACACTTTTCTTCGGGTACCATTACAGGTTTCTCGGGGAGCTGTTTCGGGCGGACGAAACTCATCTAACCAAGCAGTACCCCGATCTCGAAGCATACTACCTCGCACACATATCCGTCTATGGACCTTCTACTAATGGATACGAAGAACATCAACGACACAGCTTCAAATACTCTCAGTTGGTGGACATGGTGGCCTTTCCACCTGCCAGCAAAGGTCAAGGGCAGGTCCTCTTTCTCAACGGTCATCTTCCGGGATCCTGGGTATGTGAAGTAGGCGCAAAGTACAACATTGCACCTGAGTTCTTTCGACAGCACATTCATCTTTGGCGCTCAACCGATGGACCTGTTCTTCACGCCATAACAAGGACTCCCTTGTCTACTTCCAAGAAAGGGCTCTTGCTACGCCTCAATACCCAGGGCTATTCCACAAAGAAAAGCATACCGCTGGATCCCTTCAGTAGCTCCATCTTACAAGCGCGACGAAGGCTTCTTCCGGACGATGCTGAATGGATGCCAAGACGTTTGCACGTAGCTCCTGGTGGTTCGTATATTCGAAGACATACGTATCTCAGCAACCTCCAATTCGTCATCGAACAAAACATATCTATAACTATTGAGCCAAATGGGAATGGCTGGACAGGTGAGCGGGCTTTCCTCCCTTGAAGCTCATAGATGTATAGCTTACATGTATGCCAGCAATCTTATGGACAGATGTGGGAAGCAGAGACCTGTCTAAGAGTCGCGAATACCATCGATTCATAGATGATATGACGGCAAACACGGCTACGGGACACCGAGATATCCGCCTCTTGCCTGTACACATACTGGGAATGGAGTCGGCCATCCGACAACCTTGGCCGCTGCCTTTGTTCGATCCTGAGAATCCGCAAGCCGCCGATGGTTCTCTCGTCCAAACGGCCTCTCATTTGCCATCGGAGTTGCATGTGATGCTTGATGACCATGTAATCGCTGGTCAGGATCCGCTGTATGCTCTCGCGCCCGTTCTCCTTTTCGCAGCCGCCTCAGAAAATCAACTACTATCTGCTCTCCAAAGATGGTATGATCTCATTTCATCGACTACATGGAACCGGAAGTATTCAACTGAGCAGCTTGAGCAGCTCATACTACACAAGCACCTTTTGGATGATCACGCGGATAGACACGAAGATGTCTTACGGTTCATCAGTTCACCCGTGCTAGCTCGGTGGGCGAGTAATCTTACACAAGACCAGAATGCTATAGCTCGGGAGTCTAAAGATGCTGTCAAAGCCGACTTCGAATTCCTTTTATCACGGTATCGTCAGCTTTCATTACACTATCAGGACGCGATAACGATGTTGGTTAGTGCTACTTCGCTTGCAGAATCTCAAAAACAAATCACCCTCGCTGAGCAAGTCACGAAACTTACTATATTGGCAACCATTTTCCTTCCACTGTCGTATTGTACTTCGATATTTGGCATGAACTTCGTTGAGTTGGATCAGTTGAGCATTTGGATATGGGTAGCTGTCACTGTGTCTGTTGGACTTGCTACCTTTGCTGTTTATTGGTGGAGCGAGAGACAAAGACTAAAAACATTCTGGACTACGGCACAAACTAAGTTTTGGAAATTGCGCTCGAGACGCAGTGCCTCAATGACAGTGTAGGTACAGAATATCTGGTTAATAGATGAGAAGTGGTTTCAAGCGATGTCGTACTGCTTAAGCTCGTCGGGAACTTCGAACGCTCCGTAGAATGCTACCCTCCCAAGTTGCAATCTTCGTTCGAGCGCAGGACCTTCCATCTCGAAATTCTGGACATGGCCACTGCGCTGCACGAAGCTTTGGAAGCCTACAATGCCAGGACCTTCTGTGCCGTCCTCTCTTATCCCGTCTGCATATAGTGCTGTGCCACTGTGACCGTTTGGTGGATCAAAGTCGGGATATACACGGTATAGAAGAGCGCGCGACACGAGATCTTTCCATGTTGACGCATCGTGGTTTTTCAGATCCCTTGAGCTACCTGCTGCGGCCTTTTGATTGAGAAATATGCCTTCGCCTACAACGAGAACATCCGATGGGCGACTACACTTGATGCTTTTACCTAACTGTAAGCCTTCGTTGTCAGCTAGAATCTTGACTGTTGTTGTTTGCTGGCGGAGCGAAGTCCATGAGTCGTGATTGAGCCACCCAAGGTCGGCAACTGGGGAAACGATGTCTTTCACTACAACCTGAGATGTGGGCTTGACAAGAGTGACATCGTGCTTAAAGCCGTCAGGGTAGATACCCGCTTCCTTATCAAAGGTCTCGTGAATTGTTCCAATCTATTTGGTGTATTAGCTAAAGAGCGGGTAGGTAATGATAGATGATGACACACGACTAGGCTCGACGTTGTCAAGGAACTGACCTTTCCATTACCGGCCCAGATCTCGATGTGATCATTCCAGTTGCCATCGAGTTTCTGGATGCGTTCTTCACTGTTCCGACCAAGTATAGTGTCGCGATGCGATCTTGCCATTATTGCTTCGGTGATCACATGTGTGGACATTACTACAAACGGAATGCCGAAATTGATTACTCTGAGGCCAACACGACCAGAAAACCTCTCTCTTCGATGATTAGACAGAGGACGGGCTGCTATGAAGTCGTTGAGTCTGAGTGAGGGGTGATTGACAGAATGTTGTGCTGATAAGTGGACAGTCTGGGATAATTCAGCGGTATTTGAGGACCCGGGTGAGTGATAGCGAGGTATGATCTTGCCGGTCTCAGTCCTTGTCGGTAGCATGGTCGGTTCGAGAGTCTGTTCGATGTAGCACACTTTCAGGCCACCATACTTATGTGGGAGGTGTGACGATGCCCAGCTGGTGTCATAGTCCACCGGCACCATAACTTGGAGAAAGCCGTTTATCAGAACATAGAACCCGATGCTTCCCTCAAAAGTGAGGAAGAGGTCTTTCACTAGTGTCAAAGGTAGATCCGCCCGACAATCGATCGGTGCTGTAGCGCGTGGATCTGGTGGTGGCGTTACACCACCAACAGGAGGCCACTGATATTCCACGGGGAGTACTACTGGAGCACTCCCAATCTTGAGGGGATAGTCTTTTGGCTCGGTTGGTTCCATCGAGGTGGCAGTCCAAGATCCATGTTGTCCACTATAGTCGGCGTTTGTAGTATGATATTCGATGTCCCATTTCCAGTCAAAGGAGAGCCTAGAACGGATCTCTCTCCAATTATGCGATGATGTTGTTTCCGAAGATAAGTAGTGAGGCAATTCGTGAGTATCCGGTTTAGGTGTGTTGAAGCCGTCACCTGCGTCCTGGTTACTGTCTGGTGGGGGAGTCGCACTATTCATCCAGATGGGATTCGTTCCGACATTGGATTGAGTGTTACTACTGTCTCCTTCTGGCACCTTGGGCGGCCTCCTTGCCGTCCTTCGCCAGCCACCGAGAGGCTTTTCAGCTTTTGAGGCCAGATCGTATGCGTCACGACCCTGGTCTGATGCGTTTTGAATGTGGATGTCCTCATGTTCATCGTAGTTTTTGCGGATATACGTGCGATTTTCCGGATCCCAAGTCAATGTGTTATAAACTCTCGTTCCATCGGGAGAGTTGAGATAATACCATTCTGATCTTTTTGGATCCCATATCCAGTGATGGAGTATCGATCCAGTATAGGAATTGGCGTCATAGTATTCTTGTCTTTCAGGATCCCATGTCCCGCTATAGGACTCATGTGGTTGTGTTTGCGATTTGTCATTGATATAAGATTGTCCTTGGCCTGTCTGTTGTCGACGCCGTCCTTGATGTGTACGAGCGTCTGCAACCACGTAGGGATTGAAGCTCATCGCCTTGTCTTCGCTGTCGGGCTGAGAGGTAGCTGAAAGCTTAAACCCCGCTTGTTTTTGTTGTTGTTCGATGGTAATATCGTCACCTGATCAGGCTGAGACCTGGAAATCAAGTGCGCAGGGCAATGAATGGCATGCACCCGACAAAAGATAAGTACGTAGGGTACGGAGATAATGTTGATCACGATAGACGGCTCGGTGAAGATAGCCAAATCTCAAAAGCTTTTCTGGGGTGGTCAGGATGATAGGAATATGTAAGACGAGCGGCTGGGCTGACAACAGGCTCGGGTTCATCTGCAGCGTGCTCCGCCACCACGGCTCTGGAGGCCTGCATGCACTAAATGAACTTTGCCTAACTAAACCCCACTGCGGCACTATTGTGCTCATGAAATGAAATATTTTCCGATCTATGTCAATGATGTATTGTGCCATCAAGTTGATTCACTGTATATGGAACGTCATGCCATCCGTATCAGCGGGCTCTCCATCCATCCCGCCGTCAACGTAAGCGACCCCGCGAATCACATACTGCCCTTTCCCGCCAGTCTCACTATGTCTCAATATCATCGGATACGTACTTCCCGACGCGACGAAAACTTCATCGCTAGATTGTGTAGTTGCGATAGCGCACCTGACGAGCTTATCTTTCGTGATGAATTATCTTTCGTGATGTAGATGCTAGACTCCGGGTAATGAAAGTCCCACATTGGCTGACCAAAAGCACGTCTCTCTGCACTGTTCGACTCTTCCAGCAAATCACCGGGGATGAATGTAGTCAGTATCGCTCGATCATTAGTTAAAACGATGGCAACATATGCGACGAAGTTGTGCAACAGCTCAAATTGCTCGGACGGGTTAATCTCATGGCTCAGGCTAATAGAGAGTGATACTACGGCAGCCGTGAGGAAAGATCTGGTAAGCGGCAAAGTGCTGTCAAGACCAGCTGCGAAGGTGTGAAGAATGCGCGTCCATAGACCCTTCAATCTTGTTTTCCCCTCCACTGAGTCGATGGTGGTATTGGCAAAGTTGAGCTGGTTGCACGATTCAGCATGTGTGATAGCATTTAGGCTGAAGCCAGACAGTGACAACACATTGGTATCCTTATCGATGCCCCACGCTGATCTCGTGTCGCCAGCGGGCTTCTAGGGCATAGGCTTGTTAAATCAGAATGGGTTACGGAAGAGCATCGGTATGTTCCAGCGCGCAATACAGGACGGCTCTTCTTCCCCTGTAACATAGAACAGTACATCAGTCTTCTCGAAGTTTACGAGCGCCGCCTCAATCGAATCACGGTATACTTCAAGCGTCGACTTGCTGTAATATGAATCAAGCATATGGCCGTCCTTGGGCAGCTTCATCAAGCCTCGCAACCCATAGATACTGCCTCTGGCATCAAAGTATCCATAACTAGATGCGAGGTGAAGTATGTTGAGCTATCGTGTCGGTTGCGCAATCAACTCTGAGATGGTCGCGACCCACCGGCAGTTCGCAGTACAAAACCCGTACGCATGCGAGAATGCAGACTCCATTATGATATAGCTGGCAACAAGATCGACCCTGTTCCATAACGTCTTCGCATGTCCGACGTTGACCTTCAGGTGGAGGCTGGCGCTGATCTCCTGAATCACCCAAACACGAGTGAAATAGGAATGGGAGTACAATCACACCAGCGACTTCCACATAGTATCCGTAACGGGATCGATCACGTAGGGGAGAGGCACGTCGGCTCAGCGTTTGAGCGGATATTCTGGATACGTGTCTTCACCGACCCTATACTCTTAGGTCAAGATACTGAGTTTATCGTGGAGGAAGTCGGAGACAGTTCGGATCGCGTTGACCGCCGTTGCGGCATCGTGGTCTTCGGTGCCAGCGCCGATCCAGGCTTGAACGGTTTGCGTATTCTCATAGCTTCTTTCCATCTGCTTTACTTGCAGTCCGCGCTCCGGTGCGTCTCTTTGGTCGATGCTACGCGTCGTCAGCTCACGGCGCCTCCAACAGGTGTTCTCTGTAAGTCCACCTACCATGACGCGTCAACCGGAATCCCGACCGGTACTAATGCTGGAAATGCGACAAGGCTGTATGCAGATTTCAGGTGATATCGACAATCTGTCCATCGCAGAACCGAATAGCGCCTGCGGAATGAGCCATTGCGGATGAAGTGGAGAATGACATCAAGTGGGGCAGTGGGCGAAAGCTTATGTACTTTGGGTTACGCGCATCTCCATAGGCCGTCCCCCGCAGAATTTACTCCACGCCCAGCTTTCAAGATTCCTTGTACGATGAAGTGCGGCCGTTCATGCCCAAAAATTGGTGCTGTACCGTAATACTGCAGATGACTACCTAGGCATGGCGACAAGGCGATAGCTGTCTGTGCACATGCGCTGTGCGTACGAAGCAACGATTCGGCTATCGCACGAACACCATCCGGAAGTGTTAGCAAGACACCAGGTCATAGCTGTCCGTCATTCGGAATATGGCGCCTTCAGCCTCCCCAGCAGCCCTTCACTAGACAGCATACCGGCTGAGATGGTGGACACCAGCCTTGCGTGGGATCGCTTTTGTCACGTCCTCGTCTCCATGTCCTAGACGCGCTTTCGCCTCTTGCAAAGTCGTTCAGGATGAACACCAAGATAACAACGAGCTATTCGAATATACCTCCGGTCGATGAATGTACATGAATCAAACTGCAGACTAAGCATCGACAGGCCGATTAACATGATCACCTAGTTCCAACGAGTCTCTCCGCATGGCCGAACGGCGCATGCCCTCTAACGTGTCTGAACTCAAGAAGGTCGCTGCGAAAGCACTCAACAAACCTGTTGGAGACGTCAAGCTGTTGAGAAAGATTGCTGAAGGTGGCTTCAACCGTATCCTGGAGGTGACGATGAATGATGGCGCATCGATACTCGCACGTCTTCCTTACCCGTCAACCGTACCACGACGATTAGCAGTAGCAAGTGAATTCGCAACAATAGACCTCCTTCGCGCGAACGGAATATCTGCACCTCAAGTTTTAGCCTACTCGACTGATGAGAACGCTGTGTGCGCAGAGTACATGTTGATGGAAAGAACGTCAGGAAAGCCGCTTAGTAGAGTATGGGTTCACTTGACTGATGATGAAAGATTCAAGACCTTGCATCAAATAGTTACCATGGAAGCCAAGCTGTTCGCTGTGGAGTTGCCAGCCAGTGGCGGCATCTACTACTCTGATGACTTACCTCCGACGATGCCTCGCATAGATATACCTGAATTTGACAACGGCTTGTGCATTGGTCCATATGCACACTCAGTGTGGTGGTACGGCGAACGCAAATATCTGGACATTGACCGTGGTCCTCATACTAATCCTCAGCACGTCCTTCGGAGCTTCGCGGACAAGGAGATAGCCTGGATTCATGCTCACGGTCGACCGCGCTATCCGTCTGACTGTGAATACATCGAATCGTTCGGTTACAAAATGCAAGATCCTGAAGAACATGCCAGTTCGTTAGAAGACTACTTGCGTCTGATACCTTATCTTGTACCCGCAGACCCACTATCGTACACTCCGACACTTCGACATCCTGACCTCACTCCCAATAACATATTGATAACTGACAACCTTATCGTAACCGGTTTTATCGACTGGCAACATGCCATGGTCCTCCCTGCTTGGCTGACCGCCGGCATAACACCAGCCTTTGAAAACTACGCGGACGAGGGCTACGTGGTCTTCAAATCCCAAAATTCCCGGAGGACCTTCAGTCTATGAACAAATCCGCGCGCGCCAGGGCAGAGGAGCAATAACGACGTCGACACATACATTTCTAGTACCTTGCACTAACTCAGAAATTAAACGAGCAGCATCGGCGGGCTTATATGGGGCACGACGGAGCTTTCATAACGCGTAACATGTTCCTCCAGGCTGGTATGATCTGGCAAGGCAATAATGCGCATCTCCCAATCGACCTCTCACAGGTCGTCCGGAATTGACCAGTCTTTGCGTCACTCTCCGCCGACGGCAGTATACCGGCATGCCCAGTCGCCATCGAAGAACAGGAGATGCAGAGAAGGGAAAACCTCAGAATTTCGCCCAAGGAGGGTGATGTGTTTACGAAAAAAATGTCGGAGATGATGGGCGTTTTACCTGACGGATCTGTATCGCACGAAAACTTCTATGTGGCGAAAGAAAGGGAGAGTATGATCAGGGAAGGTGTTCAAATTAAACTCAAAGACGATCCATTGGAAGCGGAGAGAGTGCTCCTGGCTTGGCCTTTTCATGACTTTGACGAGGATGAGTAGAGTGATTCTGCACACATGTCACTTGTATTGTATGCGTGTCCTTGTATGACACAAGACAACGCGTGATGTAGAGAAGATAGACATTTCCACTCATCATGCGCCGATGCTGTCGAGTTCATGCCTTTCGCAACGTAATCCCAGTATAGAAGTAATCTTAACGCCCTCAATGCCTCCATGTCTGATGCTCATTCCATTGTATGTACAAACGCTGCAAATGCTAAAAACCTGATCGGAGAGGCTGCCGTCTCTAATCCTCATCGACGTGCCTTTCGGCATTCTGAGCATCTAAGATACCGTCTCTGCACTTCTTGCAGACAAGCAAGGCACAAGAATAGCATTCGTACGCAAGGCTAAACTTGGCTGGCGGTTCAGAAAAGATAGTCGATGGTGTCCGGTCGAACTTACGCAGCGTTGGGTCCTGATCTTCTCGCGTTGGGACGATCTTGCTGGACAACGCCTCGTCGGATGCTCGGTGCCGGAGTCCTATCTCTGAGGTGGCGATGGTGTTACCATAGGTATCTACTACTCGTTCAGAAGAATACTGAACGTCTTCCATCGGAGAAGGCTCGCGTGCTGGCACGCTTTGAGACAGCGGAGAGGACAAGGTGTGGCGGAGATGAGGTGCTGTTCCGATCGCGCCATGGGCTTCAAAGAGTCCACGTGGGGGTACATATGCTCCCCGTCCCCATTCCCATACCCGTCCTCGTCCCTGTCCTCGACCTGCGGCCATGCCCCGTGTGATTCCTCTCTCCGCTCCCCTCGCGCCCGCGGGTACAGTCCTCACGTTGGTGTTTGTGTTTGGCGCCTCATTGGGTGGTTTGATTTCTGGATGTATCGCACACCAGCATTTCACACATTCCATCTCAGTCGAAGGGTCATTGTTCAGCGCTTTGGCAAGGGTGGTTTTGCATGAATCAAACCCATGTTCGCAGTCCCACGAGCGGTCTTGATAGTCTTCTGTTGGTTCCTCGCCGAAGTTTAGATCCTGTCGCTGCCAGTAGCGGTGTCCTCCGCCGTCAAGGTTGCGTGGTTGAGAAGCTGGTTGCGGGAGTACAGTTGCTGCTTCTCCAGTAGTGCCTTCAAGCTGGGGCGCTTCATTAGAAGAGTCAGGTGCATCATTCGTGTCAGGCGGGAGTCCGGTATCATCGTGTTGTTCGGGCGACACATCTTCGTCTTCATCTTCATCTTCATCGAACGACTCGTCATCGTAATCGTCTTCCTCGCCGCAGCCTCCGTTGCAATTGTTGTAATCTTCCATGCAGGCGTAGCAGAAGTGGGCACCACATCGACACTCCATATCTAGGTACAGGCGCAGGAAGTTAGTGTATGTCGCATACGATCTTCGTGCAGGTAAATTACTTACGGTTGCACCCGAACATCCGCTTCAATCCATGTCCACACTTTGGACACTTCTTATAGCCCCAGCTCTTCAATAGTTCTGTAGTCTCTGCATCGATGCCGAACTCAGAGATGTTGCACAGACTGTTCGGATGAGCGACTTGTCGGCAATCAGGGCAGATACCCGTTTCGCAGGTTGGACATGCGATAGATTTTGAGGTTGGTGTTCCGATGCCAGAGTCTGTGCGCCTTCCTTTCCTCTTTGTTACTTCTTCTGGGAGAAGTCGTTCTGGAATGAATGCCGAACATGTTGGTATCGGACAGTAAAACGGATTTGGTGTGAGCCACTCCTCGTACTTTGATCTGAACTCCGCAAACTCCTCTCTTGTCAAATGCGGCTTTGCATGATGAGGTTGGATCTGTACGCAACACCTCGGAGGCATGCGAGTGGTGTCTTTGCAACATTCCGTGAACATCCTCTTTATGCATGATCCACAGTATGCGCTTCCACAATCTCTGCATGGCTTGATAACCTCTCTTGTATGCTTCACATCCTTGGGACTCGGTAGCTGGGCGCAGCATACAATACACTGCACTTCCGTTTCTTGGACAGGAACTGGCGGGGCTGGAGAGGGCGAGACCATGGCGACTGCGGGCGGTGGATCAATATCGGTGCCGGCGTACTCGATGGACATCAAGTCACGTTCTGCTTGAGCAAGGCGAAGTTCGGCAGAGATCCTGTATATCTGCTCCATAGCGGCGGAAGCTGCAGATGTGGACGACAAGGCGGGCGCGCTGTTGCGTCTTTGCGCAATTGCGGTTGTGGTGATAGAAGTTGCAACGTTGATATCGTCATGAGCGAAAGTGTCTGGTAATTGCGGAGTGATCTCTTGGCGACCTTTTTGCGCGTTCACATGGTCGATGTCGTGATGTTGGGCAGTCGCGACCGGTGAGGCAACAGCCTTCACTTGCGGTCGTACCGCGCGAGACAACTTAGAACCCATAATGATTGAGATGGCTTTTGCAACATAGGATACATGGAACGCTCTGGAAGATACGGCTTAAATGGAAAGCAAACTTCAATTCGATACGGAGAAGCTTGACTCAGAAAGGCTGTTGACTCAAAGAAAGGCGTCGTGCTGCCTGCAGGCAGCCTTGCGGCGTTGACAGCCATTGGCTTGACCAAGACATCAACAAGACACCCCACATTTGCCATACGCATATCAGCTGCGACAAGGCTATGATGCCTGGAATTTCAACTTGCGTGTCCTTCACGCATGTTGGTTGGATGATTGCTGTTCGTATGGTAGGATCTGGGGGGTAAGAGAATGAGGCTTAGCACGTCATCCAAAACCAAGCCTCAGCCCTTGAACCACGCTAAGTGACGCAGATACGTACAATACCACAATAGCCGAAAAAAGGATGTTCGTTCGCCCTTTCTAGTGTGGACAGTCGCGTATGTGGGTGATGACGCTAGATTTTCTATGCGCGATCGACTTCTGCACTCACCAGCCATTCTACCTACCTATCCACCCCACGCAGCGACCTGGCGCTATACTGGGTTTAGCATATCGCGAGACCATTCTACTATGACGTCTCTACCCTGCCTTTGTAAGAACCACAGTTTCTACCCAAATGCAGATTTGGTATGGCAAAATGTCTACTGCCAAACACTCGCTACAAGATTGAGGATAACGAATCGTCTAGCCTGCTGATGGATGGCTCGGCGCAAAGCCTCTGCAGCTTCAGCTGACACACTACATCGCATAGACAATGCAAGTGTTGACCGACCAGAGTGACCACTGCCGATATGGTGTCAGCTGCGGCTGAAGTGGCATTGTGCTTGGGGGATATAATGATAGACTCTTAGGCACCCACGGTCTGCTCCATATCATGACTTATCTGCTTTCCATCACTTCTTTTGTCGACAGATCCTGCGCGCAATGAGTTCTACTCCGCCGGTGCCTCTTCTTCCAATCAGGCCCATGACGCGCTCCATATCACCATCGTCTGATGGAGATAGCTTCGCGCCGTCAGGACAAACTCCAACTCATCTGGGCTTCGACGCAGAAGAAGCTCAGGATCCGTTGTTGACCCAATCTGGTCAGCCATAACTCACCAATCGTGTGATAGGATCCAATGCTGACTGCAATTCCTACATAGAGCAGGATGCTGTCGCCACGAACTCGAGACATTCGTTCGCACCCTCAACCAGAAGAGGCACAACGGTAGCACAGTCCGGCTCTACTTTACTCACAAAAACCGGTACCAAACATGCTTTGCCGGGGCTTGTAAGCTGCGCAATCTCTTGGGTCCTTATCGCAAGCTTCTTTATCCTGGTATGGCTCCATAAAGATCGAGTAATCAGTCCCCACACAAAGTCAGCTTTTGATGCGGCTATCGTGGGACTGGGTATCGTGTTCGGCTTGAATGTCGCAAGCGGTCTCAAGTCTATCGCGCTTGATCTTCGATGGTGGATCCTGAACAGTAGAAAAAGATCGGGTCATGAAGTATGTCGTGCTCGCTCTCCAATGAATGAGCACCGAAGTCGCTGATCCAACGGGCTAGGTCGATTCGATAATGCACTGCGACAGCTTGACACAGCTTGCAAGACTCATGTTTGTTACCCGAGAGATGAAGATTAGGTTCATCTGCGGTTGTTGGCTGTTGTTGAATATTGTCAGTCTCTTTAGCTACAAAGGTGGCGCACGCTGACACTCTCCAGTTGGTTCAAACAGGAATTGCGACTCTGAGTCTGACTTTGTCCGGAGATCCAGGGCCAGCGGACATATATCGCAAGAAAGGTCTATCAGACATGGCAATCGCGAATTTGACGACGTTTGCACCATATCCTTCGCGATTCTACAATCACGATTTTGTTGAACGTCTTGCGGCCCACATACTTGGGGATATAGGGAGCAGCTATAATTACGCCACGTCACCCAAGGTAGCTCTAAGCGGTACTCCCTGGGCTCAGAATCCTGCAATGTTTTGGAATGCGACCGACCGTTGGGAATACGTGTTCCGTGACTCGGCAGTACTAGACCCTACTTCGGCGGAAAAAAACGTACCGCTGAAGGCTGTTTCAATTTATACGGATGATGTTGCAATTGCGTCTGGATCGTGTCAAACGCCGAATTTCTGGGTCCGTAAAACCGACCGTCTCCTGGTTATCAACGTCAACAGCACTGGAGAAGCCGTATACTTTCCTTCCTCCTTGGTCGAGTCTATCCTCTATCTTACCACGCCCGTTCTCACTACACCAACAGCCCAGTGTGGACCAGGATGTGGCAATGTCAAAGTACTTGAACAATCGGCTGGTGAAGCTGTTCCTGGCTCAACGATATCGAGTTTTGGTTACTTTTACTATGACTGCAATATAACAGTATCAGCACCAGAATATCTCTCGCCGACAAATGCCGCTGTCGCTGCTCAAGCAATTGCACTTTCGGGGGAGCTTCACCAAGAGATATTCACATTAGGACCGGCGAATCGTGAATGGGGGTCTTACACCAATGGTATGACATTCGGAGAACCTCAGAACAACAGTGTAGTAGGGATGGCAAGCCTGCTTTCACGATTCGCTATCGGCGTAGTTGCAGCAGCGGCAGAAACGAACCCGAAAGCGATCGTCCCTGGGCATGCGCCAGCACAAGGAGTTAGGATTCAGCTGCGTAGTCCGGTGCTATTCAGTCTAATCCTCGTATCCATCGGCCTGATCCAATCGTGTTTGTTCGTTGTTGCTGTAAAGTTTGGTAGCAGGCTTGAGGTTCCTGTGGTCGCGATCTCTCAGCAGGATGAAATTCGGAAACACTTTGTCGCTGAGCCTGTAACCTCTTGAGCTGGTAGTCACTTGATCGGTGCATGAAAATGGATTATCTGGGAGGCAGAGGTACCTATGATGATGCTTTCCTATGTCGAGTAACCGATGTTCGGAGACACCGGCTGCTCCCGTGCATGAGTAGCTGTTCAGCTCAGATGTGGCGATGGAGACGCCAATCTGCTTTTAGCTTAGAGCAAGAGGGGTCCAAATGGCGCACCTGGGACTCCGGGCAAACTTCGCATCGGAGGTACTGGTCGCGACAACTTTTGCGAAATACGTTGTATCCAGTACAAGGAGTGCATGGTGCTACCTTGAAAGTCAAACTCAAAAGCTAGGCTCGACTGCGGGAATGAGGGTTCGGCTCGGTGTAATACGATGTGACCGTGCCGAGATGATAGAGTAATCATGGGCAAACTTTGCAAGAGTAGAGGCTCTTCAAGTCTCCTTCACCAGCTCTCGTGAAATGCGCAAGTATGCTCGTATAGGCGTCTTCCCATAGAGCTCGTGAGAGTTTGGTAGACTGCTGCAGCTAGACGTAATGTGTGCCATGGAGCGGGGCACGTAGCATGAGCGACTCATGCAAGACGTCGGAGGAAGACGACTTCTAGACTGACTACAGTCAGCGGTATACCTTATACGCGCGAGGCTATATATTAGCTTCCACGTTTATTAAGGTGAGATCGTCACGCTGAGAGACGGGTTCTTGGGTATCGCTAGATTATTCTTAGGACGCGCAGCGAACCTGGTTAGTTATGCCTCCAAGTATCAGAGTTTGCAAGCTACTGATGTACCCTGAGGCGAACTTGAAGTCGAAGGTACATCACACGATCTTCAACCTGGTGACTAACAGAGCGGCACAGCCAAGTTTCGCGGAACGCTGGTAACATGCCGAACGTCTTACCGACGGATCGCGGTGCCGCCTTGTATCGACGCGATACTGCTCTAAGGTAGAGGAGTAGCACAACTGGGTCAGCGTCGGAGACAGGTTACTCTGACAAGATACGTGACGTGAGTGACTTTCCCATGTACTACCTGCCGTGTGGGGCAGTCCACGAGAGCACCCTGGTGCTTACTAGATCACCCGGTGGAAAAGTTCTCAAGCGCACTCGACCGGTTGCTAACTTGCTGGAAACCAAACGCCGAGGTAGGAGTCGGAACGTTACTGTGAGCTTACGAACGGATCCAATTCCGCAAACGGTATTGCCGAAGATTCGCCAATGTATAATGCGGGTGCTCCATGAAAATACTGGGTTTACCCCGACGAGCTATACCGGCCGATTGTACAGCCCAACGGAGTATCGGACCTCACATCAGGCGCTACCATGTAGTTGCTAGACACCAAGGCTTGCGACTATGGGGCGCAGTTCGATGATAGCTGGCATACGACATCGACCCCGCACTGCGTGTCTTGCCCTGGGCTTGGATGTCGTGGGCCAGCCAAATAGCTCGCCTCACGCACCCCCAATTCCCTAGCTTGGCTTTGTTGTGGCGTTCGGAAAGGGCTTTCGAGAGGAGCTTATATGCACGTCCAGGGTTGACGTAGGTATATGACGATGTACATGGCCGGGGCAATTGACGCGACCGTGCACACAGGTTGAGCGCGACGGGACAGAAACAATACTTCTGCTTTTCCCTTGTGGAGCTTCCCTGACGTGATGCAGCTGCATGTAGGCCATGGTCGCTGCATATATGCAGGACGTTTGACTGAGCAGAGAGCATGTGATGGGGCTTCCAAGGAAACATCGGGGCCAGAAGACAGAGCGGAGGCCCCGGATTGAGCTCCATCGAGTCATTGAGGGCACCAAAGACGGAGATCAGCAGGTTCTGCACATGCTCCCCGCAAAAAAAGAGCCAGCCGCTTGCGCCTGGGGTTGTGACGGCGCATGGTGCTAGGGGACGGGTAGCTGGGGAAGCTATGCCCTGCCCTTGTCACTTGCTGCTCATCGCAGTGAATAAAGGCTGTCATGGTGCCCGTGAAATTTGGCCTGTGTCTGCGAGCGCTCTCAACTCCTACTTACATGTTAGCACAGTAAATTTAATTATTACTGTGTACTTGTACATCTCAACTCGCGTTTCCCAGCCAGCCAGACGTCATGCTGTGGCTTGCACAAGCATTATTGGCGGGCCTTGCCCATGCCCAGGTACGTTTATTTGTTTTGTAGCTACGCCTCACAACAGCATTGTCGCTACAAGATATTCATGTCAAAGCTGCGGAAATGCTGCCTGATTTTGCGCATCTTTTTGTTGCTCTTTTCCCATTCTTCCGTCCAGTACATTTCAACCTTGCAGTCGTGTTTACGAGCTTCCGCTGACAATAAACAAGTATTCTAACAACACCACACCGGGCGCAAATGACACCAGCAGCAGTCCTTTGGACTTTGCTGACAGCCCGCCTTTCTACCCATCTCCGTACGTACAAACCTGACGTTTTGCGTAATGCGATCCGCTAGAAGTGCGCTTGACAAGTGTGGGGAAGAGCGAAGGAGTGCAGGCTCCACTAAACTTCACACTCGGCAGTCGCATTGCGCGAGACTTTATTCCGACATCCGAAGACACCTTTACTAACTCCACAACAGCTGGGTAGAGGACACTACCGGCGACTGGGCCGATGCCATCACCAAGGCAAAGGCATTCGTCAGCCAGCTGACTCTTCTCGAGAAGGTCAATCTCACCACCGGAACAGGATGGCAGAGTGAGGCCTGCGTCGGCAACGTCGGCGCCATTCCCCGTCTCGGCTTCGACTCTTTGTGTATGCAAGACAGCCCTCTGGGTATCCGTTTCGCAGACTACGTCTCCGCTTTCCCAGCAGGAGGCACTATTGCTGGATCATGGGACCGTGGCGAGTTCTACCAACGTGGTTACCAGATGGGTCAGGAGCATCGCGCAAAGGGTGTCGATGTGCAACTTGGTCCCGTCGTCGGTCCTCTTGGTCGCAACCCTAAGGGCGGCGTAAGTTTATCAACTTCATCACCATGATATCTGCTGACATCTACTCAGCGTAACTGGGAAGGTTTCTCCCCCGACCCCGTCCTGTCTGGCATTGCTGTCGCCGACACTGTCCGCGGTATTCAGGATGCCGGTGTAATTGCTTGCACCAAGCATTACATCATGAACGAGCAGGAGCACTTCCGCCAGCCCGGTCAGTTCGAAGACTTTGGTTTCGTCGATGCGCTCAGCTCCAACTTGGACGACAAGACTCTGCACGAGCTGTACTTGTGGCCCTTTGCCGATGCCATCCGTGCTGGAACTGGCTCGATCATGTGCTCTTACAACAAGGTCAACAACTCGCAGGTTTGCCAGAACTCGTACCTACAGAACTACATCCTGAAGGGCGAGCTCGGCTTCCAGGGATTCATTATGTCTGATTGGGATGCCCAGCACTCTGGTGTTGCTTCCACTCTTGCTGGTATGGACATGACCATGCCCGGTGACACCGACTTCAACTCCGGCCAGTCCTTCTGGGGACCTAACCTTACAATCTCCATTCTCAACGGCACCGTTCCCCAATGGCGTCTTGACGATGCCGCTGTCCGCATCATGGCCGCCTACTACTACGTCGGCCTTGATGAGTCTATTCCTGTCAACTTCGACAGCTGGCAGCGCGACACATACGGATACGAGCACTACTACGCAAAGACTGGTTACGGACTTGTCAACCAGCACGTTGATGTCCGCATGGACCACTTCCGCTCCATTCGCCGCACTGCTGCCAAGTCCACCGTCATGCTCAAGAACTCTGGCGTTCTCCCTCTTACCGGAAACGAGAAGTGGACTGCTGTGTTCGGCAACGACGCTGCTGAGAACGAGTACGGCCCTAACGGATGTGCTGACCGTGGTTGCGACAACGGTACCTTGGCCATGGGCTGGGGTTCAGGAACCGCTGACTTCCCTTACCTTGTCACCCCTCTCGAGTCTATCAAGCGCGAGGTTACGGACAACGGCGGTGTCGTTACTTCTGTTACTGATAACTATGCCTACGCTCAGATCCAAGCTATGGCTAGCCAGGCTGACACCGCTATCGTCTTCGTCAACGCCGATTCTGGTGAGGGTTACATCACCGTTGATGGCAACGCTGGTGACCGCAACAACCTCACTCTTTGGCAGGGTGGTCAGACTTTGGTCCAGAACGTCTCCGCGCTGTGCAACAACACCATTGTTGTCATCCACTCTGTCGGCCCTGTCCTTGTTGACAGCTTCTACGACAACGAGAACGTCACCGCTATCCTCTGGGCCGGTCTTCCTGGCCAAGAGTCCGGTAACGCTATTGCCGATATCCTGTACGGCCGTGAGAACCCCGGTGGCAAGCTTCCTTTCACTATCGGCAGCTCCGCACCTGAGTACGGTCCTGACCTGATCTACGAGCCCACCAACGGCCACGGCAGCCCCCAGGACAACTTTGACGAGGGTGTTTTCATCGACTACCGTGCCTTTGACAAGAACGACATCACTCCCATCTACGAGTTCGGTTTCGGTCTCTCTTACACTACCTTCGAATACTCTGACATCAAGGTCGAGAAGAAGGCAGCCGGCCCATACCAGCCCGCTACTGGCCAGACTATCGCCGCGCCCACTCTCGGCAACTTCAGCCGTGATATTGAGGAGTACCAGTTCCCCGCCAACGCTACCCGCCCGGCTACTTACATCTTCCCCTACCTCAACTCGACCGACCTTGCTGAAGCGTCGCAAGACCCCGAGTACGGTGTCAACCACACCTGGCCTGCCGGTTACGCCGACGGCTCACCCCAAGCTCGCATCCCCGCTGGTGGCGCTCCAGGTGGCAACCCCGCTCTGTGGGACGTCCTTTTCACTGTCGAGGCTACCATCACCAACAACGGCACTGTCTCTGGTGACGAGGTTGTCCAGGCTTACGTTGCGCTTGGTGGACCTGAGGACCCCAAGGTCCAGCTTCGTGGCTTTGACCGCTTGAGCATCCAGCCCGGTCAGAGCGCTACATTCCACGCCGACATCACCCGCCGTGATGTTAGCAACTGGGATGTTGCCTCCCAGAACTGGGTTATTTCCGAGTACCCCAAGACGGTGTACGTTGGTGCTAGCTCGCGCAAGTTGGTTCTTAGCGCTGAGCTTGACACCAGCGACTACACCTCTTAGAGAGGGAATCGTAGAGGGATGTTGTATTTTGGATAAAATAATGTTCAATCCTTAATTCTCTAGTCATAGCTAGTATTATGAAGACACGATACTTGTACATATAGCATGAATGTGTTGAAATGAAGTGCACTCGCCTTGCCTGTCAAATTTCCTAATGAAACCGCCACACCCATAGCTGAACCAATCGAGAGCACACGCCTATTGTGCCTCATCCCTTTGGATTGAGGGGTAATCCGTATCGCGGGCCGGGGGCGCTTCGGCGCGGAGCTTCGATGACGATGTAGAGTCAACAAACGCGTCTACGAGGTCACAAATGCAGCTAACGGGACGCAAAATCAATGCGTCACGCGACGAACGCCCGGGGTTGCGATTGCATGCAGGGCATAGGACAAACATTTCTAGGACGTTCTTCATGACCGTGTAGTAAACTACAGGAAGCGAGTGAGTAAGCGTCAGCGGATGGAAGCGGCAACGATTGGCGACTTTTTGGTGTTGGTGTGGGTGTGGGCCGTTGGCAGCGATCCTGTTGGCGACATGCGAACGGTTTTCAAGCCCTGATGTATAGCGTCATTGTTTGCTTGGCGAATCGAACGCGCACAGATTACCAGCGTTTTGGAGTCGCGATGGGCAGAATAGCAAACCCCATCGTGCAGCGACAGGAAACGCATGTCATCTGGCCATCATCCCGTCCGGTACCGTCGCAGGGCTTGAATGCAAAGTCTGGGTCGCTCAGGCGCAATTTGGGCGCGCTCAGCTACCGCGTTATTTTGATCACGGGCTTCCAAGGTTGTGCGCACGGATAGCAGCTTGGTATCCTTCGACCAAGGCGACGTAATTTGTCCCCTTCTGCGGCTCTGCTCCATTATCTCTCTATCGATAGCCAATTCATTATCCTGACCCCTTCACGCGCCTCGGCCAACTGTCATCACCGTCCCCCCGCACGCGTCGCGCATCGTCTCGCTGTGAATTGAGGTCATCGCCACGTTGCGCTAGCCAGCAAAGTCGCGTCGTGCTTGAATAACAAACACCTGGAAACGTCGACGCTTCCGACGCCGACCGCAGTCTTCCTTCTCGTCACCACCCAGCTGCGACGCCTGCTCTCGGACTGCTCCCGCTCCCTGGAAGACGCTTTCGTAACGCGCGCATTGTATTGGGAACCCGAAGCCAACCTTTCGCGGTAAGCAGTACCCCATTTCCGCGTGTGTCGAGTCCCTTGGTGGGGCGGGCTGGCTGGTATTCGCACCCGTGTCTGTGGCTGGCTCGTCCCTCCCATAGTCCGATGTCACCACCACCACCACAAACAAATAGTTGATACATGTACACAACACTCGCTGATTCTTTCCTCTCTCCGTACAGAGTCTCTCGCCCGTATGCAACATGTCGACCCGTAGAACTGGACTCCGCTCGCGTAGAGACGCTCAACAGCAGTCTGAACCTGACACGCCAGATGCCACGCCCTCGCGGAAGCGTAGGCGGGTGAGCAGCCCAACCACTACCAGTGTTGCGGCGAACTTGTACTCACTCGCACAGTTGAATGGCTCCGCCCAAGAGGCGCCTGCCCCAGCCGCCACAGACCCTCCCCGTACACGCATCACCGAATCCGTCGCTAGTAACGACTCCAACACGACACTGCCCAACGGCGGAGACGCAGACACTATGGATCCCATCGAGCGCCAGAACCTTGTCATCGCTGCCCTCCGCGTGCCCAGCTATGTGCCCAACGCCGCCATCGATTATGCCAACGACCTACAGTCTCAGCGCAATGAGGGTAAGAACATCGCGGCCTTTGCCAAGATTGCTGCGCGCGACTGGTGCTTCTTTGTTCAGGACACGCAAGTTAGAATCGGTCGTGTAGACTCGAGAGAACGCAACAACCAGCAGGGCTCACAGCCTGATATCGCTGGACTGCCTACCAGTGAGCCTCATCGCCAGGACTGGGGCGTGCACATCGATCTTGGCCCTGAGCGCCAGATCTCCCGCGTCCACGCCGAGATCAACTTCGAGATTGATGATCAGCAGTGGTACATCACTGTCAACAGCCGTAACGGCCTCAAGCTGGACGACCGCCATCTGACCAGGGGAGACAAGGCGCCTCTGCACTCGGGTATCTGCATCAGCATCATGAGCACGCAGATGTTGTTCCTGCTTGCCAATCAAGAAGACCACTTCCATCCCATGTTGTGGCGTCAAGTCAAGAGCGAGGATGCTGCTGAGTCTGACAACGATGGCAACCCGCCGCCCAAGTCGCATCAGCATGCCCATCCTAGCGGACCTACACCCAAGCGCGATCATTACGACCCGTTCCCACCGTCTTCACACCCCCGCAACAAGCACCAATCCTCACAAGCATACTACAACCAAATGACATCCACACCAGGCTACCCACAACCTGGCACGCCGATGACTTTCCGGGGCGAGAAAGACCCGCGCGGCAAGGGCTCGCCTGCTACCTTCTCTCGCGCAGTCGTGTTGGAGACTGGAGACAATACCGACTATAGCTTAGACGCTAATAAAGATGTCAAGCCGCCTCACAGCTATGCACAGCTCATCGGCCAAGCGATCCTTAGCAGCGAGGAAGAGATGCTCACACTTGCGAACATATACGACTACATCAAAGCTCGGTATGCCTTCTTCCGGTACACAAACAGCGGCTGGCAGAACAGCATCCGGCACAACTTGTCTCTCAACAAGTCGTTCGCCAAGGTTGCACGCCGTACCGATGAGCCTGGCAAGGGCATGAAATGGAAGATCGCGGATTCCGAAAAGGAAGAGTTCATCAAGAAGCAGCTGCTCAATCCTCGTAAGGGAGGTGGAGTTCAGATTGGATACCGCATAGAAGGCTCCGGGCCTAGTTCACCCGCTGTAGGGAATCCGTCCCAGGCCACCGAGCGGCTCGTTGGTGCCCTGGAGTGTGATACTCGCAGTAGTCAATACTCTGCCCGTGTGAAGTCGCCTCCACGATCTGCTACGCCTCCGCTATCGTCCGTTCCTATGGCAAACGAATCGTACACTCCAGATCGCGGCCCACGTCCGTTTGGAGGCTTCAAACAGTCACCGACTATACGCGACCAGGATCGGTTCGTTACTCCGGCGAAGCGTCTCATGTATGGTGCCAATGAAAGCCAAGGTCTTCCCCATATCAAGCAAGATGATCGCAACCTGGAATCCTCACCTGGTGTAGACCCTGTCAAACAAAGTGTTCCCGGTATGAAGACTGACGTGGGAAACTCACCGCCGACTTTGTACTCGGATGCCGGATCGCATCATATGAGCGGTGGTTACGATGCTGGTCGAATGAACAACGCGCTTGTAACGCCACTTGTATCTCGCCATGCGCCTCGTCTCGCACCTCCCAGTACTGCCCAGATGCCTAGCCAGTACATGGCATTCTCCAGCCCTGCACCTTTCTGGAAGTTCGTCGACCTCCCCAGCACACCCGCCAAAGCACCCCTCGAGTTGAGTCCTATCAAGCTGCAGCGTCCAGACTTCAAGGACGGCGATGACGAGGACCATCCAAGTTCACCGCCCATGCTGCCAGACAATAGCGCGGAGCCTGAAGATGAGGAAGACCGAGACCAAGACGGTGATGATAAAGCCGACGAAGATGAGGATGTTGGTCCGGAAAGTCCAAGCCGTACCGTCTCTCGACCTGTTAGTCGCCGGGATCTTGGAAGTCAGCATCAACGCTCGCGATCAAACAGCAATGTCAACGGACTTGGATTGGGTATTGTCGGCAACGGAGGAATGGTACGTGGTGCTAGCTTGACAAGCTTCGAGGAAGAAGCCGAGCCTGAAGAGGAGAGCTACGATCTTTCAAAGTAAGTCACAGTGTCGTATCTATCATGGATAGAATGTAGTATACTAACAAACAGCAGGGGTTTCCAGAAAATTGGCTCCTTCCACCGCAGCATGGCACAAGCCCACGGCCTCGGCAGCATTGGTAGTCGGGCTACGGCTACACCGCCTCCTCATCTGAGTCGCACAAGTGTTCCTGCGAACATGTAGAATTTATCAACGGAGCCCACGAGGAGATCTAAGCACTCCTGTGTCGCGCTATGGTACAAGATCCACGCTTCCGACCACTGAGACTATGCGGATATATCTTACGACAGCAGCTTCTACGCTAGCCAACATTTCTATGTCGCCGAGCTCGTGTCCTTATGGTTTCCATGGCAATGCTTACTACGAAGAAGGAACGTTCATCATGGATGGTTTTATGACGGCTCTCTTATACTGCTGTTGAATTAAGGTGTTTGCGAGGATGCGTCTATCAGCATGGAGTCCCAGGTTTGTTGTTTTATTCACTGTATTCTTTTTCCGTCGCATAGGTATCATGTCGATCGGTCGATTCACTCCGCTATGGCGTTTATAGGTCGTAGCATTGACTGGATATGGGAAGCGTTATGATGATGATGATTGCCCGCTCAGTCTTTTCAGTTTTGCATTATTCAGAGAATGGATAGCATGTGGTATTCGGATCGCAGAGGTGTGGAAATCAGGAGTACATCAGTAGTACTAGAGAAATGAAAGTATATTTGTAACTTTGGGTGCGACTTGGTTCTGATGTGTGCCTGGGGACGAAGAGAAGGTCAGATGTGAAAACACTCAGACGAGCGTCTCTCAACCAATAGCAGAATGCGCGTGGACATGTATCAAAACGAAAGATAGCTTAATCTCTTCTCATTGTCATTCTTCCAGCTACCCATGCAAATATATATGCTACGGTATCCCTATTTCCCCTCTTCTCAACCATCCGTGTTCCCTCAGACCATAACGCAGTCTAGTTAATCTCCTTGTGCGGGAACCACTTGCTCGCCTTGAGGTTCTTCTCCTCAAGCGGCGCATCCAAGACACCCAATCGCCTTATCTCGCCCGCTGAAGGTGCGTCGTCGCGTTTTATGTTGGCTTCGGCCTTGCGGTACGCGGCCTGGAGGGCGAGGGTACGGGCAGCCTGGAAAGGTTATGAGTCAGCGTGATCCAAGAACGGGTGAATGGTAGGGAGGTTGGACAAGAGACAGGGAATGATAGATGTGTGATAGATAGTACGGGTATGTACGCACCTCCTTCTTGTGGTGAAGGCACTCGTAGTAGTCCTCAAGGACGGGTGCGCATTTTGCTTTGCCCGAATCGTCCTCGGCGTTTGTGTTGGTGGTGTAGCATGCTAGGACTTCTTGCCAGAAGGGGAAGCAGCGGGATGGGCCTGGGACAATGTGTTAGCACTGGGCCAGGTTTTGGTGTCTGAGGTCTGTGGTCAGAGGGTTTTGAAGGGCTGCAGCGGCGCGTGTGAGAAGGTCGGCGGAAGCGGGGAAACGGAGCGAGCAAGCGGATGGCTCTGGCAACGTGGGAAGCGGACAGGCGTTTCGAGACATGGCGTCGCGGCTTTGAAATCAAGAGGCCCTTTGCGGGTTATAAATGGTGTATTTCGTCGTGTTCGCGCGCCTTGGTCGTGCCGTAGGAGCAGCGCAGTCTCCGAATGACTGAGGCTTGCCTACGAACGAACGTTGCTGCCGCATATCATTCCACCTGCTTTTCCGTATATTTCCAATTGCCTCGAGTATTCCGCGTGCGTGGTTGCGTGGTGCAGTCGTCGTTGTCGCTCTTCAGATTCGTTCAAGATTCGCTCGTCGTGATGCCATTGCGCTCGCTCCGGTGCCTCCGCCCCCCATCCAAAGCTCCGAATTGTAACCTCCAGAAATCGAAGTGTACGTACCACCAGCAAGTCCGTATCCTGAAGCCATTGTCGCGGTGTTTAAGTGGGGGTCTCAAGTCGCGATGTGCAGCTGCTGTGAACTCGGCCAGCTTTGGTTACGTCAGCAGCGCACGGTCCCTTGTTTGCAATCCATCCAATGCCGTTGGTGAGCCATGCCGTGCACGCTTGACAGCTTGGTTCAAGTATGTCAACTCTCGTCCCTGCAAGTACCAGATGTATCAATGGCTCTTGCACACTTAAGTTCTTGTCAGAGCTCTCGCAGAGGCCCATGATGAATCACTGCAGCGTTCGAAGGCGTTCACAATGCTGTTGGAGTACTTTTCTCGTATCACGTTCATGATACGCTGCAGGCATGCAGGCTTACTTCCGCTAATCGTTACATGTTCATTACATGCATAGAACCGCACCACAGCCACGCATCCTAGCTGCATGCGTCATGTGCTCTTTTCCAGACAAGCCTAGCAGGCTGCAGCCTTTCGTTCATGTTCTTCAATCTGATGCGGAGGCTCCCATCGCACACTTCCTCAAACCTCGGTTGCATCGCGATAAAGACCAATACTCTTGGCTAAATTCTCTTGAACGCTGACTATTTTGTTCGATTTTGGAACATCATTACTAACACACGAGGTCCCCTCCAAAACATGTTTACCAGAAATGACTGTGTTGGCTGCAAGGCACGACTAGTTGGCGAAACGGTGGAAGGGGATCTAAGGGGCGGTTCTTCGGACGAAATTGATTTTGAAGATGCGCGTGACAACAAGACCTTCGCGAACATGGTCGTAGGATCGAAAAATGGTTGTCGCAATTGTATCGTGTTTCTAGATGCTGTGTCTTTTATATCCAGGAGCAAGGACCAGAAGAGATGTCGATTTAGGATAATATTTAAAAGAAGGAACCGGACCCTATCGATCATGTTTTACGTCCTCGGCGATGAAGAGAACGAACTATTTTCTATGCAGGTTTTTCGTCAATCCAGTATGTCAAACTGAACTGAATCCTCGTTCGAGTTAATAAGTTGTACAGACCTGCCACAAGCGACCGAATCTTGCGACTCTGATGTCTGGAACCTCAAAGAATACCGCGTACTGTCGGAAAACACGTCTTCAGATGAAACTCTTGATGTGATTGCGAGTTGGGTAACCCATTGTGTCAAATGCCACGAGCATTGTCCACAACGACTAAACAGTCGATTGCCGAAGAGGGTCCTCAAAATAACGGCTGATCACATATGTCTCAAAGAGACACCCAATGTCTCAGCTCCCTACGTTTGTCTGAGTCATTGTTGGGGTCCATACGGTCCGGCTATCAAACTGACTGCTGATACTGTAGAGCTTCTGCATAAAGGCTATGCCACATCCGATTTGCCCAAGACGTTCCGAGATGCGGTCAATGTTTGTAAACGTCTTGGTATTAGTTATCTTTGGATTGATGCACTATGTAAGTCCATATGCAGAGATGGAATTTTTGAAAAAAGACTGCAGCTAACGGGCCTAGGCATCCTTCAGGATAGCCGAGAGGACTGGACAGAAGCTGCTGCCACGATGGCAAATATTTATGAGCACGCATACGTTACTATCGCAGCTACATCTGCCCAAGACAGCAACGGCGGTCTGTTTTCTTCTGCTCGCCCTCTCGTGACACGCCTGGACAAGCATCCCCACCTATACATTCGAGAGTACCCGCGAACATTTCCTATGTACTCTCACGATTTTCCTAATTATTCTTATACCGAAGATCTAAAACCATGGCCGCTTCTGACTCGCGCCTGGGTGTATCAAGAGCGAAGGCTTTCGACCCGCACCGTACACTTTGGCGAACATCAAGTATACTGGGAATGCCAGACTTGCTTTGCCTCAGAGGATGCTAGTGAAGATAAAGTCTGGAAAACAGACTCTAATGGCCGTTACGGAAATATCGGGTGGGGTGATAAGATTATGGATAGTACAAGGCAATGGCAGCAAATCATATCGGAGTACACCAACCTCAAACTGACCTACGATAGCGATCGTCTGCCAGCTATCGCAGCGTTGGCCGATATGATGTGGCGGCTACGGAGATCAGATGACGTCTACATCGCGGGACTGTGGAGAAACAGTATACTCTCGGACATGTTATGGACGTCGAAGCTTTTCGAATCGGGGAAACGGGGGCAGGCGCTTGAACCGCGCCCTGCGCGCCTGGTTCCCTCTTGGTCTTGGGCATCGGTTCAAAACGCAAAGATCTTTTGGTCTGGTTACACATTTCCAGACACGACTAAGATTGTCAGCCTGAACTATGCTGTAATAGGCGCCGCTCATCTTGGAGAAGTCTCCAATGCCAGCATTGTTCTAAAGACGCATGTCCTTGATCTGACTGGCACAGAGATATCGTGTCCACCCTGGTCATCAGATATGATCGACATAGTCAGATTATCTCCACCCTTGGGATCATTCGCACGGGAAAACAGCTTGGACTTTTACTGTTCTTTCCATCAAGACTACGATTTGACAACAGCCGAACCACCGTATATGCTTGGACACGTTCTGAAACTTCTAGCGTCGAATCAGGGTTATCATGCCTTAGGAGGAGTCGTCGTTCGACAAATTATTGAGAAGCCCGTACAATGGGAAAGAATTGGCTTTCTCGTAATCGTCTTCAGGAAAGCTAAAAAATCCAGTGAAGATAGGTCTAGAAGAATGGCGTGGTACAGAGATGACAAATGGGAAAGACGAATTGAGGAATTGATACAATCATTGCCCGTGGAAGAGGTGAGGATCGTCTGAGACTCGACACTACAGCCCGGGTTTAAGTCATCGTCATGCTAGTCACTTATGGGATACGATACACCTGAGCAAATGATGAGAGAGTTCAACTTTCATAAGTGCCAGCAAAATTGGTACAACCAATGACCTTTGCTCTAGCTACCCAGTCTGGATAATACATAGACTAGCAAACGAAGAAGCCGACACATAATTCCCACCCGTATATCCCAGATTCGGTCATAGTAAGCCCGAACAACACTAGCCCGCGCGCATCCCCTAGTCCAAGCACTAGGATTTACGCCTATGTAATGGGTACGTTGATGCCTCGGACACGACGGAGGTACCCAGCCTCATCTGGTTTCCATTTCTTCTTACCCGGCTCCGCCATCTTAGCCTTGACTCGCGCTGCCAACTCGGCATCCTTCTTCTTCTGCGCATCCCACTTGGCCTGCTGAGTTGCCGCCTTCTCCTCCAATTGCTTCTGGCGCTGCTGATACATCAGTTTGTCAGACTCTTCCCGTAGCTTTGCCTTTGCATCAAGCCAATTCTTCTTGTCAACGTAGGCCTGGTGTTTCTTCATCTTCTTCTTGGCCTCTTCCACCGCAACACCGAAGCGCTGATTGGTCTTCAAATACGCCCCGTAGTCATTCGGGTCTGGAATTTGCCACTCATAGTCCAATCTCGCGATGGCATTAACGACTTTCCGGAAGATGTTATCAGCGACTGGGGTTTGGACGGCAGAAATGGCGTCGATATTGGCGTAATCTGGGAGAGAACCGGAGCTGATACGTGCCCAGTACCAGTTGAAGAGATGCTGGGTGTAGACATTCATTCCGAGAAAATCTGCAGCGCTGCACAATTGGAGATCCCAGTACGTCGACTGGTAGGAGTGCAAGTCCCTGGCGAGCTTGTTCCAGGTAGTCAAATCCATGAAGTGCTTGATCAAATCCTTCACTGGTTGGACTTCGAGAGTCGTGGGAAGCGTGATGATGAATGGCTCGGTGCCATTGGTGCCTGCTACCATTTCCTTCTTGGTCGACGTCGCACGGAAGAGAGCGATTGGTATATTTGTAACGACGTTGCCTTTACTGTCGATGATTTGCGCCTTAGGTCCTGTAGCCAGGAGTTTGCGGTCACCAAAAGACAAGGGGTAGATTTTGCCAGCGTCCACAACCTTGACCTCGGCTTCCTGTTGGCGCGCCTTCGAACCAGGAGCGGTGACAAAAGCATTGGCGAGAATGGAGGATGCCGCTGTAGTAGATGCCATAGGCGTGTTCTTTGTATCTCTAGTGGCAAGCTTCTGGGCCAACGACATGGGAGCCATCGCTACGCTGTGCTTTTTGAAAGCAGTGTCAGAGTCGTAATGATCGAGGTGGATCGATCTTGATATGTAAGTGGATTGGTAGAGTTGAGAATGAACCCCGTGTCCGGTATGAGTAGAGCTAGGCAGAGGAAAAGGGGGACTTTATACACAGAGGGAGGTGCCTAAACAACAGTGAATGTACGACATGTTTGAACCACTGAGAAGCGGGGGTCTGCGAGTAGTCCTTTTCACGTATCAAGGAGCGGCGGGAAACTACTTTCACTGCTTCCACTGCTTCGACCGGATTTACTGAATGTAAAACTCCGGCACTCCATCAAACGTTTTAGCTTTCGACTCAATTCACGCGGCATCCCCTTCGCGCGAACCAAAACACCACGATGACCGCACAGCGTTAACAGATTCATATCGATCGCATCGTTACCAAAAACAAAGAGCATGCTGATCGAGAGGCGGAGGAACTCATATTGCGTACTCTGGTACTCGAGAAGAAATTTTCTGGTTCAAAGATGATACGTGAAGAGGGATTGCTAGAACAAGATATGCAAGAAGAGGGTTCCGCTTTAGATCTTTCACTGTCAACTTTGCGGATGACGTAGTCAATTCAACATCTATTAGCATAGACCTTACTTGTAGATTGTCGACGTGCAGTTCCACTATCAGTGCCGCGTGCTCCTTTCCCCTATTGTAGATCATACTTTATTGGTGCGAGTTCGTGAAACTGATCGTTCAGGTTCCTGTTTTCTCCTCTCGGTTCGTGTCATGCTCAAGTGAATGTAGCGTAAATCATGCACATCTGCATATTAATAATTCTAGGCAGAATCACCAATGGTCTTAGCAGAGTCAGCCGATCATTTGATACACTGTAAACGCTATTCTTTAGGGAAAGATTTCTATCAGTACATAAATCTCTCTGCTCTGCTCGTAAATTACTCCATCACGACGTTCAGGACAATATTCTCGAAGCAATATCGTCTCACTCTCACAATACACTCGAAATATTATCAGTGGCGTTCAAAAACACAGACCAAGGATGACTAAGATCGGAATGGACATCAAGTTGGCCAGTACTGCGCGAATCCTGAACACCCTACCTCAAGAGCAGGATGTCCCTGGCGGTCTCCGGTACGTCCATGATCTCGGGTATATCAGGCGCAAGACTCTGGTATCTGGCAAGAAGGTCCAGTTCGTAGACCCTCTGGGCAAGCTCATCATGTCAGGTAAGCATGTTCTCGAAATGCCAATCGCCCTGTTCAAGGCCGTCTCGGGAAAGCACGACCTCATGGTCAACGGCAAGATTGAAGTACTGGAGGGTATCAACATCGACGCTGCGAAGAGGGTCGTCGAATTGATACTAGAATTACCTTCTTCTAAGAGGGTATATCAGTTTCAAAAGTATGTGGTAAAGAATGCCCAGGGCCAGCCCATCAAGGACGCCGAGGACCCTTTCCAGGACCTACAACTTTGCTGCGCTGCAGACGCCTTCGGTATGAGCTCGTTTTCTCAAGGTATCTTCAACAGCTTCTTCAGTCGCGTCAACTCTACTGTTCCCTCGAAGGTCATCATCGACATGATTACCGCCACCCACAACCCGACTGGCGACAAGCTGTTCAAGCAGATGGCGTATACCATCGCAAAGAAACTTTACGAAAAGACTTTCACGACTGGTGACATGTTCGAGCAGCACTACCTTCCGACCAACCCTCGTCTTTCAGAAGCTATCTACGACTTCATCGCCAAGTTCGAGGAGAGGAGAATTCGTGATGCCGCTTATCAGGAGCGTGTGGCTAAGCGCGAAGAGCGTCAGCGTCGCAACAAGGAATACAACGCGATGAAGGCAGAGGTTAAGCAGATGACTGCCGAGAAAGCTGCGCAATTCTCGGCAGCTGGCGAGTCTTATCGACAGAAGCTTCGCGAGGGCAAGAAGAATTTCACCCCACTCGAGGCAAGCTACGCTTGGAAAGTGACTGGGAAGCGCGTTGCTGCCACAGGTAGTAACTGATCAACCGCAATCTCGAGTCATCCGTTGCATGTTGAGCAATAGATGGGATGAGCGGCGGGCAGAGGCAGAACGTTGGGTGACACAGCCTACGACTCTTGATCAGGCATACTCTTGTGCGCTTGTAGATGCCTACCCGTCGAGGAAAAATATCATTTGTGAAGCTACAACATCAATGTAAACTCTCAGTTGATAGATTCAAACAGCATTGTATGTCCAAAAAGATACAGGAAGTTGTTTATGTGCAGGGTTGATGACGTGACTGGCTCACGAGTTCTTCGTTAACGTCGTATACAAGACTCATCTGTGATAAAATAGTGCTTCGAGACACTCGAATCCAGTGAGACTCGAACCATCTGCCGCTTGAAGCTATGAATCCAGTCGACTGAAGCAATCAATTCATGACGTATCTCAAGATGTGTGTGTGGTTCTTGTAATCACATTAGAGCCAGATGTTGCAGGTCTTGGTGATATTGATTCACGAGTTTGATGATCTCTAGGCACGAATTTCGACACATATTGTTGATGATTCATCAAAGGTTCCACGGGAAGATAGGGAAAGTACGCTACAGCATCGATATCCGAGTAAAACCTAGTGGGGGAGGTAAATGCGTGGGTGAATACCTGGCAACGATGTCGTGAATGATATTAGGAACCGCTATGTATCGGCCCTCGCCTCTGGAAGTGACACGGTTGATGAGCGCTTTCACTCTGCGGACGAACATTTCGTAGAGTCCTTACTTTAGGCACCCGCACCTGCTGTTGCAGACGAAGTGGTCACTTGCTGGCTACTTCTTACCCAAAGTCGCTCCGCCCACTACCGCTCTTCTCCGCTTCCTCACCAGCGACTCTCAACCCCGCGACTCAACCCATAGTGACGAATCTTGAAGACCAAGTCAAGTACTTACTCACGTCCTTTATTGTGGCGAACCTTTCCGATCTCCCCGCCGAACTCTTTCAGATGGTTATACACGAGCTTGTCATCACTTCCAAAGATCCTTCTGATTCTTGGCGCCCTTCCCCCCACCCAAATATCGGTCAACTTTGGAAATTACGAGGTGTTTCTCGTAGCTTCGCTGCGGAAATCGAACGCGAAGTCTTCTCTCAACAGCCAAGAGAGTTCTACAGCCACCGTAACGTTCAGCGCCTGGTCAAGACGCACTTCTCAAGATTCATGTTGCAAGTCTCACGGAAGCCAGGCAGTGTGAATCAGATGATGTTTACATGGCTCCAACGTATGGTTCAGTACGTCGTGGAACAGGTCGAATATGAAGACAAAGAGCAACGCACCGAAGTCATTGACAAAACTTACAATGGCTTCAGTAAGATCCTCCCGATGGATGATGTAATTCATGCCTTGTGGTGTGATAGTGTTGGGTGTTCGAACTGCTCCAGATTGCTCGGTTCAGAGCTCCCTATACGTCTTCCCTATCACGATAAGTTTTGCGCTGCCCTAGCCGCCAGCAATCATCGTCTTCTTTCCAAAATTCTCCCAAAGCTTGATACCACAGACAGAGATCGGCTCATCACCACGCAGCCTATCTTATTTGCAGTACAAATGCGTGACTTGACATCGCTCAACACCATTCTCCGTTATCTCGAGACACAGCTCACGTCAACACAAATCTTCTTTACGGCTGAATACGAAATGTTTTCCATCTCGAGGTGCATCAGCATCACACTGTGGGAGAAATATCTTCCCGCTGCTCAACTTCTGCTCGACTATTACGAGAAAAATCTGCCTTGTCCTTCAAGCAGGACCTACAGCGGATGGGTCGCCGAAGCATCCGCAAATTGCTCGCTCGATCAGTTACAAGCCCTCAAGGCCGTTCTCCGCTTCAATACTGGTAGGTGGAACTTGATTGGACCTGACACACTTGGTGCTGTGTACGCCCAAGGTAACTCTGCAGCTATTCAGGAGGTCCTCCAGCATGTCGAAGATATTAACAAAGGAACACTTTCGACAGCCCCTTTTTTCATCGCTGTTCGATCTGGACGTGCAATCGCCATACAGGCCTGTCTTCAGGCGGGTGCCAACGTCAACCTCTCCGTGCGGCCGAACATGCGGGCGATTGGCAGGACACACATAACGCCTCTTGAAACCGCTGCCCATCGACATGACGTCTCGATTGTTAGAACCCTTATCGAAAGTGGCGCGACAATTCCGCATATCTCAAAATGGCCGACACATGCGCGCACGTACCGCTTACTGCATGAAGCTGCATCAAAACTCACCGATGTCGTACTCCCTGACTTGGAGCATTTCAAGCGATGTAACAAGAACGATCTGAAGGCGTTGAGATATTAGAGATTGCTACACTGTAGTATACGCTGGAAGATGCGATGTTATGGGCTTGAGGATTTAGAACAAGAGTTCCAAAGACTACCTCAGGTCAGTGTTTAAGGTAAAGAAAATAGAGAATACGGACAGAGACTCAAGAAGGCAGGGTGTTTGAGAGACTTTATGTGAAAGAAGCTGCAAGAGTGGAAGCCATGCTGGAGATATCCATGTTTTATATATCTCGTTTATACCAAATCCATTGTTCAATCAACAAAGAATCGTCAGATCTGTGCTGTAGCGCATTATGACTACGTATGTTCATTCATGTTTGCGGTTTGTTTGCGAGATTACCGCCATACTTAGCTGCAGACTTCTGCCGTCCGTAGAAGATCAACCGAGCCAGCATTAGGAAATCGGCAATCGTTCAAATCACCAGCGCTACCACTTGTACTATAGTATGAATACGACCTCTGCACACACACGTGGAAACATCTTCATAGCATATGGAAGGTTCTCGGAGCGTGAAGGAACTGACTATGCGTCAAAAGGTCATCTGTCTCTCAAGAGTTCGAGCTCGCTTTCGTAGAAATGCACGCTACACCACAATTGGATCGAGGCCGGGCACATCTGGTTAACGGAGACATCTTCATCGCAAATGTTCTTTACATTCTCCGGAAACTATACAATCCATTTCCTCCACCACGACAGATTTTGTTCCGCTGAATTTGATATCTGCGCCTTCTCGTGATCAACATCAGCAATCTCAGAGAGATCAACGTCTTGCAGAGCGATGATTCCGGACCTCGCGTAGCAGAATCCAGCAACCCACAGGAAGATGAAGATAGCAATATCAATGTAATATGTGAGGAATGTGCCCACGCTCCATCGGCCCGGAAAGAAGACGCTGTAGCCCGAGAACAAGATGACAAGGACGAGCGCACCTCCGGTGAGCCAAGCGAGATATGGCTGCATGGGGCTCTTGTACGCAAGACCTGAAAATATCAGCATTATTTTGGCAAAGGGGGCGACGGTCAACTTACGGTCTCGGCTGATACCTTGAGCTTTCAAGGCGTAGTAGAACCTCAGGTAAGTACCTTCGATGACAAGCCAACCAATAAGTCCAGCAATGGTTGTGATGTTGACAAACCATCCAAACACTACCGAAGAATTGCTTCCAAGACTCAGATATACGAGAGGCATAAAGATGAGCGAAGCTCCAATCGCCAAGTATGGAGTTCCAAACCTGTTGGTGCGAAGCAAAACTTTAGGAGCTTGGCCATCCTCTGCTAGTCCGTACAGGGTACGTGATGCAAGGAAAACGCATGCAGAGCCACAGCTGAAGGCTGAAGTACATACTATGGCGTTGATGATTGAGGGAAGAACGTTGATACCAGCGCGCTGGAAAGCGATGACGAAAGGACTCTGCTGGGCGTCGCCAGTAGAGATACCAAGATTTGGGTCGTTGAATGGTACAAGCATGCCAACGATGAGGATGCTGATGACGTAGAAGATGAGCACGCGCCAGAAAGTCATGCGTATCGCGTTCGGGATGATGACTCTTGGGTTCTTCGTCTCAGCGCCAGCTATGGCGACCACCTGGATGTTGGCGTAACTGTAGGCCGCTGAGATCAAGGAGCTCCAGAACCCAAGAAACTTGCCAGTATTACCCGGCACGATATATTCGTTGAAAGGTCCGGGATTCTTCCAGTATCGAAAGCCGATTCGGTCTCCACTAGGAGACCCTCCCAAATCTACTACCAGACCGGCGATGATGAGACCGATGATGAGCAGAATTTTGAGAACTGCGAAGAAGACCTCGCTCTGGATCTTGTCAGACAGGAAGCCAAAAACGATGTACATCAAGACTCACCTCGCCATAGACCTTCACACCACAGAAGTTGATAACCACGATGATGACGATGAAAACCGAGTACCAAATGGCAGGATTGATGCTGTTGTCCCAGAAATTGATCAAAGTTGCAGCGGCAGCGAGTTCGGCTGGCGCTGTAATTGCCATGGTATACCAGAAGTTCCATCCGGTGGCAATGCCGAGTGCAGGCTGCACGAATCTGGTGGCATGGCGAACGAAGCCTCCTGTGACGGGCATAAAAGCCGACATCTCCCCTGCGGAGAGGGCAACACCGCAAGCGATCAAACCCATGCACAGGTATCCTAATAGAGCGCCGACTGGTCCTGCGGTAGCGATTGCTTGGCCCGATGCCAGGAACAATCCGGTACCCTACATCGTGTGCATGAGTATAGGGGCAGATGAGGTGGATTTGAAGAAAGTTCGACTCACGATCATGCCAGCTATCGCAATCATGTTGATATGTCGACGCCCAAGGTCGCGTTTGACTTCATAGTTCGTGCCCATGGCTCCATTCTCAATGTCCGAACTTGACGCACAGGTTTGGGCGAGTTGCGTAGCTTCCTTCTTTGGAAAATCCATGATGTTAATCACAGCATGAAAGCATGCGATGTCGATTGTGCGTAGTGACCTCGACGCGCAATAGCAAGTATAATCAGGTCTCCGCACTTAGTCGTATGTTCTTGATGTACAGAGGACCGGCCTTTAATCCGAGCAATGATGTTAGCAGAAGCACAATGCTTATCTCGCTTGTCAGCTCGGCATTCTACGCTTGACTCCGTGACTCCTAGTTACTGATAGCGGGGTCTTGCAATTTGATAGGGGCAGTGCGCCCGAAAACGGCGATAAGCTGGGGGACTTGAGATGCCGGTGGTACTTGAGATGCCGGTGGTACTTGCTCTGCTAGAATGCCGGTGGCCCCACCCTACTCGAAGCGGGACAATAGAAGTCAAGAGAGCACGAGATGAGCATAGTATTCATTGCAAAACATCACCAACTTCCCAAAGCCAACAAAAATGTCATCCGTCAAGGACGACTCGTTCCAACTGTACGACTTGCGGGTCGAGGTGGTTTGTCCACCAGGCGAGCGCATTTTGTGCGGAGCCAAGGAAGGAGATTACTTTACTGTTCAAGGCGAGATGCTGCATCTTCCTGACGGTCAGGGCATAAGCTTCTACAGCTTAGGTGAGTTGTATACACGGATGCTGCATACTTCCATAACTGATGAGTTTGTCATTCAGCGGCAGTACTGCCTCTGCTAGCAGCCAAGCAGAGACCAACTCACGCACATGACTGGATGTCCACAGATGCATTGATTGCATGTCCGGATCCGAATTGCAAATCTCAGCTTAAGATCATACGAACCGGGTTGCGGACCTTCAGTCATGCGGATACCACGGTAGTTGGTCTTGAAGGAAACTCTTGAGTTTTGGAATACCGAGGAAGATTCCGAATTGATGTATCCATGGTGTAACAGTTTCCCTTGCTTCATTCAGCACATCACCTTATGCGGAGGTAGTCTCAGAAGCCCTGGTGGGGTTGGAGGTATTGCTGTAAGCACCTCAAGCGCGCTTGGGGCATGTGGTTGTATACAGTCGTCACACTAAACACGATCATGGTGTCAATATATCCAACTTCCAACGCGTCGCAGCGTAGCTAGAGGCTTCAAGAAGTCTTGCAGGTGATCTCAACTATTGTCACCAGGATGATTGTTCCCATCGTCATCATCATCTCAATCCTTATGCCAGGAGTATGTTGTGGCTGCAGCAGCCACGCTGCCCTCGAAAGCGCAGCGATGTCTGCACCTCGCTGCAACTCCAAGACATGCGGTTGCAATGTTTGTAGTATCTCGGTAGTCTGAGTCGCAGTAATGGGAGCGACGACGGGGCGACGACGACGGACGCTGGGGTAATGGCAGAGTAACGCGGCGCGCGTATGTTTGGTGGTGACGTCAGCTGCGGCAGGGGAGGCAGGAGCTCTTGAGCGTCCGCCAGTTGCGCATTTTCCGGAACGCAGATCGAAGCGTCCGTATGAAAGATAGTTCCGTCGTCGTGAGCATCTGAAAGTGGTCGTGTGGTGGCGTGCAGGCAGTGATCGCACAGGACTGGCACAAGAATAGGGAGCGAGCGCACGGGCGGGGTCTAACACGGGCTTGGAAGACGCTGCTCCCATGGTCAACACCAAAGCATATTGCTCTCATATTCTTGCCAGCTACACTAAGAACTCCCAAAGAAACGAAATCCAAACAGACCAGCCGATAAACCTTGTTGACTGGTCCACTACCGATATTCACTACCGCAATCACCCATGACATTAAACACCTCCTCTCTCCTGCTTTTCTCCAGGATTTCTTCTATGCGCTTCTGATCTTCTTCATCGAGTTTCCATCCATACGTCTTCAAATTCTCTTCCGTATGCTCACTAACACCCATCCGCGCGCCAATGATGACTGCACCCACGTATGGGAAGTCGAGAACCCATCTCGTAGCGACGTTCGAGATGGAGACATTATGCTTAGTCGCTATAGTCTTTAGAGTCTGCAGCAAGGTCTGGAACAGATCCCAATCGCCCCACGTCTGTATCATCTCGAAGTATTTTCTTTGCGAGGGAGTCGTATCCGGACCAAACAGCTGTGGCTCAGGCTTACCGAGCCACTTCTCAGCAAGGAAGCCTCCACAAAGAGTACCATATGTGAGAAGTTTCACATTGTGCCGCGCGCAGACCTCGCCCATCTTGAATCGTGGTCGTGCATCGATAAGAGAAAATTGAACCTGATTGGTGACAACATCGATGTCGTTATCTATCACTTCTTGAAGCCGTGCTGTGTCGAAGTTGCATAATCCCAGATGTTTAACTCGTTCGTCCTGCTGTAAAAGTCGCAGTGCTTCGATATACTGGTGGTCGTTGTAGTCTTGCCAGTGGAATTGCAAAAGGTCGACCTTGTCGGCACTCATGCGCTGACAACGCTCAGTGACATTTGCGCGGATCACCGCAGGTGTCACGGTGATCTTGTGAAACACGCAGTACTTTGTGGCACCGAAGACGGCATCAGACTTGGGTAGTGAGGATCTCAGCCGACCAAAGATGACTTCAGCATCGCCGTAATGATCAGCCATGTCGAACGCAGTGAAGCCGCCTTCAATGTATTCGACGAATTGCTTGAACATTTTTGTCTGAGATGCAGTACCCCATGATGGACTCGACAACTGCCAGAGACCTGAAAACAATCTAGGAAGCTCGATACCCTTTACTTTGAAAGTTTCCAAGGACTTGGATGTCTTCCGTTGATGGATTCGGTCTTGATGAGAGCCATTTTGATAAGCTAGTGTCGGTATACCACTTTCACGGCCGAGCATCGTTGCAAGGACTGCTGTGCTTCGGTCAAAAGGGAAGTCCTGTGCAGAAGCAAGCCATCTTTGACGACATCGAAGTAACGAATCGAAGAGGGAGTTCATCACAGGCTTCTCGTCGTCGTTAAGGTCCCTACTGCCACTGTCGGATAACAGGCGTTTTTGAATCGCAGTTAATGCCTGCACTATATCGCCGTCTACGGAAGCTAGACATCGGTCAAGCTCAGCCGACCGATGCACGCCGTGTCCATCATTCAGGCTGGAGGATTCTTCTACGATGTTGTTGAGTATTGGAAAGCTGTCGAGAACCAGTCCACACCCTATGGCGGAACGTAGGCGCTGCTGGGCGCATGTAAAGTTCGATGTTGATGCAACCCCCTCGGCCGTCGATTGAAACAACTGACCAACGGGCTGATTGGCGGTGTTCCTGAGATAAATTCGTGTTTGCTCCTCGAGAATAGTTGTGATTGATGGCTCCGTTGTCAAAATGACTCTGATTACGCTTCGAAGTGCGTCTGCCGGGAGGTTTGCTATGATGGTGTCGGTCATCATGTTGACGTGCGCCGTCTTGGCTTTCGAGCGTGGTATGACAGCCATGTTGTTAGATACGTAGTTTTCGGATCCGTGTAGACTTGATGCCTACTTTCTTGATTGCTCTACCCCTCCGTAGAGTATTGAGGACTATTGCGAGAGGGGCGCACGTGCCAGCCACCGGCGTCTCAATCTAGAGTAGAACACCGGCGATGTGCGCGAATGATAATGAAGTGGGCCGAGATCGCAGCAACTTTACCAAAGAAAGTTGGCGCATCCGTTTAGAGATTGTGCTGAATCGCGTCGGTAAGAGTGGTGCGGGGTCAAGGTTTCCGAGAGGTTCATGTTACTGTAAGAGCTTCATGCCAGGCTCGCTGCCGACGATCGGAAGACGCGTTCGCGTAATGGCGGCATGTAGCATCCATGACTGGAGGAGAACGACTGAGGTGGAGAATGCGATGAATGCTTGGTTGCTGCGGAATGCTGCAAGTGTCATCTGTGCGAAAGAACGCGTGCTGATGTGGTTAGCGTGGAAAGATAACACAGATAAGACACCTTACCCGTTCGGCAACACACTACGCAGATGCTCCTACAGTGTCTATCTCAGCTCAAGCTGACCTCAATGTCCGACACAGATATCTAGCATGACGGAGACTGATGAGGCACCTGGTTCACAACCTTCGAAAGCTGTGTGAGCCAGCCCCAGATCGATTTTGCAGTTGCGCGTTCACTGATCTGTTTGTTTGAAGACCACATGCTTGCCTACAATGTCGCAAAGTCAAAATGAAGTGCCACAAGATGGCGCAAGACACGCGGTGCGTTAGATGTACGCGCAAATCGTTGCAATGTGACTTCCTTGGACATCGGCGGGGTCGAAAGCACGGCTTCAAGTTAGTGAAGTCTGCTTGCTCCAATCCGCAAAACAACTAATGTGTGTTGTAGATTACAAAAACCAAGCTCAAGAGGTCAAGAGAACGTTGCGACGACGTCAGGCAACGGTGAAGGTATTACGAGGCCTCCAGCAACATCATCCAGGTGGTCTTTGCCTCAACATGCCAACCACGGTGTTACCGAGGCAGGTGATGCGGATGCATCGATAGATACGCATGCCGCTCAAAGGTCAACTTCCAGATTGGGTTCCCGTCCCCACTCAACACAACGTTCAGGTCATGATTTCTGGACGGAGAACAGAGGTTTTCGACTTTCTGACATCCTCAACCGGCAGATTACAAGAGGAGACTTCTCTTTGCAAAACGTGCTAAGTACTGAACACGGAAATGCGCCGGAAGAATGTAACCAGAATGTATCGGAAAATGATCCAGTTAACAAAGGCCTGGTCAACCTCCATTTCGCTACCGAGCTGTTCGGTGGATTCATGAAGCACCTAAATCCTTTTATCAGCCAACTGGATCCTTCCCTACATGCCTTCGAGTATGTCAGGGAGGTGTCTTCTTTCCTCTCCACCGCCGTTCTAGCGGCAGCCGCAAAATTACTGCACCCTGCACTACAGAAGCCCTTACTCTCCCATGCTGAAGAGCTTTTCTTAGAGAGCTTTCGCTGTGGTTCGAAGTCGCCAGAGACAGTACAGGCGATACTCATTCTGACATATTGGAAGGAGCCACGCGACAATCGTGTATGGCTGTCTGTAGGCCATGCTATCAGAATGGCCATCGAGCTTGGTTGGCATAATTTTGGGAGTGGTGCAATGAAACCCCCAGAAAACGCGTCTGACCGTCAAGCGATGCAATTCAGGAACATCGAGAGGACCTGGCTAGTCTTGTTTGTGTATGACCGAAGGTAGGAAACGTACGATGATCAATTCTATGAAACAATACTGATCGACGCACAGCATCAGCTTGCAGACCGGCAAACCTTGGATGATCGAGAGGAGCAGCTATCTAGAGTCAGTAAGCAATTGGCATCTACACCCTCTTGAAGTGGCCAACGACAGGCTACTTTGCGCATTCGTATCCCTACGCCTCATCACTTCCACACACTTTGAGATGATGACGACCCAATATGCACAACATCAACGCCAGGACCCCTCGCAGTTCCGATCATTGCTGCGTGTGCTTGATCGAAAGATTATCAACTGGCAAAGGAAATGGACGGAAACAGTATCCGAGCGGGGCGAGGATTGTCATGCCTTTTTGGTACCGTTCTACGGCAGCTATGCACGGCTGCTCTTATTCACTTCCTCACTGCGTGCATCGATTAGGTTGAAAGATATCGAGACATCAGTCGATACGGAGGCGATTTGGAATAGCTATTCCAGCGCTGTCGATATGCTCAAGCTTGTATCTGATCCCTCTTCATCACAGCTCGTATACTTTGCGCAAGACTCTGTACATGTCATGATCGCTTACGCGACAGTATTCCTCATCAAGGTACTTCACTATCGCCAACGCTAGTAAGCTGATACACTGACCCTTGATGCAGCTCTTACTCTCAGCGCCGTCATACATCCGAATCGAGATGGAAATGCCAGCTTTGGACGGTATACGTAACACAGCGGAAGTCTTCGACAAACTTCAAGCACCGGCAGGTACAAGCTGCGCCTTGCAAGCAGCATTTTTACACAATGTTTTGGTCCAACACGAAGCAATGAGAGAGCAGCGCTCATCCTCGCGTTCGCACATCCCCGCCGCACCCGCCGCGTCTACCGCACCTACCGCGAACGTGGACACTACAGCCCACGAATCCACGCTGCCTCATGCACAAACTACCCAAAGACATGGAGTTGATACAATGTACGATGATCAGGATGCGTATCATTATGCATCGGAAGATGCATCAACATTCGATATGAATTTTGTGGATGACGAAGCCTGGGCGTTCATGTTCGCTAACGCTGGCTTCAACATTGGCCAGGGCGCATTCATGTCACCGACTTGAATGCCAGCGTTGGCTGCTACCTAGTTTGAAAGCATAATTAGTATTGGCCACAAGACTTTTCACCTTTGCCATTCACTATGTGACACATATAATGATTTCTGGTACAGTCAACGTATAAGCACGATGTATTAAAGCGTATCTAAAGATCCATCTTCCTCTCCACTTTGATATCGCTTGCTGAGAATCCGACAAGGAAGCTATACTCGCCATGTACAAACTCCCAGTCGTCCCTTTGCTCCGACCAAACCCTCAGATCATCCATGAGCACTTGCAGCGGCACGTCTGTACTCTGGCCTACCTCGAGGTGGACTTTGGCAAATCCTTTAAGCAGCTTGGGGGGCTCCTTGGCTGCTTCTGGATACGAAACGTAAAGTTGAACGACTTCCGATGCAGCGACTATTCCCGTGTTTGTCAACGTTGTGGAACAAATGACATGCTCGGAGCTAGATGTCACTGTAGAGTTTGCTACGTGCACTGCGAGACCTTCTAACTCGAACGTCGAGTATGTGAGTCCATGGCCGAATGAGAACAGCGGATCGACTTTGTGTTCGTCGTACCACCTGTATCCAACACTCAGACCTTCCTCATAGGGTACATTTAGGTCTGAAGTGATTTTTATGGCGTCGTCCAGTGTCTTGGGGAACGTCACAGGCAGTTTTCCGCTTGGACTGACATCGCCGAACAACAATCTTTCAAGCGCCAAGCCGATTTGCTGGCCTCCGTACCAAGACTGCATCACCGCATCCACCTCGTCGATCCAGGGCATAAGTATGGCCGAATTAGTGTTGAGGATAACCACAGTCTTCTTTGAGCGATTGGCGATTCGAGATATCACAGCGTCCTGGTCGCCAGGGAGAGAGAGGCCAATGTTGCTGTCAACGCCCTCGGAGTGTCTGTCGGACGCAAAGACGATGCTAAGATCAGCTTTCTCCGCCAGCGACATCGCTTCTTGGTCCCTTGCTTCATTGCCCACATCAACTCCTAGTGTGACACCATACGCGCCGGTGGACAGTGAGTAGCCCATGGAATAGTTCAGAGACAGAGAAACTTCCTCGCCTGCTGTCAGATTTGCGATGCCTTGAATGGTATTTCCAAAGTTCGCTTTGGACATGTTGGTGATGACCTGCCCATCAATGTAAAGTACGGCATCCCCTTGGCCGGTGAGCGAGAAATGGTACATTCCACTAGTGTTGGCTTTGAAAGTGCCTTCATATACACAAGAAAACACTTGCGGCCACGACACCCAAAGCTCTTTGGGAAATGAGGCTGAGGTGATGTTGGGGACAAAATCGGTTTGGTTAATGGGCCCAGAGAAGTCGGTAGTTGTGTAGTATGTTACATTAAGACCGTCGTCGACAAACATGCTGGAAGGTACCGTCGGGAACTCACCGGTACCAGGATAGGCCTCCGCATAAGTGACTGTCATGTTGCCTTCTTTGCTAGCTCGTTGTTTCAAGGCATCCAAAGGCGACTGCACCACCATCGTCGTGTCGATCACGAAACCTCCGTGGTTCTCCGTGACCTGGCTTTGGTTAGTTCCGTCTACGCCATAGACGGCGACATGCATGTATCTCTGCGGGGAAAGAGGCAGCGTTTGGTCATTATTCTTCAGGAGAACAGATCCGTCCTCGGCCATCTTTTGAGCCAGATCAAGATGGGCTTGTGTTCTTGCCACAGATTCCGCGTTTCCGGTAACTGGGCTGTCGACCATTCCAAGCTTGAACATATATCGCCATGTCCTCGCGACCATATCGTCGATGCGTGAGGCTGGTATAGTTCCATTGTTGACAGCCTCGACCAAGAGGTCTCCGTAGTAGGCTGGAAATCCGTATGAAGTCTCCAGAGAACCTCCAGGCATGCTAATATCTAAACCGGCCATGACGGCACCAACAGTGCTTCTTGTGGAGAAATACCAATCGGCAACAACGAAACCCTGGAACCCCCATTCTTGCCTCAACGTAGTGTTTAGAAGCCAGTCGTTCTCGCAAGCGAAGAAACCGTTCAGCATGTTGTAAGAGCACATAACAGAAGCGGCGTCAGCTTCTTGGACAGATGCCTTGAAAGCGGGTAGGTAAAGCTCATGAAGCACCCGCTTGTCGATGTGAACGTCAACCGTATCCCAAGTAGGACCTACTCCGAAGCGATTCGTGTCCTGGTTGTATCCAGCAAGATGCTTTGGACAGGCTAGAGCGCCTTGACTTTGAACGCCCATAACACCAGCAACGGCCATCCGAGAAGTCAGCCATGGGTCCTCCGAGAAGGTCTCGGCTGCACGGGCCCATAGCGGTGAACGAAGGATGTTAATAGTCGGTGACAAAACGACATTGCGACCTTTTGCCATGTGCTCCTGGGCTAGTGCTTGGCCGTAAGCGTATTCGAGAGATGTATTCCACGAAGCGGCAGCGGCAATCGGGGCAGGGAAGGCGGTAACGTTGTTCAAGTTGTTTCCGACGCCGGCTGGGCCATCGCCCATGCAGATGGAGGGTACCCCTAACGTCTCGTTGCCGGAGATGTGCCCTATGCACGGATTGACACCAGTTCCGTTTTCATCGAGCTCGGTATCGCCTTGTACCATGGCATATTTCTGGGTGCTGTTCAACTGATCCAAGAATAGCTGCAGTCGTTGCTCGTTTGGCAGAGTTGGATCCAGCCATGGTCGATACGCTAGGGTCTGTGATGATGCATGTACCCGCGTCAAGGTATAAAGCAAGCCTGTCCAAACCGTGGCGGAGACATACATCTTGCCGAAAGACAATCGTGATTCGAAGATGAGGAAGACTTGGAGATTATCGGACTTGTATCGTCACTCGGGTAATATACCCAGGTATGCTCAGCTGCGAGTCAATTGCGCGGAGTGATTAGTTTGGCCACTCCACACTCCGCAGTTTGTCCACAAGATGTGGTAGAAGGCCGGTAAAAAGCCAAGATACCGGTATCGAGACCGTTAGTATAAACAAATGCCGATTTGCTGATAAGGTTGACCCGTAACATTTCTCAAGCACTACTCTATCTCTGGAGAGGATCAGACAATCCGAATCGGCCTTTTGCTATCGCCTAACGGCTGGTATGTGGGCCTGGAATTAGCGTGGTTGGTGGAACACCGGCGGTGAAGATTGAATGCCGGCGTCCTCAGGCTCGTCGACGACATCTTGATGAAGCCAGTCCCGTATACGACAGCATACGTCTCTCATAGTCCTCGTGTACTCTGGTGCAAGCGTTCTCTCGCTTCTCATCGTAGCTCACCATACAATCGTTCATGAATATCTCTATTGAGTAGTGCGTCACACGCCGAATTTGCCATGTGTTGTTATCAGCCGGTGCTGCTCGGTAGATTCGTGGACGATGCCATTTTGCTGACCGACGGCGAGTACTGTGCTATCAGATCTGGGGCTCGATGAATATGCCGCGTCTATGGTGTCGAAATGCAGGCATTGGACGTCGCTAGCAGAAGGCATTGCGGGGAAGCTGGGGTGCCATGTGGGAGCTGCGTGCGCCATAGGGGACGACCACTCGATACGCCGACATCCGACGCTGGGGTTGTCCCAAATGCCGTGCAATCCCAACTTTCGCGTCCCTCACGATCGCAAATCGAATAAGCCTCACCCCAGTCAAGAGTGGAAAACATGCATCACGATCCTCTGCGTCCTTTGCATTTCTCTTCTATACCCTTCTCTATCGCTGTGCACCCCGGCCACCGGCCTCGAGGCATCCGGCGGTTACCGCTTACTCCTGTCCATTGTAGACCATAGTCCGTACCACTCGTGCTGACTGTTGCGATTACGACTGCGGTACCAAGCAACATGCCGTTGCTTAGGGACACGACTCTGTCAGATAATATTATAACAGCCAACTTCAGAAAACGTCACAAGCTTCTACCGCTGTCCTCGACCAGAACCACGCCGACAAGGGCCACCAACACTCGAGCGCGAATACGGCAAGAAGTCGCTACCATACGCATCGCATGAAGCCTCTCGCCTTCTAATATCGCATGACGATCCTCTGCGTACACTATAGTCAGGGCCGTGGAGGAAGGCCCAGCTTCGCGCAAGCATTTGGAGATGCTGGATAGGCGACGAGACACTTGCACCAGCGGGAAGCCGCTTCGTAGTACATGCTTGTACGCGCTACCATCGCAACCGTCCGCCATGCACATGCTTGCTCATACCTGATCGCGCCAGAGCGATCAGCAGCCACCCAGAAAGCGAACACAAACGGCCTATCACGAGCAGAGTTGGCGCAGCTCGCAACTCCAGGAGCGTGGGCTGTCCGATGCACGATGATGCACTCGTAGTACAAACTAGGTAAGCTATCAGGTCGAAGCAATGACAAGACTTCCCATCTCAGTCTTCTTGATCGAATTGCCGTTATGGAAGAACTGTGCAGGACTACCTTTCGTTTGTCGAGGCGCTTTGCATGGACTTCAACAAGAGTGGGTTGGTTGGCTATATGAAGGTCAACGTCAGCCACGTAGTGTTATAATGCGCTACTCACGACTGCGCAGAAGAAGAACGTCAATGTCCTAGAGAATGTGCACATCGAGCTTCTTCGTTAGGCTACAGACAATGTGTACGAAGTCGGTGCGCACAAACACCTACTCTTGCGCTTCCAGTCATCATACCCTGCCGTCATCTACCTTACTTTCCAATAAAGCCCCAAGACCCGTTGTCTCTTCACCGAGAGACGCACTTTATCTTGGTGATATCTAGACTCGTTGCGCTGTGCAAGATTAGCATAGATCTTTTCATGTGAAAACAGTGCGAATGAGACATAAGGTAAGAAGAGAAGACCTAGGGATTCGCTCGAGCTTGGAGGAAACCGCTGCGGCCAAGACTTACATTGTGCACCAGGAGAGTGTGGATGTACGTTGCTCGTTTCTGCGAGACAGTGAGATCCACAAATACGCACTAACGCTTATGAACTGCAACACTTCTCTTTCTTCGGCATTACCTCATCGAATGAGATATGTCCGGTTTTGTAAGGACATGTTTCAAAAGCCGGAGAAGCTCCTGCTGCTTTACTGTTCTGATATCCCTGGTTTTTCCAGACGCAATATCCTTTTGTGATACATGACTATGCCACTTTGAGTAGTCAAGATCGCCAAGCCATGCCAATCACAAAAGGTATATACCATCAGTAATTCGTCTATTGTATCGTGCCTACCCAATACCGGCTGCTCCTTTACCTCGACTGCCATGCAGTGATTAGTGTTCAGCGAGCCGGATCGTTCCGCTTTGTTCCAAGTGCTCGCGAGTCGGCTATAAAACCATCCAGTACATCTCCCATCTGAGTTCACTCTATCATTGCCCATCCCGATATTCTCATTGTACAATGTCGTATTCTCCTCCTAGCTCTGCGAAACCTTTCACGCTCCACATCCCCGATCAAGACATCTCCGAATGGCGTCAACTCCTGGAGCTGTCAAAGCTCGGTCCGACCACATACGAGAACCAACAATCCGAGAAGAATTACGGTGTTACGCAGAAATGGATATCTGAAGCTAGAGACTACTGGTTGAATAAATATGATTGGCGCGCACAAGAAAAGCATATCAACTCTTTTGATAACTTCCAAATGCAAATCGACGGAATCGATCTTCATTTCATTGGCCATTTCTCAGACAAGAAAGACGCAATTCCGATTGTCTTCATGCACGGCTGGCCCGGCAGCTTCATCGAGTTTCTGCCGCTACTAGGCTTGATCAGAGACAAATGGACCAAGAACGACTTACCTTACCACATTATCGTTCCGTCTCTGCCGGGCTATACACTCAGTGCAAGAGGTCTGCCGATTGATAAAAATTGGACCGCGCAAGACAGCGCCGATATCATCCACAAACTCATGACTAATCTTGGATTCGAGAAGTACATCGCTCAAGGCGGAGATGTCGGCAGTATGTTAGGAAGAATTCTAGCGCAAAGCAACGATGCTTGTGTTGGCGTCCATTGTACGTACTCTTGAGTCCTCGTGTTCGACAGCCGTCATAACTAATCGTCAAAGTGAACATGATGCCTGGGTTAGATCTTAGCGACACCAGTAACCTCGATCCATCCGAAAAGAAAGCCATTGGTCGCGCACTAGACTGGCTTGACTCCGGCAACGCGTATGCTCTCGAACACAGTCATCGACCGAGCACAATCGGGTTCGTCCTGTCGTCTAACCCGCTTGCACTACTAGCATGGTAAATACACCCCGTCATAATTCTCGACCCGTATGTTTCATCCATGTATCATCAGAAATGATAACGCTACACAGGATTGGCGAAAAGATGCTCGAATGGACCGATATCGACCCCACCATCGACACCATCCTCACCAATGTCTCACTCTACTGGTTCACAGGCAGCCTTCCGACGTCGCTCTACATATACCGTCAGCTCTTTGGCCCAAAGCGCCTGCGTTACCAGCACACTTCTACGCCAATAGGGGTTTCGATTTTCCCATACGAGCTCCTTCCTGGGATCAAGAGTTTGATTGAAAAGGAGTGCAATGTAGTTTTCTACAATGCGCATGACCGAGGCGGCCACTTCGCGGCGCTAGAACAGCCAGAGCTTCTTTGGGAGGACGTCCAAGCATTTGCAGAGAAGGTTTGGAAAGTATGAATGTAAGGACGTAATAGCAGTGCAATGTCTCATGTATGAGTTCAAATATGTGTTGGCGTGTGTCAGATCGTAGTCCTGTACTACCATGTTATACAACTAGAAAGATACTCACAGCAGGCCCTCAGCTGAGAGGGGAGAACTATTCATCTTTCGACAAGGCCGGCGAACATCCCATATCTCTCGATACCAGCGACTCATTAGTATTGACATTGTCAGCTTACCACAAGTCGAGAGACTGTAGCTGTCTCCAAGTCCTTCAAAAAAAATTACCAGCGAGAAGTTGTGTTCTGTCTAGAATCAGAGCCTCCTGGTTTATCTGATTACTTGAGTGAGTTATCTGATCAAACCGGCGAGTAAGAAGAAAGGCATTTCTCCGCATCAATGTTTGTGACGCGTAAGTAACATACGTGAGTGCTGTTGCCACGCGAATGGGATGAGACAGAACTAGATGAATGACGCATCTACACGCCAAGGAAATAGACAGTGTGTTGTCAATGACCACGATATGTGCAGGGTACGATAATTCAGTCCTCAAAGAGCTCGCGCACAAATCAAGCCGCATATCTTCACACACGAAGTCGGATACAGAGCTGCGAGGCTACCGCACATCCTTACCGCATCGCGATGTGTCAGTCTTATACTACTTGTATAGATGTATACATGACTAGCCGCAGCTATCGGATGGGCATAATCAATTCTTCGACTCCAAGACTTGCAACTGGTCGGACTTACGTAACGCACCACGCAACCAAACAGCTCATGCAAGTCGAGCAACGCAAGGCATCTACTTGATCTTGAGTTGAGCAATAATATGATCGAGGGAACGCGTCTCTCCTCGCATATTATTCGGCGACACTATGCTCTAGTAAAAGTGACGTTGACATCGAAGAGCAATGCATATAGCAGTGATGTCAACAATTACCACTTTGATTGTCAATTTCAGGACAGCGACTGGTCACCTGTGTCACGGCCCTCGCTAAACTCTATCGACGGTCTGTTAGCCGTCTAAAGATAGTTAGTCTGAGCGAAGCTTGTACTGTTCAAGCCTTCTCCAAGCACTTTTCCAAGGATAGGTAGTCAATGTTGGATGAACTATGGTTAAAGCGTCCACTTAGCAGCAGGGACGTATATCATAGGTTAGAATATGTATCATTTCGCGCATACTCACCGATCTCTGGCACCCGTGTCGGCGACCATAAACTTTGCTAAATCTAGCTAAGCCTCTGTCGCAAGCTTTTGTTCAAAGACTTAGCATGGGCGGACGGATCAGGGGAACATATTGGCGGTAAGATGTCATTGACTCGCTGTGATTAGCTGAATGCAGCCTTGACGCACGACACCCGCTAGATCGTGTACGCTTGGGTGCTGTACCCGTCGGTCTAACTTTACCCCGCTATACTACTACATCGAAACCATGTTGCGGCGACAATTGTACACTCAGCCTCAATACATGAAACTAGTGCTAGGTGTAGTACGCGTCACCCAGATAGGCGACAGTGTTCAAGCCAACGTCTCTGATCCAATCAGCATGGAGGTGTTTCCGACATACAAAACATAATCACTTTGGCTGTAGTTGGCTAAGCTCTCTGATGCACTTGCGTAGCGTGAGTGAATACTGGATGGGCAGATATATGTCTGCTTCGTTCTCCTTTCCAGTCGTAAGCATTTCATTCTCGAGCATCGTTTGTCGCCTGTAATTGACTAATCACGATGACGACTCCAAAAAAGGCATTTCTTCTATGTTGCAGTTTGTGTGAGTATGACAATCCAGGTCCTTCTATCATTGCACTACAGGAGTAAATGCTAATAACAACATTTCATGCAGCTCTTTGCTATATCAATGCGTTCATAGCTGTGGTGCAGGCACAACACGTTGCATATTCAACTTTTATATATCCCACCGACCACGGAAATCTCACATTTGCCTTGAGCGCTGCAGAATCGACTGGCGATGTCTACTTACACATTTCTGCACCAGCAACATACCAGTGGGTTGGTGTTGGAACAGGAAGCGAGATGGATGGCAGCGTCATGTGGATTCTGTATGAGAGCTCGGATAAGAACGGTCAGCGCTTCGGATTCCTTACCCTTGTTGGCCTCATTATCTAACAAATGTTAGGCGTGACACTTTCACCGCGAACTTCAGATGGTCACGTTGAGCCAAGCTTCGATAACAGCATCGACTGCGTGTTGGTTGAGGGAACTGGTTACCTCAACAGGATCTATGAGACTTCCGGCACCCACTACTACTCCGCCAACATTCGCTGCAAGAACGTCACTACGTTCGGAGACGGTGATGGGAAGCTCGAATTGAGCAACGCCAAACAGCCCTTCCTTTACGCATGGGGTCCTACCGACGACACAATCGCGAGCGCGTCAAAGTCTGCGGGTATCAAGCGTCACGAGGCATACGGAAATTTCTGGATGGATATGACTAAAGCTACGTCCAACCAGACGAGTATGGTCAATATTTCAAACGGTGCAGTTCTCTCAACTACGAATAATGCCGGTGCAGACGAGAAGGCAGAAAGTGACGGCGATAAGGTTGGCCCAGCCCATGCAGTCATCATGATTGTTGCATTTCTGGTCATCTTCCCACTTGGGGCGATTCTTCTTCGCTTCCTCGAAAGCGTTAAGATACATGGTATTGTTCAGGGTGTAGGTGTACTCGCTGCCGTGGTTGGAGTGGGAATTGGAATTTATCTGAGCACAATGTACAATCACGTAAGCTTGCTCTCCACTCACGTGGCATTGGACATGACGGACTAACGAGATTGTTTCAGTCAAAAGACTTTACGTCAGGCCACCAAGTCTTCGGCCTCATCCTCTTCGCCCTGCTCTTCCTTCAATGGGGACTTGGACTCTATCATCATCTTCGGTTCCGCAAGCACCAACGGCCTACAATCTATGGATATATTCACTTGATCGCTGGTCCAGCTATCGTCTTGGGTGGTATCATCAACGGATTCATCGGGTTCAACTTTAGTGGTGACCCGAAGAATAACATCTATTATGGTATCGCTGTGGCTGTTATACTCGTCGTGGTTCTTGGATTGTTAGCATGGAAAAGGTGGTCAAAGAGAAAGCAAAGCAAGATCGACAGGAGTATGGGGCTGGACAGGTCTACCAAAGACTCATATGGACTTAATTTACTCCCAGGGTCGCACAATGTGCGCTAGAACAAATTATCAGCCTCAGTGGCGCCTAGTCGGTTCTCTTTGGGTGACTCTGAAGGCACAAAAGTGTATGATGATTATCAATATTTCTCGGACTCGCCCTTCTGTGTCATCGGTCTTCCTCACTCGCTTCTCACGAACATTGGATGGTGATCATATACATAATCACTACATTTGAACTATTTAAGACCCTTGAGCTACGTTGATATCTTCGCTGTGGTCCTGTAGCTTTCCTGATGTTAAGTAGTCTATGCGGGTTTTGTTTGGATATGAATCGTAGCTTCGCAAGATACGCCTACACCGATGGATATTGCCATGAATCATCCAATAGCGTCTTGATCATACTATACGGCTCAAATACATCTCCTGTCCCTGTTGCGCGCTCGCGCCGTTATAGTGATCGAAGCATTCGCCGTCCAAGATTGACAAGAGATCGTCTGCGTGCCTTCGGAGCTGATCATGAGCTGTATTAATCATACGGAACGTGCGTTCTCATCCTCGCAGACATATTTCTCCAACATGGTGTGCCATGTATGCGGTAACGATGGAGCAACTTTACGACTTCGCAGTAAAAACCATCTCATGTCCCAGTCCTCCATACTATGACAATTACTGTTCATTGTAAGGATGTTCTGAGCATTCCAGTCTCGTCCAGAACAGTGGTCGAATGTTATAGGTCCGGTGCCATGGATGATGTCCCTCAACAGTTCCGGAAGCTCTTTGAACCAGTAGCTACTAAAGTCCTTGTAACTTGTGCCACTCAGTATTTCGTTGGATACAATGTGGCGACCCGGCCACAGCTCAAGTGCGTCTTGCCATGATGCATCTTCAACCAGTATGTCAAAGATAGGCTGCATGGAATCCTTCTCACCTTCGAAAACCATAGAAAATGCTTTGGGCGGCATGCCTGCAGATTCGAGTGCCAGAGCTTCAGTCAACCACGGTGCGAGCGTATTGGTAACTGTCTTAGCATCCATGTCGCCTATCGGCATTCTTCTTCGACTTAATATATAGCCATACCATTCATCATCCTGGAGGTGCTGCGAAGCAAGAACATTGTTCCAAAGGCTTATGCGACGTATGATATTGAGTTTAGGGTTCTCTATCGCGAAGGGGATAAGAGCTCTGGCATGGCATTCAGGATATGCGAAACTGGCATGTAGCTCATGAAGTTCAAGGTGGCGTATGCTACTTCGGATCGGCCGCGTCAATTTTGATAGAAATTCCGAAGCCTGCGAAGCGGCTGAAATATAGTATCTTGTTTGGTCGCGAATTCGATCATGGGAGGACGGATGTCGATAGGAGGGCATGTGTTGCATCATGGTCTGGATCTCATGTGCGTTTGGGACACACCACGGCTTCGGATAGAAAGAGTATAGGCTTAAAACGTCTTGATCATCACGAAACTCTTGACCGTTGTGGGAAAATTCTCTTCGCATCGCTTTACCGAAGGCAGGGTTCCTCGCAACCATGCTGAACAATTCAGCAATAGCGTCATGATGAAAAAATCGATCGAACCCCCATTCTACAGATCCGTCCGAAAGCCCATGAGGATAACAGTGTCTTGCCTTCGTGGTTTGGAGTTGCTTTATCAAAGTCGCGCTCTGTGGGAATGATTTAATGATCTTTCGAGCGATGGCGTTGGTAATGAATGGTCCGGCTCGCAACAGCGTGAAGATCTTGATCAAATTAAGTTTCTCTAGTAATTGACTAAAGTTTCTGTATTTGGGAGTGTAACGATCGGGACTTGGAGAAGTGGTAAAGTGAATGGTGTTGTTGCGGAATGGGACACCGCGCATTTCGGCAGCGATGTTCTTGCATGTGTACATGAGCGATAAGTCGATCTTGTCTCCAGATAGAGTACGTAGCTTTCCTTCGATAGAGTCGAAATAGTAATCGCCATTCTCAGATGTACAATAGTCGTAGATCGTGTCCCGAAGTTCACGAGGAAGTCGGCTGAGAGACATTGGATTGGCGCTTCGAGACGTATGCGTCTCGTTTGATGTAGGAGCAGATTCTTGTGTTTCTTCTCAAATCCTTGCTGTTTGAGAGCTGGCCCGATGTCGAGGTATGAAGGTTTAGTTGTAGGAATCAGTCTTGGTGGAAGTCTAAGGATCTTTTATGTTATCATGTCAAGGCACCAGCCCCACCAACAGCACATGACCCGCTTGATCCATGGAAAATTGCTCTTGAACCACGGAAACGTAGGCTATCGAACATAAAGAACCGTGTTCGCTCAGTCGAGCTACTATAGAGAGGGAACAAATGGTCAGGCATTACGTGGTATCGGTTTCTTTATTCAGTGTCTAGAGGCTTCTACCTTTGCAAGCATGCAGCCATTCTGTTATAATACCGTGATATTAGCTGTTTTAAGCACTTTACCCTGTGCTTGTAATCCTTAACAAATCAATTATAGAAAGCAGTTTTTTTCTTTGGCAGAACGTAGACCTATATACATAGATTAGTTAGAAAGCTGAACAACACGCTGGGCAACTTACACGGCGATTCGAACTCGACCTCTACATTGCATCTTTCGAATCTGTTGGTGGCGCGGGCGTCACGATCACACTATAGTCACTGTCAGTAGACATCCCGACAAAAACGGCTCGATACTTACTGCGACAGGGCAAAACATTCCAATGTGAAGTCAAAAACACCCGGAAAGACTTCGTGATATCAGCACTGGCTGTTGGCATATAAGCAGCGATAATCAGAGCTTACCGTTGACCCGCTCCGATCAGCTGTGTCACGTGTGTTCGGTTGCCTGTCTTGCCTGGAATGGTACCATGGAACTGCTCAACATTAGTGCCGGCTAACCCAATTTTCGTTTATGCCTTACCATGAGTCTGTTCGACGAATGATGATGTTGCGTATCCCTACAACCCTTAGCGCCGACTTAACCAATGGTCGCTTATAGCTTGCCCATGTTTTGGCCAAGAGCCTCAACATTTCTCGAATTATCTAGAGTTGTTAGGACCCTCTGTTTAGAGGGTTGTGTGTGGCTTACCATTAGCCACGACCGCAGCTGTCTGAAAGGGGACTATGGGAGGCTCGGATCGTCAGACACAATAGAGACATGGCAGTTCAGGACCTACGTTCGAGCGAACCGTAACAGGTCTGTCCTCAGGTCTGTTGAAGCTGCTAGATTCGTTAGATGACCTTTAGGTATAGATTTGTGCAGCATACCGAGAGGCGGTAGGTACCCTGTTCGGAAGCATGAGCACGATATCGAGTGATATGGGAGCCAGAGTTGAGGTCGCGTACCAGTCATCGTCACAAGAGCTGGTAATCTCCTCCCAACCATTGTGATGGGCGTGTAATCGTTCCAGAGAAGCTTGGGTACTTGTCAGCCTAATGCAAGGGTAGAATGTCTACATATGGTTCAAGAGCGTGGGACTTACGCATTCCAACATTTTGTATTTGAGTCGCGTATCCCTATAAGGTATTAGATTCGCTGTTCTTTAGGCCGGGATACTGCTGATTACCCCGCTGCCTTTACTGTATCTTTGCTTTCCCACAACGATAGCCTCTTCTTCTCTTCCAGGATGATCGCCGCGATGGCTAACAAAACTATCAATATTGAACGACCAACGCAGTGGCAGTAGTGACTTACACTCACGCCACCGCGCATTGCTGAATGCGCCCCACAGTATGACCTGTTCATGGTCAATATCCACTCAAGTGCTCGTTGGGTGGTACATTTACCTTCAGCTCCATCCACTCCCTGGTAGTGTTCCGCTACCGCAAAACATCAAGGCGAATCCTCATCAGATTGCGCGTGTGGCACACTGACCAAGTCTCCCTTGACCACCTCAGTGGGCTTCCAATTCTGGATATCATCACTAGACATTTGTCAATTGGAAGAATCTACAGAAAACGAACATAGGGTGTGCTTACTCGGCGCCATCTGATGCAGCAAGCTCACCCGGGAATCGCTGTTGGAAAAGCCCTTTCTGTCGCCACAGGGTACAAGTCTCACAAAGTACTTTGCTTCACTAACTCTCGGCAAGACGGCATGTGGTTCGTGTCCTTCCTGACTCTCCGGGATCAGGTCAAACATCTCCTCTGAAGAATCTGATCAGCATGAAGACGACGTGATTGGGCAACGTATGCGTACCGATTACCCGTGAACGAAGCTGCTCCGCCGTTGCAACTCCTTCTCGTCCTCATCCACACGTCCTCGTCCTCCCTGAGTCTTTTGTCAGTATATCGTCGGGATGAGGCGCGGAAAGAATCTCATACCTCTTGAACGAATCGATCGAATCGACCGACCGATTGCGCGCGCATACGAATTGAGAAGGCTTTGGAGATCTAGGTTCATGTCGTCAGCGTCTCGTGAACACCTCTTCGAAGCCAAGGTCGAACGTACGGCACACGTAGGCGAGTCGGATACAACGAACATGGCGGAAGGACGGATGCGGAAGCATGGAAGCAGTCTGGATAAGATTTTATTGCGTGTTTTCTGTATGCCGCAAGATATGCAGCCATTGGGGTTCAGGAAGACGTACATTGGGGACTGGCATGGTCGAGCTGTTGTCCTTCTGGGCGTGTCGGGCTGAGACGTATTAGCTTTGACTCAACTCGCCAAAGGTACGTCACCAACAACGATGATGTACCTGATCTTCCATATGTAGTACTTACCGGAAAGATGAGACAGCCAGTACTTTTGATGTTGATGTAGATGTATCAGTACAGATGAAGTTCAGCCAGTCGTCAAATAGGTGAGTATGCTTGTACTGGTCTGGGACATATAGTCAACGCATTTTAGACCATCAAGGACGTCCTTGAAGTATTTGTTCTGCTCATCAGTCCTCGCGCCACGAGCCATGACCATTTCGTGCAACCACTGCACTCGTTTATCCTGGGTACGAGCAAAGGCTTCGTCTTCTGGACTCATGTCCATCCTGGCTAGCATGAGGATGGTGCCGACAAGAAGAAGTTGTAAGGCTTCTCTCTAAATATATCTGATTATAGCTGACCTTGCAGTGAGTTTGAACGGTTCCTCGCTGAACTTGCTCTCAAGCTCTTCTAGGCTCAAGTCAGACAGGCTGACTGGCTGTATGCGAGCTTGTACGTGGTATTCGAGGTCACTCTTGAGGCGGTCCACACTGAGGATGACTTGAGTATGCTTTTCTGCTCCCTTCCGCCTCTTGTCTAATCATCATTAGTCCTTGCTGTATCGATGGGCGGCTGTCGGCGTGGTGGCTGTGGTTGTCGTCGTCGGTGTTGAGCCGACTGTGGGGCCCTCCATAACCGGGCGCTCTATGCGTAAGTTCTCTCAGTGATGAGACTTGTAGCGACTCTTGACTGATCAATCCTCTCTGTAGCTGCGATACGGTCGCATGTGATGACTTGCGACATGCTGAAGATGGTAGGGATGAGTATGACGATGATGCTCGGTATACGGCCGTCGAGGTGCTCGTTTAGACCTCTGGCTGACCAGCACCAGAGATATTGGAGTGTGGAATTTGAGAGAAGAATATTTGAGGTATGACAAAAGCCACTTCTGATTTATGACTCCATCACTGATCAACCAGCAGTCCATGTTCAAATATTTCCTGGGATTCGAATTCCATGGTTCAAAACGCTGGTTGCCTGCCATCAACCACGGTTACCTCCAGCGAGTCGGTGACCATGTTATCTTTGTCTTCCACATCAAGCTGACTTGGTGTGTGTCCAGAATCACACTGTTCTTTCAACGTCGAGCTTTACGGCAACTACCCAGAGCTGAGAGTTCCATGGTGGCTCTCCAAAACCACATGAGTAAGGCTCCTGCTCTAGCCGATCTGCACACAGAGCACTGACCAGGTTTAGCATTCATGGCTTCGGTTGCAATCAATGAAACTTCCAAATGAGTGTAGGTCTTCGGCGCCGCGGATGTTCCCGCATCAACTGCGCTCTCTAACATTCCTCCCAGATATATACAGCTGCATACAATGAAGCCAAGTGAGTGTTTGGGAACACACTTCTACTGCGATACAATACAGTGTAACTCAACAGCGTTGTGCCTGCGTCTTATTACCAGCATGTCAATCAAATTAATAGAGAAGTCCCACCAATAATGTCAACGACAAAGCCGACCGGTGTGATGCGCGTGTAACGATTCGCCCCGTCTCACTTTCGCACAGCTTTTATACCTTATACTGACGCCAGTCTTGGAGCAACACCGTGGTCGTTCCATGATCCAAGCTCATCGTTGATAACGTTCTTGTTGATCGGTAACAGATGTCTGACGCTCTGTAAAACTCACGGCCTCAGCATGTTCAAGGGCGATATTTCTCCTTTCATAAACCCTGTTGGTAGAACGTCCCAAGATCTGCATAGTGCAGAATGGGTACACTGTTCACACCCACACTGCACGGATGGAATATTTCGATCATCCCGTGAAGCGGACGACACCTTGATTGCAGCTGATTTGGTACATGCGTGCCGATGCTTTCATTCTCCCCTTTAGGTTCCAAGGTTAGACTGGCCAGCTGACTAACTGGGTAACTTTACCTGGTAAGACTCTAGAGCGCGACCTTGTCAAAATTTGGAAGCTGAGTTTTAGGTATTGAGCTAGATATGCGTTGAGGATTGGTTGGTATGTTTGTTAACAGTACTCATGGTAGTCAAATATTCGGTGCCGAGGGATTGTAGCCAGCGAGCGTCTTTCCACAGGGATGCTGTTCCGTGGTACGTGTCTCGCGACGCCTGGCACATGCCCACATTCACGTGAGCTGGTTGCTGCCTTCGGATCCTTCAAGTAGGTAAAGCCGCTTGCTCGCCGCATACTTTCCAACACACTTTCTCATCTCGACCCGCCGTCCCCTAACTATCATCGCGGTATCACGACAACCATGGCAGACTTCTACAGCCTTCCTCGCGAGCTTCGGAATCTTATCTACAAATTCTACTTCGAGGTAGAGGGCGGTTATGCATACAACTTCTCCACTGGAAAACTCACGTCTGCAAGTGGCCAACCCATCAAATTAGCTCTCAGGTCTGTAAGCAGATTCTTCCGAGAAGAAACGTGCGGACTAGCACTGGGTCTCAATACGCTTCACTTTTCATCTGAATATAACCATTCATGCCAAAGGAGAGCTGGCCACTTCAATGCTATCCTGGGAATTCTGGAAAAGTTGAAGACTCGCTACTTGGTGTGGGGAGTCAGTATGGCAGGTCTCTTTGACGATACAATATATGCCCATGTGGAGGCGCACCATCCTCAATATACGTCGCTGATCCGAAAAACAGAACCAGGATATGTCTTCGCATCCTTATGGAGCGAATGTTGGAAGGACACGCCTTCAAAGACACGTCAATTCGTCACATCTACACTCGCCGCCGTCGCAGCGCATCTGGAATTCTCAAGATTGACAGAAAAAACACATGGGGGTGGACGCCAAAGGGAAGCGGATATGATCATCCCAGAGAGGTTATAGCGTACAACTAAATGCCATGGAAGATACCAACTGAAGAGGATATCATAGCCATGAAGCATGTTCTAGGACCTGAGAACAGAGTCGACGACGTGAAATGGAACGAACTTCGCTATCTAGATCGGTTCAAATATCGATTCTCGGCAGCAAGTGTAGCAATATCCTTCCTGGAGTCCCTGTCTTTAGTTGCACAACTTCAGATCCGCAAGATTGTATTACATGAAAAGAACAGGGCTGTGGCTTGGCCTCAGTGTCATGCGCAAGGCTTCATCCCGTTCTGTCAACGCAACCCAAAGCTACGAATCGAGCGAAGAGTCGATCTCTGGAAGGCGATACTACCAGACGCATCGGGCCTGTTAATAGACAACGAAAATCCGCGATCTGCAAACGCACGTTCAGACCCGTGCGATTCTGGGCAGGCTGACTCGATCACGTCGGGGTTTCACAACCAGGGCTGCATCGCCAACTGGATCATGGAAGTGATGTCCCTACATTCTCTTGGGATGCCATCTCAGTCCTTCCGCATGGTCATAGATGGTGATCTCACTCCGACACAATCGACACGCATCTTCGATGTGGCGAAGCGCGATGCTGCATGGCAAATCGCTTGTGAGGCGTGCTTGTCTGACCGTAAGATTTGGCAAACCCCTCTAGACTCATGGGAGATTAGGCTTTGGGCTGTGTATATCATGGATGGTTTCCCAGAAGCTTTGCGCGCGATAACAATTGGTCAATCTCCAGTCAGTTGCAACTTTGACATTGGCCAGATGCCGGATACAGAGCTACTCGTGAGTCAGGACCGCACATGGACGTTGGAAGAGTGGGGTCATAATTGGAGAGCTTCTGTACCTGCTAATATCGACACCGAGGTGCCCTCGTGCAGCTGGCTCGATCTCCAGCGCGAGAACACACTGCCGCAGACCACACTCCCTTGATATGCGACAAAGTTTCTATCTCTGCTTACGATTAGATCTTATCACAAATAGACAAGACCTTCTCTATGTACTATCGACGCTACCTAGGTAGGTCGGGTAAAGAACAGGCATGACGCAAAGTTTGTAGTATAAGTAATAATAGAACTGCTTACACTGTAAACGTGTGTCTTCAGCCACCGTGACTCAAGAAAGCGTTCGATCGATGCTCTTCTGCTTTTTTCTTGTAGAAGAAAAGCCGCTTGACTCGTGAGAGCGACGCGGCAATGGAAATGTCATTGGTTGTTGATACCGAATCCTAGGTATACAGACATTGGTGATCACATCTCGTATCAAATGACCAGACATTCCACATGTCTAATCACATGCGCATGTATTTTTCCTGTGCGAAACAGTCTCCTATCAAGCGCCGTCTTACTTCGTGTTGTCGCGCTAAACAGCAGAAACCCCGTGACTTGAGACAAAGCTAGGTTCGTAAAGCTCTAGTAAAAACAGAAGCAGCAGCCCTGAATACTGCTACAACATCATGAAGCCGCCTGAAGCCGATATGGTTTGTCCCGATATCCACTTTGAGTCTTCGCTTGCTATCCAGCATACAACCTGCGCGATATCATCTGCAGTTCCCACACGATGCTCTACTGCCGTGCCTTTCAACACATGATCTCTCGATTCTTCTGGCAGGTTTTCCAGCATGTCTGACTCCACGGAGCCGGGAGAAACACAGTTAACAGTATGGCCCTCATCTCCCAACTCAAGTGCAAGACTTCTTGTCAAGCCTCCGACGGCTGCTTTCGACGCTGCATAGATGGATAGTTTGGGTGGGCCGGCGCGCGAACCAACGGATGATATGTTGATAATTCGTCCAGGTTTACGAAGATGAGGAACCACAGCCTTGGTCAAAAATAGTGGTGCGCGAACATTGATGTCGAACATTCCCGTGTAGTCTTCAAGGGTTGTCTCCCCAATAGGATTCGCCCAAAGTACACCAGCATTGTTGATCAAGATGTCGATCTTGTCGCCAAATGCTTCCCTGGTTGACGCAACGATAGCTGTAGGAGCCTCAAGTTTTTTTTTAGATCTGCTCGGATGATGTGCGCTTTGCTACCATTTCCCAAGCCTGATATGTCGGATGCGATCTTCTTGGCCTTCTCCTCACTATTGGGGGATGTGTAGACAAGCGCGACCTGTTTGCAGTGTTAGTATTATGGCAGCTTCTTCACTCCTGGCAATGTGAGAAACTTACATTGGCCCCTCTACGCGCCAATTCTAGTGCTATACCGGCTCCAATTCCCCGGGAAGCACCGGTGACAATGACTACCTTCCCTTGCAAGGTAAGTGGAGTGAAGCTGATTGTAGAGGGGATGGTAAACATGTGATGCTTGCGAGCGAGATAATGGTAAAATGTTCCAGATATCCATTGCCTTCATTCCTCTTCTTATACTGTTTCCACTGTACGTCATTCATCCTTGGATGGATTTAGTAATCGGATTTACAAAACCATATGGTTTCGATTATTCCAATTTGACGTAGTCGTGCGTGAGCACTACTGACGTTTTCCTAACACATAGAGCTTTGATGTCGGACCGTTTAAGCACCCTTACCTTTACAGTTATCTTTGTCAGCCAGTTGCACCAATGCACGGCTCCACAGCGCCCAGGCGGACTAATATCTGAGCACGTGCGCATATCTTAACGTTGTGTTCTATCGAGATCTTAAATGGTCTTCCTTAGCCTCCCAAAGAAGTAGTGATCAATTGCTGCAGCTGTCTGAACAACTTGCCTTCCCATTCACGACCCACCAAAACCTTTCTCCAACCCCCTCAGCCAAACCCCGGCCGCATACGCCCCCGGATCGGGAATCTTACTTCTCTCGCTCCCATCCTCACTGATATATGTCGCCCGCCCAAACTTGGCCTTCATATCCTTTGTGCTATCCGCCTTCTTCTCCGCCACATCCACACTCTTACTCAAATCCTTACTCTCAGCCAATGTGTTGATGAAAGGAATCAACACGTCCATGACCGTTCTGTCGCCCTCCCGTGCACTAGTGTAGTTCTTCAGGTTCTCGAGCGCAATCGATGCGGAAGACGCCAGCGTCGAGATATCCAGTGGTGCGTTTTGTGATAGAGTGGCTTTTGACAGCGCGTTTGTGAAGGCGGTGACGAGGATAGACAGAATGGCACCGAGAGAGCCGCCGACATCTTCGACGTTCTCGCTTATGCTTTCTAGCAAGGCGAGGATGGGTGGCGGGTTACTTTCCACGGCGTCGATATTGGCGAGGATGGACTTGCATACTCCGGCCACAGCTTCTCCGCAGTCACCGTCGCCCATCTGTAAGTCGTATTGTGTGATTGTGGGTTCTGCTTCTAGCGCTGCTTTGCATGCTGTGCGGAGAGCGGGGATGAAAGAGGGTGGTGTAGCGGGCCCCTTGTGGAGCGCGGATTTGTCGGCTGCAGCGGCGTTGGCTTTGTTGCGTAGCTCCTCTGTTTCCTTGTTGACGTTGAGGGGTTGGTAACCGTTCTTTGGCCATGCCGGAGCGTTTGTAGGTGCGTCTAGCAGTTCCATGACATCTTCGTCTTTGAGATCCATGGCCTTTGCCATGCCGCTCATGTTGCCGAGTGTTATGCTGAAGCCTTGGGCGTTAAGGGAGGTTTCTAGTACGCCAGCATAGATGCGTGTTGGTACGATCTTCCAGTCGCGCTTCAAGGCTATCAGAGCGAGATTCACCAAGGCATCAAATTCGAGGTTTGAGAGGCCACCGAAGTTGTTGACGAGCATGACGACGTTATCGTTGGGGTTGAAGGTGACGAATGCGCGGTCGGAGTCGGATGGATCGAGGAGGTAGCGAAGCATCTCTTTGATGACATCTTCAGGGCTAGGCATTGGGGAGATGGTTCGTAAACCCTAGCATCAATCAGCCTGTAATACTTGTATAGCTCGAATTAAGTCGAAGGAACTTACAGGCTCGTTATGAATACCCATACCAACTACACAAGCGTCATCTTGCACACTCTCGAACGCGTCTCGTCCTGGAACATGGCAATGATCAAGACTCGTCCCGATAGTTACCAATTGCGAGTTACCCAACTCGCCAATCTTCCTACACCGTTCAAAAGCCCAGCCTTTCTGTGATGCGGCGCCAGCAAGCTTGATAACTAGCAAGTTGCCAGCCAAACCCCTCCTTCCAACCTTGCCACTCTTTTCGCGACCCAGAGCGGCGTCTTCTGCCATGCATACAACGTCGACTTTGTATCCTAATGCCTGGCCCTTCTCTCTAGCAAGGCCAAAATGTAGCATATCTCCCGTATAGTTCGTTATACATAGGATAACGCCCTCGTTACTCGGCACATTCCGTATTCCAGCCATGATCTGCTTGGTGCTGGGAGAAGCGAAGATATCACCGCATACAGCAGCTGACAACATGCCATCGCCGACGAAGCCAGACCACGCCGGCTCATGGCCTGAACCACCACCAGATACGATAGTGACCTGGTCCGGAGGGTGTGAGAGATTGTAAACGACTCGGTTGGCCTCGTCGAGCGCCATGTGGGAGTTGCGTGTGCATAGCGAGCGGAGATTGTGGAGGACCACGCCTTCCGGATTGGGGAAGAAATGCTTTCTAGACATCTTGAAGACGCGCCCGAATGTGTATGACGTAAAGATCTGAGGTTGTCAGCGAGTGAAACCTATGCCGTATACTATCTGGCAGCTGTAGTCTGGAATGGCAGCCGAAGCAACAACATACCTCAAATATGTCGAACACACAAGAATATACACAGCTCAGAATTGAGGATGAATACAAGAGACCAAGCCACGCGACATACCATCAATTCAGCCGGCCATCGTGCCTTTTAAACAATCCCCCGCATCCCCCGCCTCGATCAACATTACGACCGCGGACCCCGCTCGTGGCACCCCATCACGCCCGTCAAGTCATTTTTTCGCTCCTCATACGCGTCTAATGGCACATTTACGCGCTCAGATTAACCCGAAGCTTCGTCAATCTAGATTTAGCAGCTTGGGTATACTGCATCCAGTCAAGTGGAATACAGGTGGGTTACTGTAACCTGGGGAGATTGATGTGTTTGCGCCGGAATTGCTGCTTTGGGAATGCCGGGTGGAAGCTCGGCCTTGGTGGAGGAAGCTCGCATCGGTCGAAGCTCCGAGAGCTACGAGATGTTACGCCTCGCCTCGAGGCTCCATCAGCACCTACAGTGTCCACATTTCGCCTTTTGGAGCAGGAAACTGCCATCGATTTTGGAAACTTCAACGATTTTGGCGCAAGTCTGAAAATAATTGTTTGGTCTGGGCGAGCTGACCCTATTGACGTCGTCGCTATAGGTAGCCGGGCCTGATCACTCGCCATCGCGTCTGCAACTTGGAAGGCCTCTTTTGCGAAAGTACAAAACCATTACCATCTGTTTGGATGTCACGTTCACAACGACTTGTCATGTCCTGCATACCCTCCAGAAGCCTGGAAAACCTATGAAGCAACACAAGAGCATAACCCTTCGTGATCCGAAGCACCTGTTCAAACATGATCTTGATATCCTTCAAGAGTGTACCACCGTCCGAAGCACCTAATCAAACATGATCTTGGTACCCTTCAGGAGCGTGCCACCGAGCAGTTTGCCGACTGCATATCCAATGTAAGCGCCTGTAACGATGGTGACGGGCCATTTTTGCCATTCGCGGTCCCTTGTAGTCGGTTAGCCATGTTTTCCGGTGTCGACATGTGTAGAAGTACTCACCAGTCCAATGGAATAGGCACAGCGCCCAGCCATGCACCAAGCACAGTACCAATCAATCCTCCGTAGACTTCATCAATCGGCAGAAGCAGCGCGACAATCTGCCTCCAGGTCTCGCCGTCTACACCGTGTACGTATACCAGGGGCAGTGTACTGAGAAGCGCGATGTGAGCGCCGCAAAGGAGAGTATGCCAGTAATGCGAGGAGACGGGCGCGCCGAACAGGACGAGGGTAGCGGTCAGGAGCGGGGTTGCAGCGATCAGGGCAAGAAGGAGGGATAGGAATGCCGGCTGTATTGTTTGTCAGTCTTGCTTTCTCGAATATCGGCCGTGGCAGGCTTAGTGTAGGGTGTAAAAGTCGTAGAGTACACGTACTACAAGCTTCGAGTTACCCCCTTGCTCCGGCTTGCCAGGAGCCTTGGCTTTCTTCTCGGTGGGCTTCTTGGGTGCGCCTCCAGTTGGTGGTAGGCATACAGCCACGAACGCTATCTGTAGCACGGCGAGGTACGGAAGGGTGCTAAAGAGCGTCGATACCGGGTCGGCAACCAATGCATTGAACTTGAGGCCATAGACGGAAAGGACAAGAAGCGGGTGAATGTGCGTGTAGGTGCGTGCCAAGTCATTCTTTAATGGCTCGATTGGCGGGGGGGGAGAAGGGTGGACCTTGGACGTCGCGTTTGCGTTGATGACAGTCGTGCTGGCCATGTTTGCGAATGAAAGAAGAGGATTGGCGGTGTGCGGCGTCGTCAGTACGATGCGGATGTCAACTAGCAGGGCAAGGCTTTACGACGGGCGTCTAAAGGAGCGGAAGTGGCGCCTGGCCTGTTGGGTTGGTGCAGTCGCGGTGGTTGCGGAGGGATGTCGCGGGTCGGAAACTTTCGTGATGTTGTCCGTGCTGCGCGCTCATTGGACACATGTCACATCACCACTCGAGCACCTCCATGGTTTGTAGCAAGGACTACAAGCGTTTAGAGGAGAACAGATTACTAGTCTTGTATGTAGATTCCCGTTGTTCGCTTCGGCTTCTGGGTTCTATAAGACAAGTAGCTACTTCGTGACGATGGACGCAGCGCTCCTACTGCAACACCCTGCGGTCCTCTCACTGCTTCTGCTCTGCTTTCTTAGGTAGCAAGTTCCTCAACGACAGATCATAGACTACATCCTCGACATCTTTGACCCTGTACTTCAGACCATCGCTACGGCGGCGCAGACTGTCATTCTTGAGGTTGAGGATCTGGAAGCCCGCGTGCAGATCCTTGACGAACTGGTTGATGAGAAGCGGGCGCTCGTAATCACCCAGCGTGACGGCGTTACGTGCAAGGCGTGTCAATTCCTCGACCAGCGTCATAAGAGAATGAAGGTATTCTTCGAGCGAGAGATGGAACTCATCGCGGTCCTTGAGGTTCACAGGAACTGCCCGCGTTAGCCGTGCGCATATGAAGCGGGATTTTGAGCATACTCTTGAAGATCTCGCCGAGCTCCTCGATGGTCAACAGACGGCCGCATTGTACTTGACCGCCATCATACTTGAAGCCGCCGAGCCAGCCCCAGAACAAAGCGCTCTCACACTGTTATGCTGTCAGCTTCGTCGTCACGGGTCTTAGGTGCCTGGCGGGCTTACCGCGCCCTGCATTTGACGACTCCACATGTTGTTGAACTTGTAGTACGGCATCTTTGACGCAGCCTGCGACAGCTGGCCGACAGTGGCGATTACATTGTCAATCGGTTCCTGAGAAGCCTTGAGAATATCGGGTACTGTGTTCATATTAGGCGTGATATTGCTGGACCTGCGACATACCACTCACGCTCGTTCACCGGCGTAGAATGGGCTCTTGACAGCACAAACGAGACATTGCGGTCTGGAATATATTAGAAAAGCCTATGCGCCGAGTTCAAGGTGCCTACTGTGCTTCTCGAGTGCCTGTATGATGTCGCGCAGCTCCTGTCGCGTTGTAAGTACGCTGTCACGTGCAGCTCTATCAGGCGTCACTCACATCCCGAACGGCGGTGTCTTCGTCTACGCGCGCCTGAAGATCCTGGAAGATGGCCGGGTTGACCATGCCTGACTTGGATGCCATTTTGAAGTGTGAGTAGATGTAGAGGTGTTGTTGCGAAGAAGATTGTGTAGGTGATGTCGTTGTTTGTTCGTCACGACAAGCTACGAAATTTCGGCCTCTCACTGTTCACCACGCAAAGTTGCCGCTGTCTCACTGCAAGTGCACATTTCGGACTCCAGGTCGCTCAGAAAACATTTACAGAACGGAAGAGCAGAGCTTTACGTCTCATAAGCCAATTATCCTTGCGTCATGGTATGGCCCATATAGAGAGCAGCGGCGGTGCATATACGCGCCACCGACCCAGCTACACAGGAACGCTGCCTCATTTATACGACCGCAAACTATACACAAAGCCATACATCTGAGCTCGAGTTCTACATTACTTGCTACCAAGACATGGCTCATAGTCACAACACGCATGAGTGCCGCTACCTGCATCAAGTCACCAAAGCTACTAACTCGCTCAAACATCATGCAAAGGAACTTCTTCCTCAAGGTTCTCGCAAGCGAAAACACTCAATGAAAAGGTAGGTTCGCGTCTGCCAGAAGTAGTGTGATACTGGCGACACTGTGCCAGAGAAGATGAGCAAGCCCAGAGCCTCTCCGGCTGGTTTCAAAAATAAGGATAATCTTGAATTTTCCCGTAGGAAAGTTTCAGAGATTAAACTGAAAAGAACAGATACTACACTTGATCTGCAGAAAGTTAGCAAATGTGTTTTATTCTTTGTGTAGAAAACTAAACATACCTAAGCCAAAAGGCAAAGAGAGCTAAAGAACAGAAGAGGAGGACGAGGGAGCGCAGCGTTATATACGCGTTGTGGCCTTGGCGCGCTAAGTATCCCGTGACCTCGTGTAGCGTCGCACGGCTCTTACGTGTGGGGCTTTCCGGCGGAATCTCGGGGTCCAAGCTTTATCCATCAGACAGTGCTGGCTAATGAAGCACGACACATTGTGTCTGCCTAGTTGAACACTCCCAGCAATATTTTCACGCAGATTCACGGAAAATTTGCGGCGGCAGTATCGCGAATTGGATTCATTGCATGTCAGCAAGACACCTACTGAGGCTTTCACGATGATATTTGGAGGCGAAAGAGACTGGCAAGGCAATCGCATCCACGTTGGAGGTTTCAATGAGGATTGTTGTGGGCAGTCGCGATCCTTCCTGCTCCTCCTATGGGCTTTATGCTCATGTCAACGATGATGTTACGCATGTGCATGGCGAGATGTGATGTAGTCATGTTCAGTTTTCCTGTGCGCTGACAACAAAAAGATGGAAGCACTGTGCATTGACGGCGGGTACACCTTCTCACCGTTCAAGCGGGAGTGACACCACAGCATCGTGCGCGCAACACCTTACTGAGCTGCTCTTTCATGTCGTGATGCTGAAACGCGATTTAAAATGACTGGATCCAAGTAACAGACCAGCTCAACTTCTGCTCCCCTCCACGACGCGCTTTATTCGTCCTTTTCCTACCTCGGCCCCTTCGTAAGAACTGGTCTACCATGGATCATTTGGTACCTTACTCTCAGCTTGACGATACGATGCTGCTTCTGGGCTGCAGCCCTAGCACGAGTTTGGCGGAGATCGATCTGCACCGGCTTAACCACTGCCGGCTTCATACTGACAGCAATACCCAGCGCCTCCGCTGCGGCCAGCTCACGAGCGTGGAACTCATAGCTCAAGAACCTCGCCTCGTCGCAGAACCAGTGGAAGCTTTGCACAAAGCCGGCCTGTTCCGTCGTTATGTATTGCCGTCCCTCGACGAGTGAAGCTCCGCCGTGTAGTAGTTGAGTCGCCCAGCTACTGTCGTCGCGTACGATCATCATATTCAGCGCGTATATGTTGATGTCTTCTGCTTTGATCAGTCCGTCGACCCTCAACGAATTTGTCGCGTGACGTAACCGCGGACTTATGGCGTAGAGGAAGAGAGGGCTGCGCACGAGAAAGCAAAGGTCATCTTCAGCTGCTGTTAGTAGCCATACAATCTTACGAACATAGCAACTCACCCAGAAGCTGCTTTCGATTGTATGATGGCAATCTGCCTGGTAACTCATCGAGCAAACCCTGAAGATGGTTACGCAGTAGATCTCCTAGGGGAGCGCGCCGTGGTGATATAACGAGCCGGAGTTTCATCTTTGTCGCGGTCCTGATTCTTGCGTTGAGTCTCACAGTATTCTCTGTAGATTCTTGTACCCGTTTCAGTGATCACGCTGAGTGAGGGGGCCAAAGGTCGTGGTTAGCGAAGTCCTCGTGGTAGTCCGGGTGGGGCGAGTATCACTCTGAGGGGGCTATGCCCGTCAAACGATGATCAAGCTATGTTTCACTTCTCCCGTTATACCAGTCTCATTCTCATGTTGGCGTTGCTGAATCTCATTGTTACTATGAGGTGAAGGGTGCATTACCTGATGAACTTCGTAGAATTCTCACGTTAACCTAACAGCTATTGCTCTTGACGATGCACACCGGGATTCATGGCCTCACATACCGTATCAAGCGTCTATTCTGCTTTCTTTATCTTCACTCTTTCCTCATACGTCTAGCTTGCTTCCTTTTCCATCTGACGGTAATTGTTAGCAAGGAGATTTACCTGTCTGAACAGCTCGCTTATTGCTTCTTCCTCAGAATCCTCTGCCACACCTTTCACGAGGGTGTACTCATCAACCTTGAGCCGAGCAACATAGTCGTATCCCCAAGTCATGTCCGCGAACATCTCATTTTCGATATCACTAAAAGGGTTATCAACGTCCTGCTTTCCAATAGTGATGAATATACGATCGTGATTCTGTTCCGCGGATGGATCGAAATTGGCTGGATAGATCCCATCTGTAGATGCGTTGTGAGGTATAGCGATACCATATGCATCCAGAAATTTATAGTCATTTGCGGAACTTGGTGGATGGGCCGGAGCAGGTGAAGTCGATGGCGTGGGTGCAGTTTCGACTTTATCATCGCATTTCCAGGGGTAGAGCGGAATGTTCTTCCTCTTTGTATCGAGGAGGTAGACAAGATCATCTTTGCGCAGTGTTAACCATGTATCTATCTATTGGAAATGCTGAATTTACCAACAAATCTCCGGCGATCCTTCAGTGCTAAGACAGGAAGCCCGTAGTCTGTCACTCTTCCCATCAAGAGTGCCTCGAGAGGCGACGGGGATCTAACACTGAACTATTTCTTCTCCATATATCTTAGGATTTTGCTTCGATCTGCGAGCAACTAAAGCTGGTAACTTGTAGTACCACGCTTATTACATATTACCTATGTTTGCTGTCAAGCATCACCCATGACCGCATCCATGTGGCTTGCCCATCGCTGGTGGTAAAAACTGACAAACTAGTCATGGTATCAGGCAAGAGCTCAAGAGCGGACGAACGTAATGACAATGTTTGCGAAAGTCAATCATCCAAGCTAGCAACCACTAATATCTTCGATACACACTAGTCCTGGATGCTTGCAAGTGTCCCGCTCCCCCTCCTCTCGTCAGGTCAGGTTCAGGTTGCCAGATCTCAGTTGTCATAGTCCTGCGGATTCAAATCCTCGTACTACCAGAACACATCATGACGAAATGCCAAATCCTTTATCGCCCGAAAAAGCTTCCTCATCGCGTCTTTTGAAGATTCTTTTGAGGTAACTTTTTGGAGAAGTAGATTGTCGACCTGAAACCATGCATCGTATCCCAATATTCTAATCTTTCCATTGTTTTTCTCCCACAGCCGCGGCTGAATCTTGATAGCGATGCGATCCACACTCTCTTTCTTGGATGCATCAAAACCCTTGGGGTACGGTTTGTCAGGATCTTGTCGTGTCTGCCTCGCAGCATCTTCCTTACGCGAGCTTCTACTTTCTTTCAGACTAGCGACTGAGGCGAGGAGATCTGCTTCAGCGGGGAGTGGAGTGTCGCCGACCTCGAGTGCCCAAGGGTAAGCAGATATTTGTTCCCTCCCGACATCGAGAAGATAAATGATGTCCCCTTTGCATCTATTAAGAGAGTATCAAGATCATAGACGTCCTATACTTACTGCAGAAAGACTGATAAATCTGATGATCCTCTGGCGTGAAAATCGGAAGGTTTTCGGCTTTGCAGATATAGTCGAGGCGATCTTGAATTAGGATATTGTCTTTTCTTTCGTCCATGGATGCTAAGACTTCGCGGTAGCCTTTGCGTACAAGGGTACATGTAGCAGGCGAGGTCAACGTCTTATGCAATAGTTTCGTTTGCTGGCAAGCGGTCCTGATAATCATTATGTGAGCTACAATTAACTTACAACAAAGGGGTGGCCAGCTGATCTCAACGCACACCAGCAAAGTGCTAGAGGATATTTCATACATCATTGTTTTGGTTACTCCATAGCTATCAGCTGAAGTCACACCTGCCCAGCTTCGCTTCAGAGCCACAAACAGAGGAGGATACGACATCGAAAGTCACGATAGCCAATACACGCCAGGAACCTCGATGTACCCCGTGACTCGGTCATTCCCACCGCCCCGCCATCGCGATAACCTTCTTCAACGCAAGTAGCAGCGCATCAGCGGCCCACAAGGTGCTTCTGCCCTTCGCCAGTACATGCCCATCTACAGTGATGCGGACTACATTGCCCACAAACACTACTTTGCCACTGGAATCGAGTTCCTCGCCCACTTCGAGTCGAACATCAAGCTTGGTCTCGCAATCTTCCATGATTACCGCATTGAAGGTGGGGCGGCTGACAGAATGCTCGAGTGTCTGCGTCTGCCAGCTATGTTCGTCGATGAAGGCCGGGTTTGCGAGAAGCGATGAGACCGCGGCTAGAAGGCGTCAGCTGAGTTCAAAAAGGTGCAAATGACAAAGCAACTTACCGAGGAAGTGATCGTAGTTTTCAGCCTCGAGTGGCGGAAGGCCGCGATTCTTCTTGTCTGTTAAGATCTTCTCGAATGCTTGTCGGATGGGACTGGAAGCCATTATTTGCAGCTCAGTGTTCGTGTGTTGGATTGGTAAATAGTGAATGGCGGACACTTTTCGATAGTGGGAACAAAGTTTATATATGCTTTTGTGCTTGTTGCGATGTCTTGCGCACCTCCACCGCTTGTCCCCTTGAGCACTGCTGCTCGTTTGCGATTGCAGTGATGGTAGATGTAACCTTACCAATGGTAACTTTCTTGCCCCACGGGATAGCTGTTGACGTTACTCTCCGCAGGCATTCTGGTAAGATTGTTTTCGTTGTCATAATAACGATATCTAATATTAAGCAAAATCTATGATTGCAAACGAGCGAAAGCGGGATGTACATGCCGAGAATATCGGATCTGTATTTTAGAAAACCTTCTTGCATCAAACCATGATTATAGGACGAAATACTCGTACATGGTTTTCTGAGTCCCGTCCGCATTAAGTATCCCGATCCATCTTGCTGGGATGAACGCCACCCAAAACCCACCATTGTGGTCGATCCCGGCCTTTGGGATACAGTTCCATAGCCTCGTCGCCTCGACCGGCCAGCCGGTACGTGGGTCAACTTCAACTTCTTCCAATTCGATCGCTCGTTTGGACACTACGACGTGTTGCTGCGCATCCCAAAGACCTTCGCGGGGTGGATTACGTTCCAGAAGTGCTACTGCTTCTCGCCGAGTGGTGGGACAGCGACACCGGGTGGCGACAAAGTACAGCTGTGGTATAATCGCAATGTCGAGTGTAAAACGAGCGGTGTTGGATTTTGCCGGCGGTGTGAGATCGATGACTTCCCGGGCGCTACGTACTATCTCTTTGAAGTCATCCAGGTAAGCGTCATACGTTTTCTCTATAACGCTTGCTGAGCATGAGACATAGATAAGGGTAGTGTGGTAAGAAGCTTTGAGTGAGCTAGCAGCAATGCTCTCTTCATTGGAGAGCTTATGGTGGAGTTCAAAGCGCCGCATATTCTCATACCAGATACGATGACATGCCACAAGGTTGTCTCTTTCATTATAAGCGTCGTTGCTAGGCTCTTGTCGAAAGATGGCTTTGCGACCCATCATATACAGATGGATGATAGTTGCGTTGCGGAGCTCGAAGTAGACTCTTTGCACTTCTGAAAGGCTTTGGAATTGGGTACGACTGTACATCGCTGGTGTTGGACTTGGTATTTCCAAGTCTTGTATAGCCTTGAATCCATACAACAGATCTTGCGCCATGCCGCGGGTAAAGATTGGTACAACTGTCTCTTCGATCGCACTCTGTGAAGATCTCGAGCCGCTAGGTGAAGCAATGCCTGCTGACTGATTCTGGTACACTGCTAGTCCCCGTCGGCGCGCGGCTATCAATCTAAAGCCGTTGTTCAAATGGGTAAGGCCGGTGTGATAGTTGCCTTGGAGAAATTCGATGCAAACGAATAGAAGACAAACGACGAGGCCAAGCTCGTGCGAGTAAGTGGTCTCCCTCATGCGATCGACTAAGCATCTGATAGATAGATTGTAGTGTGACAGCATGACCTTACGATCGCGATTTGTCATAAATCTCGAGCATGCATGCTTCATATCTCCTGGCTCAGTTTGGCAGAGAGCACCCAGAGCCACTAATGCATGACGCACAGCAGGCTCCGAATGCGCCATCTGAATTGCGATGCGCGACCAAAATTCCTTGTCGAAACTAGTCGAAAGCGCAGGGCGAGCGCAGTGGTAATAGAACTCTAGAAAGCGTGCGCTATCCCCAAGGTTGCCTAAGGTGGATATCGCGTTTTGCGGACCGGATGCCTGGCTGTAACTCCAAACGTGGACTTGGAAGGCACCGCCGTTTGATTGATAGCCCTCGCACTTGCGGCCGGTACTCGTACACCTAGCAACGTCAGTCTGCTGCAGCAACCTGCAAATACAGGTGCAAGGGCTCACTTGAGGCATGTCGGCTTGGCCTCGTCACACTTGACGTGTCGTACTCTAGAAGCAATTAGTTGGAGTTGGCAACAGTCAAGGCATCTACTACACACTTGCAAGTCCGGCAGCCTGTTCTCACTTTGGGACTGCGCTTGCGAGACTGAACCCGCACACCGCCCTGCGACGACATGCTGGATAAGTGCCAAGGGCAACGGTAGTGGTAGAGGACACGTCCATGATGAGGACGCGTGAGAACAGTCTATCGGATGCGGTACAGGATGCAGGCGCGATGGTGTTCTGAACCGCTCGCAGCCAATCACGACACCGATGACAAGATGTCATCACGTGCTTTTACGAGCCAACCAATCACAAAATCATTGGTCCCACAGATCTCTCAGGCGTGCCATTAATCCCCTGAGCAAATACCCAAACACTTGTCAGTGGCATCTTTCCCTTGGCCAACTACAACAATCACGACACAGGAACTGTAAATGTACACCATCACCTTGCCTTTCCTGAGGCGGACGATCATACATTGGTATCATTAGGAAAGAGAGATTCGTAGGTCTCTATGACCCGGTCTATGTGCAACATAAGTATGAGCGCCGACATTATTCTTACAGATTTGGTTCGACCGAACACTACCCGGCCCCCATGTCAATCACTCTAGCGCCCCCACCCTCACCCCATGGCTACTTGTTCTGGCCCGCCTCAACTCATCCTGTACGACGATGTCTGCATGCAGCCTCACAGCGACCTTATCAAAGCCTCCTTTACACATTGCCAGCAACTCCTCATCGTACATGGGATCATTTCCGTCTTTTTCGCAAAGGTCGCCCTTGAGGAGGATCGCCAATTCACCGTGGTTTGGAAGCACGGCGAGACAAAGGTAGCGGTAGATACCCTCTCGCCCAATAAACATGCTGATTCGGTTGAGTGACTGAATGCCATCTGGTCCGAACATACCCCTTTGACCGCTAAATCTGATTTGACCAGCCAGACGTTCTGTTTTTCGGTCGTGTTAGTGAAAGAGAAGGGACATGGAGGGCGGAGGAGATGGCTTACGGGATACATTCTGTAGCGCATCTGGATTCCTTGTCCACCACTCGCTTAGGTTATCCTGGAGAACCAGATAAACTCGATCGTAGACCATACTGTAAGTCAAACACGCGAGCGGTTCGGGATGAACCAGTGGTTCGTACGCTTGCGGCTCTGGTGGTCGCAGAGAGGGCGGCTGTGTAGCAAGGAGCGGCATGTGGCTCGCTTGCGATATCTGATGGGCGGGAGCGTATGCGGGAGCATACGCTGTTGGTGGGATGTTCATGCGCGAAGGGTGGAACTGGGGCATATTTGGTGTTGGCCGCGACTGCTGCGGTATAGATGTGATTGTCGACACCACCGGAGAAGGCAAGCCAGGGGATAGCGAAGGGGCTGCTGAAGCGGTCATGAAACGAAGAGGATTCTGTGTCCTGAAGTCGGCCAGTCTTGAGAGCGCCGCTTCAGCAGAGCGGTGATAGGGGTGGTCAGCCATTTCATTTGGTGGTTGAGTTGGAGCAGGATTGTTTCTGTTCCATGCTGCCAATTCTGTGAAGATTCGCCACTCAATACTGGAGTCTTCACTCATGAAGGCGGGTCGAGCAAGAGGACTTGGGAAATTGGGGAGTGAGTGCTCGTGATATGCGTTCGCAAGGAGATGTTAGTGGTGATTTGATCGTTGAGAGCTGAGGTCACCAAGGAAATTGCTTGACTGAGATTTGAGCGTGAATGCGAAAGAGACTAGAAATTAAATAACTGTTAAAGGACTTTTCGAGATGGGTCGCATCGCTTCTTTACCATAGTTCAGCGCCATAGGCATTCATGGACCCTGATAAACGACCTGCCGTGGTTGAGTGATACCGCACCACAGGACGAGCAAAGACATTCGTAGATTTGATTCGCCATTCCATATTTTGCCGTCGAGTGCCAATCGCAATGTAGGGCATGATTGGTGCTGGAGATTCGCAAACCGTTGGAGTGTTCGACGATAACGAGGATGTAGGAGACGTGCTAGCAGGTCAAACATTGAGCGAGGACCTGCTATTTATGCGTACTTTCATTGGTGGACGGCAGCGCAGCTGTCCAACCATCTTGGTACTTGCTAAAATCAAACGTGGATAGAGGTAGGTGTGATCAAGATTCTGTTTGGGAAGACACCATTCGATGCCTAGATACCAACACATCATGAGTGCACCTGCTGTAGAGGCTACAGCCTGGAAAGTCACGAGGAAGTATCGCTGGTGTTGCTCAGGTGGAGAGCAAAAAGCTCTGAGGACGGAAATAGCTGGCGCTAGTCCCGAAGTGCATACGACCTGCATTGTGGGACTAGTGCGGCTCGGGAACTGTCAACAGTGCGCATTCACTCCTGACAACCGCCCCCATAGTATCCCTGACCCTCGTCGCACCCCACCGCGCCTTCTCTCGTTACTGTTTACCTTGCAGACATTCGCTCGCTAGCCGTCTGCACCTTCCGCGACTACCAAACCTCACTCACTTGTCGTCGTCGACACCACGCTTCCGCCCTACACCGCGCGCCGGACCCGCCGTAACCCGACCGACATCGCACGTTTCACACCCAGCCAACATGGGCTTCGGCGACTTTCAGACGATTTGCGAAAAGGCTCCGCTGCCGCTATGCGCTCTTGTGGGTCACCAGGATATCAATAATGGCGTCGGCATTCAGACCGAGTGCTATGCGCGGACGGTCGAGATTGCGAATACCCTCATCTTCGAGACGGCCAACGACTTTATGCACATCCTCGCCATGGTCATGACAGTCGTCATGATTATCCATGTGCGCTCCAAGTTCACGGCTGTTGGTACGTTGGCGCATTGCCGTATAACCCCGGGAGCCTCTACTCACGCACAGCAGGCCGAAAGGAGATCACGTCGTTCTTTTACATCTACCTCTTCCTCACCATCATATCGCTCGTCCTCGATGCCGGTGTCGCCGCCCCTGGTTCTGCCGCTTACCCCTACTTCGCTGCCGCCCAGAATGGCCTCGTCTCTGCGCTATGTACCTGCTTGCTGATCAACGGCTTCGTCGGTTTCCAACTCTACGAAGACGGTACAACACTATCAGTATGGCTACTGCGTCTCTCCACCCTTGTCATGTTCATAGTCGGCGGTGCTGTGAACCTCTTGACTTTCAAGGGCTGGGCCGGACTGAACCCCGGAAACCCTATCGCTATCTTTGTCGTTACTTACATCGTCAACGCCATTTGCCTCTTCGTCTACGCCGTCAGCCAGATCATTCTGGTTGTTGGAACCCTCGAAGACCGCTGGCCACTCGGTGATATTTCGTTTGGCATCTTCTTCTTTGTCATTGGTCAGGTCATCCTCTACGTCTTCAGCGACACCATCTGCGACCAAGTACAGCACTACATCGATGGCCTCTTCTTCGCTACCATTTGCAACCTGCTCGCAGTCATGATGGTCTACAAGGCAAGTCACCCTCTACCACATCGCATGCCCATCGACACTAACACCTACATAGTACTGGGATTCCATCACTCGCGAAGACCTCGAATTTTCCGTCGGCGTCAAGCAACACAACTGGGAGATCAAAGAGCCATTGGACTATGAAGACAAGCGCGGCACCATGTACCAGCAATCCGAGTACGAGCCATCACTATACCAGCAACCATACCACCCCCGCAACTCGCACTACTCCGCCGTCGGCCATTGAGTTCACGACAACCTCTCGCCTCTGAATTGCCTTCAACGATATTTGTTTTGCACATACCTTTATACGCATGGGATGGAGTTTACGGCGTATACATGCTTCGGCAAAATGTTTCGGCGCTTTTATGGGATGACTTGGGAGGATACAGTGGCTGCGAAAGCACCTGGTAATGTGCTTCCTGACAGCCTTACGCAGACGCATTTACGACCATCTTTAGCGCTTATATAGTATATAGTAATACAACCTCTCTTGACTCGACCGAAGTCGTCCTTTCGCGCATTGTGATGTCCGGGCCGACGCCTCCTCGCGATTGCGCACCATGTGTGATGATGGAACAACGACTACCCATTCCCGTTCCACGACGCCAGGACAATTGCTAGAGCTCTTCTCGCTATATCAACTGAGAATAAAACTGTTTCCGCAATTCTTCGCAAATCGTGGTAGAACAAATATCCGGCTCCTTCCCCGGATTCGCTGTTGGGTCATTATACGCTAATGGGTGGGTCGATGTGCGTCCCCGCATGCCCGATACACCTTCGGACATCGCGTTCGGCAGACATGCGACATCTGTTGAGCACCCATCTTACAATCAGGTCTCCCACTCCCGTATACTAGAGTCCTTTGTCCCTTTTAGCCTGTCGACTAGTCGTTCGCTGTACATAATTACTTATCGTCATCTACATCATTCACGGTCTCGGACTGTAGTCTACCAACGTCCTGAGAGACGATAATCGAGCGCAATCACAGCAACACGATGCCAAAGACGGACGTTCTCATCGCCGGTTCTGGCTCTGCTGGTATCTTTGCAGCAACCTGGCTCGCGATTTTCGACATACCCTTTACCATTCTAGAGAGACGATCCGGGCCGTTAGAGATTGGTCAAGCAGATGGCGTTCAAGTCCGTACAGTAGAGATCTATGAATCATTCGGTCTATCAGAAGAGCTGTTGCGAGAAGCGTATCACATACTGGAAGTGTGCTTTTGGGGGGTCGATGAAGATCGCAGCGGGAATGCCAAAGGCGGTATCAAGAGGAAGAGCAGATCCATTGACACCGAGAAAGGATTGAGTCACCTACCTCATGTGATACTCAACCAAGCGCGTATGAATGGTTTGATGCTGGGAAAGATGGAGAATGTGCTGAAAGAGAAGGGGAAGTGGAAAAAAGGCACAAGCAATGGCATCGAGTACGGATGGGCTGTCAAAGCTGTGGACATTGACGAGAAGAGCAAGAACGACCCAGACGCACATTGCGTCAAAGTCACTGCAGAGAAAGATGGAAAAGAGGAAGTCTGGGAAGCAAAATACGTCCTAGGCTGCGATGGCGCGCATTCCACTATCCGGAAAGCCCTCGATATTCGCATGCTGGGCGACACCTCCGATACCGTCTGGGGTGTTATGGATATCTACCCGCTCACATCTTTTCCCGACATTCGTCGTAAATGCACCATACACAGCGCAGCCGGCAACCTGCTCATCATTCCGCGCGAGGGCGGCCAGCTAGTGCGATTCTACATTCAACTACCTGCAGGCGTACATCCCAAGGAAGTGAAACTGGCCGATTTGCAAGATCAGGCTCGAAGGATCTTTGCGCCGTATACCATGGACTTTGCGGACGTGTTCTGGTGGAGCGCATATAGTATCGGGCAGCGTCTCGCTTCTGCATTCCATGCTCACAACCGCGTCTTCCTGACTGGCGATGCCTGTCACACGCATTCTCCAAAAGCAGGCCAAGGGATGAATGTGTCGCTCCAGGATGGCTACAACATTGGCTGGAAGCTAGGATCCGTCCTATCCGGTCTCTCACCTCCATCTCTGCTTTCGACATACGTCTCCGAACGCAGCAAGACAGCAGCCGATCTCATCGCATTCGACAAAGAACTCGCCAAAATGTTCAGCCGCAAGGAGAAATACGAGGGTGAGTTTGCCGACTACTTCACGAAGAGTGGGCGTTATATGGCGGGCTTTACCGCAAGATACGAAGACTCCATGGTCACTAGTGGGATGCGGAGCGATGGTAGTAAGGCTACGGCAGTGACGGTGGGGATGCGCTTTCCGAGTGCGCAGGTAACACGATTCTGCGATTGCAAGGCTGTGCAGTTGCAAAGCGTGCTCAAGAGTGATGGTAGATGGCGAATTGTCGTGTTTGCTGGGGATGTCAATCAAGCGGCGCATCAGAGGCGATTGGATAAGGTATGGTCTCCAACCTTTGATATTGCCTCATCGTACTAAAATTGCATAGCTAGCGAAAGCTCTCGAATCAATTGCGCGTCGATATACATCCACGGCGAAACACATCGACAGCGTTATCGAGCCTATCCTAGTACTGAGTAGCAAGTTTCGCGACACCGAACAAGAACGCATACCAGACTACTTCTGGCCCAAGAGTGGAAAGTGGGGTATACGTGGTATGTCTCCTTCTCTATCATGGAAGACAATCACGCTGACAGAGACTTTAGATCTCCACAAGACATATCTTGACGATGAACATTACAACTCTGGTCATGGACACGCTTACAAGAGTTACGGTGTTGATCTGGATGCGGGCGCTGTAGTGATCGTGAGGCCAGATCAATGTGAGTGACTATAATTTGATGACAAGCGCAAGGCGGACATGCTAATGCTATATAGATGTTTCGGTGGTGACGACTCTGGATGACTTTGATGGTATTGCGAAGTTCTTTGCAGGCTTTTTGATTGAACAGGCACCAATGAAAAGCGTAGGTGCAAGCGCGAAACTATGATAGATATGGCTGGTGCGGTGGTAGTCTTTACAGTGCTTGGGTGCTAGCTGGGACTGCACACACATGCCGACGCCCGGACTCGATGAGTATATATATCCATGATCATCTCTCCTGCATTCTTCCATCAACCTCACAAACTATTTACCAAAACATGGTGGGAACACGGACATGGACTGTCCTTCCCCTCGTTTCAAAATCAAATCCGTACATATCATGGAGCAGTGGCCGAGTGTGTCCAAACTCAAACTGGTTCATTCTATATTGTTCGGCAGCACAAGCGCCGCCCACTACATCAAAAACCACCCATCGTTCTTATGCTTCTGTCGGTCGGGGACCATCAAAAGGTTCGAAGAAGAAAACCATATCGCCCTGTACCAAAAACCGATTTTGATCGCTTTATGGGCAAAGAGCAAAAACACTACCTCAGAGTACTCGTCTTTTTCGAAATGCACCTATCGTTTTTCTCATCTGCCGGAAAGACTTTTCTATTCTCGCTCGTGAACAGCAAGAACATCACTTATCCAGGCATGATAACTTATTGCGTAGCAAATCAAAAATCCCGCGTGCATCAATTCATGTCTTGCTCATCGAAGATGGTTACACCATATACTACAGGCTTCAGTTTTGTAAAGCATAGCAATCATTCTGCATGCTGTATTCAGGCTTTACTGTTCGATGAGTAAGCCTCAAATCGAGCTCATACAGCGTTTGACTCTCCAGCGATATAAAAGCTCGCTCTTCGAGTACAACAATCGTTCACTACACGCCTCACATTTAAACTCGAAAAATTGCTTCGCACTGGCCTCTCAAACATACTTGGAAGGAGAACATGTTTCTGGTTTCTGTTTCTCGGCCTCATCCTGCTAGTCCCAAAGCCTCTATGACTTTGTGCCATATATTGTTTCGAGGATTGATGACCTGGCATGTCTTTACCAGAGAGATTACTACGCTTGTATGATATATACAATCTGCGTATTTCTGTCCTTACCACTCTCCATCCTGTACCATTCTTTCTCTATTGTCAAAAGGCTCAGAAAAAGACGTACGTTGGGCAGACCAAACATTTTCGCTCTACCGATTCATGAGTCCTTGGGTGGTGCTGCGTGCACATCCCGTCATTCACACAATGAAAGAAACTCCTTGCTTTGGAACAATGAATGATAGAGCCAGAACTGTAGTTCACATACCAAAGTCTACCAGTGGAATACACATGTTTTCTCATCAATGAATTCACTGCGAAAAGTTGTGCAGGCAAGGAGTTTTTCCGACAAAAGCTTTCGGTACTTCCTTCTTGAATCATCGTTGCTCAAAAGATACAAGCATCGATACTATGAGACCTGCCTCGGTAGAACCTATTCTCATGCCAGTCATGGGTGCGCGTTAATCCTTTAAGACGTTGTGTTTCAAGGTCTATGACTCCTGCTGTCGCTTGTGGGTTGTCATCATGAGGACATTGACAACAACCTGCATTGATTGTTTCGACCCCCATGACACGGAGTAAAATGCCGAATCCCACTACAATCTACAGTTCTTCTCCCCTCATATTGAAAAAAAGTAACTCGCGTTCGGTCTGGATCACCGATCCATCCTCCTATTTTTCACACCTACTGTAAACAGCATGTTCGCCCCCGCACAACTACGCCTCACCTGCTGTGGACCCAATATTACGCTATAATATCGGCTGGCGATTCTTACCGCAGCAATCAGAGCTCGAAGCGACGGGGTCTCGAGTGTGGTGATAGGGGCTCATGACGTTTGGTGTTTCGACAACACCGGCGGAGTAAGTCGCCGCGCGCCAATCAGACGTTGAGGCAATTTGAAAATATCGGCGATTCGGATAGCGTGGCTGATTAAGGCGGGCCGGGTAGGTGGGCCTTCGTGCAAACATGGAAATAATTTTCTCATGTTGATGGAGACGGGATAGGCGGGAACAGGTATCCGCGGAATATGGGGTTTGGGAAGTGTGGCTTGTTGTGGCTCAACGTCCTTTGCTACCAAGTGGTTAGTGGCTACCAAAATGACGAAGAAGAATATGCTGTTCTTTCCAAGGTACATGGTAGCAGTTCTGTTTAGGCAAAATGCTGTGCATTGGTAAATCGTTGCACTTTTATCACTTGCATGATTAACGTGTCAAAGGCATCAGTACTTGTCAGCGGCGTATCATTTGATCGCGTGGGAAGTCTATCGAAACCAGCAATCTCATCTCACCTGATAGCTTTCCATCAGGCCAATTCTGCTGTGTTCAGATCAAGAAGCGGTCAAGTACTGAACGCGCGATCCTGTTCCATTTAGCAGCGTTTTATACGGCATAAATATCGGAAACGCTACTAAAAATCAGGTGATTCCAGTGCAGCCTTGCAACTCATACAGCCTCACCATCGCAATCACTTCACAAGTTTGAAGCAAACCAGACACAATTTCCAATTAAAACATGGTGCTAATGGCAAAGCATAATGACCGAGGATAGGCCTAAAGACATTGTTTCGGGCAAGACAACACTCCACCTAGAGCCGTTTACCCAGATATTCGGCGCAACTATGGGAAGGAGTGTATACACAAGGAGAAGACGTTGCAGCGAACAAAACAAGGTCACAAATGTGGCGGTTCTTGGCTTGGTATTGACTTAGCACGTGTCGCCACTAACCCAGGCACCGGTAAGCAGAGGAGGGCCGAAGAGGGTGAAACGGTGTCTGAGCTCGTCTCCTGGGAAAGTATTGTATGGGTCTATCTTAGTCAGACTTTAGAGGGAGGCTACGCTTATCTGAGCAGAGCCTAGTCTAATCGGGTACTAGATCGCAGATCTATCCCGGTCATAGTTAGCTCATGTAGGCTCTGCTAGTGGCTTACATACAACACTTTCCCTGGACACTGTGTATATCGAAGGAATGCCGAGTTTCTCGATGCGCGCGATGCGTGCTTTGTTTTGCCAATATCACCGAGATCGTGGATGCAACAGTACAACAACTTCCGTCCGAGCGTAGTGCTCTGCGCACGCCAACCACTTCTCCGTCTCTTGCTACGAAGTGTTGACTTTTCGAGGACGCCAGATGAATTGAAGCTGATTGGGGAGTCGTTACCATGGAACCTTAAAAATCTCAGCTGGGCACATCGCTCACTACAAGGCAAAGTGTCACTCTGAAAGATCTGCCGATCTCTTCGCAAAGCCTCTGTGCTCGCTCGCGATCTCTCCCGTAGCAGAGCCGCAAATGAACACCGAGGGTCCTAAGCAACAGATACGCTATACCTTCTTTGTATCCTGTCTCTCGATTGCGCACTCACGTTCTGACGTGGTGAAGGCTGACAGGTGGGTATTGCGCAAGGCGCTAGAGGGAATTCCCGTAATGTCGCGCATCGTAATTTCCAAAGACCGCTTCTCGCCTAAGATAGTCTCTGCTTCCGACAATCTTCACGGCGGTGAGCCCTTACCAAGACGCCCCTTCCGTGGTTCGGCGTTACTACTTACAGGGATCGCTGGTGTTTGGAAATGATATCGCCTGAACCAAGTGCAACGATCCGTCAATGGGGAACTAACTACCATTGGCAGCTTGCGATACGTTCATGGATTCATTTCAGCGTATCTGGACACGCTTTCATGTGAATTCTGCAAAGCGCGAATAATGTGGAACTTGGAAGTGCTGGTGTATTTCAGAGCATTCTGCGGAGGTGCATGCTTAGAGTATCATCGGTATTGCTTATAAAACAATCAGCATTGGAAGAATGTAGGGTCGCATACATGTTCTTGTAACCCATTAAGCATTACTTGACTAGAATGGCCTCTAAGAGGCGAAGTAATAACAAGAATCGCAGAGCGTGCGACGAGCCATCAATGTGCTCTGAACAAGCCCCTGATGCTTAATCAACCAACTACAAGCTATCCGATAATACCACATCGCGTTCTCTCCCCTGATTGAATCAATCATCGACATCCCTGCTGATGACCTGGAAGGTTCTACTACATGTCTTCCTCCGATGAAATTACACATAGAGTAGGCCTTCAAAAGAGCTTTGCCGATGGCGCAAGTGCATTACAGCATCTAGTAGATGTAGGGTTGTCCACACTTCTTGCGGAAATTGGCGTTCCACGAGCTGACATTGGAGAATTTCCCGCCGGCGTTGCATTGGTTGGCAGTGGTAGAGTCCTTGGATGCCTTGTTGCACATCCTCGTGCAGTCATTGACTATGTTGTCCTAGAAATAACAGCGGTGAGCAAGTCAAGCTTCAGTGTAAAGTAGTATATGGGGACTTACAATAACGCAGCAGTGGCTGCCGTCTGTGTAAAGGCACTGGCAGTACGAAGCAGCAACGCTGCTTACACTAGCGAAGAGCACGGTAACGATGGTGAGAAGGCGGACCATTTTGGGCGTTGATGAGGACAATGTAATGGGATCAGGCTGCGAGATTATGTGAGGATTGATGTGATGGTGTTGATGAACGAAAGTCTTCGTAAATTTGCAAGAGAAAACACGATCTTTATACCCAGGTAGAGTCCAGTAGACCAAGAGACCACACAACACGAGTTGTAGACATATCTACGGGAATTCGGCAAGCAATCTACGGGGGACGTGCATATCTTACATCGGCGCATTCAACATACCGTGGTACGGCTCAAATGAGGCATATCGTGAGGTACGTACGGACCGAATGTTAGTGGTGTATCACGGCAGTACCCAAAAGATCCTTGAGTACGGACTACAGCCGCAGTACGGCCGCTTAGACTAAGTATGGACCGTGTTATCGCCTAATTAGGCAACTGCTAAGCTCATTCGTGAACCGAAGCTGCTAAAGGTGCTGGGGAAGCTGTATCGTGGTGGCGAGGACGGGCATTCTAGATGATGTCGTTGACAGGTGACACTGATAACCCCGGGCCCTATGCTGTACTCCAGCTTCTAGACCTCCACTCCTACGGATACGGTACGAATCAAGAAGAGGCCTCCTACGTGTGGCTTCGGTACGTTGGACGCATTGAATCACAGTTTATCGCTGCAATCAAGCTCGCGTGGTTCTTGCTAGCAGAGGCACAATGCTTATCTCGCTTGTCAGATCGGCATTCTATGCTTGATTCCGTTACTCCTAGTCACTGATTACGAGTGCGAGTGCGAATTGACGAGTAAGGTATACAGGGTGGTTTTATTGAGTGCCATATCTCTAAGTCATGAATCAAGGACTTCGAGGAAATGTGACCTATATACATTCGAGCTTTCCAGCGAGGTTCTATGATCTCAAGAACTGGGGAAAACTGATAGCAAGAACGTTGGTTGCCATTATCCAAAGGAACAATTTCTTGGGCGGAACTGCGCACGAAACTACGCAAGACACTCTGGCGACCTCCTTCACTCTACGCGTTTCCAATGGTCCAGTCCGTGCAGGAGCGGCGCCACTGCGCGTGCCATCCGCCAACGTTAGAGTACTTGCCACCAGCGTTACACTTCTTGTCTGAGTTTCCGTTATCGATGCATCGCGCCGTGCAGTCCTTCCTGATGCCGTATTGCTATTTTGTTGTTAGATTTGATCGCTTGTATATCTTGTTTGAGTTTGTTCAGGCTATCATTGGCTTACAGTAACGCAGCAGTGGGATCCATCCGCGAAGAGGCATTGGCAGTATCCGTCGGCGGCGACAGCAGTGACAGCGGCGAAGATAACCGCGAAGATAGAAAGTCGGACCATTTTGTCGGCGTTCGAGGTTGATGAGTAAATGAGTGGGATTGGGAGGGTTGTAAGACTTGTGGGTACTGAAGATGATGAGTCGGTATGCTACGTTTAGAGAGAATCACTGCAGCTTTATATGGAAGGTAAGCTCATGTTCATCTTGTCACATATGAATACTTGTGGTCAGCTGAGTAAGAAATAAGTCGCAGTGCCAATCCCACTAGCGATGGGACGCAAAAGCCCACACGGGCTTGAGTCGCTGTAATGATCATACGAAACACATCCTCACCTGTGTCTTCATACCATACCCTTCAAGCTAATCCCGAGTAGCTCAGAACAGCGCATAGATTATTAGACCGAGCAGCTGACCGAATAGGGAAGAACTTGCCAAACAGGATCTACTATGCTTGCCAACAGAAGCATGGTCGGTGGAGCACTTGGTCAGTGAGCTCGTGATATCTGAAATGAAGACCGAAAAGGAAGCGCAGTCTCTCCCATTCGCTATTATCCCTACGGTGGCCTGTGTTGACTTGTTTTCTAACCCTTGTGATCGACACGCGCTAGTTCCGTCCACGCAGTGCTCTTGCCGATAGCCATAGTATTTCACGACTGCGAACTAGGAGATACCTCAGAACGCATAGACACACTTCAACATCAGGTGGTCTAGAGAGATGATACGGGGCCGGGCTAACTTGACTTTACTATCCAGAGCAATGTAAGCACTACTCGGCTTAACATCTGAAATGGCTCCTTCATCAAGAGATACGAGCTTAAGCAAGTTCTGGTTAGCCTTTCTCTGCCCTCAATATCTTAAATAACAGAGCAACACCCCCTCTGGCTTGACATCCATCACTCAGCACAGCACTAAGACTCTCAACCTCAATCCATCCCACTCTTCAATCTTCTGCCACCTCTTCGAGACTCCTCACAACCGCTAAAATGGTCCGCATCCTCTCCCTCGCCACTCTGTTGATGGCCAGCGCCATCACCACCCAGGCTGCCCAGTGGTGCCAGTGCCTCTTCCAAGATGACTCGCACTGCTGCGTTTACTCGGTGAGTAACCCCTCAGGAACTAAACAGGATTAGAGGAATGTTGAATGCTAATTTGGATCTTCTCGTCCTCTAGGATGCTAAGATTGGCAACCTCGACTGCCAGCGCTGGTGCACCAACGCTCACCGTGCCGATGGTGCGACCAACCCGAACAACCCTCTTGAGGCCGGCACCGCTTGCAACGCTGGTGGAAAGTACAAGACTGTCAGTGGCTGGAATGCTCAGTTCCGCACTCCTTGCTACAAGCAGTAGATCATCGTTAGCTCGAGCCGGCAGCGGCCCAGGTGGATGGACGGATAATTGGAGATTATGGTGGAGACGTGATGAGAGCCATTTGTTGTATTGTGTAATGGAGGAAGTGCGATAGCGCGGGCTTGGTCCGGAGGTGTGTTGTAATAGCATATAACAAGGCGACAGTCTCAATTCAGAAATTGCCCACTATTTGTCGTACTCGCCAGAGTTGCTGTCGTTGGACGCGCATAACGTGATTGGATACCAAACGAGCAGGGTCCACCCCCGCAGAGAGTAAGCGTAGATTAGCGTACCCGAGCCCTACCCAGGTACTCTGACAGCTGCGAGTCATTCCGCTTCGTGCACGATCTCCCGCCCATCGTCTTAGAGAAGCTTCGCCGGGGTGCCAAGTTCGGGATACAGTATCGTCGATCTTTGCTGACATGGAGAACGCTACAAATCCACTCTGCGCGGCATAATAAGCGGCCACGTGCCGATTTTAAGCCGCATAGAATTGGTAGACCGTAAGCCTCCTTTTTGGCAAGTTTAGTGATCAGTGCTAAAGGCTCTCTCAGAAGCAACTGTAGCGATGACACACTTCAAGTGATGAATAGCTTCATGTCTAACGAGATATACTTATCTGATTCACGAAGAATGCGTAGCACAACGACCAAACTCGGCTTCCCGAAAGAACAAAAAATCCTGACTGCAAAAGGACATGTGATTTTGGTACGCTGCACGCGGAAATATCGAGAGTTAGCAAGAACGAAAGTACCCAAAACCCGCCATGTCTACATCCTCACCGAGGCGCGCCTGCGACATGACGCGTGATCCTCATTAAGATTGATCCACCGAAAGATATATCTTACATAAACGATGAGGAGAGGCGCCACGCTGCAGCTTCGAGATGTTCGCTGGGACCTAACCAACACCGAAACGGACCAACATTATGCATCCGTGTCGCAGCTCCGACGCAGCTATATAAAGCTCTTCCATCCATCGCCACCTCTCTTATCTTAAACCACACTCAAAAACATCGAACCCGAAAAGACATGAGAAACCCGGCATGGGCGCTGTGCTTCGGTTTGGTTTTTCGAAAATACACATTTGATTCTCATAGGATGTTCTCCCGTCGCCGAAGTTATCATACTGCGACTCGAAATCCAAAACATTGTATCCATTGACGTTATGTCCCCGCCTGAAAAAGCGATGTATGTGTACCATGAAGCAAAAGCTTTGGAAGACATGTACAATCCTTGCTGCAAGGAATCCTTTGCTACAAGAACTTGCGGCGACAATTTAATATACTGTTCCCTGGTACCCTATGACTATATCTCCTGGAACTATAACGCAGAGAGCGCAATAAACTTATCGCTTCCCGGGCTCTAAATATCTTCACCCTGGAGACATGATAACTTTGCGACTCATACCCGGGCCGAAATCGAATTCTTGCTTTGATAAGTCGCTACCAAAACCATCTACGACCACGAGACCACGACCAGACATCCGTGTCAGGAACTAGTGGTAGTGAGGTCCACATGAGTATCTCACTCACTATGCTTCTTTCCCTATGCTTCTTACTGATGAATATGAGATACTGGAATCGAAACAAAAACCAATTCATGATTACGCATGATCGGTGGGGCTTCTCTGTTCTCAAAAATCACCGCCCAAATTGGATGGGAGTGTTATCTCTCCCAAAATACAGCATAGCGTTAGCATGTTCCTCTGAGAGCGCTCATTTATTAACTATGAGCGTTGATTGAGTTCAGGCTTCACTGGAATTGGCAGAGGCAATGATACCTTCATGTCTGGAACAAACAAGCTTATAGTCTGACATATGTAAAGGGTACTCCGAGCCGTTGTTGCGCATCTCGAAAAACGCAAAATATGGTTGCATCTTTGCGAGAGGCTCCATAAAAATAGGAAGAAAGCTGGAGGACACCAAAATCAAAATGTAGGAACTGAATTGCAGAGTGGTGACATGAAGCCTTGCGGTTCGATCTTCCACTTCAAAAGCCAGCTTCCCTCCTCGAAATCGACACAGCAACTTCCAACGGGTATCAGATAGTGTTTGGTCAATGTTTCCTCGAGCTAGGAAGATTGAGATTGGTATAAATGCCTGCTGTTCAACACAATTTTACTCTCTATCTCTTCTACCACCTCTTTCAGGTGACCAGAATACTTTCCGAAGAGAAACATGACTGCTTTCCTCTCTTTGTTCCTCCAATACTACATGGTTGCAGATGGCGAGCTTGCTGGCTCATCAAAAGCTTTCAAGATAGAGTCATGTCTACGGGTACCTCCATCTAGCCCTTATTGACGTACGCGTCCTGATCGTTCATAAGCTCCACCCATGTGCAAAACGACCGAAATGCATCTTACGCCACCGGCTCTACTACAACACCCCCCTCTCCGCAAACCTCATCGGCAAATCCACGCTCCTCGCCCTCAAATACTCACAAACGTTCTTCCCCAGCGTATCATACGTACTGCAAGCATCATACCCGCGGTCCAAGTGGTCATGTAACAAGAAATGCACAGCCCTTATATTCTTCATTTCAAACCGATCAACTTTTTTCCCTTTGTACTCCTCAGGACCCAGTAATTCTTTAATCTTATCAATGGTAAGAAAACTGCGCAGCCACTCCCATTCATCGTCGTGGCGCACGAAGAATCCGACATTGGCATCTGAACACTTGTCGCCAGAGCGGCCGAGAACGATGGAGCCGAGAGGGAGGCGTACGGTAGGACCAAAGTGCGCAAGGGGTATGGGGGAGTGTGTCTCATAGGAGGGTTGTTGGCGGGGATAATCCTGGAATGTGGGTGCGAGGGGGATGTCTAGTGTTTTCTTGCCGTCTTGGAAGCCAGATGATGTCTCGCCGTCCCAGATACAATGGACAAGTTGCTTTACCGCGGATTGGGGGAGGAGAGAGGGATGGTACTCGTAGTATGGTTTGCCTTCTGCCTGTCGGACGTCGTTGCCTAATGAGGCACCGGGACAGGACATTAAGAAGTTGACCATGGATATGCGGAAGAAGCCCTTGGGATTACGCATATTAAGTAGCTCTCTATCCTTGGACTGAGCAAAGACGCGGAAATCCACTGTCGCAACGTCTTGGTTGCGGCAGTCGATGACCGAGGAGCCGTTTTGCATGAACTTGAGGACGTCAAACTTTTTGATGAGCTCGGGACCGAGTTCGTATCGGATTTGCTCTTCGATCCATTTGCATTTCTCTTCGATGTGGAGTCCGACAAGGTAGATGTGGTATTCGGCCTGCCACCCAGCGAAGCCTGTAATGCCGACTTTGGTTGTCGGCGGTGGTGGGAGGCCTTTGACGCCGGATACTTTGACTTGGTCTTCGCCAATCTGCTCGATCTTGATGTCTGTCAAGTCGGCGGTCACGTCGCAATTGTAGTATAGCGGGCCTTGAATTTCGTAGAGAAGTTGAGAAGTCACAGAGTTGACGGTCATGCAGCCGCCGGTGTTCTTCTCCTTGTACATTACACCCTCCCCCTTGTTGTCGATGGCACAAATAGGGAAGCCCATATTGATGTGCTTGCCTTGTGCCAGCAGACTACGAAAGTCTGAGCAGTAGCCCCCGGATACATACGCGGCGCACTCAAGAAGATGACCTTGAGCACTTAGTATAGCATACAAGGACAAGGATAGATGGCTTACCAATCACAAGAGAGCCAGCCAACTCGTTGAACTGATCATTTGTCCACTCATGCCACCAAGCTGCAGCGCCAATGATGGGTGAAGCATCTGAAACCCGACCCGCGATGACAATATCAGCACCTTCGGTTAGTGCTCTCGCGATACCCAAACCTCCAAGATAGCATTGAGCGCAAACAGGTTCCAATCCCCATTCGGCCACCGACTTATCATGCATCAAGCTCTTGAACCCCTCGCCTTTGTCCAACATGCTCTTGACAGTGCCTGTAACATCGTCACCTTCAATCCAAGCTATTTTCAACGGATAACCAGCCTCCTTGCATGTCTTATCCACGAGTTGAGCCAGCAGCTCCGTGTCCGATGCGCCGGCATTGACACAAACTTTGATGCCGCGGGTAGCAATATCCTGAATCGCGGGAGTAAAGCAGTCCATGAAGTTCTCAGCAAACATGGCATAGTTGAGCTTCTCTTCGAAAGAACGTGCTTGGAGCATTTGCTCTTTATTCCTGAGCTTTCCGGTGCCGTGCATGGTCATTGTCATCTCGGAGAGCCAGTCTCCTACTATGACATCGACATCGTCTTTCGCCAGAGATGCGATTGCTCGGACGCGATCGGAGAAGCCGCCTGAGGCACCGCCAATGCGGACTGGTCGACGGACTGCAGGAGCCATGTTGAGATGGAATCAGTGCTTCTGTCGATACGAAGAAGATGGTGAGGAGGCGCTGAGCGAGCATGGCATTGGGAGGAAGCCATGGTGAGATGTACTACTGCGAAGACGCGGCAATCTTCCCCTCGTGCCTCTGAAAGCTGCAAAGGAAGTCGAGAGGCTGTTCATATCCGCAACATACTCGAGGCTATTCGTCGACAACTAAGATGGACATGTGTGTACCCCACTTGGGGCAAACCGCTGGGGCTAAAGCGGCGGCTAAGACCTGACCCACCCTCTCCGCTTTGGGAATTAGTATTGAATTGCCGAGCATACGCGGGACTCTTCCTGCTTCCAAGGTCAGACCAGGATGCGCATTGCTGAGCGAGCCGTGAAGTCGCGGAGTGTCGGATCGTGTGGAGAAATCATCCATTGCGTATCGTGCTTTGGTGAGGATGTGATGGAGTCGCCCGACTGTCTGGTCATAATGAGAGCGTGGCACAGTTCCGCTACAGCCCCTATACCCCCGAATCGCACCCTCGCGCAACCTGCTCTCGGTTGTAGTTAAATTCTTATCCTGATCAACACACATGTCGTGTAACAGAGCAATAGTTCACTCGTGTCACACGAAACACGTGCGCGCGTACGGCCAAGACTAAAACGCACACCATCCCCTAACCATCCCCATCCCCGCATCTCCACCCAAGTCAATGTCGCAGTCACCCGGGCGCGTTAGCGCGCCCGTTAAGCTACCTTATGCGCCACGCTCGACACCTCGCAGCCATAGTGACGATGCCCTGCCCCCGTATCTGAGGCGCCACATCCAGCTAGGCTTCACACAAGACGATGTCGCCGCCCTCATCTCCTCGATCGACTCGAGCCAAGCGCCGCCCTGCTCTTCCAATGGCAACCCAACGCTAGCGCACCTCCCCGCAGAACTGCTACTCCAGATTCTCGAACACGTTCCTGTCGATCATATCCTCGATTGGCGGCTAGTGTGTCGTGGGTTTCGCGATGCGCTCGACGGCCGTGTTCTGTACCACTGTCTGCAGAGGACGCAGCTGGTGGGATATACGGGGCCAAGACACGGCCCGTTCATGGAAGATCTGGATGAGGAGGAACACGAAGCTGTGCATTTGCTTGAAGCGGGGTTTTTAAGAATTGAAGAGGACACAAAGTGTCTGGAAGACAAGAGACCCATTTGGAGCAATAAACATGCCGTCTTCAAGATTAAAGAGGAATGGTATCGCGCTTTCAGAACCATGTGTGGCCTAGAGACAAGGCCGGGAGACACGATCAACGACGTCGAGCCACGGTGGTATGGCGTGCTTGGCCGACTGGCATTGCTACGGGAAGAAGAACAATTCGGTCAACTGCGCTGGTGTATCCGACTGGATCACGCTGTCCTAGACCTCGACTTCCCTCTCGACAAAGACCGCTTACATTTCGACTTCAATGTGGACCTACGGACGGGCCTTGTTCGAGTAGCATGGAAAGACATGCTCGTCCGGTTCCTCAAGACAGAACGAGCACTACGGGTACTAATGGAACAAGTTTGTTTTCCCCCCACACATCTCTCTATGTACCGATCCCCCAACTAACGACTTGATAGAAACGTGACTCCCCCTTCACATTTTCCCACCACGAAGACTGCCTCCGCGCCATCCGTCGCGCACGTCTCCTCGCCTCCCTAACCTCCGCCCAAGAAGACAACACCATCCGCTGGGCCTTCCGCTTCCTCACGCCTCTCTTCAACACCCCAGCCGACCGCCACACATCCCGCCTCTCCCAAATCGAAGAAGACGCAATCCGCACGCTCCTCCTCCTCCGCCGCACAGCCTCCCTATCCCCCTCCCAACTCACCTACCTCCAATCCTTGCACGCCACCTACCAATCTCTCGAATCTGAACTCCGCTCCCTCGACGCCACCTACACCGAGTTCAAATCATACATGTCCATGCCTGGCTTCCAGACTACTATGCTCCTGCCGTCCATGATTAGCAATGCCAAAAACGTGCCTGGGAATCCTGTTGCTTGGTCTGATGAGCTGAGAGTGCGGATCGAGTGTCAAGTTGCGAGATGGAAGCAACAGAGCGAGGTTATGGAAAAGGTTCGGGCTTTGTTGGAGACGAGTTGCGAGGCCATGGCTGCGCCCGAGGACGGGTTTGATGAGTTGGGCAGTGACTTTTGATTACATGATGAGTCTCAGTGCGCGCTGGTCGTGTGTTCTCGACCTATTTTGTCAGACTCTCTTTGCCTGGATGTACATCTTTAATCATATTTCTCACCTTTTCCTCGTTGCATCGAGCAACACAGAGTCAGGACATCCTCCAACTACATCAACAGCAGTTGCGAGTTGGAAGTCACGTACCATGCTAGCTTGAAACCCAAAAGAACGTACACCCATTCACTACACAGTCTCTCGAATATCAGGCCAACAACCAATGTGTGTAAAGTATTATGATTAAGGCTTAGATTCTAATCTAAGCTCCGTATACCGACTGCGTAACCATGTGTATCTCGGAATACCATGCTCTTTCGTCAAAGCCGTAGGAAAAAAAACTCCCAATCCAAAATGCGCCAATGCTACCACCAATCATGGCGCTGGCCAGCTATCCAAAATAACGGCGACAACATGCGCCGGTTGTGTGTGTGCGCCATGGCATCATATGCTCGCTAATGCAAGTCGAAACGGGTAGTACAAAAAGATGCAATACCATGCAAGTAGGTATAAACAAGGGGGCCAAGCGCCGCCCAGCATGCAATGTGCGAGTGATGAACAAGCTCCGAAGAAGCTCAATGGTATAATGCTACGCTCTAAAGCACCAAAGCAGCGCCGAGGAAGACCATGGACGCGCCAAACATGGCAAAAGGAGCCATGGACACGGACGAAGCGGCTCCCTCAGCAGGAGGAGCAGCCGCATCACCGGTAGAAGTGGCATCCGCACTGTCGGAGCCAGTCGCAGTCGCGCTGTTGGAGAAGGGAGTAGCAGTCGAGAAGCCACTTCCAGTCATGGTCCTGCTTTCGCTCGTCAGGCCGCTCGTCTCGCTGGCGGAGATGATGCTAGTGGATCCAGACAGGGCACTGCTCATGGTGCTGCTTGCCATGGCCTCGCTGCTGCTGCGACTGCTGCTCGCCGACGCGGATTCATCGTAGATGGCCTGAATACGGATCTCGTGGCATTGGGCGCCGATGGACTGGTCGTACAGGTTGCCAAAGGCACCGCTCATGCAGCGCCACCAGCGCGTGCTGCCGCCAATGGCAAGCGAGTCGTTGCCGCAGACTGAGAAGCCGCCTGTGTAGATGGCACCGGCTTGGGGTGGGCCGTCGAACTGGAATTGTTGGTTTGCGACAATGGAGCCGGTGCGGCCGTATTGGTCGTGCAGGATGCCGTCCTCGAGGGTGCAGAGGAGGTCTCCATCTGATGCCTGGGGGTGCTACGTCAGTATGCTGTGCATTGGCCGCTTGCTAGGAGGGTAACGTACTTCTTGAGCGGTTTCGCGCTTACTCAGGTCGGGGTTCTCGAGTGTGCCAATCCGGAAGGGCGTCTCGACGGTAGTCAGGCAGCCCTCGGGGGCAGGAGCATCGGGCGCAATGCCCTCCTCGACAGCCTGGGCGAGGCTTGTGGACGCGAAGAAAAGCGGAGCGATGATGGTGGAAGCGCGCATCGTGAAGTTCCGAGGATCTCTGACAAGGTATAACAGGCTATGGTATCGTATTACTCGTGAGTATTACTCGTAACAGTGCAGTGCTCGTAAAGTCGTAAAGGATGAGTTAAGAAGAGCGGCGGTGGGAGTCGAGAAGATAAGAGGCTGGACGCGAGCCCCAGCCTGGACTTATTTGTTGGTGCAACCCACGACGCGGCTTCCTCACAAAGCAAGGCCGGAGACGCAAAAGCAAGCTGTACCTGCAGATCGACGGCCGCATCGGGAAAGGCCCAACGCGCGGACAGGCTGTTTGGGGTCCCTGCGTAGATTGCATGTTTATCGTTGAGATCATAATCGCTTTGCCGAGATGAAACATGCGATTGATAGGGATGACGCAGATGGAACCCCTGGGGAAAAATACGAGGCCGCACTAACTACACCACGCGTTGTTGTGTTTTCCATAGCCTTGTACGAGCTATGTCCGTTGTCGGCGCCAGTGCAGGAACCCGCCGCCGACGTTGGAACTTGCGCCTGTCAACAACTGGCCACTAAGCTGCAACCAATCTGGGCACTGCAAGGACAAGACCTGGGCAAACAACCAAACCGGCTTTCAATCCCGTCGCACCATGGTAGCTGTCGCGGTTACGGATAGCGGCAACACCACTCGCATTGAACATTATCGATTGCCCGCTCTACACTAGACTACCATAACCACCGCCCGGATAGCCCTTCGGCTGCATCCCCAGCATCGTCCAAGCCGCCATGTCGTTCTGCTGCCGCTCCGACTGGATCTTGTGCATACGGACAGCCATGTCGGTCATGTCTTCTGCTGACGTCTGCGCGCCTCCCCAAGCTGTCGCAGTCGGGTGCGTGTGCGCCAGAGGGACATCTGGGTCGACCGCCATCGCGACCTTGGTCTCCTCACAAACACGCCCAATCGCATACGTCTGTATCTCCGCAGCTCTAGCCCGTAGCGCAGGGACGTCTGTCTTGTCCCGCTTGTCCAGGTCGGGTTGGTTCAGCATCCCCGGCTTGTAAGTATCTGCGCATAGTGCTGGTATTAGATCATCGATGTCTTCTGGTGCATGCGTCACTTCAAGGAAGAAGAACTTGTACCATCCCGCCCGATTTAGAGCTGGCATGTACGTCGTGTAGGCCGTCGTGGCTGTCGGCACTTGACCTTTTACTTTTACGTCTTGCGCATGCGAGTGCTGGTTGAAGTTCCAGTTTGGTGCCAAGTCAGGTTGGCAGGGCACCATCATGTGTGGGATCCCTTCAAGACTCCACAACTTTGCAAACGCGCTGTAGGACCTATATGAAAAAAGACCTGACTTCACGTCAGCACTGTATCATGTTTCGACAACTGTAACACTCACGACACGCGTCTTCTGTTAATTTTACCCAGCTTCCGATGATCTTTGGTGCTTCCAAGAGGCCCGTGTTTCTAGGCTCAAACTTCCGATCCAAAGCATCGAAAAGCAAGTCTGCCAGGATATAGAATTCGCGTGTTGGAACTTCTGTTGCCGGATCCACAAACCTCCATGGGTCGGCAACTGGTACTGTACTGGCACTAAGAGATCGACGAGGAATTGTAAACCCAGGAGAGGGCGATCCACTCTGCGACACGGGTGGACGAAAGGCTTGGTATTGCGAACCAGAAATAGCCTCTTGCGACTTCGACTCTCCAAGACTCAAGCTTCCAACATCTGCCGGGAGCTCCGCAGGAAGCTCTGCGATAAACTCTGTTGGCGTCGAGTGCAGTGCTGCATCGCTTGACTGGACAGGCTTGTTTGGCGGCACTTGAGGTGATGCAATCGTCTGATGCGTAGGTGGAGGACTGATAGAATGAGGCAGTGGCTGCGACTGTCCCTGTCCTTGTGAGCCAACTGGAGACGGGCTATTCCATTGGTGCTGATACGTTGTATGAACCGGTGGACTCGCGGGAACGTTCTGTTGTGAGGGAGGCGGGAGAATGCCCGATTGCTGCTCGGTACTTGCCGGGGGCAGCTGTGTGCTACCCGGCTGTTGCCACTGTGGCTGCATATGCTGAGCAGGTAAAGCCGGAGACATGCTCGAGGTATGAGGAGGTGGTGTATGTTGAGTGACATACGAGCCTCCAGCTACGCCCATCTGCTGTCCAACATATTGGCTGTGCCCATGTGCCTGAGGCTGACCTGACGGAGCCTGCCCCTGCCCGCTTTGTCCTTGTGCCTGCGTCTGCTCCGGACCATATTGCCATGCTGTTTGTGTAGTGCCAGCGAGCGGCGATTGCGGCGCGTAAGATTGGTAGTTGGGCGCTTGACTCGTCTGTTGTGGGAAGTAATTGTTCTGTGCCGAGTGACCTGACACGGGCGTCTGGTTGTTGAACTGCTGGTGTGGAGACTGCTGCGAGGAGGGGTAGGCGGTCGGCGTTTGAGATGGGGGTTGATGCTGCTGTTGGCCCCATTGCTGCGACTGCGACTGGGGACTGAAGGCTTGAACCTGAGGTTGCTGGTACGATTGGGTCTGGTTCTGCTGTCCGTAATGGCTCTGGTAGTTATGGTAGCTTTGGAGATGCTGGGGTGGGCCTCCTGGAGGCTTGTTTCCTAGCTTTGAGCTTATAGTCTTGCCCAGCTTGTTCAACATTGGCTTGCCTGTCGTGACCGCCTGCTCTAGCCGCTGATTCATCATCTGGCCGAATCCGGCAACTCCTTTCTGAGATTGATTTGGTCCTCCATAAGTCGTTGCATTGGGCTGATAGCTTGGTGGCTGCTGGGCGCCTTGCTGCTGTGCTGGAGTGCCCTGACCCGGAGGGACATAGGGCCCTGGCGAAGGCATTGGGTTGTATTGCACCATGGTGGCTACAAGTTGAGTTCGGTGAGCCCTCGAGCGTAAGCAGAGTGCTTCTCCTGCAGACAAGAGACGTCCCAAGGCTGCGCCCAAGGCTGGCCACGGCAGATGAGCATCAGCCGCACCGTACCGTATACGACGCTTGGCGGCGACCCGTCGAGCCTAGGGTTAGCGAGATCATTATCATTAGTATGGCGATCAAAAGATATCGATGGTACGAAAGCATGGAGCAGTGCCTCGATCAAAGTCACGATAGTCGATAGTGGCATGTTTGGTGTTGCCCAGAGACGTGGATTGGTCTTGCGGAAGTGACGGCATGCTTGGACCCTGGAAGCTGCAGCTGTCCAAGCGGAGCAGCGTGCGGACCGAGATGGTCACCATGCTCAGAACCCCGCCCAAGCATCTTGATTAAGTCGTAGCATTATTAAATATCTTCCATTCCTACAACACTGCCGCATCAATGGATAGCAGAGTCTATGCGACTCATGCCTCCCACTTCTACCAGAATCTTGACATGGTTCTCCTTGTCGTTGATCAAGGTTTTAATCCCGTCTTCTACTAGATCCTCTAGACTAATCTTGCGCGTAATCATATTCATAGGCTTCAAGGTACCTAAAAAACGCACATGTCAGCGACTGGGTGTAGTGGGCTTTTCTCAGGGTACAACTTACCAGCAGCGAGATGTTCGATAACCGCCTCGAGGTCCTTTCTTTGATAGCCCAAGACGGCTGTGTACTGCGCCTCTCGGAACACAAGCATGTTGGGGTTGAAAGGCACCTCTTTCTCCCAGATCGCGACATTCACGACCGTGCCCCGAGCCCTTACTGCTGTGCAAGCGGTCGTGAGACTTGCTGGTACCCCGGCGCAATCGAAAACCACATCCGGCCCATCCCTACCACTAAGAGCCTTACTCATCTTGACAACATCGTACGTCTTAGGGCAAAGAACGTGATGAGCGCCAAATTCTCTCGCGAAGCGCTGCCGTGCGCCGGATACCTCGCTCATGATGATCTTCTTTGTGCCTAGTGCCACCAAACATTGGACAATTGCGAGCCCAATTGGTCCACCACCAAGAATCATGACGACGGAATCTGGTGTCAGTGGAGCAGCGGAGACAGCATGCCATGCGACACCAAGAGGTTCTACCAGCGCGCCGACATCAAGCGGTACGTTACTGGGCAAGTTTAGTACCGCACCCTCAGGCACAACAACGGAGTCGCTCAAGCCGCCACCTCCTCCCGAAAGCCCGATGAAGCCGCCGTTCTCGCATACATTCTCGGAGCCAGCTGTGCATGCATTGCACTTCCCACAATATATCGTCGGCTGGACAACAACGTTTTGGCCCACGGTAAAGCCCGAATCATCCGATCCCACTTCCGTAACAGTCCCCGAGAACTCATGTCCCAAGGTGATGGGAATGGTTTCATTCGTACACGGGTGCGGTGTCGTCGGTGCGAAGTTAGGTCCGCCGAGGTATTCATGGAGATCGGTACCGCAGATACCTACGAAGGCCGGAGCGACCTACCCATCATCAGCTATCGTATGGGCAACCCCTGGAAACTCAAACCACTTACCCTGACTTGTCCCGTACCACACTTTTGCTCCTCCACATCTTCAATCCGGATATCTTCTTTCCCGTAGTATCGTGCTGCGCGCATGCTGTAAGTCTTTGTTCTGTCTGTGTCCCCCCAGTTTGGTAAGCCCATAACTCAGCAGAAGCGTTGCACTCCTCACGAGCAACTACCGTATTTACGAATGCGCTTTCAATGGCAGACATGACCTCCGCTTTCTACTGGTGACCTCGGTCCCGCTTCTCGGAAGCTTTGCGCACAGCCCCAAGGCCGATTGTACATGTGATGCAGAGGTACCCACAGTAACCAGCTGTGCCGCTTGCTATGTACATATCCACAAGCTCTGGATCTACTTGCCCAGTCCGAATCTGCAGGCGTCATGTGGCGTAGCGGCTCGCACAGGAGGGCCGCGTCCGCTTGGGCGGTCGGATGCGGGGGCTTGGGGTGTCGCGATATCAGGAGATGTCTCCGTAATTCCCGTATGCCCGGCTCCTAGTGGCTCCGTGTGAGTGAGTTTGGTGGAGTTGGCGGGTGGAGAATGAGGCGAGGCTAGGTCTGCGGGGGCGGGGAAATTGTGGGTTGCTAAGTTGGGCAACCCGGATGCTGGGCTCTTTTTTGCGCTCCTACGATTCAGTGACTTGAGCGTTCGTCTTCGTCTCATAGAATGGAAACTTTGGTCTCTTTTTCTTATCAACTGTGGGCAGCTTCGTGGAGCTTGCAGGTCCTAATGTAGGTTTGTAGACGAGATCCTATGTTTCCTAAGCTACTCTTAGCTACTAGGTACCCTAAACCAGTGCATTCTTCCCAGAGTAATTAGCCTATCAATGGTATGCGACGCGAAAGCCTGAAGACATGCTATAGTCGCAGAGCATTTGTAGACTAGATGGCGTGAGCCTCCTGGTAGCAGACCGCCTTATTATGACATGAAGCTATGCGGGGTTTACTTACTACGATAAGCGCAATGCCATCGCTTTGCTTTGGCGCATATATATCACATTATCTTAACACACTTCATCCTCTTATCGTCAAGAATCGCTCTTACTGCTAGCCTTGCGTCTCTTCGAGCTGGAGATGCAGCCGGTTGTTACTTCCATCCATAACGGTGGTGTCATTGGAGAAGGGATTTCGCGAGATATAGAGCCTTCAATCGACGAGCAAAGTTCCGCTTATCTGTGACATATCCAATTATTGTTAGGATCGTAGAGGATTGCTAGGTTACAACGGGGTACCATGCGTAAAGTAGCTGTCGAACGGAGAGTTGTAGGTACTTTGCAACTCAGACGAATCGCTACCATGCAGTGATTGCTAAGGTCTATCCTATATGCTCTAAGCTTAGCGTGACCAGCCCTGACAGTTATGTTAGAGTGTTTCCTGAGGCATCCAGGCAGAGCAGAGCCACGAGATACCAATTGTGTCAGCCTTGTCCTGCCTCAAAGCCACGAGCTAGGCTGCAATAGTTAAAATCTCAAAAAGATAAAGGCTGCAAAGTCCTTCGCAGGAAAGTGGTTGCCTATGGTTCCACACTTCATGGTCTGACCCACAACGACTGCGCCTCTTTTCTGAGGCTGAATCACGGCGCACACATTCCATATATCCAGCCGGAATTTTCACCTGGTAGATTCTATAGCATACGGGCGTTAGAATGACGGCATTTCAGTCGACCAGAGATGCGGTATCGTACACGTGGAACAACAACAACACGCTTCGCTTCTGTTGCAAGCTCATAACCTGCCCTCTCTTTGGCGATTGCTACTATATGCGCAAGCGAACCCGCAGCCCATCGGAAAAACAACTCAAAAGATATACAGTCCTAGCTGATGTGAAGCACCGCAGGCGTGTCAGACGAGTGGCAAGGAAGCGCATTCCATCGGTCGATGGAGAGAGATGGTGGAACAGCAAGGCAAAGGGCCAGTCGCAAAGTCCTCTTTTCGCTAAACTACCCTTGGAGCTGCGGTTGCAGATATATGAGATGGTGCTGTGTGATCAAGAAGAGTTGAACATGAGATTCAACGAGGATCAACCGTGGGATCGTTGGAAAGTTCAAGCAGAGCAAGGACGCGACACCAAAATGTTGAGAACTTGCAAGAAGATGTTTGTCGCCGCTCTTCCGTCTTCAATACTTTGAAACCTGTGGCTAACAGCGTTACTAGCTATCGCGAGGCCGCCTCGGTGCTCTACTCTAAGAATACCTTCAAATTCGACTCCTACAAGCTGCTATCCACCTTTGTATCAACGATACCTCCGCAGCATCTTGCCTCTATCCGAATAATCGTTCTCGTCATCACTCTTTTCTGGGACGGTTGCGATGATTTTATCGCGTGGTACGGAGATCTGCTGCCACTACTTAGTGGAATGCAAGGCCTCAAGGAGGTATGTTTGAGGTACCGTTTACGGGAGAATAACTACGTGGTCCATCCTCGCTCACGCGACTTCGAGCTTCTAACATGGCTTGAAGAAGGAAATATACCAAGGGAATATGCAATGTTTTACGAGATGCTCGAGGTTCAGACAGGACCAAAATTTGGTGGTATGCTATTCGATCGGTGGGCTATCGGTGAGCGGAGGAAGATCGATATGAAGGAGTGAAGGCTAGTATTGCATAGTTATTTATACAATGATGATCCTTTGCTTACCCTCAGGCTTTAGATTCAATGTGTTGAGCACGTGGCCATAGATCCTATCTGCTGTCTGTCCGATACCGACCCGTTGGTGACAGGCATCTGCGCAACTCGACTCCATAACGAGCAGGAAATATGTTATGGGAACATGGCTAAGACTAAGTTCCAGTCTTTGCGATACGACGATAGCCTTACATTGGATGATGTTGCTTTCTGAGATTCGATCTAAGTAGCCTGTGCCGATGCAGATACCTCGCTCATCGAATATATCGATCACCATGCGAAGATATGGGTCGCTATATGGCGCATCTCCGTTCGAGCTCGATCGGCAGGTGACGTTGATACACAAAGCATTCATCATTAGAATGTCGTCGTAATTGTGCGCACTGCAGAGACTTGCTCGTAGAGGATCGGGCTGACAATCAAGGATCTGTGCCGCAAGATCGCTAGGCATGTTGCTCGACCCAAGACTGAAGAGCATACTTACTGGGCCGTCCAGAGATGCCCACGACCAAGAAGGCGCATTGGAGGTGGCCGAAGGCTTCCGCGCGGGCATCAATGATCCTTCAGCATGCCAAAGAAGCCCGGAATGAGCGTCTTCGATCCATAAACCAGACTTATACGCAAAGCTCGTGATGTCGCGGAATATCTCCGCAATCCCAGCGATTGCGGGGAAGACATCGCTTCTGTAGGTAAGACTCAGACCAGAATATTGACACAAGATGCGATACCATTGCACCATGAAGAGTTCGTTCTGGACGGTGCGTCTGCTAAGCTCGCCTAGGACGTTCTTGTTGGAGAAACTCAGGCAGCGCTTAAAGGTCTCTTTAGTCCAGCCGCCCTCATCACACACTTCTGGCTCATCTTCTACACTTCCCTCTCTACTTGAGCTCTCAAGACATTCCCAGAATATCTCGTTCTTCTCGAAATGCACTATTCTCTTCGATAGTAACCGTTCCTGCAATACCCATGCCCGCTTGCTTAGCGGAGATTCTTCTAGTACCTGGTTCCATGATGGTCGCGCTCGGCGGAGATGAAGGTTTTGACCCAGGCTGGTTGTCGGGGCTGACTCTCGAGGATTGAGGAAGCCGACGTACGAGTCGTGTGCGCTTAATATAGACAATGTGATATACGCATTTCGATAGTAGCTTCCCATGTTGCTAACGTCCAGGCTGCGGCTCTTTGCATCATCCTGTACAATGCAAAGCGCGTCTACCCATAGCAGCGAAATACCCAGCCGCCTGGTCGCGTAGATGGCATCTCGAAAATTTGACGGAAGGTAATGCAAGTCCAAGCCTGTCTTGAAACTGTCTACTGTTGCCCTCAAAGTCGTCGCAAGAGTGCCTGCAGCACCCCAGCAATGGCTCAGTGCGGCATAACGCGTGTCTCCTTCACAAGTCGACCCATACACCAATCTTAGCGTATTCACGTTCAGCAGTATGTTTGGCATCGGAGGCGCATGGTCTTGACGACAACATGTGTGATTAGAAGTACATTTGTCGAGCCATGTATGTATCATGTTCCAACATGACTCGGAGTCAGGTTGCGCATGTATCCTTCTGAAGGGCGTCTCGCTGCTTGGGTGTTGACCTGCCGTATGTAAGTATCGGACACGCAGTATAGTCTCGTCTATGCTTACGCTCGGAGAATATCTCGAATTGATGCACGGTGTTGTTGAAGTCGACTACACCTAAACACGATCCATGTCGAGTTACTTCAAGATGAACATCCTTTGTGAGCCGGCCGAAAGAATGGACAACAAGCTCCTCGTAGAGATATCTGCAGAGAACGCAACCCCGAACAGCTGCAATCTTCAAGGGTCTAGCGTAGTATTTTTGAGTCGTATCATGATTCGCGACTAAGCGGCACGTGGCACACAAGTGACTGGGGTTCCGAGGAACAAGCGGGATAGGCGTAATTACAGTCATTATTTCGCCAGGTAAAGAGGAAATGACACGAATTCAACAGCAGTCAACTCGGAGTAGTTGTATAAGCTCCCTGGGGCTGTAATCATCGCTTGCTTACTTGAGGCCGCCCATGTTCTGTACACAGCCACCATGTTCGCAGAAATGCGCGGCCTGATCATCGCTTCGATCTGAATTAAAGGGCCTGGGTTGGGTGAACTGGATTATGACTGCGGAAGGACCTTGAAAACGAGGCGGAGGGTTGTGATGTAACAAATTACGATGGTTGACGCGACTTGCGCGGCTGTGTCCTGTGTATAGACCTTACCCAGATAGGCATAGACCTGCGCGTGACGTAATTCTGCCCTTCCCCGTACTCAGGCGTACTGCCTTACTCTTCGCCTCGCTGATTATTACTTTGGATCTTACGACGATGCGACATGCAACGATATTCATCGGTAGGACTGCACGTGTTACTACAGACGTTAACATGTGTTACTGCTCCGTGGCTTAGTCGGTGCAACATAGCAACCTTCGTACAAGGCCCAACATGCAAAGAAATATTGCTCGATTGCAGGGTTATTGATAGCCAGTAGCCCTAGAGGACTTTGGTGATGCCAGAATGCAACCATGTTGCATGGTAGCGTTGCGCAGCCATTATTTGGGGGCTGCTATCTCAAAATCGGCTATCCGTGGAGGACACGGGGACGATAACATGGGTGTCAGTAGAAGGCTTACGCTGCGCCCCACCTTATGAAGGTAGTTACCTCGCCCTCCACCGTCCACCTTTGCTTCATGCCTTTTTCAACGTCGAATGGTCCTATACACCATTTGTTTGCAAATGTTGGAAGCCTAGACAGGACAGAACGCAGACGCACACCTAATCGGCAACCTCGATAGCTGGTAGTCTCATCATGTCAGCTACTACCAGAGCCACTGCGACAAGTACTACGTCCCTTGCAGCCACGGGTCGCAACACCAAACCTACTCCATCGCTTTGGGACACTGCAAATTCGAAACTGGACATCAAATCACGGAAAAGCCTCGCGTCCGTCAACGTAGGAAACGGTCGTGTGATCGATGCCGTGTCAAAAGAGGCGGTTACCCAACAGAGAGCCCTCTCCGCGAAGAGATGGAAAGCGACTATCGGTGGCAAAGAGGTCATATTGCGCGATGTTCTTGCAAAGATTATTCGATGGGTAGACCATTTTAAAGCTGTGGGTGATATCGCCGTACAGTTTAATTCGGGAGCCGCCAGTTTACCTTGGGCAGCTGTTCGATTCTTGCTGCAAGTTGCCGTCAACGACAAGCAGTATCTGGAGGCTACGATCGAGGGGATTGAGATGGTCACTCAAAAAGTTGCTACATATGCTGCTATGGAAGACCTGTACATGGACTCGGACTTCCAGCTTCATACTCAGATCCGCAACAAAGTCCTCGGACTCTACGTCTATATTTTGAGCTTTCTTGCAGAGAGCATACAGTATTTCAAAACTAACACGCCTAGTAAATCTCACATTTGACTCCTCAGCGTCATTCTCTGACGAACAACAGGCCGTACAGCAAAAGGCGCATTCTCGACTAACCAGGGCGAGAGACTTCGGCAGATAGCTAAACATGACACCGAAATTCGACAACTAGCTAAGATGTGCGACTCACACGTCCAGCGGCTTATACGAACGGACGTCATGCGGATCGATGAGAACATCATGACTTCGCTAAAAGCACAATCGTTCCGCGACTTCATCGCATGGCTATCATTGACACCATACAGAGAGCATCATATCCGTCATTCCAAGCACCGCTTACGCGGCACTACTCAATGGCTTACGAACGATCCCCGTTATATCGACTGGAAGAGCAGTGCATCTTCATCGCTCGTGTGGCTTCGTGGTATTCTGGGCTCTGGGAAAACCAATCTAATCTCTGCAGTGATTGATGATTCACTGTAGAGTACCAATGCGCAATCACCCGTTTTGTACTACTATTGCGGCGACATTAAAGGACACGGCGGCAGATGTGATGCGAAGGACGTGATGCGAAGTCTTTTGAGGCAACTCACCGTCAAAAACGAAGAAACTTTTGAGATCGTCGAGCAGGTTCACCTAGAGTTTAGGCGACGAGAGGCCAGGGGGAAGGTTGGCATGGGGGACGTGGACAAACTGGAGCCACATGAGTGCACACACTGGATAGCCCAACTTCTCCAAACAGATGAGGTAATCATCATCATCGATGCTATCGACGAAATAGACGTCACGGACAGGCATCTTCTGCTCAAAGAGCTGATAGCGCTTCGAGACGATTCAGGCCGTGTTACGAAGATGATGCTTTCTAGCAGAGACGACACAAACCTTGCGCAGTGGCTAGAAGGGTCAACGGAACTACGCTTACAAGCATCCCTTACCCAAGCTGATATGCAAAGTTTCATTAGACATTGCGTCTCCATGGCAGTCGAGAACAAACATCTCCTTGACGGTGGAGTAGACCCTCTCTTCCAATCAGAATTGGAGTCTTATCTTCTCGATCGCGCGGATGGAATGTGAGTTTTTTTTTCCTTGAGATTAGTTTGGCTATGCTTTGCCATGGACTGATGAACTAATCAGGTTCCGATGGGTGGAGCTCCAATTAAGACACTTTTGCGATCTGAAGTTGAAACCCAGTATAAAGCAGGCGATGTCAGATCCTGCTGGAGCTTCCATTCACACCGTCAATCATCTGTATGCTACAATATTTGATGGGATTCTCAAGACAGATTCTGTGGCGTACGAAATAGCAGCACAAATCTTCCGGTTGATGATGTGCCTGCACGAGATCATGTCCCCTCAAGCACTACTTGCTGCAGCGTCTTTGACACGGGACGAGTCGCGGAACTCTTTGGATCTTTCCGATTTACTCAGAATCTGCTCTCATCTAGTGATCCTTGATGATGAACTCGACACGATCCGATTCGCTCATGCTTCCGTTCAAGAATACCTGTCGCGTCTTCCGGAATTCAGCGTAATGAATGCCAATAGTACAGCCGCGTTGGCTTGTGTTACTAGTTGCATCGACAGCCCGTTGCCCGAACTGAGTGTCGGTGTTCAACCTTCTCGCGATTTCGACGTGTATGCAGCGATATACTGGCCGCTCCACTACAATGCTGCAAGCGAACATGACCGTAACGATTGTTTACAAGATTTATTAAGAGAGTTTATGTTCTCAGATCAGGAGTTTATGTCGCCCTTTTCATCCTGGATCGAGACAGTTGAAAGTATAGCAAAGATACTGCCCTGGCCACACACGCGCCTCCCGGATCTCGTTGCTGTTGGGAGCAAAAGCGCCACTCCGTTCTTCGCTGCATGTATCTATGGGTTTGCGTTCGCTATCGAAAACCTGTCCAGAACGCCATCTTTTGATGTCAATCAGAAGAATGCGCGTGATAATACGGGTCTGTACCTGGCATCGGCTGCGGGTCAAACTCGTGTGGTAGACGATCTACTGAAGCTGGGCGCTGACATCGCAATCGAAGGCGGGCGTCACACAACTCCACTTCAAGCGGCGTGTGCCAATGGCCATGGAGACATTGCTCAGCTCATCATCAGACGGTCATCCCAAAAGCTCACAGCTGAAGTGATAGCTTCCGCTATACAAACTGCTTTATGTAATGGTCATGAGGACGTGGCGCTCATCCTCTTGAAGAAGAATGCTTTGCCAATATCGCAAGACACCGTCGACCAAGTTTTCGAAGTTGCGGCAGGTATGGGCTTCGCAGAACTCATGAACTACCTGCACCTGACATCAAAGTCGTTGAGCGGGAATAAGAAGCCTGTGATCACAGGAGCGATTAAGATCTTTCACGATACTAAACTTCGTTGGTTCCGAAACCACTTCCAAGACAAAGCACTGCCTAATGATGCTATCGCAACAGCTGCATTCTATGGCCAGAACGAGATTATCAAGTTCTTTCTCGACAAGGGCCTGGGCATCGAACATGAAGGACCCTTCGGAACACCACTTCGTGCAGCCAGCCTGATGGGCCATGGCACGACTGTGAGATTGCTTCTCGACAGAGATGCGGTAGTAAATGCAAATGGACCATTTGGTGACGCCCTTCAAGCAGCCGCGATGAGAGGACACTTATCTATAATCACAATGCTGATACGAAGTGGTGTAGCTGTGAACAACACTGGCGGTTATTACGGCAATGCGCTTCAGGCAGCCACATATCGTGGCCACATCGAAGTTGTCGAAGCCCTCCTTGCAGCTGGTGCTCCCATAGGCCAAAAGGGCTTGTTTGATGATGCTCTAAGTGCTGCGGTTTCAGGAGGCAGGCAGGCCATCGCGGATTTGCTCCTACGAAGCGGCTATCGAAGCCTGTCCCTTTGGGATGAGGATGAGATAATGAGCGCGACAGCCGCTTATCGTAAACGTCCCCCTCCAACACACGTTGATCTCCTATCAGCGCTCGATTCTACACATCACGTCGAGCGCGATCGACAGGCACATCGAGCGAACGCGAATAGAGGACGAGAAATTACCTTTGAAGAGGCATATAAAACCATCCATTGCAGCGTCGAAGTCGAAAGCGTCACAGAACTCACGGATCTTGAGCACCACAAACGATTTGGATCTGATGCTTTTCTCGTTGCTATAGCGGCTGGCCAAGAATCTATAGTCCGAAATATGTTGGACCATCGCTCCGCAATTGGACTTTCGCCGTCCAATATCGGGATTGGACTCAAGGTGGCTTCTGCGGCTGGTCAACTCGGTATTGTTGACCATATTCTCATGACATCAGATTCACCAAGAAAACATATTCCCCGAGCGTTGGAGCGAGCAGCATGGTACGGGCATATCAAAATCATAAAGCGACTTCTCGAGTGTAAGGAAGCATACGGCCCTCCGCCAGACTCATATTATGCTCCGTTCACTCCAAAGAAAGAGAAGAGACTGAAGACAGTTTGCCACGACGGGCAACTCAAGAGTCATCTCGATGACACACAGTGGAGTAAAGTGTCTAGTGACAAGAAGGGGAGTCGGTGGTCGGACTATTTTCCCTTCTCTTACCAGGTGCTCGAGACGAACGAAACGGCTGAAAACGGTCATATCATGAGGATCCTTCTACAAGGTTGTCGAGCTAACGCACCAGCCACAGTGGGGCTTGCGCTGCAATTGGCCGCAGAATCTGGATTGCAGAATCTACTTGCGATCACTCTTCCTATCACAATCCAATCTGATAGCGAAAGGGTCTTACAAATACTCTGTCGACATAACCCTACCATTGATACAATTGTGATCGAGAAGGCTTGTGCTCAAGCGGAAAAAAACGAATCTCTTCGTGTGCTCTACAACCTCTTGAAACACGATGGCAATCATGACTACCAAATGCAAGACTACTGGAAAGTATTCCATGGTGCTGCTAGTACCGAGCACAGCGAGCTTGTTTCCTATCTTTGTCATCAAACACTGCACTTGCAAGATGACTCGGTATTTGTACGGAGATTCATTGAGGCTGCGCAGGGAGGTTACGTCTTCGCAATGAAAACTTGGGAAAGACGACTGCTTCAGTTCGCGGATTTTAAGCTCTTCATGTCCCAGGCTCTGGACCAGGCATGTGCAAACGGACATGCCGTGGTGGTATCATATCTGATCGAACGTGGGGTTCATGTCAATACAATCGTCGAGGAGCCCGTGCTGCATTCCAGCCTCGTTGACAACCACTATATATCCATGCAAAGGGACGGAGTCACCAAGCAAGAAGTTTGGCCAAGGACAGCACTGCAGGCCTGTCTTCAAGCCACGCCGCAATACGACCGAACCCATGGGGTTTCGACAAAAGAACTAAAAGATTTCAAAGAACAGAAAAAGAAATTTCTAAGCAAACAACGCGCAGTGATCGAGCTACTATTACGCGAGAATGCAGATGTCAGTGTCGTGGACAGCCATGGACGAAGCGCTCTTCATCACGCGGCTCTCTGCTGTCCTGCAGAAACGGTCCGTATGATATTAGAGAGTGGAGCAGCAATCGACCTGCCCGACGAAGACAACAGAACGCCATTGTTTTACGCTGCGTGGAGAGAATTAGACTCATTCACTGTTCTCAAGGTTCTGACTAAAGCTGAGGAACAGGCAGTCAAAGCATCAGCGACCCACTCTTCTTCAACTTTCCTTTTAGACGCTGCGCTTTCAGTATTCATCAGAGAAGGATTCGTAGAGTCTGAATCTGTTCATCAAGTGTTAGAATCCGGTCCAGGAGCTGTCATTCGATACCTTCTGCAATCGCAACTTGACTTACAAGCCACCGCGAGTGGATTCACTCTCCTACTCCAAATGGCGGCAGCGGACGGTGATATTGAGCTCATCAAATTGCTCATAGAACGTAATGTTGATTTCAAGGCTGTAGGACACTATTTTGGGACGGCGTTACATGCTGCTGCTCGGTTCGGCCACCTGGACTGCATTGAACTGCTCGTAGAGGCTGGCAGCGAGATTGCTTCAATCGCAGGCAGGAAGAAATGGAATCCACTTCGTACCGCAGTAGAAGGCCGACACCTAGCTACTGTGCAACGTTTGCTCGACTGGGGTGCGATGCAATCTTATGACTGTTCCATCGATCAGGGGTTGGCGCGATACAGCCCGACAGGCTCAATACTGACTTCAGCCTGCCGCAGCGGAAGCGTCGACCTAGTCAAGTTGTTGCTCTCATACTCGGAACCTAACACTCTGATGCCCGGGCAGACAGAGACACGGCGTACTCAGTTCGCAGACATGACTAGCGCACTACAGGGCGCTTGCGAAAATGGCCACGTAGAGATTGCCGCCCTGCTGATCGAATATGGGGCAGACGTGGAAGAGGAGTATGGTCGGTTCTTGTCTCCACTGACAGCCGCTGCCACTGCCGGAGATCTTAAAACAATGAAAGTCCTACTGGCCGCAGGAGCTACCTTGTACGATGCTGGACGAGCCATCAACATCTTGAGGACACTTGTCGTGGGAGAGAAACCCAAGGATATCATCGACTATGTCCTTATCCGTTTGCTGCATACGGACGATTTCATATATGCTTGTAGAGAGGTCCCTACTTACGTGCGCGCTTGGCAAGAAGATGCCAAATTTGTTCTCCATGTGCAAACTATGCAGAGCTCCGATAGACTGCTTGCAAACCTTGCTGTCCTGGGTGCTCAACGAAGTATGGAGCTGCTATTTGGGAGCACAATCGAGATGGCTGATGTGAGACCTCCGGTGCTCCAGGCAGCAGCCTACTTCCAGAGCTACAACATTCTCTTCGAGCTCTTGCCGATGGTGGTCATCCCGCAACCCTTACCATTGAAATATCAGTCTCCAGCCTACGCCATGCTAGCAGGCCTCATGCCTATACAAATGAAGACAGACAGGTCCCACAAGACTTTATGCTGCGACGCTTGGGCCACGAATTCCTTCTTGTACTCTTGGCTTCCCGGCCGGCCAAACAAGGAATGTGCATGCAGTAATGCGCGCACTGCTGCCAGTGAGGCTATATTGAAGCTTGCGCAGATTGAAGAAAGCCATGTTTGCGCATCAGCTGGCATTCTACACCTAGCCTCTTACCTGGGAATGCTACAAGTTGTCCAAGTCTGTCTTGATCTTGGCGTCAAAATCGACCAGCGTCACGAATCATTCGGGTCTGCGTTAATTGCTGGAATCGAAGGTGGTAGCTTGGATGTAGTTACAATGCTGCTTCAGCGCCATGTCGATGTCAACACAGCATCTGATGACATTGGAACCCCTCTCTACCCCACATGCCAGACGCGAAACGAGGCTGGGCGACGTTTTGTAAATTACAAACCTCCCAGTACTGGAACGGCCTTGCAAAGGGTCTGTCAAAACGAGGATTCCGAAATGGCCGAAATCCTTCTCCAGCATGGTGCTGAAGTCAATGTGTTGATTCCTAGAAAGGGAACACCTATGCACGTTGCTTGTGAAAAGGGAGACGAGAAATTACTCAAATTGCTTCTCAAATACGGTGCCGACGTTGACATCGTTTCACCCGATTTGGGATCAGCCTTGCATGTAACATGTAAATCTCACAGCGCTGGCTTGGCCAAGATACTTCTCCAACACGGCGCGAACGTGAACGTCTTCTCGTCGAATCATGGAACACCTCTGCATGCTGCATGCGCAGATAAAGGAGATGATGCAACAATACAGCTACTACTGGAGCATGGTGCGGACGTCAATTCGAAAGGAAGTAATGGAGAAACTCCACTCACTTCAATCTTGTCGCGGGAAAGATACTCCTCCGCGCGATTGATAGAATCGCTTCTCAGCACTGAGCAGCGCTTAGAAGCCACTGAAAACGATTTGGATCGATTGATGACCGGATCCGGGTACCCAGAATCTGCAATTCAAACCTGCAAGCGGGTCCTGGCAGACAATACGCATTTGAAGCCTACGATCGAGACCATTCGGTTATTGCTTTCTGGCCTAGGATGTTCCGATTCAAACATACTTCGTCTGCTTCTTGCAAGAGCGCCACATCTCACGATCACATTGGACATAGTCAAACAGGCTAAGAATCTAGGAAGTTTTGAGCTTCTGACAAGACACGGATCTTGTATCGAGATTACAGCAGACTTAATGCGAAGTTTCCTAGATCCGCTCGAGCTGAACTTGATAAAGTACTCCGTACAGTCTGCGCCTGAAGTAAGGCCACCACCTGCTGTCGTCACAGCAATCAGAGCAATCTTGGACCAACCGGAGCCCAAATCTAATGGATCTCGACAAGGAGACTCGATGGTAGCCTTCATACGATATCGCCGAAGTTACCAAAAACCAATTGCAAAAGAGATCATGGAGCTTATACTGGCTCGACATCCTGATGTCGAATCATATTCCGGCACAGCATGAGCTGTGTGGTACTGGTGCAAAGTGGCACGTGGAACAGAAGAAGGGCAAGGAATATATATGGAAGCAATGGGACGCCTCATTCTGGTAATCTTTACAAGGGATCGGGCCAAACGTTTTGCCCACCCCAAATATCCGCTACGCAAAACGCATTCCCCTCTTCTTCTTGACAAACCTTTACCTCTAGCTTTTAAGTTCCGTAGCCAACTACCGATCAGCCTGAATTTTCCATCTTACACGGATCTATCTAGCATCTCCAACGAATCAACACAGAACCTTCCGTAGATGAATCTCAAATCAAAAGCACGAGCTCCGTTGCCAAAGATGCTAGACTCAGCAATCTTCTGAGTGACAGTTGTTCCATCCACCAACCTGGGGAGAGATGCACCAGGAAGATTTACAGCGAGTTGTAGGTGCAAAGTATCAATTTGTCTTTGATTTTGTGGCTCTAGCTGCTCGCAACATGGTGTGTTGGCGACGTAGACGTGTAACATGTTTAGCACGGCCCAGAAGTGCTCGTTGGCTACTGGATACGCAGCCACTAGACAGCCTGTCTTCTCGTGGGCTTTGCTCTCGTCGTTTCCGTTTTCTGATCCCTTTTGCTCTTGCTGGGGTGTGTGAGTGTCATACACATGGTAGCACCAAGTTGGGTCGTTTCAGCCTTCGATTCGTCCCAAGAATCGCATGTAGCGTAGGATGCTGAGCTCTCCGAAAAAGATTGAAGTATATTCTGTCCTCCTCGAGTTACATTCTTACGTGGAATGATAGCCGTTGCTGTCAAGTTGAGCGTTTTCGTGACGATTTTCCTAGCAAGCGACATCTTAGAAGTGTCTCGCCCTGGAATGACCACGCTGGGTGGAGACGAAAGAGGGCGGAGCATTGCAGCAAGCGAGCGCGCTAGCCTGAACTTGCTTAGACCTACCGGACGGCGGGAGTTCTGGAGCTGAACTTGCTTTGCGTCCAGTCGAAAACCAGTAACGTGGCTTTGGAAGACCATGGTGGTAAATTTTCGCTGGAGTCTCTGGTCGCTCCCACCGAAATGAGAATGCAAGGCAAGTGGCGACCGAGGAAGTGCACTGGGATCTGACAGATGAGATGCACCAGCCGCTCGTGGTTAGAGAATAGGATCAACAGGGATCTGGCCGTGCGCACCATGAAGGCAGATTAAACCATGACAAGCGAGTAATGCATATATGCTCAGTACATGCCGTGTTTCGTGTTGGACTTTGTTTTGGCTGGCCTCCTATCATATTGACAAACTCAGTGGTCGATCTAAGGCTCCGTTTGCCACCTTGAGTGGCGCTCCGCGCAGCAACTTGATCGCAGTGCGAAGCAGCTCCACCCAGGTATGCTTTCTGCAAACACATTCGCGGATTGGCATCCACCAATCAGACAGTGTGTCACACTTTGCCTTGTAGCTGCTTGTTTCGATGGATTCATGGTCTCTGTGGTCTAGACTGTAGCCAGGGTAGTTCGCGTGGCCTTTGCGGTCTAGATCGCTGTCAGCGGCCTGGTTCGCCGCTACCTAAACCGTTTACGCTAGTACGCCTACCGGCAATGGATCGTGGCTGAAATGTATACCAGCGAAGCACCCCTCAGTACCATCGATCGATCTTTTTGTGTCGTCACGCTGGTGATTTAGTCATGGCGGTAGAGATTGATCAGCCCCACCCCTCTCTTTCCAGCAATTCAGAAAGCGATTCCGCCGTCGATTCCGATCTGCGATACGACCGAAACTCGGACTGGGCCAACCCCGCCGCTGGAAGCCTCCTCACGACGACTGACGATATCACCAAAGACGAATTGCTAGCCCGTCGCGAGAATTCTCTGGACGAGATATCCCGAGCTTGCGAGTCTGCGTCAAACCTCGACACGCTTTGGCCCTCGATCTTGTGTGGCATATCCAATGGGAATGGGGATATAGCTTTTGCTGCCCTGTACCGCGCAGAGACGACTATCGAACGAGTAGAAGGAACGAGTCTTCTCACCAATCGAGTCAACCCACTAAGTTTCTTGCTCTCTGGGACTGTTGGTTCCTTCCCAGCCGCGCCTCCGTGCAAACTCGAACCTCACATCGACCAAAAATGGGTGCAGGGCTTTTTCAGAAGTGTCAATACTCATGCGCTGGTGGTTCTCCAGGCTGAAGACGGCACTTTGCCCTTGGAAATGCGACAGGCGTCCAAGGATCGATGCCATGGCGATGCTTGTCACCAGGCTGTCTTGTTGCCGAGCGCGTGGAACCGGATCACCGATGTTCACGCTGTATTAATAGTTGGTCTGGCGCCACGGATACCGTACGATCGCTCCTATCAAGCATGGATAAAGACGCTTCATCGCGAATTCTCGAACGAAGTAGTCTCGTGGGTGCTTGAAGAAGGGAGGCATCTTGCTGAAAAGAATGAGGACGAGGGGATTGGGAGAGAGATAGATTTCATCAGAAGGGAAAAGGCCCTTGAGCAGCAAGAGGCTACTGTGGCCGACGGAGACGTGTCGCGGCTACTGAAGATTATGGGCGCAGCGAGGTTTGTGTCGCATGGGATGCCACCGGATAGTGCTGACTTGATCCGGGTAGTGTTGGTGTTTTCGAATGTTCCTTGTCGGGACATGTACTGCAGGTCAATGTAAGGTCAGCTACTCAACGTTATCGTTTGCGTTCTAACATGATGACAGGAAGGATTTTGCGATTTGAGTGGTTGTTCTAGGGAGCTGAACGTGGAAAATCAGCCGAAGCTGGTAGATCTCTGTGACGCCGAAGACGTACCGGTGCTATCACTAAACTGGCAAGCGCTTCTTGCTGGCCTACCAGCAACGCTCTCCATACGATTTCGGCTAGCAGGTGGAGTGAGAAAGTGGGTGCAAATCGCCTGTGTCCCTGTGTTTGACAGCCTCTCCGTAGTCATTGGTGTTACCGGCTGTGCTACAGACATAGACGCACAGAAGAAAGTCGAGCATGAAGCAATCTTCAGGCGCACAGCAGCCCTGGAGCAGCTCCACCTCAGCGAACTGCGTCTTCGAAATCTCGTTGAGAATGCTCCCCTCGGAATCTTGATCTTCGATCGAGACATGCGGCCCTCTTTCGCCAACAAGACCTGGTTCAAGATGACTTCACATTCCACTGTACCGGCAGCTGATATCGACGTTCGCTCGGTTATATTCCACGAGGATCTTCCACGATTCGATGAATGTTTGCACGACATTTCACGTACTGGAGAGTCTGCGACCTTCCATCTCAGACTGAATCGACTATGGATAGCAGACTCGGACTTCTCACAGCAAACTTGGGTGCAGTTCACAGCCTTTCTGGAAATGGTTGACAACGACAACTTTCAGATTACAAGCACGATAATGGATATTAGCGACTTCAAGTTCTCCGAGGCGTTGCAAATTAGAAGGCTAGAACAGGCCGTGGAGGCGAAAAGAAAACAGGAAAAGTAAGTACGCGCTGATCCCAAATACGTGGTCGCTTCCTGACAGTGCGCAGTTTCATTGATATGGTAAGCCATGAGGTATGTAACTGGAGCTATGCATGTCTTAGCTTGTTCTGATAAATCACAGATCCGAAATCCCCTCAACGTTGTCATGCATTGCGCGGATTCGATAGCCCACTCCCTCTCGGAAGTAAAGCTTCTTCTTGATCGGTGTGATAGTGGAAGCATGTCCGATCTAGAAAGCGCCTCAGCCGCCGACAACTGCCGCAGTCTCAACAACAATATGGTCGATGCTGTCGAAACGATCACGTCATGCACTGTGCATCAAACACGTATCATAGACGACATTCTTTTGCTCTCCAAACTAGATTCGGATCTACTCGAAATTTGCCCTACCATCTTCCAGGTGAAGAGCTTCCTGGGACGGGTCGAAAGTACTTTCAAGCTTGATGCTGAACAGGCCGGAGTTCAGCTTCTAGCTGTTGCCGATCCTTCGTTGAGCAAGCTTGGGGTTGACTGGATTGACGCAGACCCTGGAAGAATCACGCAAGTGCTTTTCAACTTGGTGGCCAATGCGATCAAGTTCACCAAAGATACACCTGGCGAAAAAGCTGTCAGCGTTCGCATCGGAGCAGCATGTTGGCCACCCACCGCCATCTTCGATGGCCTCATCAAGACAGTGCAAAAGCCTGTGCAAACAGATCAATCAGCACTCGAAACGGAACCATCAGCAGGCTCCATCTTTTTGTGGTTCAAAGTAGAGGACACAGGATGTGGAATGGATGAAGCGGCCAAAGCGCGTGTCGCAACCCAATTCACACAAGCCTCGCCTAAGACTCACAGCAAATATGGCGGCTCTGGACTGGGGCTCTCCATCAGTCAAAAGTTAGCAGCTTTATTAGGGGGCGAGATTGGGTTCAACTCCCAGCAACATGTCGGCTCTACGTTCGCATTCTACACTAGAGCATCCAGGGCTCTGCGACCGAATTCGATCCCGTCTACCTTGCATTCCAACGACACGGTCAACACCGAAGGGACGACCCTAGAGCACCCTCATGCTATGAGTACTACTGCTGATGCGCCGTCTACGACCCCGTCCAGTATCTTGCTCGTTGAAGATAACTTGATCAATCAACGCGTTCTGAAAAAGCAGTTGCAACGTCATGGGTATATTGTTCACACAGCCGATAATGGGCAAGAAGCCTTCGACTTCATCAAGACTACGCAACACTGGAAGGGTGCTACTGCATCAGCGCCCAGGATAGATGTCATCCTTATGGACATCGAGATGCCCATTGTCAATGGTCTTGAATGCGCGAGTATGATCCGCGCCGCGCAGCATGACGGATCTATCAGCAAGCATCTGCACATCATCGCTGTTACTGCGAATGCGAGACCAGAGCAGCTGAAGCGCGCGAAAGAGACTGGAATGGATGACGCGGTTCCAAAGCCATTTCGGGTCAAAGACCTTGCGGCTGTTATCGAGCAGTTGAAGGATGAGTGATTTCGTGACGGAATACTCTCGAGTACCTTTTTTCACGAAGAGTGACGAATATCGTTGCGCTTCGCTCACCTGTAATCTGCGTCAGAGGGCGCTTATGGCACGCGAAAGCTTCACCACGAACCGGATACGAGCGAGCCTTGCCGTTCCCTCTCTTTTGATCCTCACATCATCAGAATCTAATTCTTGGCGTCATGATGACATGTAGGATTCCGACAGCTTTTCTGTTTCTGTCGCTGTCAATATACCCGCTTGAGAGTGTGTAATAAGGTATGTTATCCAATTACTAGACGCATGCTCAAACTAATTATCAACAGATAAACTTCAATCTAAACGCACTTTTCAGTCAATTTGTCGACTTGCGTCTGGACACGCTGTCGCTCGAGTCATCAAGGCACGAACTGCCTATCACATCTTCTGTCCGAGGTCTTAGGGTTGAAGAAGCAGACGACGGGGAGCTAAGAGCGAAGGATGATGAAGACGCGTGTCTGCGTGCCACTATCGCGGCCTTAGGCCAGCAAGCCAAAGACTGGAACACCAAAGCTGAGGATAAATCCAAGATCATCGAACACGTAGATCAGAAGACCTCCAAAAGTTTCGCGGGATCTGGTCTTTCGGATGATACAATACGTCGCCTTACCCGCCTTGAGAGCGAGGTCTCACTCTTGCAACCCGAGAACACTCAGTTGAAAGAGATTCTCGAGAAGATCGAGTAAGAGAATGTCAGTTTGAGCAACCAGAGATAAGGAAGGACATAACAACTGAATGGTGCCAATAAGGAAGCGAGGAATGCTAAGGACATGGTGGCGGAGAAGGATGAGGAAGAGGAAGCCAAAGATGCGCAGGATGACAAGCAGCGCCATCTGGCGTCTGAGCGTCGGATGAAGAGAAACAGTGGATGCTTGGCAAGGCGGTTAGAATTCTTGGTGTTGTCTGCACGGACTTGTGACCTTCGGCCCCGCCTTGTAAACCCTGGAAATCTCTTAGGCTGAGGCGAAGTGTCGGAACATAGATTGATCAATCCTACTTCTACGTACTTGCACTCTTCGCGAACGGTCTATATAAAGATACAGCAAACTCATGTCAGTTTTCTCCGACGAAGTTTGAATCTTTCCGAGGTCTGGTAACTAATCCTAATACATGAGCATACTGGCGGTGTGTTCTCTCTAACACGAAACTGTTGGGCCCATGGCACCGTGCCGCATTCATTAACCGCCTTGTAGAAACCACACCTCATGCAGCTACAGGCGCCTCACGGAAGGCAAATTCTATCTTAACCTTTCTTGGATCTCTCAGTAAGATTAGTGTTACAACCGAAAATTGACTTGCTCCCCCATTATTGTCATCCTGCACTCTTTTTTTCCGGTCATCCTACGCCATTCATCACGACAGCAGGAAAGATGCGTTCTCATTCTATAAAGATACTTTCTCCTTCTGTAAACGAAGTCACTTATTCGCATGAATCTCCTTCTATATACGAAATCACTTATTCGCGTGATGCGACAGTCAAGGCCTTTCGCAACTATTTCCAATTCTTGTCAGCTATGTACGCGGACGAATCTGTAATCCAAGAGCCTCCCCAAGATGGATGGCCTACAATCAGTCCGAACGGCTGGCCGGAATTCGACAAGACGGACAAGGTGATCGACCTTCTTCGTCATCTACCCTATATAAGCGGCTTCACCCAGATCGCTCCCGATTGTGATCTTGTAAGCTGGCATACATGTCGTGGGGATGAGGATGGTGTGGATTTCCATGAGGTGTCCGAGCCGTTTGAGGACGAAGCAAAGATACCATCTCACATTGTGGGTCTCACGTTGCAAGGAACGCATGGTCTGACTTTCCTACTCGATACGGAACTCGGTGTCATCTACTGGTACGAGTGCGATAGCAAAGCCAAAGTCGAGATACCAGAGGTTCATCCCGACCCTTACGGCTGGATGGACGATGGTCTGATCTCTGAAGACCAGGCTGACTGGCGGGCCGGCAGTGGAGTCTGGGAGATTTCAGACTTCTTTGAGATGCTCAAGGCCAATTTCAGGACGCTCAATTTCGTACCTTTTCACCACGATGATGTCAAGGCTGCTTATTATTCTTGCGGAAACGATGGCCGGGAGACGCTGGAGGAAGTTCAGAAGATCTACAAAGATCATGGGTGGCCTGATCTGACGCGATACCGTAAGAGGGATTGCCTTGCAGCTGTCGAGGCCTACTTGAAAACCCGTTATCTAGCGCTGGAGAGAAAACCAATAGTAAGATCTGCCACCATAAGGCCTCTTCTCCTTGTTACGCAATACGATGCAGCTAATAGCTTCTAAAAAAGAGACAGAATGAATAACAGAGTACTGCAAGCGAGACTGTGTCTTTGAAATGTTTATTAGAGGCGTTGTTGTATAAGAAGGGGCTTCGGAGACTGGTAAGCGATTTTCTATCTTTCTTTCACCCAACGGATCTTTCGGCAAGATTAGTAGCAGTGAGGGATCCATATGTCCTGGAAGTGGTTTTGGCGACTGCTTTATGGATCCCTTACTCCGTCAATCATCTCCACGTCAATCACTTGAAAAGAAATTTAGCTGATCGTTGTGCTTCAGGCTCGGTTTATGGATGGTGTGGGTCGTCGTCTGGACATTGCGATGGCAGTTGTCAGACAGCCTACGAGACGTACAATGCTCAAGCTAATGCTATGACTGCAAGAGATGCGTGGATGTTGATGACGCCTGTGACGAGAGTGGTTGCTTCGATGACGACGCTTGCGGCGACGTACGTAGCTTAGATTGTGATAAGAAACTTTGTCATATAGTAACTTCGAGCTCTATAAATGTCAGGCCTGGCTGATGATATATACTATCCTGCACCATGATCAGTAGTTCACTGATCATACGTACCTTTTTTGTTGCATAGCGTAGTGGTGCAGGGCTGCGTTCTGACAATAAAGAAGCTCGTTTTCTTCACTTTTACACCACTGGCCCATGTTGATGTGTCACCTCAGCTAAGAGGTTGTGAAAGAGATGAGTTAACAGATGGTTGTAGTCCATATGGCTGATGTGGCTCTGAGCTTGACCACTGCGGTGACAGTTGCTAGTCGACGTATGGCGTGTGTAGCTCTAGCAGTGGCCTTACAGTTAGAGCATCTGTTGCCATAAGTACTTGTGCTGTACCCTCTCGTGTTAGAGTAGCTCCTCGTACCGCTTTGCTAACAACAACGAACCAGCCAGATAAGTTGGCCTACGGGTAGAAGACTCGGCAAGCTGGTTGGTTCTAGAGAAACTTTATCAGAAAGGAACTATCATCGTAGACTCAGCCACAATACGAACCTATACACTCTCACTGAATTTGAACCAAGCGTCTCGATGCTCTCTTGTTAGTTTGACCGACACCATTGTCTTTCTTGTATTTGAATACATTCGTTGTTCTCGAGCTCTAGATATCGTAGTCGATATACAATCACATATGGAGGTATTCGACTTCAGACAGCGTGACTAGAAAGTAGGAGACCGTGAGTTGTGCGCTATGTATGACAGAAGATATGTTATCTCTATCCTTCGGGTTGCTCGGACACCGATGCCCCATAACACGGGCCCTCGGACTCCAGTAGCGGCGAGCTTCCACACACATTAGTACGCGTTGGATACGCTTGAGATTGAAACTTACTAGTCTGTTGCGAAGAAGTGTATGACTCTGGTGAAATCGGGCCTGTTTCGAGGGACATCATGTAAGGATCGCGACTTGCGGGTAGCGGACATGGCTATTGGTCCATCGGTGAGTAGCCTGGCCCCATCCTGTCGTTCTCGTTCTCGGTTTAGGTTTCGGTATGTAGGTTGAGCTAGTGATTGGTTACACCAAATAGTATTTAGGACGTCAACCGTAGCACCAGAACATCATACTGCTTATCAAATTTGTCGCACCGATAGTCGTCAATTTCTTCTTATCAGTCCCTCGAAATCCTACAGCAGCTACAAGAGGAGCCCACGTCCGTCATGACATCGTCTCATTCCACTCGCAATGTAGTCGTCGTCATCGGCGCTGGTGGGATGGGTCTCGCAGTCGCACAGCGACTGGCTCCCGGAAAGCACGTTCTTCTAGCCGACTTCCAGGAAACCACATTGAATGATGCCCTTTCCACGCTTCGGGAAGAAGGCGTTAGCTGTGAAGGTCATTCAGTAAACATCGCCCACTACCGATCCGTCGAGGCCTTTGCACATGCTGCTCATTCTGCGGGCCGTATCAACGCAATTATCAACACGGCAGGCCTGTCTCCTGGAAGCGCCAGTGCCAAAGAGATCTATGCCGTGGACTTGATTGGTACGGCCAATATAATCGAGGCTTTCTTGTCTGTCGCGTCCGAGGGAACCTCCTTGGTTTGCATTGCTAGTATGGCCGGCCATCTCATCACCCTTTCCCCCAGTCTGGAGCGTCACCTTGCTACCGCACCTCTCACGCAACTTTTGGATCATGAAGGTCTGAACATGGAATCCTTGGATGGCAATATTGCATACACCGTTTCCAAGCGGGCAAATATTCTGAGAGTACAAGGTGCTGCAAAAGCTTGGGGCAGTCAACAAGCCCGATTGAATAGCATAAGCCCTGGAGTCATTGCGACTCCGCAACTTCTCGCGCAACTGGATGGACCCCTGGGTGTAGGCCCAAAGACTATGGTTGGTGTTTCGGCTTTGCAACGTATGGGTACCCCGGATGAAATCGCAAACCTCGCAGTCTTTCTGGCTGGAGCCGAGTCTTCGTACGTCACGGGAACGGACATCCTTATGGATGGTGGAACGGTGTCAGCACGGAAGTGGTCAAAATCGGACTAGTCGACTATCGGTGACGTGAAGATGAGATACATATAAAACTCTAGTCATAATGAATATCCTCGACTTTTCAACTCAGTTATCCTAAGCGCCTTGTGAAGGTGTTGACCGTCGGACGGCTGATGTCGGAAGCACGGGTGCAAGACACCAAGACTAGCCTTGGCATCTTCAGCCTCAACCCGCGGCAAGTCTGACGCACGACGCACGACCCTCGGACCCACATAACTCCGCCAAACAAGACGGCCAGGGTTCAATAGCAACCATGTCCAACATCCTGCCTCTGCACCACGCGTACTACCCCTCGCGCCAGTCGTCGCTCTCGAAACCAGTCAACCCCGTACAGGCAGCCTCCACGTCCGCGTCTGCAGCCACGATCCGCCCACAGTCGAACGTACAATCGCAACCACAAGCGCAGCACATAGCAATGAGCGGGAACGCAAGCCAAGGGCCTGGGCTGCGGTATCCTTCGAACAAGAAGAGCATATACGATAGGAACCTGAATCGTAGCAAGAATGCCGAACTTAGTAGAGCGGCGTTTGCATACCTCTTCATTGAGATGATTGCATATGCGCAAAAGGGCGCAAAGGATGTGGGGGACTTGGAGCAGAGGTAGGCAGAAAGAACCGAGTCGCGATGCCTCACATGTGTCCTAACAAACATATAGACTAAACACCCAAGGCTACCCCATCGGCCTCCGTCTACTTGACCTTCTCCTTTCCCGCACCGCCAACCCCCTCGCTAGTATTCGACCCACACGTATCCTGCCTCTGCTGCAGTTCATCGCACAGCAACTATACCGCTACCTCTTCGGTCGCCCCGCCGACGCGTTAGAAAAGTCTGGTACCGATCCCGGGCAGTACATGCTCTTCGACAACGACCCTATGGTCAACCAATACATAAGCTTGCCCAAGGAACTGTCAAGTCTGAATTGTGCGGCCTTTGTGGCGGGCATAATTTAGGGCGGGTGCGACGGCGCAGGCTTCCCCACCGAGGGGGTAACAGCGCATAGTGTAGGCGACGAAGAAGGCAAGGATGGGAAGGGACTGTGGCCGGGGAAGACGGTCTTTTTGATCAAGTTCAAGCCTGAAGTACTGGAAAGGGAAGAGATACTTGGCAGAGGTGGGGGCTGAGTTCTGCGGAGGACAGTATATTCTTCTTGGGTGCAGCTAGGTTCTTGCTGCACACAATGGCATAGCGAGGCGTTGCGGATCTCTCTTATGATTTCAGGCGGCTACAAAAACCAGCATGTTCACCATTGCGCTGCCACATATTCACAAGACCGCCAGATCAGTCTGGTTCAAGCTTCCACTGCCGAATCGTTGATCAATGTTTTGTTGAAATGAGCACAGTTGCCAGATGCGGTATGCAACCATGCGTAGCTTCGTTGCTCATCGTGTTGCTATCACCGACTACCAGATGCATCAAGCGCGCTGCCACGTGACTGTCAAGCTGATGACAAATGCTGATTGGCGAGACCATTCACCTTATGGCCGGGCTTCAGCCCATGGTAGTTTACCAAAATAGAACCTTCTACAACATTGCGGCATCCCACCGACAAGCAAATACAAAAGTGCAGTCTGATCCTTACAACAACCGCAGCATAAAAGCCCAACTGTTGACTGTACGACATATCAAGACACCACACCCAAACGTATACAGCATACATTACCAGCACGCCACATCTACAGACAGTATCAATCCGAATCATGCCAACAGAAATTTCAGCACCGCTACACTTCCGCACCCTGCTGAATGGACACGCCTACATGATCGCAGACTTTTACGCGACATGGTGCCCACCTTGCAAGCAGATCGCACCCATCTACAACCAACTGTCCACTGCGCATGCATCGCCAGGGAAGTTCGCATTTGTCAAAGTCAACGTGGACGAGCAGAGGGAAATTTCCGGACAATACGGTGTCACAGCTATGCCAACTTTTATGGTTTTCAAGGATGGGAAAGAAATTGAAGAGATAAGAGGCGCAGACGTAAGGGCTCTGAAGGGCGCAGTGGAGAAAGTTGCTGCGGAGTTGGGGAAGGCGAAAGACGCAAAGGTGGAGAAGAAACCGGAGGTCAAAGAAGAAAGGAAAGAAGAGGATGAGAAGACGGTTAGTGGGAGCTATGGCATGACTGGGGGCAACAATTGGAAAATGTCGTTGCATTAGCTTCTGAAGATTGGTAGGAGGTGATAGGATCGTCACATGCAGATTGAGAGGACGATGGATTTGTGATACCCAGGAATGATAATGCATACAATACCTTGTCGCAGACAACCAATTCCGTGGTGAGCGAAGTGATGAAGTGATTAGTATACATGACCAATGTTAAACGTACGTCATTCTCAGTTGTTGTGGTGTTGGATTTGTAACGCCCTCAGACGCGTAACAGAGGACACCTTTCACACTAAGCGATCGCCACCGCGCGGGACCCTGATAGCCGCTGTGCTGCTCTAGCTCCCCACCAGAATTCCCACCGCTCCTTAACACACAACTGGAGCCTCAATTCATCTTTGAGCTTCACAAACTTGCAAGATGCTTTTCTCCAAATTAATACCTGCGGCTATCGCGCTGCTCCCCGCAATCGCCTCGGCATCATCCGTCATCGACCTCACGCCCTCCAACTTCGACGATGTCGTCCTTAAGTCCGGCAAGCCCGCTCTCGTAGAGTTCTTCGCTCCCTGGTGCGGCCACTGCAAGAACCTCGTCCCCGTTTACGAAGAGCTTGCTACCGTCTTCCAGCACGCTGGAGACAAGGTCAGCGTTGCCAAGGTCGATGCGGACCAACACAAGTCGCTGGGCAAGCGCTTCGGTGTCTCGGGCTTCCCTACCCTCAAGTGGTTTGACGGAAAGAGCGACAAGCCTACCGATTACAGTGGAGGACGTGACCTCGAGAGCTTGAGCAAGTTCATCACAGAGAAGAGCTCCGTGAAGCCCAAGGTCAAGGGCAAGCTACCCAGTCAGGTCGTCTACTTGGATGACAAGACCTTCAAGGAGAAGGTTGGAAAGGACCAGGATGTGCTCGTTGCCTTCACCGCCCCATGGTGCGGACGTATGTTTTTTCCCCAGCTCTGCTCTGCGGATGGATTACAGCTAACACCTGAATAGACTGCAAGACCCTCGCCCCCGTTTGGGAAACTCTCGCCAATGACTTCGTCACCGAACCCAATGTCTTGATCGCCAAGGTTGATGCCGAAGCTGAGAACTCCAAGGCCCTCGCTCAGGAGCAGGGCGTTTCATCCTACCCTACCATCAAGTACTTCCCCAAGGGCTCCACCGAGCCTCTCCCATACAACGGCGCCCGCGCTGAGAAGGACTTCATCGACTTCATCAACGCCAACGCCGGTACCCACCGTGCCGTAGGTGGTGGTCTTGACGCCACTGGTGGCACCATCGAGGCCTTCAACAGCGTCATTGAGAAGTTCAATGGCAAGTGGACTGATGGTGCTGAGGAGGCCAAGAGCCTCGCTGCCACCCTTCAGGACAAGTACGCCGAGTACTACGTCAAGGTCTTCAACAAGATCGGTGCCAACCAGGAATACGCTGCAAAGGAGCTCAAGCGCCTGCAGGGTCTCATTGGCAAGGGCAACCTAGCGCCCGAGAAGATGGATGACTTGATGAGCAGGAGCAACATCCTGAGGAAGTTCATCGGTGATGATGCAGAGGAGAAGCAGGAGTTGTAGACAGCTCGTACGTGGACTGATGATTGCGGTTAACGGCATTTATAAGACCAGCACTATTGATACGATATGATGAGGTAGGGATATCAACATGTATGGAGCAGGAGTGACATACATGATCACGACAATGAAGAGAAGGTGAGATGAGTAGGATAGAACCAAAAGTCAACACCCAAATTGCAATCAATGCGATCTATGTAGACAATTACCAAACGCCATCATTTTCATCGTGCAGCCTACACCGCCTTGTTTAATCAGAACAGTGTGCCTTCATTCACGTGACCACTACTTTCCAGGTCCTGAACCCTTGTTACCATCTCCAGCCTGAATAGTTGCTTCAAGATTGTCCAGTCGCCGTGACATGTCGTCCACTACCCATCATCAGTATCTTGTCTATTGTGCACAGATGTGCCCTTGCTTACTCTTAGCAAGTAGCTCGCTGCTGACTGTGGTAAACTTGGTGTTGAGTTGGTTCAAGAGGTCGTCAACAACAGCTGTGAGCTCTCCAGAACTCTCTTGGTTGGTTGATACAGCTGACTGTTTTCGTGTCAGGGAGAGCGGGGCATTGTCGTAAGTGTAGCACGTACCGCGGTGTCGCTTTGCGCGCGATCTGCCAGCGGTTGAGGCGTTGCCATGTCGGAATGTGTTTAGAAGGAAGTTGGAGACAAGTGCACGTGGCTGATGCTTCGTGGACAAGTCGAGCGGTTTCAAAGGCGACTGTGGAATCTAGTTTTGTATCTTGTGGAGGACATGAACATGTACGGTGAACAGGTGAACACTAGGTTGATGGGGTCGCACGGAAGCACGTGGTCTTCGCCGCGGCTTCTTGCCCGTTTCGGGGGCGGTCAAGCTAGCGTGCGCGCTAAAATGTTTCTGCGCCCAGAGTTCGCAGTTTACGAATTATTTTCTGGGAAGCTTTGACGTCTGATCTTTCGCGCCGCCAAAGATTCAAACACCTTTTCCAACGACCTTAGAAACAAGCGAAAATGGCGAAAAGCAAGCTCAAGGCCGCGCTCGACAACTACCAGGGCAGGAACATCAAGCTCGAGAAGCAGCGCAAGCACGAGAAGCAGGCGCACAAGCAGAAGGAAAAGCGACAAGCCGAGAAGGCGGAGGAGAATGGCGAGGAGGATACTGAAGAGGGAGGCGTGCCTGTGCCCCTAGATGAGGTAGAGGTCAAGGTCAATGGGAAGACGAAAAAGTCGAAGAAGGACAAAAAGACCGACGCAAAGCCTGCAAAGGCTGCGCCAGCAGTCAAGGAGCCTGAATGGGAGACGGATGAGGAAGACGATGACGACGCGAGTGACGACGACGACGATGATGCGCCCGAGCGACCGGCGATCGACCTCTCTCACCTCGACGACAGCGAGAGTGACATCAGCTCCGACGAAGAAGAGTTGCAGGCTGAGGATGCCGCAGCCGAGGCCGAGGAGGCTGAAGACGATGACGAGGAAGATGAGGAGGATGAGGATGAGGACGACATTGCGCTTTCTGATCTCGACTCTGTCGCCTCAGAGGACAAGGGTGACATTATCCCCCACCAGCGCCTCACGATCAACAACACGGCCGCCCTCACCGCCGCCTTGACTCGCATACAACTGCCTTACTCCAAACTTGCTTTCTCCGAGTACCAGGCCGTTACCACGGATGAGCCTGTCGAGATCGCCGACGTCGAAGACGACCTCAACCGTGAGCTCGCGTTCTACAAGCAATGCCTATCCGGTGTCAAGGATGCGCGGAAGAAGTTGAAGAAGGAGGGCGTGGCATTCTCTCGACCAGCAGACTACTTTGCGGAGATGGTTAAGAGCGATGAGCACATGGGCAAGATCAAGCAAAAGCTAATTGATGCCGCTGCTGGCAAGAAGGCAGCTGCTGAGGCACGTAAGCAGAGAGACTTGAAGAAGTTTGGCAAGCAGGTCCAGGTCGCGAAGCTGCAGGAACGCGCCAAGGAGAAGAAGGACACAATTGAGAAGATCCAGACTCTCAAGAGGAGTATGTACCACCTCCATTTGGGAACACAAATAACAGTATGCTAACAAATATGCAGAGCGACAAGGTGCCGATATCACAGCTACGAATGAGGAAGACCTCTTCGATGTCGCCGCCACCGCTGAGGACCCCAAGGACAAACGCGGTCGTGGTGCTGACGGCAAGGCCTTCAACAAGCGCGCAAAGAAGGACTCCAAGTACGGTTTCGGTGGCAAGAAGCGTCACGCGAAGAGCAACACCGCGGAGTCCAGTGCAGATGGAAGCGGCTTCTCAGCTCGCAGGATGAAGGGAAAGCCCAGCGGCGGTGCGAGCAAACGACCCGGCAAGGACAAGAGGGCGAAGAGACATTAGGGGGGGGAGTCATATGGAAGGCTAAGTGACGGGTTCAGGTCGCTTTCTGCATGCGTATGGCGCTCTGGCGTTCAGGGACTGAGTATAAAAGCCCAACATGTATTCTATGAGGCGGATTGTCTTTATTTCACTAGGAGATACCAATGCACAACCGTACGATCATCTGAAGTCACATCGAACATGCTAACCTAGCGCTCTGCGATTTCGAACATGAATACCAGACGGCTACACGTCGACGTCTTCGGATTATATCACGTGTTATAGAACACTGTGGAGGCGTTCAAGCCGTTGGTAGCGGTCTACCGGCGACTGATACTGTAGCCTGACTGCCACCGCCTCTGGCCTCAGCCTCAGAGCGGATGCGCACAATAGAGGCGACAACGTCATCTAGCAAACGCGCTCAGGCATCAACGCCTGTATCCACTGATACCGTATACATGTCCCAAGTCTCTCATATATAAACCCCACAGCTACTGCACTCGACCACATATCTTCAACACCTACAGCGAAACGATTGACTACAACAACAGGCCTCGACTGCTTCCCACATTCCGCAATGTCCAAGGAAGTCTTCTTCGAAGGCGACGCCGAAGTCCTCCCCTTCACAACACCAACCACACCTACTACTGCCTTGCAAAAGCCCTCCGACATCCTCGACGTCCCCGCCGCCGTGCCCAGCACAATCTGGTACCTCTCCATCACCAAGCCCCACGTCGACTCGCACGACATTGTCGGCCCCACCAAAGCGTTCAGACACCTCCTCCCCCGCATCGAAGCCGTTGTCAGCAACTCACCAACAGCCATCGATAAGCTTGCACAACTGAAAGAGACCGAAGACATGTGGGGCGAAACAGAGCCAAATGAGCATTTCTTCAACAACGGGTTTGAAGTCTTTATTGTCGAGGGACAGAGGGGATCTTACACAGTCTTGAAGATGATACGCGAAATCAACAAGGAAGTCTTTGATATTCTTCCCGCGCCAGTATACACGGTTCTTTCCGTTGGGCCCCTCGAGCACGCTGCTATCCCGCTCAAAGCCAAATCATCATCATCATCATCTTCTTCTTCTTCTTCTGCCCCAGCATCAGCCTCGAAATCCTCTTCAGCACCGCTTTCGTCAAAGTTCTCCCCGGGCAAGCCAAAAGGCTATGCAGCTACGACACAGCTTCATGGCTCGTTCATCGAGCGAGCAGCCGCTAGGGAAACAGCAAAATACATCATGACTGTTCTTCTCCTTGACGAAGAGAACGTCAAGGAGATTGGTAGGTGGGAGATGGGGAGTAAAGGTGGTGGTGTGTTGATGGCTATGAATGCGACGAGTATGTGGGAGGTCAAGGTTGTGTATGCGGATGATCCGATCGGAAGGGCGCAGGAAGAAGCAGATAGAGGGGCAGATGCGTTTGTTTCGTGAGATGGAAAAGGGTGGTATGAAGGTGTTACTTGGTGGAAACTGAGACGTCAGACGAAAAGGTGACGGGGCTATGGAAGAGCTCCTGGACGTGAGATCTGAGTTGAGACGGGAAGGTGCTGGGGGTATATGATCCTTCTGGGTTTGGTATCTGGGTTCCAGGTGAGAAGACGGTGGTGCTTTGAGAACCTCCTGGGCGCTGCATGGAGTTTGAGATGGAAATGCTTTGGTGTATTAGATAGAGATAAAAGTGCCCCCGAGAGCTCAGAATTTTGGCTTCTCATTCGGGCATTCTGCAGGCTTCCCTTTCGTTTCCTGTATCTCGAGAGCCCCCATCTGCATAACGGTGATTTGTTCGGGTGTTAGAAAGCGACCGTCTGGGCCTCGTGGTGGACGCATGCATCCTTGGACCACGCCAGGGGTGTATGGCGTATTCTTCCGTGAGAGAGCCAAGTGCGTGATGAGTTTTTGACGCGCAAGTCGCCTTTTTTGAATGCGGTTCTGCTGCTTGACGTTGAGGTTGTTGGTCGGTGCGTTCGGTGCTTGCTCTTGCTCGGTGGTAGCTGACATGACGACTGACCGCTTTCGTTTTCGGAATGAGATGGCAAGGAAAATTAGATACTGAACTTCTCGGCGAGACAATTAATGTTTTTTTTAGATGGAGCAAATTTTGTGCATTTGTTTGACAGCAGCAAACTGGGAATATGAGACAAGGAGAAAATCAATACAATAGTGCAGCCACATGGCTTGTTGGTGATGACGTATGACAGGGTCAGGCGACGCGGGGGATGCGTTGCTTGTGACCAAACATCACAACACCATCTTGGTGCATTGCGTTTCTCCTCGGACCAGAACAACAGGTTTGCAGCAACCCTTCCAGCATAGGGAATATATCGTTGGATTAGGCTCATGCGCTAGTGCAGCTACGGTGTCGGTAAGCAGTATGATTTTACGCCACAATCCAATAGCTTCCGGTCATTTCCCTAAAGACCGACTGCGGAATAACAACAGGAGTGGATTGTGAGCGTGTCAAGCCACGTTGCACTGCCACACTTTGGTCCCACAGAAATATCACTGCTCGTCCCATGAAGATTGCTCATTTTCGGGTTGATTCAACACGCATACCCTTTCGTAGCGCAAACTCCGGCTGCACTCGAATCCCATGCCTCCTAATTCGGTATGCCCTGCAGAGGCTGATTCTAGCCCTTTTGGCACATCAGACTAACGTACGATAGCGATAAACGTTAGCACTTTCGATCGCCTGACTATTCTTAAAGTAGGTGGGCAGAAACACATTTCAGGGCATCTCAGCAATCACAAGGCTGCCTGCATTCACGTTCGGCAGCATTTCGCGACTGCAGCACCGTTTGAAACAAGCCACAGGCGGAAACAGAAACACGCTACAACTTGTTTCCCCACACACCGATGCATTGTGGATACACTGGATCAGGTCCTTCATGATGGTCTTTAGGCTAAAGTGCAGGTAGAAGTGAACCACTACTGACTCAGGAGATTCGATCCCACCGGCTTGGGATTCCGCATAGACTCTTCCGTTCCCAGAAATCGGAATGGGGAGTCTGAAAACGAACTCGAATGTGCTCAATAATTGACTCCGTTAAGTGTGGTCGCTTTGTATAAGGCTGCTATGACCACACGTCAATCATATATATCCTTCCGAGCCGCGCTTTCGAAAGTCGATTAATGTTTGTTAGCCGCTTTGTATGCAAAGTCTGCGTAAGGTCCCTACTGATAGCACAGGTACGAGATAAATGGGCGCTAAGTGGTAGGTCATAACTCACCGAGGTTGCAGGTGGGTGGGCTTGCGGCTTGCATCCTGATCACCATTCCTCGAGCATGTAGGATCCTCCATGCATCCTTATCGTCACTGTGAGTTTCACATTGAGAGGGCGGAGAAACAATCCACATACCTTCTCATGCATTGAGATTCCGAGGAACCTTCCAGGAGGTAGACGTCGACAGAGAGACCTCAGCGCTAAGAGGTCCCGTATACCACACAAATCTAATGAAAGGAAACCTTCCATCATCCCGATGTGGGCGATATGCTAGACTTTACTTACCAGAACCTGGACTCCACCGAACACTTTTGGCACCGGCAACGCCTTCCATAAAACCTGGTACTTGCACGTCTCCAACGAATAACACCTCCGAATGCCAAGCTTCCGATGCCAAGATCACTGTTTGAAACGGTCAGCCGTACCATTTTGTTGGTGACAGGCCCACTGCTGCGGTAACTAGCACCCAGAAGCGGGTACTACGGCAGTGAACACCACGGTGACAGCTCTCACATCTCGTGTGTTCATCTCGCTTCGCCACAGCTGGGCGGCAGAGCGGAAATAGTACCACCGCCAAGAGACCTCGGCCTCATGCGTCGATGGAAGTAGACGCTGAACAACTGTTTTCTTGTGAAAACAAACGTCAATGATGAGGGGCTCGCAAGGAGTGGGTGGAGAGAAGGAGTCTGGGCACCAAAAACAGTTAGCGACATTGACCGCAAAGGTGAGATAGGTATCTCTGCTCAGGTACATAAGAAGCAACAGCGGACGACAATGAAGAGCCCACTAGCACATTCCTGCACATTGTCTTTCGCTTCTTCCGTCGCTTTTCAGTCTTTCGCTACTACATTCGTTTCTACAGGCTAGTCCTACTATACAATCCTTTTACCTACCAGTCCATTTCAAAAACTATCATCAATTCAACATGAAGCTTTCCATCCTTGCCGGTGCCGCCATTGCGCAGCTCGCCTCTGCCCACTACTTCTTCGATGTCTTGGTCGTTGACGGCCAGGAGTCAAAGGGCTACGAGTTCATCCGCGAGAACACCCGCCCTGAGAAGTACAATCCCACCAAGTGGAAGAACACCCGCGACGACATGACTCCCGATATGGACGACTTCCGCTGCAACAAGGGTGCTTTCGAGTCCGCTGGCCGTACTGGAGTAAAGGAGGTCGCAGCCGGCACCAAGATGGCCATGAAGCTCGGTGTCGGTGCTACCATGAAGCACCCCGGTCCTGCTATGGTCTACATGTCCAAGGCGCCCAGCTCCGTCAAGGAGTACGAGGGTGATGGCGAGTGGTTCAAGATTTTCGAGTCGGGTGTTTGCGACCCCAGCAAGGACTTCTTGGGTACTGCTTGGTGCACTTGGGACAACGACAAGATTGAGTTCACTGTCCCTACTGACGTTCCGGAGGGCGAGTACTTGATTCGCTCGGAGCATGTTGGTATCCACGGTGCTCACGGTGGTGAGGCTGAGTTCTACTACGGGTAAGTTCTTCTCTACACGAATTTCATAGCGACATAAACTAACACTCGACAGATGCGCTCAAGTCAAGGTTACCGGCGGCGGTAGCGGCACCCCCGGTCCCACCGTCAAGTTCCCTGGTGCGTACAAGCAAGATGACGAGTCTTTCAACTTCAGCATCTGGGGTGGCTACAAGGAGTACCCTATGCCCGGCCCAGCTGTCTGGACTGGCGGCAACAGCGGCGGTGCCCAGTCCCCTGCTCAGACTCCTACCGAGGACACTACTTCGCCCGCGCCCTCATCCGCGCCCTCTTCTGCGCCTTCTTCCGCACCTGTTGCTAGCGAGGCTGTTGCGCATAACGCTGAGAACTGCAATGGTGGCAAGGCTAAGCGCGGCCGCCGTGCTTTCCGTGAGGCTCTCCTTCGTAAGGAGTAAGCGCAAGAGTTTTGATTTTTGATCAATGAATGAAGTGGAGATGCCAGAGCATTGAGATGAAGGTGATGGACGATTTAGTCTACCACTTTTCTTGTATACATACTTTTACGAGAGTTGCAGCGGTGCTGCGATTCTCTGTACATATTCCTGGATGACAATGGAATCATTTCCAGAACCTGTGTGCAAGTCTTTCAATGACTGTCGACTGCATAGCGCCTCTTCTTGCCACGCCATCTCGACTAGTGTGAGTACATGACCTACATCTCTCTGATTTCCATAAGAAAATCAATTCCATCGGCCGCTAGCAGTTGTGGGTCGTGCTGGCATTTGGTTGTCCTACCCCAGTAAGAATGACCAGAGCAGTACATTGTTTTTATCCAAAGCATAGAAGAAAGGGGATGTCTAATGAACATTTTGCATTCAGGCGTTGCGGAATTGAGCTAGCCCTTGCATGCTATACAATGTATATCTTCCGTCCATACCTCATCTTATCTTGGATGGCCTTCAGAACAAGCCGCTGTTGTAGCACCCCACGTATTCGTGCCACCATCTCCATCGTCAACACGTATATCCACAAGATGTTAAAGTTCTGTTCGAGTGTGGATTTTGGGTTGATCGTAAGGTTTGATAATAATTCCAAAGCCCTCTGTACGATAGAAACTTGGGTGGTTGGGTGTACCTGCCCTTCCGAACGTGCAATAGTCTCTAGGTAATCCCGCGTTTCTGCATTCACGAGCAGCGGAAACGAGAAGCTCGGAGGGCCCTTGAGCACCGTCCACATGAAAGGTCGAAGTCGTCCAGGTCCTTCGCCTTGAACATCATTCAGCGCCAGCTGGAGCGGCTTATATTGTTTACAAATGTTTTGGTGACCTTCTACGATATCCCACAGATACGCACACATTTCCTGCGCAGAGGAGACAGCGATCTGTCTGGTCGCTTGAGCGTTCTTGATACGAGCGACAAGCATCTTATCATCGAAATACTCTGTGTAGCGCTTACCAGGCTTTTTGTAAGATTCATCGCTAAAGGCAACTTCGGTAGATGCCCGATTTTCAGCCAAAAAACTCAAGACTTCTTCACGTATTTTCATCATAGCGGCTATGATGGATCGGTGATGTACTTCTCCATGAAGCAAATTGAATGCAGTGTCAGAGGCTTGGCAAGCAATTGATGCTAGCGGGAAATGCCGTGACCAGTAACCCCGGATACGGGTGTTAGCGTAGGCAGAACCGGCGCACACCCCATGATAGAAAGAATCCATCAGCCAATGCTCGACAATCTTGGACTCAAGCACCTCCATATGCTTGTAGATATCCATCAGACTCTCGTAACTCGGTGGCATTGGTCCATATGAAGGTGCAGACACTATACGAGATAAGCCTTGCAGGCTATAAATTGTATCCGAATGCTTCTTCAATGCGACAGCGACTCCCCAACTAGGTAGAAAACACAGCTCGATATCATGATCTTGCAAGCTTCTTTTCTCCAAGCCGAGCTCTCCTAGGTCGGCGACCTGCAAACCGTGTAGTAACTTTCCATGTATATCAGTGAGTTCCACATTACCCATCGATGTGGAAAGAATATGGACTGCATCAATCGCTAGGGCACCACTTCGGGGCAAGAGCTTTATTGGAACATCTGGACTCCAGCCTGCCAATTTGGCTAGCTTATGCCAGGGGAACAACGATTCAGGTGTTCTGGAGCTATTGGAAAGTGATGCCGAGATGCTCTTCGCAAGATCAAATTGGTTCCGTTGCCAAGAATGTTCATCGAGCATCCATCCAAGCGGATATGGGTTCATTGATCCAGGCCAATTCAACCCTGAAGACCTTTGTACCTGAGTGGTGTCAAAATGGATGGTGAAAGATGCCGATGGTGCGCATCCTAGGATTACGTCTGTATACAGTTGAGGTGCCCAATCAGGAGCCCAAGAAGGCAGAAACGGGGTAGTCTTAGGCAGTAGAGCAAGCTTGAGGATTTCCAAAGGCGTTGGTCGCAACCGTCGTTCTACACTTGCAAACCAGTGCATGGCCAAGCCTGTGTACAACTGCTGTACGCTGATGTTGTAGTCGATGAGTAGCTGTTCTGCCTCGTCATCGGTGACTAGCCCCATCAAGCCGTAGACACGATCACGCAGATCGCCACAATGACAGTTCTTGGTGGCTACAAGCAAGGAAAAAATATCTCTTGTCGTTCCCTTCTGGCCGAAGTGCTGAAGCCAATTTGTAGGAAGCCCAGATCCCGCTGCAAAAGGTAGGGTATTGATGTTCGAAAGAAGGTCGTCCAAATGCATAGTATGGTCGCCCAAGGTTACACTAGCTGTTTTGCTAAGCATGAGTTCTTGAATCACCCAGATGCGCGAGAAGTAAGGCGTTCGCAACATTACTCTTGAGTCGAAAGTGGAACTGGGAGAAGTTTCTCCACAAAGTTGATTGTTATTCTGTGGTAATACCAAGGAGATATCAACCACATGGTCAAATTTGCCTAGATATGTGAGGACCCTGGCTGCAGATGTATAGATGTTCCTCATTAGCGAGACCTGGTGTCCGCGCTCTTTCAAGTCAAATTGATTGATACAAATGGCATCGACCCAGATGAGGCGGTCGGCGACAGTTCTGAATCGCCGGAGCGCCGCCGAACAGTTCGTCGTGACTGGCAGTACGTCGTACTGTGGGCCGAGAAAGATAGTCTCGCATAGGGAGGAGTCACCCTTGTAGTCTGCCCAAGTATACGAAAACGCCTCGAAGATAGGTCGGCATGGATCGCGAAGTCGATGAATCTCTAGGGTACCGCAAATGGGGTAGTTTGTGTCTCCGCTACCGTGAAGGCGCAGAAGACGAATGGAGTCCGCATCCGTGAGACGTGAATAGATTCCCTGGAACAAGGAACCTGGCCCGCTTCGACTTAGTGGCTGCTGCAGCAGGGATTGCTGTTCAGATTGCAGCGCTGTTCGCAATGGCCGAGGAGAAGCGGTACCAGCCCATTCGTCAATATTCGCCAGTAGACAAGTCAACAGCTCTGAGCCTCCGCTATGGCCACTTGGAGCTTGGGAAAACAAGCTTGGAGGCCATGTGCATATCAGCTGTGACCGTGGTGTATCCGGCGGGGGTGCAGGAGGGGAAATCGGATGGATAGGCGCTAGCTTAGGCGCCTTGCGCACACATCTACGGCACCCTGGCTGGCTATCCTCCCACTCAAGATCCAATTTTGCGCATGTCGCGTCATGCCACGCCATGAAAACAGATTTAATGGTTTCGACGGCGTAGATGCGAGTCGTTCGGGAGGAACACTGTCAAGGCAGTCGAGGAAGGCTGAAGGATTGCGGTTGTGAAGGCTACCCCGCCGACCTCGCGGTCATTGGCCAGCCTTGCTGCATTGCATTGTCTCGGCGCGCAGACAAGCAAAGGACTAAAATCTATACTGATGATAAGTAGATAAGCAGACACGTCTTTCATCAAGAATAAATTGCAGTACCCTGACAATTGCAGAACATCTCTTGCAACTCTCGACTGATCAAACTACGTCTCCATGGAGCTGCAGAGGCATTGGACATTCCAAAGGCTGTAGCTGAAGAGGTTATGCATCATGCGATGCTCGAGTGAGATGATGTGGGGAGAGATGGCACAAACGTTTGGAGAAAGTTGGGTACACGGGACCATTTGTGGGACCGAAGATAGGTGCATGTGGAGTCATGCGCTGGGCTGGAAAAACGTCGGGAAAGCAGCTGTCGGAGTAGGCGAGAAAGCTTTGTCATGTACTTGCTTGCCAGGAGCCGAGACGCAGAAGATTTTCTCATTGCGACTCGAGGACATGGGGCAGAATTCTTTTCCACGTCAAGCTCTTCGGGCTGAGCCACTAGCGCGTTCTAGAGCCAATCAGACCTGTGGGCCGGATCGGACCAAAGCCTGGGGAGCCCTCCGCGTGATTTGCACCGACCAACGTGAAGGAACAGCCTCGGCATGCGCTTCCTCATCCAGGTGGCGGCCATCACGACTATCACGTTTTACTTCTCGTATAGAAGGGACTGGCCTTGAGTTTCCCATAGTCGGATGACCTGCAGCCGCACCTGGAACGGTGTGCAAGGGCATCCTGGCTAGAGGTTTCGACTGTCGGGACAGGAAGGGGAGGCTGGTTGGTGGTGCTGGGGTAATTGCATTGACTCGCGGAGTCACACGCGCTTAATTAGGAGCTCCGACGGGCAGCGAGGTATCGTCTCGTATTGGCCGTAAGGCGTCCATGACCAACGACTTCAGCATCAGCAGTTCATGGTCATGACGGCCACTGTTGCATTAGCTCACCGCCACCAGGTCTTGTTCTGGGGAAGGGACAAGAGGCGGGTGAAAGTATAGCACAGGCCATTCACTCGGCGCATCGTCAGAGCAGCATTGCAGTGAGCTCGAGTAGACGTAGGCGGCGCTGGCGGAGTGAGCCGAGCATAGGGCGCCGCAGACCTGGTATCGGGGGCTAGCGTAGTTAAGGCTCTGCTTGCTCCAGGCGCACGTTAGCCGACTCCATGGGCAACAATAGACTCCATGGGCCACGATGGTGGGGTCTAGTGAAGTGGGAACCCTTGGTCGGGGAACCCTCACGTGCGGCTCTGAAAACCTGGAAGCGTTCTAGACTGTAAATTGCGCAGTCCGTGCGCTGGTCGCCAAGGGCAGATTACAGCCGGTCCAAATGCCGGTCCGACACTTGTCAAATTGCTAGGCTAGTCGGGCCTGGAGAAAGAGCTGGAGAGGGCAAAACGCGGGCGACCATACCCCAGATGGCCAGTGGCGCACACCTTTCACTGGCCTGCCGGGCTAACGCACCCAATAGCAGGGAAGCACAGACGCCGACTAGCTGAGACGCAATGTTACCTAGCCATTTCTGCGGTACGCTTGTTGCGCAGAACAGCTAGATCTCAAATCTCCAGCATTGTTATTAACCCTCAACGCACCCCGTTCAGATTCACCTCTTCGTCCAAGGCCGCTTGCGAGTTCTACCTGCACAGCTTCAGATAGAGCGCATCGTCAACTTCTCCTGCCTACACCTTCGCTCCATCTCTCAACATGAGCAACCACGACATGGCCGACGAGGCCGCCAACCCCAAGGGCATCCAAGCTACCACTGATGTCAACATGACTGAGTGCCCCGTTACCTGGAAGGCCTACCTCCTTTGTGCTTTCGCATCCTTCGGCGGTATCTTCTTCGGTAAGATGATGATCGACAATGCTTGCGACTTCAGCCGCTAACCACATATCCTATAGGTTACGATTCCGGTTATGTTAACGGTGTGCTCAACTCGCCTCTTTTCATCGAGGAGGTCGAGGGACCCATCTGCCCCCAGGGTCTTGACACCCCCGGTGGCGTTTGCGCTATCAGCTCCAGCAACACCTCGCTCATTGTGTCGATCCTGTCCGCTGGTACCTTCTTTGGTGCTCTCATCGCTGGTGATCTCTCAGACATGATTGGTCGTAAATGGACGATCGTTCTGGGTTGTCTCATCTACATCATCGGTACGAAATTCCCGCACGTACTACCATGTTGATCAGCCGCTAATCCCCGCTTTAGGTGTTGTCCTGCAAATGGCTGCAAGCGGACGTGACCTCCTTGTCGCTGGTCGTGCCATCGCCGGTGTTGGTGTCGGTTTCGAGTCTGCTATCGTCATTCTCTACATGTCCGAGATTTGCCCCAAGAAGGTTCGTGGTGCGCTCGTCTCTGGTTACCAATTCTGCATCACGATTGGTCTCCTTCTCGCTGCCTGCGTCAACTACGCCGTTCAGGACCGTGGTGACACTGGCGAGTACCGCATTCCCATCGGTATCCAGTTCGCCTGGGGTCTTATCTTGGGTACTGGTATTGCTTGCCTTCCCGATTCCCCTCGTTACTTTGTCAAGCGCGGCCGTCCCGATGAGGCCAAGAAGGCCCTAATGAAGATCCGTGGTGTACACCCAACCAGCCCCGATGCCGCCCACCTCAGGTCCCTGGTCGAATTTGAGCTTGCCGAGATCATCGCCAACGAGGAGTACGAGCGCGAACTTATCCCCGCTGGTGGCTGGCTTGCCGGATGGATGAACTGCTTCAAGGGTTCCCTCTTCCAGTCCAACTCCAACCTCCGCAAGACCATTCTCGGTACTTCTCTCCAGATGATGCAACAGTGGACTGGTGTCAACTTCATCTTCTACTACTCCACACCCTTCTTGCAATCGACCGGTGCCATCAGCAACACCTTCTTGATCTCGCTCGTCTTCACCCTGGTCAACGTCTGCTCCACTCCTCTTTCCTTCTACGGAATGGAGAAGTTCGGTCGCCGCACACTCCTCCTCTTCGGTGCCCTCGGTATGTTGATCTGCCAGTTCTTGGTTGCCATCATCGGTGTTACTCAGGGATTCAACAACTCCTCCACTCTCCCCGATGGTTCCACCCGCGCCAACAACATCTCCGCTGTCAACGCCCAGATCGCCTTCATCGCCATCTTCATCTTCTTCTTCGCTACCACCTGGGGTCCTGGTGCCTGGGTCCTCATCGGTGAGGTCTTCCCTCTTCCCATCCGTTCGCGTGGTGTTGCCCTCTCCACTGCCTCCAACTGGCTCTGGAACACCATCATCGCCGTCATCACCCCCTACATGGTTGGCAAGGATGAGGGTAACCTGAGGTCCTCCGTCTTCTTCATCTGGGGAGGTCTCTGCACCATTGCTTTTGTCTACACCTACTTCTTGGTTCCCGAGACCAAGGGTCTCTCCCTCGAGCAGGTCGATCAGATGATGGCCGAGACTACCCCCCGTACCTCCGCCAAGTGGCGCCCAACCCACACCTTCGTCGAGAGCTCTCTCCAGAAGGGTGGCACCGCCATGATCGAGAGGAACGGTTCTGTTGTCATCGACACCGAGAAGAACAACCGCACTGCCTCCGTTCACTAGATGGAGTAACTGGTAGTGTTTTATTCATGTTGTAATGACACGAATGAGTCACTTGTACGAAGTAATGTTTGGGTTCTGTGAAACGTAAAGTAAAGCATAACACGAAGGAAAGGAAGGACTATATACCTCTGCGATACCTCAGTAGTTTATTCTATAGCATAAACTACATCTTTAATCTTGCACATCGATCTCCAAAACTCTAATCGTGATTGTTCACTTTGGCAAATCGGTCTTGTTGCTTTTTACACCGCACGTCTAATCTTAGTCGATAATATATGCTCAAACCCCGCTCCTACTTCCTCGATTCTTCTTTCAACTCGACCTCACTACCCCTCTCTGTCTCTCTCTCTCTCTCTCTTCCTCATCCCCTTCTATTTTTCACCATCTACCCTAGCAAGCGCGAACAGTGTTTACCACTTCTGACGGAGTCGAAGATAGCTGACCACTGCGGATGTCAAGCCACATAGATGACAGAATCAATCAATGTGGTGAACGACTTGAATAGAAACAATCAGAGTGGACAATATTAACTTGGTAGTTTGAAAGGGCGGCGAGATTAAATGTTGCGTGCAGGGCGCCATTCTATCCCAAGCTTCCAGGTAGCAGCGCCAAGTAGAAGGCGCTGACAGTTTTCTGCATCACGCGGCAGAAGCGAGCAAGTGGAACCGGGCAGCTGCGAACAACAGGCCTGAGCGGGTCCGACCAAAGCTTATATATATATTTAGTCTAGCGTCTCCGACTAGTCTCGGAGGTCCCTCGTCGGGTCTGTGTGTGCCTCAGCCATTCTCTTTTTGCGTCCGTCCTCACATCATCAGTGCCGTGCGTGAAAACTTGTTATCGCCTCCACGCGAGGTTTGCGACACCATCATCGAATTTGTCCTAAATGCGCGTCCAGCGACTAACCTGCACTCTTCCAGACAACGAAGTGCATCACAATTTTCCCAACAACTGGTTTTCGATGCGGTATTCCAGCTGCCGCCTTCGGTAAAGAAAATAAGGCTGTAACTCCACGTACCAGAAAAACAAAAGAAGAGGAAAACAAAGAAACATCTCAAGATGTCCACGTAGAACTTTCCCTTGTGGTAAATTGAAGAACAGGTCTCATACATGAATGAGCTGAGTCCTGAGCTGACTTGAGAAGACATACTGGATACTCAACATCTGGTCATGAGATTGCTTAGTATTCGATCTACGAACTACATGCTTTCAGCGCGGTACGGAAAGTATGACGTATATAGTTCCCAGTCACGGGTCTCATTGGCCATAGTAATGACGAAGCTGAGTTGATGAGATGTTGGAAAGGAGTATATTCTCAGTAAGTGGAGAGAGTACTGCTAAACCACCCAGCCGCACTTATCAGACCTTGAGCAACACATTCTCGGTCCATTCCCACAACTTCTCTGCTAGAGCTTGATTTTTAGCCTCTGCTGTCAATCTTTCCGTCGAATCTACACCCACTGGCGTGTAGTATGCTCCATTCTTCAATGCTCTCTTCCCCGCTCCGGCTGCGCTCCAAAGCTGGTTCAGAACACCCTGGTGCGGCTCAAGCCACTTTTCGCCTGAAAGCCGCGACGTTACATTCACGAAGAACTTGCTCAAGCCAGCCATCTCGGTATTCATTGGTGTCTTGACGAGCCCCGGGTGGATCACCACAGATGTCAGCTCTGGGTGCCGACGTGCGAGCTCCCTCGTAAAAAGAATAGTCGCGAGTTTAGACTGACCATAACGGATCCACCCCCTAATACCAACCTGGACATCGTGCTTCCAGATTCGAGCTCCTCGAAGGAAATGCCACCTTTGATGGCGCGGTGGAATTCGTAACCCGCAGAGGTGGTGTTGATGATGCGAACATCTGAGTTGGGATCTTTGGCTGTCTTGAGTAGGACGGGTAATAATTGTTTGGTGAGCATCGCGTGGCCGAGATAGTTCGTCGCGAACTGGATCTCGTAGCCATCGATGCTCAGAGCGGCTGGCTTGGCTATAATCCCAGCGTTGTTCATTAGTATGTCGAGGCGATCGTGTTTGAACCCTTCCGCTATGGTTTCCTTGACAGCGCGAAGGGATGAGAGATCCATCTTGATGAAGCTCAACGATGCTGTTGGGTATTTGACTTTGATGTCGGAGATCAATTTGTTTGCTGCAATGATATTCCGGCCTGTGAAATAGATGTGCGAAGGGTTATGCGCCGCGAATGCTCGAACACTTTCTTCTCCTAAACCGGCGGTGCCTGAGATGGTTGTTAGGGCGCTGTCAACATCTAGGGAGCGATGTATAAACCTCCGGTTATCACGATAACCTTGCCCGAAAGGTCGCCAACATCCTTTGCGGGGTCGAAGTCTTTGAAGCCTTGCATATCGAAGGTAAGGCCCGAAGGTGCGTTAATCCTGATGTCTCTTTTTTCGCAGGCGAATGATTGTTTTATATGTACAGCTGATCATCATTGAGGATTGCAGCGGACGAAAAGTTGAGAGGATTTCGGTGTTGGTCTTCGGGTTGTGGTTCGACATGCGCCTCCATCGGGGGGATATGTGGCCGCAGTGTGCAAAACGTAGGCATGGGCGACGAAAGTGCAAAAACCCTATGCAACATTGCATGAACCCGAAACCATATTTGAGAAAAAATTATATGCAACATCAGCACGTTTGTTAGTGGTATGTAAACACGCTAGATGCGAGGGATACGAACAATCGATACTGGGTGTTATAAGATATCAGGCAGATCTAGGATACAAACATGGAAGATCTTGGTCTTCTTCGCCGAGCGGGTGATCTAGCCTAGTCGGGCCAGACTAGTGGTGTGAACTCATGACAAAGTGAACACGGCCAAACCTGTAACACTAGATAGTTACAAGACCATGTAGATGCTTGGTTCGTACGGGTTCGAAAATAACTTCTACCTTCTATTCACCGCGAGGATAGATCATATCACGGAACTCAATGATAACGTCCTTTAACCAAACGGATCGAAAGTGCTCGGATCGTAATCCTTCCCCTCTTGCCACATCTCGACTACAACCTTATCCTCCCATATGCCATTCGACCTTCTCTTCTGCCATTTTCGGGACACGGTATAGTGCCATATCTTTGTACTTCCACCCGGTGCGAGGAAGTCCACTTCGATTTGTTGAATCGCGCTTTTCGGACCAAAGTCATGCCATTAGCGCAGCATTAATTTGTGGGCAACCTTCTCTTTGATCTGAGGTGAGCCCCATGCATCTGAATGCGGGTACGAAATCAACTGGTCTGAGTCTAACTGCAGATACAGTCTGAGTTGAAGCTGTGTGAGGTGGCGGAATGAAGTCAGCGCTGAGTGGATAGATCGGTAAGCCGCGGCGCTCGGCGGTGTCCATGGCGAAGATGACAGAGTTGAGGATTCAAGCGACGAAACACCATGCCTCTGCGAGCTGGATATGGTGAAGAGCTTCCTCAGACGTGCGATGGCCGATGTCTTGCGCGTAGCCTGATCATCCGGCCATACGCTCAACCCCTTCGTTCCCTCTTTCCTCTGCACTCTCATTGGCAATCGCAATACCTTTACCCCTCGAGCTGTCTCCGCTAGATTGTAAAAGTGCTCGGGTTCCCACGCTACATCCCTCCAATACTTTGCTTCCAAACTACGCAGGCTCTGTCCATGCTTGGCTAGAAGTTTAGGTCGCACCATCTGCACGTGGACGTCATCTTCACAACACGTCTTCACATTTCTCAGTGCATCGATTGAATTGAGAAAACGCTCAAGAACTTTCATGTCCTGGTTCGAGTTCCAACAGGCCCTCGCAGCGCCCATGTAACCCTCCCGGAAGCCGAAGTTAAATGTCTTGAGCTGTGAGACACGTCCTGTCAATGCTTGTAGAAGGGCTGTAGGGGTACCTTCACCGAAATCTAGGGTATGTAGCTGACTCCAGTCCATGCAACGTGACCACATCTGACAATGCTCTGCAGTTGAAAAGTAGTTCTGATGCTTTGGATCTAAGGTCAACTCCTCGAGTGCCGGGAACATATCACCCTCCCGAAACGGAAGATTGAGTGGGCTCTCTTGGTAGTCGTCATTCATGTGTCCGGAAAGGGCGCCGACTTGCAAACGCAGAGTCTTCAAGTTGCGGGCTTGGAGTAGGCACTGTTTCAGCTCGGACATCTCCGAAGGACAAACGGCTTCTGGTCCGTATGCAAGAGCAGTAAAGTCCAGGTTGTCCAGATGTGAAGACGACAGAACAGCCTTGTCCATTGGATGAGGTCCACGATCGTTGTTGATGTATGTAAGTCGCATATTAGGGCGATTTACCAACAGTGCCTGCAATGAAGGCGGAAAGGGGTACGAAGTCTCCCACCTGTGATGTGTCAGCTTTCTAGAGCTGTGGTGCGATCGCGTGGGATTTACGATATTCTCTGTAGCTGCACCAAATGACTCCAGCAGTCTACCAATAATTTTACGAGCTTTTCGCAAATCGCAGGATCATATCGGACGGGTCTGACTCGAATGCTTCTTATTTTTTCGCCGGTCGCCTTACCTGGCATTCGCGTTCTTTGTAGGATTGTTGTTTCAACGTCGTTCACACCTGCAAGCGTAATCTCGCGAAATAGAAACTCCTCAGAAGAACTTCTGCTTGCGCGGCACACAACTCGAAGCGCGTGGAACGCCGCATGATCGTCGTGAAAGAGTTGAGCAAAGATACCGGAAAGAACACTTTGCGGTAGGGCGACAAATTGAGAAGACATTGTCAACGATGCGCGCATATTTCGCACAGTTAGAGATAATTGCTATTGTGGCTGAAAGCAGCTTGTCTGCGTTCGAGACGGCAGACTGTATATATGTGAAAGTGCAGCCTGGTGGAATTACCCCGTTTCTACACAGCCCGTGCCACACGCTTGGATAAAATAGATTACAGTACACGACTTAGCGCCCACCAACTAGCACCGCCTCTTGTCAGGGTTCGCTGTTCCGACTACGCCGACCCATCGCTGCAGTATCGTGGGATGACAGCATACTGTTCATCGCGTCAGTAGACTTCTTTTGAAGATTACATGTGACTCACTTCATCGCTCCAGAGAGAGTAATGTTTGCTCCACTTGGTTTTGAAAACTGTTGGCGCTTCTATGTTTCCAAAGAGCTCTGCACCAGCATCCATACCGTAGCAGTAGATAAAGGGCTGATTGCTGCCAACTTTCGTATTCGCATACAACTGCGCATACGAATCGACACCCGGATCGAGCTATTCATATGTCCGACGCTTTCAATGTTGTCACTCTCACGCTTATGCTTACCGCAGCATTAGATATTGCAGAGCTATCAAACACAATGCCGAACGTCACTTTTGGGATAATGTGTGCAGTGACCTTGCCCGAGGCATCCAGGTCCCAAGTAAATTGGTCATGGACACCGCATCCAGAAACATCTTTCTTCGTAGTCTCCTCGTCGGGTTTGTCGTCCTCACCATCGGGGATGGGATATCGCATGGAGTAGTCCCGGCCAGGCATCTCCATCTCATACATTGCATTGATTTTCAGTTGCGCTTCTCCAGCGAGTGAACCAATGATGCGGAAATCAGGGCCGATGGTCACAAAACCAGGAACGCGGAAGGTTGCGCCAAAGTTGTGGGCTCCAAACAGCTCAACATCCTGACATACCATCTACTCAAGTACTCATGCTATCAGGGCTCTCCGATCCATGCGGTCTCATCGAACAGCCCAACGGCATTGCTCATGCACGCTTCGTCGCCTGGAACCTTGCGGTGATGAACAACTGTGCGTAGATAACATACCGCACACTGTCGGGATCGTCGTTCTAAAACATTATCAGGTAGTGGTATCCGATATGGCTATGACTATTGCGTGAGTATGATTGGCTTCAACCCAACGTACACATCGTACGTGGCACCGTGGGGCGCCACGACGGTGCCTTCTGCGAATGCGATGGGAATGGTTGCCAACATGCTCGATGAGACTACGACTCCTGGCAGTTTATCATCTGAGCATATATCGGTCAGTGTGAGTGTCACTTCAGCGTCGAACGAGGCTACGTCTTCTGCGACTGTACAGCCACACTTTCACAGGCATAAAAGGGCGCATGGGCATTTGTAATCACGCTCTGAATCTTCTTCCAAGTGTCTGTCTATACATCGATCATCGATCAGTTACATCGAAGCTGCACTGTTCCTTGTATTTATCCATACTACAATCATGTTGGACTAAACAGCCAAGAGTGCATGAGTTTTCATTCAGGCTCTCCATTCGGCGATATATGAAGCTATCATATCCAGTCCGCACGCCGGAACACATAACATATGACAAACGCGACAAATCTTTCGGTGAAGTTCCTCCTCTTGCATGTATCATCATGTACTTTCTTACTGCCCATCGCAAGTCACGACAGCATCCTAACAAGGCGGCTATTGAGATCGGATTGTCAGCACTGACCAGGAGAATATGCAAACCAGAAGAACTTACCAGCCCACCGCAAGGGCTACAAGATTCAAAGTCCGATGGCGCGATACAAGTAAGCTTTCGACATTGTCCATCTACAATGCAGCTTGCTTCAGTCTCGCGTGATGAAAGATCTCGTAGGACCTTGTTCGGTCCTTCCTCGATTGTGCCGCTAGGCGTTGCAATTGTGAGTCCTATAAATATAGTAGAGAGAAATATTGAGAGTTGCATAACGAAAGTTTGTAGTAAAGCTCGGTCTTGGGTGGTTGAACTGTGCGACTATAGGTTGTTGCAGATTAGTGAGAGCAAAGGAGGCTCCTTTGATGCTGTATATATATGTGTCCTAGAACCGAGATTAATGATCAACTTCGACATGACTATCAGGTCAGATTCTCCTATGACTACGTAATCTCTGATCACTAGGTCTTATAGTAAGACTGTTAGCTTTCGCTACGATGATCGGTATATCAAGGTCTTGGGAACCGGAAACCGTGGTATGCTGAGCAGTATGGCTGCAAGTGATACGACCTCGGGACCTAGCCGGCGCTACTCTACGGGAGTGGGCCTGGTGCTTATGTGAGCGCTAGTAGTCCCTCAAAACACGAAGCATCGATCAAACAACACGTGGGAAAAGCATTCTTATAGTCTAATCTATGAAACACTTTTTTTTGCTGTTCTTGGCGGGCCCATTGCGTCTCCCTCCTGTCGATGTTATCGTCCACTTCATCACATCCTATGGACTGTCAACCATGTTAAATATGATGCGCGCATTCAAAACCAGCTAGTTATGAATTTACCTACCACGCGCGAGACTTGATGCAGGTTGCGCGAAAGCGCACAGCTCCATCCATTGGAGTCGTCTGCGGCTTTTTCGAGGCTGCCATGTGTCACATGCCAACCCGCAGAAGTTTCAAAACTGTCAAAGCCTCCGAAAAGTGTATAACGCAACACAGAATGCTTTCGTGGATGAAAATTGTTAATCTTCGTATCCATGAAAGTAGGATCGGTAGTTGGCAGAACTTTTAGTTTGGATGATAGGTATGGAGGTGATCATAGGGTGCTTTTCCCGCTCAATACGAGAAGGCTTGTCTATTTGTGGGGAACAGGACTCTGTTTTCTTTCGTCCCATTCAAACTCTCTCGTCAGAGTGATCCCTCTTTCTCTTCTATCATTTGGAGGCGACTCGCTTATCCGGACTTCGCTCGATGCCTTGCGTCCTGCATTAGGACACTCTCCATGCACATGGGTTGTTGTTAGACCTATCTCATCCTCATCTAACCGAGATCTACCCCATGGCTCATGGTCTTTATTCGATCTCATCCATGACTTCCTGTCGGTTCGAATCTCCGTTTGAGTGACTGTGGTGCCCTCCAACGTATCATTGACCTTTATCTTCCGCGTGCGTTTTTTGGAAATCGTTTCGAGTGGATCTAGCGAGTGCGCAGGAGATTCCATGTGGTGCGAACCTTTGAGCGTGGATGGCAGGCTCCTAGAGAGCACATCCGTGACTTGCAGAAGCAGCGGACGAAGGGTGGGCAGGCAACCGGAGATGATGCCGACCGAGGGTTCTACGGAAGACCAGATGAATACGTCACTCTTCGCCCAGCTAATGTCTGTTGTATTAACGAGGTGAACAATAGTGATGATGCGGTATAGAGACGCAAAACAGACACTGGACAAGTCAGTGATTCTTCATTGCGTAAGCTTGCTGTGGTCCAGGACTTACAAACTGCCGAGTAAAAACGTGAGGATCACTGCGACCTTTTGCGATCGTCCCATGTTCAGCTTGAGCACGCTTTGTACAGGTATCGTAAGGATACATATATCGCCAAAAAGATTGATAATACCGATACCAAGATAGAACTGGAGTCTCGTCAGTTGCGAACGGCGATTTTGGTTTGAGGAGAGCTCACCTTTGCCTCGTTCACCAGTACCACGCCTTCACCACCATACCACTGATTCCAATAGTAGTGTAATGGTCGTGTGTACAATGGTAAGACGATGTGGTTAGTGATTAGATAACCGGCAGTGAGAACGACGCAAAACCAGCCAAGCCATGTCATCCCAAAAATTCGACGATATAAAGCCAGAATTGAGAATTTGATAACACACAAACTCCATGTGTAGATGTACACATACGCGAAAGTGATCTAGCCGCTGTCAGCACTGATATACTGTCGTGCTACAGGAAGTAACAACGCACTATTGTGATTTGTCGCATTTCATACGGCCCCAAAGACCATATGTGCTTTCCGAGACCGAAGAAGCCCCCTGATCTTGATGTCAGCAGATGTCGCAAATTTTCATGATCAAGTACCCTACCTGCGATGCAGCAAGCCAAGTTGCCAGCATTCAAAGCCAACCCAAGAAACATTAGATAGTCGTCCAGTCCCAGTACCTCACGTTTAAGACGCAGGCGAGTGAGGAGACGCAACGCGACGAAAACGAACGAAAGAACAAAAAGCACAATGCCGATAGCATTGTTGGAAGCAGTGCGTGACTCCGACAAGTCAATACCAGGCGGCGGGTTAGCAAAGTAGTCAAATGCCATGTTTACAGGCTGGTTGCGTTGAGGTAGAACAGGACGGAGTGACAAATGTCAAAACTGTGCAACGGGCTTCGAGCCTTCAACACCGATTGTCGAAACACATGCTCAATACACCGAACGCATCAGTGCAGCACGATATCGAGCAGGGTAGGGCACCGAGTCACAGAAAGCACTTGGCAGCGGATATTTTCCGAAGTCGGTACGATTGAGAGACCAATCGGTATAGTTTCCTGTGGGACGTGAGTGTTGTGCAGCCAAAGAGAAAGAGTCCTTACAAAAATTTGTAGCTAGCTTAGGTGGAGACGCCGTTTGCATTGACTACATATATTCAGGGTCATAACGCTTCCGAAGGGACGTGTGGTGTGACGGGCCAGGTACTTGCTGCATATCGTCCTATCACAAGTAACGACAGTGTGGGGTACCTCGTATGGGAGTGCGGAAAGGATGAGGAAACCCCGGATCGGGCCTACCAAAGCCACTCGGGCCTTCTTAACTACGCGGGAGATAACGACGTGCCGCAACCTTTTCCGGTAGTAGATCGTCTTAGTGGGTACCATAACCCGTGAAATCTGGGCCACACCAGCTCTCCTCTTCACGTTCTCTACACCTTGCTTGTATTGACTCAACCAATTGCCATCTTCGACATCAGATTTCAACAACATGGCGCCTAAAGAAACCAAGTTCAAGGTGGCTGCGGCTCATGCTGCACCTGTTTTTATGGACAAGGCGGCCACTATCAAGAAGACTGTTCGGCTCATCGAGCAAGCGGCGAAAGACGACATCAAGCTCCTGGTGTTTCCTGAAACCTTCATCCCCGGCTACCCCGTACGTGTCCCCGCTCTTAACGTCAAGGTTAAGAGTGATCCTAATCGTTACCACAGTGGTGGACTGAGTGCTACCCACCCCTCAAGCAGGTTACTGCTTTGGCCAAGTACGCTGAGGAGAGCGTAGTTGTGGAGCCAAACGGGGAAGACGTCAGCGCTATTCAAGATGCGTGTCGCCGTACCGGTGTAGCGATCAATCTCGGAATCTCGGAGCGTATCGCAAACGGTCATACACTGTTCAACTCGCAGGTCATCATCGATAGCGACGGAACTATCCTCGGCGTTCATCGGAAGCTCCAACCAACTTTTGTCGAGCGCATGGTGTGGGCTCAGGGCAACGGAAGCACACTGCGCAACTGGCCACTTTCCCTGGGCTACAACCTCGGAGGCCTGGCCTGCTGGGAGCATACTATGAACGGCGCACGTCAGGCACTCATCACTCAGAACCAACACATCCATGCTGGAGCTTGGCCAGCCTTGTCGGCGATGGCCGGTTTCGAGGATGTCGCCAATGCGCAAATCGAAGCGCTGATGAAGACACATGCTTTAACCGCCCAAGTCTTTGTTATCGCTGTTTCTGACTATGTCGACCAACAGTGCCTCGACTGGATGGAGACTAATCTTGGAAAGCAGGATCTCGTCAAGCTTGGTGGCGGTTGGTCTTCAGTCATTCATCCGTTCTGCTCGTTCATCGCTGGTCCGCACACCGGTGGAGAGGAGAAGTTGGTGCAGGGCGAGATTGACTTCTCACACATGGGGTCTGTAAAGGTATGGATTGATGCAGCGGGCCATTATCAACGTCCGGAGATTCTACAGTTCGGGTTCGACCAGCGTCCACACTGGGCGGACGAGAAGACCGATCGCTTCAAGGTGCGCACTGAGGAAAGAAAACCGGAGAGTAAGATTGAGTACCCCGCACCTTCGGAGGCTTAGTGGCTGTAGATGTTTTTTTTTCAGGTAGAGAATGCATGAGTTGAAATTGTATCGTTGGAGTGGCGTCTTGTGTTACCCATTACTCATTCGACGTCATGGAGGCTTTAGCGACTCAGCCTCGTCGCACCTGCATTACTGCCAAAGGACCTCTCAGCAGGGTGAAACAGACCTTTTCCTTTGGCAACATTCTCATATCTGCAGATATTCTTTCTGTCTAATTTCAGCATGCCAGTCACTTTCGGTGCTTGCGATTAACAGGTAGATACAAGCTGCTTTTCATCTATGTCAGAGCACTGTCTTAGCTACAACTGCCTTGTCAAAGTAACTTGAAAAACGTCACACAATCTCCACGTACCGTGAGCGGCCTTGAGACATTTGGTATGGCGTCGAATATCGCCGCAAGACACTGTAAGATGACAATATCAATTTCATATGCTGAGATTCTTCACTGCAGCAAAGCTTGACATATGATCCCTCACGTTCCTAGCTTACTAAGTAATTTTCAATTACAAGCCAAACCATTCACTCGAGTGTAACGACGACTTACGTATAAGACTGTAGGACGCATCCGCCTGACTGATAGAGCTCCAGATCAAACAAAGACGTATTAGAAAACAACAAGACACTAATCAATTTCGAGGTGAACGCAGTTCAGCATCTATTCATGAAAACTGCATACCAATTCTCTGCATTTACTGGCGGCACTGGACTGTTTACTAGGTCAATATCGGCGTTCCTGGACCAACGACACGTACTCGTGGAAGGTGATTCCAAATAGATCATACTTGTTCCTAAACTCTACCTGTAGACTACCCGCGGTAACACCTACATGCACCACTTCTTCTCCTGCACGGCCTTGCACCCATCCTTTCCGAGATACCAGTCATCACAGAGTGTATTACATTCAACACCCGGCTTCACAAACACCCTCCCCTCCTGGCTCGGATCGCCGCTCGGCGTGCCATACCATGGCAGACGCCACTGCACCTCCATGTTGTTGGCCTCATACCCAGTCGCACCTATTCAGATGTGTCAGCGTTACATGCCGATAGCAAAGAGAGAATGATTGAAGGTTTCGCTGGATGGAGCGAGACGTACGGTAACCGTGGCGGCAAGCGCAGTAGTATGGGCCAGGTGTATGTGGGTTGTCGTGGCCCCAAACATACGTGCACGACGTAGTGATGTCGCACTTGTTCTCATTAGGTGTGTAGACGCAGGTCTCGCAGATGGGTTCGTATGGCGGAGACAAGGCGGCGGTGAGGGTGAGAAGAGAGGAAATAGCTGTGATAGTGAAGACCTTCATGATGATGGGTTGAGCTTTGGGAGGAACTATAGAAGCAGTTGCTGTTATACTGTAAAAGGTGATGCGGATAGACAACAGTGAACAGATAAAGATTCTTTCTTTATACTTCAAGTTTGCCATCTCAGCTGCGCGGCTTCGACTTCAGCATCATGCTCCGCTTATGCGGCTGCATCAATACCAAGAATCTATATACAGCACATATACAAACTTCAAGAGCCTACTACTCCTGATTTGTCGGCCAGTACGATGTCCAAACGTCAAGCTGAGCTATAGTAATCTTACAAGACCTCTTGATCTCGTACTGCGAGACAGTCGTGAATGCCAAGCTCTGGCCTGCTAGTCGCGAGTGAGGTGGTGAGCACACTTCGATTTGCCAGACCCTGCAATGCCACTAGAAGCCAACTGGTGAAAAGCGGCCGAGAAGTAAATTTAGCAGGACTGGTCAAATTGACAATCTCGTGATGATGATGCACTTAGTCATGAGACCTCGTGTTGCTTCCCCGCATTCTTCAGCTTGCTGATGAAGCTAGGGAAACACGAAAGTTAGTAGCTTGGGAACAAAGCATGATCGAACTAGACAAATTATTTGAATGTGCGTGAATGCGAAGAGCTTGAAATAGTAAATGTGTTGCTAGATTGCATAACCAGGATAGCTGGTGTTATCGAACTCCAAGACGCCATACCGGACCAAAGAAGACATGCGAAGATGGTTTGTCGTATCATCATCTCTTTCCCTTCTTGAGTACCAAGCCTTTCCAGCCCTTACTATCCTTAATCCGTCTAAGCGCTTTGCTTGCAACCGGATCCTTAGCCAGATCGTCCAAGCAAGCCTTCTTCTCCTCCTCGCTTTCGTGCTCGTGGAACTCGCACCACTCCTTTTCCATTTTTGGTCGCTCGCCCCTCGCTAACATTGTTACCAACTCGAACAAGAAAGCTTGCGGAAGCTGACTCCGCAGGGCTATCGTGCGCTCGTCATCGCGGTCGGGATTCCAGTACACGGAGTACATATCGAGGAAGTATCGGCAGAGCGCTGCGTCTGGTGGTAGGCTCTCGTAGGCGGCGATGACGTTGCTGTGATCAGGCATTACTTGTAGGATCTCGTCGTTCGTTTGCCATGCTAGCAGTACCGCGCGGCGTAACTTCGGGATGGCATAGCGATGTGCGAAGACGTAGAGCGATATGAATCGGCGCTCTAGGAAACCTTCCAACCCCCTCCACTTGTATGGTCTTGAGCAGCATGGGCATAGTGTCTCTTTTGGTATCTCGGGCTTCTCGGCAGGGTTTCGTGGAGGTGGTACTACGGCAGCCTTTTCAGGTTCAGCATCACCAGGCACCTTCTCCGCACTAGGTGCAGGACTCGCTGCGGGTTCAGCGTTGGCGGGTGAGGTGTCTGACGCTGCATCGTCGGTCTCTAGGGCGATACCCCACGAGGCAGTGTCCACATCGTCGCTCTCGTTTTGTTCAGTAGTGCTCGCACTGTCGCCCCCGTTCACGTTGACGGCATGGGTTGGCGGGTGCACCTCTTTCCCACCTTCGATTAGATGATGTGGTATGAAGCCGGTGTATAGCCATAGCATAAAGGCATCGAACACGTCAGGGCTGGTGTCGTCGAGCTCAAGAGTGGTACCCGATTTCTCGTACGGTGAGTCGCTCTTCTCCTCTAAGCACGTGTTGAAGTATGGCGAGCATCGTCGCAGTAATTCACGATGGCAGCTGAACGACTCCGGGTAGTCCTTTCCACCAACTTTTACGGTAATTATTGTCTGATCAAAATTTCTGCCTCTGGTCAGCGGTTCAGCTTGGCGAATCTGAAAGTGAAAGGGGTACTCACCTGAAAGTGTGGCCGAGTGTTGTCGCACCCTTGGAGTGCATGAAAGGCATTTTGAGTAGATAGTCAGGTTCCATTCATTGACGACTTACCGTGGATTATATCGCCATTATATCTCTATCGTTCTGGACGGGTAATACGGAGAGCCCAGTTTCAGCAACCGTGACAGATACATCTTGGCGTTCGACCTTGCAGCGGTTGAATGCTTGTGCGAGCTTCAATGTATGGTGATAGGAGGCTTAAGCGGGGGAACGTAGAGCTTAATTGAAACTTGTAGGTACAAGAGGACGAGTGACAGCTGGGTTCGTCTGGGCGATCTTGGAACAAAGTAGGGGTAATGTCAAGTCGTGCGGGAGAGCATGAGTTTGATAGCCGTTTCACGATGCTTGGCGGGGGAAGCATGCCTCAGCCAACGCCTGGGCTGTTCAAGATCTTGACAGCGGTGAAGCTCAGCTCAGGACCCCCATGCATCTTCCCTTGCGAAGGCATGAGTGATGCTGCGGGGTGGCGCTGGCGATGGAAGTGGATGAGGTTGGAGTGTAAGAGGGCTGAAGCGTGGTTGGCGACGCGTGGAGGCGTCCCCGCGTCTAGACCCGTGCACACGTTGACCCCTTGCATCATCGTTCCGTCCGAGCCACCATAGATCTCAACACCAAGCCAATTTCATCAGCAACACGCATATCCTATAATCAGGCTGATCTCCGAGCATGTGCGGACGTCGATTCCAGATCCTGTCGCCCAGCGTACCCCGCGTTTGTACGATGTCAGCCCCCACTTCCAACGCAGCTCTCAGTATTTAGTGGGAGCCATATCATGCCATTACAATATGCTCCTGCTGTCTGTCAATCAACCTATGCTGCGATAATCGATGATGGCGCCCAAATTCGATACAGAGATCTACCCAGGCAATATCATCAATAACCAGCTCGTCCCAACTCCTGAAACGCGACATTCCATCAACCCGGCCACCAGCCAGCCACTCTACGAAGTGCCAATAGCCAGGGAGGAAGACCTCGATGCCGCTGTTACCGCAGCCCGCAAAGCATTCAAGTCATGGAGCTCAACACCCTTCTCTGAGCGAGCAAGCTTGCTCCTCAAATACGCGGACACAATAGAAAGCCACCGCAATGATTTGGAGCAACTCCTTACCAAGGAGCAAGGCAAGCCGCTTTCGCTATCAAAAAGCGAGATGGACATGACATTGACATGGCTACGTGCCTTCGCCACCATGGAGATCAAGGACGAGATTCTGCAAGAAGATGACGACAAGATTATTTACTCAACCCATCCGCCAATCGGTGTATGCGCGGGTATCGTGCCCTGGAACTGGCCGATTCTGCTTGGGCTGGGCAAACTAGGTCCGGCGCTGATTACAGGAAATACCTTCATCATGAAGCCATCGCCATACACACCATATTGCGATCTCAAGCTCGGCGAGCTGGCGATGGAAGTCTTCCCACCAGGCGTTGTGCAGGTACTCAGTGGCGACTACCGACTAGGTCCGTGGATAACTGAACACCCTGGTATCAACAAGATCGCTTTCACAGGATCGATAGCAACAGGGAAACTAGTTGCAGCATCGTGTGCGAAGACGCTGAAGCGGTATGTCTTGGAGCTAGGCGGTAATGATGCGGCGATTGTGTGTGAAGATGTGGACATTGATAAATGCCTTCCGAAGATCGCAACGCTGAGCTTCCTCAACTCAGGCCAGATCTGCATGTTGACAAAGCGCATCTACATTCACGAGAAGATATACGATTCTTTCCGTGACAAGATGGTTGAGTTTACGAAGAACAACATCAAGACCGGCGCTGGCACGGAAGATGGCGTTGTCGTGGGACCTATACAGAACAAGATGCAGTAAGTACCATTTTCCCTTGCTCAATCAGCTGCCGCTACACAGGATTTACCCTGTTCAGGTTCCACAAAGTCAAGAATATGTACGACCAAGTCACAACGCAGCAGTGGACTACCGCCCTAGCAGGCACTGTGTCCTCGTCCCCCAACGGCTACTTCATCCCCCCCGCCATCATCGACAACCCACCTGAAGATTCTCGTATCGTCCAAGAAGAGCCTTTTGGCCCTATCGTCCCTTTACTCAAATGGAGCGATGAAGATGACGTTATCGACCGGGCGAATGCGCTGAAAACGGGACTGGGAGCATCAGTCTGGAGTAAAGACCTTGGACGCGCAGAGAGGATGGCAAGGAGATTAGAAGCAGGGAGTGTCTGGGTGAATTCGCATTTCGATGTTGATGCCAGAGTACCGTTTGGCGGGTGGAAGGAAAGTGGTGTTGGGATGGAGTGGGGAATGGAAGGCTTGAAGAGTTATACCAACAGCCGGAGTTTGTGGGTCTGGAAGAAGGTCTTTGAGTGAACTGGTGAGTACGCTGCTGGGGCAGCAGATGAGAAAGTACAAAGCAAAGATGATGAGCTAATCAGTGAGAAGTTGTCGGTATCTACTTCGCGACATCTCGCCACCGAGATGGCCGAGCGAGATTACTTTGTGCCACCTCAGTACTACTCTTAAGTGTATTCTTGGAGCTTATGTGCTTGAAACAGTGTGGAAATAAAACGGATGTTGTGCACGACTGGTGGGGAAATATTTTCCGATGCATGTTGTGTCGAATCACAGCTGGCCTCTTCTACCGCCAATGCCGACTTGGCGTAACCCGGCTCTTATTTAGCAACACTAGAGGTATTGGCACTCGAACGCTTTACAGACTCGCCCATTACAAGCTTACTTGGTACTTCCTTTTTGTTAGCTTTTCTGGGGTAGAAGTGCGGTAGCTTGTTTCGACCAGATTAAACACGGAAGGCGCTCGACATAGTGTCGCTAGCCATTTCGCTGGCACGTACGGTAGTCATATTCTCCGCACGACCCGAGAACACCATGTCTATCCATATGTTTCATAGCAGCCGGCGGTACTGACAGGTTAGGTCAAGTCTGACGTGAACACGAGATGCGGAGGACATAGCCAAGCAGTGCTCTAGTAGGTAATCTAACCTTAAACCGGAGGAAAGTTAATTCCTCCGCAAGTCCCGGATGTGTGCACATGGCAATGTAAACTCCCCATAAAGCAAGCGTGGGTTGCACTATTCAGTGCGCACAGCAGATTCAGTTCGATTCCACTCTTTATTCGACATGCTTTCTTCGTTGAAATACCTCCTTGGAGGCGCGTTAGCCATCTTATCCATAACTCCGAGCGTCAATGGACAGACCTATCCCGGCCCGGGTGCGGTCTCAGGCAGCACTTTTGCCCATGACCCAACGGTAGTCAAGACACCGAACGGCCAATATCTCATGGCCTATACAGCACCCGGCATCGCCCTCAAGACATCCTCCGACCGCACCGTCTGGCGCGACGCCGGTCTCGCCTTTACCAATGCCAACGCCCCATGGACGCAACCATACACAGGCGCCACCAACGAGAATCTCTGGGCCCCAGACCTCTCGTACCACAACGGCAAGTACTACTTATACTATTCTGCCTCGACGTTTGGCTCGCGCAAATCCGCCATCTTCCTGGCTACCAGCACCACGGGCGCAGCAGGCTCATGGACGAACCTCGGTGTCGTCATTGAAACGAATGCGAACAGCGCCTACAATGCCATCGACCCCAACCTGATTGTCGACGCTTCCGGAAAGTGGTGGTTGTCTTTTGGTTCCTTTGGAAACGGGCTCAAGTTGATTTCCATCAACCCGAGCACCGGCATGCGCTCAGGCACCAGCATGGTCGATATTGCTAGCCGTGGAAGCGGCGGTGCCATCGAGGCACCCGTCATTGTGAGGAACGGCAACTACTACTATCTTTGGGTCTCGTTCGATAGGTGCTGCCAGGCTGCTGCTAGTACCTACAACATCAGGGTCGGCCGATCGACTAACGTTCAGGGCCCGTACGTTGACCGCAACGGCATCAACATGATGTCGGGTGGCGGTACTGTGGTCTTGGCATCTCATGGCACTATTCGTGGACCCGGTCACAACACTGTCTTCAAGGACAACGATGCCGATGTGCTTGTCTACCACTACTATAGGCAGTCTGATGGCCAGGCACAGCTGGGAATTAACCTTCTCCGCTATGACAACGGTTGGCCCGTTGCCTATTAAGTAAGGAATGCGTCGCAGGCTGCGCATTGTTATTTAACGCTCGGTCCTGCGTTTCAATGAGCCTGCTGAGCTCTTGAAGACACAGGCGGGGGCGATGACTTTCTCTCCAAATATTTTTACCATTGTACATAGCTTTTGGAATCGTACATATTCATCCTTTTAGTGTAAGCTGCGGTATTCACCAAATTAGTCAGTGATGTCTTGAGACGGAGGTTCTTGAGTAGCTTGGATTTTCGCTGATGAAGCTATGAGCCAGAGGTGTGTGGTGGACGCGATGTTAACTCGCAAGTCAAGCCTTGCCGCCCCATTCTCTCCACCACTCGTACAGTGCGATACCACCTGCAGTTTGAACATCTGTTGGATATATTAGCACGTAGTCCAGAGGTAGGCCAAAGGCTTTCGAAACATGCCCACTTACTCAAACTCCTAGTCACTCCCACAGTCTTGATCTCGACATTACGATCAATAACAGCAAGCACTTCCGCTGAGATCCCTTCCTTCTCACTACCGAGCACTAGACAACACTTCTTCGGCAGCGTACCAATATCCTGACTCCTAATCTCCCTCTTGATGTACTCCATATTCCCCTCATGATCACTCACCACATGACTTTCACCACCCTCAGTCCCCAATATCCCACTCCGATCCGTCTGTTCAATACCAACAACCTCATATCCCTTACTCTTTGCATCTAGCAGGAACGCCGGTACCCCAACCTCTTTCAACTCCTTGATAGACAGATGCTTCTCCGAGCGCACACTAGTAGCTTTGAAGTCCTTGTGCGCGACCTTCTTGAGGTCGTCAATGTAGAGACTCTCGAGGCCAAACGACTCTGAGATACGGGATAGACCACCAAGATTGGTAGGATTGTCTATCAAGGACGCTATGAGCATGACAGATGCAGGACGTTGGTTTTGGGCGGCAGGTGGCCCGCTAGGTGGGTGGAGGTTGTCGAGATCGATGCCAGCTTTGGTTTGGAGGGTTATTTGGCCGCTTGGTTCAGGTTCGGAGGCAGCTAGGTTTACTGCTGGTGGTGCGACGATATCGAAGCTAGTTTTGGTGTGTTGTCCAAGTTGTATGTGTGCCGAAGGTCGGTTCGCATGGCTTGACTGATGCTCATGCTCAAGCACCTCGAAGTCTTCGCGCGTGACGACCTCCTGTTCCGGTGTCTCAATTGACAAGTACCGTCCCTGGAAGATGCCTGCTAGGGTAAAGTCTTGTTCAATGTCAACCTTCAGTGTTCTTATTGTCCATGGAGAAGCATTAAACTTGTCCAGTCGCCGGATAAAAGCATTCATCCCCGCGAACGCAGTATTCTCGACAACGTCTTTCCAGCCCTTGGTGATGGCTAATTCGAAAACCAGCGGGAAAGCAAAATTTGCTTCGTGACGAATCTGGACTTTGGGACTAGCAGAGTACGCATTCAGTTCAGTAATGAGCTTAACAGCAAAGTCCTGTGACTCGTATGGAGCAACGAGGAGACCCAGTTTGATTAGACTGGCGATATGAATAGGGCTGTACTCTTCCAGGTCTCCAAGCTCTTTAACGATTCGAAGAGACTTGCCTGGGAATTGACGGTAGATGCGTGCGATGGTCCATTCGAGCAGGTAGCGGTACCTTGGCCATGATTCCAGCGTCAAGGCATGTGTAAAACCGTCGAGATAAGCGTCTACGTCGGATTCCATCACACAGTAGTGGCTCATCAACAGCATCGACTGTAGCTGGAATGTCCTCTTCCATGGGCTCTTGACAGCGACTGGTGGTTTCTGATCCTTCCAGGGCTGTAGTAGCTGATCGAATATCCTTCGGGCAGTACTTGTTTGCTCTTTTGGGAAACTTCGCAGAAGGTCTATAACAGCCGCGTATGCGTGCCATTCTCGCATACCATAATACGAGGCATACGTTCGATGCGGTAAGTATCGTTGAAGTTTGTCGGCAGCGGCCACTTCGAACAAAAACTCCGGTCTGATCGATGCCGGGTCGTTGACAAAGTCAAGAATGTAGTCTTCAAAGGGAAGTATGGATATGATGGACGGATTTGTGAACGCAGCTTTGCGCAGTGTTTGAGCCAACACTGCTAGAACGTATGACCTTCCCTTGGATAGCTTCGTGAGACGCAACATGGCTTTAGACAGGAGTGAAGTGAGGTCTGACTCCAAACCGCCGTCTTCTTGACTATCCCTGGCACAAACATTGATGCATGTCGGGTGAAATAGCAACGGTGGTAGATGTACAGCGAATGGTCGGATGAAGTCGCGGATTTCCGCCTCTTCCCAAAGTGCTGCTAATATAGTATGTAGATCGTTGGGGTCGACGTTGGTTACGTCCGTCCGGTCGAGCAGCTCAACCATAGCCTTGCAAGCTGGTGCAAAGGCTGGACCTTGTATACAGCTATGTTTCGAGTCGTGGAGATCGTTCAAGAAAGACTCAAAAGTGGGTATGCCGCCATTATTCTCGGTAATAGATGCTGGTAATGCAGACTGGTCTACTGGATTTTCTAGCTTCTGGCACTTGGCGCGTAAGCTTTCATTGGTGGGTATACCCGTCGAACCTAGATCAGGGTCGAGAAGATCGCAGAGCTTTCGGCAGTGGATACTGTGCAAGTCACTTGCTACCTCGGGCATGCCAGGCAGTCGCGACAGATTCAATATCTCTGTGATCTCTGAGATATCCAGCTTCTGATGTGAAGTCCTTCGTTCGGACCTCACCTTTAGGCCTTCAATGAGACCATGTAGCAAGTACAATATTGCTGGTTGGAACATCTTACCACCAGCATTGAAGATATAGCGAACAACGCCGAGGACAATTGCCCGACCATTACGGTTGTCGATGCCAGCCTCGGTAACGTTGTAGTTGACTGAAGGGACGAAGGATGGGCTATCTTCTGTGTCGGATACGAAGTGGGAAATGACAGCGGCGAGCCTCTCTCCGTGAGCGCACTCTGTCGATGATCGTGTGGTAGTAAGCGTTGACGTGAAGAGGCCCCCATCCATTGCCCAAGGCAGAAATCCATCGAATAGAAAGTTGATATGACCGTTCAAGTCACCACGGCGCTGTGGAGCGAAGATCAGCACGAATCAAACTGTACAACAGCAGGGACACCTTGTTTTGACTGTACTCTGTGCATAGTCGATATTTTGTTGTACAGCCGACACAGCTTTGCCGAGTGGTATTAACCACCGAGAAGATGAGGAATGTTACTTACCTTGATGACAAAATCCATGTACCAACCACCAATCATCTTTCTGACGCTCTCTTGAATCAGTGGATTCAAAGCTGCAGTGAGCAGCGTTGTTGCCATTGCAGGAGTGACCCTGGAAAAACCTGTTGCCGAAGAAGATCCAAGAAGGTTTGTCATGGATTTCAAGCAATCTTCGACTTGTCCAGAATACCGATGTAGCACGATCGTCTCAAACAGTGTCGAGTACAGATCGTACTGCTCACGGTCTTCTTTGCTAGCATCGTATCGCATCGTTGGTGTATCGATGGGACTAGATGTAGCGAGGAAAGATTGTCGAATGATTCCAAGACAGTACTTGCGCTGGTCAGCATGCCCCTTTACAAGACCCAATCTAAGCTTTCTCCAGTACTCCTCGTCGCTTACGCAGTCCAACTTGATGCCACCAGAAACGGCAAGGGAGATCCATTGGAACCAAGTCCGATAGATCTTGCTAGAGCGAGCGGCGAAACATGCCATGTCGAGAGCGTTAAGTCGGTCCCATATTGACTGATCCACAATGTCGTCGAGATGGGCGAGCGAGTCATCCTTCTTGCTCTTTAGCAGCGAAAAGAAAGCGGATAACGTATCATGCGCTGTGTCATCGAGCCTGTCGATGCCGATGAAATTTGAAAGAAGAGGGAGAGTCCAAGGGTCGACCATGTGTGCATACGCGGCTGGTATCCAGAAAGAGCACTTGAGAAATTCAAGGTAAGCCTTCGCACAATGGAGACTATCCGGATGCGGTTGGCTAGATGAGAGATCTTCAACCAGAGTAGAAAGCCTGTGGTTGAGCTTGGAGCTGAGGAGCGAAGCGGCAAACGATCCGTGGCTATGGCATATCTCAGCAATCTCGTATAGACTCTGGGATGCCTGTTCGTCGACTAGACAGTCTAAGACAGTATGCCATAGTTCTCCATGCTGCGAAGTGTCGCCTCCTTCTTGATCAGCGCTTTCGGAGGGCAGCAGTCGCACGCAAATATCGAGTGCATTGACGTCGACACCGGGCGCGGCTTTTAATTTGGCCAGACTGCCTTCAAACGCTGTTTTCCTAGTTTGCTCGTCCAAGAGACTGAGCACCGCAGCCGTAGCCATGGCTGATAGGCCTGATAGGCTTGGACTTTATTAAAATGAGCAAAGATTTGCTGGTGCGGTTCAGGACGGGTGTGGTGTTGCTAAATGCATTGTTAGAGTTCACGTTGTAGGGTTGACACCAGTCACATTTTGCGCCCGCTTCAGATGGAAAATTTAGTCGCTACCTAGGGACGGCCATGCGCAACTGGCCGGAGCAACATTCTTGACAACACGATCCCAACAACACATGGAACAGACGACGATACATGCGAAAACGCTAGGAAAGGCAGATGGATGCTTCGTGCGGACACGAATGGCAGAGGGCTTCACCGTATATTGACGCCTTATGCAGCAGGTGGCCGGAATCTTGCTTTTGGCCTGGCGGCCCAGTCCCGGTGTAGGTGGAGAGAAGACGAGAAAGACTGTGGGTACACGCCGGAAGCATACGAGCACTGCGGTATGAGGTCTCGTCGATTGCAGCCCTTTGGTCCCGTCGCGTCGCGCTGTGATGGCGCGCGCGCGTGTGTGGGGAGCTTGGCAGTGACGTGGTATCGATCGCACACGGCAACGGGGTGTTGACAGAGGCCAAACATTGGCCGCGAGTCATGGGCAGAGCGATCCGTGCAGCACATGCCAACACCGCCTATGCACCTTGTATACATACACCGGTCGCAACAGCTCTGGGATTCGTGCTACCTCATATTAGACCATATATTGGACTACAGAATGTATCCTCTACACACAACCGCCTCGGCGCCTTCAATGCGTGCCTCAGAAGCCTCATTTCTTCCACATACACCCGCACCCATGAACGACGATCCCGGAAACGTCAAGGTCGTGGTGCGATGCAGAGCCTTTGTGCCGAGAGGTAGGGTTGCCAGTGCTCAATTGATGCACCCAGACGCTGATGAAAGCCAGAGAAGGAGAAGGGCACACAATGTTTGATCCGCATGGACCCAGCGACGCAAAAGACGACTCTCTATGCGCCCGAAGAGGGCCAGAACAACGGACGCCGCGTCCTTGACGACAAGGAATTCACATTCGACCGCTCGTACTGGTCTCACGACGAGAGCGACCCACATTATGCCCATCAAGAAGACGTCTATCGCTCTTTCGGCGAGGAGTTCCTCGACCACAACTTCTCCGGATACCACACATGTATATTCGCATACGGCCAGACAGGGTCGGGCAAGAGTTACACCATGATGGGCACACCAGACAATCCAGGCCTGATTCCACGAACTTGCGAGGAGCTGTTCGACCGAATCGCGCATGAACCGTCGCCCAACACAAACTACCACGTCCAGGTCTCCTACTTTGAAGTCTACAACGAGCACGTGCGCGATCTTCTCGCTCCAAAGACGACTCCACCCATCTATCTCAAGATTCGCGAGAGCCAAAAGGATGGTGTCTATGTCCAGGGTCTGACTGAGGCTGAAGTCAAGAGCTATGCCGATGTTGCGCGCTTGATGAAGATTGGCGATACGGTAGGTTCCTCCTCGCGTGCTCCTTTGGATCGAATACTAACTACGAGTATAGAGCCGAACGGTTGCCTCTACCAAGATGAACGACACCTCGTCACGATCCCACGCCGTCTTCACGATCCGCCTCAAGCAGATCACCCACTCACTGCTCTCTGACGAGACCATCGAACGTACAGCACGTATGCGCCTTGTCGATCTCGCTGGTTCCGAACGAGCCAAGTCGACAGAAGCCACAGGAGCGCGTCTGAAGGAGGGAGCGCAGATCAACAAGTCGCTCACTACACTTGGTCGCGTCATCGCTGCTCTGGCAGACCCGCGAAGACATGGTGCCAAGGGAAGACGGCCACGGGAGGTTGTGCCATACCGTGATTCAGTCTTGACCTGGCTGTTGAAAGACTCTCTGGGTGGTAACAGTAAGACAGCCATGGTTGCCTGCATTGCCCCAGCCGACTATGACGAGACTCTTAGTACGCTCCGTTATGCCGACCAAGCAAAGCGCATCCGCACACGTGCCTTGGTCAACCAGGACTGCATGTCGGCTGCTCAGCGAGACGCCCAGATTGCAGAGATGTCAGAACAAATCCGCAGTCTACAAGTCTGCGTCAATGCAGCCAGCCAGCGTAAGAGGGAAGAAGCCACAGAGCTGGACGAGTACCAGAGGCAGGTGGCACTCATGCAGCGTCTCATGGAGGAGAACCGTCATACTTCTGCTGCAAAGATCAAGGCCCTCACGTGCGAAGTCGAAGAACTCCGTCCACTCAACGTAGCCCTACGCGCAGAGATTGATTCATTGCGCCGCCATCTCCAGCTTGCTTTAGGGGAGCTCAAGAACCCTATCGTCCTCCCCCCACCGCGAGAGCTTGGTACACCAGACTTCGACAAGGAGGAATGGTTGGGCGAAGGGGACGGTGAAGAGAAGGCAGTCTCTGATGATGAGGCCAGCGATGGTGACTCGGATTCTGGCTACGACGAGGGTGACCACGACGAATTGGCGCAGGAGTTACACAACGAGGCGGAAGCATTCCTTCAGGATCTGGCCATGTTCCGCAAGAAGGTTGGCAGCGACAACGATCGCTTTGGTCTTCGCGAAACACTTGCTGAGCTCATTGGAGGACATTGAAGAAATTGAGCTTCTAGGGTAAAGGCGCAGAAATTGGTTACGAATGCATGAGCGACGGCGTTGGGTTTGAGTTAGGTTCGAATGCAGTAGGATAGTATACTAGTATATAGCTGGCAAGAATAACGAGAGATATCCACAAGTGGTAATCAGTTGTGCTGCAATTCATGTGTGGAGTTGATGTAAGGTGACAGCCTCGGTGGGCGCAAGCTATGACCTCAACCAAGAGCTCCATGCAGGCACACCAAGCCTCCGACAAGTTCGCGCCATGATACCCCGATAGTTGCGACCAACCATGTCCAAGCCAACAGCCAACTGGGAGAAGGTCGGCGACAAGTTCTACAGGAAAGTGCAGCTTTACCAGGCCGTCTTTGACCAAGACCTCGAGCTCGAGAACTACAATGTGGTGGGGGCGCCGTACAGCGGTGCTGTAGGTAGGTACGTCCCACCGTCTGCCGACGATTGCGCAAACATGTGGATAAGATGACTGATTCGAGCAGCCGTTTACCGCGATGAGGAGAAGCTGCACGCCTACCGTGGGCCCGGCGCGTCCAAATCGAGCATCGACATCTACAGCTGCGCGGGCAAGCTGATTCGCACTATCAATGTACAGGGCCTCTACATGCATTCGCGGAGACCATAGCATCAGACGCTGACAGGCAAACAGTGGGACAAAGGCACCATCAAGGGCCTGGGATGGTCCGAAGACGAGAAGCTGCTCGTCATCACATCAGACGGCACCGTGCGCTGTTACTACGACCTCCAAGGCGACTTTGTACCCTTCACTCTCGGCCACGGCGCAGATGAATTCGGCGTCGTGTCCTGCAAGTTCTACAGCACCGGTTTCGTTGCGCTCCTTGCGAACAACCACCTCATATCCGTCACCTCGTATGCCGAACCACGCCCCAAGCTCCTCGCTATACCTCCCACCGAACCTGTCATATCATGGAGCATCATACCACCCACCTACTCGCTCTCGCGGTCCGTGGAAGTCATACTGGCAATAGGCTCGACACTGTACGTGGTTGACGCGACTGAGGCTGAAGACCGCAACTTTGATGCCGGCCCGTTCAGGCATATTGCCGTCAGCCCCCGCGCGGAATTTCTCGCCTTCTACACAGAAGACGGAAAGGTGTGGGTGGTTAGCGGTGACTGGAACGAGAAGCTCAGTGAGTACGACAGCAAGATCAAGACGGTGCCAAAAGACATGGAATGGTGTGGCTCAAATGCTGTCGCGCTAGCATGGGAAGACGAGGTACATCTGATTGGACCCAGGAGTGCAGCCACCAAGTTCTACTACGATACCTGGGTACATCTCTTACCAGACGTAGACGGCATACGGCTCCTCACAAACGAAGTCTGCGAGTTCATACAAAAGGTACCGGATGAGGCGGTGGATGTCTTCAGATTAGGCTCAGACTCGCCTGCTGCAAATCTGCTAGAGGCATCTTCATTACTCGAACAAAAGAGCCCCAAAGCCGACGACCTCATACAGTTGATACGGCCGAGTCTGGGTGAAGCCGTCGACACGTGCATCAAGGCTGCAGCGCATGAATACAACATTCACTGGCAGAAGTCGCTACTGAAAGCGGCTTCGTACGGAAAGTCAGTGCTGGACTTATATTCGTCTGATGATTTTGTCGACACGTGCGACACACTACGAGTTCTGAACGCGGTACGCTTTTATGAAGTCGGACTACCACTTAGTTATGACCAGTATCGACGTATGACGCCCGAGAAGCTTGTCGAACGTCTCACAAACCGCAGCGAATATCTTCTCGCATTGCGCATAGCTGAATACCTGCATCTCCCAGCAAACCAGATTCATGGACACTGGGCGCAGCAGAAGGTTCGCGTCTCAACGGGTCCTGAAGAAGAGATCTGCAGTCTCATAGTTAAGAAACTACATGGCAAACCGGGTGTCTCATTCGAAGAAATCGCACGGGCAGCGTATGTCGAAGGTCGCATTCCACTGGCGACAGAACTGCTCAACTACGAGCCTAGAGCTGGCAAGCAGGTACCACTGCTACTCAACATGAAGGAGGACAACATTGCGCTTGACAAGGCTATCGAGTCAGGCGACACTGACCTCATCTATCACGTTCTCTTGCATCTGCGCAAGAAACTACCTCTTGCGTCCTTTTTCCGCGTCATCAATAGTCGACCTGTTGCTACAGCACTAGTAGAGTCATCAGCTTGGGACCAGGACCGCGAGTTACTAAAGGATCTCTACTACCAAGACGACAGGAGACTGGACGGCTCAAACCTCCTCCTATCCGAGGCCATCGTACAGGAAAGCCATACCGCCCAGCAAGACAAACTGAAGCTAGCATCGAAATACCTCCAAGACTCTCGCGACAGTACAGCCGTCTTCCAACGCCAAGCCATCGACGATGCCGCCAAACTCCTCCGCCTCCAAACACAATTCGAAACCGATCTCAACGGCCCACGAGACCCAGCATCGACAGGTCCATTACCAGGTCAGACCTACGTTGGGCTTTCGGCAAACGAAACGATATTCCAACTTGTCCGCCAAGGCCACTACAAGCGCGCCTCAAAAGTCGTCTCCGAGTTCAAAATCAACGACAAGACCTACACGTACATCCGTCTGCGCGCCCTCGTCGCAGCCCGGCACTGGAATGAGCTCGAAGAATTTGCAAAGCAGAAGAAAAGCCCGATTGGGTGGGAGCCGTTTTTCAACGAGATTCTTGGGGCGGGGAATACGAGGGTGGCGAGTGTGTTTATTCCAAAGTGTACGGGGTTGAGTGTGCAGGAGAGGGTGGAGATGTGGATCAAGTGTGGGCTTATGGTCAAGGCAGGGGAGGAGGCGTTCAAGGCCAAGGATAGGGAGTTGCTGTGTGAGATTAGGGATAAGGCTGGGGGGAGTGCGGCGGTCGAGGTGGAGAGGTTGGTGGGTATGTTGCCGCAAGGGAAGAGGTAGGCGGGAAGTTGTATTGATTCTGCTGCGGCAGGCTCGACGCCACTAGAGCACTTCCAAGTGTGTAAACGTTTGGTTTCGTCGAGGGGTGGAGTTATGTATGGTTATGATTTTTTTTTTGAGATATACAACTAAGTTTTGTGTAAAATGATCATCACTGTGTCAGGACGTGAAGATTGCAGTGCCTTGCTGCATTTTGACCCTCTTTGTGCCATTATACTTTCGGGGTAGTCACAGCATCTTCTTGACTGTATGGCTGTAAAAACATCTTGGCGTTATGCAGCTAACAATAACAAGCCGAAGTTTAGGCGCGATGGCGAGGCTTGTGTAGTTGTCAGCACGAAGTTGACGTGATGTCTATTCGCTTGGCAACAGGGTATAACTCACTTGTACGAAATACGAAGCAGATTCAAAGATCTAGGCGATCTACTCGTGATAGCATTCCCCCTAGCCTACGCATTTCTGACCCCGAGCTTCCAAGACGTCGGGACGTGGAGGCGAGAGTTCAGCATGTACCGCGACTACTTCGGGCAATTGTACATTAGCGTCAGCCATGTGCAGCAAGATCCACTGGCAAAAAAGACTCGCTTCCCCGCGTTTACTAGGGCTAAGCAAGGATACTACCGGGGTCGTCTCCGCAGCCAACGATGAGATTTGTCTCTTGACGTCGTCATCTCGGTATGTACTCTTCCGAAGAAACCGAGAAAAAAGTTGAGATCTTCAAGTCGGCAGGTAGACATGGTAATCGAAGGGCGAAATGGCCATGGCTTGCGATGACCGGGAAGCTGCGGCAGTCAAGATACATAAGCCTTGGGGATAAGTGCTTGTTCAACGTTTTGTGGATTCATGCTTTACCGGATATTGCTACAAGATGAAGGTGTCTACTACCTTGGTCAGCTTGACAGCTGCCGTCCCAGCTGCCCTCGCATCAACGCCCTACTCTCAATACATCCTCGCGCCTAAATCACGAACCCTGCAGCCCGTCTCCGTCCACAGCTCAAACGGCTCCGTCACCAATCCCGAGAGCTTGACTACGAGCAGCGCAAATGGAAGTTCAGTTTTCACAGGCGAAGCAGCAACAGCGTACGACTTTGGTATCAACATCGCAGGTCTCGTCACCGTGACAATCGGGTCCGTAAACTCGACTTCAGAGTACATTGGCGTCACCTTCTCCGAGTCCTCATTGTGGATCAGCAACAGAAGCAGCGACGCGACCGCCGATGCAGGAAAAGACGAGACACTCTGGTTCCACGTCAATGGCACAGGACGCTACACGGCGCCCAGAGAGAAGGGCAGAGGCGCTTTCAGGTACATGACGTTGGTCCATAATGGCACGGGGAGTTTAGAGGTGACGGGAGCCGAAGTACATTACACGGCAATGCCTCACTGGGAGGACGATGCGTTGGGGAATTATACTGGGTATTTCCACTGCGACGACGACTTGCTGAACCGTGTGTGGTATGCTGGTGCCTACACGAACCAGATTTGCACTATCGAACCGGATACTGGCGATGCGTTGGTGCATATCGGTGAAGAGGGGTACTCAAAGGACGACGATCAGACGCCGGTTAATGTAACGTGGTATAACAACTACACTATTACGGCTGGTAAGAGTGCGCTAGTTGATGGCGCGAAGAGGGATAGACTTGTGTGGGCTGGTGGTATGTTGATTCCCCTGTAGCGACCGCGTGGGTGCTGACGAAATTGCAGATATGGCTATAGCCGTTCCTGGTGTTGTGGTATCCACCAACGATGTCATCTCCATTGAGAACGCATTGGACTCACTGTTTGCTGTCCAGAATGAGACGAATGGTCTGCTTCCGTATGCTGGACGGCCATTTCCTCCTCAAGCTATATCCTTCACTTATCATCTGTACACCCTAATTGGTGTCGCTGACCACTACCTTTATACCGTGAGTACCATGTCTGCCCTTTCCTTGCTTGGGTTCCGTTCGTATGGAGGAACTAGGAACTAGCGTGATGCCTTGGGTTACAACCTCCAGCATTTGCTAATCAAACTACTAGGGAGACGTCGAATACCTGAAATCCCTGTGGGACAAGTACAAATTCGCCCTGTCTTTCTCGCTCGCGAACATTGACGACACCGGCCTGATGAACGTCACTGCACCTAACGACTGGCTTCGCTTCGGTATGGGGGGTCATAACATCGAAGCAAACGCCATCCTCTACTACACCATCAACCAAGGCATCTACCTAGCCTCTGCTCTCAACGACACCGCGAACATCACCTCGTGGCAGGAGACGGCAGACCGCATCAAGACAGCCGCCAACGAGCTCTTGTGGGTGCCAGAAGAAGGCATGTACCGCGACAATGAAACCACAACTCTCATGCCACAAGACGGAAACGCCTGGGCCGTAGTCGCAAACCTCACTCTAAACAGCACACAAACTGAGCAAATCTCCTCCAACCTGGTCGCCCGATGGACACCCTACGGTGCACCTGCTCCAGAAGCCGCAGATGCCATTTCACCTTTCATTTCAGGATTTGAGCTGCAATCCCACTTCCTCGCACAAAACACCACAGCTGCACTAGCATTAATGCGTCTTCAATGGGGTTTCATGCTCGACGATCCGCGTATGACGAATTCTACCTTTATCGAAGGATATAGTACGACTGGAGAACTACACTATGCGCCCTACGTCAACGACGCACGAATCAGCCACGCGCATGGATGGGCAACAGGTCCTACTTCCAGCCTGACACAATACGTCGCCGGCGTGCAATTGCTAACTGCTGGTGGAGCGACGTGGCGTGTTGCGCCTTCGCTGGGTGATCTCAAATTTGCGGATGCAGGATTCAGCACGAATTTGGGCTTCTTTGGCGCAAGGACGCAGGTTTGGGGGAACAACACGGTGATGCTGGAGTTTGAGGCGCCGGAGGGGACAATGGGAGAGGTGCATGTGCCGGTGCTTGATTGTGCCGGACGGGTTGTTATGAGTGGTAGTGCCGGGTTGAGTGGGGATGTTGTTGTAGAGACGATGCAAGGGCAGGGAAGTGTAGTGGTGATGGATGTCAGGGGTGGAAGGTGGACGGCTACGTTTAGATGTTCGGAGTAAGTCGTAGTAGTTGGACGGATATGTATGAATCGCATTGGTCGAATTGTTCGTAATACCAGACTTCTGAGAAGCTAATGCTGACGACTACATTAGTGCCGCTGTAGACTACAGGGTAGAATGCTCACCCAGGGCATGTCGCTACCGTGGAGTCGACCCACATGTATGGCGATAAGAAGCACTACACCCTGCAGGTAGATTCTGCGATGGAAGACCAACAATGTTTACGTCCGCAGAAGGTTCAGAATCTTTGGATCGTTGACGTGAAAGTACCGCGGTACCATGTATGCCGGCACGGAACAGACTCCGTGAACACGAGATGTTTGCTTCTTGGACGGCTGGCAGCCATGTAGAAAAACCGGTACAAAAAGCCTGTAGAGTACACGGATTACGTTAGGTTGCACGCGCCTATAGTAGGTCGACACAGCAACGGCTATCGAAAAGAAATCTCATCTGCCGCTTCCCGGCAAAGCTGAGCTTAATGCAGGATGCTTTTCTGGGTCCGGGCCATGAGCGGATAACAAACAGGGAAATGCTCGGCCCACTACCAGAATACTTGACGATGGATTCGGATGTGATATTGGATGGAGTAAGCCGGAGGAGAGCCCGCAGTGCACTGGATATTGTTTCCTCAAGGTGACGGTCATTTTGACAAAGTCTAAAAAGCGATGAGGCGACCAGGCAACCAGGCACGAGGCACCAGGCATCGAATAGAGGCGTAGTCTAGTCAGCGTATAGCACGGGTACAATCAGCTGGGGACAATCAGCAAGTAGTGGCAGATATGGAGGATGTTGACATGCAAGAAGCCAGTATGATCCATGTCCTCGAGCCATGTCGCCGCCTACCCCGCGGCTCTGAGTGGCGGAGGGCGATCGTGTGAAACGAGGCGTTCTCGTGATGGCGCGCTATACAGACGCGCCCGGGACGTCGCCGTGCCAACGGCGTGCTTGGCGCACTGTTCCAAAATAGTGTCGCGCAAACCACTATGACCACCCGCTTGCACTCTGATCTGCGCCCCATCCCCAGCAATTGCATCACTTTCGTCTTGTGTATACACATTGCGAAGAATTGCTTACTGCATTGCCTCTGGCATACAAGTAGAGTGCGCGCTCATTCAAGCCATTACCCTCGTTTACACGCCCTTTTCCTCTTGCTCTGCTGGCCGCTTCCCCACCACTACTCTCGCCTATCCACTACCACGTCACTATCACACCGCATCTGAGACCTCGAGTAAAGTTTACACGCCCCACTGGAAGCGGATACATTGCATGCGCGTTTGAGCATCGCATCTCGTCGGCGGGACGCAGCCACCATGGACACGAGCTACCTCGCCCAGCAGGTCACGACCATCATCGGCCAGCTGCACGGCTTGTTCGATGATATTGGTGTCCCCAGCCATGAGCGCGATTCGCGCGAAGCAGAGGTGAGTCGCTTGTCGGATCTCGTATATGCGCGCCATGGCTGACTCTGTATAGTTGTTCTCGGCCCTGTCCGAGACGCTCCACAGCCAATTGCGACAAGTCACCAATGAGAAGCATGAGATGACTGAAGAGGCGCATCGCCTGCTCAAGACCATCAGGCAGATGGAGGCGTCGCTGGAGGACAACAAGCCCAACCCCAACTACGAGGAGCACGACGACAAGGCCATCACCTTTCCCCTGACGCGCTGCCTCAAGGACCTGAAGGAGCGATACAGCTCAGTCAGCAAGGTGCACAAGGAGCGCTTTGAGCAAGTCAGGAAACTCGCCGAAGCCCTCGAATCGTATGCGTCGCATCTAGAACCCTCTTTCGTCAAGATCAAACTCCCGCCCACCGCGCACAACGCTACCGTTTCGCCCTCCTTCGATATCTCGCCATCATACGTCTCTAAGCTAGACAACGAGTTCACCCGCGTATACGAGGAATACACCAGGCGCATAGACACAGTCAAGACCATTTGCCAGGAGATTATCCAGCTGTGGGCTGAACTCGGCACGCCACAAGCGCAAACTGACAGCGCAATCGTACAGTGTCATCGCGACGCGCCTGAACAACTTGGCCTACACAAGGACGATCTCGCGCAACTGAAGGCGAAGAAGGAGCGACTCATTGAGGAAAAGCGCGGTCGCGAACGACGATTGGGGCAGCTGCGCACAACCATTGAGGAACTATGGGATCGCCTGGGTGTTGAAGAGCGCGAGCGCAAGCAGTTCCTCACTAGCAACCGTGGATGCGGCCTGCGCACCATCAACGAGTACGAGGACGAGCTAGCCAGGCTGAATGAGTTGAAGCGCCAGAACCTACACTTGTTTGTGGAGGAGGCGCGTGTGCAGCTCCAAGAACTCTGGGATGCGCTCTACTTCTCAGAAGAAGAGATGCTCGACTTCACGCCCGCCTTCTCCGATGTATGTAGTGACGCCCTGCTCGCCGCACACGAATCTGAAATCGCACGTCTTGAAGCGCTCAAGGAGCAACGACTGCCAATACTACAGAAAATTGACCGCCATCGCGAGCTGATCCAGGAGCGCGATGAGCTCCAGCAATCCAGTCAGGATGCGACCCGTCTAATGGCGCGTGGAAACAAGGGCGAGAGGCGCGACCCAGGCAAGCTCCTGCGCGAAGAGAAGATGCGAAAGCGCATCGCAAAGGAGCTGCCCAAGATTGAAACGGTATGATTACATGGACGAGCAATGAGAACTAGGCTGACATATCACAGGACTTGAGAGTCACACTTGAAAGCTGGGAAGACGAATACGGACGCCCTTTCCTGGTCCACGGCCAACGATACCTCGACGAACTCTACGCTGCTGCACAAAAAGCAGCCCCACCACCTCGCGCAAAGACACCCTCCAACAGTGGCATGCCTACCAAACCCGCAACCGTCGGGAGGTCCTCACAAGCACCTAGTCGTGCCGGAACAGTCCGTGGTGGTGCACCACCAAGCCGATCGAAAACGCCTGTGTCAAACTTCGGGCAGAGCGTATCTGCTGCAAGCATGTCGCGTAACAACTTTGCTCAGTCTGTCGGTCCATCGCAATTTGGTGCTTCGGTGTCGGCGGCATCTGCGCAAAAGAGTCCTTCCAAGATTCCTTCTCGTACTGGCATGAATGGCACAATGAGCGGCAGGATGTCACCAGAGAAACGGCCACAGCTGTCACGGGAAGACTCTGCAACAATGCGGAAGATGGCGCCACCCATGGCTCCTCCTCCACGCATGAAGGATCTGTTCGTACCGCCAGAGCCCTCGCCCGTGGAGACACCAATGAACCGTTTCGAGTTCAACCGTGGAGAGCGCAGCGAGAGCATCGTGCGCCAAGTGGCACCAGAAGATCCCTACGATGACCGATCGTACTTGGGCCGTACCATGCGCGGAGCCTACACACCTACATATGCACCGCCATCACTATCCTCCGCCAGTAGTAGACAAATATCGCAAACTTCGTCCACTGGCACTGCCGCTACCGGCATGACCATGCAGTCCGGCTCAGAAAACTGGGAAACGTTTAGTGAACAATCCGATGAGATGCCAGAGGAGGAAGTAGACTTCCACGCCTACAGGCGGCAGATGAAGCGCTACACACCCGACGGAGGCCATGGTGTAGCCAGCCCCGGTCGCATACAAGGCAAGAAAGTCCGCGGCATACGCAGCGTCGACCAGCACGAGCTCCTGACAGAGCAAGACGGTCGCATGGTACGGGTTATCGAAGGCTCAGAAGCGGGCTGGACGACCGACGGCGACGACAGGTACTGAGGAAACTCTTTCCCGTCAGAGCGACAAACTCCACTTGGACCCTTCTCTCTCTCATGTCGACATGACTGCATGCGTTTTCATGCGATTCACGACGCTTATTACCGCTACGGCCGCTTTGACCTTGAGCTCGTTCATGCTTCAGCCTTGCAGTTACCTCTTCCTTGTAATCGTGTGCATTTCTGGCGGCTCAATTCGGCGTTAAAAGGACCCTGAAAATTTTCACTTCGACTCATCCTCGCAGCCGTTACCAAACGGACGCACAAGCGGGACGGGGATATTCGCCACGTAGGGATGTCGCTGCATGTCACTCCCTCTCCCGTAATGCCACCGGCGACGGTGCTGCGCCCGTTCCGGTAACGCGAGGATGTGTACCTGCCCAGGTGGCACCCTCTTTATTGCATTTTCTTCGTATCACTTGCTTCCTTTTCAGCGGTAGGGTTGCGGATCATTGGCGTTGGTTGGTGTAGGATTGCAACCTCGGAAGCGTATATCTGGGATAGCGCGCCATGCGCTCCCTGCCCTTGTATAATTTGTTTGCGTTGTCAAATTTTTTCTTGTGCGAGGATGAAGCGAGAGATGGTGCATACGGCCCGCCTGAAATGAGTGGAAGGCAGATCTCTGTGTGTGTGTTGGCGAGGAGACGTGTACTATTACGATTGAACAGAATCCAGAACCTCCAAAAACCATGTGTAAGCAAATGTGACTCGAGGAATAATGATGAACATGAAACAAATGCAGGCGCACGCAGTGGGTAGGATGCCGAGAGCCAAGAAAGAGCTTCTTCGGTGCGACAGACCAGATTTCGTTCCTTCCTCTTTTGCGAGGAGAGTAACCGTGCGACAAAATGTACTCTGTTCCTTCCTGTTCTGCACAAGAGATCCCGTAGGCTCGATGAAGCAGGTGCAGTTGCTATGACTGTGCCCTATTATGCAAGGCCGTTGGGAGCCTCAACTCTTTAGATTTGGACTAATTCCCATACCGAACACGTGCCTTCTGCTCCATGGAAAGTTGCAAGCCTGTCGCGTCGGCGGTATTATGACGATTGCCAAAAGGCGCCGGTATCTCGAGTGGGAATAAAGTTTCCCTCTCCACTCCACACGATACCATCTTTTCTCTGGAGCAGGATGGGCGGGCATGCACCCCGCAGGACCGATGCGGTGCTAGCGTGCGAGACGGCGCGAACCTGCAAGACAGAAGTTACATACGTTGAAGCGAGATATTGGCAAGAGATAAGGATAGCACATCTGACAGGCCCGGAGCTATTCCCACTCAAGCCAACCATGACCGGAAGGCAACGCGGTCTTACCGCGCATCGCGCTCTGCATGCATGGGATGCAAGCCACGTACAGTCATGGTTTGATATCTAGGCAGATCAAAGAGTCATGGTGACGGTATTGGGGTTAGTGTGGAATGCGCATGTCAAAGTGAATACTAAGACGATGACTTGAAGATGGTGGTATGAGGTGACTCGACTCCGTGTGATGGGATTGTCTCAGAGAGCTTCCGGGCTTCCACCTTCCAGAAGGCAGGCCGGCGTGGGGCGACAGGGCTGAGGGCGGAGGGCGGAGGTGGCGGCTAAGGCCAATCAGGGGATGCCCGTAGGCGATCACCTTTGTCGAGTGCTGTGCATGCGGGACCGACCGGGGCTGAAAGAGGCGGCATGTCTGGTAATGTCTGCCTGCCTCGTGTGAAGCGTGATCAGCGCAGCGTAGGCGTGGCGGTGGCAGAAGGACACGCAGTCTTATCCTCAGCCGCCAGAATCTGGTCCGAGAAAAGTGCCTGGATGGATGCTCTGTGCTTTGGTGTCCCGAGGTTTGATAGGGAGCATGGTGCACTCCCACGCGACGCCTGTCCTTTATTACTTACTTATCGCTGCCCGATAACCCTGAGACCCCAACGTCGTCATCCCTCCCTTATCACCACTATCACCACCGAGGTACTGCCATTGTACTTACTTGTCCAACGTCCTCAAACATATTCACTTCCTTTTCTTTCTCCATCTTGTGTGCGACAGTGCGTCGGCGATCTTCGGCACACGCATACCCTGTAATCTGATGTTGCCCTTGCAGCACCATCCAATCGCCAACCAGCAATAACGTAAAGAAATCCGACGGCCGCACGTCACATCCAGCCTAGCCAGCACCAGCCGTACCTGGATCGACCCAAGCTGTTAGTCACGGGGGAAACGCCTTCAGGGCCCAAGCCAACGATAATGATGTACTCGCCAAGGTCCTTTCCTTACCTCCAGTCATCTCCACCACGCAGTACAAGATCAAAGTCCGAGAAGATGGGCACGCGAGCGCGAGCCAGTCCTTCACCGAGAAGTGTCATGCCTGTCACAGTGGAAACCAACACGCAATCTATGAATAAGAACATGTCGATCTCGAATAGCGAAGCCGCTATCACCCAACCTGTCGTCATCCCGCCTCGAACACCTCTCAAGTCAGCAACTTCGACACAGACTGTGAGAATGAGAGGACAGAATGGAGGCAGACCTGCACGCAACTTGCAGAGCCATGATGCCAAAGCCCTACCACCGGCCGTTGCACCCTTGCTAGCCGTTACCGCCATTCCCAAGATGCCCACCCGCCGACGACCACGTACTACAACCGACAGGAGGATATCCATGGACGAGTTGATACAGGAGTGGAAGCAGGACGATCCCGACACTCCGCCTTCACTTGTCGGCTCGCCCATGGACCTGCTACTTGGTCGCGTGGACGAATCCGACGATGAATATAACAGCGTCTTGAGCATGGAGCACGAGAAGGGCTCTTTCCTGACCTCAAGATCCATCTCGAGCGACTCAATATCCACTATGCCGCCTTCTTTGGATTTCGAGGACCCGTCGTTCGCATCACATTGGGATAACCTTAGTACGCCAGATTCGCTTGGCAGGAAGTCACTGCCTGAGCGCCGAGAGAAGGTTGTCTCATCACCACCTAAAGAAGATTGCATATTGGACCACCCGCTACTACATTTTGGTCCTGATGAATGCGAAGACATCGTCTCGACAAGCATTAGCGAACCCGTCACTCCAGTGTCTTCGAACGAGCGGTTCCGGTCATTCAAGTCGAACTTGACTGCATCACTTCAAGCGCTCAAGTCCGCTGCGAAATCGTTTTCAAACTTCACAGCTCCCAGTGTTCCGCCAGATGATTTCCTTACTCGGTCGTTGCTGGCACCCAACTACACAAGCGAGATGCGACCAAAACACGTCGAAGGCCTACCATCACCAGAACTACGACGATACCTCAATCCACAGCCTGCGCCAATCTCAGCGACTGAGTTGTCAATGCATCTCCATGACTCCCTCACTCTCGATGCCGACGCCGAACCCCACGCGCCGATGATCCAAATGCAGACTTACGAACGCCGAGGTCGATCGCAAAAGTCGCGCCGGAGTCGCGCCACGGATCCCTTTTCCGAAGCAGGACGAGTCCTTTCCAACGACGCACCTACCGTCCGGCAGCGCGAGCCTCGCGAGAACAGCGACTTTCTGCGTGTCATTGTGCTCGAAATGAACATGCGCCGCGTGGGCAAGCTCGACACAAAGGCCGTCGGCAAGGCACGTATTTGGTTACCGCCAAGAAAGCCCGGGTCTAGCAAGGCACCTTCCGTTCACAGCCCAAGCGGTGTGCCGCTTAGATGGACTCCTGTTGCCGTGTGAATGCACCATGGTTAGAGAGTTCCCATCAGGCCGTAGCAGCGGCATTCGGCTGCGTCAATAACTTCCAAGGTTGGGCATGCACGCAGGTCTTGGTACGGTACCCTCGATACGTTCACACGACAACGACACGACACGAACCGAGACGAGACGAGCTGCATGCATGTGCGTGTCGCGAAAAGCTCCACCTACGTAGCGCATCGCAATGCACGAAATTCGATCCTTGGTCATTGGTGGGCGCATTGGCGAAGTCGATCCCGGGTTCAGATTCTCTGAGGATCGCATCACCTGCCGCGGTATAGTGCGCGAGCGGACCGGGTTCTAGTGGAGCCTCCGATTCCGCGCCGTCGAGCAAGAATTCCTGGTCTTGGTACAGGGTCACGTCACGGCTGCACCGTTGGAGTGGGTGGATGATCTGGCGGAGACATTGACATGGGTTTTTGCACGTGCTGCCGAATCCTTTGCGAACAACGTCAGGTCAGGAGAGTCAAAGAGCAGGTTTGTCGCAGGAAGGTTGGCCGCGCGAGCTCGCTCGGCGATACGCACGTTTCGGTGGTTCATCGGGAACGCGTGACCTCGACACACGACACGACACACGACACACGACACACACGTCGCGGATAAACGTCACAGTCGCATGCTTCCATCCGTTGTTGCGCAACGGTCGATACCCACCCACCATCCGGTGAATACCTGTTACCGGTCGCTACACTCGCTTCGCGCAAAAAAAGCTGGGGACATGCTTTCACGATGCCAACTTTGGTATTTTCCAAGGCACACCCCACTCGGCAGTTCCACAATGCCGGGTCTCGCCGACGCTTACAGACAGTGCTGAGTGTGCGCGCGCGCAACAGTGGGGGTACGACAGGAAATTCGTGTTACACGTTTATATCGAGCAAGAATGCCTTCGGGTTGGATAGGACTGGACTGGACTGGATTCGACTGGACGGCACTGGTTCCGAGCGCCCACGAGACATTTCCGAGGCGGGTACCTTTCATCTATTTTTTTTTCTCGTCGTTTTTTTTTTTTCTCTTTCGTACCGTGGTATGATTTTACGCGTATTAGCGGAGAGAGAGCGGGAGTCAGCATTTGTGCACTTTTTTCGTTCTCCCATTCCCAACTCACATGTTCGCTCTTGACAGTTTTTTAAGCATTAGCATGGGTCGGCGCATGGGTTATTGGCGTTATGTGCATAATGGAGAGCATAGGACGGTCAAGCGCTGACCGCTACACTTTTTTTTTTTTAACTCCATCAATTGGTGCATTTTCTTCTTATCGGCGATGAAAAGGCATTCTTTTCCACATCGCACGCATACTGCTACACAATTTGCATCGTATCGCATGGTTAAAGCGATCTAGATTGCCAGACTTCACAGTCGCATTTTCTCGGCATATTTCACAGCATTCGCTCTTTTCGAAGGCGCATATTTATATCTATATTAGAAACGATAAGTACATGACAAAACAATTTAAAATATTAAATAAATATACATCGGTTCCTATGGTGCGGTGATGTGATTGCATGGTATGGGTATGTTGACGTAGTATGTATATCTTCATACTAGAGTCTGCCTTCGTGTATGCTGCATTTTTTATAAACTCCATTATCTTGAATACAGCTAACCAAATTTCCCTGATCGTGCGCAATGCGATGATACGATGTGGAGGTGTGCACTATCTTACATGTTGCAGCGATGTGAAATTTTGGTGAGAGCAATACTGGGATACATGATGGAACGAACTTATTATCGTGAGTATACACCTAGCACATACGGTAGATACGTCTTTGGTTTGATATCTCAATAGTGAATGTTTCCAGGACTTAGGGCTTTCTTCTCATCACTCCTTACCATGATATCGATTCAGGCCAAGAGTTAGGACTATTAATTCAGGAATACTCTGTTCTCTTATTCCATCTGTGTTCGTTCTACTTTGAAGGCCATCCAGCCGGAATTCGAGGTTTAGGTCAAGCTTGCCTTGTGCTCACTGTGCTATGGGATATCGGGCTGAAGGTTGAGGACACTTAGATATCGACTTGTCCTTATCGAGGTGGGTATTCGGGTGCCTGTGAGGATGGTAGCTAGACGACTGGAAGATGCTATACTCGCTGTACTTCTGTCTAGGCTAGACGAGAGGTCGTTATATGTGAATGTATGTGACGATAGGTGAGAGAGCATAAGGATACGAAAATGCTTCTACCCCAGAGTTGTTGCCTGCAGCAGATTCACAAATGCCACTTACTTTCTTTTGCTATTGATTCTCCTGTCATCGCGTTCTTTAGCTCCGTGCTTACGCTCTGCCCTTGAGGAGATAGGAAATAGAATGTCTTGTATGCTAGAATTTGCCTTGCCGACTGAGAATGTACCAAAGTCATAAACATTTGCCAAACATTGACACTGGTGTTTGTTCCAAGTGCGAAGCTCTTCCGTACTGCATGTTTTGTAGGTTGTTAAGACCACAATGGAGAAAGTTACAGGGCATATTTATTTCTTTATACACGAGTAAGCTGTTTAGATGGCGAAAAAGAACGAGACCTCGTAATACTAAACAAGACCACGTGTGCCTCCTTAGTACTGCGCATCGTCTCGGTCAATAGCGAAGAAGCTGTGGTATTGCAAAATAACGGATGACGTTGTAGAAAGCAACAGGAGATTACAACACGCAATTCCTATCTACCCAGACATCGAAACAGCAAAAATAATGATTTTAGATGACCTAACCAGGGGTCGAACATCAAGGACCGGGTACAAAGTAAGTGCCTTCTATCAAGGTATGTTTGGGATGAAAGCCTTACATTGAAGTAGATCTAGTCTGCTAGAGGTCTCGCTCATCATCGTCTTCCCAAACTCGCTCGTAGAATGACGGCTCGATGTCAACGAACGCATGTCTATCAGCGAGATTCTGGTGGAGTTCCTGGACTGTGACCCTGTAGTCATCTGGCCGTCTTTGGTGACTGTGCGGATGATCAAAGTTGTCGGTACCAGAACAAGTGTTAAGTAGACTCCAAAGCTCATTCCAATAACCTGTCTTTTCGAAGACGAGTGGTCCGCCAGCTGATACAACATAGTCTACAGGATTATGACGAGTGTATAGGAGCTCTGCGAGTAAAGGAGCCCGGCCCTCGAATTCTTGGTCCTTGTCTTTGCTTCTGTTAGATTTGAAGAGAGCGCGTTGCTCTGCAGTTGGACGGACATCATCTGAAGGGACAACAAGAAGAGGACCGTACAAATCATGACCTTCTTGGCCGAGGAGGTCGAAGATGAGTAGCCGGTCCTGACGGCAGATGTCAAGTCTCTCAAACTCGGTCGCAGTGAGCATCGGACCACGTGATGTACCTTCTCGAGATCGGGTGTACAACATAAATGGTACTACAGGTGTAGAGTGAGGGAGCTGCGTGATGGTACATGGAATACGGCGATGGTTGAGGAAAGTCTCCTGTTCGTCAGTGGTCCACGCGTATCGACAGTAGGCATAATCTCCGAGAGGATCCGAGCGTGATAGGGCAACGACTAGACCCTGCAAGTGGGTAGCGCATTGGGCCATTAACGTATCAAAAAGCTTCTGGTGAAAGGCCATGACGTGGTTAACAGGGGAAACTGTTGGCTGCAACTGTGATTGTGACTGCAACTGCGGCGGATCCGCTGCGGGCTGTTCTGAAGCTACCAAACGTCGACTAGGCCGATGGCCTGCGTGTCGAGGTTGTGGCGTCCCGATTATGATATCGTATACTCGTTTTACCCAGTTTCCGTATGTATCCATTTCAATCCAGTATGGTCTGAACTCGTCCCGATTGAAATTCGCCTCTTTGTTATCTGTGATGTAAAACTCATCCGGCATAACGCTCTCAGGCAGGAAGAAGAACTTCGTGAATGAATCTCGTTGATGATTTTGATAGTCAAATTGGTAGAACAAAAAGTCAAATCTAGGCCCATTAGCACGAACAATGGGATCAAACTTGCGTAACAAGGCATACCGCTCAGAGTCCGTGAAATAGTGGCGTAAGCGACCCTTCCGTGAATTTCGCGCAATGGCAACCTTATCCAATGGTGACGTAGGGGATCGGTAGATACCATCGATTTTATACTGAATGAAGACCTGGCGGCGCTGTGGCTGTGTTTGATTGGGAACAAGGATCTTAAAATCGGCCAATCGAGGTTGTAGATGCACAAGCTCAAAATCTATAGGCAGAGAGTACTGGCTCTTTGCGATACGGATGCACCTCCAGATCTCCATTACTCCTTTAAAAGACGTGTAGTGTTGCGAATTCTCCGCTGGGATAAGAATGTCATTTCCGCGTTCGATGTGCGGCTTCCAGCCTGGGAACTGAACGAGAGTCCAAGGGTTGACATAATTACCTTGACCGCGAGCACAGCGCTGGAGTGATTCGAGCGCCTGAGGCAGTAGGGCCAGTGGCATCCGATAAGGGCCATTGCAGGGACTCAGCGAGCCATATGCTGATGATGGAAGGTATGACTTCCTGGACAGGTTGACAGCGACTTTGCGTGTGTCAGAATGGGCTAAGCCACTTCGCTGATTTGGGAAGACCTCGACGTAATTGGGGTTTGCTGCGCATACGGCGATGTAAAACCCTACTCTCGTTCGCTGTTTGACTGTGGTTATATATACATGGTTCTCCGCACAACTACCAAGGCTGCTCTTTATGTCGAAAGGTACAAGAATACGATTGTGGTGACTTGTAGAGTTGCGCGTAATCCGAACCTCCTCGTCTAGTGTCCAGAAGCGTTCCGAGAAAGTCGCAGAGGAGACTTGGGCATTCTCCGTAGCGTATAACGCGCCATCAGCAAGCGCAAATTCGAAAGCCCGGATGACGAAAGGACAATCAACTAACGAAGCAAAGATTTCGGCTTCGAAATAAGTCCCGTATCGGTTCGAGACAAAGGTATCGATAACAGTCAAAGGGCAGTCATGGTCGACGCTCATAGTACCGTAGGGGCAAGGTGAGAAAGCGAGAAGATGGAGTGGTGCTACGCCTTTTATTGCTGAGGTCAATGATAGGCCGCTCTCGATCAGTCACACGTTACACACTCAGCCATTCAACCCAACGGTAGTACGATTGAAGCGGCTGTGGATTGGCTAACCGCCGGTTGTTCCAATCATTCCCAGAAGACTGCCCAAAGCAGAGCTTGTGTAATTCGTGAGAAGCACCCCATCGGTTCAGCGCAGCGCTGACGCTTCGTGGTTCCTCCTTCCTGTATGGTGATGCTAGCCCGACGTTTCTTCTGTTCACGCCGTTCAAGCGTTGAGATCGAGCTGATGAGCGTGTGTTGTCCGATAGTGGTAGAGTAATTCACGAGTTCGGCTGCATAATCCTGACAGTTGAGGGATGTGTAAGTTGCGATCTCAAATACAAGCGGCTTGATGGTGCCAATTTGAAGTCGCATAGATGGCACAATGGCAATAGGTGTATCACAATCCTCTGTCCGAAGTTTTTCGTGAGAGTCTGAAGATATGAGTATGCCTTGTGAACATGTACTCCTGATGTACAGTGTGCTGTCATTCAAGTCGAAGAACATGATGAAGTGATGTGGTGCGACCTCATCCGATAAAGGAAGTTGATAGTCATTCGATCTTGACGAGCCAAAAGAAAAGCAGTTACGGCCAAGAAGCTGAGCGAATGTTAATCTTATAACGCGACGTTGCATATTAGTGCGCCTGAACGAAGAAGGTTGAGCTTCATATGTAACGTGGCGTAAGTTTGGCTGTAGCAAAGTGCTAGAGTGAGAGGCGGTGGAAAGAGGAGTCATCTCCGCAAAAGTCGTCATTTCCGTGTGGAAAGAACGAGGTGGAGGGGGATGTAGAGACAGAACTGGCTTCCCTTGCTGGTGGTTCGTGGTGCTTATACAGGACATTGTCTCAGTTGCTGAGACATTGCACCATCTCTTTAGCGGCGTATCGCAACGCGTATAGGGACCATCGACCCGTACTACATAGCGAACACCGCAGCGTAGCTTGAAAATGCTTAGACAGATGCTTCCGTATGTTGGCTACGATCCAAACGACCACCGGTCCGAGAGCTGAGGACCGCCGTACCATGACCAAGTGTTGTCCCAGCCTCCGGATATAGAGCTCGAGGAAGAAGATTTAGCAATGCACCCGAGGTCATGCTGGAGGAAGCAACTGTAGACTCGCAAGTGGTAACGATTGCGTCGTAAATATCTTGTAGGTTTGTGTAGGCAAATGGCTGTAGCTGCGGATCTGCTGACGGTTCTTGCCAGATTCCATGGACTTGAGCCAGGCGGTGCGCTGAATCAGATCCTTTGGGTCGACGTTTTGGCCGGCCAATGACAGGTTCTAGGTCCTGAACGCTACCAAAGTATAGTGGATCTGATCGTAAGAGGATAAAGGAGGTATGCGTCGTGGTATAGAGCGGATAGCGAGAGCCAGAAGCGACCTGAATGCAGTACAAGGGTGTCGGCTTCGGGGGAGGATTCAGTTGGAAATCGCAGGCTACATAGCGCGCCCGATGAGGGCTCTGGAAGAAGGTACTCTGCGCATACGTGCTCCAAGTGTATCGCATGAACACTAAGGATGGGATTGATGATCTGCTACTCTGTCAGGCGAGACGGGCACGGCAATATCCATCCATACCGCGACGACTCACCGTATGTCATCTGGCCTTGGGCCACGGCTCTCTGGCTCATAAGTCTGATGACTCCAGCTGACTCGGCTGGGTAGGAAAAGGAAGAAACCCTGGCGTTTTGTTGCAGCAATCTCATTCAAAGCCAACGCGTCGATCTCGTTCACGGTGAGATCGCGATCATTCGTACCGTCATACGTTTTGTCGCGGGTTTGCTGGGCTAGATACTCGCCAAGCGGTTGCTTCCAGAAATGGGTGGGCGAAAGGGGAATGTCGCGTAATTTGAGGTGCGCTTTGTATGCTGGTTTCGGGCGCCCTTTTTGTTTGCCTTGACCGGCAGGAGAAGGAACTGAATTCTCCATATTGCGAAGTCGGACCTTGTTGGGCCAGTATCGAAGCTGCACTCGTCAGAATGGCTCGTGCACCGCGTCGGAGTTCCTAGTAGGCCGCACCCCTCGTGTCGCTTGAATGCGCACACCATCGCGCTAATGGCCGCCGCTAGCATCTCAGCTAGTCCTCAATCCGTCGACGAACTGCTGCAAAGTCTATATCAAGAGCTATGTAGCGTTAATTGCGCCGACCGTGGGGCCAAATTACAGTCCTTCTGCGAGAAGATGTGGGACCGACTTCAGTATAGCCCTCCCCCACCAGACACCTCTCTCGACGACTTTGTGACTTTGCTAAAAGACGATCACGACGCTGTACTCGCTCAACTAGTCATCTCAGACCTCCGACCGAATGCCAATATTACTAGCATCTCGAATCCTGTCAAACAGACCATTCTCCAACGCCTCAGGCTACACCAGCCTCTGTTTAGTTGTCGCCAAATACCTCTACGAACCAACGACCCCGATACGCACCGGCTATACGCGGAAGAGAAGCAAATACTCCAAGGAGCGGACTTGCGTCGAGCGTGCCTTTTAATCTACGGTCGTGTCGACGTGAGCGAGACACAACGGGAGGAGCTCCTCAGATGGCTCGACAGCTATCCGCGCGAGCATAGACATGGTTAAACATTCTTCACAAGAGGCTAGAGGGAATCTGAATGTTATCAATACCTCAGCCTATCTGTTATGGCAGTAGAGAAGAGTTCGAGGCAAATGTAGCTACCTATGAATTGATTTTGTGAGATCACGTCTTCACTCCACGTTTCAACATCGTGTCCTTTGATCACTGCGCTCTTCTGACGTCATCATTTCATGGCTCCACAGCAACTACAGCCGGCTGAACGTACCGTACATGCGACCAGACAAGGCGATAATGTTGTCTACGGTGAGATTTTGTCGGAGACGGGCGGCGCGCCACTTCAACTCAAGCTGGAGCCTAGGGCAATGAGCATTGACGAGCCCCCACTGATCAGCAATGCCAGAATACTGGTCTGCGATGACATCTTTCGAAGCTTGCCCTAAAGCTTTTCCTGGCGCCAGACCCCATTCCAAGGAACAGCCGTTGACATAGTCTAATCGCAGCCCAATCTCCGATGCCATAGTCGCATAGCGATAGGCAACGTCCGTCCAGCTCTTGTCACCTTCTTTCCATCTTAGGTCGATCACTAACCTGCCCCCCGACGTAAGTAGGTCTGCCCAGTCCGCCGCCCACTGACGCATGTTTCCCTGCTCTGTCATTACGATGAGATCGTAACATGCAATGTGTGTGTACAGATCCGATTTGTGATCGATGCGTTGAGCTATTTGGACACCAGAGTCGGCAGGCATAGGGCAGTCCTCCCGTTCACCACCTTGGGCACAGACCAGCAGTTCAACTATGCTGTGAAACCTTCCCCTGCCCATTCCTGAATGTACTGTCAAAAGATGAGTGGGTTTCGTGTCGTGTTTCACCAAAAGAGCGGCCAATAATTCGATCATTTCAAGGACCTCAGTTTCGGTTTGTAAGAGCGGCTGCCCGGCGAAGTCCTCGAAATCCATTGAAGAATCGCTAGTGCTCTTTTGTTTTGTTGGTGTACCAATTTCCGTTTGAACGTGGTCGTTAGTTCTTGTCACAAACGCACGACCTCGTGGAGCCTTGGGAACTTGTAGTGACGGGATGCTCCTGTCGCCTTCAGGTGTGACCAGTCGCTTTCGCTTCTGGCCGCGACCATCATCATCCGTACCCATGGTGTCGTATGAAGGAGTGTTAACAGAAGTATCATGGGTAATATGTTCACGCAAGAAAGTTTGCTATGCGGTCGTCACTGATCACTTCAGACGACCTGGTCATTTTTGGATCAACCAGACCTGACTACATTCGTGAAGCAAAGCGCTGCTAATTGTTTGATTGTTTTTTTTGAGAGGTGTTTGAGCACGCACTATGCTATAGACTTACTCTTCATTATGATCAGCACCTTTGAAGATAGGACTTTTCTATTCGAGCCTTTTCCTATATCAAACATAGCCAGATGGTCGTCGTATTGATGAAAGCCTATTAGAGGGTAATCTCGAACAGTGTCCGTCTTCTTTCCCATTCAAGATTGGCCAGTATATTATATTTGTCCCTCGGATGTGCTAGCAGTATCTCATGCTCCAGATAATAAGGCTATCTTCTTCATCATCTCACTTCTCCGGGCCTAATATCATATTGACGGTTCTTTGTGGCAGTTCCATGAACAGATTCCAGGCTTGGTTGAGTTTGGTAAAAAAAGGTTGCGCATAGCGAATGAACAGTGAACTGAGGAAGTGAGTTGCACCTGTCCAGATTTGATTGGCGTACAAGCTAGCTACTGCTTTGATGTTGTTGATACAGCGAGACAAGCACTTTTCGATTAGCCGGCCTGGCCGACTGGTTGAAATGTGGTACAAAACGAATCTACCGAAATCGCTATTCTTCATGTAAATTGATACTGCCACAGCGATAAATAGGTAAATAGGGCTCATAGCCATGTGTGATTTCTGGTAATGTAATGGAAGGATTACAATTAGACTTGGTCGACGTAAATGATCGAAAGATTGCATGTGAAGTCAAATCAGGAGCCAAATGAAGCAAACGCTCTTCTTCTAGACCTTCCAAGTGAGAACGAACTTTTTCGCGTGCTTTCACTCCAGGGTCGCTAGCGCGGTCCACCAGCAGCGGCCATGCCCACCCTAGCAACAACTGCATACGCGCCTCCATCGTCACCTTACCTTCCGTGAGCATGGAGAACGGCAGCAGCAGCGATGTGGTCAGCTGCTCTAAAATAATGGCAGGTACTCAAGGCGGACCTCGCTCTATTTCTCCCGCGGTATGTTGTACATACATCACTTCTAGGCTACTTTAGGTTAGCACTGACTAAGCGCACAGTCAGAATTCGTAAATCTAGGCAGCCGACCCTCAAGGGGGAAACAACACGGCACACTTCGTGCCAGCTAAAGCTGGCCAGAATGTTCCTTTCCCTGCACCTGCTTCTGGCTATCATACTTCTGGCTACATTAGCAAAGCCATATTTCACTAGCGGGCGTATTCACTGGCGTCTGCAACTCTGGCAACTCTGCAATGCGATCTTGCTCTGGCTAGCTGTTGTCGTTACCTGCTTCCAGATAGTGACCTCTGTTGCTACGCGCTACCTTGACCCCGAAGATCTAGAGCGATTTCTCCATGAGCGAGCATGGCTCCAGCAAACCGCCTTCCAAGGTGCTTTGGTTATATGGGCAATAAAATGGCAAGAGCACTGGTAGTTGTACGTCTTATCTGTTTCCCCTTGCGACTGCAATCCCTCAAGCTGACTCCATGTGCACCTAGGCATATGTGGGTCGACTTCGGTGTAAACGTACCTAGAGCACGCCCTGTCGCATTCTGTACCCGCCCTACACCTCGAATACCGTCTCGATTCAGCGTCCAGAGTCCCTTTGAGTTACCACCATCACCATGTCATATGTACACATATACATTACATCCAAATATTGGAGCGTTGGTTGCGCATTGGGATACGCCAAGAATTGATCTCTCGTCATGTTGCTGTTCCTGCGGACAAGCTATTAGCACGTAGAGTCAAGGATAATGTTGCATACCTGCAACGACTATCTTCGCAGCAATCGACGATATTCACACAGAGTAGACATCAATACAAGAAGATCCGCAGTCTCGAGATACAGTTCCTCGAATTACATTCTCTTTAACCAGAATGCTTTCCACAGTCGTATTGACCTCCCTCTAGCAATAACTTGCGGTTTTTGCACCTTTTTTGCTCTCGCGTTCGTCCGTGGCACTGTGTCAGCACTTTCTGAGCAGCACTCGTGGCGGCGTGTTCCATTTCCTTGTGTTGACTGGGAACATTGGGCTGATCATTAAGCATCTGGATGTAGTTTGAGAAGAGGAGTTTTGTCGACCATGCTGGGATAGACATGATATTTCTAATAGTGGCGTTCGTGTAGTTGGTGAAGAGAGCTACCTGCGGGCTTAGAAGGGCGGCGCGAGCAACGTTAATCGTAATGCCGCAGATCTTCATAAGGAGTTTAGCTATTCCTTCTAGCAAGGCACCAAGGAGTTCGAAAAGATTAGCGACAAACTGAAGTAAGGCGTAAAGTTTGTGCTGTATAGCCCAAGCAAGACAGATGATAAGAGCGGAAAGAAGGATTGCAAAACACATTATTGGTTAAGCTACAGAAAACTCATGTGCACATGCAAGCAAAGAGCAGAATGCCTTTATTTATCTACAGGTTTGCCCGCCAGCAGTGGGTACAAGCGGTCAGAGGGACAAGTTTCGAATGTCCTAGAGCTTTCAGCTCCATGATACCTATTTATTCACTATCTCTTGCACTTCCTGGTTGAGACTATCCAGTTAACAAAGTACGTGATGACTCCTGTGATCTTTCAAAAGCACCCTCAGCAAGATGCGCTATTATCTTTATTCGTGCTATTCACTAAGCCTGATTAGATGCGATGGAGCTAGTAGTCGGACAGATCTGAGCCTACCTAGGTACTGAGGATAATGGTCTCGTCGCGAGTGACATGTGAAACAGCAAGCTAGTGATCACCCTGAGTAAGTTCCATCCAGTGATTGTTACCTGAGATGTAAGAAAGACTAAGACTAGGATGTATACGAGCTTCAACACGAGTATAGCCTCAGCTGAAAGATGTGATCGTAGATACGGAAGCAAGAGGGATGCCAGGAAGTAGAGACGTCCGCTGAACATGCAAATCATCTTCCCCAGATGCTTTATGCAATTGCAGACACGAGCCATAGTGACGAGGAGATCGATGAGATCGCTTGCGATGGGCTCTGGCATGCGTTCGCTTGCAACGGAGATAATATAGGTAGAATCCTGCCGATGTGTGTTAATGATGTCCGGTTGGGAGAGCAAGCAAGTAATACCAGGTCGCCGAAGAGTTGCGTTGCGGCAGAAAAGACTGTGCAGCCGTGGCGGAGAAGCATTTGCATCATCGATTCGTGCGCGCGCTGACGAAATCTCTCAGCCCATAGGGACCATGCCCGCATAAGCTCAAGAATCGGAGTCTCCACGTTGACCGTGTTAACGAGAAGAGTGATTACATCATCTATGAAGACGATGGCTATGAGAAAAACAAGGATGGTGAGGCGCACGATAGATTTCAAAGGAAAGGACATGGTTCTAAAGATAAGAAATAAAGGAGATGTATCTTGTTTTGAGATCCTGTGTCACAGCTGCGAATGTCGGAGTGAGTGCCGAAGATACGAGATGGGGCTGTTGGGTCTGTATATGAATCGAACTGGCAAACACCGAGCTCTGAAACATAGGAACACGTCTGTTGGTCGAGCAGAAACTTCATACAGCCATATTCTTCTGTGGTGAAAAGGCAGACACGGAGAGTACGCGACCTTTGTTTTGTGTCGATGGCATTTGAGGCTATCATACGAGGCATTACTGTGGGCTGCATAGAGCTGTAAAAAGGAATATAACGATTAAAAACTCAAAAGAGAGTAGCAGAAATACTGTGAATACGCTGATATATCTGAATATGAAACAAACGAACGACTTTGTACATGACTGTGATGGACAACTACATGTGAAAATGGACGCCAAATGAGTGGATATGTACGCGATTGCGAACGGCAACAACTTGTGAAAGCGAATGCGAAACGAATATGTGGCTGTTCTGCGGCATCAATGTCTAACATCTTTATCCCTTGTAGGTATCCAACTGCAACTCACGCTTCTTGTCGGGACATGTGGCGGTTCCAGACTTTGACCGACGCTGAAACTCAGACAAAAGCATCCTGAAAATGTCTAGCACGACCTTAAGTTCCCTGCAGTGGTGCGAAGCAGAAAGCGGAACGCTCTTGACCCAGCAACGCATCTCTATACTGTACTGTTTAAGTCTCTTCTCCATCTTGCTCAACAGATCGTACGTAGTACTCCATGTAGCCTCTTTGGACCTCAAATTACGAGCACGGCTCTCATCACAGTGCCAAAGCAGGACTTGACATGTTTGAAGAGCAGCCTCAATTGTGCCCTTCTCCCAGTTGCGATTGATACTACTATTCGCGTTGGCAACGTAGCTCAGGTGGTTGAGACTAGTAACGAAACGGGCTTCTACACTGATGAGCATAGAGTTGATAACTTTGAGTGATAGTTCTGGGTCTTTGGCGGCTGCTGTGTTGGCGGATTCAGGGTTGTTGGCTGCGGCTTGCATAACGTGTTCAAACCAAAAGTTGCAGGTGGATCCCATGCAGTAGTCGTGAGCTTCGAAATCGCAGGCTAGGGCTAAGTATGGTGCTGGAAGCTGTGTTCGATAGCAAAGATGGGGCCTCTTTGGTGCTAGGCGAGTACGTATTTTGGGATCTTGTGGATAACATAGAAGATCACCGGAAGGATGCTCAATGTTCGGCGCATAAGTGTATGATTCGTACAGACGTACAGGCTTGCTGATACTGTACAGATGGACAGCGGCATCATAGCACTTTTTAAGGTTAGCATGAGTAGTCTAGCATGGAACATGTATACCTACTGCATTATAGTAGTGTATTCCAAAGGCTAAGATAGCAACAATGATCATGCAGAAGAATCCCCGCCTTCCCAAGGCTATCGAGAGCTGCATGGTAATTGACTATGTCGAAATGGCCGAGAGTGCGATACACAGGGTTATTGCCGTTACAGATACTGATGGTATGGTTTACTGCAGAACTTCTAGGGGTTGAGAATGTATCGATACCGTGGAGGGACTTGACCGTGGAGTTGGGACTTTTTCTGCAACGCGATGCTGGTCAATTAACTATCTGATCTAGTACAAAGACATGCGCTCGTGCGCTGTATTCTTTTCAGTACAATGAGTCTGAGAGCAAACCAGCCCTTAGCATTCGCCTGTCAGCCGTCTCTGGCAACCACCTTCCCAATCATAGTCTCCAAATCATGGACCAAACCTTGGTGTGCATCTGAATCAACGCAGGTTGCCGTCTCACTGTTGGCTACGTCAGCCTTACTGTAGAGTCTGGCCCCAAGGGCCTGAAGATCAGCAGCGACGCTACGCCAGATTGCTTCCTGTGCATCAAAGAGAGCCACAGCAAGAACTGTATGACGACGAACATCACGAAGGATGTTGATTGTAGTGTTTCGGATATTGTACTGTTCGAGGGCCTGATCCGTATACGGATCGTCTGCGAGCCCAACAGCTTCCTGCACTGATCTCCACACAGTCCCTAGTTGATCTTTGCGATGCGTATACAACTCCTTTCTTGCTCTGAGACTGTCGCTAACAGCTGTGTCTAATAACCCTTGGACCCCTTCAGTGATTCTTACGGCGTCCGCGTAGTGGTCTGCTGCAGAGACTGACAATCTTGCAGTCTGCTCGATTTTAGAACTGTGAAACCTTGCTCGTGCACAAGACATTCCGCGCAGGCTTCTTATCGGTACCATCATGTCGCCCAAAGCATTGATTGCTTGGTCTACTGTAGATTTGGCGTCGCGTCCCGAGACAATCGCTTTCTGTAACGAAGAGCGCACGACCTGTGAGCAATTTTGCGGGATAGGGCAGCAATGTTGGGTGAAGGTGGTTGATGCGGCAGAAACATTTCCGATGGCGTAGTCGATGCTAGTATAATCTGCAAGGAGACCGTGAGGCACGGTATGCAAGGTCTTCCAAAAGCTAAAGGTTGCTGTTACTAGGATGACGACTATGACGATCAGGCACCAGAACGGTGGGTTATTAGCACGGCGATTGGTGAAAGTACGGACGGGGTGCTGAGGAGCTACTACATTTGAGGCTGACTGCGGCGTGTGCTGCTGAGCGGCTGGATGCAAGGTTGCTGGCTGATTGGGTGTAAGAGGCGTGGGCGTGGGGGCGGGGCGAGCTTGAAAAGGTGCAGGCACAAGGTTCGCCACGGAGACCAGCTCCGATAGTGGTCTTGGCGCTTTCACGCGCTGTCTCCTGGGTCTATTGATCCAGGCATCCACCAACCCGCCTTCTTCTTTGTCAACCATTGTGATCTGTGAGTTACTGATGTGATTGATCCTGGATTCGTAATCATAGTGCTAACCCCGAAATTTAAGCAGCAGCATCATCGTCCGTCTCCCAGACCTTGACTCATTGCTACTGAATCGAATTGAAACTACACCTTGTCACCATGCCGCTTCTGCGGCTGACACCCGCGACTGATGACTGGGATCAGCCTCCGTCTGCTGAGCAATCGCCTGTGGACTTGCATCGTTTTCACGATGTCTACGATATGTCGGTCGCCGCAACCGCTCGAATGACAAGCTTTATCAAAGCAGCAACTGCACACCTTGCTGAGGCCGAAGCTTCGCGGAGTACAATGTTTGTAGAAGAGTGGAAACAGCTCTTTGAGCAGTTTCTCGATAGGTACAAACAAGGCGGCTCAGAAGCTGGTCGAGAGGACGACGAGCGGAGGTCTGAGACGCAGACCGGCAACAGCGCAGCGCAAGCAAGCAACTAGCCGTGTGCGCGCACGGTATTCCATACATTCAATCTGTCTAGTGGGTCTCGCTATTCTAATCCTTCTGGGTGCAACATATTTTGACAATTTAAAGAAGAGGCATACGAAGCCGGCTTCCAATCATCTTACCAAGAACGCTTCTTTCATCGCCTCACTCGTATCGCTACTATCATTACCTCCCTTTTCCACAGCTACCTATATATTCATATACCTCGATACTGTTTCATCATCGCCATCACACCAACACGGCCAAGTTGGTCGACATGGAAGACACGCAAGACTTCGCTCGTCATGACAAAGTCCCTAGTGGACGTTCAGCGGCCTATGGACTAGCACGGCTTGTTATCCATGTCGGCATGTATGTCTTGTGTCGTAAGGATGTCGTCAAAGTCTTGGAGACTGTTGTGGACATGACTGGATGTATATCCGCCATTTGCATCGTGCACCAAGTCGATGAGGCAGGCGACAGATTCGCAACACTCCTTCGCCATGGGATTCATACTATCGCCACCCTCCTCGTCAACGGCCTCTCACTAGGCCATCAAGCAGGTCAGATGATGGTTAGCATGCTACTCTATGAAGAGGTTTGAAGCGGATCATTCAAACGTCTTGAAGCTCGCTAATCACGTCGTTCAGGACTTTGTTACCAGGCTCTCGGCAAAGTACCTCACAGGTCCCATGTTTGTGCTGGTGCAAGACGTCTTTACCTCAGCTGTTCGCGCAGTAGGAGCACTATACGAGTTTGTTACTGCCTTGCGTGCCCTTATCGCACATGGGGTAGCAGTTCTGCACCCCCATCTCCTTCCATGGTTCGTCCTATTCAGGCAGCTATATGCATGGGCATTTATCGCTGTTGTATCTGCATATATGATCTACTGTGCTGGTCTTATGCTCTGGAGAATTTTGAAGTGGTGCATGTAGCTCTTCCCTATGAATACGCGCCGGCACCATACTCGAAGTTGCATATTGCATCACCCCATGGCCCTGACTCCGATCGCGTTGATTTTCGGGATTTTCCAGACATGGTCAACACATGGCAAGGTTCATTACTTGCCTTTATTCCTGCCATTCTCTTCTCGTTGGTCTCTATGTACCGTTCCTCCACACTCGTTGCCTGTATGCTAAATAAAAAGAATGTATAACACTCCTTGATGCATACCCAAGATGGTACAAATCACAACTCCCTGTAACATCGATGACGCGACTTTTGTTCGGTTGCCAGATTGTTATAGTAAAGGCAGATGTAGCGGTATTGTGTTTATTGTGGCTGCTAGACTCCCTGCAATCACGAAACTTGAGCCACTTAGGATATGCTGCTTTGAGAGCGTGTTGTGACACAGCAACGAGATATGGGTCTTAAATCACAGCGGATGGACAACATACTCATCGGTCATACAACACTTGTGGGACGATACGATGCGTCATATGAGAACGACTTTACAAACTACACAGTGACTGGATCAACCTATGCTACGGCCAACCCGCCCGTACGACTCACCTCTTGTTCAAGGTAAAAGTCTCGATATCCTTATTTTCTGAAGACACCGGCTTTCTGCCTGGCAACTCGACGCACGTTTGAGCCGCGATTATCCCTGAGGTGATACACCAGATTCTCATATCCGTCGTCATAGTGGGCCTTGTCGCAATCCGGTTCACACAGTGAGTCGTCTCTTGGTTCAGCATAACACGAACAGGCCTCCCGCTCGCAAACAACTCCTGCTTCCCTACATGTGTTGCAGCACCCCTGGTCGTTGTTACACTCCTTTTCTTCCTTCCAGCATCTGTGGCATGGTACGTGCGCCCGAAAATAGGGGAATGCGCGTAGTTCGTCTATGAGTTGTGATGGCATGTCTGAAAAGGTGCACATGGCATTGTGTTTCCAACAACACCCACACTTAGCGGTTCCATCAGAAAATTCTGGCCGAAGAAATTGACAACGATCTTCATCTGTACAGTTGTCGCAATGGAGCGGGATCTGCGAATTGAAGCCGGACAATGCAGTCAGTTCCTTTAAAGAAAGGCCATCATCCGTGTTTTGAATGATGTTACCGAGAGCGTTGTTCTTTGCAGCTTTTCTATGAACCTTGTTGGTTTTGATGTATGCATCAATCGTTTTGTCTAGTTTCGATTTGAACGACGCATATAAATACGTGTCCTGATTTGGTGGAAGCGTGGTGAGGACTCGCGCCATTAGCCTACCAACAGTCAGCATTAAGTTCGACAATACGATATTCTTCGCGAAATCCGTGAGTTTGACTTACTTCCCCACTGAGGTTGCTTGGCGGTAAAATCTGGAAGTACCGTGGTTCCATTGTCTTTGGAGCAACCCTGTTGGTCCGTGCAGCTTCGAAACAATCTCAGTGCCAGTCCTAGAGAACAAGCGACTGAAGTACTGATGAACATCCCCATTTAGTAGGGACACGATCCTTGTTGTTGGTCGAGCGGTTTCTCGCAAGAAGGGGGCTTGTGTCAGAGGTACCTGTAGACCTTTGGACGAACCCACTACTTGGAGCTGTACCAATTCCGGCTTCGAGATTGTTTGTGTGACGTATGTCCAGGCTCTCTCCTGATCGCGATTGCTGCAATTATCGCACATGAGCGAGTCATCTAGCATCGTTGTTTCCTTGGATGGGATAAGTACGAGCTCGTCGAGATCGACGTCTTGACCCGGTTGTGGTACACCCCCAGTCGTGGCTACGTAGATGAACGGTTGCGCGGAACAAGCTGGAATCTCGAAATTGCCCTGCATAGAGAGCTCAAACGCCTTCGATATAGAGACCGTTTTAGTCTGATGGTAGTGGGGGATAAACTTTAGTAAGATGAGGGCAGGGTTAGACTTGCCCACCATGTTTACAGGGAGTTTGGCAGCAGACCGAAAGGCTAGCAAGTCATCTGTATCCCAGTCATGCTCAACTACGACCGCGTCAGCGCAAGGGTCATTGTCCAGTATGACGCAGCAACCAGATTGGAGTTTGTAGCTTTGTCGATTGAAAGCATTCCCGAAAGCGAACGCGAAGCGTTGGATATCCGACTTGGGCAGAGTCCGACTTTGGATGTTGCTGGAGACTGAAATAGACGTCGAATGGTCAAGACCATCTGCGGCACGAACGCTATCGTCGTACAGGTCGACGCTTTGCCACTTGCTCCGTATTCTGCTCTTCGCAATACTACCCTGTGCTCGGATATACTCTGCGAACTCTGTCGCTGCACCAGGCTTGCTCATGTTGAGGTACAAAGGCGGAGTAGTTGTAGAGTCAACCGACGTCATACCCCGCCGGGTGAAGATGGCCATTTCATCCCCATATTGACTGAAAAGGAAATGCCAATTCAGACTCTTGTCACGCCACGCAACTTCATCGTATGTGAGCTTGTTGGCTCCTCGACGCGGTCGATCTCCAAGATCTCGATACTTATGTTCGATCAGATAGCTGATTTTTAGCCTCTCGTCCATCAACGTGAAGTCACACACCAGCGGTTCTGCCGGATTGGGCACAATCCTCATATCTATACCATCAGCGCTCTCGAGGAACCTAGCAATTCTCCATATAGCATCTGCGGACCGCCTCTGGTAGACTTGGGACGTCCGGAGTAATGGTTGAAACGAGGTATCGACATGCAGAATCTTCCAACCACTGAATTCGACCCCGTTCGTAGGGTTGACATACCATGTTAGATTAACAGCAGTATTGACAAGGTTCGTGAGCGCTTGATAGACATCATCTTTATAGACCGCAAAAAGAGCTAAGTAGCTCTCGAAAGTGTGATACCGTTGGCCAGATGTGCGGAACTCTAGACTAGGGATAGTGTTCCAGTTTCGACTGGTCCTTCGGTGTACGGCATGCAGATTCGCAAAGCTTCGAAACGGCATGATGCAGTAGTAGTCAGGAAAATCAGGAAGAACGAGAATGATAAAATGCGCCCATTGCCCTCTCGTCCAGTTGCTTATGCCCATTTTTGCATCGAAGCGCATAGTTATTGGTATGTGCGAGTCGTCTTGATGTTGTTGCACCCAGCGGCAGGCAGCGGCGGGATCATCGGACGGGAATGTATTAGGAGGGTCTACAATGATGCCTCCATCAACGTTGCCATGATCAGGGCCTGGTGACAGATGTCAGAATAAAACGTTCAGTCTGGGACACAATGCTTACCTTTAACAATGAAGATCTTCCGCTCGCTATTTACATTGCCTTGTTCACAAGCTCTATTGAGAGCCCTGAATGTGTTGTATTGCGACAGCCAACCCATGATACTTGGAAGACGATCTCGAATGTCCCAAGTGTTCTTGGTGGAATTGCTCTTTAGACCACGGTGCTGATCCGACATCGTAACGTTCCGTGATAAAACACTCTGTGAGTGGCTGGAAAGACTGCAGCTGGGCCGATATATACCTCGTAAACACAAACAATTGTGTCCAATGGGAACCGCAGAGAAGCTTGCACACATCACTTGCTTTGACTCTGCTTGACAAACGATTCTTTGTTAATCACAAGCCATGAACCAGCAGCAAAGAGCATTCACTTGTGATCCTCTAGCACCGGCTCATATATTCCCCACTCGGTGATGGCTCATCGTTCAGCACAGCTAGATCAGAGTGATGACGAGTAGCCAGCAACAACAGACCCTTTTTACCCTTATCCGCGATGAGCCTCAAGATCGCGCAGTATCGGATGCTATCGCAGGGGCCTATGATGAAGGAAAAGATCTGACATGGGTAAGCGGTTCACCGTTGGCTTCCAGTAATCTACTCACAATCAATCCAGTTTCAAGACGTTGTTCCGGAGTTGGTACCCGGCGTTGAAGGCAGACATGATTGCATATGGCTAGAAGACGCAAGACAATTGCTGTGGACACAGGACGACTTTGCTAAACATGGAGAAGTATGTACACGTAGTCATATGCTGCGAAGCAGAAGTCCTCCACCACCCACTCCCGACAGGTACGGTTTGAGACGCATCTGGCCTGTGTGTGTTGAGTTCCTACGACCGATGACATCAAAAATGGCTGACGCAGTCAACGATGTTTCGCGCGTCTTGGGATTGACGTGCGCCGTTGAGAGAGAGATGAATGGGATCATTTCGATTGAGGACGACGCTGCCAACTCGTTCGTTATTTCCCGACAAGCCGTGCAGGACAAACTGCTTAGTCCTGTTATCAAGGCGCTAGAAGAAGAAGAAGAAGAAGAAGAAGAAGAAGAAGAATCAAACGACGAACCTGATGTGACAAACACATCTCGCTCTGCGCAGTTGGCGGAGACTGACGGGACGGCCGTAACGCCAAACTCAAGCATCGATGACAGTGATATACAGTCCTTGTCCGTTTGCACAGTTACCATGCTAAAAAAAGCTCTGGTGGCGCTTCGCACTCAAATAGTAGACGAGAAGGAGATTGCAGACAAAAGTGGACCTACGAAAAGGAAGAGAAGCATATCGTTGAATGAAGATACAGAAGGCTGTTAATTTAGCTTCAAGGTCGGATGGAACATCGATCTCTGAATCAAAGCAACAGGTTATACGTGAGAGTGTTGTTCGGTGTTGAGAGGAGTCAAAAAGCAAAAAGAATGATATGACCTAACCAGGGGTCGCTGTAATATTATTACTGTCTATGTTCGAACAAGCTGCGATTTGGATATCTACTTACAACCTGGAATCTCTTGATATCGAACGAATCGTAGTCAAGCGCCTTGCCATTGGGCCATTAGGCCTCAGTATATGATCGATGTTGAATGAAGTAATTGCTCAAACTATGTACTTTCGAATCTTCGATGTTGAAAAAAATGGGAGCGTGATGTGTGGGTATTCAATCAAAAAATTTTCTGTGATTAGTCACGGGCACGATTACGATAATCACAGAGCGTGGGTCCGACCGCCGACGGTCACATGACGAACGGCAAAGTTCCCCGCTTTTAAAACCTCAACACCATGACGTATCGATCAACAACACGGCACGATGCGACAAAACCTAGCGGAGAGTGAGAACGAAGCGACAATGCTTCCTGTAGGAGATCCTCGGTGGATCCTCTGGAGGGGCTCAGCTAGCAGGCCATGTCACACTGTCGAACTTAGAAGCGATTTGAGTCGTAGACAATGCGAGTAGTGTCAATAGCAGCGACAATGCTGTGCACAGAGCGAATTAGCGACTTAGAAGGCGCTAAACACAAAAGTCAAGTTGGCAAAGAGCAGCCTAGCTTGTAAGAAAGACCTTGCCGTTCTCTACTACAAAGGCAGCCCAGAGGCAGCTTACACATGTCCAGTATGACTTAAGCAAATTTTATACTGTATTCTTTGTAAGAGGAAAGTATGGATTAACCCTTCAACAAGTCTAGCAGATAAGCTAGCTCTATAGCTCATAAAGAGGGTTGCAAAGGGAAAGTATCGCGAAGTTGTAGAGTTGAGGGTAAGAAAAGTGATAGTATGTTGCCGCGTCGATCAGTAAGACTGCTATTACCGTATAGAAGCAGACTTTCAGCGCATTGAATCGACCCCCGGGTGGGTTTTCAACGAATATCATTTATGTACTGGCGCCGTAGACCGATCCGCAAATGGAGCTAATGTTCTGCTGTGAATGTATCACAGACAAGCTCAGCAGAATATGGGATATCATCGACTGTTAGAACTAGGTAGACTTTGCAGTGGTACGGTTAGGATGCTTTGTCCTTATGTGCTTGTAGTTCCACATATCCACTAGCGTCGGTCGAACTGCTCCATCAAAAGATGAGGCCGTGCTGACATGAAAGAGCATGACAAGCATAGCGGAAGGACGGCTCATAAGAAGTTTTATCCACATGCCGATCTGTCTTCCTGTGAGTAAAGTAACACAGATTTTGCAGGGCTTTTGCTTACCGCGGTCGAAGTAGCCACCCATTCTTTGCCTCCAACAACCGCTTGAAGTATCGGACGGAGTGTCAGGCGACTAGAATTTACGATCTCCGTACTATCTAGACTTGACTTGTCCCTCTCCTTTAGAGCACCAGCTCGCTCATTACCGACCATATCGATCAAGCAGAATACAGACGTCTTCTCGTTAAGCGTAACATATAACACAACTGCCAGATTTGTGCGAGAAGAGGTAGCGTTGTTAGCTGTCGGTAATTCTCTCCGAAACTCTGCAGTTCTCTTGACAAGCCATTTGAAGCCTGTAAAATCCTGTACGACATAACATGGCCGCTTCTGTCTAAATAAATTTCTGCTGGCCGATGTGATGTCAACTGGTGGAGTTTCAGCTTTCGTCAGGCCTAGATTGGCAATTGTCTGCGGGGGTATGTCGAGGGACTCAACCTCTACTCCTGGAGTTTGGAAAGCTTCGAAAACAACTCTCAGGCGAGGATGCGGCGACTCTAGGAGAAGTTTGCCGAAGGCTAACAAGACAGAAGATTCGTGGGTATAGCTTGTGAAAGACTTGCCACTGCCGCTGAAACCATCTCCATAAAAAACAAATGTGTGTCCTTGGGGGTCTTTAAATTCGTCAGCGATAGGTTCGAGTCTCCGGAAGACATCCAGATTGGATGCTGTGACATCAAAAACTTGATCGCACTGGAAAGCCTCCCACGTGTTGTGAGTAAGCAGTGGGTTGCGCGATTTGGGCCGCGCTTGGAAATGAGTATCGCTCACGATCTTCAACTCAGTATGCTCGGTTTGTGCAAAGCTTCCTAGTATGAGTGGGCGCGTTGCTCGGACCATGATGGTAATGACGCTGGCCTTGAACTGCTCGAACTCTTTTTTCTTGCCAGCAGCATACTTCTCAGCGGCACCTCTCTCAGCATTCCTGGCTCGAGAGATCTCTTCAGCAGCCTCCGTGGTACCCTCTCCAATAGAGAACATCTTAGAAGCAGCCTTTTCTGTAGCAGCAAGCTGTATCTTCTCATGACCCCTATGGTTTCCTAAAACATTCTCCAGCTCAGAGTTCGACTTGTTGAAAACCTCCGTCCATGTCCCAATGTTCGAGATCGACAGTCGTTCGTTGTGTGGGACCGGTTCCTGATACGATGGGTTGTGGTTCGGTTCGGAGCCTCGTTGGCGTAGAATTGGCATTACTTCCATTCCCCGGTCTTCTTCATGTGTAAGGAGTCTATGGTCATATTCGTGTAGTTGGTCCTTTCGTGACTGGCGTAGTAATAGTGGATCAGGATTGTCTAGCAATTTGACGTGTGCTGAGATAGGTGGGAGGGACAGTACTTGCAGTGCTGCAAAGGCGGTAGCGTGGCAAAAAGCATTTCCGATCCTGAATAGAAGTTAGGTTGTAGTATCGGAAGACTTTTGAGAAGCTAACCTCGTTTTATATCGCCAAAGCCACACCGTCTCGCAGAATAAACAGGAGAGTCGTAGGAACAAAGGTCTCCATCTGACTATTCTCTCTAAGCTTTCAGGGCCTACCAGATTGCGAGAAATAACAATCCAGCCCATGAAAGATAATGATAATACAATGAAGGTTGGTAACACTACTATAGCTGTGAGCATTTCAAGAAGGACTCGATTACGCTTCTAAACAAAGTTAGAGTCGTAGATCAATGATGTATCGCAGTTGAGTACCTTTGGAATCCGCTTAGTTTGTAATAAAGTACCTTGCACTAACTTCCCATACGCTGAAAACTCTAGAACTTGTGTCTGATCTTGCTGGTTAACTTCTTGTCCGTTGGGCTCGCGTGGCGAAGACATAGGGATAGATATCAACGAAGATAGCAGATTGGACGTTCACGAGTGCGATGATCTTAGCTGCGTGAGCTGCATGAGAGGGGTAGACAACCAGCTTGCAGAGGATAGGATTCATTGTCCCACTGTGTGAGACATTAACAAAACTGTCGCTATGGTCATGGTGAGACTGTCGCCGCGGATGTTCAAAGACATAAGCAAGACTGTAGCGGTCTGTGCTGAAATTGCAGACAACTGCCTCACGCTGCTGAGCTATTCTATATCTCATGCATCAGTATTAACTCTCACAGTGAAACACGAATGTAAGTAGACTACAGAGATGGACACTCAGGAATTGATCCAAGAAGTCAAGGCAATGCTAGAGCAAACAAAAGATATGTTAGACCGGCATGGACTTGGCGGGGTAATTATGGCGATCTTGACTACCGCTTGTTGTGCGCTAACGACCGCTGTAGGTTGGAGCTTCGCTAAGTGTTCAAGATGCTTTCGAAGAGCAGCACTTAATCACCCTAGCTCGGTTAAACAGGGCTTGTGGTTACAGCAGCTCCACCACTGCCGAGAATGAGGACGAGCTTCTAGAGCAGGATCTTCAACAGATTCACAAGAAGCGTAAGCTGGGGACAAAAGCACCGTTAGTGCTCGGTGGCCCTAAGGATCCTTGGAAGCGTATCACCAACCCAACGAATTTTGAGCGGCTACCTGATGTGCCTAAATACGTTCTTATCCACATACGAAGACACGGCAATGATGCTCAGAAGTTCTTACGCGCCCTGGCCCTGATTAGTGATTGCGGCGACTATACCTCTAACGATGATCTCGGCAACGCTTTCATGTCGCGCTACCAATGGACCAACCAAGTCAATCGACGTGAAGAGCAGATAAGGGTGCTCCAGCTCTTCAACGACCTATTCTGGTTTGATATCATGCAATGCCTTCGTCCCAAAGGTACTGGGCGTGTTGGTGACGTAATGCTGGCAGAACTAGACACATTTCTCACGCCTCTACACTTTGAGACTATAGGACTACGCAAAGATACAGTCATCGAGAACATAAGCGAATGGAGCCTTCGTGGTGCGAAGATCAATAAGTTGTGCCGAATCTACGGACCAGGTATAATACTTGTCCTCCACAAGCAGTTTTCCAGGCACTTGTACGTAGTTCTTAAACCCTGTCTCTTCTTGAACCAATCATATTGATACTGACTTCACTAGTTTTGACAGCAGGTTCACCGCCTCGGGTGTCTATTTCGACGGCGCTATTACCCGATTGGATAGCCTTGGCTTGAAGGACACCATCAAAAGCAACAAACTTGGAGATCTTGCCCAGAGTGTTCGCGAGCTCATGATCAAGCCTTTTCGAGACGCCTTGCGAGGTAAACAAACAGCGCGGGGTGGTACTGAATAGTACGAAAGACTTCAGCAGCATGAAGAATCTGGCAAAGAGCAGCCTGAAAAGTGTTGTTCACTATGTCGAATTGAATGGAAGGCTGAATTTCTTCGGGCCATTTTCTTCGTACCTTTCCACCCAAATAGATTGATTACACATCTCAATCCTACTTAAAAGATTCATGGATGCATGATTCGTCCTACCTTGTTTTCAGCCTCTATAATCCCCTTCACTAGGTATACTAGTAGCCTACAGCTCAGATGATACAGAGACAGCCGTCGTTACAGCAGAATATATCGGAAGCTATTCCCGCAGCCTGTTTTTCTGCGCCCCGTTTATCTTGCTATTATACTCAAATAAGAAGCTTGCTTATCTGGTCACGCATACTACCGTCAGCAATGGCCATGGAACGAAGACCGAGTGCTGACCAATATGTGACAATGCAATAGACATGTGACGTACGAACGTCAAGTTCTATAGGTATCAAACTCGCCTCTTAAGGCTTCAGGTACATGATCACATGTGAAGCGAAAGCTGTGTCACGCTATAGTTCCATGTCGTTCTATCTATGACTAGCAAACATCTCTGCAGTAAGCTAAAACACTTGCTCGTTACCATAAGAGCTTTTCCAACCTCACCTGGTTTTGTCAACGTCAGCTTTGACAGGATCAACCTCAACAATGTCTGATGTACCAGCGATGAGCCAAACACTGACGAGTTTAGCTACGACCGACCCGGCTCTGGACCGCTCGCGCTACACTATCTGCCAGTGCAAGAAGCGCTACATAGAACCCGACGACATCTACAAGTACGCACCAAATAAGGGCGATCCGCATACAAAATGCAAGGTATGTAGGGGCAGGACGGCAAGCTCCAAATTCCCCTCTCATCTTATGGTACCTGATCATCTCCGGCCTGATCGTCAACCTGACGCTTCGCTCAATACTGCGCTCAATCCTACGGCAGACCCTTCCCCAGGCCCTTTGTCGAACTCTACGTCCATTGAAGAAAGCGAAGAATCCAAATGGCTTGCGACTCTGTCTTTAGAGCAAGAGAGCGTCCTCCGCCATAGTCAGGATATTGTGAAGAGGTTCCCGCCGAACGCGATTTTGCACGACCTTCCTCATGCTACCTCTATAATTCAATGGCAAGAGATTGAGAGTCGCCTGAGAGATGTTTACTCTCTGGAAAGGCTATTTCGAGGCCATGATACGCTTCAAAGTCATTATAAGTATGGTAGTAACACGGTCGCGCCCATTGGACTCTTGGCTGTATCGTTGAACAATGCAGCCATACGCCAAGACCTACCCTTCAAATTTTGCTGGATAGACATTCCGTTTCAAGGGGGAACAGCGGCTCTGTTCATGTCCCTCAACGCCCGGAGCCTTTCGGAAACAGCACACTTGGAAAAGTTCACACTAGTGCGACGATTGCAGTCATGCTCAGCCTGGCAGAGCAACATCCTGAAGACATCACAAACAATAACCATCAGATTTGATACCATACCCGATTGCGTGATCGGCCACGATGGAGCTGCAGTAATACCGAAGTCACCACGGGAAGGTCTACTTTGGGTACGAACAACCATCAAAGGTACGGTGCATGGTCCAGGCATGCTATTGTTTGCAGGTGGTAGATCGTCTATCTTCAGAGACCACTGTCACGACGACAGTGACCGACTATTAGAAATCTTGATCAGCCACTATCATGGATGTATGTCAAAGCAAGTGTGGGAGAAAGTACAAACGACCGCTCTAGCTGCGTTACACAATCTAAGGAATCCGAGTGATAAAATGAGGTTGGAATGCACCAAGATCGTTCGCGATAGGCAGCGGAGGTCGAACTATGGACAACCTCATGATGACGAGTGAACAAAGATGTCTTTTGCGAAGACCGGAGCTTTTGGAACTTGGTGTCGCATGCCATCGACGAAATTCGTCTCTAAGGTGATGAAGATGAAGTGTCTTGGTGAGGCGGATACGAATCTGTTTCATGTAGCAGTCACTATCTACTTTGCTAAATCACGTTTACTTTGTACCCCTATCTTGGGAACCTGGAATCTCTTGATATCGAACTGAGTCGTAGTCAAGCGCCTTGCCATTGGGCCATTAGGCCAGTTGTACTGGTTGTTGATGGAGAAAAACAAAATTATTAAATCTATATACGTACGTCGTGTTTCGCAGCTCACTTTATCTCATGGTAGCGGAATATCCGACTACTCTTGACGAAATTTTGTGTGGGGTGGGGCATTGAGCAGCTACACCAAGGAAGTAGGTCAGGCGGGGTATAGCCACAACCAGAATTTTGTCTGCCGATCGGCTGCCGACATAACATTACACGCCGCGATCATGAGTGGCTGTAATCAACAGTCGATTGTAAGACTTTCCCCTCTAGGCAATGGTCAGATGCCGTAGTTATGCATGACCGCAATCGATGGTACGTTTGCGATAGTTTCCTTTCTAGGTAATTTTTGTTCCGTCTGGGACGCTTGGTTGTGAAGGAAGGTTATGCTCTAAAAGCAAAGGGTGTTCGCCCGCCACCAGTCGTCGCGCGCGCGCAGGCGCGCAGTCGATTTGCACCTCTGCCACTCCACACTCAACTGAGCCTACACTTCGTGCATCGTCGCATCTATATCTTCTATCTGAAGCAATATGTATGAGCCTAGCAAGAGGTAAAGTATGAGGTACAGCGAGCGCGACAACGGGATTCGATACATTGTCTTCATACAAGCACTATGTCCTCGTAGGTGCCTTGGTCGCCGAACATCTGCTTGCACTGTTGCCATTCCAGATCAGAAATGAATACCCTGTACATGTACCTGTATCCACTGCCACTACGTCGAAGACCCAGGGCCCAGCGGCACTCAGGGATGAGATACAGCTTGTCACCGGACTGCCAACAAGGCGGCAAATCTTCATCCTCGAATATATGCCCTACGATTTTCGATCCAATAATAAGATCGCGACTGTGCTTGAAAAAGCTGCCTAGTTTTGCAATCGAAGAGGGACTCGGAACGTTAGGGTTTGCTTGAAGAATTGAAACTTTGTTGCTGCGCCGTTGATCTTTTCTTTTCTTCGACTTCTTTTCGTTCCCGAGGAACTCTTCCAATGTCGCGCTGTGTTCAGATGAACACGAACCTTCCCCTGTGTCATCGTCCCAAAAGTTGAGACGAAGATAGTTTCGGAACTCTTGAACAGGCGTTTTCGTATGAGCATATGGTATTTTCATAAGCCTCAGAGCTTTCCGAATTTGCTCCTCCACATCAAGAATCGCTTCGTGCAGCACATCTGTGTCCTCTCTTTCTGGCACTGGAAGAGGTTTCAACGTCGTAATCACTCGTCCAAGCGCCAGCGCATCATGTATCTTGATTTCCGTACATCTTCCGTAGATGTTATAGGAATTCTTCATTGAGACACCTTGAGCAAGCATATCATGCTTACTTTGTGGTGCTCCGTAGGTTTTGTTTTCTCCACTCCATCGTTTTGATGTCCACATCGGGACCCAGGACGGTACCCCTTTGACATTACTAGGCCCGCTTTCCAAGATTCTTAGAGGATACGATTGAGGTTGAGGATCGAAAAGGATCCATACAGCAATTTGGTGAAAGAATTCGTGATGCTCCTGTTCGCATTGGACTCTCATCATAAGGAACAAGGTATTAACATGGAAACCGTACATGCGGATAAATCCCCATATTCCATTTATTCTGTCTTTGGGATTGCTCACTTTGAAATTTCCACTCATGCAATTCAGGTACGTAAGCAGACGGCTCGCAGATGATGTTTTGGACGGCTCGTAATCCTCATGGAACATCCAATGGACGATGAGGGATATTTGGGGTTGAGAAAGTGACGATGGTGCATCTCGAAACATGCAACGTTTAGCCACTCTCAGGAATTCGCGGTACCTGAGTTGCATATTGCCACATTGCATGACTGGGTCCTCTCTTGAGAGTGTGGCTTCCTGGATAACCCACACGCGTTGCCACCAGGGTTGCATTGCTATTATTCGTATTCCAAGAGCCCGTTGTTCATCAGGAACCCAACCATCCTTCCAATTTTCGCGGAGCAGGCAGTATGCATTCGTAACGTAATTTTTGGCTGCGAGCAATGCTGTCTCGATATTATTTCTTTCACAACCCAAGACTGCTCCGATATCTTCTTCCGTGGATAGGCGAGAGTAGAATCCTTCCGGTATCAGAGCTAATCTTGATTGACATTCTTCGATCACCTCTTGTACATCATTGAGTGATCCTAGCCAGATGCGTACCTCCACGGCCTCTCTGTACACACTGCCCATCGATTGTACTTGTGAAAGTTTTTCTTCCTCATCAGACTGGTTGATACAAATAGCATCGACCCAAAGTATGCGCCCTGAAGCGTGGTCTCGTAGGTGTCGTAATGCTTTCTCCAGATTTGTCGTAACTTGGAATAGTTTGTAGCAACATGCCCCTGGAGCTGAAGCAGACGGCCATGTATCAGCAGTTCCACTCGTTGGAATTTGATGGTAACCAAGTTGAATGGGTTTTGTGTGTTTAGCATCGCCCCATACGTATGACAATGCAGTATACTCTGTTTGACGCAGCTTTTCCAGGATATTGGCATGGTAAATTGTACAATATATATCATCATCGAAGCCACCTGGATGTAGATATATGAGTCGAGTTTCAATTTCTTGGGTCCATGAATCTATAGAATTTTCAGTCGATAGATTCCCGAGTCCATCCGAAAAAGACTCGGAGAGCGACGACTCTGAAGGCGAAGGCGAAGACTCGGAAAGCGAAGGACTGGATAGCGGTTGGTATGAGAAAGCGTCTGGTTAGGTTACTCATTTTCTTGATCAAGTTATTGGAAAGAATCAGCAGAACAGTTGTGAGAGGCTGGTGAGTGTCACAAGGCTACCTTTGAGTGTTTGATAACAAAACCGGCGAACCCAGGTGGCGGAGTCGTACAACTCGACCAATTATCTTCACACGTCCGCATACTTCGCCTCATAAAATGACTTGGCATCTATCATCGTGGGTAGACTGCATGCCACCACCTGATAAGGCTGCTTATGGTATGTGATTGTGCTCAGCATCGCAGGTCTCAGAGTTACTTGAACAGGAAGCCGTCTTGTGCGGCGGGGCAGTCTGATCCGTTCCACGATGGTCCAAAGCGACGTTTTACCCCAATTGTCCTAGCCGTGCACCAGCCGCAGATCGCTAGCTTATTGGAGCCTAGTTATGGAGCTGCTTCAAGCCAGCCAGTCAGCATCATTGCAATTTATCTGCAGTTGTTCATCTCTTCACGTGCTGCAATCAACACTTTTTCTTAGAAACTGCCCGAATAGGTAGTCATTACGTACGTGGGTGGGCAGCGACCACTGCATCCCTGTGTTCGCGATTCTTTGCTTTCAGCTGTGATCAACAGCCTTTTTGTAAGTTGCCTATCAAGGAAATGAAGCTGTTAGGACTGGTGCTTCTCGATGTCAAGGATGTCGCTATGCCTATTTTTACGCTCGCGCTCGACTTGCTGATTCGATCGCGATTACTTTGGATTGGATAAATGTCACTGTGTTCATGATGTTCTGGACAGGAAATTATTCAGCTAAGCACTAATACCTGTCGCATATAAGTATCGCATCACGATGGAGAGTCTGAGCTCGCTTTGTATCAACGATGCATGTGTAGTGCAGTATCCATTGTGATGTCGAAGTGGTTGGAGTGGCCGTCACGTGCAAGCCCATCAAGTCTACTACGGATAGAACATGGCTTCCACAATTTAGATATAACAGATATGTGTCAGGTCCTGCGGCAACAGAATAATTGTGACGCGCAATTCACACCGCCACAGAAAAGTACTCCAAGGGTGTACACGAACTTTTGATCATCATTATTAACTAACAAACCACCGAAAATACCTCCAGGCCCATTGCCCCAGCTATGCATAACTAGCCCACCCCATATACAGCACAGCCAGATTCTTCTCATCGGTAGCCTGCTGAATGAGCTCATTCACCGTCGCCTTGGTACTCAGCGTCTTGCTCAACTTCTTCTCCACCACACTCAACGCTCTGCCAGCCTCACCAGCCTGCTCTTCCTTCTCCCTCTTCTTGTTGCTCTCATGCACCGTACCCGCTGCCGTTTCCTCCTGGCCCGACGGCGCAGGCGTACCTCCCGGCGCGACAGTCGTTGAGCGAGCCGTGCCATTCGCACCGGCAGTTTCTTGATTGGCTTCTTGCATGCGCTTCGCCTTCGTAGGCGTAACGCTCCAGTTGACGAGGGGATCGTATCGCAGGACGTTGAGTAGCGTCATGATGGATTCCCGTTCCTCGCGTAATGTGTCCATGGTGAACTCGCAGCAGCGACGGAACACACCCTCAGTCTTCGTATAGCCCATACCGTCCACCAGGTCCCGGGTGAGTCGGAACGGCACGACTTCCGGTACTGGTAACACACGACCGGCTTCGAAGCTCACACCAAGATCAATGTGCACTACTTCACCCGTCTTTTCGTCAAGGAGGATATTATGACAATGCCGGTCGCCTAGGCCGAGGACGTGACCAAGGATGGATATGGCGGCTGTGGATCGCGTGTAGGCTAGACGGCGCTCGAACCATTCGTCTGGATCCTCGAAGCGTTCGAGCAGGAAGTAGCGCATAACAGGGTGAAAGTTATCTGCTATCTTCTGCCACACTTTCACACGCGTTGTAAGTGAATCTTGTTGGCATGCGCCAATTTCCTTGCGACACTTCTCTGGCTTGTAGTCACTTGGATAGTACTTCTCGTGAGCTGGCATGACCCAGAGATGCAGTGGGACAGTGTTCTGGACAAATTCCATGAGACCAGAACGCGTCGAGAGCGGCAAGACTTTGTATGTACGAATGCCGAGGTTGCGTATGCGCGTTGCGGTATGATTCTTTAGTAAGCGTGATACTTGGTCGAAAACTTGCTCCATGATTGCGTCTTGACGGAGGTCGTCGTTTCCAGATTTGAACTAAAATGATCAGCATACACGTTTTGTTCATGAACCAATTTCGTTGCTTACCAGTTGCTTGTACGGTCTGCCATCAGTGCCCTTAGCAGTAATGACTTTTGGCGCACTAAGTCCATTCGCGATCGTCATAGTCGACTTGAAGCCTGCGATCCTTGGTAGATCACTGTAATTCATGTTGGGTCGAACTTCAATCTGAAGCGTAGCAGGTGGAACATTGAGCTTTGGTATCTTGCTCACCAGCTCCCGTGATTCTTTGTACCGATCGAGCGGCAGCTCCCGGCCTTGTTGAGTGCTTTCTTTCTCGCCTTTGAACATCGCAAGATGGTGGTATACTTCGTTAGACTGGAAGATTGAGCTCCAATACGAGCGGCCTCTCTTGTCAGTGCTGAGTGCTGTTGCAAGCCCACCTGCGGCCTTTTGACGAGATTTCGCGGATTCATCTTTGGCTCGGACGACATCTTCTCTAGAGGTAGCGGCTACCTTCATCTACCTTGTTGTTAGCGCAAAGTACGTTGGCAGATCTACCTACCACAAGAGCAGGAAGGTGGTAGACCCTGCCTTGGAGCTGCTTGTATAGACATTTGAACATCGCAAAACTTACCTGAATGGCGAAAATCTGGTGCATACCATGAAATGGGTGATCGACGCATATACGGAAGACTAGCTCCATCAACAAGTGCTGGAAGTCGTTCTCTTCAGCTTGTAAACGTGACGACAGCTGGTTCATCAACAACGCAAACTTCCCGCTAGGCACATCTTTAAGATATGCCTTGACAGCTTGGTTCGCTAGTGGAGTGTCGGAGTACTCCAGCCACAAGGAGAACACCCTGAGCGCATCGTGGTTGTACTCGTCACTAGCGAGAAGGGAAAGCAAGTAGTTCTCAAGACATTGGCGTAAGAACTGCTCGCGGCCTTTGCGCATCCTTTCGTATTCCGCATTGTCAAGATCGTACCAGGTCTTGGCGCGACGAGCGTTTCGATGGTACGTCTCACGCATCCCTTTACTCTTGTCGGTTTTGGATAGCTTGGCAAAGTCGTGGTACTCTTGCAGCTTTCTGTCCATCACTGTCTTGATGCGGTTCATGTCTTCGGCGGCTTCAGGGCTCTGTAGTTGCTTGTCGCAAAACAGAGCAAACTCGTGGAAAACCTGGCCTGGGCCTAAGCCCTCCTTTTGGCCTTTGAGTTCGCGAATTGCTGGTTGCAAATACTCTTCCATGATCGCGTCCGGTTTGGCGAGGCGCGCTTCAGCAAGGTGGTGACCCTAGATTCATTAGTAAAAAGAGACACTAAGAACTTCCGCTCCTTACCAGTCGAGCCAGCAATACTGGCAAGCTCAGGTCGATGTTCTGTGAATCGAAGTCGGCATGGTCGATCAAGTGCTGACGCATTCTTATCGAGATCTCGGTCTCGCCTTGTTCCCAGAGTACGTTTGCGACCTCATGCTGGGCTGTGGCCTCAATGTCCAGACCGACAGCTTTGCACTCTGGTACGATATCTGACAGATAGGTAACGCTCGCGAGCGACTCTTGGAGCGCACCGTGCTTCCTGCAAAGACTGGACGAGGAAACCAGGGCTTCTACCTCCATACCCCGTATAGTCGCAGTTCGGGTATGTAATGAGTCGACAAGAGCAACGTTCGTTCCGATTACGTTGAACAGCGTTTCACGACATGATAAGAGCTGGCGCACGTCGTTGAACCTAGCCATAGTGAGTTGACAGATTTTACAAGGTGTGCAGGGTACTCACTCGCCAGCACGCATCCACTTCTCTCGTGCTTTCATTCGATCCCAGATGTCCATCAAGTGCTCTGATCGCTCAGCCTTGATCACCTCGTCTGCCTCTGTGAGTGCTCCAAGCGTTCGCAGCCGAATCTTCGTAGATATCGCCGAGCTGTCCTTCCCACAGAGGAAGTTCATGGTGGCTTGTAACTGGCGGTCGAAATTCTCTTGAGCTTCTGCCGCACTCTTCGCAAAATTTAGGCCTTGGAATGCTTTGAACAAGGTACTTGCCTCAGTATGGTTTAGTTCGGGTGCCTTAATATCCCACTGGCCCAGTTTCCGTGCGGTATGAAGTGTACTCTCTACTACATCGTCTCCAGCGTCACGAAATTGGTCGTTGGAAAGCAAAGAGTGCGTGACACTGTTCATGTTTAGCATGATGAGAGACTTGACAGTGCCACGAGAGTCTTCCGCTTCGAATTCGTTGCGTCGGCGCATCTGACTGTCGAGGCGAGCACCACGGAAAAGAAGGCTTTTGACACCATCTCCCTCGTAGTCAAGGCGATCAAGCACTGACAGAAGACTAGAACCACGATCCACTCCATAAAACGAGTCAGGTTCGTCCAGGTTCTTGTAAATCGAAAGCTGTAGTGGAAGAGGTACCTTTGGAGGATCGACTTTAACAGATGATCTCCTTGTAGTGCTCCTGATTATCGGCTGACCGGAACAGGTCTCTGCAAACAAAAGTGCAGTCCTGAACATGCCACTGTTCTTCGCGGCCTGTGAAGCCTCGAGATAGTCTACATCTAACCACTTGTCTCGTTCCACTCTGGTGACCTCTTTTGGAACTGGTTGACTCCGCAGATAGAGAATAGACTGTATAAGGATACGAACGTGTGAGATAGTAGCTGGGCCGCACTCACGGAACCAAGTTGCCATCGACTTGGAGACGATGTCGTGAACGTCGCGTTGTTCTTCGTATTCATCTAGTAACACGAGATGGAGGATATAGGGTAACAACTTCTCCGCCATGTGATTGATACCACGAAGCAAATCTGGAAGCGCACCGAGAATGGGGTCATCAAATGCGACTCTGCAAAGGGCCATCGTCAGGTCTCTAATCCAGTCAGATACTGGCTTCAACGGCGTAGTTGATACAGCTTCGCGCAAGCCATCTGCCACGGGTTGCGAAGTGTTGTCCGGCTCTGGTGGCTTGTATACAAGCGCTTTACCTATGGCCTCTGGGATGACTCGCTGCATCTCCTTCATGTACGGCGACTCAGGATCTAAGCGAGAGATCAGACGTCTCACAGCGTCCTCTGCTAGGCTGACCTCACTGCGATCGTCGCTATAGAACAAGTCGATGACCTCGTTCACAATAGCTTCCCTTGATGATTTTCCGGGAACAGACTTTGAAGTCTGGACTGACGATGACCAGGGTCGGGCCTGGGCCGAACTTTGCTTGACCTCACCGTAAGCGCTATACGCTCTACCCAAGACTCGTGCCGTCCACAGCAAATAGCCGTCACCCACTTTACTTCTGCGACAAGATTCCCAGACTAAGGGTGCATATTCTGCCGCGTCGTGGTCCAACCCAAGCACATCGTCTCGGGCATTTGAAGCGGGGCGAAAGTTCTGACAAAGCAAGTCCAAAGCAACATCTCGCGACGTCTTGTTCAACAGTTTGCGTCCTAATCGCACGTCGTCTAGTATCTCTAACAGGAGCTTGCTTTCTTCGCTACCTCGAATCGAATTACCTTCGGCGGTAACCTGAGAAGCCGCAATGGTGATGGATTTGAAGGCTTTGATGGCAGAGGACCGTTCTGTACCCGTGATTGCCTGAGCATGAGCCTTGAGGTACTCGGTAAGCCACGTATGAAACCTATTGGCTGCGTTCATGGTCGCCACATGTTGGGACTGTTGTGTGGTACTTTCTTGAGAGGAGCCCAGAAACACTCGGAGAGAAATAAGAATTGACAGGCCGATACCTGTGACGAAGCTAAGCTGTTGGCGAAGGTACTGGGCGCCGTGTTCAAAAAGATACTGCATGATGCCCACCGTATCCTCCGCGCATTGCATATCGGTGAGGAAAGGGCGCAGGGACTGGAGCGTCATTTGTAACGGATAGCCTTCAAGAGCTACAGATCCGGCCAGCGCAACAATGATTCGGACCTTGCGGATCATCGATCGGGCATAGAGCGAGCCGAGAGCCGGATGAATCCGATCAAGCAGAGAGCGCATCACATATGTGTAGGTGCTTGGAGACCAGAAGCCAGCTGGTCTATCACCTGTCCGTCTACATAAACGCTCGAGCTGATCTGGCAGGTAAAAGGCGGAGAAGGATGGCTCGATGCCTATATTAAGACCTTGCGCGGACTGACTAATTTCAGCAATCTCGGCCAGTACTGCTGCTGCGGGATTGAATGCTGGTTTCTTGTCTAGCGACTTTGGAAGACGTTCTTCATGATCGATAGTCTGGAACATATGACCCAGAATTTGAGGGAAATGCTTCTGGATCAGGCCGTAGTATTTGTCGCTACCAACCATGTCTTTCAGAAGGTTGCCGAAGCTGGAGTCAGCTCTGTTCCGAGCGGAACCTCTGCAAGTGTCCCATGCGATGGTGTACGCAGCTGCCTTGCCAATGTTTCTCGACAACAGTTCCTGTGCTGATATCTCTAGATGATCAGCCAGGAAGTCTACCTCGTCCTTGCGACCAAACATAATGGCTTGACCCACCACCTCGGCTTCAATGTCACAGAGAAGGTCCGGGAGCGAAGCATAACCAAAAATCTGGAAAGGAATGCGACCGACTTTTTGGCCCCGATCTAACCAGGTGTATATGACTTGCGGAGCGAAGAGCCTAAAGAGACTTTGCGAATCGCCGAGACCTCGAGATTGAGCAACATCGGAGATGCAGCGTTTGGCGTGGTTAACAGCTCCGGCGATGGTCCCCGCGGTGGCAAAGATGCGATACACGCTATGGCGCAGCAGAGTGTGCCACTGAGCTGCCAGACGCGACAGGACCAGCAAACGAACTGCAATGCCTTCAAGACCCTCATCATCGCCTGGTAAACTACTATCAACGTCTTGCAGGATCTTATCATGCTCGGAAAGGACAAAATCTTCGAACATCCTTGGCAGGTGTTGAGCAATATGATATTTCACGGTCATGTCACCTTTTGACAGAAGTTCGAAGAGATTGGTGCGTACAGATGGAATCTTCCGGTTTTGCGCAAAGTCCGGATGGTGCTTTAGTAGGCCATGAAGGAAGACCGCGATCGTTGTTTGCAAGTTGGCAGAACATCTCACCCCTCCCTTCTCCATCTCCCTGACGTAGTACACGTACAGCGCCTCAACGTTGTCGTAGAGATCTTGTGCCTCGCGATCGGTGGCGTCTGGGACCCAGACGAGTGTAGTGCCAATGAGAACCTCGACAAGCATGCCATTTGCAACTTCCGAAGTATTGTATTCGCGCGCGCGGGGATCAATGAGAGCTTCACTGAAGCGTTCGAGGAGATTGAGGCAGTCGTTCTGGGATATCTTCAAGTGGCTGTTCCATATCGAACGAAGAAACTGGCGTGAATGGAGAAGATCGCTTTCGGAAAGGGAGACTAGGTAGTCTACAAAGTCGGGAGGTACCGTCCCAGGTTCTAGTTGAGTATTTTTGGCAAGAAATGAGATAAACTGCAAATGTGCTGAGCATGATGCACGTAGAGCAGTTATATCACTTTCAGCTTGTACGTCGTGACGAGGCACATCATTGACGAGAACAGTAGCACCCGCAGTCATCTGCGAGTCAGGCTCATCGTCCACTTCCATGAAGTCGTCCTCTTCCGCGTAGAACGACTGTTTGACTTCTTTACGTTGTTGAAGAGCTTTAGGTAGATATCGAGCTAGCTGATCAATTCCTGTCATCTCGTACGCGCTCAGGCGCACCTGTTTCAGTGAGCCGATGTCAGGAAGACTTTTTGCACAAGTTTCGAGAACAGCATCGACCTTGTATTGCTCCGTTTGAGGCTTAGCTAGTACAGTGACAAAGGACTCAATCAAGCTAGTGGCGGCTGATCGAAGAGCTTGAACGCGACGGTCGTCAGGGTCGCTAAGAGTCGTGACAGCTGGCGCAACGATACACAAGTTTGTGATGATGCGCATCATATCTGACGTAACACCCTGTGTGTTTGTTGCGGTCATATCGTTCCATTGGTGTTTGGCTCTGTCAAGCTCAGATATGCAAAAATCAAGGATTCTGTTTCCTAGTGGCGAAGAAGAATAGTCGCTCGTGGGCTCTTCAGCAGAGTTGCGCGGCCCGTCAACCTTGGCTACAAAATGCTTTGTTGGGCGAAGAAGTAAGAGGTAATGAGCTAACTCTTTGTACCGTCCCATCTGCGTTCTGGCTTGTGCAATGGGTCCCAGTACGAGATAGGTCGCTGGTTCTGGAGGGTTGAAGGGCAAATCGAGGCAAGTGTAGAGTACACGCAGTACATCGCGAGCGTTGCAGTGTTGCGCGTTTAGCGCGGAGTATGTCCGTTCAGACCAGAGACCTACGGACTGTGAGTTATAGCCTAAGAAAGAGGTTGGTGGTGCTCACTTGGGGTCCATTTGGTGAGCAGCCAGTTGAGGATTCGCTCGGCTGTCGAACTGAAGTGTGTCGGATTTTCTTTGATACGTTCTTGTAGGATGGTAGTCAACAGCGACGAACTACTCTCTGTGAGCAGCGCTGGTCCGCTTAATTCGATGGATAGTAGCAAAGACTGGACAGTCTCGGAAACTGCTGAAAAGGGTACAATGCTCAGTCTCAAGAGGGCGTCCATGAAATGACATGCAGCACGGGATATTGACATGGAAGTGATCGCGCGAGACGCGCTTTGCCATGCAGATATCCAGTAAGGGAGTAAGGTTGGATGTGACGCCGATTGCTGGAGGGCGGCACTGTACACTCGTCAGCTATGTCCGTGTCATGATATGGTGTGCTTACCCAGTTAAGCCTATCATTGCCCACACGGAATGAGCTGGATGCTCATCAGAGATGCATGAAGTGAGCTTCTCCAACATGGGCTGGAGCTCTTCCTCGTCAAAGGGGCCTTCCTGTACCATGAATGCGACAACTTGCAAAGCTGCACGTTTGGCGTTTGATCTGGGCTCAGACACATGACGAAGGTATTCGGGGAATAGTTGAGTGATGCGCATGCGTTTGCTAAAGGTTTCCTCGCCGTCGCTGCGGTCTTGGAGAGTGTACCTTCTCCGCTGATCAAGCATAAAAGAGAAGCGTGCAATAGTGGCTACTGTAGACCATAGGCCCTCATATCGTTGATGCTCCGTCTCCATAGAGAATGCACAGGTGTTCAGAGGATGAGTATCGTTCCGAGCAGGGCCTAGATTTCGAAAGCAAAGGTGGTCTTCCTCGAGATATTGGTGCGCGGTAGTTTCTTGTCTGCGTCGATAGTCGTTGTACATTGTCTCGACAAGACCTTCCAAGTTAGAGCTGATGGTCTCATCATCCGGGTCAGTGAGGAGGCTTGCGACATGTGTTTCAGAATATACCAGACTGATCATGATCTCATCCCTCAGTGTAGCCTCAGGCCACATGACCTTGAGCAGCGGAATCAATTCTCGAACTGTGCGCTTTGTCAACTCGAGAGATTGCAGTGAAGTGCGTGTAAGGATTGCATTGACAGCAGCCAGAGCAGCGACGCCCACACTTCCACGGCCAGTCCTCTGCTGCAAGAACTGCAATAAAACTTGCAGGATGGCATCAGCTCTAGGAAGCAACGGCGCATTGGAAGCTCTGACGAGATGGTGTAAGCAATGAACGAAGTCTTCTGTTGCGCGAACATGCTCTGGGGGACTTGATCTGGTTTTGGTCACTGGCAAGCGCGGAGACGCCCTAGAAGATGTGAAGTCGGCATCAAGGGGAGTGCGAGCGCGACTTGAGACGTTAGTGCTCCAGCTATTTTGTGGCTCACCTTCGGCTTGGGGCTCTTGGAAAAAGCCGGCCAAGGACTCGATGCAGAAATCAACTGCCGCGTCCCAGCAATCTTTTGATAGACGCTCGACGTGCGGCTGGTATTCTAGGAGCGCTCGCAACGTCTTTGGGAGGTCCTCAAGAAGTGGTTCAAGCAGGCCGACTTTTCCGGGAAGCACCTCGACTATTGTCTCTATTATCATCTCAACTGTAGAGGCTTTGATTGTTCGCACGCCCGAAGCGATGACGTGACGCAGCGCGGAGGCCGAGAGAGGCAAGAGTGCTGCGGTCGAACCAGCCTTGCTCGACTTGGTCTTACTGACAAGGAAGGCGGCTCGACCATCGTGTAGACATTGGACGAGTGTCTCGCACAGTGCCAGGTAAGCTTTATTCCCAAGAGCCTCGAGACTGGGCTTCCCGTGGTTGTGCTTGAGGATCTGTTTGAGATCCTTGAGCCCGCTCGTTCGGTCAATTACGCGTGATGACTGGATGAGAACTGTTCAATCCAGTCAGCGTGAATTTCTCTTTTGCCTCGTCTCTATGCTTACGTTTGGCATCCTGAATATTGGTGGCGCCCATGGCGGCCGCTCACAGGATTGCGCTGCCGTCTACAAAGGGGGTTATTCGTGGTGATTTGAAAAGTCTACTGCAGACAGAAGCATACAACGTCGGCTGCGCTGTTAGCCTATCAGTGGAATAGTCCACGAGCACGTCTTGGGCGAGGTTTTGCTAGGTGCAGCGCAGCAAGAGCAGACGCGAGAGGGATGGAGCATGTCCCGATGGAAAAGCGCAGGCGATGTAATTACTTATACGCGTAGCATGTTGGCAGCGACCATGCGACCGTCATGTAAGGGCAGCACTTCCACTCTACCCTGGGTCTTGCGAGTGCGGAGGTGTAGCGGAGGTGAGATGTGACGGGAAGGCGCGTCGCAGGGTTCACGTCCGTGCTCCTGCGCGTTTCTGCGAAAGTCAAGCTCTCCATTGTTGAGAAAACACCAACCAAACACGACGTGAGATAGCCACCCCTACGCTCCTTCCCCGGCGCATAATGCGCACGACGACCTCACGACTCTCCCATGGCTGAAGAAGACAGCCTCGCCGCCCTCCAGGGCCTACACCGCGACTTGTGCGCCCACATCGACCTGCAGCTGCCCGTGCTAGAGCGGCTGCTGCTGAACCTAGAAGCGCATTTGGATGAGCTCAAGACGCTGCTGGACAAGAAGCCAAAGAACGATGCGAGCAGACAGGCTCTGAGCTCTGGTAATAGACAAGCAGGTGCATAGACAGGCAGGTGCTAACCGCGCCAGGCAAGATTAAGATTGACGACAACGAATATGAGGTCAACGACGATTTCAAGCAGCAGACGCTCGAACTGGCCGACGCCCTCAACCTCGACGAACTCGACGCCGCTGCCCTCTTCCTGGGCGCCGAAAGCGAAGCCCAAGAGCTAGACCGATCGCAGCTGCAGACCGCCGTGATCCGCTTCCACCGACGCCGCGAATACGTCCTCCTCTGCGTGCGCATATTGATCAAGACGGCACTGGACAATGGCGATTCCGAAGTCGAGGGTCTTCCCGTCCTGCAGGAGGCTGCCCAGATGATAGTCGGTGTACATGGCACGACGAATCTGATGAATGCGTACGGCTTCTGGACAAAGTGCCTGACAAGCATGGAAGCGGTAGAGGAGTGGCTACAGTCCATTGCAGAGCGCGTCCAGAGTACCCAGGTTGTTGGCCAAGTGCCTCTTCCGGGCTTTGTCGAGATTATGGACTACCAGCGCCAAAGCCTTACACGACAGCACGAAAACCTTGCCGCAATATGCACGCACATGATCAAACCCGGATACGTCAACCTCGACAACTACAAGGCCTTGCTCACCCGAGCCAAGTCCCTCGACCGACACGACCTCATCACCATACACTATGTCCCAATTATTCTGCGACTCACGTCCTGGGTCGCATCTGAATCCAACAACGTCATGCTAAGAGAAGCGCGCGCCCTCCACGACTCGCTTATGGCTGGTCGGGAAAGCGACAACTGGGCGCTGAGGAATCTGCATTCGGCGACTTTAACTTGGTGGCTGGCCGAGTACAGTGGGCGGTACATGGACCCCAACACCCAGGACGCTGCTCTGCAGGGCATTAATTTCGAGGACGAGGCCAACGCTCGATCTGAAATCTTCCTGAAAGCACTCAACGACGGTGCCTTCCACTTCATGCTTTCAGTCAGTCAGGATGTGCGCCCCACTCGCTGGTACGACCCTCAGAAGACCAGCATGCTGTCCACGCTGTTGCAAGACACCACCGTCCTGAGCAGAGACTCAGCGCAACCCGAGGAATTCTTCAAGGAGCTTCTCATGGAACAACTCCAAACTTTTGTCGACTCGTTCATCACTCATATGCCTGATACTTTACGTAAACTGAAGGCGGAAGAGGACGATCAAAGACGACGATTACAACTACACTTCCAGCGCTCGACTGGAGAGTATCCGCTTCATTTGGAAAGGTTCATGGTCATTGTCGCATACGCTTTCGACGGATTCCCAGATGCAGCAGAAGACTTTTGGAGCGACAAAGAAAGTAACCTGTACGGATTCCTGCAATGGGCAGCCAAGCGCCAGCCGACGCCTCGGATAGCCATGTTTTGCGAGATGTTACGGGCGATCGGTTCTGGAGAGGCGAATGCGGAAGCGGCACATCGATTCTTGCTCGAAGAGGGAGCGTCTGCTTCTGGCAAGATTCGCCGAACCAGTTCGCTCAGCTACACAACCATCTTCAACGAGCTGCGCGAGTTCGAGAACGATATCCACGAGCCGAAGAAGACGATTCAAAGCAGTGTCTACGCCCCAACGAATCCAATCGATCAGATCGTTGAGCCGGAAAGCGCAACTATGCTGGAAAGCTATTTGAGACTCATTGCCCACATCTGTAGACAAAGTGCTTCTGCTCGTATGTGGATATTGGATCTCAAAGAGTATCACTTTGCTGGTATCTGCTTCGGCCTGTGCACTGACAAAGTCGAGAGCGGGCTTCGCGCGGCCGCGTACGATGCCCTGTCAGCTCTGCTTGTAGGCAAGGACGCCACGCGTGCAGATGCGATGTGGAGTCTCCTGGATGAGTGGACGGTCAATGGCTTCTATACTGGATCTAGACAAAACAATGCTCTAAGCGCCACACCGAGAGACGATTTGTGGCCTACGCTCGCTGACGGATATGATGAATCTATCGCTCTGGTCCGATTCCTCCACTCACTCGTGGAGCCGTACCCGGAAAACGAAGGTCTAAATGACAGTCTGCCGTTCCCCGAGAGCCTAGGATCATCGCGTAGGATGCCGGGTATCGAGGGTTACATTGACTTCGTCATGCAGCAGGTGTTCGCAGAACGCTCCTTGGAAGTGAACGAACCTCTTCAACGCAACGTTATGCGGTGGACATGCCTGCGGTTCATGGTCACATGTCTGTCCACCTTCAATGAGAATCTCGTTGTGTTCGCAAACAAGTCTAGTATACCTGTTGATGAGGTCATTGATCCCACATCGCTTGCTGTATACGTTGCGCTTCACCCGTTCGCTCGCGTCATGGAATGGCTCTTCAACGACAAGGTCCTCAAGGCTCTTTTTGCTGCTTCGCATCATGACGTGACCGAGGTCGATGCTGCCCCATCCGACTCACCACTCATTCAGTCTTTAATGCTGAGCATTGAGGTTATGGATCTAGTGATGAAGCTTCAAGCGACTTACTTGGATATCGTCAAGCCAGTTCTCAAGCAACAAACGTCATTCCACCATTCTCCTGTATCGAACCTGTCGCTTGCGTCCTTCGAAGACGCGATCCTGAACAACTTGCAAATTATCGTCGATCTTGGACTCTACTGTGGCACTGGCCATGAAGCTTTGACTATCGCTTCGCTCCAATTACTAGAGAAGATGGCTTCTTCACGGAAACTGGCTGTATCTCCTGCGGGCTTCGGTCAACGATCGGGACGAAGCAAGATTGTCGGCATACTGGAGAAGGACAATGAAGCGGAGCGCATAGGTCGGTCTCTCTCGGGATTAATGCGCTTCAGCGCCGAAGAGCTTGAAGCTGGCGAGGAAGCTTCCGGATACATAGTCAAGCTTCGCGTGCTGGACTTTTTGAACAGCTGCCTTGCTGCTGTGTCCCTCCGGCCAACGATAGCGCATATCCTTCTCGGCTTTTCCTGTGGCACCAATACTGTCCGTATCGCCGAAGACAGCCTCTGGTCGAATGGCCAAGCCTTGTTTCACAGCATACTGCTTCTCGGTGTCCAATATCCTGACAACGACGGTGAACAGTTCATAGCTTGGCGGTCTGCGCTCAAGACGCGATGTTGGGATGTTCTGCAAAAGCTCTGGCGGTCCCCATTGACAAGCGCTATCATCATGGAAGAGCTCCGCGATAACGAGTTGCTATTCATTGAAGCACCCCAGCTGACTCCTATCACACTTGATATACCCTGGGAAGGTATGTCTCTTGCACAAGGGCTCGAAGTTGCACCCAGTGACTACTCTCCCTTCTTCTCAGGACCACCAGCACTCGCTCTTCAGAGCTTCCTCCAAAGACGCGCTGCTTTCCTGGACTACGAGTCGAGAGAACTCCGCTTGACAGTGAAAGAGAGCATGCCCACGATGAAGTCCAGGATCCAATCTGTCCTTCTTGGCACCACCATACGACCCGGTGAAGACGCAACATTGAATCCAAACATCTTCGATTTGTTCGACTTTATTGAGCTAACATATCCCGAGCGTGCTCTGCCCGACCAGCACGCATTCTTTGAGGGCGTAAATTTGACTTCATGTCAAGAAGAGAAGGAAGGTAGCAATCTTTACTCTCTGCCACTACTGGAGCAAGTCATTCGCCTCAAGATGAAGTATTGGAGAAAGGCAAACATGATTCAGGACGAAGAGAAAGAGGAACTGCTGCTTCAAGAGGCCGAACTGCTTATGGCTATCTTTTTGGATTGGAACCGACGCACTCAACTTCTCCATTACCACAAAGATATTCTCCAGTCGTGGGTGCAAGTTGTCATGGTTGCGGTACACAGCTGCGACTTTGAAAACGGCGCGCGCAGTTCCTTCATCATGCAAACGCTACAGGTCATTCTACCAAAGCTTGAGCAATCCTACACGTCGGATATCTTTACCGCCCTCCAACTCGCTAGCCTAGCGGAATCTCTTGTGCAGAAGGTTGACTTCGAATCGACTGCGTTCGACAAAACAGGCGACTTTGCGAACGATCGACTCTCTCAATTATTCCGTGCCGCGCTAGTTGGCATCTATAGCCCGGTGTCGACAGCCGAACTGCGAGAGTACTGCTACCAGATCTGCTTCCGCTACATCCACGGTACCTTCAACAAAGCGACACCCAACTCCCTGCTTGGTCGCCATACACTTGGAGCCATCAAGAATTGCGGCACCAACATGCTTGAGGTGATATGCGACGACGCCTACAGCGGGCAAGGAACATGCAAGGTATCTGCCTTACTCTTGCTTAACGCCTTCGTAGCGGCAGCAACTCGTCAATCATCCAAATACATCCTCGATAGCTTCGTCTCCCTAAACTTCGTCGGTGTCCTCGTCGACAATATCAAGCATATCCCCGAGGAACTACGCGCTGCCGCCGCACCTCAAGTACCTGTGCTACTCTCCTACTACGATGCCAGTCTCGCTCTCCTCCTCCGCGTCTGCCAATCCCGCCTTGGCGCTGCTCACGTCCTCAACGCCGGTCTCTTCCCCGCTATCCGCGATTCTCAGATCTTCTCTGTAGACCCAGACATCGGTCTTGAGTTCGACGATCCGAATGCACTACGCAAATACTACGAACTCATGCTCGCCGTACTTCGTGTCATCAACGCAGCAGTCATTGCACGAGGAAGGCAAAATGACCAGACTGTTTTCCAGGCCCGAGAGTTCTTGAAGGATAACCGACACAGTATGGTGAGCATCTTCAAGAGGAGTGTCAATGTGGGCGTAGGTATGGGTGAAGAGCTACAGCAGGATATTGTGGATTTGGTGGATTGTTGGACGGTTCTGGTAGATGTCACTGGGTTCCTGCAGGTAAGATATCGCGATGATTCCGGAAGTCAGAGAATCTTCACTAACAAACTGCAGTATGAGGATCAATCGAGCTTGAAGAAGGCCAGGCCGAATATGTTCTCTTAATGGACGTCACGCATGAAAGGAGTTGAGCCTAGAGGAGGATTGGTGGGTTTTGAGCGTCTGGCAAAAGCGATGGAGCATGTAATTGGTAGCGGATGCGTGCTTGATAATTTTGAATCGCGATCATCTAATTCAACAACACTCACAATATTTAGACGTAGTATCGCGTGAGGTTACCTAAGGACATTTCCCTCCACTTCTGCTCGTCATGATTCCAAGTCTCCTAACGTCTTTTCATGACTCAAACACGTCCAAAAATCGCTCGTTGAGATGAAGATCTTCGAGACACAAGTCCAGGGATTACGACACCATGGTATACCGGGGCAAGCCGTCGACGGCTCGCGCGGAATGCAGGAAACTGCGCAGTCGGGTAAGTCTCCAATTCCTTGTTGATTACCCAGAATTATCGGCCAACTACAATTCAATGCACTGTAAGCGATTGTATAACTCGCTTGTCATAATGCGACTCGCATGCAGCCTTGCTGTGGCATTTCGCTGACCATTCTCAGTGTGACAAGAAGGCTACCTGCATGTGGGCAATGCATCAAAGCTGGCCGTGGTTGTTCGGGTTACCGCAGCACAGTAGATCTTATGTTTCTCGATGAAAGCGTCCGAGTTGTTACCCAGAATCAGACCCACGTTCCGCCTCGAGATGCGCATCCAAATACGTCGAGAAACAGATCCCGCCCAAGAGGGCAATTGGCAAAACGCCCGGTGGCTGATTTCCCTCTCAAGTTGACTGGCTTCATCATGTACCAGCCGTTGAATGACCTTGGTGTCAATTTCTTCATGACAAACTTTATTGTGGACGATCCTGCCATGTCCCTACTGGATTACCTGCCTGATTTCTACGCAAAGACGGCTCACTCCGATCCTGCTTTGCCGCAAATATGTGCAGCTGTTGGTCTGGTTGGTCTGGTCAACAAATCTCATAATAGGGACATGCTCAGTGCCGCCACGCACAACTATGGTGCTGCAATCCGGGCTATCAACAATGCACTGCCGTGTGCAAAGATTGCAGTTCAGGACTGCACAGTCGCATCGATTTATCTGGCACCGATGTTTGAGGCGTTGGTCCTTCTAAGACGCGCAGGTATGGACAATGCCAGTATCCATCTAGCTGGCGCCGTTTCTGTCGCACACTTGATCCTGCAGCAGCAGAAACAGACTGAAGTTACCATTAAGCTATAAAATACGTTGATAAAGACTATCATCATGAACTGCTGGATCCAAGGAGTACCGCTATCGCGTAATATTGTTGACTTCCAGAGGCTGGTGGAGAAGAAAGCAGAGCGTGTCCTGGTAGATGACTCTTTTCTCAACATCATTCTTAGCCTGCTTCAATTCAAGGAAGTGTATCGGGATGCGGATAAGGTTGATCCAATGGTCATTGCCCAAAGCGCATTGGCTCTTGACGCAAACCTGGATGAATACGCACGCGACTTGGCACAGGAAGCTCCTTTTGAGAATCGTCAGCTTCTCGACGCTGAGCATAGCCATTTCGCGCACAAAGGCTACTTCCATTGTAAGTAAATCATGTCATCACACTTTGCATTTCGCGAAGCTAACCCAGGGAGTACGCCCCCAGCATCTGCACTCAAATATATGGAATAGCGTTCAGACAACTCACATACGCCTCCACCAGGCCATCACCCGCAAATGCGACAATGCAGCATCTTCGCTGGATTCGAGTACCAAGCGCGTATCATTCAAGAGACTCATTGTTTCAACAATCATGGAATTGCTTGCAAGTGTACCGCAAGCAGCAGGTTATGTACAAGATAGTCAGGTACCGCCAGTGCCTCCTCCAAGGGTCGCTTCCTCAAGTTCGTGCAGTACCTCAGTCGACCAGGAGACGCACGATCCCGATGGTCACACATCTATACCCCAGTACAACAACCACAGTCTGCACCATATACTCCACCAAATCTACAGTCACGGATCGGAGCTCTGCCTGCCGCAATCCAACAAGATTGAATCCAACAATGTGTAACATAGTTCGAGCAAAACGCCAGTCCTTCGAGTCTGACAAGCTTACGGAACACGGTCAGCCGACAGTTGTGAGATCTCCTTTGATGGGATGAAGCCTAAGTGAATGCCTATTGCGAAAAGCTTCCGTGTGGTATCTCTGCTGAGCGAACTAGGTATACGGACTATTAGAACGAGCTGCAGCAGTAAGCTGTCACCATATTGGACACGGTGGAGGCCATCTCTTTCTAACACATGCTTGTGTTCTTATTGGGAGGAAATGTTGGCTGGTAGAATGCATAGCCAGTGTAGTGCCGCATATACTACATGTGTTTCCTAAGTAGAGAGACGAGTAGCCTGCAAGCATGGTGTAGTTGACCTCGCGCAGAAGTGTTGAAGCTCGACTCTTTCTTAACAATACGTTTCGCAATAAACCGACGTGTAAAACATCTTGTCTATCCTGCAAAGGCGAGCATTGCAACCCGATTGATTCAAAGTCTACAACTAAGCTTCTAGTACTACGACTTCCACATGAATACTGAGCCACCTAAAAGATCAGAAATTTCTTCATTCCCTCGCATCGTTGACGATTCCAAGGCAATTTAGCTCAACATCTTCTCGATGGTTGGCTCAAGCGGTTCCGGGCGTCTGCCAGCCTCCTTCAAAAATTCCTCGAGCGTAGGGTCATCAATGTCGCACTCTCCATTCTTGATCCCATCGTACGCGCTGCTCCACCACTCGACTTGACCACGGTCAATCCCTCTCCCGATGTAGAAATCATCAAACTCCTTCCTGCTCACAACCTTGACCTGAACATCCTGACCCTTGACTTTGCTGACAATCTTCGCAATGTCCTGCAGTGTCCACGCCTTCCTTTGGGAGATATGTACCGTCTTCCCACTCCAATACTCGCCCGACCCAGCGATCACCTTGGCCGTTCCAAAGCATATATCGGCGATACTGGTGAAGCTCAGGCCGCCATCGCCCGCGACAACAATTTCCTTTCTCGTATCATCCTTGAGATCATAATATCCGAAGGCTACGGGCCAGCCTTCGTTGTACAGACCTTCTCTGATGATGGTAACCTTCACCTTGCCTTCCTTCTCCAGGTCGTGCAAATACGACTCTGTGCGGAGATGTGCGCGCATCACGCCTGCCGTGCTGGTGCTGCTGAAAGCGAGTGATGTGTAATAAATGTGCTTCACGCCTGCCTCGAGCGCAGCATCAATCGCAGCGCGATGGTGTTTCTCGCGGCCTTGCCAGAGAGGGGCGTCGTTGTAGTCCATTTCGATGATTGGCGAGGAGATGAGGAGAAGGGTGTCACATCCTGAAAATGCTTTCTTGAGTGAGGAGGCATCGTTGAAGTTGGCCTGGCGCAGATCGATGTTTTGGGAGCGGAGAGCATCGAAACGCGAGTCATCTGGATTTGAGGAAGTCTAGGGATGATGTTAGCCTGAATGCTCGTCTAAGTGCACATGTGGTGGTCTTACGCAAACGACTAGTTCCTTCGGGTCGATCAGTTTGTTTTCGAGGATGGCCTGTAAGATACCACCGCCGAGCTTGCCTGTCGCACTGTTGATAGCGATTGTCATCTTTTCAGGTCGTAGTATGGTTTTCCTTTGTTGAGTTCAAAGAGTTGATCGTAGTCAAAGTAGTACTTTGAGACAAGTGATCGGTTCGTATAATAATCTTATTCTGTTTGGGTTCTGGAAAGTAACATACACATGCGACATATAATATATTCACAGATGAGTGATCACTAATCATAGATGGCGTCACATTGATCGCCCTGCAGATACCAACATATAGCTCCACCAAGCTACTAGTCCTGCCGGATTTTCTCCCAAGTCCAATACGTATGTAAACAACGTGGGTGTGTAGGCAATTTCGTGATGCAAGTTATCCGTAGGCGAGATGTGTTGTCAAGGGCGAAACCGCGGTAAACGCCAAGGTTAGCAGGAAGCCCCAGGCCTCTTCGGGTGGCAATAACCAGAAGTAGAAAGTGAATCGAGGCAAAATTGGAAGCATATTTACAAGCAACCTGAATAATCTGCATCACGTAATCTTGTCAACGTTGTACGAAATATTTCCTATACACTGAGAGAGATATTCACCTCTCGCAGCTCATATTCCCGAGTAGATATTCAAGACAGATTTTGTGGTAGTAATTCATGTAAAAGTCTAGTACACACCCGCTCTCACTATCGGTTCTTCGCTTCGAGACTTGCTGTACTTGTGTATAGGCAGGGGGTCATCCATAAAGAGTACTACTTTTAGCTTAAGTGGTAGATCTATCTGACTAGGTCTACGTAATTGCTTCCCACTATAGAGGTTCTTCACAGTTGATGGTGACGTCTTGAACGGAAATTTCTCAAATGTTGCGATGAAAAAATCTGCCTTGTTCAAACATGCCGATACAGAACTCTCCCAACCCTGGCTAGAATGTCTTGCGCCTACGTCAGAGTTCCGGCCTACCTGCCGAACGTAACTCTATGACAACACAAACATCGTGTTTGTAGCTGCTAGGCCCTGACGTTCGTTGTGCAGCGGTTTGTAGTCATGCCGAAGTAACTCCTTTGTATTGGTGTGATGAACGGACTGGTAAAAACGCGAGTATAACGCTATTGAACTACGATTTTATTCACAGTGGTGAAAATATGTTTCACCAATACCCGGGTCGATTACAGAATAGTGGCGAACTTTGTCCAACAATACGAACAGTTTTTCCGTTCAAGAGATGCAGAATCGAGAGTGAGAACTGTTGCTATCACTGCTGCATTTTAAGATTCACTTCACTGTCTGTGATTGAGAAATGAGCCTTAAAAACGTGTTACTCTGCTAATTACAGTCTTCCTTCACTTGACGTTGCTAGAACTACCTACAGTTACTTTTGGAACGCGGTAACAAAGGTATTCCACACCAACCCATCAAGACCCTTTTTCGCTTCTTGAACAGCTGGGTTACCAAGCACCTTCGCGCGGTTCTAGATCTGAAAGTTAGCGAACTGTTCTTTACCAATCTACGACGTAAGAGACATTTGAGACTTACCTCCATGCTCTCCCATCCCAATACACCAACCCACCTCTTCTCCTCTAGATTTACGCTTGGTCCTTGAATGCTCTCCTCAGTTCCTTTTGAGCCATTTGCCTCCGCAACTGCGTTAACAAACTTTTTCCACGCCTCCCTAGACTCTGCTACTTTCTCATTACCCTCCCCAATCTTCCCCTGCCACACCTCCGTCAACGTACTTCCAAACACTTTGGTGGGTTCGAAGTCCGTGTTGTATAGCTGAGGGACTGGTGGAGCAATAGAATGAGGCATCACTAGAGACTTGAAGGTGACCTCGAAGTCTTCTGAATCGACGAAGGACTGGAAATGTGAAGCGTCTCCCCACTCTGTCAGGGCATCAGTATTAGACTATGTTCGAATGTTCGGCAGGGAGATGGGATGGGGCATAACTGACCAAGTCCAACAGCAAGTCTAAAGTCTCCTGACACATCATTGCCATTTTCGAGGAGAATCTTTCCGAAGTATTTGTGCTTGGGAGGAGTGGCATGTTTATCGAGGATCTCTACGAGAAAGGGTCCGATCTTGTTGGTGAATACAGCTTCCGTCGCAGGATCTGTCTTCAAAGTCGGGATGACGAACTCGGTAAAGGCCATTTTGGTGTTGTGATTGATTGATCGATTGAGAAAGCAAAGGACGTGTGATTGTGTTGATGATCCAAGAGGTTGCAATTCGACTTGGTTATATATAATCTTTCGCTACGTTATAGTATTCCGAATGTTTCTGTAAGGGTTGAATTTGTCAGATGGATGGGCAGCCGGCCGAGGTTCGTCGTGATGTCGTGATAATTAGGTATGCTACCCGAGCAAAAAATCACAAGATGCATTCTACACACAACTATCTAAAGCTACTCCTTTTTTTCTGAGTAACACTGACGTATTACGAATCAACCCAACTAAGCCTTTTAGGGAGAGTTCCGCGACCAGCCAAGAGCTCGATCGCCTAGCGATGGGCGCTACCGTCAAGCGCTGGCTGATCCCGTGCTGTCAAAAGCATAGTTGTGCATGCAGTGATCTGCATCGATCCTAGGGGCCGAGATCTTAGTCGTTTCCAAGTTTACACAGTCCTGTCCAACCTATCACGACCTCGGACTCGAAACTCCGAGGTCTTTAAGTTTTGGATATCACTAATCAAAAAAGAAAGTTTAGCGGGCTCAACGGTCAGAGCCTTGGCGAATTGAGTGACCGAATTCGGTTAGCGTGCCATAACCTCACTCCATGTAGTACGAATCGCAGCAAATCATAATCCTTTTAGATGGTGTCCGATCGCGTTAAAGCCACCGCAATGATCAAGAATGATGTAAGCCTAGTTGAGGCTCTAGAGATGCTGAGCTAGGACTCGTGGTGGATAGGTATTAGTGACTTTGATGGTAGGATATCGTTCAACTGTTTAGCCAAATCTCGCCGAGACGTGCATCTTGCTCGCCAGGCTGTCGTTTGTTCAAGCATCAATCTCGGTGATTAATAATTCTGGATGTTTTACCTGAGCGTCATGTCATCAACCTATGGCGATATAAATGCTGGCACTTGCACAGTGTAATCAGCAATCATAGCTACACGAAAATTACTCGATAGTTGACCACATTACCTACTTTCAACATGACAACCAATACCCAATCTCTGCCGTTGGCAGGTAAGATCGCTATCGTTACTGGTGCAGCTCGCGGTATCGGAGCTTCTACTGCGTTGGAGCTTGCAAAACGGGGAGCAAAGGTGGGTACCACAATCTTTAGACACAATTATTAGGGCTGATTGAATGACAGGTAGCCATTACATTCGTATCACCTAGTAGCTCCGAATTGGCAGATCAAGTGGTATCCAAGATCAACAATCTTGGCAATGGTGCCTCTGCAATCAAGATCCAGGCCGACGCTGCAAACATCGACTCGCCGAAGCAGATTGTTGCCGAGACCATTGCTGCTTTTGGAGACTCGATCGATATCCTAGTCAACAACGCTGGCAAGGAATTCCATGCCTTGCTTCCCGATATTACGGTAGAAGGCTACCAAAGTCTCTTCGATACGAATGTTCGCAGCGTCATTTTTATGACTCAAGCTGTCCTCCCGTATCTCCGGAGTCCCGGCAGGATCATCACAGTCGGATCTACGTTGGGTCGTATAGGACGACCTACACATAGCCTCTACTCTGCAACTAAGGCGTCTCTAGAGGCTCTCAGTCGTGGCTGGGCAGCTGAACTAGGCGCTTCAGGTCACACAGTCAACGTAGTGGCTCCAGCTTTGACGGAAACGGACATGCAGACTCGGTCATTTGGAGGAGAAGAGAACAAGCATGTGCTTCAGCAGCAGAGGGACATGACTCCAATGGAGCACAGGCTTGGAAAAGCTGAGGATATCGCCTTGACTATTGCTATGATAGCGGATCCAGCTAGCAGATGGATTACCGGACAGACTATCCAGGCGGGCGGGGGAATCTATATGAATTAGTTCCGCTCTTAGTCTTTTCTTCCACCTATAATGATCCAAACTTAGCGAAGCTCCAAAGATGTAATACTTTCGTTTGTGCTGTATGCAACCCGCTTCTCTATCGTGCTCATTTGCACAGTGCGCGTTTTGCATGACATTTATTGCTGTAGCCAGCCGATGCTCTTCGCAATCCTCTAAAGCACCCAGTGCAACATTCCTGAATAGGACTCTTGCACAACATGTATAGTCAAATCGACGAGAAATCGCATTACAACACTGTTATGTAACCTGCCACTCGCTCGGATGTTACTTAGCATTGCATGTGAGTAAAAAGCCCCTAAAATCAGCTGTTCCCTCCGTGCGGAATAGTGAATCTCTTGGATATGCAGGACTTTTAGTGCAACACTCGATGATGCAGCTTTCCAACAAATCCCTTCTTTGAAATTGTCCATCCACACTTCACTAGCTCCGTCTGCTTTGATTACTATTCCGGCCTCGGTCTCGGCTCGGCTCGTTAGCGACTATCATACAAAACAAAACAACGGGTTGTTAAGCAGACTGGAATTTAGGCAGTTTACGAGTTACTAAGCGATTCCGTACTTTGCTAGATGATCGTGTTGCGGATAGAAGTGGCGAATCTGGTTTGCGTCGTTAGTTCTTAAGCCGTACAACCCTGAGATTATCCCACAGTATGCAGATTCTCTCGCACTTACTATCTACATATTGTTAACAGTCCCGTGGACTATTCTTCAAGTTACTTCCCATATTCATTTGAATCTAAGATTCACGATCCGACATCGCATTCCAACTACAGGTTATACCTGTCAGACCTTCGGTTACTCCTTCCATCATGGCTCTGAAAGTAGACGCAGAGTTTGCAAAGGCATTCGAACCTTTCGCTCAGGCTCTTGCATCAGTTCCGAAGGCCCCCGTCTTTGATGTTGAGTCCCGAGTCAAGGGTATGGCAGCATTCGTATCCATGGCTCCTCAACAACCGATTACCGAGGGAATCGAGGCCACCGATCATTGGATCCCTTCGAGCGACGGTACATCGATCAGGCTGCAACAGCTGTCTCCAGTCACCGGAGGGCAAGAGGGCGAATTGAAGCCTTGTATAGTTTATTTCCATGGCGGAGGTTTCATCGGCGGAGTTCCCGAAATGATCACTGGGTATCTCTCCCAGCTGGTCGCTGCAACCGATGTGCAGCTATTCTCTGTGGAGTACAGGCTTGCTCCTAAGCATCAACATCCAGTCCCAGTGGAGGATAATTATGCCGCCTTGACATGGGTGTCACAGAACGCAAGCAGATTCAACATAAATCCCAGCCGGATTGCTGTCATGGGAGACAGTGCTGGAGGCGGTCTTGCCGCCGGCGTTGCACTGTTAGCTCGAGACCGCGGCCTACAGCCACCCCTCGCCAAGCAAATCCTTATCTATCCCATGTTAGACGACCGCTCTGATCGGGACCTCAGCAGTGTATCGAAATATGCTATCTGGCACGGCGATGATAACAGGACGGCTTGGAAAGCACTTTTGGGAGACAAGTATGGTACAAATGAAGTGCCAGCTTATGCTGCTCCTGCTCGAGTGGAGGATGTTCATGGTCTACCGTCGACGTACATGGACGTCGGGTCTCTCGATTTGTTCTTGGAAGAGGATCTTATCTATCTAACCAGACTCGCAGCGGCCAACATTGACACAGAATTGCACGTATATTCAGGCCTTCCTCATGTCTTCGAAGTTTTCGCTCCGGGTGTTTCAGCCTCGTTGAGAGCATTTGAGAATCGGAAGCGCGCAATCCTAGATTTGTAACGCAAATCACTGGAGAAGTTCAGCACACTATAGTTTCTTCTCTTTTTCCTTTTTCTTTCTTGTTTTTCTTTTCTTTTTACCGAATATAACGATGATACACTTATGCATCAGCTCTCCGCGCGCAGCTCCTCACAAAGCTACCAAGTGATTTCGAAGCCTGCAGAAAGCCCACGTCCACTGATCTGCATGACTATCGTAGCGTCATCTTAGCTGCCAGACATCGATGGGGGTAGTGATGTCATTATAGTCTGGCCAGTATATCAAACTTTACAAGGTTGGCGACATGGAGGAGATCGTCACACTCTAGCAATGACTTAGCTATGCAGCTCTCAAAGATGCGGCTGCGATACCATCTCCAGACGGACCGAAAACTACTCAAACAACTTTTTTTCTCCAAAACTTCCCTGAAGACTCCACGCTCTAACCTCACTGTGCATGTTTCCAGTACTTCCATGCATCTCATGCAGATCCAGCTCTATCAGCTTGACCATGTCGTCGCCAACAGCACCACTGAATGTATGTATTGCCACCCAAGACGGTGGTTCGTGCCACATATCCATTTGACCACCCTCCGGCTTCCTGGCCCCTGCACTAGCGAAGGAGAAACAACTCTCGAAAATAAGGCTACCGGTGTATCCTGATCCCCCGTTCAGTCGGGATACCTGCTTGCCTAATAAAGCACTGACTTCATCTGCTTCAAGGCCTGTGGGCGGCTGGATCTCCACTGTCACGATGCTCTTTGCTGGCTCTGCACAGCATTAATGTCAAGACTGAAGATTGGCAAGAATCGGGGAACGCACCATTACTCCCCTTTTTGATCATCAAGTTTTGCCTCAAAGCCAAATGGTTGCCGTCAAACTCAACCAGGTCAAACACGTTACCTGTGCCAGGCAAAATTTCGCTCGTCGGACTGATACTCTTGAACTCTTCGGACAGGAGGAACCCGATGTCATCCAACACAGGAAATGTCAGGAAGGGCTTTGATCCATCGAACGCGCTAATTTTACTAGTTGCATTATATCTAGATACATCATTCATTAATAAAATTTGTCGGTCAAATTGGTGGAGTGACGCTGACCGAAACAAGGAATCGATGCCAGATTTAGCTACAACTTCTTCGGCATGTTCCTCGTACCATCTCATAAACGTGGCTTCAGAGAGAACATCTTTTGCTGATGGGGCAATGCCAGAGCGCACGTAGAAGAGACCAGGGCCTTTGCCGCCTGTTTGTGGCATCTTGATCTTGTGGGTAAGTTGTGTGAAGATGTCGTTTTCGGATGTGATTGGACTGCTCAGTCGAGACCCAATTATATGCCGTCAAGCTCGTAGATAAATAGTCGAACGAATGAGTCGACTAGCGGAGTTACAACACGGAGATCGAGGAGAACGGTTCGGGTCCGATATCTTGGCTGGCCGCCAATAACTAGTCAACTCTCTTATAAAGCGCAACCGGTCCGAATAGCATTACAAATCTCCGTAATAGCGCTCCTTCTTTGTGATCGATAGATGCACCGTCATCGTCTCCAGACAAGGAACGTATGTTGGCGTTCGCACGTACTGGGCATGATTGTACCGCGCTACGTCCTCATGACCGAGATCCCTGGAGTAGCTGACATGGCGCGACTGGAGCTGCACGTAGGCTGATGGACTAGAAGGCGCCATAGTCTGGGCGCCGTTCTACGAGATCTTGGACGGCGAAGTGTTACGAGAAGTCATTCGACGAGAGACATCAGATCGTCGGCGCTTATCTCTTTGTAGGATTGGTCATCGGCGTGTCCGTAAGCGAAAGCCATCAACTCGATAAACACCGGTTTCCCCAATCCATATCTAACTAATTGACGCCCAAGTTCTCGCTTTCACTGTGAGGAGGGCGTAGGAATTTGGGGTGGACAGGCCGAGCAACTGCACCACGCGTAACGGAGACCGTTGAAGCCACATCAGGCAAGAAAATTCGATTGCCTACCTGGTACTCCCAGGAGGGTGATCGTCTTTTTAAAACGGGTGCTTATTTTTCGCTGCCTGATGTTTCAAAATTGGTAGAATGTAGCACTTACCATCGTTCTCTAGAATTCGGCCGCTCCTGCACATCATCACACGGTTCCTCGCCAGCCTGTTCAGCAGGCGATCGTACGGCAACGCACAAAGCAATCTTCGTAAGCAGTGATTCAATCACTCGAAAACGCGCAATGATGGGTCCCAGATTGATGAAAAGCCTTCTTCAATACAGACCTCGATTTCATCAACGTGTATGTGTCTCTTTGCATGGGCAGCAACTATCTCTACAGGCACGGAAGTGTTCAGATGCTAAAAGAGATGCCTTGCCGGATCAGAGATTGATGGCAACCTTGCCACAGGGCATAATGATCGTTTTTAGCCGGGCTGCTACATGAGCTTCCGCAACCGATGCTGAGGCTGTAATTTGGACTTGTAAGTGGGAAAGTTGCGCTAGTTCTTACCACATAGGACTCAAGAGGTAAAAGTAGTCGCAACAAAAAGAGCCTCAACATGCTCTCTCGCCATGCAAGCTAACCACAAGCATCGATGTGTTCAGTCCGTAAAGAACCCTACATCTGCGGTGCCACAGTAGGATCTTCAGGCTATGTCACTCTTCATGTAAATCTACGAAGGAGTCCGCTTCTGCTAAGTTGTCCCTTGCACACTAGAACCCACCCCAAAGACATACTTGAGCACCTACGCTTTAGGTTCGATAAGAATGTAAACTGTCGGAGTACACATTCCATGATAGATACCACTTGTTCAGCACAAGACTCCCCGTAGAGCTTGAAGGCTACATAGTATCACGATACTTCGGTTCACATCCTAACGAGCCTGCGTCGCGGCGAGCGTCGTCACCGAAGCTTTCACCCTCGTCGCCAACGTCATCAACATCCACACATCCCTCGCAATCAAAGCATCCGCCAGACCGATACACGTCACAGAGGCCGTATGACATCCACTATCGCAGTGCCCAGACAGCGGCTCAACAGTCTCCACATACATAGAGTCTGGAGCACTCTTTCCAATTGCTTTTTTCTGGCAGAGGTATGGAGAAGATGAGTGATTACCTACAGTGACCACCAAGGCCATCCCTAAGACATAAGAATTTGACTCTCAGTCAGCATCACAGTGCCTTTTGTCGTCACACCATTTGTCTGCTGAGCAGCTAGTGTGATGCGCACGTTTTAGGAACCAGGTAATAAGCGCAGGATGGGTGGAGCCGTTGTGCATTTTGTACGTGGCAGATACAGTAATAGAGATAGCTTTACTCGCCAGCCTCGAATTCACTTGGTGGACAATCGTATTTAGGAATATCATTCTACTGGTCTTCGTTTAATGTTGTTCTTGAACCTGGCATCTCAATCCTGAAGTTCTGCAAATGAATGTTACATATCGTTTGGTGACGGTACAATGCCACGGAAAAACGACGAAGCTGCGAAACTGACCCACGCCTACACTCAGTATCGGCAGTGGCTAAATTTCGTTTGCTGAATTCACGGCGCAAACGGCAATGCAGCCGGTGCTTGGGTACTATTCTGTATGACTAAACTTTTGCGGAAGGACACTTCATTGTACTCTGCAATCGATCGATACCGATCTTCGCATATCTTGTAGCAGCTGTCACCCATTCTTTGCACAGTCTGCTGATCCAAATCGTATAGTCATAGAAGCGGTGTGCTAAGCATGCACGACTCTAGCTGCTCAAAATCCAGATCCATTGTCACGCACATATGCAGTATTTTTATTACATCATTTACACCGGCGGCGGCGCTTTTCAAATGTTTTGCTTTTTTGAACAACAACCATGTGGGCCAAGCGGCAGCGGTACGGCTCGTATGGGTCGGTCAGTGATATGTGTGCATGATCACATGGATTAGCGTACATCTACACTATGTAGAATCCGACCAAAGACTCCCACCCACAAGCATTGAATTCTAGAATACCTGAACGTCTTTCAGTTGCCCATTTGCCATTTTGGGTATCTGCACCGGTATTCTTTCTGGATATGCCCAAGATAGTTAGCAGTGCCATCTGCACTTCTAATGCGGAAAGAAACGTTGCGTACTCTCGACTACGACCAGCTTGAATAACAAAGAATGATCACAATCAGGTTATTCAATCAATGTTTTTGATAGGGAAAAAGTCTAGTCGCTATTATGGGTCAATAGATGGTGTGAAAGAAGACTTACACTGAGAAGTCAAGGTAGCCGGAACAAAAAGATGAGCACAGCTTGGAGGACATCATCTCTTGACACCAACAGATACACTCTCATGCACTTGCAGCTTTACCAGGCACTAGTGGGTGCTGGGATCGCTATGATTTGATCTTCTGCCTGATGCATGGATCAATCGAATTGAGATATCTACAAAGGTTAGGCCTATTTAGAGCAAGATTTATACTAAACGAATCGATGCCCCGTGCGCGATGACAACTGAGCCGCGTGTGCAAAGCGGAAGCGGCAAGTGCATGAGAGTGAACCTTGGAAGTTTGAAGTGCCCATACCCTTGGATCCAGATGTTCTCACTGTCAATCATGTCAGTGGATGTATCGTCATCAACTTGGAGGATACCTAGGTATCTCTGTTACATCGGTCAACGTAAAGCAATCAGAGAACAATCATCCATTAGCTTCAGGTATTCGAGACTTCGACATCATGAATTCCACACTTGCCATCCCTCCTCCGGAGATTCGCACGCGCATCGTTGGTATGAAGTCCAGGATGGTCCTCTACAGCCACGAGAGGGACTACAATTCTCTCAACCATGTAGATACGACGGTACCATACGATGACCAATACTGGTATATCAAGCCTGGAGAAGGCAAACAAGCCGGTCGCTACCTGATCGTAAGCTATCGAACAAACCGTGCCCTCTTTGTCAATCCTAGCAACGGTGACGGTCGGCACGTCGGAACCTTCGAGCCAGTTGGCAGTTATCCGGACCACTACTTCGATCTGAAAGAGCAACAAGGCCAAGGCTTTAGAGCCGGTCAATTTCGCCTCCACGCTCCTTCCAGTGACGGCGTCATGTTCTCCCGAACCGACATGGAACCTCAGTTAGGCTGCATCAGCATCAAAGATAAAGAGTACGACGACCAATGGTTCACTTTTGAAATCGAGCCTCTAGAATTCGTCGGGATCGAATATGACCTGAAAAAGGCAGTCATCAGGAGCGTACAACCCAAAGGCATCTTTTCTCAAGAAGGTTCAAACGACAACGACAAAGAAAACCAGTCACAAAGCATGTCCATCAGCGAGACAACCGAGCAACAATCGACTTTTGAAACGGAAGCAGGTCTCGAAATAGGCGTTACCACGTCCTTCAGTTGCGGGGTACCTGTCTTAGCTGAGGGCAAAGTCGAAGTTAGCGCCAAGGTGCACACCAATCTTAAGTGGGGGAGTACGAATACGATGACGCAGTCATGGCAGGCTACTGTGAACTTGGTCATACCACCACGTAGTAAGATGAGGGTCACAGCGACAGTGACGCAGACGCTTATGGATGTGCCTTTTACGGTGACGTGGAAGTCTAAGTCGGGCAAAAAGATAACGGACAAGGGGACATTCACGGGGCTCAGTAGCTCGGACTTGTCGACCCGCTTCTTTCCTGTCAAATAACCGTAAGCACCTTGGCGCTAGCCAACGTGCTTGGAAGTTGCGGACAGGGTAGTAGAATGCCTAGTGGGACTAGCCCGGGGGTCGAGACTCAAAGCTGGAGTCGTATTGACTTGAGTTTAGTAGATCGGATCTGATGTATTAGAAAAGAATGAAATCGGAAGTCTTGCTCGTAGACGAAAAAAATCGCCAAAGTGGTTTTGCGTGACATCGTGATAGCTGACGTCAGATGCTCTCACGACCACCGGCTTGTTGAAAGGGTTGCCGATACCGTACTGAAGAGACGTGATGGAAGTAAGACGTGAAATCAACGCTAATGATGTTTGTGGGGACGACGTGGGCGATGGTCAAACCGAAAACGTGACTGCTGATAACACCTTACCATTATGCATTTTTCCAATGCACTTCGTATCAGAACTAGTCAAGTCCATCTACGTCGTCATACACCGATTCCCGTACAACGCGATGTGCTAATAATGTGAGACAAGTATAGTTCGGTAGGGGTCATATATGAACCAGCCAGCGGCCGCGTATTGGATCGGTGAGTCAAGTGTAACGAAAGGTTTTAGCTTTTTGTGGTCGAAATATGTGAAGCTAGAGAAGTTTTAATAACATACTCGTTGGACACTTACATGTTCTCCTGTAGTTATGCCGACATCAAACAAGACACAAGGGTTCGATTAGGCAGATAGGGTATACATGCAGGTACAGCTGCACACAAAGGATTATCACGAGAGTATAAGGTCTGAGCTGCATCACCGACATATGTTATGGAACGGCTAAGGTAATCCCTAGCTCGGGAGACTATTGGAGTAGGACGACGGTGGATATCTGCCAGAGGAAGGCGTGGATACGGCAGGACATTGCAGAGATTGTCATCAAGGTCAGGCACAGGTAACAACAGTGAAGTTACGAAGCGAACGAATCCGCGTATCAAGTCTTCCATTCAACTACTGTGCTTGTCATGAAAGCTATCCACATAAAACTTCGAACATGGTACAACTTGAACAGCCAAGAATGCTTTTTTTCAATATCCGGGACCACAACAACACCACCAATCACGATAAGATCAACCAAGTTCGGAAGACAAAACATCCTTTACCTGTTAACCTTACCTTGGACCACCATCTTTGCAACTACTCAAAAACGCAAAATCGTGCTTTATAAACTTACATTATACCTACCCAGCAACTCTCGCGAAAAAGACCAATGAAAAAGAAATCCGGGACGTATGGAAACCAAAAAATAAAGAAGCTAATAAAACATGACGCGGAGGAAAAAAGTTCACCTTGCGCCTACCCATCGAGAGAGAGAAATCCCCGTCCTGGCCTAAAACCAAACCTGTGCGAAACCTGGGTGATGGAAGAATTGTGACTTTGTGGCCGACTGCTGTGAGGTGCTGTGCTGTACCTTTTGCTTAATCGATGAGTCGAAACTCGGAAGAGCCGATGAGAAGATATCATCGACGGACCGATCGTCAACCTAGAGGTAACACATCTCAACCCTTACCATCCAGATCCGCATCGCTGTGTTGTATGGTCGAACGTCAAGATCTTACCCTCAAAGGCGAGAAAGCGTGAAGGTGAGGCGAAGAAAAGGGAGGTAACCTTTTTGACAAACCCTTGCACAAGGACACTTCGCTCAGCGAGTGGAAACCACCCGAGCCAGCATCGAGTCAGACTAGTATCTGCGGCGCTGTCGCGGATCGTCGTAGTTGTCGCCTTCGTAACCGCGCTTCCTGGAGTCGTCTCGGCCTCCACCGTATCCACCACCGTCGCGATCGCGATACCGATCTCTGCTACCAAGCGGTTCATTGTTAGCACCGCTGGAACCTCTGTCGAATCCACCTCCACCACCGCCACGACGATCTTCATATCGTCCTCCACCGCCTCCAGCTCGATCGCCTCCACTTCCTCGATCACCACCAAAGCCACCGCCTCGTGGCCCACGCGGACCTGCTGGCGCGCCGTCGGGAGGACCGTAGCCATTGGATTGGTAACCAATCCCTCCACGACCACCACCAAAGTCACCACGTCCACCACGGCCTCCACCTCCAAATCCACCTCGTCCGCCGAAACCACTTCTATCGCCTCCGAAGCCGCCACGGCCGCCACCGCGTCCGCCAAAACCACCCCCAAAGCCGCCGCCACGAGCTCCGAAGCCACCAGGGCCAGCTGGGGGGCCGCCAAATTGGCTGCCACCTCCACTCGGACCGCGAGCAGATGGGCCCTTGGTGTAGCCTCGTCCGCCGAGACCGCCACCGAAGCGACGAGGGCGCCATCCAGAGACTGTGCGACCGCGCTCGACATCTACCAATACGCGGCGGTCTTTGATCTTGATACCGTCGGTCTCTTTGTAGGCGGCCTTCATATCCTTTTCGCGCTCAAACACGATGAAAGCGTAACCGCGCTTTCGCTTCTTGGCTGGCGCGTCGGCGGGCTGAGTAACGTCTTCGACGATGCGGATGCGCTCAATAGGACCGTAGCGGCCGAATTCGCGCTCGAGGTCATCAGAAGTGACGCCATACGACAAGCGCGACACGAAGAGCGTTTTGAAAGCGTCGCCCTGGACTTTGGGATCTTCGGCGGGTTTGTCTGCGTGATGTTAGCATATGGGCGCAAATAGTGATTGCGCAGGTGAGATGAAAAGTGCGCGTAGTGATGTCGTACAATCCTTGACCCCTTCGGTAAGCAGGTGCTCCTGTTTCTCCTTCTTTTCGAGCTTCTTGCGATCGCGCTTCTGCAGCCAGCTGTCGGTGGGCACATAGCCGTCGTTGTCTTTGTATTCCCTCAGCGCCTCGAGGTACTGGCCCACGCCACTAATCTTGGGCGTGCAGCGCTTCTCAGGCGCGTGGTCGGCCGGCTCAACCCATCGCAGCGGCGGCCGCGGGGCGAACAGGTTCAACAGCATCGGGGGGAGTAGATGCGTCATGCTGGCTTGTTTTGTTCTGGAATGCGCTCCAGACAGCGATGTGGAATAGTTGGAATTACAAAGTGTGGAATGGGGAGTCGATGTTTTGGGGGGGAGGAACTGCTCGAGGAAGCTGCGACGCGGAGTTCGCACTAGCGCAAACCTAGGCTGCGACTGCCGCACGTGAGATGAACGCCAAACTTTTGGGGACGTCGAGACTGGTGACCGCACCGCCGTCACTACCGCCATTGCACGCCAACATGCCTGTCTCGGCTATCAAGACGGTCGCAAAGGCTCAGGTATGTTTTCGCAGACCCACGTATCCCCTCATTCGCCACTCCCCCGGTGCTGATTACCACGGCAGAACGGCGTAGGAGCCTTTGTCCTCCCATGCAAGTCCCTCACCTTCCACTACTGCAACTGGTGGGGGTCGTCCAAGGGCATGAACGCCTTCCTCAAAGCCTCCCTGCCCGCATTCGCCAAGCGCAACCCTCAGATTGAAATCTCCGTCAGCCCACGGCCACGCAAACACCCCGTAATCATTGCAAACTACCTCAACGGCGCCCAACGGTCAATATGTGTGAAGAACCTGCAAAACGAGGGCGTGAGGGAAAAGGCTGAGATGCTGAGGAACAGCACAGGGGAGAAGAACAGGAAACTGGATGGACGACCAGTGAAGAGTTTGAATGAGAGCGTTAGGGGTATTTGGAGTCCGTTCCACGGAAGCAAGATCGAGATATGAGCATGGAGAGTGGATGGCTATGGATGATATACACAATGGAGGTCCAGCGATTGGCATAGGGCCGGCTCTGCGGGATGACAAAATGTGTGATGCTTCTGTGAGATTATTGTCGCAGAAGCTGACATGGTCCGAGTATGCTCAGAGACATACGAGCGACATATACCGTTTGGAATACACATAACGATTGTACAAACAATGTATCAAATATGCTAACTTCACGGACATGCTTGGAACCAACACAGTTGATCTTCATAACGTTCATTATGCTGACTCTACATACTTTTTGTTTTATAGCCAGCTCAAGTCTCTCATAAGATCGTTGCCGAAGCACGCTCAAATCATCTATAGACGAGCGCCATCACTTCGCGAAATTCATGCCTGGTTAGCGTTGATGATGTCAACAAAGGCAGGCTTCAAGCTAGCACCACCGACGAGGAAACCGTCAATGTCGGCCTGCTTGGCAAGCTCGTTGCAGTTCTTCTCCGAGACACTGCCACCGTACAGGATACGGGTCTTCTCGGAGGCCTCGGGTGAGACCTCCTTCTTGAGCCACTCGCGGAGGGCGGCGTGGACCTCCTGTGCTTGCTCGGTGGTTGCGACCTTGCCGGTACCAATGGCCCTGTTATTCGTTAGTGACTGTAGATGCATTGTAGTCGAAAAGAATGAACGCACCAGATGGGCTCGTAAGCAACGACAATCTTGCTCCAGTCCTTGACCTTGTCCGCAACAGCCTTGAGCTGCTTGGTAACAACGCTGACGGTCTCGCCCGCCTCACGCTGCTCCAGGCTCTCGCCGCAGCACAGAATGACACCAAGACCGTTGTCGGTCGCTGTCTTTGTCTTGTTGGCAATGAAGTCGTCGTTCTCCTGGAGGATCTGGCGACGCTCCGAGTGTCCGACCAAGGTCCAGGTGATGCCACTGTCCTTAAGTTGCTCAGCCGAGATCTCGCCGGTGAAGGCTCCGTTGGGCTTGTCGAAGATGTTTTGCGCTGCGACCTCAAGGCCCTTGCGGAGGTGCTCGCGTGTGAGGAGGAGGTAGAGGGCTGGGGGTGCGATGACGACCTCTGGTTGAGGGTTAGTTTTTCGTACTTTGCTAATGCGATGGATCTTGCGCCTTCTTGAGTCGCCGAAGATGCGTTTCAACGTACCTGTGTTGGGGTCGAGCTTGGCCTTGTTCAGGTTCTCAACGATGTCGGTGATGCTCTTAATAGAGCCGTTCCTTAGTTTCGTCAGTCTCTCTCTTTCATTGAGCGACTCACGGCTTGTGAAGTTACGAACATCTTAAAGTTACCTGATTGCCGTTAGTTTTGTCTCAATGCCGCTCCCAGAGTGAATTGCTTACCTCCGACGAAGAATTGGCGACCCATGTTTGCGGTTGTGTTGAGATTTTTTGGATAAAGAGGTGGTATGTAGGGGTATCAAAAGTGTCAAGTTGAGATTGAAGTGTGGAATTGAGATGAAGAAGCTGTTGTTGTTGAGCAGCAGCACTTCTTACAGCTTTAGTGGGGTTACCGCGGGGCTAGTGACGTCGGATCATTCTGAGCTGTTACAGCATCCGGCAAAACTCGGGCTTGGGTGAGCTGTCTATGGAACAATGGAGACTTGTTGAAATTTCTTCTTTTTATTGGCAACTATCGCGATCATGCGTTACACATGATCACAGCTCGCCATCAGGGTGTCGGGTAGATACGGAAGCCACATGTAGTACTTGAGAACGCTGAGATATCTATCATACTCTTCAACTTCATACATTGATCAAAGGGCATGTTACAGCACCATCAATACCACCTGCTTCGTGATGTTGCAGGACGAAGCGATGATGAAAGAGTGGGGTCGCTAACGTGATCGTCCCGCATGCTATTACTCCTTAGCTTTCAGCCTCACAGCCGGCCGGCCGACATCATCTACATGCAAGCTCTAGCTGGACAACCGGAACAGCACAATCACCTATAAACCCCATAGTTTTGCGCGCAGATGCCTCGCCGACAACCTCCCGGCCATACGGTAAAGAAACATATGGACACACCTCGTCGGGTGCGGTTTTTTGAAGCTTTTGAGCGCAAGGGCGAGCGAACGGCGCGGGACATCTTCAAAGACTTTGATATACACCCCAGCACCGGTTACAAGCTCCTCCACGATCGTGAGCGTTACGGCGACCTTGCTGACCGCCGTGAGAAGTTCAGAAAGCAAAAACAACAGATGCGCGGAACTCGCCAGGGCCCCAAGCCCAAAAGCTCCGATGAACAGCTCCACGTGCCCGAGACTACCGTGATATCCAATACCCAAGAAGCTCCAATCGTTCACGGTATCTCTGTGACACCGCTGACGCAATGCGCTCACTGGCACTCCCCACTCGACATCATCGCCATCAAGCACTTCTGCTGTCAAAAGTTCTACGCTTGCATCAGCTGTCATGATGCCTGCGAATCACACATGTCTTTTGTCTGGCCTCTTGCGCGAAGAGATGAGAGTGCGGTACTTTGCGGACAGTGCAAGCACATTCTGACCATTTCCGAATACATGGAGAGCGGAAGCAAATGTACGCGATGTGCAAGCGCATTCAATCCAGGGTGCAAGAACCATTGGGCATTGTACTTTGAGCTTAGCAAGGAGCTGTAGTCTTGCTTTGGAAAAATACTCACAGAGAGTGGATAGCCTGTGAGTAGCAGCCAAAGTGTGTGTGTGTACCATGGTCATCGCAGTACCGTGCTTGAAATGGATTCATGGGATTGTACGACCATGGTTTCGCAAACCGATCAGCGTGAATTCGGTTTTCTCGACGGCATCCAGGCCTCTACATCAACACATATAGGTAACGAAATTAGCTTATCGGTTGCATCAGACTTCTCCCAGCATACACCGCGTCAGGATGAACGAACAGGTTCAAGCCTCTGGCTTCAATATCCATCGAGGATCAGGAAAGCCTCGATAGGGCATCCGATATACTTCCAGACATACCTAAATCCGCATCAAAACATAACCCGGCAGCAACCAAAATCATCTACAATACCAGCTTCAGGACACGACTACGAGCGATACAAGACAAATATAGATGACTCCGTATACGATCCCGCAACATGAATTCCAACGACCACGAGTGACGAACGTATCAGCAGATCGCTCGCGTACACTTGCCATGCTGTCTACAACGAATTTCGGGTATGCTTCTTTCAGCTCAGCAGCATCATTTTCCGTACCACCTCCCCCAAAAACAAACTTAACGGGGCTTCTTCCATGGAAAATACCTGGAAATAGAGAGCTTAGCCATCCAGGACGCATCTCGAATGTGAATGGGGGTGTACGTGGGGCACACTACGATGAACATTCGATTTACGACGGCACTGCGAACTGCAGGTATTCCGCCGCCTTCCTCGCGATTGAATGTTTAAAGAATGTGCCGATCATAATGCGCAAATATATTCGCCAAATCATGTCGATCGAAGACAACGAATCTATCGCGCAGTCATAGAGTCATATAAACGGCCTTCGTTCGCTTCTGCCACGGATGCTTAAGCGGCGCATTGAGCGAAGCATCACCACCGCTTACTGTTCCTTCTTTTTCGTATCCATCAGATGCCAAAAACTCGAAGGATATGCCTCTCGACATCCGGGTCTCTTTACGCGCGAGTCACCATAGAAGCGAAGACTGCATGTGGTCGCAATGCGAAACAAAAACAATCGCACGATGGATGACAGAAGTGAACGCCCTGCAGTACCTCGCCATGTCGACCAGCGCCTTCAAACTGCTGTTCGATGGTGGTCCATACCCTGAGCTCATACAACACGTCTTTCATGCCTTGTTCAAAAAAAGAAACGCTTGGCAAGTCGCTTTGGATATCAGCCATGCATCTGACGATACTGGTCTCCTGCAGCATCCGTGGTTGGGTCGTCGGCGACGTACTGGATATACGCACGAAGACACGCCAACACTGGTACGCGATATGAATCTTAGGACTAGGAAATACGGTACAAATTTGATATTAGATGCGAACAAAACATCCCGGACACTGTTCTTGGGGGTCGGGATATGGAAGTCGATGGCCGAATTACACGATGGTGCGATTATCAGGGGCATTGGCAGAAAGAAACCCTGGGGCATTTTCGTCCTCTACCAGACTTCCATGCTTTGAGGAGAGAACGTTTCATTCTTACTTGACGTTTGGGGACAATCACTCAAAAGCAACACATTTGCTTATAAACGTAATGCGCTGCGATAGATTCTACACATGCATGGGTGTCTGGCTGCTTGGCTACACCTGGCATTAAACGGCAGCATAGTCTCCTTTCTCAAAGACTTGAACTGTTGTCCCATCACAATAACAGAACAGTGCAGACTAGAATGACCAATTACACTTCGTTTTATCTGATCTCTGGGAAGGTTATCGGATTTCGAACCGCTGCCTGGGTCCTGGTGCATCATTTGGACGCCATCTCCCCGACATCCATTTTCGTTTTTCCTCTTCAACTTCGCCCAAGTAGTATGCAGATGTGTCTTTGACGGGCACAGGAACGGGCATATCAGAACCCCCAAGGTTGGTGAACATTTTATCACCCCATGCCACTACTTCAAACAGATCGCCTGACTTAGAGCATTTTCGAAGAACAAAATTCCACAAATCTGGCTCTAATGACACCAACACATCGCCTTCCCTAGCAGTACCATAACATCGCCAAGTTGCTTTCATTTCGTGCTCTACAAGTATACCTTCCTCGACGCGGCGCACTAAGCCAAGCTTGTAGAGGAAGAATTCGTGGTATTCGTCAACATCGTCTTGGAAAGATGGTTCCATCCTGAGATTTGGATCTGTATAATGCTCCGCTAAGTACACATGTGCTTCCTGCTCGCAGGTGTAAGTCGTTAGTGTATTGAACTGCACTATCTTTCCCCATGCCTTCCCATAAAGCAGAAGAGGTCTCGCTATACTGGATTGACTTGATGCTGAGGAAGAGGATAGATTTTCCGATGGTCTTAGTGCCCCAGAGTTCCGATAGTACATATCTTCTGACGGCATTGGAGCGCCAGCTTTCCTGATTGGGTTGTCGATGTCAAATTGCTCCAAAAACGCGCTGCCTTCATCGATCCGTATCTCTGGCTCCATTTCACCCGAGATAGGGCAACATACTTCGATTTCTGGCCAATCAAACGCGTACGACCTGTCTTTCTGGAAAGGGCACCACCTCAGTATACTGATACTTTGAGTATCCCGTATGATGTACCTAGTCGCGTCACCGCAGATCTCATGGTAGGTTTTATCATATGTTACTGGAATTGGCTCTGTTCCACTGTGTTTTGGTGTGAACATCATTCCTAGGACAGAAAAGATGTGGTCATGTGGCACCGATGCCTGAAATCCTTTTCCTTGTTTCAACAAAACCAGTAAATCTAACTCTCTGGATAGGTAAAGCTCATTGAGAGAATTCAGATTTTCAGCGGCTCTATGACTGGAAGCTGATTGAAGGGTGCTTTTTGAGAACTCATTGTTACTCATAGTAATCATGGAGTGTAGAGCTTCATTGAAAAGCTCCCAAGTCGTGGAGAAGTAAGGACAACAGACAATCAACCTCTCGGCGGCGAACACTTCTTGACGAACCCAAGTCCGTCTGAACCAAGCATAATTTAGGATTGATTCCCAGACTTCTTGTTTATGCTCAGAGCAAGTCAGTAGGTCTACGTTGAGTCCACAACTCCTCTGACATTCTCTTGAATTGCTCACAAGCGCTGGTGATATACCGAGCCACACAATCACAGTACTCGCTTTAGAGTAGATGTTTTTCATCCGAGGTATCTGCACAGCTTTCTCGACTAGATCGTCCTGGTTGATGCAAAGGTAGTCAATCCAAACGTATCGTTCATGTTGTGGCTTTCGAAGGTATTTGAGCGCCGAGTCGAGATTGACACGTAAGGATATCGTATTGCCATCGCAAATACCCTTGGCAGAAGGTGATGCACTCCCCCAAGCGTACGAAAGTGCATCGTATTTGACAAGTGTGTCGTGGTTAATGACAGCTCCGTTATTCAAGTCCACCAAGTCGACAACGACAAGGCTGAGTTCAACGCAGGCTGACGGGTCTTCATTCGGCTTGATGAGCGCAAGGCGGGTTTGCCATTCTTGAATCTTAGAGTATGAACATATGGCCCCAGTCGATTCGGGTAGCTCTTCTTGGACCCTGAGAGGTTGAATCATGACAAGACGCGAACGGCCATAGATTGTTCGAGGTAAGTGACTAAGTGGAGAAGGCAGAAGCGCCAGGACGAGCGGTGTTACCCCGCCTCAGCTTACGTCAAGAGTTCTTGGTATCATGTGGCTTAGGCAGGCAGGCGAACCTGCGTCTCCTGCAAGGCTGCCTGTAAGCGAACCCTGAAAGTACAACATCTCCTTCCCACACCGTACTATAGCCAAGAAAGCTACAACAGGCCGATGGAAGCGTCCTTTTCTAGATCCACTAGCGCCAGATCTGCTAATAACGTAATCTATGTAGTTGGTGTTAAGCTTAATTTTAAGTCAAACTTTAAGCCTATTAAAAGAGATGGCGCGTTCCAAGGTTTCATGCCAGCTCCGGACGGCAGCGACACCAACATAGCCAGCACCAGCGCTAGCAACAAAGTCGCACGGTCAGCTACTTCAGCGCAGGCTGCATAACTTATGATAGCCTTTGTTTCATCTACGGGCCTTTTTTGCAATAATACAGCATGATCTTTGTAAGACGACGAACCCACTTCTCGCCAATAAACCCAACGTCCGGCAATAGACCCATAGCCAAATCCCATTGCCCCTAATATCGTCGTTGCTTCACCGCCTGATTGGCGGAGGCTCAAGCATCATATAGCCTATAAGGCAGTGCGACCACTAAATAGAGATCGTACTTTGTCAGCATTTCATCTGTGGTCTGTCGCTACTTACTTGCGATATGATAGAAAAGCAAACGAAACTTGACGCATACTCCATATCCAACCTCTCTGATATCTTTTCTACCATCTCGCTCTCTTATGAAGTCTGAATCTGAGTTTCCTTGAGAAAACATGCCTTTTGGACAGCTTCCCGTTGGCAACAACCCCGTCCCACAGCATGACCCTCCATACAGCAACGACGTACCCGTGTTCTCCGATGTCACCATCCTAGTAATCCGGTACTGAACATCCTTCGCCAGCATCAGCCGCCTCATCCCAGACGTGCTCGAAGTAGAAGAGGGACCATTAGTAACAGCCACACAACTAAAATACGGCATCGCCCCGGCTGGCCCATTCATCGAGTTTATCCATACAGTGGAGGCGAAATACCAGGGTAAACCCTACGACTTCTGCCTATCTCTAATTGTAGACCTTGAGGCTGCCCTCCTGGCTGGCAGAGAGCAGAATGGCTTTCCAAAACGACTGGGTCGCCTCTCTCTAACACCGAGCACAACCTCCAAAACGACAGCACATATTGAACGACCAATTGGTCAGACATTTTTGCAGTATGGTACCGAGGCTAAAGCCAAGTAAAGTCCTCCTCCAAGACTTGACAAGCCATTCTTGAGTTTGAGGGTCATTCCATCGCCTGTTGCGGGCGCAAAGGCATCGGTCAAGGATCTGGTGCCTAGCGATTTTGAAATCAAGCCGGCTGAGGTTTGGGAAGGGGTTGGGGAATTGACGTTTCCTGAAAAGTGTCCACGGACAGAAGCGGTGAATAAGATTGAGATACTTCGGTATGAAACGTCGACGTTGGCATATGGATGCGATGTTATATTGCATCCTGCAAAGGAGGTTTTCCCATTATGAGGGACAGGAATCTAAAACGGTGGCTTGAGTTAGACACGAGTAACAACGCATAAAAAGCAAGTCACTGATTTTCGCTAACCTGCAACAACACCAAAGTGCAAGAAGCCAAACGCAAGGGTCGTAACCAAAGCACCTAAAACCATACAAAAAGCCGGGGGGTATTTTTTTGCATGACAAACGCGTTTCCATTTCACGTTAACACTCATGGTATCATAACCTATTTTCCCAATGTCATAAACAGCCTATCTCCAATATCTCCCAGACCAGGCTTAATCATGCCCTTGTCATCAACTTCCTTGTCACACCCACCAACCCACACCTCAACACCCTCTTCCCACTCTCCACACGCCTTCTGCAGCCCCTCCTCCGTCGCCAATATGCTCACGACGATGATCCTCTTCACGCCCCAGTCCTTCAGCGTGTCGATTGCCGCTTGTGCCGTCGCACCCGTAGCGATGATGGGGTCTACGATGATGGCCAGCTCGGGCTGGGGAGATGTTGAGCCCGCGGCGGTGTTGTGCGGGGTGTGGTAGGGTAGGTTGTTGTAGTATTCTACGGGTTGAAGGGTGGACTTTTCGCGGTAGAGACCGAGGTGGTGGATTGGGACGGGGGTGGGGAGGAGGGAGGAGAGGGCTGGGACCATGGAGAGTCCTGAGCGGAGGATGGGGACGAGGGATATGGAGGTGGGTGCGGGGGAGGTGGTGGTTGTGGTGTATTCGTAGCCGAGGGGGGATTTGTCCTAGGTCGAGTTAGTGGGTGTTGTAGTGTATAGCATTGATTGGTATGGTTAATTGTATGAGGGACTGTTATGGTGTTGGGGATATGGAATCCTTTTATGGATATGTGGCTCGGAATACCACCCCACTCGGTCATGTTATGTGACGGGATGAATGAGAAAGATGGACGTACTGTGCCCGCCGGTTGTGCCTTTAAGCCTGCGGCCAGAGCTTCATAACCGACCATGAGAGCCAATTCATGCACCAGCGTTTGCGCATCTTTGGACCCTGTGCTCGCCGATCGCAGCTGTGAGAGCTTCGCCTGGAGACATGGGTGTGTCGAGACGTGAGCGTTCTTGGGGAGGTTGATGGCAGACATGTTGAATACGAATTAACGAGTAAACGTAGATAATATCTTAGAAGTGTTCTTGGTATTCTGGAATATATAGTGGTGCTCAACTAGATTTACTTGTCCGTTCAAGAAGGTGCATGAGACAAGCGCGTGGTCACGTCTAAGCTCCCCACATGCCGGCGATAACAGATGCCACGGCGTCGGGCAGCTCCGTGACCTGAAACCTTGTCACGCCCTCGGCAACTGCATGACACTTGACCAGGGTCCCATGCGCCAATCGGAGAAAATGGGATCGCCTGTCATTCGTCGCATGGCTTTGCATAAGCAAAGGTTACTTGAGATTTGACCTTTTCTTATTTGGCGCAGGAGGGAGGGAGAGGGAGGCAACATGGGCTGATATACGTGTACAGTCCCCATTCCTGGCGACTGCCACGTCCTTGTTGTCATCATAGAAGCGATCATGGCGCATTACTTCAAGTTGCACGCGGCGTCGAGCTGAAGTACTTCGGGCTTATACATGGAAAGTTGTCAATCTCGGTACCGCGCGTCATAGCACATTCAATCTGCAGGCACACGGGACGGCAATGGCAGCTATGGCCAACTCTGCAACTGTCCCCGTCGACCAGGAAGACGTCCCTTCGAAACGCGAGTCGCATTTCAACAACCAGCGCTCGTCGCTGCGTTCGTCTACCATTTCCGAAGAGTCAGCGCACCGCCCACGACCACGGTCCCGTACACGCAGCGACCTGCGCCGCCTGCACGACTTCAACCTCGACCTGGAAAAAGTCACGTCGGAGCGTGCGGATAGCGAACCAGTGCCTGACTCCCCAACCTCGACCGCTTCGCCCGCGCCCAACGTGCCGTACACCTCGCGCCAACGCGATCCATCGTATAGCAGCGTGAAGCGACGGGACCGGCATTCCGGGAAGCACAACTCGCTCAGCACAGTATCCTCGCGAGCTGGAGGTGGACAGGTGAAATCAGGTGAAGATCTTTTAGCCCCAGAGTCCTGGCTGCACCTCTACAACGAAAACGCACAGTCGCCCAACCTCCCACAGCCTTTGCGAACACCTAGAACGCGAGGCCAGAGCAGGCATTCAAATCCAGAGTATGGGAGCAGACCTGCGTCACAAACACGGCAGCAGCAGCAACGATCGAGAAGACCCTCTTTCCCACTCGGACGAGCAGCAACAGGCTCCCAACTAGACATTACCGCCTTACCTAGTATGTCGCCTGTCCAGGAGCACGACAACCACAACCATGCTCAAAACTACGACCCACACGCAGAGTACTACCTACGTTCCAAGCGCACCCCCAGCGCACAAAAAGCATCGAGATTAGCTACAGAACTCTACACGGTCTCCTACTTGATCTTCTTCTCAATATGGGGTACGCTAGCTCGTCTGGGTCTACAGGCCCTGACCTTCTACCCCGGTGCACCAGTCATCTTTTCAGAACTCTGGGCCAACGTGGCGGGAACCTTCATCATGGGCTTCCTATCCGAAGACCGGCGTTTGTTCGCCGCAGAATGGGGTCAGCATCAACACGGCGACAGCAGACAAGGAGAAAAACTGCCAGAGCCATCCGACTACCCTGCCGACCACACGCGCGACAAACCCCGGCATGGCAAAGTTAAGAAAACAATACCCATGTACATTGGCCTTGCAACAGGCTTCTGCGGCTCTTTCACCAGCTTCTCGTCTTTCACCCGCGACATCTTCCTCTCGCTATCAAACGACTTGAAGAGTCCCATCAACCATCCTTATCCCCCGAATACAGCCATCCCTTCTGCAACTACCACTGTATCGCGGAATGGCGGATACAGCGTCATGGCCATACTCGCCACCATCATCATAACAATCTCAACGTGCTACTGTTCGCTCCACATGGGAGCTCACCTCGCGCTAGCCCTCGACCGGGTAACGCCTACCCTGCCCTTCCGGCTCACACGCCGCGTCGTGGATCCGCTCTTCGTAGTGTTGGGCTGGGGCACATGGTTCGGCGCCATCATCATGGTGTGCTTACCGCCGCACTCGGCATGGCGCTCCCAGGCCCTCTTCGCCCTCGTCTTTGCGCCCGCGGGATGCCTGCTCCGTTATTATGTCTCCTTGGTGCTGAATCCTATTAATTCGTCGTTTCCGCTTGGTACTTTTACCGTTAATGTCTTTGGTACGGCGGTCTTGGGTATGGCGTATGATCTTCAGCACGTTCCGTTGGCTAGTACGGGGCGTGTGGGTGCGAGTGTGGTTGGGTGTAGTGTGTTGCAGGGGGTCATGGATGGGTTCTGTGGTTGCCTTACGACGGTGTCTACTTGGATCGTGGAGATTGATACTTTGAAGAGAAGAGCTGCTTATTTGTATGGGGTCGCGAGTGTGGGTGCAGGGTTGGGTTTGCTGGTGATAATCATGGGGAGTGTGAGGTGGACGGTGGGTTGGCAGGAGATTCTTTGCGTGACGTGAGGGAGCAATAAGGTAATGTTTTTCTTTTTGCATGAAAGAGGAGGGTTCGCATTTTTGGTGCGTTTGTGATTCGGCTCAACCTGGTATGATATGGATGGTCTGCAAGAACGACGTTTGGGCTTTTAATGGTAAGTGGCATATGATACATGATACGACAATCGAGGACGGCATTTTTCGCAGTTACATTATAGCGACGTACAGCAACGATATACCCAAGATAGAATGAACTTTGCAAATACGCTAGATATTACATTTGTCCACTTCTCCTTCTTGGTCTTTCTCATCCATAGGCAATTGTAGAAATGCACACTCCTTGTCCATCACTCGACCTATGTATTGACTTCCGCCAAAACTATGCATCCTCAATGCTTCGTCGAAGCGCACGCGTAGGGCGCGCTGCTGGCTGACATTCTGACTCTTTCCTTGCCTTGTCTCTTGCATATCCGATGGGACCTCGATGGTGGCGTCGCTATCAATAATGGTCATGCGTGGCCTCGGAACTGGACTTCGGGTATCTCTATGCTGGAACGTTGCTAATGAATCTTCCGTTGTGCAGTCTACATCTACACGCCCATGCATTTCTATCCTGCCATTCCCATGAACACGTCTGGCGATTTGAGATTCTGGCACGTCATCTTCAGAAACAAGCCGACTCCTCCTGAACCTTCCACTTCCGTCATCCCTATGGATTGGCAGTGGAAGAGGTTGGCGTGCCGGACTGGCTAGTCTACGCGCACCAATCGCCCATCCACCCTCATCTTCTTCCTGGTCTTCGTCCCGGGTACGTATGCGTTTCTGACGCTGCGCACGAGCAACCATTCGAGGTCTGATTACTTGCCGGTGCAACTGTCGTTGTTGAAGTAGAAGGAGAAGGAGTGTCGTTATGAGTGCTGACGCTAGCGTGAGTTCGATCATGTTTTGGTAGCCCGATATTGTTAAAGGAGTGGACAGAGGGTCAAGGATGTGAGGAGCATAGAGTAAGAGGCGTAAGTCGAAGGAATGGAAAAACTTGAGGAAATGGTTATCGAATATCCAGGGTAGCGATATGTTTGTGTTGTCAATGTTCGAATCACCAACCGTATACGCCTTTCAAATATTGAAACACAACTTACTGTCATGTAATTCATATCACGCGAACATATGTGAATCACACAGCGCTGTCACTTGTTTTGTAGACTACTCCGGCTCATCCCCCACCACAAACTTCAGAACAGCTTTTTAATGCCCTTCATCCTCCGACCTGACCTTAATCCATCTCCCCACTCCGTCACTCTTCCACGTACTCGACGTCGTCTTCAAGTTATTATCGATAACCTCCGCAACCTCAACAGCTAGTTGCTTCGAATAGCAGTCCTTGCTCACAATCTCTTTCACCGCCTCCTCTTCCCCTCTAGCTTGATCATGTAATGTCTCCATCATAGCAAGCACCTTATATCCTGTCCTCCACTCGGACCAAAAGTCGCTTGACTGAGCTTTGCGCCTCTTACTGCCATTGCTGAGGAGGTCGTTCTCAGGGCCAGGCGCAAGTTGTAACGAGACTTTGCTGATGGAAGGGATTCCATAGACGGCTTTTACAATAGACGATACAGTCCAAGAGAGGGGAAAGACAGCGATGAAGCTAAATGAAGTCAAATCTCTGCACAATGCTGGGTACTCGCCTAAGCGACTGAGAACGAGGCTGAGGATCCTAGGCGCCACCTTGAGATAAAATTCATATGTGCTGTATGCGGTGATCGAGGAGCCTTCGTTGTAGCCCAAGTGGTTCCAGGGTCGGCGATGAATGAGTGGAGCGTCGTTTGTTCGATGTTCTTGTTGGTTGTTCTCTACGGGCGGTTGATCTCTAAGAAGCTCAATATAGTGCATCTTCATCTCGAAAGCCCACATGTCGTTCGTACCCACATGTGAATCCAGCAACGCGGCCATGGTCTTGGGTGGTGCAGCGACGACAACACGTGCTGGCTCCAAGACACCGAATACCCTGTTCCAGATGTCGGTGACTTCGCGCGCTAACGGTCCTTGAGCGGTAGATACATGGCGCAAGTCATATTCCTTATCCGTGTGCAGCACCACGCTCTTGATGTGATGTTTCAGCTTGTTTCCTGTGATAAACCGCGAAAAATTATTGAAGTCCCTGGAAAGATGCGGTAACCACACTTTCGACGGTGTCGTCTTCAAAAACTCATCGCCTTCCTGAATTCGACACAACTGGATGAACACATCATCCATAGCAGGTGCGAACGCATCTCCAGTAGTTGCTTTAAACTTGCTGCGCAACTTTGTATACAGCATGAATTCGTGGTTGCTTAGACTAGACAGCTGCAATTGCATACTGTCGACGAGGCGAGCGTCCATGGGCACCCATTGTGGTTCCTTGTCCAGTGCTATGCGCGTAAAGCGGAAGAGGATGGGAAGGACCACTTTTCTCCAGCGCCATGAAACAAGGGAGAGGGATTTGAGTGGCTTGGTGTTGATTTCGGTATACGAAAAGGCTAGGTCTGCGCTTGGCTCGTGGTTGAATTTGGTGATTGATGGTGGTTGAGACTCGAGGTGCGAGGCGATCTGGGCCAAGAGCTCGTTTGGAAGCGCCTGCATGATGCCTGAGAAGGACGCAGTCACGGATAATACTGAAACAAAACCACTGTATCGATATGTGCCGATCTAGTTGTATGTACGTAGTGTAAAGGATACCATTGAGGTTGTATCGGAGAAACGATGCGGCCCGAAGTTGTGGATCTCTGCATACGTCATTCCGTCTACCATCAGTAGCCGCTATACTGCTTCATGGATTCTAAGAGGCGGCTTATAAAACATATTTCTCTATAATTCATCTGTATCACAGGAACATCGATATCTTGTTGGAATAGTCGCGACTGCAGTCGTGGTGACCCAGTAAGGATGTAGGTGCCCCGCTCCCGAGGTCCGCGGCGTCCATGCAGGTAACACTCGCAGGATAACAGAACCGCATCTAGATGCACATAGGTACATCCTTGAGACATTAGATCAGGCACTCATTTTTTCTTAGCCCATAGCTCGAGTCATCCGGACGCCACCAATTTATTGTATGTGAACGTAACTTGCTCTGCCATGAGGCTGACTTCAGCTGCATGCGCCACACCAACAAGGCTGCATATCAGAAGCCCGTTGCGCCTACCTCATTGGCTTCTTGCCTTTTCAGCTGGACCATGCTAAGCAGGTTTAATTCACGAGGTGCGCGTCTACATCTGGGTACATCACTTCACTATAACAGCGCCTCATGCCGCACATACCTGCAATGTTGTTGACTATTGTTACCGCATCTCACTGCCGTCTAGATAGACAATCCCAGTCGCTATGGGAGGATTCCATGTCAGCCTAGGATACGTGGCCAGGGTACATACTGTACATACTGTACAACGAGGAGGTCACGACGAACATGAGGTACGAGCACAGGCCGTTGATGTATTCTCAGATCTTCCTCCTGAAGAACTCGGAGTTCGGTGGATACATGTTCCAACGAACGATTTAGTTTGGGTGAATGTGAGTATGACGGACCTTGGAATAGCCTAGCTCTAGCACAACGATATTGACATACTACTAGGAATGGTTCGAGAAGTGCACACAAGCCCCGATGGACCCAGAGATCTCTACTATGAAGACACGTCCAAGTTTTTCGCAGAGATCCGAGGCTACTCGGTCTGCGGAGCGTGTCTGGCCTGAACACGCGAAACATTTGGAGCCGTCTTGCACGCAGGGTAGTGAATTTCGGGGCGCTGTACCCATTCCCCTTAGATCATCACGTCAGGAAGCTCCGGGCGAAGAGATACTTGCATTGAGGGGCATAGATCCGCTACCTCCTCTGACAGTCTACGTAAGTCTTGGACGATCTGCAGAAGATGACAGACATATCGCTGATTACCTGGAACAGCTTCCTTACATGAGTTGGATGGAATACGGTGATTATCTGCTCACAAAAGACACGCATAAGCAGTTGACGCGCGATGGATACGCAGAAAGACAACGATATTACTTGGCTGACTTCGGGACCCCACAAGCTGTGGATGGATCGCGGTCTTGGCCCATGATGACATCTCCAGAAGTCATCGCCAACCAGAAGTATCCAAGAAGAACCCTTGATCAGTTCTACTATCCAGCTTTGCACGACACAAGTGTCCGAGATAAAGATCAAACCGTTTCTAAATGGACAGGAGCGGCTTTGGGGTTGGACGGCAAAGAAGAGGCTGGCACTGATAGTCTTCTGATCATTATAGATCAATTCTGGTGTTAGATCATCAACAAAAGTTCGTCATGTGCTCCTTTGGCCATGCTTTCGGTTGCTGACTATCGGATCAGACACCATATTAACAAGTTTCCCCAGCGGAAGCTACAGTGCTCCTCCAACAGATGTTCAAGACCTTTATCAGAGCATTATAGAGAGCTTGGCTCGCGATCCAAAGGAAATGAAAAGTGTTGCGGATATGTACCTATTTCTGACCAGGAAGGTCGTAGGCTACATATTCAGTCAAGCTAACAGAAATTTGGTAGATCTGGTCGAGATCTATAGGTGGGTTACTAGCAAAAAGGTGAACGCAACTGGATTCATGTCATGCAAGACATTGCAGTGCAGACTAATTGCTGTTACAGGCTGCTACTCAGACATCCTATTTTCAGGAGTTTCAACAAGGCTACGCTAGTGGCGGAGATGACAATACTATCTTCAACGATCGTCGCGATCTGAAGCTTGTTCTAGATGTTGCAGATATCATTGACGAACTCAAGGTACGCGCTCTAACTGCAGTGCACGTTATAGTTCGGCTGATCACGTAATGGCACTCTGCAGATGATTGAACATCTCTTCAGCATTCAGAAAGAGATTATTGAGTCTTCGGTCAAGGCTTTGGGTATGGACTACTTAGTCTCGCTCAACCTAATGAAAGAGACAGTCGATCCTTTGATTCATCAGATCACCAGCATCAGCAAAGATGCGGAGCACACTCGCAAAATGGTAATTGTGTGAAAATTTTGGCGAGTTGCTTCAAACTGATCAGTATAGCTGCTCAACCTACTGGATCTCAAATCTAATGCAGCAAGCCTCGCGGAGGCTCGATCAAGCGCAAAAGAAGCGCAGGCAGCGACTACTCAAGGTCGTGCTGTGATGCTGTTTACAATCATCACCGTAGTTTTCGTGAGTCCAATAGCGACATTCGCGCTTGAGATATGTATCTGACTTTACGAAATAGCTGCCCCTTTCATTCTTCACGTCGTACTTCGGCCAGAATGTCAAAGAGCTCAGTGGCGATGAGAACAACCCTACTTCTTGGGACCTGTGGCGCGTCGCGAGTATGTGACCTTGGAACTAGGGGCGAGTCAAAACTGACGAAGCGTTACAGCCCCTATCACTGTCGTGGTCATCGTAGTGGCTTTGCTCGTTGCATTCTACATTACTCGACCAAAGAGCCCATTGTGGTTTTGGCAAGCCGCGCCTAAACAAGGCGCTGCTGTTGAGCAGGAAACCATGGCTACAGGCACGAAGCGCGTTAAGTGGTGGCAGAGGAGACCATCGTTCACCTTTCTGAATTCGAAACGTGAAAAAGGGAAAAATGGTGACCCAGAATTGACAGTTGTCTAGGATCCATTTGGAGCACTTGTCAAGGGTTTGGGCAGCTTGAGGTTGTGAGAATAAACGAGATCATTGTCTGGATCAATTTCGCAACACCCGCATTGCATGCGACTCATTCCATCTTTCTAACATTTCCGCTCTTCTATACAATTCATTTATCTTCTCGACGAATTGAACCACCTCTAACCCATGCGGCGCAATCTTGATCAGTCAAACATAAAGTCGGCAGACATGGGATGGTGCATACCACTATCTAGCTTGTCCGATCCACTCTTTTCCTAGCTCCATCAGACATCCTCTATCAGAAGACGGCTCTGACAGCCCCCTCCAACCACGCAACTCCCCCAACAACCCCATCAACAATCCTAACCTGTCCTCCCTTCTCTTCACCCAACTCCTCCACACATGCCTCCCTAACCATCTTATCCATCCCCGCCATCCCCGCACAACCCAGACAAATCGCCCCCACACCACCCTTCTTCAACAACCTCTTGACAGCATCCTTCATGCGTTTCCGGACCTCCTCAGCAGGCGCATCATGCAAATCCGTAGCATTAAGTCCCGTCGTCTCAACACCTGCAAATCTCTTTCCCGCATCCGCACCCGTACCGAGAAAAGCAATCGTAGCATCGGTCAGAATCTCTTCCCAGACCTTGCCCGTACTGACAATACCTGTAGCCGCGGTTATTCAGAGTCAGATCATCCGTCTCACATGCCACTCTTCGTTGTGCCTCCCAAGAAAAGAGATATATGTATAAATCACTCACCAAACTTCTCCTCTGGGTGGATGAGCTGCAGACTCGCAGCAACACTCGCTTCAAAGATACCAGTGACGGGCTTCCTCGAGCCCTTGACAGCTGGCTCTTCCTTCAAGAGCGGCACAAGCGGATGCTGACTATAACACGCGACCAAGAACCCATCGTGTTTCTCCAACTCCTGTCGCAGCGCCGGGAGACAGTGCTGCACGCTCTCTCGCGCGTCGTCTTCGTTGTTGATGCTCTTGGGCCCCGAAGGCGCGGTGAAGTACGTGTGTGCGGTCTGTTTTACCCCTAACACCTTGATTAGTTTTTTCCCGCTGCACGTATGTGATTATTGTGGTAAAAGGTGGTGAATGACATCCTTGAATCCCAGCATCTCGACAAGTGGTTTCAGTCCATCTGTCATTGCCTCTGTGGAGTTTGGGTTGATGATGAGTATGGACCGCATTGTGGCGTATCGTGTGTTGACCTTGTCGCCGTTTCGGTATTCGCCCATTGGCTTTCTTGGTTGGTTGCTATCACTGTGTAGCTATGTATATATGCAGAGGCGGGTTGACCCCGCTGCGAAGTTTACCAGTGTGGCGCATCGCGTGAGGGGATTGGGCATATGGAGTGGAGACGGACAAGGATGTGGTGCGTGACGTCATGTTCCAGATCGTTCGCACTCTTGTACCTATCGGTTGCCTGTGTACCTGTACATAACAACGGGTTGCACGTTGGCATGCGAGAAATACAGTTTTAGGAAAGCGGAAGTGCAGAGGAATATATGTGTTGTATTAGGCTACTGAGGGTATAGTAGATGCATGCGACTGCGTCGCAGATGCATGTTCATAGCATCGCCTAGACTTCTCGCTGAAGTATGCATTTGCTGCCGTGCACATTCAATCCCTACCAACGCCGTCGCAAGAGAATCATTATAGTATGGAATGTAGAGCTGTAAAGATTAGAACACGGTGCGGTGTGTTGATTCTGGTGAAGCTTACAGTCGTGAAATGTCGTCGTCGATGTTTAGCGGAAGCAGCTGAAGCGTCCGCAGGAGAGACGGAAGGGCGCGCGACGTACGCCGTGACGGTCAGCGACAACACCACCACCTAACATCCTGTCAGCAACTTGCCTGCGCAGTGTCCGGAACAGACGGCTCTTAGGCAGGCTACTTACCGGCATGGCGGCCTCCCCAATGTTTAGTCCACAGAAGACCCATGTTTGCTTGTTGTTTGTTGGTTGGAAGGAAGTGGTTTAAGTTTGGACAGATGGACAAATCGTCTTCTTTTGTAAAAGGTTCTTGTTGTGGTGTAGCTGAAAAGTACTCGCAGCGCGTGAGTTATATAGGAGGTGTTTGAGAAGCTGAACGCGTGATTCAGGGCAAGAACAGGGTCGGTGAAGCTGTCGCAGCTGCGTCATAGGCTGGGAGCCAAGGGCTTGGGAGATGCAGCACAGCCACCGCTAAAAGCGATCTTCGTGGAGATTGCATCGAGCGCGCACAGTACGGTCTGGATGTTTTCGCGGACCTAGACGCGTTTCATTGGCCACTTCTAGATTGTTTGGATATTGGCAGAGTGCAGTCGCTGTGGTGCGCCACAGCATTGCAGGTTAGAAGGGCCGAGATGTTACTTTGTGGCACTGGCATGACGACGTTCGAGGCTGTGAGCATCGATTAGTGAGACGTGGGCGTGGTTAGCCTGTCACCTGCGACTCGACACGGACAAGTAGCAGTCTTGCACGCTGCAAACGGATTCACCGCGAATTCAATTACCAGGAAGATGCTGAAGTGGGACAAGTGACAGCGGTAGCTGAATTGCTAGCTGACCCTATAGCAAGGTTAAAGCTTGCGTGAACCAAGCCTGCCAAAGGCATACGAATCATTGTCCGCGTAGGACCATATTCCAAAGTTCGTTTCTATAATACAGGTCGTGCCAAATAACATAGCTAGCCGTCACCATGGCCCTTGAGCCTACTACCAGCTCGTGGCGGATCACGGGCGATGGTCGCAAAGATTTCATCTTCCGCCTATGCCACCTTTGCTGGCTTGCAAAGCCTCTATCTCATTCCACCTTGTTGTGCCATGGCAGCGTTCTGTTCTTGGAAGCGGTCGCCTAGTCGCTGGGAGCCCTTCATGTGCTTGTCGACGCATCGCATAACGCAGCTCTCCTCGCGCGAGGTAAGGGATTTGCTCTCAAAGCCGTTGACGCAGTGGTCGAAGCATTGCTGGACGAGGTTGGAGTACATCTAGGACGGTTAGCACAATGATGCTCGCCCGGGGATTGGGTGATTCCGGTAAGTCTCACGTTCATAAACTCCTTCATCTGCTTCTTCTCCATGCGCGACTGCAGCTCGCGCTGTTCATTTGCCGTGAGTCTGCATGCGGTTAGTTTTGCTAGTCTCAAGGGATCAATTCAGAGTTGCATACGAGTCCATGATATCCGCAAGCGTCTGGGGGGTGTATGTGTTGGTGATTACGGATTATTGTTTACTCAATCGGAAATTTGGTATGACGTCGGGTGGTTGTCTGGATGCTGTGCTGACGAGCCTTTGCCCAAAAATGTAGGCGCGAGCTAGGCCACCGGGCGGCCCGTCCACGCTCCTTCAAGTCACCAAACGACGGGAAACAAGCCCTCTTGTGTTCATGGCTGGGATTGGCAGCGGGATTGAATGGTTCATGCTCGAATCAATACTTGCAAGGCAGTCTGGAAGGGATGCTAAAAATGGCCTGTGCCGTCGCATATCTTGGACTGGTATCGTCTCCCGCATTTGCTGTACCAGTACCTGTACCTTTCCCCCCCGCCAAGACGGTCGTTATTATTGGAACCAACTTCAGCGATAATCGAAGAATAACATGATAACACGCCCCTCTTAATGCCAGCTGCAACCCGCTATCCGTATTGATCGCCGCTGTATTTTGCCGTCCGTCTGGATTCACGCCTCGCGTTTGTGTCTGTCAGTCAGGCGACGCCGTGCCGTCTTCCTTGGATGGTGACAATTGGCCCGCAGCCACACATCACCAGCCGCTAAGCTGCTGCTCATCGTCAGTCGAGCGGCGGGCTGCCACTTGATTCCCTCGCCCGCCTGCGATCATTGCCCTTCGCAGAAGGCGACCCTGCATGCTCAAGTCGCTTCGAGCCACAGTTTCAGGCGCGCGCTGAAGATATTGCGCCCGACCAGGCCTTGACCCGACGGCCGTGACCCGACAGCCTTGAGCCTGCCGACGACAAGCTGCATCTGTACCCCTAACCGCCCGTCGCGTCAACAAGGCTCAGGCTCGCGCTCTGTCCGACCTGTCCACCATCTCTCCGTCACCGCCACAGCAATACGAGAGAGGCCCCGCTGACACCTCGTGCACGCTCGCTACCATCGCTCCCTCGCTACCTACCTCGCTACCCTCCGACGTCACGTAGCGGCGGCCCCCAGACAGCTGCCGCCTGCCCACTTGGGGCCCACCTGTACCTGGACAGGACCCGAATCCACACGACTGTCCCTCACCACCATCGAGCCTGCCATGGCGCCCGCAGGCACGCACACCAATCCCCACACTCCGCGCGTGCGCAATGGCGAGCCCCAGCCCGCCCCCGTCGCAACGCCAGAACCCGCCTCGTCGCGTCGAGATTTGACCTCGTGGTGGAGGCAGTTTAGCAAGCGCCCTGCGAAAAAGGACGACGACAAAGGTACCAAATGCGCCGCTGTTGTCGCGAGCATCACTAACTCGCGCCCACTAGAACCCACTCTTCCTGGCATCTTTGGCGTGCCCCTCATACAAAGCATCCCCTATGCGAATGTCGCCATATCGCTCTTCAACGAGCACGGTGAGAGCTACATCTACGGCTACGTTCCAATCGTCGTCGCCAAGTGCGGTGTCTTCCTCAAGGAAAAGGGTCAGTCAAGCGAGTCCCTTCTCGCGCCGGCTGCTAACAGCGCACAGCGACCGACGTAGAAGGCATCTTCCGCTTAGCGGGCTCCGAGAAGCGCATCAAAGAGCTGAGGACTGCTTTTGACACACCTCCCCGCTATGGAAAAGGTCTAGATTGGTCCGGGTATACTGTACACGACGCCGCCAACATTCTGCGACGCTATTTCAACAACCTCCCGGAGCCCATCATACCACTGCAGCATTATGACCCGTTCCGGGATCCTCTCAAAGGCCACCAGGCCGAGGCTGTAGGCCCCAGCGAAGGTCAGCAACCTTCGGTGGGAGGTTTCGATCCAGACGCCGCTGTGCGCACCTATCAGCACGAGATCAAGGCTCTACCGTCTCTGAACCGACAACTTCTGCTCTATATCTTGGACTTGCTTGCAGTCTTCGCCGCCAAGGCTGATGTTAACAAGATGACAACCTCAAACCTGGCTGCCATCTTCCAGCCTGGACTCCTCTCGCATCCACAGCACGACATGTCTCCCGTAGATTATAGGCTAAGCCAGGACGTGCTCATCTTCCTCATCGACAACCAGGACCACTTCTTGATTGGTATGGAAGGCACAGCAGTCGATGAAGGTACTGTTAAGCACATTGAAAGCGGACCTTCCACTCCACAAGCAAGAACACCCACTACTCCTCGAAACAGCACTGGTATTGGGCGGTCGGCGTCGACTACTTCGAGCGCTGGTGCGGAGAGTCTTCGCCAATATGGCGGTGTCCGCAGGAACGTCTCCACATCTTCGAAGCGTTCACGACGCTCAGGCGCTGTGCCCAGTCCCATCACACCTGCATTCGTCACTCCGACGACATCTGGAGTACATCGCAGCAACACGTTACCCTCGAAGCGCTCCCCAGCGCTTGGAAGCCCTCGCTTCCCTGCGGCCAAGCAACTTGGTCCTGAAGACACGAAGAGTCCACTTTCATCACCAATGCCTGCAGATATACCAGAAGCTGTCAGCCCAACTGCTCAGGCTCCTGCCCCTGAGCAGCTGACACAAGTAACGGAAGCTACACAAGTAACAGAAGCTCCGCGGGAACGCCCGCAGTCTTTAGTAACTGCTCCAGCCACACAACCTGTAGATCCGGAAGTGGCACAGCCACAACGGGCGCAGACCATGCCACCAAACAAGATAGAGATGCCCACTCCCTACCAGCCTTATCGTCCGCCGGAAACAGCTATGCAATCCACAGAACCTTTACAGCATAGACCCGCAGTTACGCCTGCCACCCACAATATGCCGGGCGGATTTCCTCTCCCATCTCCAGGCATCATCCCTCCAAGCCAGCCTACCACTCCCAATGTCCCCACGCAGACAACGGCACAGAACCTGTTGCCTCCAAGATCAACTACGCCGGGTCCACGCAGTCCCCAGCGTAGTCCTCTTCACAGTCCCCATCATACGCCAACACGTGAGCGTTCAGAGTTCATGGAAGCACCCGTTGACTCGGGACCCGATGTTGGACTAACACCTGCAGTTCGTACCTTTACCCAAATACTAGCCAAGGTCGCAGCTTCTCCTCCAAACGAGTCAAAGGAATCCAAAGACGGGAAGAAGCCAAACAAACTACAGAAGAAGAGGATGCCAAACAGCGTTAGCATGAGTGCACATAGCTCCACGCACTCTCTTGGTGGCAGCGATTCAGGATTTGGTGGTCATTTCTCTCAAGGGCCTCCTTCGCCATTACAACCACCTTCGCTTCCCTTCGCGCAAGGTCAATCCCAAGCGAGCAGTTCCAGGGACAATCTGCCGGACTCCTCGCGAGCTTCTGGAAATACACTCAAGCCCAGCATGTCCCCCTCTGCCAGTTTCCGGTCCCACAGCACGGCGACAGAATACTCAGAGAGTGAGCAGCCAGATGATCAGCCAAAAGAGGAAAAACGCAGCTTCTGGAAAGGTCATAGGCGTGGAGAAAGCAAGGCAACGCCAACCACAAGCACCACTGATCTGCATGGTTCCGTGCCTGGTGCAGACAAGAGTATGAGCTCTTTTGCCAGCAGTTCTGGATGGACGACCGCAGGAGGTGGAGGAAGGAGGAGCATGCAGTACGATACGAACCAAAGTTCCGACTCTGTACTCTTCGGCAGCAGCCCCCCTGATCATGAGAAGTCAGATAAGAAGGGTGCGTTTGACTGGTTCCACAAACGGAGGCAGGATCACAAGGAGCGCGTGGACAGGCGCGAACGTGCCAAGAGCCCCCCGGGTAGCTCGAGCCATTTGCCTCCTTCACAGAACATTATGCAGAGTCCAGAGTCGCTTATCGCGAGGGGGCGGACGTCAGAAGTACCAACGTCACACTCGACAATGGAGGCCACGCCGACTAAAACGGATAAATCGAGCGACGTTACGCCTACCGGGACGAGCCCGACCCCGCCACAGCCGCCGAATGTGCAAGCGCCAGCGGCGAGTGCGAGTCCGAAACCTGCCAGAATGAGCCCGGCGATGGCGTTACGAACGGATCTTCCAGCTGCATTGACTGAACCGCGATCTGTTGCAAGGTCCCCTGATAGGAATCCCAAGTCACCCATCACTGCCATGGCTCCTGCACAATCATTCCCTGCTGCAACACCAGTCGCAGCCCAGAGTGCCGCAGGTAGTGAACAGGTCGAAGCTGAGGCGCCAACTACTACACAGCCCGAAAACTCAACGGCTACGGAGGTACCTACTGGGCAAACGGTATCAACGCCGAGTGGGCCGATGCATTCTTCTTCTGGTTCGACTGTTACTGTTACGCCTCAGACGGTGAACCAGGAACTTATCTCCGATGCGCTGGCAGCGCAGGAACAGGAGACAGAGCCGGTTGTGCCAAGAGAGCAACCGGCTCCGTAGTACCAAGCTAGACGTTTTCCTATGCAGTGAGCGATTGAGGGATGTGTTGGACAAGGAATAGAGAGCGAAGTGTGAGAGGCGTTGTCCGGAATAAAGGTTTACGATCTGCCATGGTGGGCAGAGTGCTGATGGCTACATGGTAGGCGGTTTCAGTCCGAAAAAGCGTACGTGTCATGGGAAGTTTTTTGCATACAACGATGTTGCGACGAAGTGATGAGCGTGCTAGCAAAGTATTATCTGAGCGTTGATGCATGGCGTGCGGTCCTGGTAATGATAATCCATTCTCATTTTCATTTCTACAACCATGTTTGGTGTTGAGCTCTTATCGGGTTTGGAGCGGCCATTGCGGACGCGGCTCGTTTATTTTCCGTGTGAGGTGTTGTGATACTGGATCGTGGTGTATACCCAGGAGTTTGTTTGTCGTGCCTATGTTGGTGGCGGATAGAAATGTAGGCCGATGTTAAGCTACCCAAAAGGTAAAGACTGGAACTCTTTTTCCTTGTCTTCTTAGTTAGTAGGCTACAGCCCAGGAACCAAACATGGAGCAACAGTCATGCGGGGTTATCTTTTCTTCAATAGTAGACAAGAGCAAAAAAGCAATTCTCATCTTGTAAAAGTCTCCAGAACACCAGTACATATCAAAGCCAAGGATACATGGCAACCTACAAATCTACTTGCTACACATGAAAAACGCTACAATGTTGAGTACCAACGGCGCTGCTACCGTTCTGACGCCGCGCTGCCGTCTCTGCCGTAGTCCGCATCCAGGCCGATGCCCAACAACAATTGCTACGACATAGCGTCGTGGCGACATGCCGAACGCGCTAGCGGGTTTGCGCATATACACACGTATTCGAGAGCAGCAGCAGTAGCAGCCTAGATGCATCTGAGTGGGTAGATATGCGAGCACAAGTCTGGAACTGGATTGGCAGCATAGTCATAGGCTACGAACTGTGTGTTGTAGCTATTTTAAGATCTCCGGCAGACGGGGGTATTCGTGATTCGACGGTTTTAGGGGCTAGAACCGCCGGAGCGGAGTTGATACGTGCTTGTTAGATACGAAGTGTCAGAGCGAGGAAGCACGTTGGTTTTTGAAAACACGAGGGGAAGTGTCGTAAGCAGCCGAGTTCAGCTGCGAGCTGTAAGTAGACCACTGGAATCAAAGGCAAGGCAGAATAAAAACAAGATTGCGATGACGATGGCTATAATGCTATTGTGTAGAGGGATATAGTCCGCGGACACGGAGACTAATGTCGTCGCTCTGTTCGCATGTTGAAACCGTGCTGAGGCTTTCTCTCAAAGCGCTGGATGTCCGACCGGGAGCTATTATCGGTGACTGGCTCGCTCGGCCCATCCATGACGTTCTGGCTGAACAAGCGAACGAGCCCTTTTGCACGTTTGCAGGGGGGGATCTCGTATATACCGACCCCGACGTTTACGTGCCAACTTTTTTGCTAGGCCCGGTTCGGTTCAGTCTGTAAGCCGTTTCATGGTTGAAGTTTTGCAACGTGTATATGTGTGTATCCAGCTGGATTGTATCTCGCGTGCAAGGATTGATCCGTGTCGGGATGATGCGTTGCTTGGGGGGCATGCACGACAAGCAATTAGATCTAGAAGAATACCGATTTTCCAATGCTGAACGCACCTCCGGCGGGCCTACGCATGATCCGCGACGGAAAGGTCGGGATTATGATGCTTGGCTCTGTTAGGCGTGCTTGAGAGGCGAAAGGTGATGATGGGATCCATGAGCAATAGCGGGTCCAAACCTCGTGTTTCTTGTCAAGCTCCCTAGTTAGTGCCCATGTATCAGCAGCGCTTTAGCTAAAGCTAGTTTGGTGTTACTTCGTACAGGAACCGTATCGCCTTCTGCCTTAAGGACTGATCTTCCGTTTCTCCTCTTTCGAAGCCTTCTACTCCACACGTTTCGCCCACTTCTTGCACATCACACTCGTTGTTGATCGCTAACCGAACGAACGGACGAACGATACGGATACACTCGCTGTTTCTTTCTTTTTCTGCCGGCAAAAAGAAACGTAGTTCTGGATTGAACGTTGGAAATTGGAAATAAATAAGAGCCGACTATCGATTGTCGGGCTGTGGCGTCTAGACTGACCAGCCACTCGGAAGCGACAGATTGTGCGTAAGCCTGCTTCTCCAGTCCGCGACGTTTCTCAGTCACCCCAGCCCATTCGCTTTAACAGTTCCAGTTGCCTGTCCGGAACAGGTTTCCTTTTTCCTGTACACACATGACGGCCATGGTTGTAGCATGACGACCTGCTAACACGTTTCACGCAGCTTCGCTTTCCCTTCGTTGAGAATCTACCTTCGTTTCCCTTCGTGCTCGCCGACTTTCTCTCACGATGCGTTCTTTCTGCCAGTTGGCCGTTCTGGCCCTGCCATTGATGAGCACTGCCGTTGGTGCTGCACCAAACAAACAAGCCGACCACCCTAAGACCATCTACGCAAGCGCACACGAAGCGTTCCAGGACTTGTTGAACGCGCTGCCGGAGGAATCTCTGCAAGCTGCATTGAGCGGACTCAAGGACTTCAAGAATGGCGTCTTTGAATCGCATCACCGGGGCGTCGAACACATCCACAACGAAGACCCGGCGCTGGCTACCAAGCTTATCGTGGACGCTGTCAACGACTTGAAGAAGAGACAGGCGCCTTCGGGCAACGGCACCACCACCGTCATTGAGTCTGCGGCGCCTGCGCCACAGTCAAGTGAGGCACCACCGCCAGCTGCATCCACCGTCACGAACGTGCAGACACAACAGCAAGAGACGACGGTTACGCAGGTACAGACGCAAGACGGCACCACAGTCACACAGGTGGAGACACAGACACAGCAGCAGTCGCAACCCCCAGTGACCAACGACGCAACAACAACAGCAAACCCCCCTCCGGCCGCAACCGTCACCAACACGCAGCAACAAACCATAACCCAAGACGGCACAACCATTGTCCAAACCGCCACCCAGGTGCAAACCACGACGACCCAGCAGCGCCCCGCCATCATCACCGTCGAAGCCACCGAAACCCAAGACGGCAAAACCATTGTCCGCACCACACAAGTCCTCTCCGAAGTCACCGCCTCCGTCCCCGTAACCCGCACCCTGACCAACGTCGCCGGCGGCTCCACCGTCGTCCGCACAGAAACCCAGAACCGCCCCGCCGTCATCCGCACCACGACCGATTCTGCAGGCCGCACCACCGTCACCACATCAGCCGCAAACTACGCGCCCACGGCCGGCGAGGTGCAAACCGAGACGGACGAGCAAGGGTCCACCTTCTTGACTACGTATACACCCGGTGGCGGCTTGGTCAGCTCCATCAAGCTCATTACCACGACGGATGCAGAGGGCCGCCCTAGTACCATGACGAGTTATACCTTTGTCGATCCCATTCAGGCCACTGCGACGGCCGGTGGTAATGGAGGCGATGCGACGGAGAGTCCGACGGTGCAGAGTGGTGCTGCGGTTAAGAATGGGGCTGTGGGCTTTGTTGCTGGCTTGGGAGCACTTGCTTTCTTGTTCTAGGAAGCAAGGATGAAGGAAAGTGTTGAAAAAGGGAGTGGATACGATTCGGGTATATAAATATATTACGAGAACACGACATTTGCATTCTTGTTTTTGGTCGAGATTTTGTCTGTATATTAGCGACGTCGCTCCTTTTTGTTTTTTGGGTGGTGGTGGTTTTGTTCGATACCCGATACACGCTCCTTTACGATACATATTGCATATATGGTGTTTGGCGGGATAGGTTGGGGATCTGGTTAATTCTGGGTTATATATATACATGGAGCGGATGGCGCTCTTTACTATCCTTCGGTATATATAATACAACCAAAGTGCTCTTTCAATATGACAAAAATGGAGCATGGATGAAGTGACGTAAGAATTTGGAGCTTGGATATAACACAAGTACAAGACCCAAATCGTTCACGAGGTAGACATATGGCATAAAACTGATTCCACTTATAGCTTGTTTAGTTTTGTGGTTGGTATAGCTACATAAAGAGATAGGAGGGGTATTGATGTGAAATCAAACGCCAGACGTGCTATGCTCAAAAGTTGACTGGTTCCGCCTTTGCTCGCTCGCTCGCCCACCCGTCCCCTTTGTTTGTTGCTGTTGTAAATATCCAGAAAACATGTCCAAAGACTGCCTTGACCTCCCAGCTCTTCCCGTATAGTACAAACCTTTAGCTATCCTCCCTAGTATATTTCCGCCCCATCTAAAGAAATATCAAGAGATCACCACGACTACCAAAAAACACACGCCCCTCACCTCGCCTTCTCCGCGATGAAATACTCAACACTCTCGCCCGCCCAACTAACGCTGTTGGTCCCACTCTCATACTTCTCCTCATCAAACAATCCCGCAATACTCTGTTCATTCCTAACCCCTTGCTTGGCACCCCCACCGAAGCTCTCCAGACTAACCACCTTGCATCCCTGTTTGAGATCCAAAAACTTCTGCAACAGCAAATTATTCAGCGTCTCGCCAAACACCTTGTTGTTCACCAGCACGACATCCGCTCTTCTCAGCACCTCATCAATCTCCGGGGATTCCAAGAAATCCCCCTCGATAAGCTCGATGCGACCGAGCGTAATGTTCCAGAGTTTACTGCGCGCTTTGAGTTCGGCAGCTTGTTCCGATCCGAGGGAGGCGGCTAGTTTCATCTTCTCGATGCCCCAGGATTCGGCGCCGGTTTGGAGAGCGGATTGTAGGACGACGTTGCCTACACCGGAACCCAGATCAACAAACGTGTGTGTGCTGTTTAGCCCTGTTTGCGCAAAGATTTTGTGGACAAAAGGCGTCAAGAGTTCGCCGTAGGTGGTCTCTTTTCCTTCGACTTTGCGCAGGCGGTGTGCGTGTGGGGAGACGATGCGGTTGTAGGATTGTGCTGTTATGCGCTTGACGAGGCTGAGGGGGATGGCGTGCATGTCGTCGAGGATACGTGGTATGGTGCCATCTGCATATTGGTCCTTGATCAGCTTGTTGAATTTGGCGAGTTCAGCTTTGAAGAGTTCCGGGTCGTCTTTGGTTACGGCGCGCTTTAGGAGGCGGACGGTACCTAGGGCGTCGGAGGAGAGTTCGGCAGCGAGGTCGGGTGGGAGATAGTGCTGGATGATTTCTTCTATGCTGAAGTAGATGTCGTCTAGGGGGCTGTATTCTTCGTCTACCTCTTTGCGCGCTACGGCTTCGAATTTCTCGGGGCGTGATAGGCTGGGGTATTGGAGTTCGACAGTGAACTTCTTCTCGCTACCGGGGAATGCGGATTTGTAGGCTTTTGCGACGTCGTCTTTTGTCATTTCGAAACCGTGTTTTAGTGTGCTCTTCCCCGACACGGCCTTTTTCTTCCTGAAGGCGGCGTTTTCCTGTGCCATCTTCAGCATATCCGACGTGCCGTTTGTGCCGTTTGCAACTCCATTTGATGTCCCGTTCGAAGTCCCGTTCGCCTTGGCCTTTGTGTCTGCCTCCTCTGTTCGTATACGTCTCTTCAAGTCCGGCTCGAGTGCGCGGTTCAGACTCATAGGCTCAATACTATTACTCGCGGGCCGCGTTCTCCGTCGCTTGACGCCCAGCCGGTCACTGTCCTCATCATCGCTGGATTCGTCGCTGCTTGCCCATTGCGGTGTATCGGTGCCCTTGCGCTTGCGAGTGTCGACACGCGACACGGAAACCGACTTGCGCGCTGGTTCCCGTGCGGCTGCTTGCGAGCGCGGGGTGGACTGGTATCGATTCGATGGCGGCCCTGATGCGCTGTGACTACGTGTGCCGTTGCCTGGTCGTGTGTGTGGTGACGGTGAGGGGTTCGCTGTGGGGGTGGGTGCTTTCTTCACGAGGACGGTTCTCGTTTTGATCTTGGGCTTGCCGGGAGCAAACATGACGGCACGCAGCACTAGTTAAAGTTTGTAGGTGAAAGCAACGTGGTAGTGCAGAAGAAGATAGGCGAAGCAGCGGGCCGGTGCAGGTGAAGGAGTGTATTGCCGGCTGTGAAGAGAAGGACGTCGAAGATCAAAGGGAAGGCAGCAGGCCGGTCAGCCAATACGGAAGGCGTCGCACGCGCAATGGAGAAGATACGTGACCAGGCCGTCCCGTAGCCTGCACGCCACTGCACCTCTAACCGGGATCGTCTCGGTAATCCGTCTTGGCACCTGTCCCTGCTTCTACACTACCAACCTCATCTTATTGACCTACGCCAAGATTCTCTCGAAAATGCATCGAATGCGCTGTGCTGATTCCCGGAGAGTCAGTTCACTAGGGAATTAACGTTGTGACGTTCATTGTGCGCTGGTCACAGCTTGCCGTGGTCACGCCACGATGCTGCAGGTGGCTACTGCTGGAATATCCCAATGCAAGGGGTGCCATCACCGCCAGCTGAGATCTGCTGAGATCCCATCACACACCTATTGCGTTCATTCAACACATTGAAGCATTGGTGCATGAAGACTATCGACCTCCTGCAACATGAATATAGGGACGCGGAACGTCAAGAACCGCCAGCTAAGCTTCTGTCTTCGTCGCAGGGCATCACAGCGACCATATAGTTAAGGCAAAATCTTGCTCACACCAATCTTCTATAACAAGACTATCTAGTTGCGCCATTGTTTATCGCATTGGTGTAAGTCTGCTTGTGACTTGCTATTCTCTGCTAATATTGAGCAAAAGCCGAGTATCAAAAGAGTTGGAAGCAGTTACCCACGCTATGCGCAACATGACTGAGGACTTTGTGGTATGCGGCGACTATCCTAAACTTGCCAAGCATCTCCCAGAAACCTCAATAGAGACTGACCTCGATTACGCTCCTGGTACAGGACATACAAGCCCAGGTAGCACATTCAGGTTGGGCCTGCTAGCGGATGCATCGATAGCAATCCGGCGAGAAGGCAGTGCACTAGAGATATCAGAGCCAGCAGAATGTATACCCCCAACTCATCTCGCGCCTCGAGCACGATGCCACGCACTAGATGAGAGCACAGAAGATAGGGTCAAAGGCCTGCTCGGGGTCGCAACCGACTCCCGCATCCCACACGGCCCGACACATCAGCCATCTACTCAAAAACTTCTAAACACCTTACCCTCATCAATCCGCTCTCGGGCCTCCTCCCTCGACGAGCTCCGCCCCCTCCCCTTTCGCTGGCAATTTCCAGTCGGTAAGCGCTACCGCATCGGCGATCCCGCTGCCTTTGCCGCGATGAAAGAACGAAATATCGAATGGTACGTAACAACGGGTGTGCTGGTGGAAGACTGCACCGGTCTAAGGTGGAATGCTGGTACCTACAACTACCTCTTATACTGGCACGTAGAAGGCATGCCGGCGCCTGGAGAGGAAGATGCGGGACAGAAGTGGTTGCGGATAGAACCAGGCGTCGTGCGAGACTGGCAAAAAGAGAACTGGGAGGCCGATTTTGGGGAGGCGGTGATGGATGTGGAAGACGAGCCTGCAACTCCCATTGTAGAAGGTTTCATCATCATGAACGAACCATTGTCGCCGCTTAACAAGGTAAGTAGTGTTCCGCTCAAGAGCGCGCTGCGTAGTCATAACGGGCCGCCATCATCTTCTCCATCAACTCAATCGGATACTGGTTCTGGGTCACCGAAAAGAGAGAAAAAAGTGAAGTTTCATCGGAAGAAGGGGAAGCGAACGGTATTGTTGGAAGTGGATGATGAGGGTGTACCGCTGGAAGAGCAGGGAAAGATTGTTGAAACGAGGGTGGATGAGGTCGCTAACCTAAGTGATGATGAGGGGAGGTCGGCGAAAAATTTACTGAAGGCGAATTAAATACGATGGTCAACGCAAAATCCGCATCAAGCTACGTGGTGTTCCTATATTCAAATTCTTGCCGTTATGTTCATGCTACATTCAACTCACTAGCGTTAATGATTCCCAGCCCCAACATTGTCCTTATCACTTTCCTAAAACCTTTTTGTCCTAACCTGTCCAGAAATCTCGATCACCACGGCGATGGCAAAAACAAGTGGTGTTTTTAGTACAACAATACATCGGGTAAAGTGAACATGGTCTAGTCTAGTCAGAGATCGAGCAGCCCGTTAGACTCGCCGCGCGGGGGTGACTACATGTATAAGGGCTGCTCTAGAGGGACATGGTCCTCATTTCTCTATCCCTCCGGTGCTACCTCGTCGTAGCGAGCGGCTACCGAAATCTAATAGCCTCAAAGACCGAATTGACTATTGTAACGCAGCAAAATGTTGGGCTGTAAGCCAATAGATAGGTCTCCGACCCGCGATCGCGGGGTGAAGATTCATAGAAAATTTCTACGATAGCTGTCGCTACTAGGAAAGAGGTGAAGAGAGATGCCCTCTAGGAACAAAAGCGCTTCTTCTTCTTGTAACCCTCCACACGAGACCCTTTTATCATACTACAGTATAGGAGACTGCCCTTGCATCATGAAAAATTAAAAGTAGTGGCAGATGTCGGAAAGCACGGGACCTTTTTATCATCCCACGTTGACAGAGGCGACCCTTCCATCATGAAATCCGAGCAGCAGGTCCCAAAGAAAGCCTTTTCTACGTCCCTTCTCTTGAGAGATTTCACCAACGATGATGCTGTAGGCCGTAGCTCTTGTTCTGACACAAGCATCTCTTTGACACACTCAAGTGATAAATTGTCGGCATGATTTGCACCATTCTTGAGCCCAGCAATAAAAACATCAATGCTAGGAATATCCCCCCGCGGATACGGCTGTCTCATCCCATGCTTCTGGAGAAATTTATAGATATAATCCACCGTCACGCCCTGAATCACCGCACCCATCTCGAGAAAGACGACCCCCAGGCTCCAGATGTCGGACGACTTGCTTGCGGGCTGTTGATTTGCTAACTCAGGAGCACCGTACCTCAGCGACATACGAGCCAACATGGTGCGGTCTTTGTCGTATTGACAAGATGGTTGCCCGATATCTGTATACAGGACATTCCCTTGATGTACCAAGATATTGCGAGGTTGTATATCTTCATGTAGTATACCTCTCCCGTGTAGGAATTGAAGTCCTCGAGCTAGACAGCCGAAAAAGGTCCGCAGCTCTCCGTGTTTAATTTCGTCGGCCTTCGCTAGGTAGGCAGCCAGGTCCATGTCAGCAACGGGAGACATGATATGTCCTATGAATTCTGGATCACTGTAGCTCCCAACGGTTTTCACTACGTGGCGGTGTCGTAGATCCTTCATGATACTGATTTGGTCAATTAATTCTTTCCAGGAAGAATCTCTGAAAAACCGGTCTGCTCGTTTCATTACATACTCTTTGCCACTTCTCGAGCTAAGAACCCGGCAGACCCACCTAGTGCCTCCAGAATTGATGCGTCCTCTTATCTCGAGCGGAGTAAGATCGCCAGTCCGGAAGAAGGAATGCAGGCCGCACTCAAAGTTTCTCGGGTCAGTCCTCACTAGATCCTGCGCGGCCACATACTGTAAACGCTTGCGAGGGGGGATGCATGACGGGACGTCTCGCTCAGTGAAGGGAAACCAATAATCGGAGATGCCCAGGTCGATGAAAGTGTCAAGTGAGCCCAGACAGTCGATAGCCCGAAGGATCACGTATATTCTTGGAAGTGTGCTCCATGACGGATTAAATCGTTGCAATAGTAAGGAGACTTGTTGGATCTCAAGTTCAGTGTACCGTTCTTGTCTCAGAGAAGAATTAGCGAAGAAAACGTCAAGTTGATTAGACGCGTCGACTGCTGGTGTCATCCTATACTCTGTGTCGAATCTCGAGGACTCAAAATCCTGTTCACGAAGCTCGGAGGACCCGTCCCTATGTCCAGGTAAGTCGTCGAGCGGCGCCCCATCAGAACCTGATTTCCAAGATACCTCACTAATGTCAGGCCAATCCATAGATCCCTGAACACTTTCAGGTAAGTCGTCGAACCGCTTTCTCATTGCTTCGTCATCGAGATCCGAGAGTGTAGTGCTTGGCCTACTCGACTGGCTTTGAACATCGCCTTCGTATCCATCGTGCGAACCCTGCATGATTGACACAATTTGAAGAGAAACGGTCATCACGTGGTGGAGGTGGTCAGCGATGTGCGATGCCATTGCCTGTGAGGTCACTGTGCCCTCTTCCCCATCATCGTGTGACGCGTTTCGATTATTCGAAGATTGGTCCTCCATCGAGAATAGGCAAAGCGGACATGAAGACGCCTTCCGCACAATCTGAACCAGACACTCAGGATGTTCAAGATCGCCACTATTTGAAAAATCCTTGCCGTTGCACTGATCATGGAGGATATGGTGGACCAATGCATTTCTGGAAGAGAAAGCGAAAGTTGAGTCGTTTTCGTGTATGCCAGTGCACACCCAAGCCTTGCATTGATGAACACGGATATGGTTAAGCAGTTCGTCCTTGAGAGAAAAACTGTAGATAGTGTCATTTTCATGTTTTGCAATGCACATCCAGGCCGGCTGATTATGCATTCTTGATGACCAGGAGTCTGAGTGATCCGACCTCATATGATTGAACCACTCAAATGAGGAGGCGAACGATGGCCGAGATTCACGACAGTCTTCCGATAAGCAGATGTATGGCTGCAGATCGCGCATATAATGGCGTCTTCCTTCCTCTGACCACTTTTTCCGAGTCGCATGTAATACGGAGCGATCCACAACCTGATGACACCATACACATGATGTGATGTTCTCGCCTTCTTGGAAGCTGGGCAGATCTGGTTCTCTCAGACGGCCATTGTTCTCGATCAAAGTCTTGCCAGTCCTTGAGTGGCGGACGCTTTTACTTACTGCTTCCTCTAAGTTCAGGGGCAAACCTGCGGTATCGATCGACGAAGTTGGGATCACGATATGAGCCGTTTGGTTCTTTTCCTGGGCCTCGTCACCTTCCTCATTGGAAGGGTGCCATACTTGACTGTCTGGAACTTTACCAGGCGCATTTTCTGTACCATCTCTTTGTATAGCGATTTGGACATCTCGAGCAGACGCTCCAGAAGTGTAGTTTGCTTTAAACCGAAGAGCCTCATAACGGAGCTTCGCATATCTGTCGCCCATCGAGTCGACAAGCTGCTCTCTTAACGTCCGTGATGCGTTCGGGTAGAGAAACTGAAGTGCAATATGTGACCGGTCCTCGAACTCAGCTAGTCGTACAAGTTTCGGATATTGTGATGCAAACCTGCGAGCTCGTGCCGTGATGGTAGACTTGGAAGAGGATCTGATAAGAACACCAATCTTATTCAGCCGCGAAATAGCCTCCTTGACTCCGGTAAGAGCCTCGTGAACAGTTGGCGGTGGCATCGGGTTGGTTGGCTCTTCTTTCCCGCTTGGTAGATTGTAGATCGTGACTTGTGCTATCAGCTGCGCTCACGACTCAAAGTACTAGGTCTTTTACCTAGAAACAGGTTTTGCCTCAACATATCCAACATTCTGATCACCATATCCTGGAGAGCTTCATGGTTTCGCAACCGGTAGTCTAAGTTAGTGATCTCGTTGGCAAAGACACCAAGGAATGTGCACCACCCGTTGAAGCGTTGCTGGTATTCTCCCATCATATACAAAACATCCAAAGGCAGTGGATGCTCTTTAGAAACGACCGAGCGTGCCAGGCAATCGTGAAACATTTCATCGCAATCTTCGGCCATGAGACGTATGGGTTGCTCATCGGCCTCATCATCGAGGCTGCTGTCGATGTCGCCGTCTAGACCCGACCTGCTGGTGGCCATGACGCTGAGATAACCGTCAATCAGTGATACGTGAGTGCAGGCGACAAAATGAGGAGTCAGGACTTGGTCAAGCCATGCGATGTGTACGCAGGTGAGGGCCGAGGCCCCTGGTTGGGGGTCTAAAGTGCGGCTGAAAGCTCCAACCCCGCTCCTGATCTTGGAAGTCCGACGGTTGCCACAGCTTGATCCCATCAGCATCCATCAAGATAGGGCGCGAATGGGTAACAGCACTCGATAACCATCCGAAGTTACTGATGAAATCGAATTTGACGTCGCAACATGCGCGCTGCGCAAAAGATTTCCCTTAGTGAGGAGTGGTGGCGCCTGAAATCGCTCAGATCTCACAAGGATCGGTTGCAGAACACAACCAATTATCAGAAGCTTGACAAGTCGCAGTCGTTATCAGGAAACATTGGTGCCCAGAATAATGCTTTGCTTCTGGAAGACGGGTTACGAAATTTGATGAGGAGGAACGACTTGGACACGCTGTTCGACAACGGCCTCGATGACGACGCTCAAGATCAAGTCTTCGCATCTCTAACTTCGATATGTCTGGTTCTCGAGAGCATCGTTGACACCAATCTATGGACCGAACCACCATCTGAGAGCGGCAGCAAATATCCCAGAATCGATCGACTGTTACAAGAGTTGCGCAGCACTGAATGGCGGTTCCACATGGCATCCGGTTCCCGCGAACGAAAGCTGTTCGTGACCACGGATCCCAAAGTTATAAAGGAACAGATAGACAGTTTCAACACCTTCTGTAGCCGGCTCACACAACCAGAGACATGGGACTTTGAGGGTTCTAGTACACAGCAAGTAGAAGTTGAGCAACCTCGTGGATCGCGTAGTCATCTGCAGAAGGGCATCAACACTTTGCAAACACTGTTAAGCTGGCTTGTCAACATTAGGAATACAGGTTGTAGTGGATGTCACGAAGCTCTACTTCAGCTACCAGAATGGGATAAACCTACATCTTGCGAGCGTTTTCGAGAACAACATCTGGATCTATATCTCACTAGCTGCACATCATCGGAATGGCGTGAGAGCCATTTGCATGAACTAGCTGATCGGTATGTGCACTCCAGTTTACGAACATAAGCAGCTGAGAGGCGAGATCAAGTCTAACATGAAGAGAGCAGGAATCACGTTGACTGGTATCCAGCTGAAAGCTTCTGTGACGAGATCAAAGATCTCGAAAATCGCGACCGACTCACTCTTGCAACTTCCCAGAGCAACCTCTATGTCTATGCTAAACCAGATGGAGACCCATATGGAGACCTGAATTCTACAGCTTCAACAAAGGGGAAGCCGTCGAGAACCTTGAAGGAATTGCTTGAAAGAGGTGCTTTCTCAGGCCCAGATCCCTGGCGGCCGTGGTTGCAAAAGTTCGAACAGACAGAGAAACGCACCCTAGCTTCTACACTTGTCCTAGGCTCTTTGATCACTCTTGGAGATGCTCACTTGATCAAGTTCTGGGATCCAGACTCTATCTATTTCCTCTCAAACTCGGATGGGAGATACATACACGATCTACCTTACGCCCGATGTTCGGCTCTACCAATTGAGACCACAGAATCTAGTGCTAATGACAAGAATGAATGCGAATCAAGGTTCGCTTTCCTTGCTAGACTTCTGATGGAAATCGAATGTGGCGCCTCGCTTGAGTACTTGCACATGAACAATGACGGCGCCGACAATTTCGGGGATTACATCTACGATCAACGCTTAGCAGACTTGAGCGAATCGAAACGATCGTATCTGAAAGCGGTTCAGATGTGCTTCAGGTTCCAACTCAATTGCACGAGAGAATACAAACGTATGTCCGCCCAGGGGCATCAAGGCGGGCAAGCGGCTGCGACGAGAAACATCATACACAGTATTGTGCAACAGATCCAGAAGGCTGTCGGCAAGAAACTAGATGCGAGAAGGACACTGGATCGAGGCCTTGAGCGGCCAGCTACAAGTTACTCTCATTGTCCTTCGGTGTTATCCCAACCAGATCGACTCAGCATATCTAATGGCTCGCGTGTCTTCTCACCGGCAACAGTTGTATCACCTGTGATCAGCGATATAGTTATCCAGAAAGAGCTGCAGACCAGCACGAAAAAGCAGGTCAGATTTGATGAGCAAAACGATAATGGAGAAGGAATAGTCAACACAATCTCAGACGCTCTGGTGGACAGTCCAACCACAGCAGATCATTGTGAGCTCTTCGGAAAAACGAATGCCCAAGAATACCCGAAAGAGCTCTGTCAGTCCGCCAGGGAATGGAATAGAGAATTCAAAAAGCTGCGGATGAAGAAAACAAGCCTTCAGTCTGAGTCAAGGATCAAAGTTGCGATACTGGATACTGGAGCAGATATCACCAATCCCGACATTAGAGGCAACGTCTGTGATCACAAGTCTTTCATTGACGATGATGCGATGGTAGATCGTTCCGGTCATGGCACTCATATAGCCGGTATCATCCTTGATCTTACAACAAACGTCGATCTCTATATTGGGAAAGTCATCGAATCCCGCGAAAGTGAAGATAGACGTCCCATTATCCAGGCACTTGAACATGCGCGCAAGACATGGAAAGTGGACATGATCTCACTCTCCCTTGGTTTCCGCATTTCTAGTAATCCGGATTTAATGCAGGAAGCAATTGACGCTTGTATTAAGGCTGATATCATAGTCTTTGCATCGGCTTCGAATGATGCTGGAAACAAACCACGTACATACCCTGGCGACTACGACGGCGTTCTCTGCATCCACTCTGCTACTGGTTCAGGCAACTCTTCATCCTTTAACCCCTCGCCCGTTGACTTGGGACATAACTTCAGCTTCGTTGGAGATTGCGTTAAATCTTGTTGGCCAACGGCTAGACAAGATTTCGACAACCAGGAGCCGGGTCAGAAGTACCTTTCTGGCACGTCGATCGCAACGCCAGTGGCCGTGTCCGTCGCCGTATTCGTGATTAACTACATTCGAAAAAATCTGCCAGAACACCGCTGGAACATCAAACCTTGCTCTCCAGTAGGCATGCGTAAGATCTTCGAAGTAATAGCTCACAAAAGAGATGGCTATGACTGGGTGAGTCCAGGATATCACTTTACAGGAGACGAAAACCGGGAGGAGGAGATCAAAGCACGACTTAAAGCCGCCCTCCGAGCTTATGTTCCCAGGGCAGTATGTAGTATACAGGTGAAGCCAGAAGCCTGAATTTACAACTGAGATATATATACGATTGAACAACTCCGCCTTTCAGCCTCAAAGCTTACCATAATCTTCAGCACTGAGTTCGCCAAGAACAAACTCCTCAATCTTCAGTCGCTCGTCATCCTCGTCCTCTTCATCCGACTCTCCAGCAGCGAGTCTTGTAGAATCTACATCAGGGCCCTGGCTCCTCAGTTTTAGATCCTTCTGAATCCATCCCACAGTCGTAATCTTCTTGAGCTCTAGGGCAAATATGCGACTCTCGTTGATCTCACCCTTGAACATGTTAACAACTTGGCGATTCGTGTTGAACCCAATCTGCGGATCTCCTGTACTGCCGGTAGGATTTGGCACACCTGCCGCGAGGGTGATTTTTCCGATAGGCAGTTGTCCCTTGACCTCGCGTTCCTGCGCTTGCTTCTCGTCGAATAAGAGTTCCACCTCTTCGCAGATCATGATGCCTACCACAAGACACACTGGCGCGCGATAACGCGACGTCCACCGAGGAACGATCGCTTTGACATCTCGATCAGCTTTGAGCTTGCTCCAAAACTGGTCATGTTGCTGCAGCCGCTTGTATCGAATGAGCTTGCCGTTTAGCTCCACGCTACTTTCGGTGCTGCCTTTGAATGATAAGCCAGCGACGGATTCGAGAGTCGCGTTCCCTTCGTGACTTTTCGCTCCAGTGTTAGCGAGCACAAAGTCGGTCACCGTTCCTTCCTGGAAGTCGTGCGAGTTGTATTGTAGGGGCGAATCTACTGTCAGTCAGAAAGTGTTGTGTAGACACGCTCAACATGTACGTCATCCAACAGTACTCTTCACCGCTGGGTGCATACCAGGTACATAGTTGTTCGTCGGTCTCAGATACTCCTTAACAATCGACCCAAAAATCTTGTTCTCGAATTTCGCGGTATCGAGCCATGACTGATATTTGAGAATGACGAACTCTGGGTCTCCAATCATAGTATAAGTAAAGAAAGGCTCAGCGACTCGAGCTAATTAGGCAAGGATTTTCAGAACCTCTCATCTACCTACAGAGAAGAGCCAAAGCATTATGTATCGACATCGTAGACAGAGCACAGCCTCACATCTAAGGCTGTGTGCAGAGGCTGTGTGCATAAGCCTGCGTTGCTAGCTTTGAGGCTAAGGATCCATTGGACGTACTAGCAACAGTTCTAGATGTCGATAGGCAAACTCCATGGATGTCCCGCCCTCACAGATGCAATGTATCCATTAGGAGCTTCGCGTTGTTCTTGGTCGCGTGCGCCTACTTGTGTAGTCGTAAATTTGGCACTATGTTGAGTATGACGTCACGGTCTTGTGCGTTTCTGAGTTGACCCATGAATGGCTAGACTTGTGAAAGTCCGCCTTTCATGATTGTGATGAGGTGTGAATGGATGTAGGCAACATTGAGCGTTGATTGAAGAACCTTCGACCGGTTCGTGAACATTCCGGCATCGATGTGAGCCGTCCATAGTAGAAGGCACGGATAATATTCATCACGTGATTCACTACTTGTACCCATACCAAAGCGACCAAGTACATTTTGCAACATATTCGCTTTGCAAAGCATTTCATCTTCGAAGCATATTCTCTATGCGTGCTATTGATGGCAAGAAATGGTCAGCGGCGAATTGGATAGGATACTTGACATAGGAAACATGTGCAGTTAGTATGTCCTCACCCACCAGATTGTTCATCGTTGAATTTATGCCACATTAGACTTCTGCTTGACTGGAGTGACGAGTGGCGCGCTGTACACCTAGGAAGCGGGGATGATATTACCCCACCTGCCTAAACCAGAGAGACACTGTCTTGCCAGCACACGCGTAGTGAGACAACAGTGTGAGTTCTCTTACAATAGGAACTACGGAATCTATCATTGCTTTCACACGTCCGTGTTACGGTCTCGGCAAGGATTTCTGGGCCTACTCCATAGATCGTCTCGATTGGCTGCAAGATCAACCTTTTTCACCACAACGCCACCAGTAAGCCTTCTCTATTTTCAGTTTTCTAGGCCCTAAAAGGCTCGAGACTGATTGCGGTAGATATCATGGTGTCCTTCGACCAGCGCATTGTTCTCCCAGCGGAAACTCAGTCTCTCATCAGCACCCTTACATTCGTTCTCTTTCTCCTTGCTATCGCCTTTGTGATCCTCAGTATAATGATATATCAGTTGACCATGGCGATTCGGGTGCAGAATGAGATGTTGGGAATGAGAAATCGGATTCAGGCGAGGAGGGTGGAAGGCAAAAAGGAGTAGAGCCAAAAACGACGAGGAACACGGTGCGTACATGTAGCATTGGAACAATATAGGATCATTCATAATAACATATATTGGTTCCGTATAGCGGTCATCATTTATCTCCATACCGAAAGCTTTACCCGGGTTCTATGCCACACTTGGTTCGTTGGCGCTGCTTGTTCTCAGCCTTGATCTCTCCCTTGAGTACCTCATTAGGTTCATTCCACGCTTTGCATACTCATCAAAAGTTGCTTTCATCACGTGGTAACCCCAGTATAACCCAAGGCCAAAGAAATAGATTGTTGTCAGGCCAATGAGAGCGGCTGGTACAGAAAGCATGATCAGACCCAATCGGAGATTGTGCAGCATACCAACCAGAAACGAGCACACCATTGATATCCATGCAACACCACATATAACCTGCGTGGACAATGATCCTCCTAATGGGGGTACCCGAGTCTTGCCTTTCTTCAAACGTCGGTTGAGATGAATTGTCTTTACGTGAGACCATGCCCAAGAAAGAAAGTAGATAAATGCAGCGAGAGTGCAAAATACTGAGGTGATGCCACAAAAGTCATACACTATCAGATGTAAGTCGATAGCTCGACTTTTCATACTGAGAAATGTGCCAGCAAGCGAGAGTGGCAGGAAAAATGCGGCACAGTAAGTCAAGGCTGATAGACTTAAAGCTTGTCGTTGTTGCGCGAACCGATTGTATACATCCAGGCGTTTGTCAGCCACTTCCTCTAGATGCTTGAACTGCGATACCAGGAGCGAGCTTCCTATCTCGAGTCGATAAAGGGTTTTCTGGTAGTTTGCACGAAACTCCTTCGCGATAAGGTCCAGAACCCGAGGATCACTCATATGAGTAACGAATCTATGCATCTCCTCAGCCTTTCGTATAATCGATTGGGTGAATTCGAGACCGGCAAGGCGGTTGTCAAGGTGTTTCGTAACGACAGGAGCAAGGGTATCTACAGGTAGCAGTTCCTGTTCTAGCAGAATGAACTTCTCGAATATCGTGATATCAGTTTTCAGAAGTTTCAGCAATAAGAAACTCGGAAAATCCATGGCATGGCGTATAGGCTCATTGAGCCTTTCCAAGAATCGACAAGCAAATCGCCGCTGCCAAATCGAGGCTGGGACAGAATTGTCAGGTACGCCGACCTTTTCTTCGTCAGGTACACCGAACATTTCTTCACCAGGTACGTTGAACTTGTATACGCTGCTGACGTCGTACTGATCTCGGAAATCGAACCAAACAGCCGTATAGTGGTTCCCGGCACCTCGGATTATATGTATTTGACTGCGCACGACAAGCTGATTCATGCGCCTTTCTGATGGTATCATAGCATATTCGGATAAGAGCACCTTGTGAACCTGGCCAGGCTGTATAGAAAGCCAACCAAGGAGGCATCGCGGATCATATGGCATAAGCAGGTCTTCGTCGGCGCTTGATGTGTTGTTGGATTGGAAGGCGTATCTTTCGAGACCGTTTCTTTGGTGATTTACTCTTTCGACATATCTTACCGAAGACTCGATCTGCCGGAGTTCGAAAATGAAACGTGCGTCTTTGTGTGACGAGCAAAGGAAGATTTGCGCAGTTTCTGGCATCTGTGTCTGTAACGTAGCCGGCGGAACCTCTGACAGCGGGAGAAGCTTTGGAGGCTTAATCCCTTGTAAATCGAGCTCGAGCATAAGACTAACATTTCGAGGCAGGGCGGCAGAGGTATCGATGCGGATTTGTTCGGCGGGAGATCGAGCGATTGCATGTACGTCGTATCCTTCCACTCGATCCAACCAACGGTCATATATGTAATCCATGACTATGTTGACGATGCGACTGTATGTTTGTAACAAGATGAAAAGTAGGTACGAGAATCGCAGCTCACAGCGCGATCTTGCCCAGCTGATATTTAATAAATTACTGCAAGAAGACTAAGAAGTGAACACACATCCAGCGGGGTAATGCTTCTGCATTTGTGGAGGCTGAACGTGCGGCTGAGGATGTCATGCTGCCAGGCATTGACGACGGCGGCAACCACCATCGTAGCCGAGAACCCAGACAAAGCAGCAAAGCAGGGGTGCGGACAAGATTGAGAAAGGAAAAGGGAGAAAAATTGCTTGATAGGAATACTGGAATGAGATTTTTCAAAAGCTGCCTTCCTTGCTACTGCTTCTTCTTGACTCTACAAGGGTGTCATGTCCAAAAGAGGAAGAGCGACAAGCAAGCCACATGCATCCTAACAATAGCCTCACCAACAAGGCGCACTTGACCCGTCCACTGCCTATCATGCATTGCATTAAACGCCTACCAATAATCATACATCTAAGAAGGGAACCCCACAGCTGCATCAACGCCGTCGATCCCGACTACGACTCCTCGAGCGACTCCTCCGTCTACGCCTGTCTCTATCATCACGCCCCCTATCCCTACTCCTCTCCCTACTCCTTTCGCGGCTCCTCTCTCTAGGCTTACGATCGCGATCTCGCTCCTTGTCCTCAGCATCAGCACCAGAAGCAGAAGCACCATCACCAGGTTGGTAGCAATCACTCTCCAGTCTCCTACTGCCCCTATCCCTATCCCTATCCCTATCCCTCCCTCCATCCCAGCGATCGTAGTCCCTCGCCCGATACCCACGTCCACCGCGGTCCCGACTATCGTCTCTTTTACGTGGAGGAGGACGACTGTCATCGCGCTTGCGGTCACGCTCACGGTCCCGACTATCGTCGCGTGGCTTCCTTGCACTACCGCCCGCAGCACCCCCACCCCCAGGGACATAACGATCGATATTCTCCGGACTCCTGGAACGCGAGCGATTGCGGCGGCGCGCAGGTACAGGGCTCCTGGAGCGCTCCCGTCTTGCACCCCTCGAACGGGAACGTTCGCGGTCTCTCCGCCGCTCGTCGCGAGCCGGCGAGGGACTGCGTGTTCCGTAGCGTGATTTACGACGTGAGGTGTGGGTTTCGCGTGAGCGGCTCCGACTGTCGCGACGCGAGAGTTTGTCGTCTCGGTCGTCGCGGCGGGACGGACGGTAGGAGTGTCTGTCGTCGTCGCGGCGGGAACGGCGGTCGTCTTCGTAGCGGGAAGAACGTCGGTCTCTGTCGAGGCGGCTGCCGCGCGAGTGCGAGCGTGTTCTGCTGCGCTTTCTGGTGCTGCGTGCGATGCTACGGGATCTTGAACGACCTCGCTTCGAGGGCAGCTCGGGTGGTTTGTCCCATCTGGCCTTGGCTGATTCCGCTGCTGATGGGGCGTCTGTCATGGTGACATCTTCGCCCTTGGCTGGCGTACATGGAGCAGGAGATTTGGCGTCTTTGCTCGGTGACTGTTGCGAGGGTGAGGCGGGTTTGCTGTCGAGCCTGGCCAGTCGAGGATCACGAGGAACAATCGACTTGGGAGGCTGCGCCTTCCGCATAGGAGGTTCCAGAGATTCGGACCGCTCAAGGACAGGTCGCTGTCGTGATTTCTTCATTTGTTCGCTCTCCTGTAGTAGAAGTTGCAATGCCAAGTCGTCGTCCACCTTGATGTCTTTGATGTTTTCAGGCTTGATAGATGAACGGCGTTCGGGTGATCTGCTTCTTGTCCTGCTCCTTCGCCTGCTCCTGTCTCGTCCACGACGATCCCTATCGCGCTCGGGAGTCCTGCTACGGCCACGGCCTCCACGATGGCGCCCACCTCGATCTCGGTCAAGCTCCTCTTGTATGCGACGCTCTCGCTCGGCGTCTTCTTCGCGGATCTTCTTGAGACGGGCTTCTCGGCTCTTCTCGTGCTCCTCTCGCTCCTTTTTGAGGCGCAGGCGCTCTTCTTCTCTCTCTTTGTCAATCCTCTCTCGGTCTTTGCGACGACGCTCCTCGTCTTCCTTGTCGCGCTCTTCCCGCTCCTTGCGTCTCCGCTCCTTCTCCGCTTGTCGTTCTCTCTCACGGGCTTCGTCTTCTTCCTTCTCGCGGCGCTTGCGTTCTTCCCTCTTTGCCTTCTCCTCGCGCTCTCTCTCGCGCTCTGCCTCCAGCTCCTTCTCCCGCTTGGCCTCTCGCTTCTCTCTGCGAGCTTCTGCCTCTTGAGCCCACTCTTCTTCGCTCTTGCTACCTCGCTGTTCCTCCTCGGCGGCTGCTTCAGCTCCAATCTCCTGAATGCGGTACTCGCGCATTTTTGGCACCCCATGCTCGTCGATCAATTTATCCAACAAAGTGTTGACTGTGTTCATAATGTTGCCGTAGATGTCGCTGCGCTCACCAGCGCCTTCTATAAGCGTGGTTGCCATTCGGGGATCTTTGGACAGCAGAGAGGGATTGCGGTCAGTTTCGCGATCGACGAGCTCCTTGAGCGCGGCTTGCAGTTCATCCTTAGCAGGCTAGAGTGTGATTGTCAGCCTGCGGTGTTAGGATAACAAACATCTTGCCACTCACCCCTGACACGTATTGCTTCATCAGGTCTCTGCGTATATCGTCGTATGCGCCCTTCTTGCGAAACATGTGCACGAGGCTGTCGATAGCTGATCGTTTCGCCTGCGAAAGCGGGAGCTCCGAGGGCCTCAATTTCTTGCGCATAGTCGCAGCGCCATCGCTCTCTGGTGCGCGCTTGCGGCTGACTTCCGCCATGGATGATTAGTCGTGGTTGCGATCAGCCGTTTTGGTGTCGTTTGTGTCGCGGCCAGGCGCAGGATGTCGGGGGTGGGAGAGGCTGACGAGCAGCGAATGACGTAGAGGCGCCAGGCTGCTGCCCCAGCCGAAAATGGTTACAAGGAACGAATGGTAGGACGAGAAGTGAAAAAGTGAGAGGCAATATCAGGAGAGTCGCGAAATCGGCATTGTTGCGGAGGTGAGGTCGGCGGACGTTACTTCCGCATCCGCGTGGGTGGTTCGTTCTTGGCATTTCCGAGCTTGACAATGGAGCATCGCAAGCCATAATCCCAGTACAGCGGTGACAACGCGCCTCCACGACATCCGTCCCAATTGCTGCTGCTGCTGCACGCGACGACTTTCTCATACCAACACAACTATCACCATCACCCCAATTCACCATGGTCCACAAGGTCCTCTTCTGGAGCGGGCTCGGTACGTCCCCAACCGCCTGCGCGTGCCCACCAAGGACTCTGCTGACAACCTTTACCAGGTGTTGCCGCGAGGCTATGGCAGCTGGGCATTGAGATGCGCCCCCTCTTCAACAAGGAGTCTCTCTGGGTCTACCCCATCTACGCCGGCGCCGGTGGCAGTTTCGGCTACTGGCTCACTGGTGTTGAGCAACGGCAATTCCGACTCCTGGCCGACCGACGAGACGCCCTACTCGAGAAGAGACAGCGAAGGAAGGAGCGTGAGGAGGCTACCGGTACCTCCTAAGGTGCTGTCACCTGCAATGGCATGACGCGGGTGTGTGAGGGGTAGATAAAGCTGGGAGCTGGCAGCGGTATACACGTCTAGAGCGTCATCGCAATTATGCCGGGACCTGAGATATCATACGCTGCATTCAGTCTTCATGATGGGCTAAGTTTGGGGGTGCCATATCCGTGGGGGCTGCATCTGCGCGCAGAGCAGCTTTCCACCAAATCTTGGCTGGTGACTCGATTTGTACATATCCCATTTGAAAATCAACCACAAATGCAAAAACATAATCGCTCAGCCAATGTCAAAACGTGCCTTGAATGCGAGATATTGCCTAGTCGAGTAACGCGCTACACTACCCTAACGGATTAGTGCATGACTCTTGCCTCTGCTATTCTGAGCTTGTGAAAGAACATCCATGTTAACGAACACTCTGTCAACATCAATATGACTTGATAAGACCGCCCCAAAGACCCATGTGGTCAAAACTTGCTCCACGTATCTTGTCATGTCTACCGAGAACTTCCTTTGGCCTCATGGCCACAACTCAACCCCGGTCTCTTTAACGACGAACGGCACCCTCAGAGCCAAAGGCATTGTTGTTTTCTCCGGCGGCAGCGCAGCCAACAATCTAGTCGATGTGTTCAAGAAAGTAAGAGAAGACAAAAGGTGCCCGCTGAGCTACGTCATTCCTATCAGTGATAACGGCGGAAGCTCGTCTGAGCTGATACGCGTTTTCGGAGGGCCAGGTACGCAACGTTTGGTGCAAGAGTAGCACAACACTAACAGTGGCAGGTATCGGTGATGTAAGGAGTACGCGCATACCGAATAAAGTTTGTCGATCTATACTAATCCGCCTAGGTCGTCTCGTCCGTCTAATCCCGGATGACCCCGATCATGATGATAGCGAGAAAGCAGCCATCAAGACCTTCTTCAACCATAGATTACCCAAAGAACGTTCCTCGGCAAGAGAAGAGTGGTTACAGATTGTAGAGGCTGAACATGCACTCTGGACGAATATTTCAACCGCGAAGAAAGAGCTAGTACGGTCGATACTGAACGTTGTCGCATACGAAATCGTCAAGCGTCGTCGACCTTCATCAAATTTTGACTTTTCAGGTGCAAGCATCGGTAATCTATTTCTCACTGGGTATGTACAGTCGCTCATCTGAAGCTTTGTGTGTTCTTCTATTCATACACTGTCTCGCAATCCCATGTTGTGTTTCTCGCTCTGGCTATCGCAGACTCCCCTCTACCTTCTTATTATCATTGAAACCGTCGAAAATTAACGTTTCTAGCGCTCGCCTGTTCACCGGCTCCTTCGAATCTGCCATTTACCTCCTCTCCAGCATATGTTCCGTTCCCAGCCACACTTCCGTTCTCCCCGCAATAAACACCAATTTCACCCACCACATCTCCGTGAGCCTCGCAAACGGCGACACCATCACCGGCCAAAACTCCATCTCCCACCCCTCCATCTCAACCGCCCTAGTGCCCGGCTCAGACGCCCCAGCCATTGACGAAACAGAACAGCACGATCGAATCGAAGACGCCAATCTCCCCGGCTCGCTCCCCACCCTCCGGAAACAATACATCACCTTTTCCAAAGCCGACGAAGAGGAGCTATCAGCAAGAATAGAAAGGCTGTGGTACATCAACCCCTACGGCCAGGAAATCCGGCTCTCGGCCAATCCAACGGTGCTGAGTGCGCTGAATGATGCTCAGGCTGTTATATACAGCATCGGCTCGCTATACACGTCCATCATTCCTTCTTTGGTACTCAAAGGAATTGGAGAGGCTGTTGGCAACCCAGCTATCCGCTATAAGATCCTGATTCTAAACTCGACAATTGATCGCGAGACGGGGCCGTCGTCCGACCCATACTCCGCGCTTGATTTTATAGCCGCCATCGCAAAGGCATGTGAAGAGTCGAAGAATGTGTTTAGTCCTCTGGATAAGAGCCAGTATAAGAAGTACGTGACACACATCATCCATCTACAGGGGCCGGGGACTCCGGCGGTGGACCGAGATGAGCTTAAGAGTATTGGCATCGAGCCGATAAGGGTGTATGGGAAGAAACACGAAGGGGAGAATTTTGTGAGGTATGATGGGACGGCTTTGGTGCAGGCGCTAGAGGTTACGATGGGGAAGAGGGATCCGAGGATGCCTAGTCGACGGAACACTCTGGAGGGGCCGGCGAGATGATACTTGGACGGTGAAGTCAGGCCGATATCTCTTTTCTTACTGTAACGCGATGAACAGCCTGTGGGTAGACAGCGACTTTTTTCCATTGCCTCGAAGTCTATATACGTATGCCTTGCTATAAGCAATACTAATTATACGCCTTACCTCGATTAGTTAGCGGATAAATGCTCGTGCATCTAGCCCCTGTTGCAGCCTGCAAATGTGGGCCTTCTCTATACAAACCTCAGGCACCAGCAACCCCTAGATGGCATGACTCTTCTCACGATTCTCATAAAGATCCAGTGTGCGCGATGTGTATAGTTGACCTTGTTACTTCTCGCCGCTTTCTTGCATGCTCACAATCAATTCTACATCACCCACAATGTCTCTTCCGAATCTCACCTCAGGCGAAGATATCGCCGTGATGAATACCAGCGCATTCGAACTCCTCTACTGGCCTATCCTAGACAAAGAAGGCATATCAAACATTCGCGTCGCCGACAAAGAGAACAATACGTCTTCAAGTTCCAGAGCCTCTTTTACCAACCACCCCGTCGCCCTCGAACCAGCAACCGTTACAAACGCCTCTAAAATCTTCGTAACAGCAGAATGTCTCGCTTGTAATGAGGGCGAATGGAACGACGGTTTCGAAGGACAGCCAGAAGGTGTCGAGAGGCTAGAAGACTCGTGGGACTACTTCGTCGTCGAAACCGCTGACGGTAGCCCTGTACTCGTCCGCGACGTGGTCGCCCAAGTCCATGCATGGGCTGCCAATCCTTTCATTGGGGATAAGATCCGCGAAGGCATGGTTTGGATGTATAACGCCTCGTTTCAGCGCGGTGAAGATGGACGGTGCTCAATAGGCGTTGGCTGTGAAGACAACGTAGATGAGGTGCCAGAAGGTACCAAGATATTCTTTGAACACTTTTTCGAACATGGCCCTGATCAGGATACTGGCGTACCCGTTGTCTCTATAGAGTTTTGGGTGGAAGGGTGGATGGGAAATAGCGCGGAATACTTTTGGAAATCGCGCAGTGACCCAGAGCTTCAGTATGGGTTGTAGGTATCTCATTTCAGTTAATTGTGTTGGTGCCTTAGGGCCTTTGCTGAACGTGGTTTGCCAAGCAGGCACCATTGGCACGATCCGCAAGGCATGGTTTGCGCTTACCCTAATGGGGACCGTTGTCTCGCATGTATATATCGTCCAGCGCATCGCGCTTCCGAATCACTAGCAGCAGTCCTTTAGCTTTCCAAATGGAAACAATTATCGTATGCGTTGAGTCGGTGCTCACTTATCTTGTTGGGCCGCCGCCACAGCGCCCGGTTACCCAGTACACGACGCCGCCAAACAACGTCTACGGAGTACCGACACCAAGTGAAGCAAGCACAGCGCCGGATGATACAGAGACCTGGTACTGTGACTTTTGGGAGAAAGCTTACGCCGTTCCGCACAAGGACGGGAACAATATCATCATATACGAACCGAAAGAGACAGATATACCCGATCCAAGGGCCAGACCAGAATGGGTGAGCAAACGGTTGCGAAAGGCTTATGAGCTTCTCGGAGAAGGTCATCCAAGGATAGTGCGGTGGGTGCAGCGTAGATCCAGTGTGGTGTTATCGCTGATGTAATGATAGGTGTATCAGCCTTTTAGATAGCGATGCCGGTAATGGGGTGATTGTTGAGAGACTCAATCCAGGGCCACACTGGGGTGATCTCCCCGTCATGACTACACCTGTACAAGAGACGCCTTCCGGAGAGGATAAGATCATGCTGGCCTTGTACTATCGTTGGGCCTTGCAAGCACTGTCTGCCCTCAGCTTTTTCCACTCTCGCTCTGTGTATCTGACATTCTTCTCGTCTAGAAATGTATGGCTACGATCCGACTTTTCGCTTGCTATTACAGGTTTCATCAGCCTCGAAGGACCCGAGCTCGATGCCGATGCACTGAGAGACGCTTGGAAGCAGTCGAAGCGAGATGAGAGACAGGAGCGAGATCATCAGGCATTCGTTGCTGGTATGACACAAGAGCCAGAGCCCTCTGATGAAGAGAGTAATGAAGATAGCGAAGAGATTCCAGAGGGGTTCTCCGAATCTTGGAGTCAAGGAGAATGGGCGGGGGATGGTAACGCTTTGTTCTACGATGATTATTTCAACATCAAGTATCCTCGAGAAGGTGTATATCATCGCAAAGCTTTGTGAGTAACTGCCAATTTTGGTCCAGTCGTACTTGGAATGCAACGTTTCGCTGACCATCGTATTGTGATAAGGTTTTACTGGGCTAGCTTTGTCTGGGAGCTCATGACTAACGGTTTCACAGCCGAAGCGCCCTGGAAAAGGGACATAGACTGGAGTCCGTTCTACTCACCTGAAGGGCGCCCAACAGAAGAAGCGGCAGATTGGCGCGACCAGCTCCAAGTGCTAGAAGAGGCTAGGCTTGGAAGTGTATTGCTCAAAGCCTGGAAGGGCGAATACGAAAGTGCGGAGCAAGCTGCCGAAGATATCAGAAAGATCGCCGAGAAAGCAGGCATTGATGTCGTCAGCAGTACAGTGGAAGTAGGCGGCGATTGGATGAAGCTGTTCAAGGATGAAGTTGATATTGGCGAGCCTTGGGAGAATATTTTCGAGCTGGATGACGCGCAAAAGAAATGGGGAACTCGGACGCTCAGATTCAAACGGAAGACTACACATGTAAACTTGCTTACGATAGAGCAGAGTGTTTTAGCAGGGCCATAGCTCACTCAGATGTGTTGATACACACCAATTGGTACACCATCTGCGCGGCGAGTATCAGTCTTTGATGACCACATTTTTGAGCGAGAATTATCCGTGTCTTTAGCCTTGTAATGCCTCATTGCTGTGTTGCGCATGGATTTAATCAAAGGAAATAGCTGATGGTGAGCCGAAAGCCAACCATGTGCCGATGATGTGCACATGAGGCTCACGAAGTTCGTTGCGCAACATTTGATGACACGTCTGCCCGTTCAATGCATTTCGCAGTAGTAATCAGCTCGTCCAAAAACTTGTTCCGAGTCATCGAGACACCTTCTCAGTGTTTCCTTATCGGTCTGTCCAATGTTAATCGCAAAATTGGCCACTGCCTGGCATCGTGTGTCCGAAAGTGTAGATAAGATCGCCTAGTAATGTAACGCCATCATGACTCCTGCCGCTGCCTGATAGATGCGCGAGCTTGGTTGCTAAACGATCAATCTAGCGGTCAAGAGAACGCTAAAAGCCAGTGGAAGGCTGCATCGCGAAGCGTGGGTAGGCAAACCATCGTGTTCGGCCTTGTCTCAGGCATGCAAGTACCCGTGGATCGTGCCAACGAGATTGCAACCCCAAGAAGTGCCGTGTGGTCCAGATCCTGATTTCTACGTGCCGATCACGACATTTCTGCTCGATTTCGATGCTAAGTATTGTTTATCAGTCCATCCTTCCAGTCTTGAAATGGCGGTATGTTACATCCTAATTGGACTTGCACTACACGAGGCATTGGCATTCTCGGTAGAGAAGCACCCGGGTGATTGAAGGCTTGAATTGATGCCTTGACGCTGGTAATTAGAATATTGAGGCGACTGGCACGAGCCGATGAGCCCGGGCCGAGACTGATCCTGAGATAGTTCTGATAACAATGCATACGCCAGCATACGCATGTGTCCGGTGAGTGGATATTAGCAAGGGAGAAAGAAATGTATAATTGACGCGGCTCCTTGCAGGCGTTGTAGTCATTCTCGCCTATTGGAGATGATTCTGTAATTCGGTTGTGGTATTTCAACCCAGACATGCATAAGGCTGGCTGTCGCAGGTGTCATTCAGCGGCCAATATGCGTGTCATACAGCGTGCATCCGGTGTCTGTCGATAGGGTCTCCGGATTTGATATTGTCCGCGAGCTTCCGGCAAGAAGGCTATTGGTTAGGTAGGAGGCTGAAGATTGGAGGGCGTGACGAGGTGCATGGAGGGGCGTCAAACTCTAGTTGAAAGAGCGACAGCAATCCAATGTGCAGTAGTAGATCGACGCTGCGCGAACTTATGCTGAGCCGCGCTGCAGAACGATCTCGAACTCATGCAGTCCAGAGGGGAGCTCAACCAATATCAGTTGTAGAGGTGTGATAGTGTTGCGATACATCGAGTGGCGAAGCGCGAAAATGTTTGACATGCACTGTAGTGATGCAAGTGGGGGGGCTGAGTGAGATGAGTGAACTGATTGCAGATGCACAAGAAAGGTACAGACTGCGCCTGTGACAGCGGGTACAAGTAAAGCGGTCGAAGGACTTCTGTGCAACCGGCGGGATCTCATTGCGTCTTGCGGCTGTCCGTTGGATGCATTGGCCGAGCGGGACCAAGGACAAGCTGATAGACTGGACGTCAGCAGACATTCTTTTGGCGATCCTAAGCGAGTGTCCAAGTAAATGGTCCTGATATTTTGTGTGCACCTTGGGTTGGTGGCTTGGTGTGGTCAGTTGCCTTCTTTTGGCTGAGTTGAAGCGGAAGGGTGTGGTGAACGGTGCATGGGCCAAAAGTGGGGTAATGACGCCTTGTTAGCGTCGACGCGTCAATGAGCCATGGCTTCTTCGCGCACTGTTAACGTCTCCTACACGACGACTTGATGTCTTCAGCTCGAGAACGGGCAGGGGAAAACAACAGCATTCGCGTCTGCAACTCGCGAATCGATCCTGAACGCTGCAGGTGTAATGCAAGTGCGACCAATTACGAACACCACCACCACCATCAGGCTGCATGCGATAACAGATAGACAGCAGCTACGAGTCCTTCAATGCACAAGCGCGTCGTGCATATGCATGTTTAGGATGATTCGTATTTGGTCCGGTCACTTTGCGGCTCAAAGACATATGGCAAGCAAAGCTATGCTGCATGTTCACGCAAAAGGGCGGGGCTATTTGCCTGTTTCCTCCTCAGCCTGGTGGCTTAGACCGGTGAAAGCCCTGATATTCATACCATAGTGGGGCTTTCGAGCGCCCTATAGGACGACCAATCATCTCTTGTTTCATGTATACCCTGGGAAAGGGACTGGATATGGTTACTGTACTCCAACAAGGACCCCTAACTCCGCTTGCATCAACGCGGTATCACTACTGCTGCGGGTATAGATCGAGAGCGAGCATCTTCGAGTGTAATAGCCAGAATGCTCGACCTATATCTTCGGTCAAGGTCCTCCTGTTTCTGCCTTAGATACTGAAGCTCGCCCTATCATTCACTTCCCGTGTCTTAATCCTGCTACACTCCCTTTTCGATCACCAACAACAAGATTTTCTCTCATCTGATCATAATCTGGCTAGCACTTCCTCTTTGGGAAATCACGCGCAATAGTCTCCTTGAACCGTACGATGGCGGCTCAACAGCAAGCGCAATACCAAGCTCAGGTACATCAACACCAAACCGTTGGCCAACAGCGCCAAGTTCCGACTGGACAACAGCAACAGCAGGCCTTTGGACAGGCCCAACAAAGACCAGCGCAATCTCAGCAGCACCCTCTGAACCCATACGCCAACTACGACCCCCAATTAGCATCTTTCATCTTGGAGAAACCGAAACATGCTACTTCCTGGGAGGATGCCGAGCCCGAGAGGCAACACGTTGCACTTCAAGAGCTCCAGAGTGAGCTTCACAAGTTCCGTCGAAACCATGGCAACGTCAAGAAGAACATGAATGATATTCCCTCCCCAAATTGTCGCCGGATCATCAACGAGCTCGTCGAGGACCAGAACGTTGAACTCGCGAAGTACAATCGTTCGATTCAGTATAGGATCGCAAGCGTTGTCAACAAATGGCGATCAGTCAACCGTCGCGAACGTCAGCTCGTGCGTGTAGACATCATACTGGAGACCGAACCTTCCGGATTTCAAGAGCCTATGCAAGCGAAGATCATGGTTCCGGGTGGCCCTCAAGATCCGAACAAGGTCAAGCAGGTTAATCCTCAGAATCAACATTTCTCGAACCAACCCAACCCTGGCCAGAACTTGGCCCAGCAACAGCAGCAAAGACCTACGCAGCAGCAGCAGCCACATCCATCCCAGCAACATCCATCCCAGCAACATCCATCCCAGCAACATCCAGGTCATGGCAACATCAACCAAGGGCCCATTCCTGGAAACCCACCTCCGCCTCCGCCGCCTCCGGGTGTGCCACACGATATGGGTGGGCCTCCACACCCACCCATGAATGGTGGAGGTCGACCCATGCCAGGGCCCATGCAATACCCACAGCCCCATCATCCCCCCAATGGTCAACATCCTATGCCTGGAACGTTTCCAGAACAATTGCCAATGCCACCGCATCATATGAGGCACAATCAAGGCCGGCCAATAGAGGTGCTGAACCCTACTCACCATCGACATCAGAAGCCAAGACGCAAAAACCATCGCGATACTTCCAGCTCGTCGTCTGATAGTGAATCTTCGTGGGAAGATGAGTCTGAGGACTCCAGCTTTGTCAACATCGAGCACGATGATCATATCGATGCTGGTCGACGCGAACGTGGACGTCAGCGACACTTCAAGAAGCCGAAGAAGAGCCAGAAACACCGATCACTCAGCAAAGCTCGAGGTCTTAGTCGCAGTCGTAGTCGGAGCCGAAGTCGTGCACGTAGAAACAATGCCGACCCTTATTCTCCAAAAGTTACCCGCCGACGCCGAGCCTCCGACCTAATTGATGATCCTCGCAATGGTAGACTCAGTCCAGAGTCTTTCACTACCGACTCTTCTCGGGGCTCTCACAACAAGATTTCAGGTCACATACCACCTGTTCACATCCACTTGAACACCAATAACGTCGTGGAAGACCGTACACGCAACGGTAATGCTCTACCAACTGACCTTTACAATGGAAAGAGGAAGGGAGGAAAGCAATACACCGCACATGACATGGCTCGTGAGAGCTCCAGCTCATCGTTGGAACGTGGAAGTGGGACTGAGTCTATGAACACTACATCTGCCCACACAGCGGATGATGGTGTCTGGGACAGGCCTATCCGTCGCCGCCCTTCCTTTAAGCATGTGCATAGTCGCCGTAAGTCGCCTTACAGAGGCAAACCACAAACTGTGCTCGATCAGCCGCACCCCAGCCACATCTACGATGAGGAGATTAACCACCGTGGGGCACAGAAGATCAGGTATCCCGACGAGCTCGTAGACGACTATCCACATCCCCGCAGCCCTCGTGTACACATGCGTGAGCCCGAATCATACTTCGATGATCATGCAGCGCATACTGTCCGTCCAAACATGCACCACCGTCGCGCCACCATGGCCAACCTACCTAACGCCCACAACCCCTTTGCGCAAACGCACTTCCCACCCAAACCACTTCGCGCCTCGTCATACCTTGCGGATAGGCATGAATTAGGCTACAAATTTCCTCAGCAACGTGCGCTCACAGACCGAGACGAGCCAGATGAGCGATTTGGGCTAAGTGATATCCACGCAGCTCTTGAGCATATCCAAGAGAAGAAGGACATGAGATATTCGATGAGGCGGCCGAATGTATTGGGTAGGAGGGACTCCGCGTTACAGTATGAGGATGAGTGGAATATTAGAGTACCTTTAGGTGGTCGTCGTGGAGGTTACGAGAGGTACTAGGCGATGTGTATGCTCTCTTGTTTCGCTTCCCTTTCCAGTGCCCTTTGCCTTCTATATTATTGCATCGCTCTTTTGGCGATGCAAGATAGCCGATATGTCTCTTCGACTCGCTACATTGTTTACACTTCTTTTGCACGGCACAGGGCCTTCTTGCGGTATGTTTCTCTAGGTCTTTGGGCATGTTTCATCATCTTGTATCATACACTCGTTGCCGACTAAGATATATACACTTCGTATCAAAATGATTCCAACTATCGTCTTTAATGAATCAAACCCACCCAGCAGGCAGAGTTTCTACTGGATGGGGAAAAAAGCTACGGAAAGCCTACTGCAGCTTCAACACCTTCAAGTATGATCTTTGGGTGCTATGAGGCGCAGAGTGTACGAGTTTAGAATGCATTGATTGGATGCCTTGTTGACCTTGGCATCAGCTTCGCGCCTCACCAACGCCTTCCGATTGGACTTTTTGCAACCGATGAGCATGATGATTGAGCTGGATTGGTTATTGTCTCGTATTATCGCACTGATTGTGGCGCCGGAAGAATTCTTCGAAATCGATCGGTAGTCGCAAGGCTGAGACTTTCCAATCGCTCTTATGCTAGACCTCCACCGCCTCAGCCTTCCTCGCCCTCTCCTACATTCGCAAAACTGTGGATATAATCTCAGAGCCGTCACAGGCTCATCCCGAGGGCCTATATGCTGATATAGTAGAGAAACGAAAAGCCGAGCTGATTGCAGCACCATGGGAAGGTTACATTGATGATTTGTCTGTTACTGGATTAAGTCGAAGATTGGTTGGTACGTAATACATTCCATTCACAACTACACGAGCTCATCTCATAGATGCTCGCAAGATATATGTGAAGATCTCCATCACGGACAGCGCGCAGGTTTTTGCGGCTCAAGAATTTACCACTACTCCTCAGAATCGCGCGGGGAAAAACGAATGGTCTTTGAGTAGGGAGTCATCTATGTACGTTGTAGGACGTCGAATTGCTCAACGTGTGCTCGCACAAGCGTAGGAAGATTGTGCCTACATCGACTTTCATGGTATCTGTATTCGAGACAGATTCGTCCAAATCACCTCCTGAGACACTGAAGTACAAATCTGGACAAGAACGCATAGCCTTGTTAGATTTCGCACATAGAGGTCGAAGTAGTTATAATACCGGGTACAGCGCCGGCCCTTTACATATGTTGGAGGAGACCGAGCAGTCCTGTAGCTTCGCGATATCCTTCACTATGCAAACTGACAACGGATGCAACAAGAAAGCGGCCCAGCTCGAGGTAAAAGACTTGCGCAGTGGGCTCGTAGAACGGCCATTGTCTTGAGCGTCATCCTGAGATGGAAGCTACTAGATAGACTGTTCTATTTATCTCTACCGTCATTGCTTTCTCGGAATATAAAGAATGCCTTTCACTATACAGTGACTTTCGTTAGGTCGCTAGCTGTATAGGCCGTCTCCGACAAGCGTTTCCTACATTCACCAAGCAGCATTAACAACCCACGATCCGTTGAGACAGTAATAGCTTCTCCATATACGCTTATGGAGGGTAATAGTGTGGAAACGTTATCTGAGAAAGCAGAGCCCAGATGCAACGATCTGCGCACAATTTCATGTACCAGAACCAGTATTGCGATAACGGTTGCAGGTTCCGCGGTCGACGAAGAAGAAGCACGTCATGCATGCGTGCCTCACATCGCTTGTACCTGCCAAGCCATCAGGGGCACCATGTGGGGTGACTCCACCGCAGACGCGCCTCCAACGTCCACTAAGACGCATCCAAATGCCATGTCCACCACAAAAACAACCTTTCGGCACAAGCATCACCTGCTCTCTTTTGCCTCTAGCCTTCGATTTCCGATGCAAAGACACCTTGCGCCGTCCGATAATGCACAATAGCGGCAAATGGGCTTAGGTAGGCGCCACTAAAGTCCCGAGGTGCCCAAAAGTGCGCGCGCTCTGCCAGCCATGCACACGGTAGACACGAGAACACGAGCCCCCATCCGAAACACGTCTAGCCCCACGGAGATGAACGTGCCTTCTGGGCACGCTGACTGGGCGGTCATCATTGGGCGGGCCCCGGCAGAGTATTGGTATGCTTGTTCTTTACGAGATGCTATGCTTAGGGGCTGAGAGGGCCAGAACTGGCTGGGCAGGACAGGGCAAGTGGATGGGAGATAAAGACGCTGTTTTCTGTCGTTCGTGATGCGCGCGCGTGTTGGGCTCTCTCGCATTCACTCAGCTCCTAGTCGGTCTTTACTCTGGATTTTCTCTTCGTCTTGTTAATATATCCTACTGTCTTACTGCTTGCTTGCACGTCTCAAAGTCCGCGGACCATCAGTATTGAGTTTCACCTCTACCGTTACTAGTGTAAAACACCGGGTTAGGTACCCAGACCAGAAAGTAAAAGATGAAGGTGGTCGTTGCGTTGTTTGGCCTTGTAGCTCTTGCGCTTGCGCAAGAGACCTCGAGCTGTAAGTTTAAGTCAAGCAATAGTGCTGAAGGTTGTTTGGTGAATACAACTCTAATCAAGCGATCCGACATGTAGATACCGGCCCAATGTTCGACCCGGACACTGCGCCATTCTTCGGCCCAAGCACCATTGTCTATCCATCAGTCACCGAGTCCGCTCCAGTACTCTCAACTTTACCCACACTCACGGCGTCGAGGAGCTCAGGTATCATCTCCATGTCTAGCGCTATGGCCAACTCGACACTCTCGACTTCGACGCTATCGCGCAACTCTACAACCTCGCATTCCTCAACGCATTCCTCAACACACTCCTCTACGTCAGTTAGGACTTCGCGCACAGCGACACCTACGGCTGATGAGACTACGACGAGTGCATCGGCCCCAGCTGAGACGGGTGCAGGTGTCGTGAATTACCCGGAGACATTCGGAGCTCTCGTGGGAGGCCTTGTAGCTGGATTAGCGATGCTGTAGCAGGCCGTCATAGTTTTGTGGTAAAGAACGGAAAGCTGAAAAGCAACACCTTAAGTATAATAGTCGTCGAAAGGTCTAGCGATGTATAGGGCCAACATAATAGGGTATATTGTGATGTGCTCGTAGAGTTGACTTGAGCCTGTCTGTCAAAGTCATCTAGCATACTTTTCCCTGGTCAAAACCAAACGCCTAAGAAACGCCGTCACAATGCAACTAAACTGAGCATTTGTTCCTTCTCGCTTGTTCCTTACTCCTCCATAGCTCCAACCTCGGTCACAGACTCGGTCGCCTTGGTGTAGTAGGCCTTGAGGTCGATCTTGAAGTCTGCCATGGCCACACCGAACATTTTCAGTAGCGCTGTTTGATGGCTGTTCATGACCTTGCCCTCTTCCGCGACGGTATACGGTACATCCAACACAATTTTGCCTTTGTCGAGCCTCGTTGGCATGCCCCATTTCCTGATGGTGGTCTCCATGCTGTGCGGGAGGGGCACGTCCTCGTCTTCGGGAATCTCTCCACCTCTTGAGTGGACTACACCGGCGGGGACTGTGAAGGTCTGTGTAGCAACGATACCGGCGCGCGCAAAGTCGGTTTGCGAGTAGTTGGCAAAGTACTCGATCATCTCACTGGGGTCGCGGTTGGTGAAGAAAAGTCCAACATTGCCGTTGAGATGCTGGCTAAGCTCCGAGAGGTTGGTGAGGTGCTCTTCAGCTGGGGTGAGTCCAAGCGCTTTCGCCATTACTTTGGTCTTTCCGAAGAAGAATCTGCGCGATCGTTAACCATGCGCGCTTTCGGTAAAAGCGGTCCCATAGACATACCGGCTATCGGCAAACTCTTGACGAAGTTCCTTGAGGTATGAGTTGCGCATGTTCTCTACGGCGAAGACAAAGATGTGCTCAAAATTGTCCGCCGCTTCCTGGACATTGGCAAAAAGCTTCAAAGACAGCTCCTTGCCCTTCTTGTCCGTCTTGGTAAGATGTACGACCTTCGCGCGCTTTGACTTCGGCATTTTGGCGGTGCTGTGCAAGTGTTGTGGTTGGTTGAGGTTGCGCTCAGGAAAAAGTTCGAAGTTGCAGGTTCGCGACTTCCAAAAAAATGAGCGGGGAATTTTGGCGAACCACCGATTGGTGCAGCCGCGGCTGAACTCCGCTGTGGATCCTTCTCACATTCCCCAAAGTATAAGCATTTGGCACTCCTACCTCACCCCAGTTCGCTCGACATGATTTGCCGATGACAGAGACATGTTGGACTTCATGGATAGTGTGCAGCATGCATTCTACGAGGCATCCAGCTGGAACGTGGACAATTCCTATGGCGCACTGAACGCGTCGGCACGAGGTACGTCACTCCTGAGATGGCGTTCCACACCCAATACTCACTGCACTTGACAGCATTGCTCGACTTTGACATACCCAGAGGTCTGCGCATGCAGATTTCCTCTCTAGCTGCCCCGAACTTTGCAACATCGTACACACTAGGCAGCGTGGGCGTAGTGGATGGCTCAGTGTCCTACCTGTACTCGTCGCTACCACTGCAGAAGGACTTCAGGACGTCCCATATTGACCTGCACAATGTCATACGAGGCTACAAACATGTACAAGAGCTGCGGAGACCGGACGAGAAGTGGTGGTGGGAGGTTTGGCATGCTGGCCAAAGGGTAGACCGCAAGAGTGAGCTTGACGACACTATCTTTCTGTATCCCCGCTAATCTATGACAGATACTCTGTTGTATGGGCGCATATTCCTACCACAGCAGAGGCTCGAAGCCCTGTACTTGCGCCGCCTCGCCCCTACACGACAGCTCAGGATCGCCGCCGTCAGCGACTCCAATCTCAACAATGGCGGGACGATCCTGACACTATTGCAAAACGACTTCGGCAAATACAGCACGGAATACATGTACAGCACAGACTCAGCGTTGATGGGCGTCCGGGGTCTCTACAACTTCGGTCCAGGCCCCAGAGATGCGTCCACAGAACCGCTCGCTGCAGAGCAAGTGGGTCCTGTGGATGGTCGCTTCAGTGCAGGCGCAGAGCTGTACTATGGCATACTGAACAAGAGCGGGGGTATCAGCACAGGGGTGAGGTTCGCCACCTTGCCCAACCATGCGGGCTTTCCGTATACGATGACGCTCACGCTCAATCCGTTGATGGGAAATCTTTCTTCCACTTATGCCGTCAAGGCTGGCCCCAACCTGGCCCTTTCCTCTCGCTTTGACTTTAATTTCTATTCGTATGAAAGCGAGCTGCAGCTCGGGTGCGAGCTTTGGCGTATTCGCAACACAACCGACGTAGACTGGGCGATCAAGAAGCTGCGTCCGGATTGGAAACGCTCAACAGTTTCCCCAGATGACGACGTCTCTGGAGTGCTCAAGGCTAGGGTCGATCAGGATTGGCGCATTGGGGTGTTGTGGGAGGGCAGGATTAAGGAGCTGCTGTTCACGCTCGGTGCGAGTCTGGACCTGAAGAAGAGAGAGCAGATGGTCCGTTCTGTCGGTGTTGAGCTGCAGTACTCGTCATGAACGAAAACAGGCACAGACTGCGACATCTGAATCTCTAGACAGACCGACCATTCCTCTTTGCGCACGAAGGATCCCAAATCGGCCGAACTGACTCAACTGAATCAGACCTGATTACCACTACCGTCGACAGTGGGGGTTCTAGAAACACTTCTCCCGCACATGGTCAAAGCATGAAGGAATGGTTTCCAGAAGACGATCGCGTCAAACAGCGGGACTCAAACGAAGGACGGAAGGGCCTTCACGATACCCATGCGATGACGACCATGTGTTTTCTGAACACGACATACCACAGAAGCTAGGACTCGAGTAAGTAGCGAAGCGTGCATTATGGCGTAGTTTGGTCCCGAGTGGTGCAACGCTGAAACATAGTATGGGGATGTTCGCTGCTCGTCACACTGCGTCGGGCTGCTTGGACTTGTTTTCAATGCAGTAGCACGATTCACAATAATCTGTTACACATGGAATTTTCAAGACAAAAGTTTGAGCATACAAGGACGGGTCTTCAGCTTCCGCAAGTTGAGTGTGGGAAGAGGTGTGCAGATCCGGTCGAGGCCGCGTTCGGAGCGGACCATATCAATATCGTTGGTGGATAATAAGTCAGTTTCCGGGTTGGTGGTTGTCGTCGCTCGCTTGCCGACGCGTCCACCATTCACACCGCCGTGCCTGGCGTAAGCCTTGCAATTAATCGTGCAGGGAAGCGATTGGTACTATAGATTGACAGCTGTAGGGCGACAAGACGGGCGACGAGCTAGCTAAGCTGGCACTCTCGAGATCAACGAACTATTACGACTTTGCCAAAACTGAATAATTTCCCTTTCGTGGCTTTTTGACCGGGCGACGAGCGTGTCAGGATGGCCGCGATCAGGCGGCACGGGCACCGATGCTCGTCAGGATCTTTCTCATGCTCGGCTCACCCGAGCGATCCGCACGAGGCTCACTCGAGTAAGTATTCACGATACCGAAATGGGCCGCGCTGTGCCGCACATTGTCAGCACCAAAATTGTGGGCGCGTACGGCGAGGCACGCCAGGTACGACGGATGCGTGCCAGCCGCCTGCATTCACGCTTGCAGTCACGTTCACGCTTACCTTGACTTGATGCTCTGCTGTGCTTGTTCCGATGCTGTGGTGAGCAATCGCAGACTAAGGGCTTCTCAAACGCGACAACCGTCGCGCCTCATGCTGCTGTGTGGAGCGCGTTGTTTGGGTACCTGTCGGAACACGCTAAAGCGGACCGTGAGCACTACGTCGTCGCGGTCTTTTCGAATAGCGAGCGAAGTTCATGCACGCTCTTTTCTGACAGGTATCGCGATGCGTGTTGTTGTATCGGCGAGCCTCGCGGCAAGGATTGCCCTATGGGCGCAAGTCTCCTGAGTCTTGGAACAGAGCCTGTCCTCAACCCCTGTCGTCACGTCTCTAGTGGCGCGACTCCGACGTACCTCGCAGCTCCTAGCAGCTAGCCCCCTGATCGGAGCTATTGCGGGCAGCGCGCGTTGCGGGCGGGCAGAAGACATTCGCACCAGAGGCGGCTGTCGTGGCTGTTGTGTAGAGCGGAGGAGCATCCGGTCAAAGTGCTGCGAGCATGGTTTACTTCAGAACATAAGCGTTTTGGTGCGTCACCACTGGTCTCGCGCCTCCAGGGCTGGCGTTGAGCGTTGGGCTAAAACTGTCTCTGGGCGGAAACTTGGGCCACTAGGCGCTCTGCCCAGCCCACACTAGCCGGCGCGCACCTTCCCCCCGGCTTCAATGCCCCTTCCCTTAATCTCCCCTTTCTAAACCACGGTCGCTCATTTACATCCAAGGCCCAGCTCCTCTATCCGGATTCCCTATCGTCACCTTTGCTGTCGGTGTGGTAGAACTCACTTTCTCTTTCTCTGTCGACTTCTGCGAAGTGCCGCCACTCCTTTCGGCCTTTGCCCACGTTCCTTTCTTCACAACCCTCCTTTAGGCTTTGTCCGTCCGCTCCCTAGCACCACCTCCTTCACTCTTTCTCGACTTGGATTCGCTCTCGGACGATCCATCTGCTCCCCGGTCAGCAGCTCCCTTCACACTTCACACGCGCCTGGACGGTGTCTCGAGTTCCATACACACGTGGAACCATTTCCCGTGACCTTGAACTCTTACAAGCTTTGCATAGCTTTATCATCTTCACCCACCAGCATTGCTTGGACCATTACTTCACGACACTTTACGAACCTAGATAGACAGAGGTGTCAGCTCGATTGCTCCCTCTATATCTTCCATCCCACTTCGAATCGAGTCAACTCCCGCGCTCCGATTACACCTACCACCCAGCATGCAGTCAAACGACGACGCAATGGTCTCGCCGACCCCATCCCCACCAGCGGGATCCTCGACACCGACGCAGGGCTCTGCCCCGCGCCGACCTCCCCGTAAAAGCACCCTCACCCAGCAGCAGCGCAACCAGAAGAGACAGAGGGCTACCCAAGACCAACTGGTGACCCTTGAAGTGGAGTTCAACAAGAACCCCACACCCACTGCTGCTACTCGCGAAAGAATAGCCTCGGAAATTAACATGACCGAGCGCTCAGTCCAGATCTGGTTCCAGAACAGGTAGGAATACCGAGCAGCATGCTGACGCGCAGTACTGACAATCGCATAGACGTGCCAAGATCAAGAACATTGCCAAGAAGAGCATTGAGAACGGTGACGACTGCAATGACATCCCAGAGTCAATGCGACGATACCTCGCCCTACAGGCCATGGAGTCTGGCAAGTCAATTGGTACTAGCTTCCTAGGCCGAGCAGGTGGTATGCCATACGGAAGTGGCATGCTTCTCAACACAGACGCCAACAACTCCAAGGTTGTCATTCACCACTTTGCCTGCCGCTCCCTCAGCATCGGTAGCTGGAGAAGAGTCGGACAAAGCGCCATGGACCTTGTAGTCTTCTACTCGCCTGAGAAGTGCTGCATCACGTACTACATCAACAACGACTCCGCGGGCTACAAAATTGAGTACCCATTCTCATACATCAAAAATATTTCGCTGGAGAACGGTGACATGACCGCGAATGCCGAGGGTGCTTCGCAACGCCCAGGAGGGCTAATTGTTGAGCTCAACCGACCACCGAACTTTTTCATGGACTCATCAGGTTCGGGTGGATTCTTCCAGTGCGGCGACTTTACCGAGGACCAGCAAGCATCAAACATCATGCTGCACCACTTGGGTGGCCACCCGAAGGTGCTGAGCGGACAGTTGGCGAAACTTGTCTCACTGGAGTCGTTTCAGAACCGACACAACATGTACGACCCAAACACATTTGCCGTCTCGGCACCGGTCTCGCCCATCAACCACCGGCCCGCTTCCCAACCAAACCATCTTCAACACCCTCACCACATGGGTATGTTTCAGGAGACACATCTTGCGCCTGCTCCCTTTCAACCGCGTGGTCACAAGCGCCAGCGAAGTCGCTCGGTTCCTGTTGCGATGGACTTTTCGATGCTTCGCAACCCGATGCCATCATTCCTGATCCAACAAGAGCCGTCGCCGTACGTGCCTAACCCAGAGATCTTTGCACCACAACCACAAAGTGCAGGTCCCATTGGTCCTCACCTGAGTATCGACACTTCAGCAGGCTATGGCATGGACTACCGACAGTACCCCATGTCGGCCACAACGACCAACTCACCATCCGAGTACGGCACTCCTTCATTTTTCACGTCAGGTCCATCAAATGACAACATTCCTGCATCCAACTACGGCCAGTACAACATTCCACCTTATGTACATACACCAATGGGCCCGCCACCACATTCGGCGTCTCACCACTCACCCATGCCGGCGATGAGCCATCCCGACCCCATCATCGCTAACCAATCACCACCACTGGGCTCTTTCGGTCGTGACAACCACAACGATGTGTACCAAATGTCGCATGATAACGGCATGTCGGACGAGGCCCTGCAGATGACCGACATGTACGCCAAGCAAAATCTCAACATGCCCTTCCGGTCGCCGTTACTGGAGGACAATGGGGATGACCTTGACATGTCGAATCTGGTGTCGTTTGGCACGCTAGACCCATCCAGCCTGTCACCGGAGCATCACCAGATGCAATGAGCAGCTTGCATACTTAGTGTCTATTGTCAATTCTGCTTTTGCTTGCTCTTATACCCGGTCGCGGATGCTTTTTTACGAGGAAGCTGGACAGACACCCTGCAACTTGAGACAGTCGCCGGGTTGCTCTGGCTCTCCACTTTTCGCGCTCATACTTAATGTGGTCGTTGTCATCTTCCCTCTCACATATTGGTTTCAAATCGTTGGACAGGTAGCGACTTGAGCTTTAGCACTGGGGTTTCCCTGTCGCTTGTAAGACGCACCCCCTTCTACTACTATTACCTCGCACCCCGGCAACTCATCTCTTCTTCGTAACGCACATCGAACGACCACACACCATACAGGGATTGGTTATTGATATTGGCGTTGCTAAGGAATTGGCTAGGGCTGGGATACATTCATACAAGAGAGAAATGGCGGACTGGTGGAACCTGCGCTTGGTTGGTGTTGGCAACAACAAGACGTTGGCAGTCACATGCAGGTCGTCTCTTATTTCTTGGTTTCTCGTTTGATCATTGTTCATCTTTTCTTTTTCGTGTTGCGAGCTAGCCATTGTTTCATTTGTTGCGTGCGTCTCGGATGTTCGGAATTTTCTTGTCGGATCCCTTTTGGCAGGATGGAGAGAGAGAGAGAGAGGATTGCCACCTTTTGAGGAGATTCTTGTGCTGCGGGGGTTGTTGTGGATTACATAGCCGCTGTGCGTGCTTGACAGTTGTAGCCTTTCCAAGGGGATCTCCGGTAAAGAAAACTGTATCTTTCAAGATCAGTAAACAAATATACTACATTACTTGAACAAACCTGGGGATAGCATCCATCATCATGAATGCATACTAGCATTTGACTTTGGCAGCATGTATAGTCCAGAGTGTAAAGTCAAGTTAGAGCAGCTGCGGGGAAGTGCCATGTTATACCAAAATGAAATTACGATGGACAAACTGGTCTCGTATCCCGGGTTACGAGATGAAAGTCACATCGCAATTTACCCAATTTTGCTACACTAACAGGCAGCCTACACAGCCCATTTGACAGCGCATTAATGAAGGTAGCTTTCGGGCCAACCCGTCGAGTCGTCCACAGGATCGGTCTGTCTGATTGCAAACTTGGGTCGGCCAATCACATGCCATGGTCTACGAAAAGGCTGTAACGTGTTATTTTACTGCTACACAGGCTCTTCCCATGGAGTGAAACTGTCGCGGGATGATTGCAGAAAACACTTTGGGCAGCAGCACGAGTCTTGAGGTATAAGTGAGTATGTGCTTATGTGCTACTAGCGCAGTAGTATGGTAGAGGTGAAGCTGGAAAAGGAAATAGCAATGCGATAAGATCGTCGATTATGCATGATGTGGTGTGGTGCGAGTAGTGTCTGCGACCGGTTACAAGCTACAAGGTTGTGCCAAGAACACATGGACGGGCGAGTAAGAAAGGCATGAGCTGACAGATTGACAGACTGACAAAGCATGCGGCGACGATGATTATGTCAGGCTCACGATTGAAATTTTGTTATGATTTGCTGTAGTCGATGACGTGCGGCTCTCCGACGCGTGATCGCACCGTTGCGGGAAAATCGAAGGCCAAGCTCTAGACTTTATGGCCTGACTTATAGCCTTGCAAGGCTTTTTTTTCGCAGCCCTCGGACGAGCAGCGGGTCGTGTGCTAGACCGGCAAGGCTTGCGATGCTCGGGATGTGGCAGCGATCAGCATCGTGTTCCCCTGACTTGAGGCCCGCTTGGGCGTGGTGCGGAACGGGCAGATGGGGCTGCTCATTTCGTCGGGCCAACCAAAGGCCGCCTGTCGTTTCGCGCAGCAGAGGTGCGAGAGAGCGAGAAGGACAAGGGATCCTCAATTCCCCCTTGCCTTGCCAACGGCTCTGATAAGTCGAGTTGCAAGCTCCAAGGCTTTTCTTCTCCTGCACCTACATCTTGTCGTTCATTACCGCCCGTCAATCCCCATCTCTACGTCACGACAGACGGTGGCTTGGAAGCTTGGTGCTTGGTGCTTCGTAGCAAACGGCCGCGCCACTCAGGAACACGAAAAGCGTTGCGACGACCCAAGCATTCACGCTACACCGGCTTGACGAGGATCATATCAGCATCATCATCATCGTCTTGCCCCGGGCTCTTGCTACTGTTTGCACATCACGTACGTCTTCCCGCTGCACCTTCCGCCCAATCCCGTTCCTTGGAGCTTGCTTGACCACCAAGCACGCTATCCGGCACTGCCGCCCCGGTCTTTGTCCACCGAAGACCGAGTGCATGAGCGCATCAGCACCCATAAGACTCAACCACACTTCCTCTCTTCTCCCAGCCCATGCACAGCCGTTGCTCGCCGACAATCTGCCAATCCTCCCTTGGAGTCGCCTGCTGATCCCTTTCCCGTCTAGCGTTTCCCACGGCCGACACTCGTGCATTCTTCACCGCCAGCAGCGACTCGACGTGACTGCGACGACTCGCTCACGACTCCTTCAATCCCCGTAATTTAATACCCATAGTGCCATTGGGGTGTCCCATTGCTGCAATGCCTGTTCGAAGCATCAACCCGTTCGCATCCACCGCCCCTGCTCCCCCCCTCGATCCCTCCAGCGAGAAGCGCGACTCTGCGCGTCGAGCATCCTTCGCAAAGGGCAACAAGTTCACATCGCTCTTCGGCGGCTCGCCCAGATCAAAGACGGACGCTGCTGTCCTGCGTGAAGCCTTTGTCGCCCAGCAACAGGCCCTTCTCAACAACCCCTCGCCCTCGCAAATCTCCCTCCCGACCATCAACCTGACCACGGCCACTGGCGAGAAGATGCCCACCGAGCCCAAGACCCTCTTCCAGCCGCCTTCGCCAGAAGAGCAGCGCCGCCTTGCCCGCGCCCACGCACAGTTCGGTCCCCTCGGCTCTCAGAAGCACCGCTACCTTAGCAAGTTCGAGGGCGAGTTCGGCGACCCCATCGAGGACGAGCCGCCATATTATTTCCTTTTCACTACATACATCAGCTACTTAATCCTAATAGTATTCGGACATGTTCGCGACTTCTTCGGCAAGCGCTTCAGGAAGCAACACTACAGCCATTTGCAGGAGAAGGATGGATATGCGCCTCTCAACAGCGACTTTGACAACTTCTACACACGGCGGTTGAAGATGCGCATCAACGACTGCTTCTCCCGACCCACGACTGGCGTCCCGGGACGCTTCATTACCGTGCTTGATCGCAAGTCAGATGACGGAAACAACACCTTCAAGATGCTCGGCACCACGACTGAAACCCTCAACATGAGCTCCTACAACTACCTCGGATTCGCTCAATCAGAAGGCCCCTGTGCCGACGCCGCCGAAGCCACCATCCGCAAATACGGTATTTCCATGGCCAGCCCCCGTTCCGACAGCGGTACCTCGGACCTCACTGTCGAAGTCGAGGACCTCATCGCCAAGTTCGTCGGCAAGCCTGCCTCCATGGTCTTCTCAATGGGTTTTGTTACCAACGCTACCACCTTCCCCACCATTGTCGGAAAGGGCTGCCTCATGATCTCCGACGAGCTCAATCACTCCTCCATCCGCTTCGGTGCCCGTCTTTCCGGCGCCATGGTCACCATGTTCAAGCACAACGATATGCGCGATCTGGAACGCAAGCTCCGTGAAGCCATCTCTCAAGGTCAACCCCGCACCCACCGTCCCTGGAAAAAGATTCTCGTCGCTGTTGAGGGCCTGTACTCTATGGAAGGCACCATGTGCAATCTCCCTGGCATTATCTCCCTAAAGCACAAGTACAAGTTCAACCTCTTCGTCGACGAAGCGCACTCTGTTGGTGGTGTCGGTCCCCGCGGACGTGGTGTATGCGATTACTTCGGCATTGACCCATCGGAAGTCGATATCCTCATGGGTACCCTGACAAAGTCTTTCGGCGCAAATGGTGGTTACATCGCCGCCGAGAAGCCCATCATCGATAAACTGCGTACTTCCAACGCCGCTATGCTGTTTGCGGAATCGCCTGCTCCTCCCGTGCTCATGCAGATCTCCTCGGCCCTTCGCATCATCGACGGATCCATTGTACCCGGCCAGGGCGAAGAGCGACTCCAGCGCCTGTGCTTCAACTCGAGGTATCTGCGTCTCGGCTTGAAGCGCCTCGGTTTCATCGTCTATGGCCACGACGACAGTCCTATCATCCCCGTTATGCTGTACAACCCAGCCAAGATGCCTGCCTTTTCTCACGAGATGCTCAAGCGCAAGATCTCGGTCGTGGTAGTCGGATACCCGGCTACTCCGCTCGTCAGCTCGAGAGCGAGGTTCTGTGTCTCGGCTGCGCATACAAAGGATGATTTGGACAGGATGCTGACGGCGTGCGATCAAGTGGGTGAGCTGCTGCAACTCAAGTTTTCGAGTGGTGTGGCGGGTGGACTGGAGCCTGAGGAGGTGGGCAATGGCATGGTGGTTGAGAAGAAGAAGGGTGAGAAGGAGGAGGTCAAGGCGCCAAGGTGGAAGATTGAAGATGTGCTCAAGAGGACTGTTGATGATGTGCAAGGGCAGTTGAGGTAGGGTTGTGTTTGTTTCAACAAACCTATCTTGTTACTGTCCTCGTTCTTGTCGTGATGTCTTTGTTAGCACTCTTTTTTCTTTCTGGAGCACTTTGGCGCCGGCATCTTCGTCTTCTTCTTCTCTGTTACGATGTATCATATTCAATACCCTCGCTGTTTGTCCCTTTTTAAATTATAAACTTTTTAACGATGTTGAGATATGTCCTGTTTTGGTTTTCTACGTGATTGGCTTCTGATCTTGTCGTCCTACATGTGCTTGCGGGTCGTTGATGTTATTTAAGGCTGATAGTGAGTTGGGGTTGTTGATGTTATTTGGTGGAGCGTCAAGAGTGGTTTTATTGGTGTTGGTGAAGCGGATGTCACATCAAAGTTCGTGAGGTGTCGAAACACGCGGTCAAGTGTGTCTTGTCAAGTTGGATTATTCGTGAGATTTAGAGTGCAGTAGGTGGTAATTGTAATATTATGATGAAGAGATGAGATGCAGTCGGGTAACTTCAGATAGATCGGCTGTACTACGGGTACGGCTCGTACGTACCTCACGATAGCCTCAATCGTACCGTGTTACGTCCCGTTGCCAACGCTGTCTATACGCTTCTTCAAAACCTTGTCACGATAAGCGTCAATATACATGTGATACTCCTCAGGATCAGTATACACGTGATACTCCTTAGGATCAGTATCACCCGGTAGATCCTCGAGCAGCAGGGGGCGCCAATCTTTCGCCTCGAGCGAGTTGATTCTCTCCATGAATTCAGGACTGTCCTTCATGTGTATTTCGATATCAAAAGCACACGCCGACTTCTTCTCGTAGTCGATATCGGAAAAGGAACCTTGGACTGGATATAATGTGCCGGTGATGCGGCGAACACCAACATCCGCAGTCCTAGCCATGAAGTTTAAGCGAGATATCGTAATTGCGCCAGATCTGTACATGAGCGTCCCATCTGCTCTTCCACCTGGTCTTTTGAGGTCTAAGGTCAACACAGAGACCTCAACACAGGATGCGGGTAGTAGTCGTCTGCAACTGTGTCAGAATGTGCTGAAGATGTAAGGATGTCATAACGTACATATTCGATTCCGGCCCCAAACGCCAACTGTGCTCCGCTGCACGCTTCTGAGGTATAGTGAACATTTCTCGATTCGCATGATACAACGTTTGATCATCGTAGATGGAGATCTTCAAGAAGATCTTGCTGGGGCCTGCGAGATGAGCTTTTGTGCCTGCAACATGAGCGTACCACATACCAATCGTCTTGCTGATCCAGTTTTGGTTCAAACCGGATATGGCCGCTTGTTCGATGTGACCTTCCCATGGCGTCTCTTCAGTGAACCTCTGCTTTCGCCGCATTGCTTTCTCGATTTCGCGTCTTCTGAATATCGTTATGAATTTGTGGGCTCGGATGACGACAAGTTTATTGATCCCCGCCTTACTGTATTGGTTGACAGCATCCTCGACAACGTTCCATTTTGCCGACTCAATAACGATCTTGTTCGATCGCCAAGTCATTCGATTGCGATCCCACCAAGATTTGAACTCGCCGAAATTATTGTAATTCGATGTTCTTAGCTTCTCCGCGCTTTTCAGCGTGAATGTAAAGCCGAGAACGTTGTCAAGGATGATTTTGCATATGCCTTTGGCCGCAACAAGGAGAGACGACGTTCGATCAATTTCCGGGTCGTCTGTTACGTCATGTAAATAAGCAGAAAGACGAGAGCAGTCAAGAAACTTATCCAGGTCGGAGCGTTCGTGAGGTGACGACTTATTCTCGAGAAGGGTGAAAGCTATTGCGACCCGCTGGACTCTCCGAAGTGGAACGAGATACTCATCTTGTAAAGTCTTCGGCACCTTGCCGATCCACTCTGTCTCGAAATCGCTGATCCTGCTAACGCACTCTTTCGCCTCCCATGCGAGATGGCTGAAGGCCGATAGACATGTATCATACGGCGCATCCTTGACAGGATTTTGAAGGATTGTATCGAAGTAACCTTCTTTACCTCCAGGCGCTTTTGCGAAACCCCAATGTAGAAAAGGTAAGGGCGCCGCTGCTCTTCTGTCTACCCAGTCGGCTCTTGCTTGGCCTACCACAGCCGCGAAGTCGTTTGCGATCCGAGTTTCTCTTGCTTGCGATGTATATCTCATCAAGTTCTGGATGAGAGACAGGAACTCGTTCTTACCAAAGTATCCATCGTGGTTAACATCAAATCGCAGGACCATGCTTTCGAAGTCATCTGAGTAGGTTATCCATGGAGCATCCTTCAATACGTCCCGCAAATGGAGCAGTACCGTATGTCGCGTAAGGAAACCTTCGTCGCGGTAGTCAGCTTGATGGAAAGCTCGCATGACAGCGTGCATAGAATCTGCAGACAACGGATCTGGTGTTGGTTCGGCGATCAAGAGAGGCTGTAGTTTGTTCCGGACATATGTCGGCTCAGGCCGGTCGTAAGGATGCCAGTCGTCCGGCTTACTAGCACTTGAGGTAGTGCTATTGGAGCGAGGGCGTGGCTCTTCTCGCACGCTACCTCCGTTCCGTACAGTTATACTATCGTCGAGGACAACGGGCTCCTTTTCCAGGTCTTCATAAGGTTCTTTGTTGTCATTGGGAAAGGTCGGAGCGATTTTTGCGTCGTCAACCATAGCAGGCTGAGTCTCTGGGGACGTGAATGAACAGCCACTATGTTCAGCGGCATTCATATCGATGGGAGAACTAGTAAGCGGTTCTGCGGATGGATTCATAACCTTTATTGTGGTGGTGGGTGGCACTTCTAGCTGCTGGGATGTTGGTGGGTCCTCTTCATCTAAGCCGCCCTCTTCAATGACTTTTGACAGCCATTCGTCCAAGTAAGGCTTGTTGAGATTGATACACTCGGGGTGTACCTCCTTGTCTAACAGGTCCTGACTAATCTGTTCAAACATCTCTGCCTTCTCCGCAGGCTGATGGTCAGTGATAGCGCGCGAGATGACGCTCGGTTCTCGTTTGCCTCTTCGGTACTCCTCTGTAAGAACCTTCAGCCCAGTCTTAATCTCCATTACCGATAAGCTGCACATACGTCAGATTAATCCTTTCATGATGTTGCTCTCATGCTTACCACTGGATACTTGACAGCCGCAGGTTCAAGAGGGAAGCATCGCTCTGTAACTTCTTCGCGAGTTTTTCTGCATCATCTGAGATGAATCTAAGTTTTGCGATATATTTTAGTGCGCCATGCGCTGCCTTGACGTTTATGTGGTTGTGGAGAAAATCTACAACCTCATCCAGAGTACAGTTGCATACACCATGCATCGATTTCAACGAATTCAATCTCAGGCGGCTTTGGGGAATCTCTTCATCTTTCTCAGCTTTTACAAGCCAGGCTGCTGTGTCTTCTGTCGCGGCGCTCAGTTGTTGTACATGTCGTTTAAGGTTATCGTAGTCGCTAGGAGCATCTTTAAATTGGTTGTATATCTAGATATAGTCGAATCAGTGATATGATACTTTGATAAACAACTGGAACTGCTTGCCTGAAAAGCCTTCTCCGCAAGCATGACAAAGTCGCCCACAGAAAAGCCAAAAGCCATAGCTGAAGGATTTCTTTTGCGCAGGAATTGTCTTCTCTAGCACCAACGTGATTACTAAAGAATATGCGGAAATACAGTATATAAAGAGATGAACAGGAGACGATTGATCAGCAGAGGGTGAATGGCAGCTTCTTGTAATTGCAATCTCTCTCGTTCGACAGAACTGGAGTGAACAGCCTCTTAAGCTGAGAACGAAAAACAAGCCTATAATCGATCGCGCGACAGCCTTGATGACCTCTACTGGTTGAACGAAGCCATAGATAGACGCCATAGCCCGATTCTACCACTCGCACGCATGGGGTTTGGAGGACCTAGAGCGCTTTCGCAGCAAGCATGGCAGGTTCCGCACATCAGCCCCAAGCCATGCTTGAACGCTAGGCGAGAAGCCACGGCTTCGGCCATCGAGGCGCAGGCATCACGCAGCCAAGAAGAGAAGCATGTCGTCTTTAGGTCTGACTGTTGCTTGGCTGTTGTTTTGCGCTGGTCATTGCGCTGCCAGCGATCAGATGGGTGCCCATCATGTATGAAAGTGATGATGCTGGCTAATGTGGAGAGGGATGGAGGGGCAGATGGTAGATCCATGGATGCGGCTGACAACGTACTCATTAGCGCGACACGCTAAAACGCGCGACATTGGGGGAGGGATTCACGGCACGCGACACACACTGCGATCGTGAAAAAGAAAGTCAAAGTGTCGCCCAAAAAACTAGCCCTCATTCTTTCATGCCGGTCATGAAAGCATCCCCTTACTAATCGGTACAGTTGGAACAGCTTTGGCACAACACGAACACGATATACGCGGGTGGAGAAAGTTTTGCTAGATTCGCTGCCACCTAGATTGATTCATCGAACGATCATTTAAGCAAAGACCGGAAATACTTGGCATGTGTCAGTGCTGTCTCCGCTTCTCCAAGTTTGTGTGACTTACGCGTAGTCGATCAAGGCTATGTTCCGATTCTGCATGTGGCTCAGTCGATAGCAACAGCTCCGCAAGCTCCCTTTTTCGCTGCTGCGTTTCTATGACCCTCTACTTGGTGTTAGCGAATAGCCTCAACTACTTCAAAATCGCTAACGTACCTCTTCGAAAGTGTCAGCCATGACGTAACGAATTGTGGTCACCTCTTTCGTCTGACCCATACGGTGCACGCGCGCTAATGCCTGCTCTTCAACCGTAGGATTCCACTGAGGCTCCATGATGTAGGCGCGTGTTGCAGCAGTAATGTTCAGTCCGACAGCAGCACATGAAATGGTCATGAGGATGATGGAGATGTTTGGATTTCGACGAAAGTTATTCAATGCTACAGACCGATTGGTGGGCGTCGTGTTACCGTCGTAGCGTGTAAAAGTGATTGAAGCCCTCGACAATCCTTTCTCGATGAGGTCCAGCGTTGACGACCAGAATGTGAAGACGATGCTACAGGGTAAGTCAGCATGCGATGTGATTCAAGGCCGGTCAGGTGCTGCAAGCCGGGTTTAGGATGATTGATAGAGGAACTAACCTTTTAGTTCCTGGCGTTTGTTTGAGCAGATCATCGACGAGTGCGTTGACCTTGGTGGGTAAGACTTCTTCTGAGTCAGAAGGCCACTCGACAGGAGATGAGGCTCCCGAATCCATCGTCCCAGGCGCATGTGTGACAAGAGCAACAGGACATTGACGCACGCAGCTACAGCGAGTCGACGGATTCTGTGCCATGCAACTCTCACAGGCGATGCTGAAGCAGGAGAATAGCCAAAGTCGGGTTGTGTAAAGGTTTGTACCGAAGCTGTTGTCGTATCTTGTACCATCCTGTATCTCGCCGCAACTTTTGCAACATATACCACTCGTCGCTGTGAGAGCGTTCAAAGCTCTCTGAGCTACACGTGTATTCCAAGTGTTGTTTTCGGCCAATAAAACTGGCTTTGGTGGTTTGCGATAGATGCCGAGATCACAGATCAGGCGAAGCTCGTTGATCTGTTGAATGATACTAGTGACGTTGAAAGCCGTGTTGGTGTTTGCGCCTAGCACCGCATCGATCGATCTCGCAACGTTGTTCTCTGCTATTGCGTAATGCTGCCGCTCTTCTTCGCTGAGCTGCAGCGTATGTCTCAGGTCGGTCCTTTCCGGCAACTGAACAGATCCCTTGCTGCGCCGCAGGAGAATACACTGAAGAAGCCGCTTCAGCCGAGAGATAGCAGTGTTGTTATCACCGGCCTTCCAAGGGTCGATAATGTCTTTGTTGAATGTCTCTCGATCGTCGTATGGATAAACACGTAGAAATTGGCATAACGTCGCAACGTCTCCGAGCCTATTTTGCAGCGGCGTGCCAGTCACAGCCCAACGCGCCTGAGCCTCAAGACTACATATAGCTTTGCATGTATTGCTTTGGTGGTTGCTGATGTAGTGTGCTGCGTTTCTTAGTGGCGATTCATGTAGCTTTCTTGGGCGCTTTTCTACGTACCTTCATCTAGAATGATGCGCCGCCAATTGATGGAGAAGAGAGGTGACGATGCTGAAGACGAATGTTCCCTCCACTCCGTTTCCACTGTTTGATAAGTTGTCAAGACCAAACGGTGGGAACGAGCTTCCTCGATAGTCGTGATACGGCTGAGACCATGATGTCGTCTTATTCTCAGCAAAGTCACATCGCATGAATGTCTGAAAGATCAGCCATTTGGTCGTTCTCGCTGCAATTCGACTTACTGCTGTAGTTGTTCTTCCCACGTTTGCAAAACTTCTGCTGTTAGTGTGCTTGAGATTAACATGTATTCTGTGATGACTTACGAGATGGTGGGACAACAAGTAACGTCGTATCGACATCGCGATGACTTGTAAAAGTTGGTCTGGTAAACATCCCCCCCTCGTTCAATGAGTCAATGCCATGTGCGAGTAACGCAATCATGCTGAGAGACTTCCCTAGCCCCATCGTATCCGCCAGTATGCCACCCTTGAAGGAACAAGGCTGGTCTGTTCGCACATCACCAGTGATATTGTTGCGATATCTGTTTGCATACTGTCAGCCAGATCCTACTGTACTGGCGACCGCTCTTACAAAGCAGATGTGTCGCGAGTGAGCTTCGTCCACACATCACAAGATCCATCTTCGAGAGCCCATCCCATCTCCCGCTTGATCATGAAGAACAAGGCCTGTCGCTGATGCCTGATCTGCGTTAACAAGATGCGTCGTACGATGCGACATCATAACTTACAGCAACAGTTTGGTCTTCAACCAGCGGGGTGTTTCCACTTCACCTAGCGTTCTCGGGGCACTGAGAACATCCAGTGCATCTGCAATATGTATATTTGTCACGACTACGTCAGTACTGGCTCTCTCTAGCTCGAACGTTGTACAGCAAACACCCTGGTCTGAGGAAATTCGGTGAGGGTTGCAGTATAGTACGTCTCGATCACAGCCCAGGGGATCCTGCAAATAGATCTCAGAGTCCTGACAAAAAGCACCTATATCCTCGGAAAGCCATTTGGGGCCATACAGGATAGCTGATATTGATGGTAGACTCCCTCGCCGATGAGGACGCTTTACGCGTGTCAGCATTAACTGCAACTCAACCAGAGGATCTTCACAGATAACACAAAGTATTTCCGCGCTTCTGTCGTCGAAGTGCCCAATACAAGCCTCTCTATAGATTAATTGGTTGGGTGGTGAAAAGCCCATAGATACGCAGCCAGTAAGAGCGTCTGAGACGTGAGATGATTGTACCTCGGCATGCAAATCCTTGATCTATCTCAAAGTCAGCGTTAGAGAACACGAGAGATTGACATTTGACTTACCATACCAAAGCATACAACCGTACTCTCTTCGCCATCGGTGACAGTAACATCTGGCATAGGTGCGCCAGTGATTTCTGGATTCAGTATCGCTGCTAGGGACTGTCCGGGATGTGCATCTGGATTGAGCAAATGCTCATCATTCCTCGAATAACTTGGTGACGATGCCTTCGTAGTGCGCGTCAATGGTTGGGTTAATGCCGAAGCATGCAAAGAAATGCACTGGTATTGCAGATCGGTTGAGTTGTCATGGTATACGATGGGTGTTTCTCTCGAATAGTCGAATCGTTCATATTGGACTGAAACGCTGTCTGCTACTGATGCTGGAGGTCTCCAGGTGCCTGGTAAGCTACACCCATGTGGATCGTGACCATGCTGGTAGCCTTCGATTCTAGAGGTAGAGGAATAGTTACTGAGCCGACGCCGTTTTGGAGCCCGTCGCTCCAAATCATCGTGCGACATGATGTCTCGCCTAGGTTGGGGGGCTGTGCCGTTGTAGGAGGGCTGCCGTTATCAGCCTAGGTACTGTAGTTGTGTATCTGGGCGAGTATGATGCAGTCGATGGGCCCATCATGTGACAGGAAAAACGATGAGGCGAGTATACTATGAGGATTTAAACATGCCTGCAGGAAGCGAATGTCGTTGCGACGAGGAAGGCTGAGTGTGGCCATTGTGGCGGCTGTGCTGGCAGCTGCAGCACGCATTAGCTGCGCATCATGCGCAGCGGCTCTGCCTCGCGAGTCGCCGGGAGATGCGCCTGATATGTGCTGTGATGCGCGCACATCTTCTATCAGCGTGCTCCTTTGTTGTGTAGTTGACCACAATTTCTCGCTCTATTGTCACTGTGTTCACGCGTCGCGATCGATGGCCGGAACGCGTTTGTGCGGGGCCCCGAAACCCAGCCTGCCCACCACCTCGAGGCCTACACTCACGCCCCAGGCGCGGAGAACTTTCCAAGAGAGCTTCGATAGCTTCGAAAAGACGGTACAGCGGTACTCATGCACTGATGATCGTGAGTTCAGCAACACCACACTGCGCGATGTACGCGATGCTGCGAAAGAGGTTGAGCGTCAGCTTGCTGCGCGACAGTGCATGCGGAACATGAAGCGCTTAGAGCCGTTTTTGAATGGCCTTGAAGCATACTCCAAAGTTATCGAGGTGCTCTGCAACGGCACACCTTTCTTGAGCTGGATATGGGTGAGTTGTGACATCAAGCTTTCTAGCATGGATTGTGTTGATAGTTGATTTCTTGAAGGCACCCATCAAATTGACGATGCAGGTTAGAGCCCTTCGCCGTCCACGTCCGCGATGTTACTCACAAGGTCTAGCTCGCTACGGACCATATCAGCGCTTTTGAAAAGCTTTTAGCAGCATACAGTCAGATCGCAGCGATGCTACCTCGATTCGATCGGCTAGGAGCCGCTTTGCAAGATAAGCCTGACTTTCAGCAAGCACTTGCAGTCGTCTACAGTGATATCTTAACGTTCCACGAGCATGCATATAAGCTATTTAGGCGCAATGGTAATCTCCCTTGTCTATGGTACACGCGCTTCACTCCTCTGACTAGCTTTAGGCTGGATCTGTTTCTTTAAATCGTCCTGGGGCCAATTTGGAAGCAGGTTCAACTGCATCCTGGATAGTCTCGCAAAGCACGCCACGTTGGTTGGCCAAGAAGCAAATGCATACCTCGTATCGGAGACTATGCAATGGCGCAGAGAAGCACTTCAGACGGTAGCAAAGACCGAGAAGGACCGATCAACAGCACAGCTTACAGCAGCGCTTGCTTGGCTGGGTCTCGAGACAGTTCCACATTGTGGTCAGGCTTACCAAGATAATCTGCTTCACAGGCTCATCAATGACTGCTGCGACGGTACAACTGACTGGCTTCTGAAACACCAACGTATGAGACAGTGGCTTCAGAATGGACGGGGTGGACCGATTTTATGGCTGAAAGGCAAGCCTGGGTCTGGTGAGTCGCCTTAAGAAACCTAAGTATATATATTGAGGCGAAGTTAACAACTCATCAAGGCAAAAGCACACTATGTGCGAAGATAGTGCAATTCCTCCGTGCACCTCGACAGTCGACAGTTTTGTTCTGCTTTTACAGCTACATCGTCAGCAGCACATACCCTGACCCCGTGGTTTTTATCCTCGCTACCTTGGTTTCCCAAATCCTTCGGCAACGCTCTGATCTTGCTACTTATGTGTACGAGGAGTTCGTTGCTGAGAACCGTCCACTCTCTATTCGAAGTCTCCAAGAACTTCTTTCGAATCTACTCCCACAGCTAGTGATGCCACGAATTCTGATTGATGGCATTGATGAGTGCATCAGATACGATATACATGGAAAACCATGCGATCTCACCCCCGTAAAGGACGTCCTTGTCTCAATACTACAGCTCGAGAACCCAATGCAGGCTTGTGCGCCGACAAAGATTCTTATTGTCAGTCGGGACATTCTGGAGTTGGTTGGGAAGTTATCAAAAAGGCCAACAGTAGCACTAGACCAAGAAAGCGATGCGCTGACAGCCGACATCACACGATACGCTACCAAGTGCCTAGAAACCATCCGGGATAGGTTTTCGAACCTTGTTGGTGTCGACAACGTTCTCGATGCTGTGAAAATAAACGTAGTGTTAAAGTCCCAGGGTATGTCTGCTTCCCTATCCTTTAGGAATGGCAATGTGCCGACGATTATGTTGTATAGGATAGCCCAGGCAGAGTGCGAAGAGATCACATGATACGTACCTGAGTCTCGGGCGATGTGCTGACTATCCCCAGGAATGTTCCTCTGGGTGCGGCTAGTGTTAGCACAACTAGAGTTTGACGCATACAATCTTGATGACTTGGAAAACGCAGTAGCCAATATGCCGCATAGCTTACATGACTTGTGAGTAGTTTATATGTCTTGCATTGAGGCTTCATACTGATCATGCGTAGCTACTCTCGCATTGTACACAGAATCATGCTTTACCCAGTCCAATCGCGAGAGCGGGCCATCAACATACTGAAGTGGATGTTGTGCTCGAGACGGCCACTGAGGGTCGTAGAACTTCAGGATGCAATCGTCTTTGCCTCAGGAGCCGTCTCATTATCGGAGAGATCAAAACTTCCCCCAAACATCCTGGACCTCTGCAAACCCCTGATACAGACGGATGACAATGGGCAGATTTCTTTCGTCCATTTCACTGTCCAAGAGTAAGCTTTTGCATGTGTTGCGGGGAGGAGTAGCTGACCGCATCAAGGTACCTCACGAAAAGTAACTTCATTTCGCTACGGGATGCGGAGAGCTGTACTACCATCACGTGTCTGAACTACCTAACTTTTAGCCTCAACCTTTCCAAACCTAGCATTTCGGCCATGCAAAAAGCAGTCGATGTCGGAAGATGTTTGTACTCTCTTCAACCATATGTTTACGAGCATTGGCTTGACCATTTTCTCGCCTTCGCAGTAGAAGTCTCACGTTCCGCAGACCGGCAATTGGAAGCTTTCCTGGCGAGCTTCTTCTTCATCTGTTCCCACCAGTATACACGATATCTAGATCCGACAGACGACTTACAAATAGACATTCCCGCCGCGCAAACTCTCGAACCTCGTTTGCAATACCTTGAGCGCTATGCACATCATTACAAATTTCTTTGTGCTTATGTCATATACCGCCATGCCAAACAAATGCACTTCGAAAATCCTGCCGACTACCGTAAGCTGTCTTTGTAGCAAGACTGACGGATGGCTAACGTATGTGCGTTAGGAGAACCTCTAGATCCCACGCCTCTCAGCGTCGTTCAGCATGAATACGCTATGCAAATCGATTATCTGCTCTCAGCAGTAACGGTTCCTGGGCTCACACAAGAACAACTCAGCACATTCAAAACATCGAATTGTTCATATGCCTTCGTGTGTCGCTTTCCTGGATGTACAGGCATGTTGGCAGGGTTTCCAACTGATGATCTTCGTACACAACACGAAACGACGCACAAACCGGCGCTATTCTGCACGCACTCCGGTTGCAAGTATAGTCTGCCTTTCGCCTCTCAACAAAATTTGAGAAAACATATCAGAGACTTCCACAAATCGCGGTCTAAAGTCGTATCAAAGAGCATCAGGCGTCGGCAAGGAACGCTTTTACGAGGACAAAGCAGCCATGCGGCAACGTCAAATCCTCTAGGTGGCCTTGATGCGCACTCTCAAGCTCAACGCCGGTCGAAAAGTTCTCCGGAGACATTGAAACAGAACCAGGCTGCTTTGGGACTCGATCACTTCATACAGCACTATCGTGTCCAGCAGCAGCAGGGCAAGATTCCAGAAGGCTGGCAGCAGGGCAAACCGCCAGAAGAGCGCGGTCAGCTGGCCTTTCAGTACTTCACTCAGTACCGCCTGCTGTACCCTGAGAAAACCGAAGTCTTGTCCATGCACCGAGCCCTCAAGTTCGAGACAGAGGTAATTCATGACTGTACAATATACGTGTGCGATAAACGCTGACTTCGTGCCTCCACCTCCATAGACCTTTGAGATTTCAGGAACACACGACGTATACATTTCCACGATCGAGGCGATGATCATGTATATATCGAAGACGTTGATAGTGCAACAGTCACATGTACTATTGCAAGCACAAGCACAGCAGCCCAAAGAGATCGTCTCTGTACCCACGTCGCAGTACGCCAACTTCGCGCACTACCCTCGCCAGAGCCTGCCGCCCAACTTCTCGAACAATCCAAGCGACCGTAGCGTGCAATCAGAACAAGCATCACCCGTACCTCCTAAAGACGAGCACCAAAACCGCTTCTCTCGGTTCATTATGAGACGACGACCCAGCAACATTTCCCAAGACAGCATGGTCTCGCAGCGAGCATATATACAGCTACAAGCACAGCAAAAGGCACAACAACAAGCTCAGCAACGTGGAACACAGGAACAGCAGCAAGCCTCGTATTCAAACCCAAGAGTGCCTCAATACACACATGATGAGCTAACGAGCTCGCAACCAACAGGGCTCTTGCCTGAAACCATTCCAACGTTACAGCCCCCATCTCTTGCGCATGATACAAGACCGAGTTCACCTGGTCAGCAACCACCTCAATTCCAAGATATTGATCACATATCCAATGACCCGCGACAACGTTCGCCAGCCCATATAGTACGCCCCCTATCCATGGATTCTCACTCCCTGTCCACACCATTCCCTCAACCATCTGCCTCTTCACTGATGAATGAACACCTTCATTTTTACCGGAAATACAATGAATCGAAGGTCGATCAAAATGTCGGGCATCGTGTCTTGAGGCCTGCGTCGGCTGCTTCGACGAGCCAGTCTTTCGATCCAATGAATCCAGTGCCTAACGGTTCAAACACTACAAGCCTTTCAACTTGGACCCCAAGCACTCCAATCGAATTCCCCGATGGATTATCTTCCCCCGGGTCTATTAATCCGATAGTGTCGATCGAATTTCCTGATGGTCACAATCCATATTTACCGGGTCCTGAACCAAACCTGGATCCGGGGGCACCTCGTCCGCCATCATCGCCAGATTTCGACGGCAATATCGGCTTGGAAAGGCATCTTACCTTGAGTTCAACAAGAAGGATCTCCCCAGAGGAAGAAGAGCCATCACCATCAACGATAAGATGCATCTGTACTTACGCAGATGATGATGGTGACACAGTCTGGTGTGAGAAGTGCGATACTTGGCAGCATATTGCGTGTTACTACGATTCTGCCCAACATGTCCCTGATATACACGAGTGCGTGCATTGTCTTCCGCGCGCTATAGATTCAGAAAAGGCCAACGAGAAGCAACGCGTCTTACGGGAACAGACTACTGTAAATCGCGATTACTTCACACGGCATTTTCGCAACATGCCAATGTCTTCCCTGGAGCAAGTGCCGCCCGCACTCCGCGCCCAAACGGCTTATCGCCTCTTTTTATGGTACTCCCGGAAATGGTCACAGCATGCCGAATTGGTAAAGATCCTTGCACTCCAAAGCGAGACACAGGTAAGTTATGATTGTACGCATTGTATGTACGACATGTGCTGACTTCGCACTACCACCTCTATAGATCTTCGATAGTTCACCAACAATATACATCTACATCACCAACACCGATCGAGAGCTGAATGGCGTACCAGATCTGCGATCGGCGGGTTTTGAGAGTGTCCGCACACCACCGCAATTCACGACACCCATTTCTGCGCCAGATGAGAGTGAAAGAATCCGTCTCAAGGTGTTTGAGCTTGTGAATAATGACTGGTTTGATCATGGCACTGGCATCTGCTACGGAGTTGTGACAGACCACAATGCGATCATCATAGTTAAGGACGAGAAGGTCCCGACACGAGCACTTTTCCACAATATCATCTCCAAACATTTCGACTTTGATAAACAGCAGGACACACTCGTTGTATGGACCTATCAAAATGGCGTCAAGATGGCCTTCAGCTTTGAGTTGGTATTCGGCTGCGTTAGGATTTGGAACTTCGTGAAAGCAGTGCAAAGGCGCCTTCAGGAAGGGCAACCACTTCGTTGAGGGAGACGAATAGCTAGGTATCAATAAGTCTGTTATAAGGATGCCTTGACACGATATTTCCATTTCAGTAGATTCTTGCACGCATGTGTTGCTACTATTTACTGCAAAGTTATGAACGGCGAAAAAAGGGCCGTCAAGGGCTCATTATGAGCTGGCTTTGTTTCACTTGCACAACGAACGTGGTGTTTGCAGTCCTTCCGGGCATGGTCCTGTTTCCGTTTCCGCAGGGTAGAAGACGTAACGGAATGGGCACGGCGCCAGCGTAGCGCAGATGTAACATGGCAGCAAGCTTATACTTCAAGCGGACTAGCAAGAAAGCGTCATCTCCTTTAGATCATTCAAGTCAGCGTGACCTAGGCGCACCGCGACCGCTGCGGCGACCACTTTGTTCGATAATGAAGCATGGCAAAAAGGCTAGGGAGAGTGATATGATACAGGTCTAGCATTTCACCCTACTACAAAACACTAGTCAAATTTAGCAATCTACCCTACATATACTCCAGCATTCACCATCAACAACCAAAGTCCTTCCAAACAGCCGCCACCCTCTTATCATTCCTCGCCAAATCCTCACACGAGCCCGCAGGGTCTTTGCAGAACATATCCGCAGTGAAAGGATGCTCAGAGTACCAACACGTACACAGCTTGCCCAATCGATCTACATCGGCGATGGCGATGGTTGGGGGAAGAAGGCTATGACTCTCCACCCGCGATTTCTCGTTGAAAGAAGCTACACGCCAGTAGCTCGTAATGTTGTAGTCTGCGCATTCTAGTTCACCTAGAGACACATAGTCTGTTATCCAGGGGCCACTGCTTTCTCGATTGTCTGGAATGGTGTGGACGCCGTAGATTATATCGTTTAGTTTGAGAGGGCCGCCTTTTCTTTTAGTCGAGTCGGTATCGCACTCTTCGTACGTTAGCAACGCTCGTACCTTTCGAAAAGCGAAGAGTGGTCAGTCTATAACATCTCACTTACATGGCTGATTATATCTTTATAGGTTAAAACACAGTGGTCAACGTTCGCGGATATGTCAGGCCCCTCGAATAGCCAGTCTGTGCTTCGAGATTCGATGTAGGAAGCAGGATCACCAGTCACGGCGAAACCTAAATGCATATCAGGATTAGCCTTCGTCAGTGTGTACTGTCTAGTAAAGTTCCTCGTCCATAGCGCAGCGCGTACAGTTGATGGCGGGTCATTTCCTTCTTCGCGGTGAGCCACGATGTCTTCGCAAAAGGTTCTGGCAAAATCGAGAGCTTCGTATCCGTCAAAGTAGTTGGCTTCGGGATGTGAACTGGTAGTGTCGCCGAAACAGGTACGGTCGTACGTTGCATCGATGTCGATGAGCGAGTCTTGAAATGCCGGAGTGAACTCGCTCTCCCACCGAGCCAGTTCGCTGCTATATGTCGAAGGATAGGTGTCTATATCTTTAAGGAATGGAGTGTGGGATATGTCTGCTTTCCGATCGATGTCTAGAATGTTATTGGGATCGAAAGTCCCAGTGGAACTCTGTAATCGAGTTGCGTTGTAGTAGGTCTGAGAAAATGTAGGTTTACCGTAGAGGTCGTACACGACGGCTGATGCATCGTTTGCTGCACCTTGGGACACAGCAAATGCTTTCGATGTATTCAGATAATCCTTCACCTCCGGTAGAAACGTGAAGTTACCCCTAATACGCGGCGCGACATAATTCGAAAGTGCACATAGAGCGTAGTTGTCCGCTACAATGGTTAGGGCGGCGGAATCATCACAGCGCTGAGCATTGAACATACCATTTACTGACGCCCAGTCATTGGAAGGATCGTTGAGACGAGCCAGTACCTTGGCACAATATATACCGTAACATGCTGACCACGTTGTATCTCCAGCGATCTGCCGTAAAAGGACCCAGAGGTCCGGAATCGGCCGGTTGAGGCCTTCTGTTACCTGTAAGTAGCGGAACAGCGAGCGGAGAAGGGTAGTGGCTGATTCGTTAGCACATATGTATCGCTGGCCTCACTGAACGACTTGCCTTGGTTGTTATGGTAATACCCCAAATCGTATCGAGTGCCAAGATATGGACCATCGCTACTGACGCCCAGCTGGATGCGGTGGTCTAATGGTGGCAAAGTAAAGAAATCTCGACAAAACGTAAGTTTCGCTGAGAAGGTCTGGCTTTCATCACGTTTCACTGCTTGTCCTTCCGGTATCATATCCCCAATGCCTCCGTACATGAATGGATCGCTGCATGCTGGATCTGTATCGTCGATGTTGCATGAGGCCTCGATAGTCCACGGGCCATGAGCAATTTGTTCGAATGCGTTACGGATTGAAGTCAGATTTTCTACTGCCCGGGGACCATATAGTTCCCAGAACGCAGGATCATGTTCGTGATCTATCGTGTCTTTAACAGTGTCTATAGCCATCTGTATAGCACCGTCGATCGCCCACGATATCATGTCTCTAAACTCGGGTCCGCATGAATCGTCATACCTCAAGCCGAGAGACAGGGGTTCTGAGGACGTCTAAGAAACCGCTTGTGAAGGAGATTGAGAAGAACTAGGGGAAGCAAATTGAGAGGAGGCCTGCGAGCTAGTTTGAGAGGCCGCGGAGGCCACTCGCGAGGAAGTTTGGGCGGTGCTCCCTGGGATTAGAGAAATGATGAGAAAGATCGTAAGAATGGAGCTGGCGAATCGAGTCACAGACATGCTGAAGCTCCGGGCGTTCTTGGTGGCACTGGAAATATGGAACGGTGAGTGGGAAAAGAGCAGTAGATGTGGGTGGGCTGTGTAAGATTCGTTATGCAGCTAAGCTGTGTAGATTGACATTGATCGATCGGTGTCTGCGTAATGATATCTATAAAAGAGAAATTGTAAGATGGAGGGAAGGAAGCTGTAATGCAAGATCTTGTACTCAACGATGACTCTAGAATAGGACATGGCAGGATACTTTCCGTCATATTGGAGTCATTCTGACTGGACAGAAATCTCAAGGTGACTGTTCGTCGCTTCAGCGTTGATTCACAACACCCATCCGTCCCAAGTCGCGTAGATCTGCTTGAGACGGGCATGTTCATCCGGACCGGTAAATATTGAATCGATTGCGCGCTCGCAAAGTGATCTGATGTCGTTACGGCTCAAGTCAAAGTGCTGCGCTGCAAGATAGTACTCTTGCGAGAGAGGACTGCAAAAAACACCAACATCGTCAGTCTGCAATGCGTCAGTCATCACCAGGACGTTACACTTTCCGGAGCAGCACATACGCTCAGTGCGACCGGAACACTGGATTGCCGCCACATTCTAAAGTGATGGTCCGAGTAAGTACCCGTGATCATCTTAGCATGCACATTACAGCTGAGGCACAGCTCAACACCGATATCATGCTGTTCGATAGTTTTTCGAAACTCTTCTTTGACATGTATAACGTGACCTATTCTGTCGGGCTGCCATGATAGAAGCGTCTGCAGCTCCAAGTCTGAAGACGAAGGCTCGCTCTCGGCAAAGTGCAGCGTGATCTTCAGTCCTGCAGCCTTTGCTCGCGCGAAGCTGTCACCGAAAATGCGCACGTCACCTTTCGCTGGGTCGCCGCAGAGGTCAACACCGACGACTCCGGCAGACCGATACTTGATGGCGAGATCAATCACCTCTTCTGCCTCGGCGACGGTGTTGCGGCGGTCGATGGACAGTATGAGGAAAGCTCGCATCGTGTTGTTAGCATCGTCGTTGTGGGCCTTTAGTATATCCAAGATGGTCTTGACGTAATCTTCCTTGGTTACATTCTCTGCAGGAATTGCTCTTGGAGTTGTTCGAAGCTCAACATAGACGACACCGTCATTTTGGAAGTCTTGCAGCACAACTTTGGTTGAATACCTGAGTCGATCAACCACAGCTCGCCTTAGACGTTTGGTCTACACGTACTGGACACTGGGCAAATCGCTGCAAAGGCGGTATATGTACGAGGAAAACAGCGGGAAGAACCTAACGTAGCTGTCAGACGTCTGCTAATGTCTTCCACGTTGGTGGGCCGGTGGTTTGAGACGACAAGCGGGATGCGACCAGTCACCATTTGTCAGGAGAATATTGGCTACGACCTCGCTTCCAGGGTAAAGTGCTGGATCGTCTTCCCCAACGGCACGCCGGTGTTACAGGGACATTTCCGGCAAACAGTCAAGGCAGATCAAATCAAGCTAGGCCTACGTTTTGATATCATAGTCGACCTTTCCCGTGGGAATAGCTACCAGAGGGTCTTGCAGGTCGAGGGCAGGATGGCGCGCCCTCTTTGTCTGCCATATGTCGTGCAGGCACTGGCGACTGATGCTGCCGGTCAAGTGGGCATGAAGCTGAGTCGCGGGATTAGCAATGCAGCGAACGGAAGTCTGAGCGTCGCTTGGCGCTTTGACTCGGAACCAAGGAGGCTGGAACAGTACCTCAATCTTAGGCAGTCTCTGGGTGAAGAGGGTGTCGACGGGCAGGCGTGCAGTTGTGCTGGGCTGTGCAGCCATGATGGAGGTGCACAGCGGTATTGGTGGCGTGGGCGACGGTTCTCGAAGCGATAATGGAACGATGAATAGACTTTTGGGCGGGCCAGGACATGAGGCATTCGCGGTATAGCGGCGGACGCGGGTCATTGGGGCTCCTCGCCGCTGATTCGTCCGTGGCTCGGCAGCCCCAAAGGAGGAGGTGCGCTGCAGGAGATTGCAGAACGCGCCTTCTTCGTCAGGAGGAGCAACGACAGCACTCGCCGGCGTCGCGTTCCATTGTGCAGACATTGACGTGGCCACGAAGCATGCCAGGCGTTTAGCATTCTATCTACATTGTAATATTCCAAAAGTATACGTCACGCGCTTTTCGTGTGTGTGCGTGTTGCATTCTCTGCCGGAGGAAGGCCCTTGATCTCCAGCGCTCGGCTAGACCAAGCTAAGCTCACCCCGGGCCGCTCCTGTACCTCACTCATCTCCAGAGCACTCGCAAGCAACCCTTCCATCCTCAAGCCCCCACGACCGTTTGCCTGCCGCTGTTCTCGTTGCGCAAGCAATTGCATCTGCTCTGCGCGCCTTTCTCGCCATTGCTGCTTGTCGGTCGCTTCTCCCGCCGTTCCCTCGTCCACCCGGCTGTCGCGCTCCCTAGGAGGCCCCTGGATTCGCCTGCCTCGCCGTCTCGCGCCTCTCGCGACCTGCACATCACCACCCGGCACCACCTGGATACATGGCCGATATGAACCAAGAAACCATCCAGCAAAAGATCCAGCTCGCCCGACGCGACGCTGAGGCGCTCAAGGACAGGATAAAGCGCAAGAAGGATGAGCTGGCTGACACCACCCGTATGTTCTTTTTCCGCCGGGCTGCCACACCGCAACCACACCCCGAAGACGGCTAACACGATGCGCAGTTCGCGATGTCGCCAGAGACCGTGTCGAGGCTCTGCCGCGCCTCACCATGAAGACGAAGCGCACCCTCAAGGGCCATCTTGCCAAGATCTACGCCATGCACTGGTCGACCGACCGCAGACATCTCGTTTCCGCTTCGCAGGACGGAAAGCTCATCATCTGGGACGCTTACACGACGAACAAGGTCCACGCCATCCCCCTGCGCTCATCCTGGGTCATGACATGCGCCTACTCGCCGTCTGGCAACTACGTGGCCTGCGGTGGTCTCGATAACATCTGCTCCATCTACAACCTGTCGGCTCGGGAAGGCCCAACACGCGTGGCGCGCGAGCTGTCTGGCCACTCGGGCTACCTCAGTTGCTGCAGATTCATCTCCGACAAGCGCATCCTCACATCGTCGGGTGACATGACCTGTGTGCTATGGGATCTCGAGACCGGCTCCAAGGTACATGAATTTGCCGACCATCTCGGCGACGTAATGAGCTTGAGCATCAACCCGCTCGACCACAACCAATTCGTCTCTGGTGCTTGCGACGCTTTCGCCAAACTGTGGGACATCAGACAGCAGAAGTGCGTGCAGACCTTTGCCGCGCACGACTCCGACATCAATGCTATCCAATTCTTCCCCAACGGTAACGCCTTCGGTACCGGTTCCGACGACGCCTCTTGCCGTCTGTTCGACATCCGCGCCGACCGCGAGCTTGCGTCATACCAGGTACGCACAATGACATCCTGGATACATCAGATATTTGGATTACTAATTTGTGCGACGACAGATTCCCGAGCCAGTTTGTGGTATTACATCCGTCGCCTTTTCCGTTTCCGGAAGACTGCTATTCGCAGGTTACGACGACTTTGAGTGCAAGGTAAGCATACAGCGCTATGTCTATCGATTTCACAAGCTAACAATAGCTAGGTTTGGGACGTACTTCGCGGCGAACGCGTTGGCACATTGCAAGGACACGACAACCGCGTCAGCTGTCTCGGTGTCAGCAACGACGCGCTTAGTCTGTGCACTGGTTCATGGGACTCGATGGTACGTGGTGATTTCCTCTCTCTTCTTCTGATCTATGCGGTGGAACTTTCCGCTAGAATCCTGGTTTTCATATTGGTGTTTGAAAACAATATGGATACACTCTACCGCGGCCTTTGTTTCTATCCTCCTACACTCCATTTCGCAGACGGCTAACTTGTCAATAGCTGCGCATCTGGGCATAAGTGCCGTCAGCCTTACTCTTACAACTACGACGCCATGTAACGACGCCAATCCGAACGTGTGCGCCCTATCACTCCCTGTAATATTGGCAAACTACACCTACACCTACGACAGCGATCTCCCAACCTCCTGGCAATACCATACCCCTTGCTGCATCTCATCAGTCAGGAGAGAAATCGGAGCGCTGCCTCACCCTTTTTAAAGAATATAATACTCACACCTCACACTCACACGTTCTGTTGGATGTTGGAAAGGGACGGCATCGATGTGGCTACGGGTTGCGGTTGCACGCCTACTGATGTCTCAGGCGCCCGGTCAAATGGTCTTTATTTTGTTGCGGCTTTTCCCTTTCATACCACTTGTTCTCTATTCCTCTTCTTGTGTCTTTCTAATCACGAAAGCTCTTGTTTTCTCTTTTTTATATATCATGTCCGGGCTGGTGACGGGGAATGTAACTGCAGTAGCAAGCACGATATCTCACTTTCAAACCCGTGTGTCCCATTTCACATGTGTGTACGTGTGTGTTCGTGTGTTTTTCTCTTTGCGTTGTTATACTTGCCTGAAAAGCAAACCGGTTTTCTTCTCTTGAGCCTGCGGGATGGGCATGGATGGGGGCGAGGGGGCGATGTTATGTAATATTGAGACGAGGAAGCTTTACATGTGCATGTTGGATGGAAGACGGATAATGGCTTTTGGCGCTTTGGGGGATGGGAGATTCTGTGTGTACGATTTCCATGGGGCTTGTGCGAGGATGAGATGGGAGTTTTGAAGGGTAGTCGGCGAGTTCCTCTCTATATCAATATAAACTCTCTTAAAGTTTACGAAGCGTACAAGGTTGCTGTGGTGTGATGTTGTGACATGGTGTTTCTACGAATGATATGGTCTGACGAGTGCTTCAATGGTCCTTGCTAGTGTGTGCGCTGAACGATCTCAGCAGGTGCTTTCACAATAGTGTCGGACGTTTACTGTACACCTGTTTTTAAGTTTTGTGGACGAGAACGGCTTTTGCATGACATTGTTGTGACGACTTGTTATTATCCTTTGTTTTCCTCTTCTCCCTAGGATTAGTCGTCCCAAGGAACCTTGCAAAGTCTCGAGCGTTTGAGCGCTGGCTAGGTCGGTTCCAGCAGACAAGGACGCCATGTCCAGATCAGCTGAGAGAAGAAGGAAATACGGCTCAACGTTCCGGACTTGTAGACCGGCTTGTGACTGTCACTGTTGGGTGCGTCGCATGTTGATATATTTTGCGATATGCTGAGTGGATGAGGGACGCGGGAAGGTGGTGAAGTCTCATGTCTGCTGTGGGTGTAGATTGAGTTGGTGTGGAGATCTGTAGTAATGATGCCTATTCACCTTGTGCACAGCTTTCGCTCCGAATCTGGAACCTATTGTGGGACGAAGACGACCTAGGTACACTCTGGATATCCCGGGCGCTTCGATCAGGTCAATCTGGCAAAGAAGGAATTACGCTCAACGTTCCGAAGTTCTAGGTCTTGTCGCGACCGTTCCAATCTCAGCAGAGCGGTGAAGGCACTGGCGCTTGGAGCTTATTGTGATAACAGTGACGTGACTGTCTGTTAACGTTCATCGCGAGGCGGGTAAGGATCTTCGTTTGAGCCGAAGTGATGGCCGAGCACGCTTCTGCTTCATTTCAGGATGTGCAAGAGCCATGTCCCACGGCTCGTATTTTACAGCACGTGGCCATGCAAACGTCTATTCTTCAAAGGGGAAAGTCAATGCTATTTGGTTGGCATCAACATGCCTCAGTTATTGCCATTCTATTTTGGAACGGAGATTCGATGAACTGGAGCATCGTCTCCCTGTGGCACTGTAGCATTAACGTGCCTCAGCTATGAGCGCCCCCAATCTTAGGCTGCAATGCATGGCTGCTGGACCCTGAATTCGCAAAGCAAGCAATGGAAGCGCCTCAGCCGATGCAGGAGTCAATCGGAGAATAAAAAAATACACATCATGATTTGATGCTTCTAGAAGCGATCATGGAAGGATTCCTTCGCATGCCATGCGACCAGGGGACTCTGGTCAGGGATATGGCCGGGACGAGAATATCAAACAAGACCGAAAGCAAAGACGTCCCTCGGCCCCTTTAAACCCAGGCGTTGCATGACAGCTGCTGCCTCGAGAAGATTGAAACAGCCCAAACCGGTTGCATCGACCGATATCCGCAGTTGCCGTGACGTGTAGCCTTAAAACACGCAAGACGAGGACACGGCAATTTGGTGCTGCGACATGTCAACGTATCGAACGAGGCGTGTAGCAAGATAGTTCAGCATGCTGTTTCATCAGCGGACAGGCTTGGGACGCCATGGGGCGCCACCCGCAGCGCCTCGATTGGGCGGTGTAGGACGGGCGAGCGTGTTTCGAAGTCGAGCATGCTGTTTCATGAGGCCGACATGCCTTTGCCCCATCGCCAATCGAATACGGATGCTAACCTATACCGGCCTCGAGTGCATCACGAGTAGTACCGGTCAGCATCAGCCCTAAGCCCTAAAACAGGCACAACCAAGCGCATCCCTACCCACCGCACCGCATCGACCACGTTATCCACGTAACGCACGTTGTCGTCGTCGAGGCCTCCTCTCACCAATCTCCAGGCGCCCTCACCACGCACAGCCAATTGCAAGCCTGAAACCCACGAAAATAGCCCTGCAAGCCCACGTGCCAAGCCCTGCCCGCTAGTTGAATACCCATCATCCCAGACAGACCGACACGACACCGACCCCAAACCCGAACCACCGTGAACCTTGCAACGCAACGACTCCCTATCCTTTTTTTGCACCCTACCCAACGCGTCACCGGACACATACGAACCTATATCAGCCGGGCATCCCATCGTCGGGTCCCGCTTCTTTTTTCTCTTTCGTCATGACGACTACCGCCGCACAAGACGAATTCAACGACCTCATCCGCAGAAACGAAGACCTTGGCGACCGCAACCCACACCCAGAGGACATTGACAACGACTCTGACATCAGCGACCCTGAATCCCCGGGCCGAGCAAACGACTACCTCGAAAAGGTCGATACAGACGACGAACTCGACATCCCAGCCGACATGAGGGCAAACTACTACATGCCGAACCTCCGCTCGGAAGCAAACACCGGTCCCAAAGGTGTCATTGCTGATGCGCAGGCGTTTGAGCAGGCTAAGAAACAGGCGAGGCGGTTCACGTGGAAGAACAAGAGTGCGGCGCAGCCAGCGCAGTATAATGTTAGTGCGTATCGGGATGAGAAGAGCGCTTCGTCGGGAAGCGAGGATGATATGGATGAGGGCTTCATGAGGCAGTGGCGTGAGGCAAGACTACGTGAGCTACAGAATGTTGGCGAGAGGATACGGTCGAGGACGAACAGTCCTAGTAGGAGGATATATGGCGGTATGCCGCTTGTTGATGGAGAGGGGTATTTGGATGCTGTTGATAAGACGGCGTCTGGGACTGTTGTTGTCGTCTTCATCTACAACTCTGACGTATGTTGTCACCCTACTCTATCCCCATCCCAACAAAACGTATACTAACAACCCTTTCCAGCCCGACGCACTTGTATCCCAAAGCTTCGAGTCCGTAATGCGGGATGTAGCTAAGCGCAACGACACCGTCCGCTTCGTCAAGATGCACAACGACGACGCTGAGATTGAGGACACAGGTGTACCTGCCGTGCTAGCATACAAAGGCGGCGAGAAGTTTGCGGACATCATTCCGCTCGTTGATGCGCTGCCGGATGATAGCGAGTTGAGCGCAGTTGCGCTCGAGACGGTGTTTAGACAGTGAGCTCCCTCCTCCCCACCAAGCATGCGTAGACTTACTAATATTCTCTAGACGTCGCATCCTCTGAGCATGATATTCAGACTTCGCCATCTCACTACCACCTACGTACCTATCTCACAACCGTGATACCCATTTCGCGGTCTCTCCTCACGGTTCACTTCGGTGAAACATCGGCGTTACTATGTCATCGGGTCGCACCAAACCCTCTCCGACCCTGGTAGTTTCAGCACGGTACAACAATGCTCGCCTTGGCCCCTGCCTTCATCTCACCGCGGGATGACGGAAGCATGTTTGCGCGCAGCTTGTTGCAGTGATGAACCTCATCTCTTTTATGTCCTGATTATATATTTAGCGACGCGGTATTGTTTATATGCATGGCCGTGATTGGCGTTTTGGATTAGATTGGGTTGTTGGCCGCAGGGCTTTCTTGGTTATGAGAAGACTGTGCTTGCGACGAAAGGGTGTTGATAGATACCCAATATGATGTTAGATTTCCGAGAGTTTTTTTTACTTCTCGACGGTTTTAATATCGCTCTCGTCAGTTGCTTCTTTACTTGTTGATGTTTGATTCATCTAGTCTTCGTATCTAACTTCATCTTTTGCATGTCTCTTTCTTCGTCCCTGGTTACCAGACTTTCTCTGCTATCCTTGCTATCTTGTTAGTCCCTCATGTCTAGATGGCCATTTCGGATATTCTTCAGCTCAAATTTGCCCATGTAGGATGCAGAGGCAGAAGTGGGCACGTTGCTGTGCCACACGAGCGGCTCGCTCAACGGGCGTCTAGTAAGCGCCCACCCCCTTCGGTATGCTCCTGGGGCGATCATACCTCATTGAAGATGGAGGCAACTGTGTATAAGTACCCATTAGAAAATGATGGCTTTGCTGTATTTCATCACATTTCTCCTTTTCCAAGTATATAATTATGCCCTCATTTATGTCGTCGTTCCGCCGCGAATCCGCTCACGAGAAGGCGTCCTCATCCGGTCCTTCTCCGACCCCATCACCAACACGCAAGACGTCGGTTCCTCTTCACGTTTTATGCGAACGATGTCGCAAGATATCAAAGGAGTGCAGTGCTCTAGACTGGTTGCAGAGACCCCGTGGTCAACCCCCTTCATCGTGGCCTACCTTGAGCTTATCTACTGTCGCTCAACTTTCACAATCAGCGCCATCTTGCCATTTTTGTAAGATGGTGTTTGCAAAGTTACAGCGTGCGGCTGAACTGGGTGTACGTCCTACGGGCGACGCGGGTGTGTACTTCTGCCTGGAAACGCAAAAAGGGACAGATATCTTAGTCAGGATGGTTCTGGACAAGGGAAAAACGAAGAGTGCAGAGGGAGGAAGAACCTTTGCCACATTCAGACTCCAGACTTACAACAGTGAGTTTAGGAGTTATGTTTTCCGTGCTTTCATGGGCTGATGATTGAGAGTAGATGCCGACATAGGAGCATTTGACAACCATATTACCGCAAAAGAAGCACCGCTTCTCGCAAGCGATAACATCCAACAAGCCAAACAATGGCTGCAAACCTGTGTTGGAAGTCACACAAGCTGTAAAAGATTTCACAGCAGCACAATCAACACTCCCCAGCAACGACCAACGCGAGTCCTCGAGATAACAAACTCTAGCATCCGCCTCCGTTGCAACATGCAGAACGAACGCTTCGACTATCTCGTCTTGAGCTACATGTGGGGAACTAATCACACGCAACAACTCCGCCTCCTGCAGTCTAACATCAAAGACTTCCAAAAGGAGATTCCACGCACAAAGTTCGAGGCCTCGGACGTGTACAAAGAAGCGGTCCGCGTCACTCTTGCGCTCGGATACAAGTACCTTTGGATAGACAGTCTGACCATCATCCAAGACTCACCGGAAGACTGGGCTTACGAAGCCCGTCGCATGGCCATTGTATACGGAAACGCCACAGCAAATCTCGCCTTCCTCTTCCCACCCCACGCAGCCGACAAACCGCGCCAACGCGACGACCCGCGCGTTTGGAACCCATGTATCTTCCGCGCTCCATCTTCGCAAACACCCGGTATCTACGTCGAACATACAAAGTCCTCTCTCCGGCGGGACTACGCACCCGAGGAGAAAGCCCAAGACTGGCTCGTCCAACGCACCTGGCCTCTTTTCAACCGCGCATGGACGTTTCAGGAGTACCTCTTAGCACCCCGGACTTTGCTGCTTGGACACAAGAACCTCATGTGGCAGTGTTCAGAAGGGTTTTATGATGAATTACTCGGTGCCGTTGCGGAAACGCATACGACGACGCCTCAAGATCCCAAGCGTGGCAAGGATAGAGGAAAATCACGGTATTTTCCAGACACTATACATGAGATGAGTGTGCTGAAGAAGAAGAGAGGCAGTCTGAGTGAACCTGCGGTTCTGTCTTTTATGCTGGATTGGCAGAATCTAGTCGACGAATATCGGTCTCGCAAACTGTCTTTTGGGAAAGATAGAATCATTGCTTTTGCGGGTGTAGCGCGTGCGTTTTCCAATTTGGGCCAACTGACCTACCTAGCGGGCTTGTGGTGGGAAATTCTCCCCATTGCACTCCTTTGGTATGTTGACAAGAAAATGGCACCGCTTGTTCGTCGCGAGAATGGGTTGCCGAATGGTGAGCTACCGAGCTCGGTGTGGACGACTGAGATTGGAGAGAAGGTTGTACAACCAGAGTTACCGAGCTGGTCGTGGTTCTCCGTTCCGATATGGAGGTACTATCAACTGTACTTCCTATTTGGAGATGACGAGTTGGCGGTGCGGTGTAAGGGTTATAGCGACCCGAAGCTTGTGTGCTGGGACGATGTCTTCTGGGCAGAAGTCAAGGGGTTCAAGTTTGCGGGACTGGCGAAAGATCGTGTACCAGAGGGAGGTTTGTTTGACTTTTCCGGCCTGCAAGTCACGATTGCGGCATTGGTTTTGCCTGTCAAAGCGGATTGGCCAGCCGATCTGGCGACGCAGATGCGATGGCTGCAGCAACATACTGCTAGTTCTTCCGGAAGCAGTTTTCGTTGGGAACCAGTCTTGGAGTACTATCCTGATGATCCGGCTGGTCGTCCTTCGCCGCCTCGAAACGCAATCTATGCGTTGATGGCGGAGTTCCAGGTTGTGAGGACAGCGGGTAAAAATAACGTTCAGCGGCGGCTGGCTGGGTTGATGCTGGTGCCTGGAACTAAAGAAGGAACATGGAGGAGGGTTGGAGTGTGGAAGCTCAGGATCAATGTGGTTGATGTGCATGTCAGCGGGGAGAACATCGCGGAGGTCGCGAAGAGGTGGAGGAAGATGAGTGTGGTGTCGAATAAGTGGCAGCATGTGTTGATTACTCTGGCATAGCCTTTGCCGAGAGATTTATGTAGTGGATAGATGAGCAAGGCAATAATGAATATTCACAGGCAAAATACGTAGTCTGAGGTTTGAGGACGATAAGGGGCGCCTGGGAGTCAACAGTTGTATCTGAAGTTTATCTAGAAAGCTAGATTACCCTAGCTTCGCTACCGTTGCCTTGCACATGTTACTCGGGTACCTCCAAGCACCTGCATAGCTTGGTCGTGTACCTAATGCATCTTCCCTTCTGTTCTAGAACATCCTCGTCTGGGTATCATCCGAAATTCGGTAACTATGAGTGGCTCGCTCCTCGCTACCAAAAGAGGTGCCACTGGGGTCGAGTATATAACCACGCCCAAGCTTGCCCATTTTTTCTCAACCCACCCACAAAAGAATTCTTGCGCGAATCTCCATTAGCTTCAGCGCACCCAGATACTCACGACGATTACCCACAAGGACAACATCTCAAATTCTTGTGCCATGCCGCTTCCAATCGTGACACCTGGATCCGACAATGCGACTGATGATGGCCTACATCTGATGCTCGACTTACCGACTGAGCTATGATGCTACATTTTGGAACTGCTCATTGTCGACGGGCATTTCGAAGCTTATAACACACTTCTTGAACACCCGGAAGTCAGAGAGGTAGTGCGCTGCAACCTCAATACGCAGTTTAGGGCAGTCAAGCGATACAACAATCTCGCTGGTCAGCTCCAGCAAATCCTGGCTACTACAGTCCTACTATCAGCGCACACGAACAAGTCACGCTCACATGAGCTAGCGGAGTTTCTCGCAAACAACCTCTTCGATGAGAATCCACACGTGTCCGTAGATAACTCCAGTCAGGCTGTCACCGTTCTCCGAAAGTATCAAACATACTTGATTGATGCGGAAACCTTGACGGATCAATTTGCCAAGATAACGATAGGCAATGCCGCAGCTCGGTATTCCCGCGAGAAGTATCCTCGATACGGTGCCGACACATTGTCTAAAGTCGAACATCATCGTATACTCCGTACCTTCCTTCGGTTACAGCTCTATATCGAGATTCGGAAGCTGTATGGAGCAAGGAGAAGCCTCAAACGAAAGCTTCGAGGCCTGTTCTCCTTATGGACGACCTGGGAACTCGACGAGGTCAGAAGCCATGTCGAATGGATCAAGATCGAACGTTCAAGTCTACCGAAGCATTACGCCAAAAGTATTCGCAAACTGTTTGCCTTGGTAGATGCCCACTTCTACAACGACATGGCTCCGTATGTCAAAGCTCGGCCAGACCCTATGCTCGACCGGCATCGGCGTTCTAAATTCGCCAAGAAGTCGAAAAGATGGAACGACACACCTGCGACACTTGACGAGGGTAGAGCCGACGCGCGTAATAAAGACTGGAGACCTCTGGGATACACATCCGGATGTTATGCTGAGTACACTCAACGCGTATACCGAGAACACTTCCTCGCTGGAGGTTACCCACTCTGGTCTCGATTCACTACTGCACAATATGGGTGGTGGCATTACCGCAATATAGCCTCCAATTTGCAGTCGTGATTTGGACAGGTATATGTTACGGAAAGGTTTTGGCGATCAAAATATGGCTAAGGCGTTCATGTCGGACTCTCGCAATCCGAAGATCTGGTGTTAGGGTTGCATCATGTGCGGAACACGATGTAAATACTCCGGTGTTCGATAGGTTTCTTAATTCCGTGAATGAAATTGTAAAGTGGCACTCGGGATAGGTGCAGCTTGGCAACCCTGGCAATCTCTTAGATTGCTTACATAACCATGTTTAGCGTGGCTGTCAACCTCCCCGCGCGTTCGCTCCTTCGCATCAACGCATCAACATTCCATCTCAAACCGTCTCCTAGCGGAGCGGAGGCCGTGATTTGCGGACGAACACGATCGGTCGTCAGGCAAAGACCCTGAGAGTCATGGCGTCTTTCTGCTTCGAGTTAGGTTGGGTTCTATCCGCCCTGCCATGCCACCGTGAAACAGCTCAATCGCCGTATTGCTCAACGGCCCGACTTTGAACAACGCAGAAACATCAACGCACAATCTCCACGCTCATTCAGCGTGCGGACCGAACGCAACATGTATATGATAACCCAGTCATAACGGGCTTAATATGTTTCGAACGCTTCCATGAAGATCCGGAGGGGTAGGTTTATATAGCCAATATAGGTAGGGAAAGACCGATGCTCCAGTCAATCGTTTCTACATTCGTTTTCTTCAGTTTTCGTGCCTTTGCGCCCCTGTTCATTCTTTCCTAGAGCACCGCTCGTCCACATTCATTTCTGTCTGATCAATACTCATCTTGAAGATGAAGCATTTTCAACAATTACTCGCCGCCGGAGCGGGCTTCTCTTCGGTAGCGCACGCCGTCAACACTCTCGTCGATGTTGGCTACGCAAAGTATCAGGGAGCCGTCGTCGACTCGGAGCTTGGTGTCTCTGCCTGGAAGGGCATGCAGTATGGTGCACCACCTACTGGCGAGCGTCGATTCGCGGCACCACAAGACCCTATCGTCTCCGGCCTCATCAACGCTACTAGACACGGCGCAACATGCCCACCTAGCCGTCCTGACGACTGGACTGTTTCCGGAACCAATGACCGCTTCACCATTGCTGAAGACTGTCTTTACCTGAGCGTGTATGCGCCTTCCAAGGCCCGCGTCGACTCGAAGCTGCCAGTTGTGGTGTTCTTCCAAGGAGGTGGCTTCTCGTCGCAATCTAGCGCGAACTGGGATCCCACTGAGATCGTGGCAGATGGCCAGGTGGTCTTTGTGCAATTCAGCTACCGCGTCGGCTTGTACGGCTTCCTCAGCAGCGAAGCGGTCAAGGCAGGAGGCGGCGATGTCAACGCTGGGCTACGCGACCAGATCAAGCTCCTCGAGTGGGTCAAGGAGCATATCGACCAGTTCGGTGGTGACCCAGACCATGTTGTTCTTGACGGAGTCAGTGCTGGTGGATCGTCTGTTGCGCTCATGATGGCAGCCAACACGGGCAAGAAGCTGTTTGCTGGCGGTATCATGGAGTCGGGTGGCTGGGTCACGATGCGCACTCCGGAATTGGGCGAGGAACAATACCAGTGCTTGCTCGAAGACAAGGGTTGCGCCAATGCGACGGACGGCCTCTCCTGTTTACGTGCGTTGAACGAGTCGGCTATCCGTTCTTCCAACTGCTGGTTCAACCCCAACATCGATGGCGACCTCTACACCGACTCGCTTGTGAACCTCTTCGACCAGGGCAAGTACGCAAAGGTACCGACGATCATGGGCACTTGCGCTCAAGAAGGCACCAAGTACAACGCGCCAGAAGATCTCAACACTACGGCCGATGCAGTCAAATGGGTAGCCAACCAAGACCCAAGCTTGAGCAACTCTTCCATCTCGATCATCGATGATCTCTACATGAAACCCGCGAAGCCTTCATTCCCCGGCAAGGGACTCTACTGGCGCCACGCTGCTGACGCCATCGGTGATATCGGAACTCACTGCCCAACCCGCAACATCCAAAATGCGATCGCACGCGACGACGTACCCACGTACAACTACAAGTATGCCGTACAAGACCCGGCCGATGAGGCAGCCGGCTACGGCGCTTGGCACACCGTCAACGCATACGCTTTCTGGGGCGTAAACCGCACCGACGGCGGCGAACCACCCAGCTACTTCACCACCAACGCGCCCATCATCAAGCAAGTGCGCAGCTACTGGACCAGCTTCATCCGCAACCTTGACCCCAACACTGACCGCGCCAGCCGTGCTGTTGAGTGGAAGCCGTACACTGGTGCCGACTCGCGTGAGAGGCTCTTCATCCAGACGAACAACACGAAGATGGAGCGCATGAGCCCTGCGCAGGCGCTGAGGTGCGATGTTGTCAGGCCGATGAGCGATAACCTCGGTAAGCCGGTTGGAAAGGGTGTCGTTACGGAGTTTGATCCGAAGTTGGCGAAGAAGGTTAACGGGACGAGTGAGAGTACCGCGTGGAAGAAGGGGAAGAAGCAGGCAAGGAACTTTGCGCTGCACTACTAGGCGGTAGACAGTGGATGAGTCCGTCTATTCTCAAGTGAGCTTCATGGCATCTTGTCTTGTCGCGGGGTACATTCTTCAACTTATATTCTATTCTATTTTTCTTAGCTTCCGCAATAGTCATGCAACCCCTTTCCTTCCCCTGTTCGTACATGACCTTGCGAAACTCGTTCAACGATTGCAAAGTAGACTCATTCTAGATGAGTGACATATGATCCTTGTATAACACTTTTCTTACACGCTTCCTCCACAGAATGCTCGGTAGGCTAGCCAGCGCCCGGTGTTACTCCAGAAGTTACTGCGAACTACGGATTTTCGAGAGAAACGAAATGCTTTACTGGAGTAGGCTTCTCTTTCCCTGCCCATCAAGCTGTACAGTACTTCAGATATGTTTGCTCAATCATGAAATGATATAGAGTAAAGCACAACATACTGTGCACCTTTAGAGTAGGCTTCGTTCGCTTGCTACGTACAACTTATGGAAAACCAGCCACTCCATAGCTACACGTAGGTTCGAGTCGGGGGCTAGCTGTTGCCAGTGTGGAGGAGCGTGGTCGTGCGGGCAAGTCCACTGACGGAAGTTTGGTACAATGGGACACGAATCATCGGTGGTATCGAGATGATAACAATAGCTAGGTTCGCGTAGCGTGCTGGTAGGGTCGATTGGGCCGTTGCCGTCCTGCAATAACGAGAGCCAGCCCCAGCCGATGTGATTTCCGCAATCACGGCACAGGTATCGATTACAAATTGCGCAAAGAGACCTGGCTGCACATCGTTGTCAAGGTCGGACGCGTGGAGCTTGAAGAGGACACTGTTGCAATCGTTGTAGCCAGGGTGGCGGAGGAGGATGTGTAGCTGTCGATGTTAAGATGACAAGGGCCGTTGCGCGGGCGGGCGCAGCTAGGCCGTGGGTGGTATATTGACAACATGGTGTTCGTTGCTCTGACACAGCTGGTCGGGTGAGTATTCTATTGAAGATATAGTGGTATAAGTTATATATTTTAGTAACGATTGTGCCTACAGATTCCTTATGTCTTAACCTTGTTCTCCGCCGCAAGTCACCGACAACTAGCACCCTACGTCCAATCTCCAACGACTGCCCATATTCACTCCACCCGCGGCGACATGTCCCACTAACACGGGAACGAGTGAGCACACGTAACGAAATTGCTGCCATCTTTCGAGCAAGCAAAATAGCCAGTGTAGCAGTAGCCTGCATAGCACATGCCAATGTAATTCACATCGCCGTATTCTTGCAACAATCCAAGCACGACGGTGTATTTGAGTTGAGAAGTAATCGCGTTCCCTTACAACTGTCAGCTTCAATGAAGAGATAGTGAGTAGAGGGCAGGTCAGTAATCACCCTGCTTGACTGGGTAGAGTCCGCCTTGGTCACCGAGCTTGCGACAAGCGTTGTTGTAAATGATTGCTTCGGTCCAGGTGATTGCTGTGTCGCCGTTTGGTATGCCACCCATTACAAGGTTACAGTGCCCAGCTCCTTGATCAGAACACCCGTTGCGCGGCACGAGAGCGGCATCAACAACAGAAGCTGTTGGCACGGCTTGGGAGAGGTCGGTGCAGAGAGCTACAATGCCAAAGGCCGCAAACTTAAGAGGAGACATCATGGTAAGTAGTTGCTGGCTTGCTTGGCAGGTACAGTGTCGGAAAATTAGGTCAATGAAGAGGTGTTGAATAACAGAACGTATTGAGCAGTCGACTTTATAGTTAACGCAGACCGCTAGGGTACATCCTCTAGTCCTAGAGAAGGCAAAGGGCCACCACGCTGTATACATATGAGCTGTAGTTGAGGCCAAGATCAGCGCCTGTCAGGTTGCCATTTCACCAGGCTGTGACAAGCCCGACTGTAGCTATCAGCCAATCAGATCACTAACAGTATCACTATGTTAAATGCAGATTGGTAGTTCGCCCCCAATACACCTCGCATTGTAAGACACACCGGAAAACGACTAGGATTGCTCAAATATCACGACGACCTTTCGTGCTCTCGCTCGGGAGGGCTGGTCACTGAAAGATGCGGTATTGCACGTTCGCACAGGGCCCCTATTCCCAAGACCAATCAGAGGCCGTATCGCTTCGCGAGGTGATTTCTACCACTGGATCCTTCTGTACCACTAGCACGGAAGGAACGATAGGGCTATACTGTACGCCTGTTAAAAAAGGTATGAGGAGATGAATTGCAGAGAAGCATTGCCCTCCAGTAGCATGCGAATTCGCTGCGAGCGCAGAAAGTAATGCGCTCATCGAAGACATGCGAGCAGCACTAGTGAAAAGGGTATGTAGAGCATCCAAGGAGCCTATCCCCAGGCGCTAAATCTAGTGTCATAAGACTAGAATACACAATATTGACCAGTAAATTCTTGGATCAGGAATTCACATAAGGGTTTCATGACATTCCATTTGTTCGTATCGGTATGCAGATGTAGAGACTTCGTACTTGGCTGTAGAAGACTACTGTTCTCTTCTGCATTAAGAGATATTGATTCTTCTCGTGGACGAAGTTATGGCCGATGCTGCTGCACGCATCAACTATTTCGTTAGCATACGTCGCATACACTATGCGCTAGTAGTTCTAGTACAGTTAAGTTATTTTGGCGACTTTAGAAGAAGACTCAGGAAGCAGCCTGTTAGAAACATAGCTACACTAAAGTAAGGGTCTCCATCTTTGCTCCTTCGAGGCGCAGGAATAGAGAATTTTCGCCTGACATGGAAGTCCTGCTTTCTGGAAGAGGTTTTTCTGCAATCGTCGTGTATGACAGATCAGACTCAGCTTCCCCGTAGCAATAACCCAATCGCTTCCATGTGTCCTCTTCTTCTCCAGGCTCCAAGATTAGGCCTTCAAAATTATATACTCCGTGGTATTCACGCCAGCGCTCCTCGACAATAGCGATGCGAATCTGAGTCGAGATCTGATCGATCTTTCCGTTGTCATCAAAATACAAACAGACCTTCTTAAAATCCCCGCCAATTTCGAACAGTGAACCTAATTGTGCTTCTAAGCTTTTACTGCGGAAGGTGCGGTCATATAGCTCTTGCTCTCTCGGTAACGGTGACGCAACGTCAATCATTATAAATTTGAGTGAGATTTGTAAGCCGACGAAGTCATAGTAAGCCGTTGGGGGGCTGTAATCCACGGGCGCGTTGGGCCATGCAAAATGCAAAAGTGCAGCTGAGAATAGGACATATCCTAGACCGAAAATCGCTTGTTGACCGTGCGTAAGATGAACGTCCCGGTCCAAGCGATTCGAGTAGATAGCACTGGCGAAGAATGACCACGTCGGCGCAGAATTCAGTATGGGGTCAGAGAAAGTCAACCCCTTCATCATCGCCATCGGATGAGGCGTCAACGACAAGCTTTCCACAATATTCGCCGGATCATCTATAAACCACAGCAGTGAGCGTGGCAAGTGTTCCTTCCACATTCCAGCTAAGTAGACCAGCCCGTGTTCCGCTTGGAAAGCTTGTGCGATCCCAGCAAAGGCCATGATCCTATCGTTTGCGTGCGTGAGGTCTCTTCTTCTATAATCGTTTATCAATCTGTTCCAATTGGAGATTATATTGTACTCTCCGGTTTGGCCTGATACTCCTCGTTTCGATTCATTCGGTTGAGAACAGAAGCGCGGAGATAAGAGCTCTCTTAGGGTGAGGTCTGGGGAATGCCCTTTCGATATTCCTATCAGGTCACCGTCACCAACCAACTCATCGCAAAATGTTTCTACACACTCCCACTTGATAGTATCATCTCCCCAGAAGATCGTGCGTGGACTCAATATCTGCTCTTGTAAGGTCCATGCTCTTGAGGATAGGGGCCAGTCCCTGTGTGATGATTCTGTAGTTTGCGCAGCTCTATCAAGTGTGACAATTATACCATGCTTGAATTGCATGGGTTCGCGAATGACACAAGGCGTTGATACTCGTGGATCTTCTCGGAGCTGAGTGGAGTCGTAGCTGACCTCGGGTGGCAAAACGAATGCAATTGTACAGACGGCGTTATTGTATACAGCAGACATCATGTTCGCCTCCGCCGTCCAGTCAGATTTAGAGTCTTGTATGATGCAGAGCGAATCGATCCACAGGTACTTGAAGTTGAGGTAGCGGGTGATCCGAATGGCTTCTGCGAAGATGTTTGGAAGCATATCCAGAGGTATAGCCTCTTGGAAATCTTGCAGTTTTGAAGACATCAGTCTAAGCTGCTTTGAGGCATCCTTACCCCACATATGGCTAAGGGCCAGATACTTGAAATCACATATGGCTTGCACATCGCACCGCAATCTAATACCGATGTCGCTGAGCTCGAGAACTCTTGTTGGTCGATGTCCCTTTGTTTCAAGACTTGAACACCAACTGTTACATCTAGGATGCTTCGAAGTGCAGGCATCTAGCCATCTCTGAATTTGAATTAAGTTGTCCTCCGGTCGGCGTGGAATATGCTGTGCGACGAACGGAGCATTGAATGTGTCGTCTGGACGCCCTAACGAAATGTTAGCTATATCATTGGAAAAAAGCTGGACTGTTTAATGCCACTGACATGAGCAATGTATGACTTCGATACCCCGGATCTCTCCAACACCATCGATCCATACCCTCATTCCTGACCCTGAGCCGAATGCGATGGAACAATATGGTGAAAGGCTATCGTTGTTCCTCAATATTGAGTATACGATTGCGCAAAAATGACAAGATTTTTGATCGTTTATCAAATCCGCTAGGGTGCATGATTCGAGCATCCGCCAATCCTTGATCTCATCCCCCTCTTTTGGGGAGTCTTCAAACCACGTAGACTCGTCTGTGAAAACATCAAAAAATCGTTGGCACCTATTGCAAAGCTGATGCAGCGGGACGGACCCCTTTGGACAGAGCTCGCCCCCTGATTCCACTGGCGGTCGCTCCTCTATAGCGAGAGTTCCATCGTGATGAGAATGGAGAATGTGTCCTTGGGTCTGCCGGAGGCGCGATTGTGTGGAACAACGGTCTTTAGTGTCTGCCCTAGTGAACGGTCTGATTAGGTAGCTTTGGATTCTGTTCCCTAGAGTTCGGCTAGTAGCTATGGTGTCGTGGTTCTCGGCGTAGGACTGTGGTTGATGTAAAACCCGTCTGATGACTCTGGAGAGGCTTCTGGTCGAGCGATGGTCTCTATGACCCCGCGAAGTGGCCAAGCTTCCATGTGTGGTATCCATTCCTGCCGGGAAAAGCTGATGACGAGTTCGTAAAGCGGGCTAAAGTGAGGAGAGTAGACATGCAGCACACGAACAGGGCTGAAGATGGCATGCGAGATGATAGCTTACTAGGCTGCAGGACGGAAAAGAAGTAATGAGGCTGAGTTCGGCGACATGTGATTGGTATGCACCGCCTTACGCTAAACCGTATTCTCGAGGTCACACTACAGAATCACAACAATACTGTATACATCGCAAATTACCAACTGCTTTTGGTCTTAGAGGTTGGAAAAAAAAGAATGGCAAATATGTACCCATGAAATCATAACCTCGTCCAAGAGGATGCGCTAATACGCAAAAGAAGAGACACTTCTCCCGTTAACTATGTCGTCTTCACATCCCCGAACCCACGACTCAATATCCTATTAACATCACCACCATCCTGTACCCCAGCACCACCATCCTCCACCCGATTCCTAATCAAATCCTTGATCTCTCCCTCCCTCCTCCTCTCCTCATCCTCACTCAGCCCGACCTCACTTCCCACCTTCGCACCCTTCCCCTTCTCCCTATCCCAGCCCTGCTGCAGCTCCCCAGCCGCCGCCTCTTCAAATCTGCGCTTGACACCAGGATCCTTCTCCAGAGCCTGGAAAACATCTTCATCGCTCGTCCACCACGCCGCCATGCCGCTCTTGACCGCCAACTCAAATACCATGACGGAGAGGAGGATGAGCACGAGAGCAAGCCACCACGACCAACTCGCGCCGAAACCACGCAAGAAAGTGTCGCGGACGTAGTAGATTTTGTTTTCGGGATTGTACAGCGAGGAGAGGATAATGTTCCAGAGGAACCAGCCGCCAATCGACAGGATGAGAGCGATGGCGTTGGTAGCTGTTTTGGAGTGCGTTTCTATGAACCTGTGGGGATATGTTAGCAAACCGAATCCTCCATGGGGGAACGAGGGGATACATACTGCATCTTCAACGCAATCAACCACACCGCTGCCGTATACGTAATACTCCCAAGAGCAAAGATGGAGTTATCCTCGGTCCACAACGCATCCCCATACAACCCCAACATGACGTAATAAACCACCATGGCCTCTGCACTCGCCATAAACATCCAAGCGAGATAAACGCGAAAGTTGAAACCACCGTTGCGCTGCCCAATCGTATACAACTCCGGCACCGCCAACAGCGTACTCGCGCTCAAATCCTTTTCAAACACACCCATGAAGATGACTGGTAAACTAGTGAACAGGGTATTGAACATACTCAACGACCACGACTCGTACAAACTAGTACCCGTATAACCCACCTTCATTTGAAACAGCGCCTGCGTGAGGTAGAAGAGCAATTCCTTCCAGAACGTGCCGACGGTATACTTGCACGTGCGAATATAATTCCACCTGCCATGCACTAGCAGTAGCTTGACGAGGAACCTAAACTGCGCGATGCTGTAATCTGACGTGCGGGCTGCTTGGAGACCTTCTTTGCCTGTGATGCCGATGCCGACGTGGGCTTCTTGTATCATGGCGATGTCGTTTGCGCCGTCGCCGATGGCCAGGGTGATTGATTTCCTGACGCGTTTGCGGATCGACTTTACGAGTTGGGCTTTTTGGCTCGGGGACGCGCGACAGCATATGACCGAGTCGGCGAGGATGGCGAGTTCGTGGAACAGCGTGTCGAGCAGGTCGTTGTCTGTGATTTTGGAAAGTGTTTGGCCGTCCACGACTACGACGGAGTGGGCGACGGTGCCGGCTGTCATGGCCGTTATGGCGGAGCTGATGGCTTGTTCGACGAGTCCGGTTTCGTGGTCGAGAACGGTGACGGTGCTGAATTCTTTGATGAGCCGGCATGAGTAGCCAATGTTGATTGCGGTTTCTCGCTTGTCGCCTGTTAGCATCCACATTTTGATCTTGGCCCTGCGCAGCTTGTCAATTGCCTCAGGTACGCCCTGCTGCAGTTTGTCCTCAATAGCGGTAGCGGCACATAGATCGAGGTCTTGTTCGATCTCATCACCTGCTTCTTCGATGAGCCGCGTCCGGTCCACGAGACTGGTTGTTGCGTCGAGGTACCCTTTTTTCCAGGACTGGTACTCAGATTCGTGGAGAAAGCGGTAGCCGTAGAGCAGGGTTCGCAGACCCTCTGTGGCAAACTCGTTGATGTGCTGGAGACAGCGTTCGATGACCGCAGTGTCGTCGCCCGCAATGCCTTCGTCGACCATGGCTTCCATGTCTTCCCAGCCAATCTGCATCGAGCTGCGTGCTGATGAAAATGCCATGCTGAAGCGGTCCAGACCTGATTGGCGGGGTGTCTGTGTCGGTGTCTGGTACGGCGTATCTTCATCGAGAGACGACATGTCCATGCGGTCATTCTCACGCTCGCGTAGCCACTGATCCACTTCATCTCTCGCTGACACGGAACCTCCTCTGCCCACACTGGGAGCGAAAGACGGGCGGCCCAGATTCAAACTAGCCCTCGCAGCCTGACTGAGCGTCATACTCCTTCGGCCACCAACGCTGCTCAGACGACCAGCCACACTACTCCGCCGCTCAGCGTGTTCGCTCATACGCGCAATCGCATGCTGAGCCTCCATGCTCTTCCGGATATTAGCCCGCCGCTCAATCTCAACCATCTTCTTGTTCGCGAGCGTAGCTAGCTTCAACCGCTGCATCACGATGGAATCTGCGCCCTTACAGATGATGCATGTGCGGCCATCTGGGAAGCGGAGAATGATCGACATGCGCTTTCGTTTGCTCGAGAACTCGATAACGTCTAGTATCTCGTAGACCTCTGAGACTGGCTCGCCATCGGGTCCCGTCGGCATAATCTTGAGGGTGATGGTGTGAACGTCGCGGTTGATGAGTAGGAAGCCCATGTCTTGTGCTGCTTGTACGAGGGCGAGTTCGTCTGGAGAGGAAGCCATGAAGTGTGTTTTACCATCTTCTTGGATCTCAGGCAGACAAGTATGACACAAGGCCAGGGAAAGAAGGAACATCCTCGCTTTCTTCGAGAACGGCGTATGAGGTTTCCTCTGGATATACCTCAGCATATCCTGTGTACGCAGCTCGCGGGATGTCTTTCCCGGTTTCGCGCTCGATCGCCAATTTGACGGGCCGCCTTCCCCAGGGCTTTCCAACTGCTCCACTGTTTCAACGACGGGCTCCTCACCCGCTACATCCTTGGCGGATCTCACACTCTTCCTGTTCTTCACAGGCTGCTTCCCCTTCTTCCTCGTCTTGTGGATCAACTTCTTCTTCCCTTCTTCCTTCAAGTCTGCGTCATGCAACCAGCTCACGCCCGCTACACTCAACTTACGAAACTTCATCGAGTTATCCGTCAGCGTGCCCGTCTTGTCCGAGAAGATATAGCTAATCTGGCCCAACTCCTCGTTGATGGTCGACGTGCGCGGTTCACATGGCGTATCGGAGACGGGATCGTACATGTCGATATCCGTATGTAGAAAGAACATTTGCGCCAACTTGACGATTTCCAGACTCACGTAGAGAGACAAAGGAATCATGGTGTTGAACATGATGATGAAGGAGGTGAAGCTGGGGAAGAATGCGACGGAGGAGCCACGCAAATACCACATGTCGTCTTCGTTCCTCTGCCAGATCTTGTAGGCCACGGCATTGAATATTGACAAAGCGATGACGAAGACGACGATGAGGATGACGATGCGGTTGACCAGGCCTTGGAGTGCTGGCGCTTTGATCCTAGGGTTCTTGTTCGAGTTCATGCGGATGCGACATTCTTCTCCAGAGTAAATGACCATGCCAATCGCATCTGGTGTGTTTCGCAGGATGCTACCTCGGAAGATGATCTCGCTGAGTGTAAGTGGCGCTTGCTTCCCGTCGACCACGACGCGTCCTTCGAAGCTGTACAAGTCGCGATTGGGATCCTCGACAACGAACTCGGCATCGGTCCTCAGGACGTCTTCCTGGTCTATAATCGTCTTGGAAATCGAAGCCGTCGTCTGCTTGCTTTTCAGATTTGTCTCCCCATCCAGCGCCATTGTCTCAACAAACGCGACATTGTTCTCCCCGTTGGTATGGAGAAGTGCCAGATCAGCAGGCGCAGCGTCATTTCTCTCAAGCTTGATGACATCTCCAACGTTGATATCCTGCCACTTGATCGTCTCCCAGTGCAAACCCTCGGACTCTGGTGAAACAACACTGCCACCATCCACGGAGTGGCCTTTCACCCCACCAACAGCAGCAGCGACATTGGAAGCACGACTCGCTCTCAGGACCTTTGCTTCTCTCTTATTCTCCTCCTGGTCCGCTCTCCACCGTCTCAAATCGTCATACCCTTCCTTTGCAATACTCAACGTGACAAAAAACAGCAACGGAACAATCGTCGTAAACTGGCCCGTAGTACTCAGCCCGGGTATCATTTGCAGAATCGAAATCACCAAGAAATAAAAGTTTGCCAGTTTGGAAAACTGCGCGACCAACTGCCGCGGGATAAAGTTCCATGCCGAGTAGCGGGTGGATCGAATCCAGTTGCTAGTGTAGGGTTGGGAAGTGCGTTCGTCGACGAGAGGGTCGGTCGAAGGGCGAGTAGGGTCGAGGGCGATGTGCCGGCCGTCCTTGCTAGGCGGCACGTCCTTTATCCTGAAGACGAATTTGCGAGCTTTTTCTGCCACATCCTTCATCTCCCTGACCAAGTTCGCTCTCCGACTCACCGTCTTGCGGTTCTTCCACGAGGCATAGGCCGGAAGCGCGATTGGCCCTTGTCCCAGGTTCTTATTCGAGATATCCGAGGCTGAACTCGCATAATCCAAATGCTCGGGCGTGACGGTGATGACGGCATCTCCGCTCTTGGGCGACGAAGCATAGCCGCTAGTGACTTCTGCGTGATGTCCCATTCTAGCCTGCGATTGCGATCTTCCAATCCCTTCTTCCAACTCGATATGCGTATCCTCCTCCTTTGTCGTATCGTGAACGTTCTTCCGGAACAGCGCGCTGCGGAGCGAGTATCCGCGGTTCCTCGACGTCGGCGACAGCGGTGATCGATTGATGGCATTGCGTGGGGAGCGTGAGGATGAAGCTTCAGCTTCAGCCTGCGCCAGAGCCAGATCTTGAGGAGAAACCTCGCGCGTATTCACCGTTAGATCCGGTATCCTAGGCTTCTGCTTCTCGCAGGCGCCTCTCCCAGCTCGTGTGCTCTCATCCTTGCTATGTGCATTGCGTTCGACGTCAGTCGAGAACCGTACTCGCGGTGACTCGTCGGTCGTAAGGCGCGCAATGCTCGGTCGCGCCGCATTTTCTACGGCTGAAGTCCTGGAGCGTGGCTCGTCTCTGGTGTTCTCAATCGCATACGGTGTGTTTGTGTTTGCGCCTTGTGCTGCGCTTCGTGTCGTCGGTGCGAGATCGTCTTCGTCGTGCGATGCGGAATGACGCCTTCTTATCCCTCCCCCGACGTTCCCTCCTCCACTCGCATCCCCACCTCCACTTCCGCTACCTCCAATCCCAGCATTCGATGCATCGGGCGCATGCGACATGGTATCCAGTCATTCCCCTATATGTCGTGTGCGATTGTTGTCCTTGGGCAGCGACAGATGGTGAGCTTCTAGCCTTGGGGGAAATCCCCAGCCTTGCCGCAGCACACGGGTCTAGCGGCTTGTCCAACACGGGGATTACGACGTCAACGCCCCTTGGGGCGCCTTGGAAGCGATGGAATTACGCGGCGTCGGCGACACTGCGCATTGCAGCAGATAACGCTGCTTTGCGCCCAACACACGACTGTGGTGATGTGAAAAACAGCTGGCAATCCCAAGTCTTGTGATTCAATCCGTCAGTCAGTCCACGTGCCAGCAACGCAGGCTGGGGGGACCAAGGTTCAGCAGCTGCTGCCACCCATGCAATCGACCCAGGCTATTTTGGGATGGAAGTGGTATATCGGGCCAACTCCGCTCTCACTCCACGCCGGGTGGCCGCTATGCCCACGCGAAGTGCGTTGCCCCTCCATGTGGGCTGAAGGCTTGCATATGCGCGAATGCTCGGGCGCTTCCCCAGAATCATGTCTGCTTTTCTTGTAGCTTAGACCAGCCGGATCAGCAAAGAGGAAGGCCATCCCCTGTACAACGCCATCCATGGGGCGCGCTCAGTCATAGGGCAGAATCAGGCACCTTTCCTGACAAGCGCTCTATTCGTCCCTCTGCAGTAACACAGTAGTGGTTCCAAGATCTTGTCCTAAGATATCACAATTACTCCCGAGCACCTGTCATATCTCTGGATATCATTATTAACGTTCTGGAAAAATCTTCCTCGTGTTTAGTTTGAGTGCAGCGTGGTAGACAATTTTGTGTTTCAGTATTCTATAGCCCAAGCGACCGCAATCATCCAAACCCGCAAGTGACCAGAACCCTAGCCGTTCACCTGCTCAAAATGTACTCTATTTGCACACAGCAGGATGTCTGCCACAAATCACAGCGGTCCCACCCACCATCCATACAGCCTTGATACTCTCCGTCCAGCCCAGCTCGACTTCCCCCCATCCACCCCCGCCCACCCATGCATATGCACGAATAGCTCAGCCGCTTCCCCCAAAAGTCATGGCTGCTTTTCCCATAGTTCTGATCAGCAACGCGGCAAAAAAACGAAGATCCCTCGCATACTTCCAGATGCATGTGCAGGTGGGTAAAGAAACGCCTCTTGCTGGCTGACGCGCCAACGCAAGTCATATCACAAGCGAGTGGATCTGGGACAAAGACAGCCAGTCCTGCTAATGCAGCGAACATCATCGTCACATTCAGAGTTGAAAGAGAGTGCGCAGCTGCCAACGTTCCCACCAATCGGCCTCTAGTCACGTGACGGATACATAACATAACGAAAATTGTGAGATTAGAACTCTATGGAAGATTGACGAGTCGCTGATTCAGTTGACATGAGAAGACTTGCTTCAAGGGCACGCTTCAAGAACAGGGAGTGGAAAGAAAGGCTATACGGATGCAGTTCTTTTTAGCCACTTCAATTGCACACCGTGCATACACATACTCACACGTACACATGCACACACGCACTCACACGCACACAAAGAACGCAAATAAACTGACTATACTTTGCTCCCAGAACCATGGCCCTTTTTGAACCAACCTATGCTAATAATGCTGCCGACTCCCAAATGATATGGTATAGTTTCGTTGCCTCTCTCTCTCTCTCTCTCTCTCTCTCTCTCTCTCTCTCTCTCTGCCTTCCCGCACCGTCTCTCCCCTCCTCTCTCCAAAAGTGATCCAACGCCCTTAGATTTCCTCCTCGCCCTCCTCGCATTCTGTGGTATCCGGTATTCGTATCGCTCATTAAGTTCTGAAAGATTATGATTGGAAATAAAGGGAAAACGAAAAAGAAAGGAGAAGATGGGAACATAGAAGATGAAGAAGCCCAGCGCCATGCAATATGCAAGCCAGAAAAACATTTCCGACAACAAAAAGGATGATATGATTGGTTAAAGGAAAATTGGAAAGAAAAGGGTGGGTGGTGGAAATTATAGAATAATGCTTTCCTTCTCTCTCGTCAACAAACCCCCTTTTCAACTCGCAGCAACACACCAGTGCCGATGGAAAACCCAAGCACTCTTCTGGCATTCTTTACTGCAGTACTTTGTCCTTCTGCAGCGGCGGCACTTGGCAAACTGACGGGTGTATTCTTCCCATCGGCCGCACTGGTAGTATGCACACTGCCTGATACCGCCCCTCGAGTCGTCTTTCCGACACAGGTTGCGCATAACAACGCTTGCCCAGTACTGCATGTCGGATGTGTGGTGTCGGACGGTGAATTGCTCAACGAGGGGGAAGATGTTGAAGTCATCTGGGAGTTCGTATTCTTCGAGTTCTTCTTCCTCTTCTTCTTCTCCTTCTGCGGACGCCTTTGGTGTCTTGACTTCGCCGTCGAGGAGCTCATCGGCAATCTTTAGTTTGGGTACGAGATGGGATTTCTGGAAGTAGGTCCGGAGGTTGCAGTATTTTGACACGTAGGCAAGGAGCTGGAGGGACATGAGGACATCTTCGTCACGAGGCATGGCTGCGAGCACACTAGCTGATGCATTACGTTCTTGCTGGTACCGTGGTAGCCAAGGAGGCGGCGGGTTGGTGTTTACGACGTTGATCGTCGGTTGCATAGGAGAGAATCCAGTAATTGGGTTGTTGGGCGGTGTGTTGGTGGGGTTGATTAGACTTCCATCGAGAGCAGGACGGTGGGTAATGTTGAACGTCTCGTTGTTCTCATCTGTGCCTTCTGAAGGGGCAGCGATAGGAACCGGTGTGTTGCCAGCATCCAGCATCTCTGCATTATCGACAATGTCAGCCATGTTGATTTCATTATTCTGTATGCCGACGATTGGCTCGTTTACAGACGGACCAGCCGCTGTGGCAGCCTCTGCGGACATGTCATCTTGTTGTGCCTCCAAGTCCGACTCTCCTGATACAGACAATTGGTGTCGGATGGATGGGCGGCGACGTGTTCGGGCCAGCCCCGCTCTTGGGCTTGTCTGGCGTGCCTGTGGGGCGCTCGGGGTTGTCGGTGACTCTGGTTGGGAAGTGATCTCCCCTTGCAGGGCGGGGAGCATGGAAGGCAGTCGATCAGCATCTCGCACCGGCCGTAGCGCAAAAGCATCGGGAGCTGGTTCCATGGAAGGTAATGCGGTGACCAATGGCTGACCTAGATTACGCGTGTTGTTGCCGGGAGCGCCAAAGAGCTGTGGCCGTCCTTCGTGGCTGCGATGGTGGTGGTGGTGGGCAGGTCGACCACGTGTAAATGTCGTCCGCTCGGGAGGGGAGCTCAGTGAGAATGCGGGAATGGGGTTCGCGTCGGCCAGAGATTCGGCTGGCTGGGGTATCTCAATCGGAGGGGGTATGATGCGTCGTGTTCGATCAGCTCGGTGTCCGGAGCTTGACGCAACCTCGCCAGTCCGCGACGAGTGGTGTCGGCTCGATGCACCGAGACGTGCAGACTTGTGGATTTCGGCTTCGGCTCGTGCCCTCATCTTGTCCACGACCTTGATGTAGTTGTCGAGAATGGATGCGATGACAGGCACCATGTCGGCTTCGACGACACGCGTCCTGACGTTCTCAGAGCCACGCACGCCGATGTTGAAGATGCACTGGAAGGCCAGGTTCCACTTCCACATGTCCATCATGTCCTTGCTCCGGCCCTCTTTGAGGATGCATATCAGGCGTTCGATGCCGCCATCGACGGTGAGAATGTCGCGTATGCGTGCCGAGGATGTGGTGAGGTAGGCGAGGTGGTTCAGCGAGTTGATGAGCGGGAGAGTTGATGTGCAGTCGAGGGCGCGGCGGTCGTAGAGGGCGGTGGTGATGCCAACCGAGGCCTTGTTGGCGTTGGGGATGCTGAAGTTGACTTCGCGCATGTTTGGTGCTGTGCGGTGCCGTGGATGAGCGGATGGGAAGGAGCTGGGCAGGCAGCAGCCAGTTGTTTGTTGTTGGCTCCGGCTCTGACTGAGGCTTTGGAGGGGCCCGTGTGGTGGTGGTGGTCGAAGAGCCGCTCGAGGGTGGGAGAAAGCCGACGGGGTCGTATCACACGACTGACGACGACCGGACTCGGGCGAGACGGGGCTGATGTGTGAGCAGCCAGTCAGGCAGGCAGTGATGGGCAGCGCAGAGAGATGGCGATGGTTGTCGAGGGCGTCGACGGGAGATGAGGCTTGTTTGCTGTTGTTAGGGGGACCAGGATTGCTTCACGGGCGCTCGCTGGCTGGGAGGCAAGAGCGCTCTCTCGCGTCGCAGTGGGAGGCCACGCAACACTGGCTGTGGTGGGCGACGTCGTCTATGGGCTGTCGTGCTAAGGCTGGACTATGCTATGTTGGATGAGGCTGTCGGCGATGAATGGGGTGTAAAGAGGCGGTTCGGGTGAGAGGTCATGGGCAGTGGAGCAGCTAGTCCCACAGTTAAGGATTGGCACGCCCGCCCAGAAGGGTAGCCTCGAACCGCTAATTTCATGCGCTACGGGCGAAGAGAGCACCGAAATGACTGCTCACATGCCTTTGACACCGGAGACAGCTTACTTGCCTATGTTACTCGAGACAGCTTACCACGCAGTACTCCCAATGATTGGAAATACAGTCGTCTTCAAGTGACAGCCCGACAGTCATCTCTCCGACGCCCAAGCACTTGCGCAAAAAACTCACGCCACAGGTGGCGCGCTTACCTCTGCCAATGCCATGTAGCCATGAAACCTCTGCACCCACAGCTTTGCCAGCAGACTGTCGCTATTAAAGGCTCATCTGCAGCCGCCTGCATGATTCGGCGCCATTCTCGAAGCTGCGTGGGGCGCCGGCCGACTGCACGATGCTGCTGACAAAGGCGCACCTCTTCTTCGGCGCCTGTGTCACCACGAAAACAGTAACTCGGCACGTCTGACAAAACACCTTTCTGAACGAGGTACATGTCTCCTTCTGGCTGAATTGCACGCCTTCCGATGTAGATATACGTGTATACAAATCACTCGAATTGCTCTGTGGGGTGCAGGGCCTTTACGCAGCTGGCCCGTAGTGATGGAGTTCATTGGGCACATGAAACTTCTCCGCAGCCCAGTGGTTGTGATTCCACAACACGTCTGCAAAGGAGAAACCCCAGCTCTCAACCAATTCGCGCGTCGCTACCAATGGCTGTCGCATTCTATTCTTCACTCTCGTTAACCTGAAATATTCGCCAGGATTTACACAGCCCAAGTACAGCAGCAGGCAGACGTCGCCATGTCGTCTCCACACGAAACCAGAGTCCAAGACTTTGCATCCGCTCCACCCGCTCCCAACCAGCCAGAGCGGTCTGCCTCAGATTCGGCCGCGCCTCCACATTTGACCATCGATACACAGCTCGACGAGCAGAGACGTCGCGGCCGCTCTGCAACTGCCACAACCGCGACTGCGGCACATCCCAACCCAGAGGAACTCCTTTCCCCTGATCGCTTCTCGGTAGACTCGACCCTGCGCCGACGCATAACGCGCTCACACACGGTAAAGCACTACAGTCCCCACCAGTCCCCTACGCGCCCATACCAGCACCAGGAGCCAGGCGCTGAGCCGGGTGTCGACACGAAGAACGAAACCGAAGCAGCCAACTACCACCACCTCTACGCACGATGCCAAATCACCGTTGTAGACTTCTCCGACGAGCGCGTCGAGTGCCATGAACTGGACAATGATACACTCGAGGACTTTCTCAACTATCCAAAAGAAGACTGGGTGGCATGTAGGTGGATCAACGTCAACGGCTTGTCCTGGGACGTGATTCGCACCCTGGGAAACCACAAGCAACTGCACAGGCTGGCGATTGAGGATTTGATGAGCACCCAGAGCAGGACCAAGGTGGACTGGTACTCTGACCAGGCCTTCTTGCTCCTGACTCTGTCTAAGCTTGTCCGGACGCCCATGGACGAGGACTCTGAGAGCGACTCTGATTCCGACTCTGACGACAGCGAACGACGACGGCACAAGGCCCGATCACGGTCCCGCTCGCGCCATTCGCAGAAGAAGAAGAAGCCGAAGAAGCCATCGCTGTTCAAGACGGCAAAGAATCTGCTCTTTCCCAAGAGCGAGGCCAACAAGCAGATGCGCCAGGATGAGATGATGAGTACACTAGACGGCCTGGAGAAGCAACTTGACGGCACGCCTTTCGAAAAGGTCAAAATGTCCACTCCCCCAGCGACCACCGCCGTACGCACCCTCCAACGATACCGCGGTGGTTACAACCTCGATCGGATTGTCTATCTCGAACAGCACTCGGCCCTCACCGAAAAGCACCTCACGGTCAGCGTGGAGCAAGTCAGCATCTTCTTGCTTGCCGACAACACAGTAATCTCCTTCTTCGAGCACTCGGCCGACGATGTCGAAGACATGATTCTAAAACGTCTCCGAACAGAAGACACCATCCTCCGCCGCAGCCAAGACAGTAGCATGATTGTGCAAGCCATCATCGACGCCATTGTCGATCTCGCCATCCCCGTGGTCGCCGCCTACGAAGACGCAATGGGCGAGCTGGAACTCGACGTCTTGGAGGACCCTGAACTGCACCACTCTCAGCTCCTCTACCTGCTCACTTCTGAACTGTCTATCCTGAGGAATACCATTCAGCCCATTGTCTCCCTGATCAACTCTCTCCGCGACCACAAGGCTGATCCCATGGCCCAGGCTGTGCAGGCTATGACTATAAATTCGCATCCGTCGTCGAATAATCTCGCTACTCGCAAGACAATGTCTAGCATCAATATTAGTCCTTTGGCACACACATATCTGGGCGACGTGGAGGACCACTGCATCATGATTACAGCCAGCCTTGATCAAATGGTGAGTTCTTCTTATCAATCATCCTTAAGCCCGGCTTTGCTGACTTGATCTTGTAGCGTCGCGCAGCCGACAACCTCATCGACCTCATCTTCAACGTCATGGGCGCTTACCAAAACGAAAGCATGAAGATACTCACCGCCGTAACCATCTTCTTCCTTCCCTTGACTTTCCTCGTCGGATACTTTGGTCAGAATTTCGAACGCTTCAATGGCGTGCAACACCACTCGGATGCCTTCTTCTGGATCATCGCTGTGCCCGTCATGGTTATCACGCTGCTTGTGCTCATGGCTGATCGCATTGCGAGGAAGGTGAGGGGTTGGATGGGTAAGCTGAAACGCCGCGAGGCTAAGAGACGAGCGGTGAGGAAGGGGAAGGTGGGTGGGAATGGGATCTTGGGCGATGGGATTGGATTGAGTAATGGGTTGGTGAGTGGGAATGGACTATTGCGCAAGGACGGAAGCAGGGGGATGAGTCAGGGGCAGGGGATGAGGCATAAGAGGAGGCAGACTCTGTATAGTAAGGGGAATATTGGGAGTTTTTAGAAGGGTGTGTGTGTGCGTGTGTGTTTTACATAGATGTTGATCATGTACGGCGGGATTAGAAAGGTGCAGTAATCACTTAGACTGCTGTGGTATGGGCATATATTAGAGTTGTATGATATATAGATATTACAAGATGAATGCGTGCGTAGAGGTTGGGGGCGGCGGGACCCGCTTCTCAGTTATCGTTCTTGACTTTCCTTGCGTGCCCGCACCACATACAAGGGAAAACCCAAACAGGTATGAAAATAACAAGTCCTACCTTGTAGGTCACATTAGCTCTGAATAAAAGAACTCATAAAGATTAATAGCATTGTAGATTTCTAGGTTTTCCATTCATGTCTACCAACCTCTTGACACGTTTTATCGTAGTAGGAAGGAGTAATACCCGGGTATGCTCTAAAGAGATGTTTAGTGCGAAGCACAGGAAGTCAGATAGTGGCAAGGCAACTCAAAAGACATATAACTAGTCTGGGAGAGGAATTGCAAAGAAGAACGCGTACTACTAGATAGAAAAGTCAAAGCAAAAGAACAAAGCCTACGATGCGTCGGAGAACAGGAAAAGAGCCTCGCAGGGAAACAACAGATCAGAAAAGGGCAGAGCTAGTGTTCACAGGAGGCTAGACAAGATGCGAAAGGATGGGAGTGAACAGGAATTCTCCTACAAGGTTGTAGGCTTTGTGAATTCGACCAAGGACGCAGGAAACCTGAGAAGGCACGAGTGAACATGCAAGCAAGTTATATACTAGCTTGGGTTTCTGGCTCACATGCTAATACACCGGACCTCGAGTTTGTCAGGAGCGATGTTTGTAGCCAATCGCAGGCCTGTCTAGACTTGCTCGTCCGCCGAAGTGCACATCTTGTAGGTCTTGGAGTTCATTAACAAAGCTTCCGTAGAGCCCAAGGTAGTCCCTGTTAGCCACCACTTCACTGATTCACAATTGCAAGCAACGGTTACTAACATATAAAGAATGCTGAATTCGTATTTGGAACCAAGACATGTATCTAGACGATGTGGCTCTGATCCCAACTGTGTTTCATCTCCAGGAAAAAACATCAGCCAGTCGTTCAGCCTTGCCCTCAACCACAGACGATCAGCTTCCACAATCTTCAGCTCTTTATTCAGAGAAGGTTTCCATTTCCATCACGGTACGGGCAGCCAGATTCGCTGTCACACCTGTTCTTTCCCTTGGGGCAAGGCTGTCCTTTGCCAGTCTTGATATCGCAGCAATCCGCGCTCTGTCGCATTCAAAATCAGCCAAGCCATCCTGTTCTGCAAAGAAGAAGAAGACGAAGAAGAAGGTATTTGAGTTGGACTTACACATTTCTCAGTGGGGATACCCCTATTGATACAAAAGTTGGCAGATTCTGCGTTACCAGTTTGGGTGCATGCTATGCCGCCTTGTTGCCTCAGACAGGCGTCTGATCCCTGATCGCCACCCCAGCAGCAGCCTTTGTCGCCAACGGTACCAAAGCCGCCGGTGATGTAGCACTAGACGAGATGTTGTGTTAGTAAGAGATCTTCTTCCTAGATGTACAGGAACTGGGGGAGCGGGAGAGACATACTTCAGCCTGAACGCTTACAGCAAGAGCCAGAGCAACGATAGAAGTGGTGAATTTCATCTTGTCGATGTGGAGATGGAAGGCTGGTTTTGATCTGAAGATTGGTGCGTAGGAAAAGTGTCTGTTGAGAGTGAATCAGTGTCGAGATTGGATGAAGCTGAGTTTCTGGTCAGGAAAAGGGCAGAAGAGTTTGTCTTTAATAGCAAGAATCCAAGGTTAGTTCGACGTTTACTTTGGGGATAGACTGATGGCGGGACAATTGTCGTCGTTTGATCACAAACACCGCCGGCCGGAGTAGCAGTAACAAAGGCCCGACTGCCTTTGCCCATGGCTGTTTAGCAGTCGCTCGTGTCACTTCTTCTTTAGCTTCACTTTGCAACAGTTTCGATATCATAGGATAGACTGTCAAGGCGCATTTTTGGTACGCTAGTACAAGTCTTGTTTCGCACTGTGCATCATCTTGACGGCTCTTCGGGTTTTACCGTTGTCACTTGGAGTGTCCACGTGGGTAGTCGAGTGTCTACTTGCCTTGCTACTGTCCTGTTTGGTATTTGCTATGCTATAGAATCATGTATCCAGTCAAAGTGAACCACTATCTGCATGCGGTTAGAGTAAACTATAATTTGCATCCGGTCAGGGTGAACCACTATCTGCATACGGTCGGTGTAAACTATAATTTGCATCCGGTCAAAGTGAACCCTTATTTGCATGCGGTCGGTGTAAACTATAATTTGCACCCGGTCAAAGTGAACCATAATTTGCAGCTTCACAACTGTTTCAGACGCGATGCTACCGAATATCCTACCGTGTTCGATGTCAATATGGTAGGTCTCAATCTGAGTCCTGTGCTGAAGGCTTTAGGTATGTGAGAAGAATTACTCTCCTTCTCAAAGGCTTTTGGATGTTTGATTCTGGTGTTCGTGGATTGACTATATCCGTTCTAGCGCCGGATGAGCGCACAGACCACTCGTGCCATCTAGTCCGAAGAGGTAATAGACTGACTTAGCTAACCAGAACGAAGCATCTGTAATATGTAACTGGCCGAGACCGCAAGGTACATCTTGGCACAGTCGGACTACCCAGACATGCCATCTTTGCGAATCAACGAACAAGGCCGATGTCTAAGGTGAGCCTCATACGCTAGTGCTTGAACCGTGCTTGATCGTCTTCTCTAAAAAATAGTTCTGTGCTGAAACTAGAAGTAATGCCTACTCATTGTAACGAGCGGTGGCACTAATAGCAGTCCATCTGCGACTCAAAGTTACCAAACGAAGGCGAAACCAAGCTCGGAAAGCTTCCTACGCCATCGATTCTCGAACGTGCGAAACGCATGCGGTGAAGTTAGTTACCCAGTCCAGCACAAGCGCCTTTCTATTCCACTCGACCAGATGCCTCTTCTCAGTCAGCCAGCAGCAGTTATAAAAGCACACGCTCAACACTTCGTCTCGAACAATCATATCTCAGTTTCGATCTCGATCTCTACACACTTCTCCATCTCTTTCCAAGACTTGTTCCATTTCAAAGCCTTCACGATGAAACTTTCCATCCTCCTCAGCATGCTTGCAGGCACCGCGGTCGTCAGTGCTGCAGCTGATGTTTTTGGTGCGGTAAGATACATTTTGTATGCAAGACTGGACCAACAGTATCTAATATTCTTTGTTCTCAAGTGTACACCAGAGGCGGACTGCTGTTTCTCCACCAAGGGGGCTTGCCAACGTCAGTCGAGCTTTGCTATCGAGCGGTACTATGAATGCGGAACAATCAAGCTCTGCCCAGATTATGGAGTTTCCCTGCAAGCTTGCGTAAGTACATTGTTGTTTGTCCCGTTTGTTCTACTGATGATATGTTCCGAAATTATGTTATATAGCCTGCTAACTTCTTCTCTAGAAGGCGGATTGCTGTAGCATTGCTTCTAAGGGGGGTCGTGGCTGCCCTGGAAAATAGAGAGGACCAGCTGTCATGGTAACACGATACCTTGTAGACACATCTTCCCATTATGTCTTGCCGACCTATCTGTTACCCTGCTGTTTGGACAATACCTCATGTCGCAGTCACAAATGTATTTGCTTGAGCACTCGAAAATCTTCAATAAAATCCTCTGTTTCCTCATGATTTCATGCAACAACCTGCTGAGAACCGACACCAGAATACGCGTCTTGCATCTTTTTGGAAATCTCGTTTTTGTCCTGGCATCTATGGAGAAGTCCCGTGACTTCAAGGCCATATATTATTTTGTTGTTTCCGGTTTGCTGGGCGTTCTCGTCACATAAATAACAAATTGGCATTTGATGTGATGTCGATGTAGATCGTATCAATACTATTGGTCAATTCACAAGTGAGCATTATAACACATGAGGGTGCCAGAGCGATTCGAGCTCCGGAGCGCTGGTCTCGTGTTGTTCAACTTTGCTATCATATATATCGCCATAATTGACTGTGCAGTATGTTGATTTGGTCGTCCGCCAGATGTGCAAACCATTCGAAGTAATTAGTCAGTGCTTTCGCGATTGGGATCTTGTCGAGGCCCCGCATGAAGACCAGAGAATGATGAGCAGGGGTCTCTCTTAGCCTTACCGCTCGCTTTAGAACCTGAGATGCCGATCAAGATTGAATGAATCTCCAATTTCGCTTTCCCTTTCCTACCTGATGGGATGATCGTGGTCGCTATTGAGGTCGTGTATTGCTGTGCGGCGTGATCGTGATATCTGAAGTGTGCTTGTCTAGCCGATAAACGATGGCGTAATCATGTGGCATCTCTCGTCCAGCCGCTTGGCTAGGCGCGCATTTGGCCCCCCTGCCTCGAGAACTGGGTGTCGTACGATCCAACCCCAATAACTCTCGACGAACACCCGAACGTGCTTTTCCCACGCTAAGCAACCTTAGTGTGGACTGTCGTTCAGACTTCGCACTGTCGCATTCAGCACCGCATTCCCGTTTCATAATGCGATAACACTGGGCACTTTTCCTGACAGCTTCACGATAAGTCTCATCACATTCATGGGGCTGCTTACAGTGATGGCCAGCTTTGCCGTCACGTTTCCGGTGCAGAAAACCGCGAATCGTGCTAGGCTTGCATGCGCCAAGCGCGTCAGGCTGAATCTCATCACCAGCGCAAAACCTACTGACGCTCTTAACAACACCTGCTCCTTGATCGCAGCGCAAGTAAGGTATGGTATTGGACCCCATCATAGTATCGCTTCCTCACAGGTCCATGCCCTGTGCATCACTCACTCGAAACACAATGGAAGGAGTACCGTCAGCTGTGGAGTTCAAGCACGAACCCCTCCCGGATTCGACTACACACATACGACTGTTAGAAATTCAAGGCATCGATGCACATGATCATCTTGTTTGTCTTCTTACCGCTTGGCTAGTTGAACAAGCCCCAGATTACTATGCGTTATCGTACGTTTCTCATACGCATAGACAGCACGTGCAGCATATTGACCGATCGCCTGCGGTATCAGCTACACCTGAGGCTCAGCTTATCCAAGTCATGAAATTGTTATCAATGGATGCATATTCATGGCAGGCCGAAACTGCGTCTATGCGCTCAGACAGGCGCGTTCATCAAAGGCGTGCAGGTATTTCTTGATGGACGCTCTTTGCATTGACCAAAGCACCACACAGGAGAAGAGTCACCAAGTGGGTATGATGGCACAGATATACGCAAGATCACTACGTGTGTTGGCGTGCGTTGGACCTCGCACGGACGTCGTCACGTATCGCTGGCCTTACGAGGCAGATGGCACATATTACTGGCCTTTCAACGCAGACGGCACGTATCACTGGCCTTCCAAGGAGGAAACCGCGTACTTGCCTCACAGGGACGATAACACGTTGTTGTTTCGATTCATCGATAGGCACAGATCACTTTTGGCCAGCATACACCAGCTTATTCTCAAATCTAGCTTTGGGCAGACTCGCAACTGGGTAGGACCTAGTTCTATCTTGAGAAGCTCTTGGATCGCGCTGCGATGCCTATGTGCGTTCAGTCCTCGTCTAAGACAAACAGTTGCAACCAAGTTCCTCACCTTCATGAAACGCCCATGTTTTTCTCGAGTTTGGATCTTGCAGAAGCTTCATTTGGCCCCAAACAACTCGCTTTGTTGTGGCAAGGACGTGCGCTCTCTTAACTACTTGCTGGCTGTGAGCATACTGGTGGATTTCTGGATCAATATCCCTGATTATAAAGAGTCTTTGGCCTTCCCTGTTTGGTCTACGGAAAAACTGTTTTCATGGCAGCCGTGGTTCTTGCGCAGACAGGAATCTTGCGCGACGGAGACATTCAAGGAAGGTTTCCGCGCAATCCAGAATCAACGTGGTTGTCTATCCCTCGCTTCTAGTACTGGAGGACGCCGCCGATTGGCAGTGGTCTTGGATGTCATGAATAGTTTCAAATGCACTGACGCTCGACAGGCTATTCGGCGTTTTGGCTCTGATAGACTGGGGTCGTGGCAAGGCTGTCGTACCAGACTACGAAAAAGACAGCTACCAACTTGCCATTGAGGTACTTCGACTGTATCTCGAGAACCCAAAGATCAACTCGGTCTCTGGAATGGCTATTGAATGGCCTCGAAGACTATGGGAAATAATTGGAGTCGAGATCTAGGGGCGGGCGATACGAAACGCGAAAGTGAAGAGAAACAATGGTCATACGATACCGCACTATCAATCGCCATTATTTGTCGACTTTGATCCTTCCCAAATCAGGGAATCATTCCCTGGTGTCAACGGTACTACAACGTACCTTAACGAACGACCAGGGCGTTCGAGCGACATCTGGTATGGAGTCAGGCTGCTTGAGAACCCGGATATCCGCAAAACCACGCTGAATTCAGGTGATCGGCCGTTGCGTTATCTTTGGTGTGAGGGATATGATTCAAGGTTCTCGTCCATAGTTACATGTCCGCTTGTAAAGATCTTTGACCAAGAGAAGCGATCATTCGCATGGGCACCAGCAGATACGAAACCGAATGACTGGCTACTGTTTAGTGGAGCATGTACATGGTACAATCGAACCCCTGCGATGGTCGTGGTTAGAGATGGCGATCCGTATCTTGGCACTTTTCTTATCATCGGTCAAGCGTCAAGGAATCCTGGATATCCGTATGGATATGAATACGAGAAATGAATCTTGGCATCCCTTGTGTGGCGATACTTTGAATCCAGCTGGTACGCGGAAGACTTGTTTTTCTTCGACTGGAATCATAAAAACCGTTCATTTGCTTTGATTGCCTCTAGGCCAACAATGGTGGAGACGTCCAAATGGCTAAAGATGGAGGTTTGTGCCTACAAAGGCTCATCATTCTTCAAAGGCCCACGTACTTTATCATCTGATTATCAGGAGCATGCAGTAAAGGTGGTTAGTCAGTGGACAGGAAAGTACGCGGCAAGACATTCTGGTGGCGCTACACCGCTCCCCGCGCGTCTAATTACGCTAATGCGATAATGTCATATACATGTGTTTCTGATCCCGACACCTCAGATGATGGTCCGGCAAGCGTCACTGCTTGATCGACGTCATCATGTCTCAGGAAAAGCCCAGTACACAAAGAGAATGAAGAACGTCAGATTTCTATGCTAATCTTCATTGTTCTATACGTTCCCACAAATACAGGCTGTAGCACAACCCACTGCAACGCTTTTCACTACTTTGCCTTACTGGGACCACTCCTCTGGGTAACGTACTGGCTGCATATAAAACAACGTTCTCAATTGAATCATGCCAGAAGCATGTACTAAAATGACTATGGGAAGGTAAATTACTCACGACCATCTTCTCTTCAGCAACGCACTGCTATTCCATCATTATCCCTTTATTCATTCTCTTACCATGTCTGTTTCCTTCACGCGGGTGATTACTCTTGCCAGAAATCGCTTCATATCAGTGGGATATCAGGATGAAACTTGCCCTTAAGATAGCCGGGGTCACGAAAAGCAAGATGACTTGGAGATACAAACCTAACTTGTGCAGCTACCAAAGGATGCCTGACAGCCCTTTGAAGCGGCGCAGTAATCTGCAGTGCCACCACAGTTACCGTACTTGCTGCAGCACAAGCCCGTCTTGCAGACGTAGCCAGCGTTGTTGCCTTTTCCAACGTCCCCGCAAGTACCATCAGGAGAGACGCTCCCCCTTACAGAAGCGGTGTCGCATTTTCCAAAAGCACTTTGGCAGACAGTCGCAGCACAGTAGTCTGCAGTCGTACCGCAGTTTCCATACTTGCTACAACACGAACCGGTCTTGCAGATGTAGCCTTTGTTCTTCCCGCTTCCCTGATTTCCGCAAGTGTTGTCGGGCGTGATGCTCCCTGGTCCTAGAGGCGTCGCAGCCGTATTGGGTGAGGTAGCTGTTGCAGTGTTGTTGGAAAAGACAAAACTCGATGAAGGTACATTGGTAGCAGCAGGGCCGGACGTCATGCTGGCCTCGTCGCGGTAGGAAGATGAAGATATTGGGGGGTTGCACAACCCAAAAGCTGGCTGGCAGACATTCGCAGCGCAGTAGTCGCTGGTGCTCCCGCAGCTTCCATATTTACTGCAGCACCGGCCACCATTTGGAGGGCACGTCCAGCCCATATTGTTGCCAGCGTTGATGTTGCCGCACCTTCCATTGAGGGAGTATACTACAGTCGGGCCAGCATCAGCGCTAGAAATCTGTGTCTTTGTTAGTATTCTGCTTCATAGTACTAAAAATTCGAATTACGCACCGTATTGGTGGATCTTGGTTGGCGAACCGAGCGGTACCATTGTGAGGTCGATGGCTCACCTAGACATTCTGCGACAGTCACGGTCTTGATGCCTCTGCTTTGCACTACCGAGATCATGTAGTTGATGAGCTCGTCATGTGTCCAGACTTCTTGCTCGTGAGCTTCGACGATGGTGTAGCCTTGGTCAAGACCATCGATGAAGAGCTGCTTTGCTGTATTGATCCCGGTTTCCGATTGGTACTCCCAATCTTTAGTATTTAGGTCACCAATGATAACGTGGTACTCAAGGTCTTTGAGAACACTAAGGGCGTTGGCGTTGAGTGATAGAAATGGTGGTCGCATGTAGTATGGGAAGTATCCTAGGATATTCATCATAGCGTCCTCGAGTAACGTCATTTCTTGTCGTACTCCGTCGGCGGTCAAAGTTGCAAGGTCCTTGTGGCTCCAAGTGTGCGAGCCAATTTGATGCCCCATGCTAACCATTCTCTGTAGAGTTGAGTTATAGTCGTAGATATTGCCCTTGTTGGCTCCGTTGATGAACCAAGTCGCCTTGAATCCAGCGGCTTCCATCCTAGATGTCGTCTTAGTAAGCTCACTGATCGCCAAGACATAGCCACAGGTCGCATACCTGTTAAGAATATCCTCGGAATAGATCCATGGCCCGTCATCGAAACCCGGAGCAATAACCCCAGGCGTAGTACACGAATAGATCTGCAACCCGAACGGAACGGCGGAAGCGAGGGAGACTAATGCGGCGAGAGCACTAAGTACTCCCGTTACCCTGCCAAATCCCTGGCTCATTTCGAAGTTAAAGTATAGTTCGGTAAGTGACAGATAGTGGGGTATTGAAGTTTGGACCGAGTGACAGCTAACTGATCGGTGTTTGGAGGCTGAAGTTTACCAATGCAAAGGTTATGCAGATCTGGACTGACAGGGCAATTTAACTGATCTCAGACCATTGTATTTAGTGTAGACTCGGTGCAGCCGAAAGGCCACCAAGCTCAGCCGCAGTCGAGACTCTTCGTAACGAAAGCCATCTCGTACTGCTTCGAGCCACTCGTCGAGGCGAGTTCATGACAGCTCAGCAACATGGCTGGCTGGATGCTACTAATGTGGTTGATTTGGCGCCGCAAACTTTGAACCCTAGGCTGTAGAGGGCAAGCGTACAGGTTGCAAGAGTCTGGATTCATGCTGGTTCTGGCGGAAAACACTAATTCCGCATCTCCCCGCGTTCAGCTGACCACTAAATGGGGTAGAACTAGAACAAATCTGGCGCTCGCTGCAAATGCTCTGCTAGATGGTATCAAGGCATATCCCAGCTCGATCTCAGCAGATTTGGTAGCGTGTTCGCCACGAATTTCACTCAAATCACACGCAGTCTCTGGATTGGAGAGCACGCGGCATGACAGACACTCATGATCAGCCACTCTGATGAAAACGAGCAGCTGGAAGTATAAGTATAATGCCGTAACTAAAAAGGTACAATCTATCAGAATTCGCTACGGAAAAAGCTCTATCGAAAACAACAGTTGCAACATCATCGTCCCATTCCAATCGTGGCCTCCTCATCGTTGACAGTTACCGTGTGAGGGGCCTTTTCATCAGCAGCGTAGTTACTTGAAGCTTCTTTACCTGAGGCGTCGGTATCTTCCGAGATCACCTGCCGGGTTTTGCCCCAGGAGAAAGCGTCCAGGTGCCACATAGTGTAGAAAAGAACAAGGATAGTAAGGAACGGTCCAGTGAAGAAGTAGATGACCAGGCCGACCAGGAACTGGCACTTCGCCTTGCGGCCCTTTGGCATCCAGAAGACGAGGGTAAGCATGTACATGTATGGCACAATCACACCTCCTAAGAAGGCGACAGTGATGTACCAGGGTACACTCCGGGCAGCGTGGATAAGTCCAGCGATCGAACCCATGATGAAGATGTTGCAGAACCACGTCTGACAGTTCGAGAAGGCGCGTAACCGTTCAAACCACTGAGTTCCCTTCGCGAATACCAGGCGAAAATCGTTGACTGTCGCGCCCATCGACCAACGTTTGCGTTGCGACATGAAGACCGAGAGCGAAGTCGGGACATCAGTCCATGCGACAGATTTGATCGATTGTCGGGTTTGAACGTGGGGTGATGCAGTGAGAACATGGCAAACGTGGTTGCGGTCTTCGCTGTATGCACCACGAAGGTGTTTGAGCATGCCATCCGTCGGACTCGGACAGTAGCCGAACAACGTTCGCAGAATGTGATCACCGTTGTTCTCTTCGCACACCTTCAGAATCTGGCAACATCCAGGAAGACAGGAAACCTTGTGGGTGACGGTGGACTGGTGTAGACGAGGCAAGCCTTGACTAATGGTGTAAGACGCATTCTGCATCAGGCGCCACATGTTCCATGGACCGTCCTTGAAGTCTACCCAGACGACACCGCAAACGCCAAAGCACTTGGGGTAGCGCGATTCAGAAATGAGGTAGTAGATGCACCATGGATCAAAGACGGTGTCTGCGTCCATGCCGACAATCTGGTCAAAGTTGTTGATGCCACAGTCGTCGAGGACGAACGAGGTCATCTCCCCAAACAGCCTATTCGACATGATCGTTGTTGGTCTCTCGTGTCGCTGGTTGAACTTGTATGCTACGTGGCAGATTAGTCTTGCGATCTAGAAAGAGGTGGGTTGTATTACTTACCGAACGAGCGGAGAAGAATAAGGCCATCGCGCTTTCCCTTGTTCGTCATCTTGACGATGCATAAGTAGTTGAGTCCTCTGTATTGTCCCTTCTGCATGATAATGTCCATAGGCTCCTTGTCCCAGGCCATGTATGCATCCTTCATGTGTATGCGCGATGTCTTTTCCGTCAAGATGGTGTCGAGAAGACATTCGCCAGTTGTCTGCGTCATCCCTGGACCGCGAGCGCGACCGTCACAGATGATGAAGACACACTGCTTGTGGTCCTCAATGCCTTTCTGCTCCACGAGCGAATCAAGAGATTTGCGAAGCTCCTCTTCGTTCTCGTTGTAGCATGGTATGATGAGCATGAGTGACTCGGGTGTCTCCGGCGCGGGGTTTTTCTTCTCTGGGCGGAAGAATCGGAAGGCTAGCCATAGGAGGAGGGTGATGACAACCGTGAAGTTGATGAACACACCATACGTGATGAAGGGAAGGAAGACGTAATGGTAGCCTTTGAACCACCAGGAGCCAAAGAGCAGGAAACCGCTACAACGGGTTAGCAGGATAGGGGAATGATCTCTCCAAAAGAACTTACTTCAAGCCAAAGATGCAGCATTGGAAAGCGAGCTTCCGCAGCTTCATGAGTCTTTGAGCTCGTCGGACCTTCATGCCATCCGGGTCTGAAAAGTCTGGCTTCTCGTCGACCATGTTGTTGAGTTCACCCAACTGCTTGACTCTCTCTTCACCGCGTTTGGTGCAAGTATCCCACATGATACGATCACACTTCTCGTTGGTGAAGACCTCATTGCTGGGTGTGCCGGGGAGCGTAGTCCCTAAAGAGAGGGAACTTTGGCGGTTGATGTTTCGCGAAGTGTTGTATCTCTCTGAAGTAGTGTCCCACTCATGCAGGACGTTGCTTAGATCTGGTCTCAGAAAGACATTCTCGGGCTCGGAAGGAAGGCTTGAAGCGAGAGGACGAGCTGACTCGTTGGAAGACATCTTAGAACTTTTGGTACCTTCGGAGTGAGGCAAAGACAAAGAGATGCTGCACAAGCAACATTGAAGAAATCCATCACTGATGTATCAACGCCATCGCTCCGTAGACCTGCAAAGAGTATGGACAGTTTGCAAGCTCCAAAAACTCCATGGCGTTGGCACCAGTGACCTAGACCTCGCGGAAGCCATGCAAATCTACACAGAAGATCGGGATGCACCATTCAGCAGCCACAATTCTCCGGCGTCTTTGGAACTTGCTTGTTGGATTGCAACACGTCGTTGCGGCTGAGAGCCTGGAATCAGTGGATTCAGCTGGACGTTTCGGCGCCGCCGCAGCTTTGTGGGGTGAATTGAGTTAAGCGATTGTGTTCGAAGAGAATGGTGATGGCCTCGGGAGACTGAGCGTCGGCGAGGCGGTAGCGTACTAGGCCTCGGCAGTCACGCCATAAGCCTGACAAGGCTGGAGCAGGGTCTGCCACACCAAAATTGCCAAAAGGTACTGCCGTTAGTGTCGCCTTGCCCTTACTAGCCAGAAGTTCGTCAATCTTGGCAATACTTGGCTTTCCCTCTCAAGCCTCGGAGAAGTCTCCGCAATGCTTGGCCTTCCACTTTAAGCTTCGCCGAAGCTTCCTCAGCCTGACGCTAAGCTTGCTTGGACAGAACAACAGCACTAGAAGCTACCCACTCACCGCACCCACAAAAGATCCCGCTGGATTCTGGGGTAGCGAAGCGGGTTAGCAGGTGGTGGGCCTAGGCTTGATGCTTGCTTCAACAGTGACATATCCTAACACATCCGCATTTCGCCCCCACACTGATCAACAACACCATCACGCAGGAATTTGCGCTTCAGGTCCATTTCGCTAAGCGACAGCAGATCTTCGTAATTCATGACCTATGTCTGTGATTAATCTCTCCATGATCTTTGGGAATACACGGCTTCTGAGCTCAGCACTGTTGCTAGTCAGAAGGTAATGTCTCTCCTATCTCTTAGGTAACGACTTGCAGATCACTGAACCTTCTTGGAATAGGTTGCTTCAAAATGGCCTGCGTTTTGCAGTGCGGAGGTCCGCGGGCTGGATATCTTGGCAGGGACACACGATCGCGGGCGCGAGCGACCTTACCAATGACTGCGCCTGAGGGCTCGCTAACCCCCGGCACACCAGAGTGCAAATTTACTGTCCCGTGCGAAACCCCAGTCGGACAAAAGTCTGATCTGGAGTCGCTTACTCTTCTTGTCCAGTCCCCGGCATGCTGGCATTCCGACCGGGGTGGAGCTATCCAAGGTAGGGCTGAACGAGTCAAGGCTGAAGTCCAGAGCTAAACAAGTCAAGGCTGGTATGATGCGTCTAGAATATGGAGAACAAAATCTAGTTGCGGCAATCTTTCTGTCTACGCTCGAACAGGCCAATTCGTACCGATCTTACATTTCAGCTTTGCGATGAAGGATTTCCAATGGTGAGAGGATCTTCTAGGTCATACTATGCGCCTCCGTTGTGTGTGATGGTGGTAAGGTTCGTCACCATCAAGAATCTCTGCTTCAGGCAAGGCTTGAACGAAGATCAACTGTGCAGAGCAAGTCTCCGATGGTCGGGACATCGCGATAAACGCACACTGCCTCGGCTACAGAACACTACACAGACAATTCCAAGGTTGTTTCGCACTATGCAAATATCCCGTTAGGCGCGATGTCGTGATTTCTTGGTGTTTAGAAATTCCCCTCCGCGGCTACGGAACGTCCCCTGTACCTTTGTGCATACGCTCACACGTGTTTCAGTTAGTAGCACCCAGCAGTCTGGACCTCATGCTATCGTGCACATACTCGCACCCCTTTTGGTTAGAAACACCCAGCCGTCTGGACTCCATACCACTTGTCAACATCCCGGTCAGCGAGGGCCCGGCCTGTAGGGTAAACCATTGTGGCTCTCCGAACCGAGTCGCCACCAGCTGTAACAAATCCAATAGATTTTGGATTCTCGTGGCGCCTTCGATGGAAAGCTGAGAAGTGCTTCTATCAAGCCTGACTATTTTCATGTTAGGAGAGGCCGAGCAAAGGCCTGTACCTCCTGCAAGCCACAGTGCTCTAAACCTTAACGGATTTACAAGCCAACGACTTCTGCACGTGTAGGCCTCGATAGCATACTGTCGATGGGTTGAGGTCTCGCCAGACGGGATGAGAAAGTGCCACCCATCGTCGAGGCATGAGCATCTAGATCGAATCAGCGAGCACGGAGGCTGCGGAAACTTCAGCATGTCAGCCCTGGCTCGAACGTCGGTGTAGCCGTGGAGAAGAATGCTGCTATCTACATTCAGCGAAGTAGGCTTGTATGAGCAGAAGCCTTGTGGAGCGGAGAGGGAAGATAGTGTACAGTCTTTCTTCATGGTTTGAAGGCAAGCTCAAAGGCTGTAGAGCGTACATGAGTATAAAGACACCACAAGTTCTATCCATAAACCAACACCAGCCTTCGCAGTCAGCACTTCCATCTTTACACAAAGGCCTCGACCTTTTGCCTCGATCGTTTCGTCGAACTTCTATCTTCTTCCTCTCAGCATCATCCTTACACATCATAAACCATCATGACTACCATCACTTTCAACGAGGGCATGTTCAGCAACAAGTTCGTATCGCTCGACAAGAAGCCCGAGATCATCGTCACCGAATGCTCTCTGCCTCTGACTCCACCGCCAGAGGAGATCAACGAATCACCTTTCTGGACTACAGAGAACCCAATTCAAGTGGAAGAAGTACAGACACTCAACACTTCTGAATCTGAGTCCATCGTGGCCGTCATCGGTGTTGGTTATGTCGGCACCCACCTCGTCGAAGCATTCGCCAACCATTACAATGTCATTGCTTTCGATCTCAGCACCAAAAGGCTTGACGAAGTTTCGAAACAACTCGCTGGCCTTCCGATTCAGTTCACGTCAAACGCTGCTGATATCAGCCACGCTACACATGTTCTCATCTCCGTGCCAACGATTCTCACGGACGACAAGAAAGTGGACACTACATACCTGCGCAGTGCCATTGCTACTGTGGAGAAGTACGTCAAGCCTGGATCCACCATCGTTGTTGAGAGCTCTGTTGCTGTTGGTATGACACGAGAGCTCGTTGGCCCACTCATGGTATCGAAGAACTTCAAGGTCGGCATGTCACCCGAGCGCGTCGACCCAGGCCGCACATTTCCCGCCTTCGAGGACATCTCTAAGATTGTCTCTGGTCTTGATGCCGCATCTTTAGAGTCCATTTCCACTCTTTACGGCCGTGTCTTTAACAAGCTGCTTCCTGTCTCTTCTCCCGAAGTCGCCGAGATGACTAAGCTGTACGAGAACTGCCAACGCATGGTATGTGCGACGTATGCCAACGAGATGGCCGATGCCTGCAGCAGTATCGGCATCGACGCTTTTGAAGTCAGCAATGCCGCAGCATCCAAACCCTTCGGGTACCTACCTTTCCGCCCTGGTCCAGGAATCGGAGGTCACTGCATCCCTGTAAACCCGTACTATCTCCTCTCCAACCTTCACATGCCACTCCTCGAGCATGCAGCCACAATATCGTCGTCCCGACCCAGAGACGTAGCCAGGAACTTCGTGCGATCTGTACTTCAAGAAAAGAAGTACAGCGTAGACTCGAGCCAACTTCGACTGCTCGTCGTCGGTGTAGGTTTCAAGCGCGGCCAGAGCGTCATGAGCAACTCTCCTGGTGCTGCCATCGCCCATACGTTGAAGAGCGAATACAACTGCCATATTGAGTTCGCAGATCCGTTGGTTTCCACGGCTCTTTACAGTGCAGTGCCGAAGATGGATACGGAGGCGAACTGGACTGTCGATTATCTTAGCACCTACGACGGTATCATTGTCTCTGTCAACCAAGAAGGTCTTGATATGGATGTTCTAGCAAACTTGCCAAGTAGTGTCAAGGTACACGACTTTTCCGGCATTTTGAAGAACTCTATCAGTAGTGTCCCGTCACTAGCTGCCAAGAAGGAGATCTGCTAGGAGGTCATCATTTCAGTAACATTTCATGCTCTGGGTTTATTGCAAAATGGTGTTTCTGGAGTTCATAGAAGAATACGAATATCTCTTGTCAAGAACTGTGTTTTCGCGACCCATACACATGACATCGTTTCGTATCTTAGTGCTGGCAAGCGACTCATGGCGATAGCTCGCGGGTTGATAGAACGAACTCTAGCTGCGATGCGACCCGTCTCATGCTCAAGCTCTCAAAGTGTTATCGCCATCAACATTCTCAAGATGTAAACCCGTGCTCCTCTTCAGATCATCGTGCAAATCCGAGATCTTCCCATCTTTCACGTTGATCTCTTTCTGGTACACAGCGACATCAGCCTCATCGCCAAATATCGCAGCAACCTCCTCCAGCGGCAGGCCATTCGTGTTGGGAAAGAAAAACCAAATGACCAATCCACCAATGGTGCCGGGAATAATGAAGACGAGGTAGAATTTCCACCCAATGGTAATGAAGGCTGTAGGCGCGGCCTGCAGCCAGACGATGTTGGTAAAGGAGATTGTTGCAACGCCCAGCGAGATGCCTTTTGAGCGGAGGTGCGTCGGCCAAATTTCGCCGAGGTATGAGAATTGGGTACCTAGTGGCGGTTAGAGCGGATAAGACATGGGCTTAGAGTGTTTGTATACCATCGATACATAGACCGTATGGGACTTGGAAAATATAGAACATGGCGACAGCCGCAAGTAGCGCTGGCTTGTTGTTCGAGCTACCAAACTCCGCGACTAAAGCGGCTTCCACGATCAGTGTTGTCATGCAACCTAGAATTCCACTAGCGATGTATTTGTTTCGTGGGAAACGATCCACGAGTGGAATTGCCATGATGTTGGTACCCAAGCTGAACGTCAACCACGCGGCGGGGTACAAAAGCTGCTTGACCGGCGAGAAGCCGAGGTTCTTGTAAAGAGTAGGTCCGTAGTCTATGAAATGTTAGGGAATGGTAATCGTGGTAGGCTAGTAACTTACTATTGATGACAAGTACGCCAGAGCACTGACAAAAGAACGTCAGGCCCAGCGTGTAGAATGCTCGTTTCCTATACGATGGTTTGCGAAATATCGTCATCCAGCTGCTCCCCAGTGTTCTATCAATCGCGATCTGCTTGGAGATCTGATAGAACTCTGACCGAGCATACTCATTGTCCGGATCGGCAGGGTCTCCATGTAAGCGATCGAGAATGACACGCGCTTCATCGATGCGATCTTTCATAATCAGCCACCTGGGCGATTCAGGAATCCAGTACAGCCCGCTCAGTAAGATTAGCGGCCATGCGCATTGTAGTGCCAGCGGTGGTCGCCAAGTGTTCTCTCCAAGTTTCGTCGCGAAGAAGAAGCCGAAGCCGACCCATCCTTGTATGCAGTACCCAAGAATCAGAAAGACAGCGTGTATGTCGACAAGACCTCCTCTCATCTTGACAGGTACGACCTCGTTCATCCAAATCGGAATAGCCGCGAGGATCATGAATGCGCTAGCACCGGCAATAAAGCGGAAGACGATGAATTCTCCGATGTCGGTGCTGCCGGCGAGAAAAGCGCCAGATAGGATAGCTAACATAGCACTCTGTATATTCATCAGCCCACAACAGGACGATGAACGTGAGGTAGCTTACGATTGCAATGCCCCACTTGCGCCCATACCGGTCAGAGATGTTTGGAAGCAGCAAAGTGCCGACAACACCGCCAGCTTGGAACAGTCCGTTGGTCGTGGAGATGAGGTCGGTGCCGTTCTTTCGTGTATCAAGCTCAAAATAACTGATGAAGGATGGTTGCCCGAGTGTAGTGCCGATAATGGAGGCTGTGTAGCCATAGCTCATTGATCCAAGACCTACGAACAGGAGGATCAAGACATTGAAGGTGTTGACGCGCCCTTTCCGCTTAGCAGGCATAGCCATGTTCGACTGATGAATTCGATGACACAATCACGTGACTTGTTGGATACAGTGAACAGGATGCAGCGAGCTTCGAATATGAGGAAAACAAAGGCTTAAGTGCGTATGCCAGATCTTGGATACAGAATTTTAGGATCGCAACCAATTGCACCATAAAGGTGGTTGGTGTAGGCCTTTCATGAGTTCGCAGCTAAAATGCGCTCGGTAGCGACTCGCTTGGCACGCATCGTGCGAAGACATATTGTGCGGAGAAAAGCTGGTAGCGTTATATGTCGGGTCCGAGTAAGACCGGACTAATTAGCCTATCGAATTGGAAAGTCGAAGAGATCTCGGGTAGCTCAAAATCTTCGTCTTTCAGCGCCAGCCACGCTGGGGACGACTCGCAGTGACGACGTCGTGAGCAGACAAAAAATAGAGGAGCATAGGTACGCAGTCTAGGCTTTTCGTACCTTTAATCTCTGTCGGATACCTGAAGTCGATCCATAACCACCCAGATGCTGAACCATCGCACGGAGGAATAGTCGGGTAGCCAGCTCGAAGCGATATTCGTTGTACTCTGATCGCATGGCAGTGTAGAATGGTTACGTTTGGCCTTCAGGTTTCAGTTTTTATGAGGCTCTGTCTGCTTCGGAACTAGCTCGTAGGGGACAATATTTAAGAAGTCTGCCGGGATACTGGGAGACGCTATCAGCTGTATGCTCTGCTGAGCAGCTGAAAAATAGCTCTACTGTCTTACACCATTCTCATCGAGAAATAAATCTTGGATCCGGTCAAATGGAAAGACTGTTGAGCTGCGAAGGATGTGGCTGTGTGGAGATAGCAAATGCGGAACGTTCCGATTCCGATAGGAAATTCCGAAGAACACGAAAGTCTCGGGGCCGTCACGTAAGCTAGAACCTGAGTAACACTTTGCGCGGTAACACGATCACTATTTGGAACTTTTTTAGTACATGAAAAGAAACGAACTCATTTCCTGGTCATCCAAAGGACTTCATTTTCGCAATCGCGGTGTCAGATCGACGCACCGCTACTTACCTGTCTTGCGATCGTGCAGCAAGATCTGCTAGTGACCCGAAAAGCCAATAGACGAGGCCGGTAGTGCCTCGTTCACTGTATTCTGAGCCTCCTGAATCTCATGCTTGACCATGAGAGAAAAGACATGATGCCCTCTTATGTACGGTTCGCATAACCAAGGACGACGGAACGACGGAACGACGGGATGGCCAAAGCATGTAGCCTTGGGTAGTGTTGACTAAGTAAAAGAACGATCTTTTTGTTGTCAAGAATATGATTTTGGAAATATGAAATTAGCAGCTCTACTCCATCAACAGTGCGATCATTTGGTACTCCTGATTGCGTTTGTGGGATGACTTCTTTTTTGGATTGCGTTTCATTGTACTATCTTAAGATGTAGATTGGAGTAGCGAGGAATTAAGCATCTGACACTCGGGTCTCACAATCGAAGATGATTTTGAAATTATTGTTCGAAGATCTTGCAGCGTGCTGAAGGGCAGTGGAAATGTCGACCGTTTACTAGAGTGCCCCCCTCCTTACAAAACGATACTTCTTAGTCTGCTCCTCCTGAATTGCATCACATCATGTGCACGTGCAGATCATTACGTGCCAATCGTCGTTGGCAAATGTATTTCTTGTCTTCCACCGAGGTATGTATCTGGTGAATCTATTAGAAGCCATCGCCTTTCATATCATAGCCTCTTTCCACCGCTCGTAAGACAGATCAAAGCCTTACAGTGCGACCTTCAAACTTGCTCGCCACCAATAGTGCTCATCGGCGTGGCAGCCCTGGGTTTTCTGTCTCTCAAGTTCCCGGAATGCAAAGAAAATATACTTCGAGCACGTATTAGCGAGCCGAAAATGTAAAATAAGAAAGGCAAGGGCACGCATGCTAATGACAAAACGGCAGTTATTGTAGAAGCCCAGTGTATGCCCAGACTCCTGTATATCCGAGTAGTGAACAAAGGAAATACAGCTCCAAAGATGGACCGCAAAACCGCGTTCGCGGCGAGTACTAAGGCAGCATAAACAGTGTAGGAACCAATGAGGTAGTTGGTGATTGGGAGAATCACGAGTACGACCCAAAATTCAAGCGGTACACAAGCTGCAATACTAGCGAGCCAGTGTATGCTGGCACTTTTAGTCCATGCGAACCAAAAACGACCGATAGGTATCGCAATCGCTCCAATAATACTAGGAGGCAGGCGTGCTTCAGGTTCGGCATGTCCTGAGGCACTTTGCTCCATAATGCTGTTATAACGTCGATTCTCGAAGATTGAGTAGATGACAGCACCCATAATTCCGACTGCCAGGCTGATGAACGCAAGTCCGCCGATGCTGTTCGACCACCCACGAGCTTCCCGGTAAACGATGGGGAAGGCTGGAAAGAGCATGTAAAGTATTCCATACAGGATTTGGGACAATTTCAGTTGCTGTCCATCGCCTCAAAGCGATAATGGCTTACTGCGACATAGATGGAAAGCAGAAGCACGATCGGCTCTCGAAACAGTGAAGCCCACGGCCTGGACAGGGCCTTTTGAAATGCTTCTTTAGCACTTGCTTTTCCGCGCCGAACATCCATATCGCTATTGTAGTGTTTCGTTGTCAATTTCGAAAGATGAGCAGCTCTTCGACGGAGGAGAACTGGGGCATAGGTCTCGGGAATCAAGATGACCCCTATCAATCAGACGGCACCGACGAATATCATCATCGCACCCTGAACCCAGCGCCAGCCTAGATTCTGATCAACAAAGCCAATAACTGTAAGGTTTTAGAATTAGCAGTGCTTGTTGGAACGCTCTCAAATAAACGTTAGGGTTGGATACGTACCGATTGGGCCAATAACTGGGCCGAGGAACGGAGCAGCCGCAAAGATGGTCAGTGCCAATCCTCGCTCTCCAGCTTCGAACATGTCTGCAATAGCTCCACCGGCATTAGTCTGATATGAAAAGCCAAAGGCGCCAGCGAGGAAGCGGAAGATGATGTGACTTTGTACGCTGGGCGCAACCACGGTAGCGACACTGAATATATTAACCACGGCGTAGGTAAACGAAAACACATATTTCCGGCCGTAAAGCTCTGGACGAACATCAGTACAGAAGTTGACAGCTGGAAAAGAGTTCCTACCGCTCAAGGGACCCCAAAGTAGAGGTCCAATGGCAAGCCCCAGAACAAACAAAGAAAGTCTCAGAACGACAACATGCTGTGATGCGTCAAATTCAGAGATGATGCTTCTGTTACCTCCACTATACGCAGAGGATGCAAAGGCGATAGAGAGCGCTGAGATCGAGCTGATGAAGGTGAAGCCCCATTTGCGAATGGATGTGAACTCCAACGGATTAGCAGGATCGCGTAACATCCAATCGACGATGAACGGGTCACTTTCGATCCAGAACCTTTGTATTCGACATTTATAAGGAAATCATAAGCCAGGTCCTTTTTTAACAGCTGGTCAACCCGTCGGAATAAGGCTCTTGTGTTGTAACCTGCCATTGGGCTTTTCAATGATAGCTTATCGAACGTCGGGTCAATCGTTTATAGAAAGTCATAACGCTGTACACTATTAGGGAGAGCATCTCCGTACGCTGAACATACCTCTGCGTGTATCGAATAAGTATGATGATGGGACGCGATTTAGGCTAGGCAATGTGCGAACTTTGCAGAGTGTATCTGTGAGAGCGATGCATATAATGAAGGTTAACAAGGGCTTTTGCCCATAGGAATCAGTCAAAACGTTTCTCAACTAATCCTTGCCGCAGAAAGCATTGTTTCGCAGAGTGCAGAGACGCTAGGGGCACTGACTGCAATGTCCCGCTAAGGTGTAAGGGATTAGGACGATCGAAGACGTTTTTCATCATGTTCGCCTTTTAGATGAGCTTAGGTCCGATTCCACCACTCTTCGAGGCATTCTTTAGTCCTCATATGACTCGGAGGCGGCACGTGCGAACTTAATTTCATTCCTGATACGCGTGCCAGTTTACTATGTCAATTCTCCACGCACTGCGTCTGTTGTTGCTGATTAAAATCGCTAACTTTCAATGGAGCCGCCCCCTTGAAACGTGGGGAATGGACCTTCGTGAATGTCGGTCCTTTCCTCTTTGGTATCCCATAGCCACTCCGCTAGTACCGCTAAAGACGGCCCTTTGCTTGCCCATGCATGATGATGCGTAATGATGCAGATGATTACACGATGCCCGAGTCGGTTTCTATATGAGCTGAATGCTTTCCTTTGAGCTATCCACATCCCAGCTCCATTCCCCGTCGTTCAAAATTTATTTTCAGACATTTCGAACAATGGCTTTCAATCACCCAATTCCTTCTATACCTCAATCTGACGCTACTGTAACGGTTCGAATCATTGATACTGGTTCAAGAGCTAGTATTTCTGCTTCTGAATTCTTCGAGCCTACCATACCTGGCCATGAAGTTCTCGCCAATTCACCTGCCTATCCTTTTCTCACCGAACACGGTTCAGGCCGCAACGTCATATTTGACCTTGGTATCCGCAGGGACTGGCGCAACATTTCTCCAGCGCTGCCCAAGATGTTCAAGCCAGCAGGCGTAGAGATTCATGGAGATAAGGACGTCGTCGATGTTCTAGAGGAGGGTGGCGTAAAGAAAGAGGATATTAATGCTGTGATATGGAGGTAAGTTTCCCCCATTCCCACAATAAGATCCTTATCTAATCATCTTAAATTGTCGTCATTGGCACTTTGATCACGTTGGTGATACCTCACACTTTGCTCCTGATACAGAGCTTATTGTTGGGCCCGGCTTTTCCAATGTCCCCATTCCTGGCTACCCGGCAAACCAAAACAGGCCGATTCTGGAAACAGATTACAAGTTAGTTTCCCTACAACAATGGAAACACATGACTGATTGCTCTGTACAGGGATCGCCCACTGCGTGGGATCGACTTCGGCACGGATGGGGTTTTGAAGCTAAGGCGCTTTAATGCCTTAGACTATTTCGAGGATGGCAGTCTCTACCTGCTCAATGCGCCACGGGTACGATATCCTGTCTCTCAACCACGACGTTTTCGGGTCGTCCTGCGTTCCGTTAGCAATGAGACCAACGTTCTGTCGACAGCACACTATAGGACACATCTGCTCACTGGCTCGCACCACACCAACGACCTTCATTTTTATGGGAGGCGACGTCTGTCACCAATGCGGCGAGTTTCGCCCAACCGAATACTTACCTATCCCGACAACCTTATCTCCATCCCCCACCACAAACTCTCCGTTTACTCCGAATAGCCTCTGTCCAGGCTCTGTACTCCGAGCCATTCACCCTCAGGAGTCAGCCACAAAGCCATTTTATAGGGTCAAGGAAGGCCAGCATCTTCTCCAGGAATTCGTGGAAACGCAGAAGACACTGGAAAAGATGACCGAGTTCGACGCTGATGAGAACGTGCTTGTGGTTATAGCTCATGACCGTACCTTGTTGGATGTCCTAGAGTTCTACCCAGCCAATGCAAACTCTTGGAAGGAAAAAGGATGGTGAGAAGCGGGTATGTGGAGGTTTTTTGCTGATTTCAGATTCGCCATACACCGTAGCTCACTCTGAACGAGCTGAAAACTGCGCAGGGATATTACTACTAATTCATCTCGTGAATCGCTCTTCCGCTTTTCTTCCGCCTTGCAAACTGATGACTGTGTTAAGTGATCCATTTCTATGTATGTCTCACAAAGTGTACGACGTGATAGGATGTGCAAGCCATACGGAGCATCTTGAGGATTCATCAGGGTACACTAGCATATAGAATATCGGTCTGATCGCCCCTCTATTTCTGTATCGTGAAACTCTGCTCGCCGACAGCCGATGATCCCCCGTCTAGTCATGGAACTACATGGTTCTTGACCTGGGTTCTGATATGAGCAATTCTGGGTCAGGGTAGTCTTGATCTAACAAGAGACGAGGTGTCAGGAACTGGACCTTTCCGGTGCTTTCTGGCCCGGAATGGGCCGGAATGGCCTTAAATACCTCTTCCCCCGCTATCCTGGCTCGATAGCGATTTGTCTCTAGTCTATAACTAACAACACTATTATTTACTATGAGCAAGTGTGCATCCAGTATTATCAACTCTATTGTTTGACACGAGGTAGCCGCAACGAATAGGTTATCGAAGTACTCGGCGTCCTAGCTAGTGTCAGGCCTGGCTGACGATATATACTATCCTGCACTATAATCAGTAGTTCACTGATTATACGTACCTTTTTGGTTGCATAGCGTAGTGGTGCAGGGCTGCGTTCTGACAGCTATGCCGTCCGCTGTCCGCCGACCAATTCCAGGGAGCAATCATGGTATGGTAATCTGTTGTAAAGGTTAGTAATTAATTTGAATAAGCAGCCTAGACGACCGTGAGGTCCACATGAACGTCTTTCTTAGGGGTACGTCGATAGGTAACGACTTGTCGTAATAAATTGCGACTTGTTCCAATAGTTCGCGACTAGTCTAAATAGATCGCGACTACTCTCAATAAACGGTAGCTAGTCCCAATGGGTAGCGACTAGTTCTAACTAAAAGTTGATAATCGACGACCGAAAACCGACAGCCGATGACCGACCTCCGACAACCGACAGCCGATAACCAACAACCGCCACCTCTGAGTGAAAACCAACAACCAGCAACCGACAACCAACAGCTCTGACCGAAAATCGATAAATAATAGCTCTGTGTGGAAATTGATAATCACTGTTTACTTGCACGTCATGTCAATTCAAGAACTCATTCTGCTATATCATCTCATCCTTGATCATGTGGAACGTACTCGGAAGCATACAGCTTCTTTCAGGTTTTGGTTTTACCAGTTCTACTTTCAATCAAAGTTATCACGACCACCCTGTAGTTACAGTTCAAAATGGCACCCTTATCGGAACCAGAGACACGCGTTATGATCAAGACCTCTTCTTGGGAATTCCTTACGCTCAACCTCCTGTCGGAAATTTAAGACTCAACCACTTAACGAGAAGTGGCATGAGCGATCAGCTGTAACGGGCTGAACGCCCTTTGGACAGCTCCTCGATGGAATCTCGGTCTACTCGCAAAATCCGGGTGCTACCTCGAGCACCCGGATTCTCTGCGCATCGTCCGAACGTCGCTCAGACGATGGCCGCAGGACCCAGAAGCTGCCTCGTGCACCTAGACCATACCGGCCCGATTGTTACTCAGGCAACTAGCTTGTATATAGATAACCACGTAGCTAGGAGCTTAGCTCCCTATCGAATACAACCTCTTGTATACCTCGCGATTGCTCTACGGAGCGCAGCCCCTTACATCAGCAAAGTCATACGGACCATGGTGTTATTCCATCCCTTGATCATTTCCCTGGTTCAATCAGAATGGTTATGCCCACGATGAGAGCGAAGATTGTCTCACTCTGAACGTGGTACGGCCTGTTGGAGTGGCAAGCATTACCGGGCTGCCTGTTCTCGCATGGATACATGGCGGTGGCTTCCAAGAGGGCGGAAGTGCGGATCAGAGATACAGCATGTCATTTATCGTGCAGGAGTCTGTCAAAATGGGCATGCCCCTCATTGCAGCGAGCTTCAACTGCAGGCTCGGGGGATCCGGTTTTCTCCCTGGCACTTCTGTCAACAAGTCCAGGGTCGCCAATCTTGGCCTTCACGACCAAATGATGACGCTGCGCTGGATTCAAGAGAACATTGCCGCATTTGGTGGAGATGCCTCGCGTGTGACAGTCCAAGGAGAGTCAGCCGGTGCTTTCTCAAATTGTGTGCATTATCTTACCAATGGAGAACAAGACGAAGAATTGTTTCATGCGGCGATTGCTGAAAGTGGTGGGCCAGTACTCGGTGCTCCTCTCACCACATCAGACGAGCAAGACGTCATGTACGAGACGATTCTGACAGGTGTTGGATGTTTGGCTATGGAAGATGGCCTGGAATGTCTACGATCTCAAGATGTCAGCAAGTTGAACCAAGCTTTTACTCGCGCGTCTGGTTCATACGTGCCCATCATGGACGCAGACCTAGTTACCGATTACACTTCTGTTGCTCTGCGCGAAGGAAGGTTTCCAAAACGTCCACTTCTCATTAGAACTTGTTACAATGAAGCAAGCTCCATTATCGTTGCGAGTCGCTTTGCTGCAAACACGTCTGCTGATTTTCGAGATTACGTTGGCGGGTCATGGAAAGGCATCTCAAGCACCACTATCGATGGCATCGTGGATGAATACGTCAACAAAATGTCAGAGGAAGAATTGAAAAAGAGTCTCGGCACGATACGCCAGTCACCGGGTCCTCAGTATGGATCTTTATTCGGGAACTTGGCTATGTACCAAGGTGATACGATATTCGATGCCACAAGACGGTACACTACGGAAGTCTGGGGACAATACAGGGTGCCCGTATACAGGTATCGTTTCAGCGTAGTTCCAAACGGTATCGATTCTGAGATCCTAGGCGTTCCCCATTTCCAAGAGATACCTTTTGTATTCCGGAATTTCGATGGCATAGGACACGAGGTTAACAGACTTGCCTCTGCTTCGGTCAAACCCCGTCAGAAGTACTTGCAAGTGAGCAATCTCATGAACCGCATGTGAATCAGCTTCGCGAACGAGCATTCGCCAAACGGCCACGATCGTAAGTCCTTACGCCCTCAAAGATACGTAAAATAGGAATAACATGACACAGTCGAAAACCTCAATGTGACCTGGCCCACCTACAAGCCCGACAAATGCGGTGAACATGCTATTTGGCATTGATGAAACGAAGCTGGAGCAAGACACATACAGAACTGATGCTATCCGTTATATCATTAAGTCTCTCGGTGATCTACGAGTATGATTGCGAAACATTGCACTGCGTTTTGGAACGCATAATCTATAGCTAAGGAAGCCTTAAATAACTGCATGAAACATCCTACACCTCGTGATTGCTGTCTAATGTTGAATGAACGTATCTGTGTGTATAGTTGAAATACGCACAAGAATTTGTATATCGGTCTCAAGAAGCTGGAGGGTATCGTCTTTGTGGTTGTATCTTGGGCGTTGGTATGTAACCTTGCATTGCCACACGACATGTAGTACATATCAAGAATAGATCTTGTATCGAAATAACGTATTCTAGATCGAAGTCTCGGATTGCTCTCATTGAAACGGTATTCCATCGGGAAAGATTGCATGCCAATCGAAAATATCCATAAAACCATCGTCGAGAGGCATATCTGCTGATAGAGGTGTTAACGGATCACGTTCTGCACCAAAGGAATCACCATCTCGCGTTGGTGGGTTTTGCTTTTGTTGTCGATGATCCACCTTCCTCTTGACTGAGTCCAAAGCAGTCCTCACTGCCCTGCCTATCCAAGCAGCAAAATTCCATGTCTCCTCCATCTTCTCCAGGCTCTCAATCAATTGATTGATAAGAGTGGGTAAGTCGATTGCTATATCAGACGCCGCAATAGAGCTTTTGCCAGCATAAAAGTTCAATAGCACAGCCGACGCATGAAAGAGAGCAGTGGTTCTATACACGGGTTAGATATAAGCAATCGGTGTGTTACCTAACCCTAAACTCTGTTACTTACGTCCAACCCGGACAGATAGGTAGAAACTGATGTGAGTCAAGATAACGTACGACTTCACACATGTCAACCACTGTAACAAGAAGGGCTTCTTCGTCATATATCCGCTTCTCATGTCGAATGCGACCAAACACGATTCCACGGTAGAAAATCAACCGGTTGAAGAGAAGGCGCAGCCGAAGCAAAAGACTGAAGATTGGATGAGGTGAACTATCGTCAGCCGGTATCTGGTGTTGAGCAAGGGGGAGAGGTTTGACGATCGTGTTGTAGTGCCTCAGTTTGTCTTCGACGACATTCAAAGCTGCGCTTTGGTTTGTTACAGGCCGAGCTGCGTAGACGGCTCTGAGAATTTCTCGAACTGCTTTGCTTTAGCGGATGCCTCTGCCAAGACCGTTGCTTGCGAATGACCACATACGAAACAACATGAGAGATAAAGAAGTCGTCATGAAATCAAGTTCAGCAGATTGGTAGTGAGCTGCGGATGGCGTTATTAGCGAAGTGACACAGCTTTCAAAATAGCGACGTTCAGCATGTAGCTGTAGTTCGATGTCCTCCTCTGCAAGAGTCATCGGACTGCCAACTCCTGTGGCGGTCATCGCGTCACATGCCTTGCCTCCAGTATCAGCAAAGATCTTATAGAACGGATTGCAACGCGCCAAGTGCGGGTTGTCATTGGCATGTACTCACCAAAAGCAGCAATGCAAGACGGCTTCGCCTCAACACGTCTTCTTCAGACATCCGTATCGTCTGTACCCTGTCAAAAGCAACGCCGTCAGAAACAGAACAGGGAAAAGAAAGGTGAGAGTTGGAACCAACCTTCTGAAGAGCCCCATCCCCACACCTACATTCATAGCCCTTCCTATCCAGTACCTTGGATTCCGCTCCACCGTCCACGTCTGCCACATCTGTGCCAGCAACAAAAAGCTCACCAACTGGGTCTCGTGGTCATGCTCCAGTCCAAAGTCAGCCAGGAGCCGCGCCTTTTGTACAAAATGGTCTGCCATCTCTCCCTTACTACTACCTGTCCCTACTCCAACGGCGATGACAAGACCCTCATCGGCGAAGTGCGACGCTAGCGCAAACATACTGTTCAAAAGCAGGGGAGAGCACGTGCGTGCTGAATAATCGCGAACCAGCGCAGCTTTGTCAACTACAGGAACGTGTGGGTGGACATGCTTGAAGAATACAGCCAACAGAGCGTGTGTGATGGATCCTCGTGGTAGCTTTAAGACGCCTTGATCTGATAGAAAGATACGCGTTGACGTATCAAGCTGGGATATCGCTTTGGAGTACCTTTCGGGAGCGTTCGTGCTGTTATTTAGCGCATGGTCTGGCCGGAGGGGGAGATGATGATTCGGCACTACATTGTAATCGCCAAAGTTTGAGTCCGACATGCTGTGGAGGACATGCGGAAATGCGGCTTTCTCATCGAGGTGCAGAATCATGGCGTGACGGCTCTGCATCCGGGGAGAACCGCTCGCCGATTGAGTCTCAACGTGACTGATGGCTCGATCGATATTCTCGCTAGTTGTCGAGTCGATTGTAGACGTCTCAAACTCCATATGCACATGCTCAGCTGCTGGTTCGTTGCTTCTGTTCCTACGACTTCATATCGGACTGTCGGTCATGTTATCACTCGATTAGTACCTCAAGTCTGAGTTATCCTACATGGTGTTCTGTCGACGCCGCGACGATCGTAGTACGCATCGGAGATTGGCATTTTTGCATTTTGTACAGGGGTATGCATCAAGAGCATCGCACTTGACTCTTCGTGAGTGACACATGGTACATGCTCTTGCTGCCCTCTGTGGACATGTTTTAGAACAACAGTACCAGAGTCATGATAGTTTGGGAAGATGTACCTGCCGCGGATGACGATCCTCGTCAACAAAGTGTGAGCTTGACATGGCGATCGATATCAGGTAGAGCAGGTGTAATGCAGTAAACTATGGCTGGAACCGGCTGGTGTTTGCTGAGGCCGTTTGTTCATCTGAATCCGCTCGATTCAGCCGTGTCTTTTGCGCAGCTGTGCCCGGTCATGCCGACGTGGCACCATTGGTGCGTTGCGGTCCGATTCGTAGATACGTTGTTCCGTTCCGCACCCCTTTATGTCGCCCATCCCCGACGTCACGTGAGGAACTTCAAAGCAGGGCGTCTTAACCTCGCGAAGAGTTTACAGCAGGATTTCTCAACAACAAAGCTTGTCTCGTGAGACAAAAGTTGCAAAGTCTATGTTTGTTGTGGGGTTATGAATACATCATTCTATATCAACACCATTGCAAGTAGCCGTAAGTAAGTGGATCCGTCAAGGTTTTCACTCATTGGCACCACAACCCGAACCAACAGAACGCCAATCAATGCATACAATTGCGTACACTTCCGGTGTAATAAGGGATCGAACCGTCAATCACTGTACCGGGAATATCCCTGGATAGCCAATCCTCATACTCGTCTATTGCACCTGCTTGATCTTGCATTGCCAGCCCGAGTTCGCCTCAAGCAGCGGAAGACTAAAATACAGGGGTTAGCAACCATGATTCATGTTCAAATAGGGTAATACTGGCAAAGAAGAAGAAAGAAACTCACCTAGCACCCAAACACCAGCCCAGCTCATTACCCTTGATCTTCTTCGCAATCTTGACCTCGCGATCAATCGGCATACCGTACCCACTCCTCAGCAGCTCGTACTGGAAGTTGAGATCCAAGCACCACTCTGGCCGGCCCTTCAACTCCTCAAGCGCCCTGGGGACAGCGCTGAAGGAATCCCAGCCCTTCTCGCCCGTGCACACCTTGTCGGCCAAGTCCTGCAGCTCACGGAGCGTAAACGACTCAGGCATACCGAGATCCTGTGTGCGGTCGTAGAAGTAGGAGAGGAGGTATACGGCTTCGGTAGCAAAAGTCTGCTCGAAAGGAGGTTGATGGACACCGCGGAAAGCGCAAGGGGCGATGGCGCACTCGTCGTCTTTGTGGAGTGTCTTCTCGACTAGACCACGACATTGGGTGGGAGAGGCGGTAGAGGGGCCAGTCATGTTGACTGTGATGGAGTCGCCTAGTGCGTGGCCCTTAGGCATCTGTACTTCGACTTCGCGGGCCATGCCGGGTGCGATGCAAGGGTTTACAATAGGCTTCTTGAGGTATTCTCTGTTGTCTTTGTTCGTCTCGTGGAGGCCGGCGAGAACAGTGCTGTGCAGGTTGTTGCGGGCTTCCATGAGGCCGTAGCCGAGGTACGAGTGTTGGTAGAGATCGAAGTCGCGGTTACCGAAGTGGAGCGTGTACTTGTGGTCTCCCTCTGCTAGCTTGGTAGGGAGGCCGCCGCGAGGAGTATCGGGGAAGGTAGGCTCGAAGATGATTTGTGTGGAGCCACCACCAAGATCGAGGACAGCAGCGGTAGGGTTCTTGTCGGGGCCGCCAATCTTGCCTAGGAGGTAGTTGACGGTGATCCATGCGTACACACCCTCCATCTCGCCAGGCATGACCTCTACACCATTCCTCTCCTCGGAGACGAGCGGGAAGGGGTAGTCGTTGTCGAGATGCTTGCGCACGGCAGCGAGGATGGCGTTGCTCTTCTCCTCGCCAAGCTTGCGGAGGCCAGCTGTAGCCTTTACAGCGATGGGTGTGCATGACTGGTATTCCTTGGGCACGTTCTTGAGCGCAACGTCCATGAGCACGTCCAGACTCTTGGCGGCAGCCTCTGGGTTATCGCCGTATGCCGAGAGGCCAGAGCCTCCCTCTCGCTTGGGTGTCATCTCGAAGTTCTCGCTCTCGAGTTCGGGGCTCGGGCCGCAGTTGTTGAACTTGTAGACGTGAATGCGCGAGCCCGTGCTGCCGGCGTCGACCATGAGAGCATATTGGATGAGCGGCTTGTCCTTGGAGTAGGACTTTGTGCATTGTGCCTGCGCATCGCCGGCTGCTGTGTTGCCGCCTGATGGATGCGATGCTGGTGGGTATGTTAGCACATGGCTTCCCAAGAACGTGTCCTCGACCTACCAGCCGGTCTGGATATGCCATCTCGCGGTGCGACGAAATACAGGACAAGCAGTATGAATGCGATGACGCCACCTGTCTTCAGGTAGCGCAACCGCTGCCCTTGGTTCATGACGGCGCTGCCCTTGTGGTCGTTCATGAATGCGTCCGAATACGTGGACCGATGTCGCGAGTGTCTGTCGGCTTTGGCGTTTGGGTCGCTGGCGTCGGCGCGGTTGGGGTCGAAGCTGCGTGGCAGGGAGACGGAGACGCGGCGGCGTGGGCCAGAGAAACTAAAGTAGGACCAGATGCCGGGACGTCGTTGGCTTCCGGGGACTTCAACGCCGCTGGACATGGAACTAGGCGACAGACGGGGAGAAAAGGGTCCACGGTTTAGGGCGTGGTCATTGAGCTGAGCTGCGTCGACAAGTTAGCCTGGGCTGTTGCGGCGGTTGTGGACACGGTGGACGGTTACGTACAACAGTGGTGACGGTTCGGAGCAGCAGGGACGTCTTTTCGATTGCGATTGGCGTTACCCAAGTCGGTTGCGTTCGTATTCGTGTGCTTTGTTGGGTGAGGTCCCTGAATCTTGGCACTAACATCTGAACTTCAGCCCTGCAGCGCCACCATCCAATGGGGCCGGCCTCGTCTGCGTCGGCTATATTTGGCGTCGCATCGCATTTGGAATGACGTGGCTGTTGATGCACTATGTTACAGATATTCTAGAAATCTCACTTGCATGATTTCACTTTCTACACTATATGTTCTCGTGTACCCGGTTAACAGCCGCCTTTTGCGTGTGGTGCGCATCGTGCGCTAGCTCTGCCGCTCGTTCCCTGGCTCGGCGCCGTTTGATCAGGGCGCACGAGCGGAGCACTGGGAAGTCGTGCAGCTGAGGAGCTGAGAGACTTTCGCGTTACGTCTTGTAACGTCACCATCGACGCGTGCGATGGTGGTGGTGTACAAGTGCTTCGCACAGATCGTGCGGTGCGTTGTTCCATGAGTCGGTCATTCTGACTCTGGCGCTTTCACCCGAAAGACAGCCCAGCTCTCTTCATAACACTCTCAAAATCTTCGAGGCTGACACCTCCGACATCTTTGCCCTGACCTTTGACCCCGCCGTTTGCCTCAAGGATCATATCCTTCAAGACGTCGTCTGGCACATCTTCTCGCAGCTCCTTTGCAACCCTCCTCAAATGCCCAAGTGTTATCGGTCCCGGGGCGCCATGCGTGAAGAGCTGATAAGCCGCGCTGACTTCTTCTGCATTGCTCTCCCCTTGGTAGTCGTCGCCGTCTTCGTCTTCGTCGGACCCTTGCTCCTTGGAGTGTATTGCGATGGCAGCGTATGAAAGGAAAGGCACAAACTCGACGTAGCCTGTATTGAGGGGATCGATGGTAGACAAGATGGACGACATCTCGGACTTGTCGGGTGTGAGGTTCAGCGAACTATGCCATCCTTAGTATATGCACATTGACGGTGAGTTCGCGCGGCTTACATGAGACATCTGCGCACGTCGCTCTTCTTCAACACACCCTCCTTAGAGCCTTCGTGTTCGGGATGCGACACAGCGAAGAGACCAAATGCTTCGCGTATCTCGGCCTCTTGCTCTGCCGTTATACCATTCTCTTTCGCGAGCTTTGAAGGGCGCTTGACAGGCGGCGCCTTCGTGGGAGGCCCACGACGTTTCGACGACTGTTGCTTGTTAGTTCTTTTCCCAGGGTGTATTGGTCTCGGAGAACTGACCATATCGCGTACCTGGTGAGGTTGAAGCGTTTCCTCGTGCTGGCGCGTGCTGTGTCGTTCGTCACTCTACTAGCTTCGATGACGCGAATGCATGGACCAATGCCAAGCGAAACACAGACCCATTTCCGAACAGTCCAATTCTTCACTTTTTCTCACCTCACTGCTCTCCAGCATGGAGCTATAAAGCCACCGCGACTACCCCGCTGTGCCTTTTCCTCTACACCTCTCTTGTTCAGCTCCTTTGTAGCTGTAGAGGCTTTCTCGACCTACTCATTTCATGACTCCGTTGCGTCGACGCGTCGAACGCGAATTGTCGTCGCAACCTTCAAACATGCTTTATCTATCATTTTGAACATTTTGATCCTTCATCCATCGATGCCAACCATACCATACCACATCATACCACACCACATCTCACCATGTCTTGTCTTATACCTGAGACAATGGAGTTCAAGCTGAGCCACGGAGGTCCATAAGACGCGTCTGTCTGACCGCCACGCGAGTTCCCACCACCAAGGAACGTGCCAAGCACCCCCATTGACCGGTCGAAGTCGCTTCTGAGCGTATCGCGATGCGCCGGTGCCTCCCACGCAAGGAATCTACTTCCATCAAATCCACATGTGTTGTCAGACAGTGGTCCGACACGGTTGAACTTCGCAAGCAGGGATTTATCCCCGACACTGAGAGAGGGCTTCGTAGAGGTCGAACCTCCTGTCAAAACAAGATGAACCGGCAGTCTTAGAACCCCGATCTCGGAGGAAGAAGCCATCAGACATGGAACCGTCTTCGGACAGTTTCCGATAGGCTGCATGGCCCTCGGCACGTTTTGCTACGAATCACTCCATAGTGGGTATACTCACCATCGGAAAATGACTAATCCTCGGTTAAACAATCGTTGATCTCTTTGCCATTCGGTCGTGTGTACTGCGGTACAGCGATCCAGCGTCCGACTCCAACCTTACGTTGTTGAGATCGCGCGTGGCCATTTCACTGCTGTTACTTGCTCTAACAGTGGGTTCCGCTGCGGTGGGATAGCAGATCGGAGTTGGACTCCGACTGATGGGTGTCATCCTGATATCAGGCTTTGACCCTGACTGTCGACACCACTGTCAAGATCTGCACGCATGGCGACCGTGGATGGGCAAAGCATCCGTCACCATTCAATGCGTGGTTACAACGTCTTCGCGATGTGTTGAGGGGTTTGACCAAAGGCTTCCTGTCGACCTGTCGGCATCTTGCCATATTGAGCTGCGAGATGTACACATCTCCGCTGCAAAGGGGACACGAGGGACTTTCGCAGTCTAATCTCTTATCCTGCGCCGCTTCTTTCGAAGGGTTGTGTGGATTCGAGTGCGACTGGCATGGTTTGGCTTCGGCCTTCTTCCATTCCGCTTCTTCAAATTGCTAGAGCCCGCCAACACGATTTCCTACGTTGAGCGAGTGTGGACACTGAAGCAAGATTGAACAACCTCATCCTACCCCCTTCAAGGTGTTTGAGGCCTCTGTTTCTCGAATCGTTGGGTCGATCACTCGGCTCAGGGTTGAGGAATAGAGGAGACATATCGTCGTTCGCGTGACCTTTCTCGTGATATATCCTATGATCGCAACCTTCCAATATGAGGTTGCGCAGCTACTGTGCAGCTATGAATGGCTGTCACGATGTTCCGTAACCACAGTTTCCAGCCACAGATTGGTGCGCCACCAGAAATCCTTCGAGACAACATCGGCCCACACCAGCCGCGATCACGTGACGTATATATATGTCATCCCTCAGAGGCTTGATAGCCCCTGAAGGATTCGTCTTAATACAAGCCTATATCGATATCTCAGTGCCTGTCCAACTACTCCTCACGATGGCCGATGCAATATGTGGTCTTTGCCGCTCATTTGCGTTGAATGATTCTCGTGCGGAGATGCTGTGCTTCTGACTCATCTTCATTGGTCGCGACCATGTTAGGCGTTCTGTCTGCCTCGCCCTGCGCAAGGCTAACGAAAGTGTTCCTCCCTGCTAGTTATGCAGGGCGAAGTATCTCCACTTTGTCCCGTCTCGTAGCGCGCTCAATGCCGCCCGGTAGCCGCGGACTATCCTCTCTCCTCTTCCACAAACGCAGACAACAACAGCCAAAACAAAATGAGAATGATGCATCAGAAAGAGACATGATTCATCCTATGGCGTCTGAACCCTCAGGGATCGGCACGTATCGTTGTACTACGTTGCGCAATGACATGATACTCTTCTTTCTCTTCTAGGCGGCGACTGCTCCACTACTATGCCGAGTATGACATGGGATTGGGTTACACTGCCAGTCAGCAACTATGGCTGCAGCATGCCTGTACTCACATCACTACTTACCGGGAACGAGAGATATTTCCGTGGCGGCTCCGCAGGCACTAATCTACATGAGGCATGTATGCTACCATCGTGCGAGAAAACTCAGGTTCGGCTTGCTACATCAGCATGAGCCCAATCTTGTTCGAAGTGTTCTTTCCCAACTCTCTCCTTAACCTAGAGCTTTCACTTCCTCGCTCATCGTCTCGCACTTTGGGTTCTATGTGAACTCATATTGCCATGGCGTTCTTAACAACTACGTCTCTAGTTCTGGCGTTTGGTACACTTGTATTATACGCACTCAGTCGCTTCTTCTCGAGCAAGAATCTTCACGACCTTCCGCTCCCTCCTGGACCTAAAGGTCTCCCCTTACTTGGCAACATCAGTGACTTACCGAAGCCTGGAATTCTCGAGTGCCATCATTGGCTGGAGCACAAGGACCGCTATGGCCCTATAAGCTCGATCACGGTACTTGGCCAGACGTTCATCATCGTCAATGATGCAGATGTAGCGGTAGAGCTACTGAGCAATCGTGCGGCTACATTCTCGGGCCGACCGCACATGGTGTTTAGTGGAGACATGTACGCTTCCCATATGCCTGCGTGTAATAACGCGATGTCTAACGCAGATGCAGGATCGGCTGGACAAGAACGTTGGCGATGCACCAACCCAATCAGACCTTCAAGCACCATCGTCGCAACATCGCTAGTGTAGCTAGTTCCAGCACCTCACTCAAGGTCTTTGATCGCATCCAGAATGAAGAAGCTGCACACTTTTTGTTGAACGTACTGGATTCTCCGAATGAACTTTTTGAACACATCAAAAAGGAAGCAGGTGCTGTGATCTTGAGAATCACGTATGGATACACGCCAAACGCCAAGGGAAGAGATCCGCTAGTGGATATGGCGGGCCAAACCATGGCCGAGTTTGCAGATTCGAGTGTACCAGGGAAATGGTCGGTGGATGTCTTGCCGTTTTGTAAGTTTCCCACTCGATTCGCACGAATACGGAAAGGATACTGATACGGAAAAGTGCGATTCCTCCCAGACTGGTGTCCAGGTACCAGCTTCAAGCGCACAGCTCGCCAGATGGCGGAACAATTGACCCGCACAGCCGAAGAGCCATACGCGTTTGTCAAGTCTCAGATGCAAGACAAGGAAGCAAAGACGTCATTTCTCTCTCAAGCCATCGAATCACTCGGATCGGACGCTTCCATGGAGTACATCCATAAATGGTCTGCCGCATCCATGTACCTCGGCGGTGCCGATACAACCGTCTCATCGCTAATGACATTCTTCCTCGCCATGGCTGTATTTCCACAAGTCCAGAAAAAGGCTCAACAGGAGTTGGATCGCGTACTCGGCGGAGAGAGACTTCCAATCACCAGTGACAAAGCAAGCTTACCGTATATCGAGGCCGTGATGAAGGAAACGCATCGATGGCATCCGGTCGCCCCGATGGCAATACCACACTGCTGTACCCAGGAAGACAGCATCAAAGGCTACAGGATACCAAAGGGTGCAATGATCTTGCCTAACAACTGGTACTCACCGTACTCATCCAGAGACTGCATATGATCAACGCTAACGGTATGCAGGTGGTTTACGCACGACCCAGCCATCTATCCAGACCCGATGACCTTCCGCCCAGAACGCTACCTCAACGACTCCACGCAGCCCGACCCACGCACATGGACTTTTGGCTACGGGCGCCGTGTCTGTCCCGGTCGGTATGTCGCTGACAATGCCCTCTTTACGACTATTGCTCAGTCGCTTGCTGTCTTCAACGTTGAAAAGCCAGTCGAGAATGGGAAGATTGTCGAGCCCAAAGTGGAATTCGAAGCGGGTGTTGTTAGTCATCCGAAGCCGTATCGTGTGAGTATAACACCGAGGAGTGAGAAGTGCAGGGAGTTGATTAGGAGGGCTGAGGAGGTGTATCCGTGGGGAGAGAGTGACGCTGAGGCGTTGAAAAGGATGAGATAGCTGCTTTTGGTAGCGTACTAGGTGGGATCTTTCGGGATGGAGTGTGTTGAGCTTGCAACGACAGGATTGGGATACGCGTTCGATGTGACGACGCGGTGTAAACCCATGACAATGTTGACACTAATGGGATTGGAACATTTAATTACACTTACTCATGCGCATGCATATTGATCATACCTGCTAACATGCACAAGGGAAACGACTGATGCAACTTACCTGCATTGAAAGTAAATCCACCTATCGAGGCGTCGCTCCGTGCCAAACGCCGTGCAAACCAGCGCAAGCCAAGGATAATGCGAATCGGTTGTTAAAGACGGGATTCCAAGAATTTGTTCATGTCCGGAAAGTGGAGGGCATTTCGGACCTTGATTCATGGAGTCGTCCCGAGGTCCCATTGACAAACAAACCAATCAGCGGGCAAGAAGCCGCGCATCCATGCATGCGGCTCAGCGCCGGCGGAAAACCGACCATGCGACTACCCCGGCTTTTACCCATGTACCCCGACTGTTTTTCCCCCGCAAAACGAAGGATCGTCCATTGAGAATACCAGATTCATGACCGGGTCCATGGATTTCAATTGCCGCATGACGTGCTGGCCGAAGTTCCGTTGCCGGCGGCACCCATAAACGTCTGCGCAGATGGTCTCGATGATGACGCTATCGGACGACAAAGATGGTACCTTCAATCAATCGCTCGCTCTTCTTCGGGGCTCTCGCAGCCTCATTGAAGGCAGAGGCTGCTCACATCTCCTCTTCCTCCAAGCCGATCGCCATATCCAAAGCAGCTCCCAACACGGCTGGCATTCCTCTGGACTCTTTTGTCTCATTCTCTTTCGAGTTCTCATCATGGCCCGATTTCGCTGGTATGCTTACTGCCATGTCAGGAATCATTGTGGAAACCTTACTGACTTGCAATGCCTACAGGCAATTTGTCGCATCCGAACGCGTTCACATACAATCTCATGAGCAACCTTGGCAAACTTCAAGGTTCATTGCCAATCGCTCGAGTGGGCGGCAATACACAGTACTACTCCACGTTGATCATGCCTGGGGACATACATAGCTGACTCAGGGTTAAGGGATATCGCCATCTTCGATGAATCGCAGAAGACTGGCCTCGTCGGCGTCATCCGGCCAAACGTCTCAGCCGACTACCCGACCATCATCACCATTGGCCCGTCCTATTTCGAGTCTTACAAGACAATGCCCAAGGGCACCAAATTTGTCCACGGCTTCAATATGGGTGCCAACTCTAGCGCTGCAAGAGCCGCGACTTGGGCATCTGTATCGTATGCCTGCAAAGCGATAGGAAGCGACCTTTTGTTTTGGGAATACGGCAACGAGCCTGATCTCTTCCATGCTTCCGGCTATCGACCTGACAACTGGACCGAAGCCGACTACGTATCTGAATGGCTAAACGGCACCACTGCCATCGAAGAGGCGACCAAGGCAGCCTGCCCAGATCTTGGGGGAACCAAGTTTATGGCACCGAGTTTCGCAGGCGTCGCGCGCAATGACTACTTCACTTTAGATCCAGTGGAAGTGTTCAGACAAGGTCTGGATGAGAAGCACAACATTGGCTTAATTTCATCCCACAACTACATGGGTGTTTCCACGAACCCTGGCATTACCTTGCAAGGCACATTGATGAACCACAGTAGCGTGGTAGATAAGGCGAACGCTCAGCTCAATGTTTCAAGAGGTATCAAGGAGCTAGGACAAGCGCTCGACCCAAACGTCCCATTCATCATGGGCGAGCACAACTCGCTCGCCCGACAAGGACGACCGGGCCTGAGCAACAGCTTCGGTGCTGCCCTGTGGGGTGTGGACTGGAACGTCTATCTTGCATCGCAAAACCTTTCCCGCTCTCACATGCACCAAGGCACCAACTACCGGTACCAATCCTGGCAACCGATCGAAACCAACATCACAACCCGCGGCACCAAACCGCCTTACTACGGTAACCTCGCCGTCGCAGCCTTCATGCACAAGCCCTCGCCCTCGTCTCGCCTGCAAATCTCAAGCCTCGCCTCCTCGTCCATATACTCGACCCAATACGCTGCTCACGTCGACGACACGCTTGCCCGCCTGCTTCTCGTCGATTTACACACGTACAACACCACCGCAGACAACAACTATACCGACGCTTTCCCGCGGCCCTCCGAAACGTACTCGTTCCAGCTACCGCGGGAGTGCAAAGGCGAAGCGCACGTGCAGAGGCTGTTGGCGAATGGAAGTGATGCCATTTCGGGTATCACGTGGGATGGATACAGCTATAATTATGAGCTTGATGAGGGGAAGCCTGTTCGCCTGGGTAATGTGACATGTGGGGAGAGTGTCAAGGTTGATGGGAAGGGTATGGTGAGCGTAAAGGTGCCTTGGAGTAGTGCGGCGATTGTTAGTGTGGACTGCTGAGAACTTCTTGGTTATGAGGCTCGATAGGGAGATGAAGACTACCAGCGCATGTGTGCTGGTTGTTCTGTCTTCTAATAATGTAGCTTTCCATGATAGGTTGAACAATCTTGAGGACTACATCTACGAGTTGTGTTAGCTTTCGCGGTTGAAGTGTGCAAGGATTTTATGATCACACTTTGGGCCAGTTTGCGTAAGAAACGCCTCCATTTTAACTCTTATCCGTACCGAGTACCGTTCTTGGCGTCACCGGTGGATATCGCCATTGGACATCCTCTATCCATCGCATGTATCCGGATAAACCTCTCGTATAGCAAGGTGAAAGATGTGACGACCCGGGTGTGTTGACATGGAACCTTAACATTGACAAACAAGCATGGTGCAAACCTGACTCCGAACTGGAAACTCTCGTGAGATAACTGCTTGGCTCGGGAGTCAAAGTTGGAGTTGACATTGAGGTGGCCAAGATCCAAATGCAACGGTCGCCTGTCTGTGGTTGGTGTGACCATGTCGGCGCATGCTGGCGTCTTGTTCTTAGGTCGGTGAACGGCGGCGAAGCCTGTTTATTGTCACTCATCCATTCTTTTGTTTCCCTGCCCTACGATCTAGCTCGAACCTCAGCCGGAAAAATGCAGCCTGATCGATTTGCCCGAAAAGAAAAACGACCATGATGTGCGGATACATATAGAGCCACCCGAAGCGCATAGCATTGCAAAGTGACATCCCACCATCTGCCCCAGTATCTGGAGCAGCATATCCATCTTCAATTGGTCCGACTGATATGTACACCACCGTCGCCTGACCTTTTCTCAATCCTCACAGGGAAACTCGAGGTTCACATTTTTCTGGCAACTCCAAACATACCCTAGCCACTCCCCATTCTCGTCCGTAGTTTTAGTCCACCACCACAGACATGGCTGTGAGCAGCGGCAAAGTAGTGATCTGGCGTCCGGGTTATCACAAAGAGATTGTATACGGCATTGAAACTACTTACTCATAGGACATGGCCAGGATCCTGGCGACATCGGCTGTCATGTCGCGCCTTTCTCGAGGTTTGCCTAAGGGCCAATGGCGGCGCAAAACAGGATTCCATGGGGGCAACTGGTCGCGCAAAAGAGGTTCCCATTTCTCGTGATTTGACTTGCCCACATGTCCGGAAATCGTGACCTTTTGGATGCCTCGAAGTAACTCATAACCCAGCGTCAGAATGACGTCGACAAACTTCTTCTGAAAAAAGCCCCGAGGGTGATCATGAGACCATGGATCCCACTCCGTGATCTCGTAATAAGTCGGATAGTGATGAGACCTCATTATCTGAAATTGAAGGTTCAGATGCTGCAAAGTGTGTATATGACTTAGCAACTTCAAACCGCTTAGGCGCCTGCTCCGCTTGTTTTTCCGGATCGAATTATCCGTCGCTCTGTACCCGACGAATTTGAGATACTCGTAATTGATAAAACTCAAGGATATGCGGCTCAACACCAAAGGATCTCGAGCTTCGAATACATGCCCCAGCACTTGTTGGTCTGTACAGTACTTTCGCAAACACCATACAGCCTCATCAAATACATCCAGCTTGTTGAATCGCTTTATGGATTTGCCCCACACAATGGGCGCGAATTCTTTGCGAATCTGACGATTGACACGCAGTAAACTCCTTGTAGATGCTTCTTCTGCCTCAGTCGGACCCAGGCCGACATGTGCATTTTCTGGCAAGCCATGATGGATCAACTGCGAGTCGCAACATTGCTTTTGGACTTTTGCGAGAGTCATTGGGTAGATGCCGGTAGATATGCCGTCGAACCAGGTCTTACGGCGCAACTCATTCTCCAGGTGAGTCCGAGCTTTGAACTTGTTGCGGTACTGCCCAGGATACCTTTCATGCCATTCAACTCGATCCAGACTACGCCGAGCGTGGTTGTAATATTCAGGCCAGATTTGCTTGCCGACCACATACTCGTACACCATCAATCGTAGATCCAGAGGGAGGTCGAGGAATCGAAAAGGCTCTGTCGGAACGTATGGTCTAGGCTGCTGTTCACCATATCGCGCTCTCAGCCATTCCCTAGCAGATGACCAAAAAAAGTCTTCGACTTTGCATTCGAGATCGCTCGATTCCGGACGTCGGAAACTGACGTTCCGATGCCCATAACGAGCACATTCGATACCGCTTTCTTCCGGATCTAGGGAGCTGGAGCTATGATGACACAAGCGTAGCTCCAATTCAGATCTGTTATCAAGAGGTCCTCGACGGATCTCTAACGTGAGTACAGTCTTGCGTGCTGGAATGTACAGTTTGTACTTCTTGCTGATGTCGACTATGCCAAACGACGCTGACGTCCGGCATTGCATGATCACGTGCCCTTCTAATGCCGTAGCAAAAGTAGTGCTTCGCCTGCATTCCTCCTGAATCAAGGAGTGCAGAGAGGCAAGCATCGTAACCTATGGAGACCGGCGGGAGTTGGTTAAAGTTCAGCGAACGAAGGCTACATACAAACCCGTAAAGCTTCTGGTCCACGAATGAATTCAACGACGGCGTCTTGGTCAAAACGGTATTTCAACAGATGAGCGTCAATGGTTGCATTGTCCAAGATATAGTTGGGGCATTTTCAAAAGATCAGAATAACGAGATTGATGTGAAAAACAGGATTGAGAGGCATGGTGTTACAGGGTTAGAGTAACGAAGGAGCAGACTGAGGCAAAAGCTTTGGGTGGACTTGGAAAGATGGAAGGTAAATCCGGAAATGTTTCCAACACCGCTGCTCATAGCATTTAATAAATACCCTAACCCTAACCCTAACCCAAAGGAGATCGTAGTGACACATCATGAGATGGGGGAGACGGAGGACAAGGAGGACGTGGCGGACGCGGAGGACATAGAGGACATAGAGGACAGGGAAGAAACGGAAGAGATGGAGGGCATGGAGGACATGGATGTGACGGAGTGATTTCGTTTCGAAAAGGTGCCATTTTCGTGTATATCAGAGTCGAATTCTATACGTATCACCACCTACCGTACGTCCTCACCAAACGTGTTATGCCTCAAGCAAGCCCATCACCTCCTTCACCATTAATCTATCCTCGGCAGCCTTCGCTTCAACCTTCCCTATCGTGCCCGCGGCATCCATCACCTTCCATGTGTCCCTCAGCTCACCTTGCAGATCGGCACCATATACCAACCAGCCAACACAGATGATGCCCATCTTCTGATTCTCGCTCCACTGCTCCTCACTACTGATGTTTTCCAGCAGCGAAGCCAGTAGCTCGCCCTGCTCCGCTTCCGGTAGCTCAGACCCCGAAGACAGTGCATGCGACACATTTGCGCTGTGCTTCTTCATCCTTATCTGATGATTGGAAGATGTTATGTTCATCGCCAGGCTGAGGGCCGAGGCTTTGAGCGCGGGGTGTTTTTCGTCGAGTAGGGCGGTCGTTAGGATTGAGATGAGCGTGGACGAAAGCGGTGGAGCGAGGAGATGTGGTACGAAGAGCGGCGAGGTGAAAAGATTACATGCGAGATGTAGCGTCGTAAGTCGGAGCGGGTAGGGCGCAGATCCGCCAAGCTTGTCTACGTGGTCGAGAAGATGGTGGATGGTTGCTGGTGTGCCTGTGGTTCCTTTGTGTTCTTCTGCAAAGAAGCCAGCTACACGAACGTCGATCAGCGATACTCTAAGCAGGTCGAGTGCAGTGAAGAGAAGCTCTGGTGGAAGGACTGAAGTGCTTCTCCTCAGGAATTGGGCAAGCTGCGGAAGATCGCCTAATGGCGCTTCCATGGCTCCAGATTGCTCGCGCATCTGGAGGAAGGACACAATGGATGATACCGCCGGATCTTTCCCAGCATCTCCCATCTTCGCGACCAGCTTCTCCATTGGCGGCACCTTTGCGAACTTGACTGGTCTTTGACTTTGCCGCAACAGCATTGGTGTGCTCTTCTCGAGATGAGGATGGGTTGGGAATGCAGCGTTTACGAGCATCTCCACATTGTTCCGCAGCTGCCTTGGATCAGCTCCACTCCACTCATCTCGCTTCTCGCCTCTGAGGTATGTTATGAAAGTTGGTGTCGCGCGAACGTTCGGATAACGGGTGCTAATCGAGCGCTCGGCGTGGCTGAAGTCTATCTTGATGAAGACACACTTTGTACCGTTTTCGGCGGCGAGATCGTCGTACGGCTGATATACCAGTTTACATGGCGCGCATGTAGAGCTCGTAAAGAAGATGATGGCACATCGATCCCTGGCTAGGTCGAGAAGGCGATCTACGTCTTTCAAGGCTGTTATGTTGTTGACCCTACCCGTGTTCATCTCCAATGCGCTTCCTCCAGAAGAGGCTCCGTTGGATGTGTTTCCATTCGAAGTCTTCGAGTTGGCTTGTGGTTGTACTGGCTGCGGTGTTGGTGCTTGCGTGATGGGTCGCATGGCGGCGTCGATTTGCGGCCGTAGCATCTGCCCGAACGGCGTATTGAGGACGGTCTGTGGGAGCGATGTAATGTGGTCTGGTATCCCCTTGCCTACGAGAAACATGGCGAAGTCGTTGGAGAAGTTGTTGCAGTTGTGCGCAAATAGATCGTAGGCCTGCATCTGCCGTCAGCGTAGTCTAAGAATAAGTGTTAATTGGAATAGTACCTCAGGGGTATAAACCTCCTTCAAAGACTCGAGATACTCCAATACAACTTCCATGGGAAGTGCAGTTTGCCCAAGCTTGATGACTTCCATAGGCCGGCCATGATGTGTAGCTCCCGCCTGACATGTCTGTACGCCTTGGCCGTAGTAGTACTCTATGCCATCAATCACGATGGAGGTATGATATACAGCATCGATCTGTATGCCTAGAAACTGCATCGACATGCTCCGTGCAAGACCCTGTATGCAGTTAGTCCTGGGCGATTCTAGAAAGCATCGCGAATGCGCGTGCCTGTACACCTGCTCAAAGCACTTACTTGAGAAAGGTCATACACGTATAATTGGACATCCATGTTGGAGACTGTTTGCGAACGTTTACGAAGCGGTATCGCGCTTTGTTGGTACGTGAAGGCGTGGTTCGAAGTCGTAGGCAGCTAACAAGGTGACGTAGAACATTCGAGATGTCGCGAAGGCTGACGAACGTCAAAGCGCCGGCGCGACCCGCGACCCGCGACATCGCGTTGGCACATGAACTGCTGGGCGCAGTCCAGGTCAGTCACTGTCGTCATTCCATCGGTTGCTAGAATGCCGACATTGACTCGAGAATGTGTCTGTAGGTCTTGCGTGTGTTGGGGGGATGCGCCCAGGCCTTGGTGATCTGGACGGCCGACGTTATGCCGCCGCCATCTAGCGCCGCCGTGGCCATGCAATGATACGACCCCGGCCATCTCCATCTCCCTGCACTCGATTACGTCTTATCTGAATCTGATTACATGCTGCCATCGAAGTTGGTGCCACGGAGGTAGCGGTGCCTCAGTCAGGAACTCGCGCGGCTCGTGTAATGCCCATCCTGCTTCCCAGTCATTCGGCGTCCATCCTTCATGCTCTCGCAACAGTTGCTCAACATCGTAAGGTGCGCAAACAGGAAAATTGGTCCTGATGAGAGAACTGTGCAGTGAGATAGCGCCAACTGCTTCTGGAAAATCTTCATGGATGAATCCCGCAGTATGAAGCCGCTGCTCGAACCAAGAAGGTCGTGGTAAGATTCTACGAGCATAGCAAATGTCAAGAGCGGTTTGCCAAGCAGCATCGCGTTGGATGATCTTGAAGACTTGTGACGTTTTTTCGGGCAAGGGGTCACCATCGAGGACGAGGGTGAAGGAACCATGTGGCATACCGAGCGAAGGGAGAGCCCTAGCCTCAATTATCCATGTACCTACGCCCTTGCTGATGGAGTTAGCGTCGCAGCCGTCGAATGTCTGATACCCTTTGTCAAGGAAGTCTTGGCACCCACTGCGATGAATCTCTAGATCAGCATCGGACATGGGAAGTGCATTTCCCCAAAGGCTTACAAAGCGCTCGACCTTTAGTTGCGGGTGATTTCGACAGATGTCGATGAACCCTGTACCGTGGCTCTGAGGAAATGCGATAGATTCGCGGTCTTCGATCAGCAGGACCTTCCGGATATTATCGCGCGCAGCTTTAGGCATAGATTGCAGCAGTCGGAGAGCCGCGGAAGCTGCTGAGTAGGTGTACTTTATGTTGCGACCATAGAGGCCAGGGCCCTTCGTGAGCTCACGTAGTTCCGCGAGTTCCTCCATATGTGTTATCTGCCAGGGCATTGGCCTTGCTTCGCACAACGAGAGAGTCCGATTGTCGTCATACAAATCCTGCTCTGGAGTTCGCGCTGGGAGTGTTCCGAATGAATCTATAGGCATATAATCGAGTCCGTGTCCCCTGGCTTTAGAAAGGAATTCGGGGTGCTGAGAGACCAAGTTCAATGTGGAGGCCACGAAATCATGCCATATGGACGGAGTTAGACTGCATTCACAATCCGCAAACAGCCGGACGACTTCCCAGCCCTTCCCGTGCGCTCGCCAATAATCTATTACAGGCGCGAAGTGTGGATGTAGCGACTTCATCGCCTGCGCCTGCTCCCAACTGAGAAGGTCCGGTGCTAGTGAGTTCAACAGTATTTCTTTCCTATCGCGTATATTCAGATTGAAGAGATGAAGGAGACTAGCATGCTCCTGTGTATCGTCTGAGTGGAATGTCGTAAACCGGAGTGTGTTGACTCGCAGAGCAAGACCGTGTGCTTCGGCGGCGACATGGCGGCAAGTAAGCACCAAAGCGAGCTCGATGGGGTGACCGTCAGCGCGCCGAAGCTTGTTGGCGGCGAAATCATATACGAAGCCTCCTGCACCGCGGAAGTAGTGCTCGTAAACAAGATCGCGTATTTCGCGAGGCAATTGGAGAAGACGCGACATGGTGGGGTTGGTCGATTCAACGGCCTGCCGACAATTCGCTTTGGTGGCTGTTCCGGCGGTTAGCTGTGCAGCGCCGCTTCAACGGCAATCATGCTTACTATCGTTGAGACGCGGAAAATGGTTGCCAAGATGCTGTCGTCGTGGATGTAATACAGGATGGAACTTTCAAGCAAGGCATTTATCTAGCAAGCCGGGGGAGAACCGGAAAGACCCACGACTTTCTTGTACAAACGGAGGTGCAGCAATGAAAAAGCTCGGACACAGTTTGGTTGGTCGTACCAAGGTTGTTAGCGAGCTTTGCCGTTGAGGCCAAAACGATCTGTAACGCAAAGGCGATCGCTTCCACGGAACGAGTCGCACGACCAAAATCTCAGCATCATCACGTTCGCAGCATTCTTTGTTCACATGCACACGCACATCCACAGTACACATGAGGGAAAGAAGAGAGTTGTTTTGTGGTGGGACAAGCTCCACCGGGTAAATTTGGTGAGTGATGAACACGATGAGGCAGCTGCGCTGCCGTCCACTAGTAAGCAACGAAAAAGGCGGGGTCTCGCTACCCTGCTACCACGAATGACTTGAAACGATTAGCTAGAGACTTCAGTCAGCGTGGTACAGTGATCTGGTGTGTGGGCAAGACATACCTGGGAGCCGAAGCGAGCCACGAACAAAAATTTCAACGAATTGCTGGAGGTACACCTCCAACGCGGCTGCAGGCAGTGGAGGTTAGTGACGGATGGGTTCACGCATGGCGAGGCACATACTTCACGATATCTCCAATGGGCGGGCAATGCCCATTGGGAAGTTGGATCACGACCTACAATGACGTCAGCGAACCTGGATGATGCGATGAGGTGGTTTCAGGCTTACCAAGGTCGTGATCCAGCATTTTTAGCTCAGGTAGCGAACGGTGTGGCAGCACCGTGAGCTTTGTGCTAGTCAGTAGCCACACGGAGGTAATGTTGGAAGGCATGCAATCGTGACGCACCTCCTGAGGATAAAATGCTGCAGTTGAGACCGCCTGGAACCGAAGCGTCAGCGGAACAACCGTGCGACGGGGTTGTGGAGCCTCACAATATCCTCCATACCACACCACATTGCCAAAGCCCCAAGTAAGTACTGTAAGATCAGAATCGGAAAGACCTGGCAGACAGCTTGCGATTCTCACCTCCTTGTTGACTTGTTCCAGCTGCTGACTCCAAAGGATCACTATTTGCATGAGCTGTCTCATCCTCGTAGAGCAGCGAGGTCAGAACCACCTTCCAATGTCCAGCAGACCCATCGACATCCACATCACCGAGGTCGCCCCAGCTCCCACGGTAGGTCCGTCAATCATTGAGGTACCCGGCTTCAACAGTCCAAGGGCATGCCTCGAAAATGTGTTCTTGCCTTTCGTTAGTACCGCTCGTCTATAGTCGCGGTGCCACTAACCAGCTTAGCTCTCAACAATCCATCGAAGAAGGATATGAAGCGCCTTGTCCACCGAGTTGGACTCAGACACCGCCAGGTCTTTCACGACGGCTACAGCTGGTTCACCAAAGTGAGCCTGCTGCAGTATCTCCCTAGACAATATTTTTAAGCTCTGCTTGTAATAATGTTGCATACATGTGTCTTACTCCTCTTCATCCTAGGATACCGCACTATCCTATCCGCCATAGAGGAGAGCTGCAGGTGGGACCTTAGGCTTGCCAAGAGCTTCATCCAACAACAGATCGACGCGATCCAAGAGTTAGCAGCAAAGCAAGGACGGCCTGAGAGGAACAAGGAAGAAATCGACTTCGAGAAGGTGTTGTTGAAGGAGCTAGATAGTGTTGGTCGCAGTAAGATAGAGTGATTGGGATAGCGTACAAAAACCTGGCGTGGGTGAGGGCGGTGCTGAGGCAGCACATCGATTGCTTCGAAGCAATCCAGGTGGCGGAGGATCGGATCTGTGCCTAGTCAGTCGCTGATTCATCCTGCGTCTCCTTGTCGTGAGTCGGTGTTGTTTCGTTGTGCGCTCAGTCTGAACACCAGGACAGTGGTAGAGGGTTACGTACGGAGATTGACGCTTAGCTTGGGGGTGATTAGCTCAGATCTGCATGTGCCATCAGTAGCTGTAGACTGCTGAAGAAGTTCGATACACAAGCACCACGTACAGATTGGGATGATGTGTAATGAATAATGTAATGAACGAATGTAAGGAATGGAAATGGATGACGCTAGGCCCCGCCGAGGGAGCAAGGACGCCTCGAAGTGTTGTAAGATGGACGACACAGCGAATTTAACCATAGCTTGGAAGATTGGGGGCCCAGTTTAGGACGCGAACTACGTCTTCTACACGAAATCTATGACTCTGTGAAGGTTGTGATAAGATGTAATGGCTGCCACACCGGCTGCAGAGATCGGACAAGAAGCGAAAAGATTTAGAGCTATACTGAGCCCAGCGGTTAGACAAGGAGGCGGCGATGGAAGACGCTACTCGCGACGCTTAGATCTTACTCATTCTATCCCTAAATAGGGAAAGCGGCAGAGTAATGACTAAGCTTAGCGCTCAACTATGGCAACAACATACAAGGTAGCCTTTACACGACGTTTTCTTACCACGACATCAGCTACTCTTTACTCGTACTACTACTCCACAACTAGAGTATCCTTCTCCTCACCATGCATCGCGATGCTATCTGCAATTTGCGAGAGCTTTTATCATACCCTTCCCGGTCTAGGGACCTCTATCAAGCAGTGTATATGACATCAAGTGGAGAAGGGCGGACTCCTTTCTATACCTACGTTAGCCCTAGTGGTATAGGTGGAAATATATCCCAGCAAGAAACTGCTTTCTCGATATTCAACCAACTGCCAGAAGAAATTCAGCTACATATAGTCGCCATGTGCTCCGTTAGCACCCTCTTCCAACTTATGCACACCTCTTCAAAACTCCGAAGAGAAGCTTCAAAGCTCTTCTGGGGACAAAAAACCACCTATTTCCTCGTTGAAGCTGAGTGGCTTATCGACAAAGCCTACCCAGGCCAGTCGTTCTGGGACATGGCTTTTCTCGCAAACGTGCAAAACGTTGAAGTGGAGTACGAGCCAGTTGTTAGCAAGAAGATATGTTGCCATAAGCATGGGACACTTGCCATTCGACATGATCTTATTGATACCTTCTGGGCTGCCCTAAAGCATTGGTGTCCTAATTTGCAAAAGGTTATTCTGAACCAGAGCAAAGGAGATTATTGCCTTGAAGATGATAACGAACCATTTCCGCGAGCGCTACAATGCTTACTCCAAGCATGTCCTCCGGGCATCAAGCGTTCTCTTCTCTATCTTGAGCAGAAGCCCCAATCCTCGACTGGGATCCTGCAGCGGCGTACTGATCCCTGGCAAAGATGCTTATTCCAGTACACGGATGGAGGGGATGGTTGAGGACAGAGTCACAACGTATGTGGAGGACGATTCTCATGCCACCTAAGCAGTTCAAAGGGCCAGTCGGGCATTATATGGGACTCCGGTATCAGGCTCATAAGAAAATCCCCCTACAAAGGCTCGGCCTGTGGCCGATTATAGTAGAAGCGCTCGACTGCTACCATTTTGATGGAGTACGTGATAAGCCCTTCTCCTGCCCACTCTCTGGTTGTGTTGCCTATTTCAACGAGGGTGGGGAATGGTCAGTACATGCTGCAGAGGTACATCACCGCGAGAAGAAAAACCTACTAGAGGTTTTGCCTAGCAATCGTATAGGGGCAGAGCTAAGAGAACGTAGCCAGGCGTTAGACAAGAAAACAAAACAAATCCAGGAGAAGTTTAGGATAATAAGAGAGGCATGGGTTGCAGGCGATGAAACAGCTCAAGAAGAAATACGGCAATCATGGATAGAGCAATTGCATCATGATGCCGCGTGGGAGACTCAAGAAACTGGACTGAAGAGCATGCTTTGGGTTGATTTCATGCAGAATGTATATATGGTCACTGAGTAGACTAATACAAACATCTACATATCCTATCCTTAGTAACTCCACGTCATAGAATGATACTAAAGAGGAGTTCTCGTGATAGCCTATTCGTGACAGACGTTGTAGGACACTACTGTATAATTGTCTTCTCCCACTTAGCATAACACGTATATCTCTTACTTCTATTTCCACATTGGTGATCGGTGTTATCATTGATCTGCGATCTACCCCCGCCCCCACTCCGTTCCAGCCAGTCTTCGCCGCTCATTCCCCGTTCACAGCCATTACCTTGCTGGTGAACTGACGATTTCCCTTGTTCTTCACCTTTTCGAATTGAGACAGGCCAAAGTACACAATATCCCATCTCGCTGCACAACCAGTTCCACCCAAAACCACCAGAACGCGGACAACTCGCTGCCGAAAAAAAGATATAGACTATTGCAAAACTTTCGCAGACCTGTATATAGTACTAGAAATCGTTTGCGCAATTTCATCACGACTGGTTGGGGCTCTACAAGTCCATCCATTTGAATATATTGAGTTGTTGGGGTGGTTCAACTGGCGACCTGGTTCATCTGGCCCACGGGCAGGCGCCTGCCCCACCAAAGAAGCCAGAAGCGACCGCGAAATTAAGATGCCAACGAGTCTTATCGGCTGTGTGCTTTAGAAGCCTGTACATAACAATACACCAGCTTTTTCTTGTGATTATAGCTATCTGAGGTGGCTCAATAACCTTATCTTTGTGACTATCTGATGTTGTTGCGGTGCCGTTGCACGATTGAGAACTCTGCTGATAAAGCACTCTACCGCTTCTTCATCGTTGCTTATTCGTGAACGGCAGCTCCGCTACCTCGTCGTGTTGTAATCCATAGATGAAGCATTTAACGGGTACCGCCTAGTAGGTTTGCCAACGACACAATTCCTTGACTGAACGTCTGCGGACAGGTGTTAAGAGAATGAACGATGCCTTCTTCGCCCTGTTCCTTTCTCCCAATACAGCAAGGTAGCAATAAAAGCCATTGTTGCTATTCCTAGTAGTTAAATCCGTCTGTTCTCCTTGCAAGAGAACGCTGCCAAACCTTTTTGCTTATCTTCCACCACGCAGGAATGCAGTGGTCGCTGCCCTCAACGCAGTACTCATAACAACAGCAGCAAGTCCTACCCCCGTCACTGTCGCGCCATCCTTCTCAATTCTGATGTTTGATCTGTTGATAAGATTGCCGCCAGATGCGTAGCACTCGTCGGTAGTCTTGATGATCAATTCACCTTTCACGGCACCAAGGAAGCGCCTCATCTTAGTAACATCGTTGTTAGAAGCTCGTTGGGTTGCGCAGTGCCCGAGCAATTGTTGTCTCCAACAGCAGTTGTGAGGGTTTTGGTGGGTATCCTGTGTATTGCTATCTTTCCTAGATGCTGAGGTACATGAGATGACCGGGGCGCACCCTTTGTAGACTTAGCCTGCCAAGGCTAGTCATGTGACAGAAATCGCCGTCTCCACATTTTGCGGGGTTGTGAATTCTTTAGTACAGCATAATCAACAGCCTTTTTTGTAAGTTGCCTATTGAGGAAGTGAAACTGTTAGGACTAGTGGGACCCAGCCGTATGGCCCTTCACCAAAGTACAGCTGTCTCTAGGAAATGCTAGCTATCGACACGAGCAAACCGTCTGGAATAATATCTATAGATTTCGGTAATCAGAATGATCCCGAGCATATCGCCTCGCCGGCTGACGACACTGCTTCAGGACGCAAGCACGACGATGACGGGCAGCGTCCAGCCTCGCTTACGAGCAAGGGGTAGGCGCACACCACGACAATAACATCCCAGGAACGCGCCTATGGCACCAGCCATCAACTCCCAATGCACAAGAAGCGGTCAGCGCCTTGTCAAATTCTGCACCATTACCTCCAAACATGTACCTGCGCAAGCCCTCGCTCGCTCAGCTCCGGTCCAACGAGACCCTGATCCCGCGTCTCTCCACATACGCCTCACGCCTCCACCTCTGCCTGTCCATCACGCAAGCAGTTCATTCGCTGCATCCCCTGGTCGTTCAGCGCAATCCTTTTCTGCCCAGAATGCGGCTCTACTCACGCGTTCGCCTCCTCCGTCGCGCAATGCGACGTGATTGGTCCCTCGCTAACGCCACTAACTTTGCCTTGCAGCCAATTCTAAGTTCGCGACGAGGGTTCGCCAACTACGCTAGGCACAACTCAACTGCGTGTGGCCAGCAGACACTACGATTTGGTTGGGATAGGCATGGCAAAGGAGTGGGGGTTGATTGTTCCGGAAGGTGGAACATGTTGCGATTTGTGCATGAAAACCCCTCATGTTCTCACTATTGCGATCTGACAGCCCGGCATATCCTTTCTTTCTTGTTGTGCAACGCAGTCTTCGGTCGTTCTCGAATCTATTTACCTAGACTAATTCGCTCACTACTCTACTGTCGTTTGCTTTCTCCTCGACTTCCTTTCATTGTAACCTTCCGTCATCGTCAGCACCATTTGACGAACTACCATCGCTAGCAGCTCAAAAGTTGGAATTGTCCAATCAAAGACACCATCGACAGTATTCATTACGCTTGAGCACCAAGATCAGCAGAGCTAGACGAAGACATCGAATCCTCCACGACACTACCAAATAAACAAAATGGCACCAGCGCCTACCCCAACCTTCACACCTGAAGCCCCGCCAGCAATAATCCCCAACGCCAGCTCCCGCAGCGACGGCTTCAGTCCCGGCGCTATCATCGGCATCGTGATAGCCATCGTCTGTCTTCTCCTCGCCGTACCCTTAATTGCCATCTGCCTTCGACGATATGAAAAGACACGTCTGCGGGAGACACCCAAAAGCCCAGAAAGCAGCAACATCAGTCTACGCAGCGTGCAAGAGCACCACAGCTTGAGCAGCATACTCGTGACGAAGGAGTTGTCGCGGTCGAGTATAAGGATGGAGAGGGTTGACTCGGGGATCAAGAGGCCAGATGAGGTTTATGAGAACGGAAGAGAAAGGGAGAGAGGGTGGAGCTGTACTGAGGTCAGAGGTGGGTGATAGGGTCGGGTTGGCCAAGGGCATCGCTTCCAATAGCGATGCGGACATCATACGGAATGCATGCAGGTAACGCTACATATGGCATCAGCGTCTCTGGCATACAACACCTGCGACGGCAGTACACACGCATGTACTAGGTCGGTACTACAAGAAGGCATCAGCCAACGATCGGGGACGGTAATAAAGCGTTATAACGGTGGTGGCTGCGGAACCGGACCGCGCCGTAGCTGACCTGGCCGTGCACGCCCATTGCAAATGCTTACGAAAACCATGATCGCAATGAAGAGTCGCAGGGATATGACGGATATCGGGATCCACATGTACCCACCCGCCTGAACATCGAATTTTCTGGAAGACACGCCATCGCCATGTCTGCTCGACAATGATCAAGAAAGTACATCCGACCAAGCGCGTTCCGCAAAGATCGCGAAGCTGATCTTATCCTCGCGACTGCTACACGACTTGCTGTGTCGCATGGAACAATGTAGTCCGATCCGAATGAAGATTTGGTTAACTGGCACTAGCACCTCGGCGAAAAGAGAAAATCTGGCCGAGCTTTGGATCAATACTGGAACAAAGCAGCTTACAAGACGCTTGATAATGGTTGGATTCAGCAAAGAGGTCCACTTTCGTTACTGTTGCTAAGCTTTTGCTAAGCTCTCTCCTTTGCTACAGTGTTTGTATGCCATGCAAAAATCGACATTGTTATCCACGATAAATAGCATCGCAATGCGTCTCAAGTTGCCCACTTTCACTTCCATGCTTTTCTGTCTTTGATTCAGTACCGGGAAACTCTTCTTTTCACGTTCTTTCCAAGATGTTCAATATGCAGATTACCCTTCCTACACTCCTGCTAGCACCAGCAGCGTTAGCGGCGACAAAAGGTGCAGGAGATGTTTGGGCACATAGCCCACGATACGACTACATCATCGTTGGTGGCGGAACATCAGGCCTTGTTGTTGCGAATCGTCTTTCCGAAGACTACAACGTCTCAGTAGCAGTCATCGAGGCTGGAGGCATTGAGCTATACAACCCCAACATAACCGACACTTCGAAATATGGAAACGCGTTCAGCACCTTGGTCGACTGGCAGTACGAAAGTGTTCCTCAGACCTTTGCTGGAAACGCCTCGCAAGTTTTGCGCGCAGGCAAGGCACTTGGAGGAACAAGTAACATCAACGGTTCGTCCAAAACAACAAATCTCAACCGAACTTTACTTCTGACAGTTGCATCCGACAGGAATGACATATTTACGAGCTGAAGCTGCACAAATCGATGCATGGCAACAGATCGGAAACGCGGGCTGGGATTGGGAGAGCTTGATGCCATACTACAAGAAGAGCGAATACATCCAACAACCAAGCGAATCCCAGCTCCTCCGTGGAGCCTCAATAGATCTCAAGACCCACGGTACCACCGGTCCTTTGGCCGTTGGGTGGACTGACAATATGATGGGTGAGGAGGTCATGTCTTCGATCAATCAGACTTTCGATGCACTGGGTGTTCCCTTCAACGAAGAACCCAACGCAGGGTCCATGCGAGGCCTTACAGTCTTCCCCAAGACCATTGAGCGAGCAGGTAATGTCCGAGAAGATGCTGGACGCGCTTATTATTGGCCCGTGTCAAAGCGGCCCAATCTTGACATCTACCTCGAATCCTTCGTCGAAAAGATGATATGGCATCCAGAATCAGAGCATCGAGACGCTAAACGAACCGCAAGTGGCGTTGTATTCTCAGGGCTCAATGGTACGAGGACCACAATCCTCGCCAATCGCGAAGTCATACTTTCGGCAGGAAGTCTCAGATCGCCGCTGCTTCTGGAGCAGTCGGGCGTTGGTAACCCATCGTAAGCACCAACTCAAGTCGACAAGGATACACTCATGTAGAGACTAACGATGACTATAGCATTCTTCAAGAGCACAACATTGACGTTGTCGTCGACCTTCCATTCGTCGGCGAGAACTTGCAAGACCAAACCACCACCGACATGTTCTACACCAACAACAACAGCACCAACTTCACCGGACTCGCCGGTTACGCAGCCTACTTCAACGTGGACGACGTCTTCGAATCAGATCTTGCTGCTTTCAACGCAAGCGTCGCAAGCGCTCTCAAGCAGTACGCCGACAGGACCGCCAACGTCAGCGGCATCATCGACAGCTCCGTGATCGAGAAGCTTTTCCGCATCCAGTACGACCTCATCTTCAAGAACAAAATTCCCATTTCCGAAATCATTGTTTCGCCCGCAGCGACTGGGCCCATCACTATCGAGTACTGGGGCCTTTTGCCCTTTTCGCGCGGCAGTATCCATATCAACTCTACCAATGCTTCTGCTCCGGCGAACATCAACCCAAACTACTTCATGCTGGACTACGATGTCCGTCAGCAGATTGCGACAGCCAAGATGGCGCGCAAGTTCGCCAACACAGCGCCCTTTTCCAACGCACTCTCTAGCGAGACGACTCCCGGCCTCGACGTCGTACCCGCCAACGCGTCCGACGCGGTTTGGGAGAAGTGGCTTAAATCAACGTGTAAGTTCCCCCCTCCCTCGCAACATGATGCAGTCAAAGTGAAACTGAAACTGATACAATGTTGTAGATCGCTCCAACTTCCATTACATCTCGACGGCTGCCATGATGCCGCGTGAGCTTGGGGGCGTGGTAGACTCCAACCTCACTGTCTATGGTACCAGCAATGTTCGCGTCGTTGATGCTTCTGTTGTTCCGTTCCAGATCTGCGGTCACCTGACATCGACGCTTTATGCTATTGCCGAGAAAGCAGCAGACACGATCAAGGCTCGGTATGAGTAGAGCCGAAATTGGCATACGGTTGGTAAAGAACCGCTCAGCCTGAGACTGTGATCAAAAGAAGCCATGTAGTTGTAGTGTAGTGTTTGGCATTTTGCTTGTATCCATTTATTTCTCGTTCGATAACACACATTGCTCGCTTTTTACAACTTCCGATACAAATGGACTTGCATGCGCATGTTCTCCAATTCAATCGGATAACGCAGTCTCTCATCCAGCCTATACCACCTACTCCCATCTTCCTTGATCTTCTCCCACCTGACAATCTCATCTTTACTTCCCCGATTCTCGGTCGCTTGTTCCAGCAGCGTGTGGTCCAGTAGCCACTGCATCGGGTACTTCTTCTCAGCTCCATTCAGCGTGACTGAAGAGTAGCTTCCGGGACTGTCGACTACGAGGAGAAGCGCACCAGGCTGGAGGACCGATGTCATTTGAAGAAGAAATTTCTGGGTCAAAGGCATGGATGTCGAGTAGAGTTCGTTGAGCGTGAAAAGCAGCGTTACGAGATTTGCGTCTGCGAGTTGAGCAGATAGGTCTTCTGTCGAAGCTTGAAGTACGTCTTGCTGCTTGAAATGTACCGAGATATCTTCAGGGTTGAGAGGTGAGACATTTGCGGCTCTCGCAGCTGCTGATGCGTATTTGTTTAATGTCGGCGCGGTGGTGAGTTGTTTTGCGAGATTCTCCACGACGACGCTCCAGTCGGCGACATCTATTGCAGCGACTTCGATATGTGACCCGGTGCCCTCACTTTTCCCATCCTCTTCTTCTTCTGCGTTCATGCTAGACATCAACTTGAGCATGCCACCCAGCGCCACAATCTCTGCACCTGCTCCGCCACCGAGACACACGACTTTCCGACTTTTCGACTTGGTACCCTCTTTGCCGGCCTCTTCTCTTTCTTCTCTTTCATCCATGTCCGCCCATAACTTGTCTCTCCACTCCCATATCAGATCTAAATACCCCAACGCACGACTGGGACTCCATCTTGCCGCATACACCTCCAGATACTCATTCTTCCCAAACGCAGTCGCAAAATCGCGGTTATAAAGATGACCTTTGACTTCCTGCAGTAGCGGAGCAAAATCTGAACTCAGCCTTTCCGCAAACGAATTCCGAAAGATGTTGAGTAAGAGTTGTTGAAGTTCAATGGGTATATACGATATGCCAGGCCCTTTGACTGTGGCAGTCGAACTCGGACGTTTATCGCTCTTCGGTTTCACAGGTTTCTCTCCTTCTCTCTGCGCCTTGCGCTTCGCGTTAAGTTTGGAATTGGGCGCCATGTTTGTTGCTTATCGTCGTTGTTGTTTACACAGCCCAATGCAATGGGTCAGAGACTAAGTGGGAAGGGGGGGATGGATGAAAGTCTCGTCTCGTTATCGATAGGCGGTAAGCGAAACGAGTTGTGTGTGTGGTTCGCCCCGCATGTTCAGTGTTCGGAATCCATTCCGAGACTACGATCCCGACCTCGGTGCATGTTGCGACGAGCATACGACCTGAGTCACTCTCCTACATCGATTGACTCATCACCAAGACTTTACAAGTATATACAAGCAGATTGTACTCATCCAAAGATATATCATTAACGCGTCTCACAATGCGTCTTCCCTACGTCCCCGACCCTCCAAACTTCACGTCCGAAGAAGACAAAGCTGTCGAGCAGCGCGTCAGACAACGTCGCGGCGAAAAGGGTCTCATAGCTCTAGACAGAACACTCCTTCATGCTCCTCCTGTCGCCGATGGATGGTAAACCACAAACCTTCGTCAAATAGCAAAGAGCAAAGTCGTGACAAAAGCAGGAACTCATTCCTAGGTTCCATCCGCACCAAAACTAGTCTTCCAACTGCCATCCGCGAAACAGCCATATGCCGCGTCGCCGTCCTGAACAAAGCATGGTATGAATGGGAATCGCACTCGCCGATCCTAGAGTCCGCAACAGACGTCACCAAAGACCAAGTCAGCGCCGTCCTCGAGTCTACGCCCCGAGAACCGCTTGACGATATCCTCGGACCTCAACTATCGGCTGTACTAGCCTACACAGACGCCATGACGCTAGATGTGCGTGTCCCGGATGCTGTGTTTGAGAAGCTCAAGGAAGCGGGTTTCGGCGACAAGGAGATTGTAGAGATTACGGCGACGATTGCCGCGTATAATTGCGTGTCGAGATTCCTAGTTGCGCTGGACGTTGGAGAGAGGAATGCGCAGACGGGGCCGAAGGAGGGGGGTAAGGAGTAGATAGACAAGCTGTGCAGAGAGACATGTTTGTCTGTCAATTCTAAAAGGACAACGTCACGTCACATGTTTAACTGTTTTCTTGGTCATACATACGACTGCTGTCCTACACACCTCACACGCACACACACACACACACACACACACACACACACACACACACACTTCTCTCCCACCTCACCACAACCCGCTCTTCCAAAACGCTAATCACACCCTCTTGTTCTGCCTCGCAATCTTCCTCCGCTGCGCCAACATATGACTAAACAAGATATACGACCCCGGCACATAAATCGCCAGTATCGCCCAAAGCGCATAAGCAAACATTTCATTCCTCTCCTTCGCCAGCGGAATTGCGCTATACACCAACCAGCACTCACTCGCAATACCCAACGGATACAGAACCAAGAAAGTGTTGTACCTCAGCCAAGTCCACAGCTTGGGCACGCCGACGCCAGACAGCGAGAAGACAAAGTACGAGTAGCGTATTACTTCTGTTACGCTCCAGGCAAGCAGCATGGTAGCGTAGGCGGGGGAGTGGCGTGTAGATAGAGGGAACGCGGGAGGCGAGGCGATGAGGTGTACGAGGAGGAAGCGGGAGGCTACTTGCATGAGGGTTGTTAAGAGCGGGGCGCGAACGAGGCCTGTAATTGTAGTTGTTAGCTGGTCGTCAAAATCTCATTTTTGTGGGTGTGAAGACGAGGGAAGAGATATGTGTTAGATGGGATATAGCTGAACACGTACCAACTAGACTGTGCAGGACCTCCAGTCCAGCGAGCGTTTGCACAGTCCTCGTGTATCCTTCGAGACCATCATACACTTTCCCGCTTGCCAGTCCTCGTCTCGTTGCGGTGAACCAGTCGTCGCTGCCAAAGAACGCGCCTGCCTTTTGTGCATTGACCACTTCGTTCGCACCGATCGTCACGGTCTGGTACAGCACGCCTGCCCACAGTGCTGCGGAAGCGGCATTGTAGGCGAGAAGGTATGCGTTCTTCGCTCCAGATTGTTTGGCGGGTCGCTGGTCATTTGGCGCGGCGGCCTTTGCTGGTGTAGATTTGGCGGACATTGTTTCGTGTGTGTGCTGCTGCAGACCCAATTGCAGTGAGTGTGGTTCGTCGAGAATGGAAGGGGAGATGCAGCCCTCGGAGTTAGGAGGAGGTGACGACGGTGTATGTTGTACCTGAGGCTCTCGCGGATGGGCATGCAAGCTGGCATTTCTCGTCATGGCCTCGGCTCGCGTACCTGAGAGACCCTGACGTCTTGGCGCGGCTGATGCCGGCTTGTGCCATGTGGGATGAGATCATCATACGTCGAACTTCTCATAGATTTCCAGGGGTGCGATCATCAGATTCTACCATCTAAGTTGTAAACGCTGCTTGGGATTAAACAGATCAAGCCAAGTCAAGATATGAGTCACTCATCTGGACATCGTCATTGAGTCGTGTTGAGACTCAGCAGGGCAACGGCGAAGCAGTCGAATGACTTGGTAGAACAACCTCACTGCAGACGCACTTCTCAAACACCTCGTCTTTCTTGGATTCAAGTTTTGATAATCAATGGACAGATGGTGATCATGTTCAAATGCATACTAGACTACGAAAGAATGGCCATGAACCGAGACATCACCTAATCTCCCTACCGCCTCTCTCACACTACCAATGTACTCCCAAGCTCAAGCAAGCCCATCAAGCCGCGGCTTTGGATCTTTCATTGTACAGTAGTTAGACCTTCCATATCCAACCCCGGCCTTTTTCTTCTCTTTCATTGAGATAACAAGCATCCCAGAGGAAGCAGACCACCCATGAACACGTTCACAAAAGAAAAGAAAAAAAAGAAACGCCGTGCTATGCAAATGCAACAAATGCCACTTAGATATGATGATTGCGCAAACTGAGATGATGCAAGCAAGGGTATCGTCAAAACACCCAACCATGACTGAGCCGAGATAAGGAGAGATGAGAGGTTCGTCAAAGGTATCCGTCTCTGGAGTTGCAATGAAGCTTCCCAGTTACAAGAAGACCTGAATCATGCTCTTCTTGTTCGTCACATTCTTGTCGCAGCCATCAACTACGCAAGTCTTGAAGGGAAGCGTATTCGCCGGTCTCTCCTTGCCCTTTGCGCTGCGCTTCAGAGATCGGTTGGTCGTGCATTCGCCGCAGTAAACCTGGTAATCATCAGTTGCCTGTCTCTCCGTCTCCGTCGTAACTTTTGAACTTACGTGGCCACATCCCTTGACAATCCACACCTGCCTCTTTGTCTCGTCTCCCCCAACACACAGCTCGTCCTCGCAATTAGGACACACCAGCGCACCCCCGTCCTCTTCGGGACTCCGCGTAAAACCCTCGGGTGCCTTTGGAGGCGCGGTATACGTTGGTGGTGGAGGCGGCGGTGCCTCCCTACCCCCACGGGGACCAATTTCGAAACCCACCATCTCAAAGTCCATGACGGGCGCCATGAAAGCGCCAACTCCGACTCTGATATGCGGTGCACGTCCCCTCGATGCGCTCCTCGAAGGCGCCACAGGCTCCTGTTGGTTCCCAAACTGCGTTCTTGTCCGATTGACCTGGTCGTGAAACCGTTCAATTTGTGCGCGAAGGTGTGTGAAGCGCCCGTTAAGTGTGAAGAGGTCAAGCACATTGTCCATTTGTTCGTTTGCTTGGCGACGGCGTTGTTCGTGCTCGGGGAGGGCGTTTGCGCGGAGGAATTCCACCTCTTCGTCGCCATCTGAGTTGTCGCGGGGGAGGCCGTTGGGCAGGGGAGAGAGAGAGCTATGGGGGCGGCGGCCGCCCGGTAGGGTGCGGGAAGATATGAATTCAATCTCTGGTGAACTCGGCGCTTGTCCTGGTGCTGGTGCATCGACATTCCATTCTTCGTCCCCGTTGTCCAGGTCGATGATGATGTCCATTCCCCGCGGTAAGCGAGGTGCGTGACGGCGATTACGATGGCTATGCGACTCTTGCTGTTCTCTTTGCCTCTCCCTTTCCCGTCGTGACTCTCGCGCTTGGTGACGTATTTGGCCGTCGTGGCTTGCACCGTAACCCGAATCATCAGCCGTGAGATCGATGACGTTGTTGTCCTGCCTCACATGGATGGTATCGTCCTGCCTCACATGGATGGTGTCGTCCTCGTCCATGTCATCATCCCCTGTCAAGTCCACCGATGCTGTTGCTTGCGACTGCTGTGCCGAGCCAGCGGGCCGCCTGTAATCGAAGCCATCTCCTGCAAATCGCCGTGTTGCTGAAGACGCCATGTGTTCGACGCGCGGAAGGTACAACCCGGCAGTACGTGAGTGTTCGGCACTGGCGCTGGAATCGGCGCGCTCAAGGGGCGGCCGGGCATGCGATCGCAATGCCGACTCAAAGCTTGGTGTTGCTTCGCGGCCGAAATGGGGTGCTGCTTCGAGGCCGAAATGGTAGCGTGTGGGAGGCTCGTAGTAGTTTCCGTTTCCTGGAATATGTTGTCTGTCGTCATCGTCGTCGTCGTCAATGTGGTAGGTTGGCGGTGGAGCTTCGCGGTTGTTCCTATTGCCAAAAGGGTCGTATTCGAAAAAGGCTTGCGGGCCAGAAGCTTCCTCTTGGTCCATTTGGGCATGTGAGCGCTAAGTGACGTTCTCTATCAGTGCCTATTCTCCGCTCACTCGCTGGGTACAACCGCCAGCGGCACTCACCTTCTGCTGTCTGTGCGTATACCCAAAAGGCAGTGCTTCTCTGTCCATGCCGGATGTGAAGGAGAGTGTGCGGCCGTGGGTGGATGTGGGTGGAGTCGCAGTCGGAAACAACAGCACCGAGCTGAGGTTGAGCGAGGGTTGGGCCCGTCTGGTGCCGTTGGGGTGCTGACTTCGGCGAAACTGTGGTGGCGCTGGGAACATTGGACATCTGTGCAACATGACAAACCGTCCAACGTCAAACCTCTCAACCCTTTCACCTCACCATAATGACCGCACAAATCAGTCACCACCTGTTCTTCGATACTCTTCTCGCATCTTCTGCGACTTGGTTGCTCCTGACGCCATCGCAATTGCCTCGCTTGCACATGTGAGATGGGTCGTGACGTAGTGTTTTTCAGCATATGGAAACATGATATTCAGATTGATGGTCTCGGAGACGACCCGATTTTCCCGTCGTCTACAGTAATGCTACAAACCAATTTACGCCATATCGCCCTTCATGCACTAGCAACGTCCTCAAATGCATGCGCATAGCTTCTAAATTGCCCCACACATCGTGGAATACACTCGAGGTAGTCGATCAAGTTCCCGCTAACGGAAGACTATTAAAAGTGATGGAGTATACCTTCAGACAGATTCTCTGGCTAAGGCGCTGTCAGCACTGCCAAACCACCCTCGGTGGTCAGTGCCACAACATTCTCGGCCCTGCCACCCCAAGCGACATCCTTTGCTGGCGCTGCCTTCCTGACAAGCTCAGCCCAGCTCTTCGTCGCCTTGGTGTACTGCTGCACCGAAACACTGCCAGTTCCACCAATTGCCAAGAACTGGCCGGTGTAGTCCCAGCTAACGCTATTAACCGGGCTGCCAGATTCAAGCGTGTGGATGGCAGCCTGCTTCCTGATGTCCCAAATCGCGACACTGGACGAGTTTTCCTGTACGACGGCGAACCAAGTTCCGTTCTCAGAAAACTTGAGATCAACGACGGGAGCCGAAGTGGCGAGTTCGGCCATTTGTGTGCCAGTTTTGATGTCGTAGATGCGGATGTTGCCGTCGGAGCTTCCGATGAAGAAAAGCATGCCGTCTACGTGGAACGAGACGCATGTGATTTCGGCTTCGACGTAGACTTGCGAGACCGTCTTGAAGGTTGTAAGTTCGTGGATGGCGTATCGCTTGTCGGCGCCGGCGGTTGCGAGCATCTTGCCGCTGGGATGTACGGACATGGACGTGACAGCTCCGGCGTGAGAAGCTATTTGCGCAACGTCATCCCCGTTGGAGAACACCTTGACTGTGCCTGCCGATGTCCCAACAAGGGCGCGCTCTCCCCACCATGCCACCGATGTGACTGCGCTGCCTGCATTAAATGTCTCCAGGACCTTGCCCTGGGTCAGTGAGTAGACGCCCGTGGTGCCATCCGCTCCACCGAATAGCACGTTCTGTGCCTCGTTGACCGCAATCTTGGTGCTGCCTGGGTATAGAGATTCGGTCGTTTTGGCAACGTCGTAGTTGGAGATGGCGTCCCCAGAGGTCCAGTCTGCCGGCACAGGTCGCTTTCGTCGGGTGCCGAAGAGTCTGTATATGTTAGCTCATGTTGATGGCGTCATTCGACTGCAAGGGAACTCACTCTTGCTGTGTCTCTTCCACAAGAGCTACAAGCTGCTGAGGCAGGCCCTGGCCGTCCACCTGCATGGCATCGCCCTGGCCGCTTCCACTGATGGTGACGTTGGACAACGCCTCGCGCGCCTCGTCCCTTTCCTTTGATATCCGCGCGATGACCCTCGTCGCCGCATCGTTCTGGTACAGCGCAGTACTCAGCTCCTGCCTCGTTTGCGCCAAGTGCTGCTTGAGCGTATGCGTCTCCAGAACCAGCGCATCCCACTCATTCTGGAAGGCGCTAAGCATGGCGGGTATCGAGGTGAAGTTGGGCGCGCGCGGAGTGACGACATTGGGCGACTTGAGCTCGATGAGGTCCTCCGTCGCGAGATCCTCGCCAGTAACGGGGTCGGTGTGGTGTTCTGAGATGTGGGCTTCGATGAGGCGCTTTTCGAAGACGTTGCCCGATTTGCGCGAGGCAACGGGTTCGCGGGGAGCTTCGCCAGAGATTGCGCAGAGCATGGTTGCGGGATTGGCGTGTTGGTGGTTGATGCTGTCGCGTTCGTTAACTTTTCGGTCTTGGGATTGAAGCGCGCTAGTAGTCTGGACCGTGCGCGTCCACGTCGAAGATGCTCCACGAGGGACTAGGTAGAAGCTCTCTTTCCCATCATCGAGAGTCTTCGTTCTGTCAAGGCTAGCATGTTGCGTCTTGTCTTATGTCTGTGGTTCTGCTTGCTCAAAGCCAACCACTTAGCAGCTGTCAGTGCATGTGCTAACCCAGGCTTTCCGTTTATTTGTGCCGACAGGCATGATTCTGGAAGCTATAGCTGTTCGACTGTCCAAGTCACATGACTTGCTCCGAAGATTTGACGTCTCGGTCCGGCCACTCATCCCATGCCACCAAACTCTAGTCTTTGCATCTCCAGCCGTCCTCTTGGCGAGCGGAAGCACGAGGGCGCGTCGGTATGCGAAGTCGGACCGGCATCACCCACTCCCGACATCCAACGAATCAACGCCCACGCGCTTGCATCGCGCTTCGCATCCGAGTAAACAAGCTGGATCATTTACCCCAGACTTTTTCGCCTCTCACCATTTTCAGCCCCAAACCGGAAGGTCTCGGGAAATCAAGCAATTATAGTGTCCCCGTGCGGAACCAATGACCCCGCCTCGCTCCATCTATGGCTCTCGCATCGTTGCCAAGCTATGCAAGAGCGACCTCCTCTATGACGGTACTGCGGGGGAGCGCGTCTTGGGTGCATATCCGCCTACTCTAGTTGCGTAAAAGGTAAGTCTGAACCGAGATCATGATGCATGCCTTGTTGTTGTAGTGCCACAGACTAGCGTACACGGGCTGCATAGGTTTGTGTATAAGAAGGACATCGCTCCCTCGACGGATCAGCATCCAACCAAGGTCCTGCCTCTTTCAATTCCATCAGGCACCATGATCACCAAAGGACTTTTAGCTCTTGGAACAGCGGTACCTGCACTTGCGGGTTCGCTTGTTCAACGGCAGAGCTCGTCGCTTGAGGGGTGCCCTGGATATACCGCCAGCAATCTCCAAGATGATGGCTCCAGGGTCACCGCAGACCTCAGCCTCGCAGGCGCCGCTTGCAATGTTTATGGCGAGGACTTGACTGACCTAAAGTTGGAGGTCGAGTATCAGACTGGTACGTTGCGTTGGCTTCGCTAATCATCGGCTCTTTGCTAACAGTCCACAGCCGACCGACTGCATGTCAAGATCTTCGACGCCGCCGAACAGGTCTTCCAGATTCAAGAGTCTGTTTGGCCGCGTCCTGCCGGCAATGAAGGTGTCAGCCCAGAAGATTCTGCTCTGGCATTCACCTGGACCGACAGCCCTTTCTCGTTCGCCATCACGCGCAGGGAGACCAACGAGACCCTCTTCGACACGTCGGCTGCGTCTCTCGTCTTTGAGTCGCAGTTCCTCCGTCTGAGGACCGCCCTGCCTCCTTCTCCAAACCTATACGGTCTTGGCGAATCGACAGATCCATTCCACCTAAACACCACCAACTACACCCGTACTCTCTGGAACCGAGATGCCTACGGCACCCCAGAAGGGTCCAACCTTTACGGTGCTCACCCCATTTACTTCGATCACCGCGGCGAGAACGGAACCCATGGTGTCTTCTTGGCCAGCTCCGAGGGCATGGACATCAAGATCGACGACTCCGAGGGTCAGTACCTCGAGTACAACACCCTTGGTGGTATTCTTGATTTCTACTTCCTTGCTGGTCCTGGACCGAAGGAAGTCGCAACCCAGTACTCCGCTCTCTCCGGCCTTCCTGCCATGATGCCGTACTGGGGTTTTGGTTCCCACCAGTGCAAGTACGGTTACCGTGATGTCTGGCAAGTTGCCGAGGTTGTTGCCAACTACTCTGCTGCGGACATACCTCTAGAGGTGAGTTCTGAATTGTCGAATCGCCACTTCATATTTTCGCTGACATCATTTAGACCATGTGGACGGATATTGACTACATGGAGCTCCGCCGCCTGTTCACCCTGGATCCAGAGCGTTACCCGCTTGATCTTGTCCGCCAACTCGTTGATTACATCCACGCTCACCAGCAGCACTACATCATGATGGTCAACTCCGCCGTCTGGAGTGGTGACTACGATGGCTACAACAATGGAGCTGCGCTCGACGTGTTTCAAAAGCGTCCCAACGGCTCTTTCTTTGAGGGTGCTGTATGGCCAGGTCCCACGGTATTCCCTGACTGGTTCCACCCCAACACACAGCAGTACTGGGACGAGCAGTTCGCTTCTTTCTTCGACCCGGCAACTGGTGTTGACATCGATGGTCTTTGGAACGACATGAACGAGCCTGCAAACTTCTGCCCGTACCCTTGCCTCGACCCCGAGGCCTACTCTGAGGAGTCCAAGAACCCTCCCAAGCCACCACCGGTCCGCACCTCCGCTGACGGTCGCCAGATCCCTGGCTTCCCAGCAGACTTCCAGCCTCAATCCAACTCTAGCGCGGTTCGCCGATCAAGCGCTCAGCTCAAGAAGCTTTCCAACATCAAGCGTCAAGCTTCCAACAACACTGCTGACCTTGCTGCACACCCCGGTCTTCCTGGTCGCGACTTGATCAACCCGGAGTACCAGATTGCGAACGCCGCTGGCTCCATCAGCAACAAGACTCTCGATACTGATATCCAAAACTACGACGGAACGTACCACTACGACACCCACAACTTCTGGGGTTCGATGATGTCGATTGCTTCGCACAAGAGTATGCTTATGCGCCGTCCCGAGCGACGTCCATTGATCATCACCCGCTCTACTGTAAGCTCTCACCACATCATCAGACGTTATGTAGCTAACAATATATCCAGTTCGTCGGTCTTGGCACATACCTAGGAAAATGGCTCGGCGACAACGTCTCGGAATGGGCACAATACCGCTTTTCAATCGCCGGCATTTTGAACTTCAACTCCATCTACCAGATCCCCATGGTTGGCCCCGATATTTGCGGTTTCGCTGGTAACACCACGGAGACCCTCTGTGCACGTTGGGCAACACTTGGTGCCTTCTACCCCTTCATGCGAAACCACGCTGGCGACACGTCAATCGACCAAGAATACTACCGCTGGCCATTAACCACAGCCGCAGCCAAGAATGCTATTGCAGTACGCTACAGACTACTCGACTACTTCTACACTGCGTTCCACCGCCAGACCACCACGGGTGTACCCAGTCTGAACCCCCTGTGGTTCCACTACCCCTCTGACGCCAACACCTTTGCCATCGAGCACCAATTCTTCTACGGCGACGCCATCCTCGTCTCTCCTGTATTGGAAGAAAACTCGACCTCCGTGTCCATCTACCTGCCCAACGAAGTCTTCTACGACTACTGGACTGGCGAACGCATCCAAGGTCACGGCTCCATGATCAACCTCACAGACGTCGGTTTCGACACCATTCCCCTGCACATCCGCGGCGGATCCATCTTGCCTCTCCGCGCTGAATCTGCAAACACAACCACGGAGCTCAGAAAGAAGGATTTCGTACTGTGGATTGCGCCAAATGCGACGAATCAAGCTGAGGGATCGCTGTACCTTGATGATGGTGATAGCATTGAGCAGCCGGCCGTGTCTATGATCTCGTTTACGTACGACAATGGCGCTTTCAGCATGAGCGGTGAGTTTGGATACGAGACTGAGGTTGTTGTGAAGAACATCACTGTGCTGGGTTGCGAGCAGAGTCTTCAGGGTCCTGTGAAGCTGAATGGGGACTTTGAACATGTCTTTGGCAATTGCGCAGCTGGGTATGCGGGTAAGGCGCCGAGGAGGGGTTTGGCGTAGTGTGTTGTTGAATTGATGGGATTGTGGGTTGAACCATGTTTCATTGCATGTAGTAAGGGAAGATGATATGGAAGCGCGATCAGCCGCCGCCTCAGAAATTAATCCAAGTCAGATGCTAAAGAAGATGTGAGATTTCATACAAGATTTTGTGACTACCGCAGGATTGAGAGGGGGGTTTAAGCTGAAACTGCCGTGGCTGTGTCGAGGGGAGGGGGGAGATGAGACGAGAGTGCGCTGGAGCTGAAGTGGAAATCGAAAAAGGTGGGAGAGGAAAACCTGTTTTGGTAAAAACCGGGCTCTCTAGGTTGGGAAGAGATAAGATTCTCGCGAGAACGTCTTTATATTGATGCATACATACTCTCGTCTATCCACGGACGAGGCGGACATGTCTTGACCACCCACTGCCGATGCAGCTTCCTCGTGCTCGCCACCTTGGCCCAGAAGTCGTCCCAGTATACTGTATACGCAGTTTTATTGTCACGCGATACATATAATTTATGGCTAGGGTTGCGCATATCCCTCATTCTCTGGATGCAGAAGCGTAGGTTGGCGATATCAGCAACCACTTCCTTGCTCACATCCACCCACACGTTATTTGGCTGTTGTGTATCTGACTCTGGTAAGGGCTGTTGCTGCTGCTGCTGAGTGAGCATGTGTTCGTCCAGAGTAATTACTTCGAATGCGCAGCCAGCCCAAGGACCATGTATGAATTCTAGATACTTGTCCGGCAAGTGTGGGTCCTCTGGAGTAGTAGTATTAGTAGTCGCAGATGGCGCTCTGTTACCACCGCTACAAGTGAGAACGAGGAAGATGTTGGCCAGGGTAAATTGCTCGTCCGTCTTTGGGTCCGTCGTGTGTTTGCTTTCCTTTTTCGATGGTCTGTAGAGCACTCGTTGTGTGAGGGACTTGCCGACTCTTTTCATTTTATCCGATAGCAGCTCATAGGATCTAGGGTTGTCGCCCCAGTCAGGTGCGGGATCAGAATCAGGCTCTTCTTGCAACTGATCCGAGCGCACGTATTGTCTGGTGGTCAGGTTGCGGAGTACCCATACTCTCCGCCTAGAATATGCACCTGGTTTGGGACGCAGCATCAGATCCTGCTTGATATTTTTCAGGTCGTCTGGTCTGTTCTTTAGGTCGTAAATCCACATTTTAAAGGCCTGTTGGTTTGAGGCTGAAGGACAGTCCTTCCAAACAGTGAGAGCTAGCCATCTTTCATCTTGATCATGCCATGTCCAGTCCCATTTCCAATCGTCAATTGAAGCAAGGGACGTCTCGAACGTTTCTTCGATACCATAGTTCTGACACTGCTCGCTGGTGAATCTCGCCTTGACATGGTGAAAACCAACCTTCCTGCCTACCCAATTCTCCCGATAGAGACGGTGAATGCGGCTCAACACGAGCGGCCATATACGAGCGGAAGAAAGGCCTAGCGCGAGGAAGTTGAGAGAGAGCTCAGCGATGTGATCGAGGGTGGCTTTGGCGTCACGAATCTCGTCGATGTATTTCGGACTGGGATTGCGGCCCCAGTCGAGGTGTTTGAGTCCGCGACGGCGGTCGAAACAGTCCAGTGGCAATACGTGATCAAGGATCTGATCAAGGATCTCGTTTGGAAGACGTTCGAAAAGGTCCCCACCAGGAGGATAGAAGTGTTGAACACGCTGAGCATCCGACAAAGGCTTGACAAACGCGTAGTAAAACCAGTCTTGGTTCTTTTTCTTAAAAAGCGAGGCCGTGTCGCAGTTGTAATCATTGCGCTGTCCAATATGAATAGCTTGATTGAGCTCCGGGCAGACAAGCTGGTACCAATCAGGAAACCCGTTATTTGGGTTGCGGTCGAAAAGGTCACCCATAGTCTTTTATGGTCTTTGCGCGGCTCCAAGGAGATTGAAGCCGTAGCTTGGGTGTCGGGGTAGCCATCTCGCGACTGTCTGTCCCTTGTTTATGTGATGTCGCGCCACAGCCTAGGCTATATCCAAACCGGAAACAGCAATGTGATGCAGTAGTAATCCGACACGCTTAGGCAGCTGCGCTACCGTCCACGAATGGAAGCACGAAGAAAAGCGGGCTCTCGCTTGCCTGCTACCACGAACGGCTTGGTACGATTGAACAGCAATGTAATTAACCCGTCGAATAAGCATCGTCAAATGAGGCACGCGATTGCCTTGCCAAGTAAACACCGCACCGTCGAGTGTCATGGCTCGGTGTTTGTCGGCAGTGTCAAACTATGGTCGCGCTTCAATTAGCAGCACCTCCAAAAGCCATAGAGGTTGTAATAGAGTGATTGGTCTAGTTTGCATCGGGTTAGTGCGAGATAGATGCATAGCTACGAGGGACTGGACGAACCTCGGCATCTCAATTTCGTGAATAGCGATCGGACTTCACTAACTATTTGTTGGATAATAGCGTGCGAATGTACTCACCACGCATAAAACACCATAGCTGCGTCAAGGAAACAGCGCCCATTTCACTTACTAAGCGCGTGGTCTTGTATGAATGAACCGGATATCCACGACCGTGTTTGAGCAGCTGTGACTACTTTGCAATGGCTGAATGAAATACGGCGAGCGATTACAAATACCTCTGCACCACAATGTCCACGAACATTGGCATCGACACAAGGCGACGTGCAAAGTCACCGCTCGAAGACTTTCTCCATCGGGCCAGCAACGCCGGCCTACACATAGAAGCGGAAGTAGAGATGGATCAAACGAAGGCTTACAGCAGCGGCAACTGGGAAGTCGTGAACGAATCGCACTACGTAGATGAACAGGACAAGGACGAGTGGGTTCTTGTCGGCAAAATAGAGGGCGAGAAGACGCAGGAGTGTAACGCGCAGCAGAGGGCGGAGGAGCGGGCAAAGCAGGTCGTACAGCACTGAAGGATTGATAATTGGACCGTTAGCAAGAGTGTCATGGAATCGAGATCAAGCAAAGACAGCCTGGAAGCAGGATTGGGTATCTTCATTCAGTAGCCACGCGCAACGTGCACTCTCGCTTTTATACCAGCAATTGAATTGCGACCGACATCCATATCAGTCTGATAGTGTCCGCTCGCGGCACTCGTGCTATGCGCGTCGCGACGATGCTTCCACGGTGTCCAGCGTGTAAGGTAGGGTAATGGCACCGAGTCCCAGCTCATTTCTTTCCCTTCTTCTTTTTCTTGCCTCCCGCGCCGCCCGTACCAGCCGCGGGTACACCGCCCATCTTGACATCTCCACCCTCGTCGACCTGCGGTGTAGACGCGCCTTCTCCGCCAGCTGGCATGCTCAAATCCTCCATCGTCTCCGGCAGCGCTGCCATGTGTCTCCCCAATCTCCCCAGATTGCCAATCAGCCGGCCCACCTCGGCGCCCTTGTTCGTCTCATACTGCAGACATGTGCCCGACTCTGGATCGTACGTCTTGAGCGTAAAGAAGACGGTGACTTCCTCGGGGTTCTGCGATTGCGGCGGCGGTGAAGACGTACGCGATGTGTCGGCGGATCGGGCGGCTCTCTTCTCGTCGTACTTTTGGCGCTTCTTTATCTTGGAAGATGTGGGTTTTAGGACCGAGTATTTGGATGTGATGCGTGTCTAGGAGGCTTGGGTTAGATGGCGCCGTGTCGCGTGTGTGCGGCAGGGTGGAGCTTGGCATACGGATGTTGGTCGCGCTTTGAGGAGGAGCGACGACTGCTCGTACCACTCTGCGCTCGTGTCGAAGTATGGCATCGTGGCGGGTGTGGGTGGGTGTCTGGGGTAATGGGAGAGTGAAGGTGACGATGAGGCATGGTCGGTGCCCTGTGGGTTCGGTAGGCGGGCAACTTTTGGCGGGGTCGCTCGGGAGAACATCGGTTCAGGCCAAAACCGTCACTCCCAGCTAAGCACCGTACCGCGCGACAGGTACCCGGGAAAAGGGCTGAAACAACCCCCGACCTATCAAGCAGCAGCAGTCCTCGTTGTTCAATACTTCCTCGAACCTTCCACGGCCAAGGTAGTTGACTCACGGCTCAACTGTCTCATCTCAAAAGTTCAGACTCAACTGCGATACCCCCCAAAACACGCCTTGGTCTACCTAACACATCAATCGCATCTGGTATATTTGCACCATCATGAACGACTCCGTTGCCCAAGGCTTTGGCAACATGAAGCTAGAGGAAAAGACGGATAATGACAAGATGCCCACCCCTAGGGCTGAACTCGAAGTTACCATTCAAGGATTAGTGGCACGTGGCAACCATCTCAACAACGAAGTGGAAACCTACATCGCCGCAGTTCTCGAGAAGCAAAAGGTCGGAAAAGTCTACAATCCAGTCGAGTACGTTCAGTCATCGTGTTATCCAAGATAGCCTGGATGATCCCCTGGTATTCGCTCCACCAGTAAGCTTAGCCGCGATATCTACTACAAGAGTACCAAACCAACACACTCGTTCGCACAACTAACGACAACAGATACGGGAAACTTCGCACCGATATGCGATGTGAACTCGCCTTCCTGAAGAAACTCGCAGGCTCCAACATGGATGAAGAGAAGGCCCGTAACTACATTGTGTCTTCTAATCTCCTGTACTACGAAGCTCTATGGGCCGCCGCAAAACGTACATCAGGGATCCGAAGTTTCCGAAAATTATTCTTCTGGGACCGACACAAAGCTCCCGGTGGTAAAAACACAACAAAAGGCGTTAGCCTAGCAAAAGGAAGCCAAGGCAAGAGCAAAACTTCTGCACTTGTCGACATCGTCGCGGAAGAAGGCGCAGAATGGATACGAGTATCAACCGTCTCCGAGAAACGTATTCTGTTCGATCTCGCAAAGCTGGGCTGGGTGAACGACTCTGACTCGGACGAAGACGAGGATATGCCGCCGCCCCCTGAAGACGACGATGACGACGAAGACCAGATCGACGTGGTGCGAAATGCTCGCGAGCTTGCGCGAGCTGCGCGCGCAAATCCCGTACGTGGTCGGCCACCCAAGGTGCATTTCGTCCTCACACGAATCTCTGCTGGTAAAACACCAGCTATCGACATGATCATCAACAAGATACGCGCGACGGGTGCGATAGTACAGTGCGGAGAGGACATACCGCCCGCGCTGTCGATAGACGCCGTGCTACCACGGCTCCTCATCGATCGATCGCGAGCGCTAAGCGATACCCTGAATATCGACTGCACCATTCTCCTAGCGCTCATATCGGATATCTCGCACAAGCCTTGCCCGATACTTGACTGGTACCCGGGAGAGGTGCGCGCTCAGATTGAGGAGGAGGCTGTAGAGCACTTGTTGCCAACGCGTCTGTATCCTGCTATTGGCGCGCATCCCATGGTGTGCACGCGCGAAGCTGCTGACCAGATGAATCTTATCGTGCAGACTCTGGCGACTGATACGGAGAAGCTGAGAGCGGACATACTGCTAGGACAAGGCGATTGCGCCTCGTGGTCGCGAGAACGGCTTGTGGAAGAATGGGTACGTACTCGCAGGCTGCCCGCTCCACTCGCATATCGAGCACCGACAAAATCACCTCATCACGAAACCACTACATCGTTCCTTACTGACAATCCTCTTGCAGGCCGCTATATCCGATTACTCCCCACCCCCACACTTGGCCCTCCCCATCGTCGTCAAAACTCCTGACATCGACACCATCATCGCCAACCTCCCCAGCGTAGCAGCGACGGTCGTTGCTGAACTACTCGAAAGTCCCTCTGGCCTTCTCAACCAATCCATCTTTCTCTACGGTTGGGCTGAGGGCCTCACGACGCTGAGCGCAAACCGTGGTCGAGCGAAACAGATTGATAATATTATTAATGAGCATGGATTGAAAGATGGGGAGGCGGGGCCGCATATCTGGCTTTGTGGTGAGTCGAGGAGTTTGATTGCTAAGCATGGGCGGAGGAAGTAGGTGGGATGATATCCTGCTCTCAGCTACCGGCTTCTCAGATATAATCATACCTGATCTCCAAGTCCGTCAATCTCATCTCTTGACCCTCTTCGTAGTCTACGAATAACACATTCTACTTCCCGCAAGGCCAGGTGTAGTCCTGCGCAGCCCCTTGCCAGTGCCAAAATTCGCCGCCTTCGCAAAGCACGACATGGATTTCCGACACGTTTTTGTAGTAGTGAAGCTCTTCGGATTCACGTCCACGGGCCCAATACTCATCGGTGTTGTCGCGCGTAAATCTCAGGCGTTTGATAAGGTGCGCAACAGGCCTGAAGGCTTCGAATTGGCTCCACCCGATGGAAACCATGTCGATATCCAGGTTCAACCACACGTAGCGCGGTTCTGCGTCTTCCGCAGCGCCGCCGCGCCAAGACATATCAGAGAAACAACGCTGGTATAGTCTAGCGTTCCGCGATTCTCGACATGTCTGCAGCGGTGCTGGTACAGGTGTAGGCGAAGTCAACTTGTTGAACGTCTTCTCACCCCATTTCCCTCGGACCCTGAGGCGCACTTCAACCATGCGAGGCTCCACCGTCATTTGCCATATCTGATCACGGAGTTCTGCTGGAAGTCGTGGAAATGGGTGGAATGTGGCCATGTCAGAATGTGTGGAGAGTTCGAGGTATGTGTGGATTGGTCTTGACAACGCGATCGAGATTGTGGATATGCGCTCGAATGTTAGGGATCGTTTCATAGACGTGCTCGACTTCGAGGATCAAAATGCAGGTGAAGGTACTGGGAGTGACGGAAAGTTGGGAGACAGTGAAGTGGGGGGTTAGACGGTTATACCCGGGCGGAGGCTGAACGCCAAGGCGGGGGAAATGTGGGCAAGAGTCATGAAGATTTCCATGTTCATTTTCATAGGCACATGACAGAAGGCACCAAAAATGGGAAGGTTACATTGCAGTCATCGAATCTTACAAAAGATCTCAAAACGGAGACGCGGGCTGCCGATGATCCTGCTAATGCATTGAAAAGATATCGAGTTCCTTGTTCCATTCTTTCGTCGCTACGTGTTGTCAAGATAAGGAGTAATAATACAGCGATCGATGGTGTAAACTGGCTCGAAAATCTTCCCCTTCTTCGTCGACGTTATGTAGCATCTCTCCACAGCAATAGAATAATTTCCAGCCCCATTTCTTTCTATTCCATACTTCGGCCTCACGATCACATTTGTACTCCAGGTCCATCATCCACATCTCTTCGCCCTCCTTCTCGTCTATGAACAAGACGTTGTCACAAGGCCAGGAATCCTCGTAGGAAGTCCCATGCCAGCACTCAAAGTCGTCCTTTCCGCCGAGCGAGTTTCCGCCAAGCACCACGTGAATCTCCGACGCATTTTCGAACCAGCAAAGATTGTCTGAATCAGCTGATTGGGTAGCCCCACGCCTCCAAAATTCAGTCATCTCGCGCTTGAACTTCAATCGCTTGATGAGATGTGCAACACATCGGAACTTGTCAAACCAACAGTCGTCAATGTCAATCATATCAATGTCCAGGTTGCACCAGACATAGCTGTATCGTCCTTCCCACACATTTCTGTCACGCCGGTATTTTTTCTGCGCATTCTTCCTCTTGCTGTTATCAACACAGAGCTGAGAGAAACAACGCTGATATAATCCAGCGTTCCGCGACTCCCGGCAGGTCTGGAGTGGCCCTGGTATGGGCGTCTTTGAATATAAGGCTGTGGTCTGCCAAAGCTCCCCTTCATATCTGCTTTTGAAACCAACCTTGACGGTGCGAGGCTCTATAGTAAGCTCCCATACCCGAAGACGAAGTTCTGCAGGGAGTCGTGGAAAAAGATGGAATGTAGCCATGCCGTAGCGAGGAATACGGAAGGTGGTGTTGCGTGGATATCTTGGTGTGTATACAGATTCGAGCGCCAATTATACGTAATGAAACATCGAGATCAGAGATTGGTACCTGTATGCGAACAAAAATTAATGCAGGAACCCGAATGGTCGCCAAGAATCAGGGAGTCATATGATTAGCCTATGTTCGTATCCACCTTCCGTTTCTGGAAGCGCCTCGGATCCTTCGTGGTGATGTGTTGGGATCTGCGATATGAGGAGATCCGGATAGCGCCTGTTCGGAGCTAGAAATGGAATTTGCGATTCCTTCGCAGTACGCGAACCGTCTTTACCCGCATATCCCAGGCCTCGGATCTCACGATGCGCAATGAGCATGCGGTGCAGGCGGCGCAGTAGGCCCAGACCTGGATCTATCAAACTCAGCTCCATTACTGGTATGAGGACCTAATATCGCGTTACTCATTCGAATAATGTACTCGAAGGAGTCCAAAAAGTGTTGTCGGTAGCATACACTCGATCGCTCCTCGCCCGCACTGCTCCTTGCTGTGGTACTACACAAACCCCTTTCACGATCTCGACTATCGGTCGCACTACCCTGCGTCGTTGCGATACCGTCTATCATGAAGCTCACAGCCTTCATCGTTCTGGCGGAGCTCGTTCGCCTGGTCGTTTCCGAACGCCGACCAAACCTGCAGTGGGATCCAGAGACCGCCAAAGACTGTGTCGAATGGTTCGATGGTGGTTGGGATTTGTCGTGTGAAGAGACGCGCAAGATGGTCGGCATTAGTCCTGAGCTATTTCATAAATGGAACCCTTCGGTTGGCCTTGACTGTAAGCCTTGGAACTTCCAATCATATTGCGTTCTCACGCAGGAGAGGGTCGACACCGAGCCACCGAAATGGACTTCAACAATCTCTACAACTACGACCACGGCAACCTCATCTACAGTCACTCCTTCTCCTACTTCTTGGACCGACATAGGGTGCTATGTGGAGGATCCGACATTCCCACTTCTCGACCAAAATATGAGCCCTAATGGAGATACGTCCTTGATTATCCCTGATTGCAAAGACACCTGCTATCGCGATACCTACAAATTCGCGGGTGTACAGGAAGGCAATCAATGCTGGTGTGGCACTTACGTCATCGGGCAATGGGCGAAGAATCAGACCGACTGTAACGTTCCCTGCACTGGAGACAAGACGGCATATTGCGGTGGAAAGGGATTATTGAAGATATTTCAAGAAGCAGGTTGGAAAGAGGAGGCTACACGAACGGCTGTTTCAGGAAGCAGCGTTACAAGCACCAACGCCGCCAGTACTAGCAGTATCGTAGGTACCAACATTGCTAGTGCTAGCAGTACTACAAGTGCCAACGTCGCCAGTCCTAGCCACACTTCTGGAGCCAACAAGAACGTGGCCATGTTTAGCGCGGTGCTGGCGTTCTTTTCAATGTGTTGATAGTATTGCTGAAGTTGTAGACTGTTTGTGCGCATGGCGAGCTAGTTCGTGTAACGAGCCACCGAGCGCGTGATGGTGCGAGTGCGAGTGCGACACCGAGAACGATGCTCTCGTATGGCGTCGTATGCACGGCCCCGGATCTGTGCACTTTCCGAGATACGACTAGTACCCCAGACTTGACGTCGCCTGGCGCTGTCCTATGCAATTAGAAAAGATGTTATTGGCCAAACATGTCTTTGAAACAAACAATCCCGGGACCGTTGGATTAAGCATATCTGGGATCGACACCGGAAGTGCGGCTGCAAGCCCTTTCCGCCTTGCATCGCCTGGGATACGAGTGCTTTGTAAATGTCCATCTTGTATTCGTTGCGAAACTGGTGCTGTAACCTAGCAACTACTGTTACGCGTATGTCGTAAGGATACGTGTGGATACTTAATGTTACTTTTGGAGCCACAAGTCATCTACGTAATAAGCTTCGAGAAGATATAAGAGATGGCACCGTTCTCATCAATCGTGCTTCATCCACAGCTTCCACTGCAACCCAACTCATCTACAAAGCACCATTTCTCGAATACCGCCATCGGAAACCTCATGATGAAGCTCACTGCTGTTCTTGCCGCCTCCACTTCCGCGCTCGCTTCTGCGAGGCCCCAGTATGGTGCCGCAACTCCAGATCCACACGCTTGGATGCCTGCCTCCACAAACGACTGTAAGTGCAAACGTCAAAAGGACCATGCTATGGTTCAGAGCTGATACGCGCAGTCCGCGGTCCATGCCCGATGCTTAACACTCTAGCAAATCACGGTTTCCTTCCTCGCGATGGCCGCAACTTCACCCAGGAGAACGTCGTCAAGGGCCTGAAGGACGGCTTGAACTTTAATGGTTCACTTGGCGCACTCATGTGGCAGCAAGCCATTATCGCAAACCCTGAACCAAACGCTACGTTCTTCACTCTAGAGCAGCTCAACGTCCACAATGTTCTTGAGCACGATGCCAGTCTTACGCGTACTGATGCTGCCTTCGGTAACAACCATGTCTTCAATGAGACTGTATACAACACATCAAGAAAGTGGTGGACAGATGAGACCGTAACACCTGAGATGCTGGCTAATTCCAAGATATTTCGCCAGTTGGAGAGCCGCGCAACCAACCCAAACTACACCTTTACTGCTTCCACCGAGGAGTTTAGCTTAGGTGAAGTCTCGGCACCTATCATTGCCTTTGGCAGTTTGGAAGACGGTACCGTCAACCGCACGTTGATGGAGTACTTCTTTGGTAAGTTCGTTGGCAACGCGCAATCATGTGCGAGGAGCGGTGGTGCAGTAGCTGACAACTGGGCAGAGAACGAGCGTCTTCCTTTTGAGTTGGGCTGGACTCAGAAGACGGACGAGATCACCCTCATGAAGATCATGGCTACTACAGACATCATTCGCAACGCGACGAGTCTACTTACTGGTGGCGAAACTGCTGAGGATTCTCCTCATGGCAAACGCGATCTCCATGGTGGAATGTTCTAGAGGATCTCCGGGACCAGATATGATCCAACCGGCCATCAAGAAGTGTTGTGCGCAAGATCCTATAAGACACACGTGTTGCCTTGGTCTTGCACTGACAGCAGATAGTTATACATCATCTCACTATCATAACCTCTTTCGAGAGAACCCTTTTGTCTCCGTTGCGTCCCATTGGAGTTGTGATCAATCATCGGGTGGAGTTCCAAGCATTTTACTCCATACCCATAGCGCCCAGCAGGGAGCGCGTCATAGAAGCAGCGCAATTTATGCCAGTCACGGTGAATGATCGCATTCCTAGTCGTGTACTAGCCATAAGGCTAAGGAAATGTGCCCACTGCACGAACTGAACAGTGACCTGGTCAGCAATACCTGCGCGCTCACTGTGCATATGGTCCGTACTTAATTGCGGAGCCGCCGCACGAAACGTACATAAATGGACACAGGTCGGAGGCAACTGGTCTTCAATAGTATTTTAATGCCTTGCTTGTCTTGTTCATGACCACGGTACAGCCTGTAGAACCACCAACTCCAAGTTCGTCATTCTCGTCGATGAGCGATGCTATGTACTGGATGTCGACGACAAATGTTGACTACAAGCGATGTACAACGAGGTCTACGCGGCATGCAGGATATGGTAGACGACGTTCACAGGTAAGAAGATTAGGCTCAGCCGTAGTGTGTCAGCCCAATAGTTCCCTCTTCACCAGAGTCACGCAGAGGGCATCGCGCATACTCGACTGGTGATGCGCTGATGAAGCCTATATCGATATTATCTTTCCAGGCATCGGACAGTATTTTATCGTACTCGTGTGCTCGCTCAAGCAACGCGCCACCAACATAGAGCCGTAACCACCCACACACAGCGCCGCGCCAGCAAACACCATCCACTCTCGCAATCCATGATACTCCGGTGTTCGCCATGGGCGGCTCAAATGTGCTTGCGTACCCATTTGAGTCATCTGAGGCACTTCCGAAGCAGGTCGTGCTATCGCCGGCCAACGTCCGATATGACTGGGAGCCCCAAGGCCCCCATACCTGGCTAATCGTTCATCGTCCTTACCTATTGTCACCGAATGACAGCGTACTATCGCGCATCGATGCGATGCTTGCTTACGTACCGTGCAGAATCCTGGGCGCATATTCATTGCGCAAGCTGTGGTGTGAAACGATGACGGGGGTGGAGACAGCAGAAAAGAAGACGAATATGAAGCGCATGCCTTTTGATTGGTGGCCTTTGAGCTTTAATCAAATCGCGGCATGGAAGAAGATAGGTGGAACGTCCGAAGAAGAGGGCAAACCAGCAGAGGAACTCATCGTCTGACCCTGGATACACCGAACCAGACCCTGACTAGGAATTTGCTCTGGAAATGCTAGGTTGTGTTCGTGGAAACCTAGGTAGGCGTCATGGATGGACGCTGTCCAACAGGCGAACTTGGCGCATTTCGGCCCGCCGCGGTCGCCGCCAGTCAGCCTCCCCATTACTGGACACCACACCTCAACTTGACCCGACCACTGCGCATACATCCACTTGTTCACCACTTGATATTGCGCGATATCGGTACAGATGCTGATTGTACGTACCATGGATCGTAAGTCAAAAGTCTAGACCCTCGGTCGGTATTGTTCCGGTGCGGCCTTCTAAGTCATGGGAAACGAGTTGTCGATAGTAAAAACCTCCGCTCGCTTGGCGACGTTTTGAAACCGCATCCGTGCAGTCCATCAATCATGCCCACTATCATGCACACTACACGTGCGACATGAATAATTACCGCAGGCGAGGTGTGGGGTACAGGCGGTCTTACTCGTTCAGGAAGTAGGCGTCGCCTCTTCTAGCCTGGCGCTTGTGTACAGGGCGAAGAGTCGGAAATTTCAGGCATTGGTGGAGCTTCGACAACAGCGCTTTCTCATCTATTATATCTTGGCAACTGACACGAGAAGTACAGCGTCCATGACTGGTGACGGAATGCTTGATGCGAGATATCATAACGAAAGAGGCGGTCGTGGTGGGAGTATATATGGTACCTGGCACCTGTAGTTGTGGAGAGACAATTTATCTTTGACCTACAAGATCGCATCAACACCCATCTCCACCATCAAGGCAATATTTACTATGCGCTCTCTTACATTTGCTGCTGCAGTTGCAGCTTTGTCTACTGCCAACGCGAAAGACATCTACGTGTCGCCAGCAGGCACGGGAACGGGAACTTCTACCGCCCCCTTCGGCTCGATTCAATCTGCTGTCAACGCTGCCGTGGCTGGTGATGTGATTCTCCTTCGCGCAGGTACATACAAACCGACCACCAACATTCAGATCACCAAGAGCGGCACTAGGACTCAGCCTATCACTCTCCGTTCTTTCGAGAAGGAGAAGGTCATCATCGATGGTGAGGGGATGCCTGGAACGCCATACGCCTTGGACGCATCTCTACCGAACAAGGAGCGCGGTGCTTTCCATATCGAAAAGGCGAATTACTGGAAGTTTTACAACTTGGAGTAAGTAGAGCCGGCTGCCTTGGTCATCACCGTCACGCATACTGACCTATGTCCAGAATCATCAACGGCCCCTACGGTGTGTACGCCCGCGACGCCTCGCACAACCACTACGAGCTTTTAATTACTCACGACAACTACGAGACTGGCTTCCAGCTTCAGGGCGCATCGTCGAACAACACTGTCCTATACCTCGACTCCTATCGCAACCGTGACCCGCGCAAGAACGGCGAGTCAGCCGACGGATTCGCCTGCAAGGAAGGCTCAGGTGAGGGCAATGTCCTGCGCAATGCGCGCCTATGGGACAACGTTGATGACGGGCTCGACCTCTTCATGTTCGGATCGCCTGTGACACTGGAAGAGGTATATGCGTGGGGTAACGGCTTCAACCGCTGGGGCTTCAGTTCTTTCGAGGGCGACGGCAACGGTTTCAAGCTCGGTATCACGGATAACCCGCCCGCCAACCACATCGTGCGCAACTCCATGGCTTTTGCGAATGCGAAGAAGGGCTTCATCGATAATGGAAACCCGGGTAGCTTGACTTTCGAGCGCAACACCGCGTGGAACAACGGTGACGTGGGCTTCAATCTGAGGAGCTCCAGCTCGACCATGAACAACAACATCGCTGTGGCAAATGTGGGTAGTTCGCAGGTCAGCTTGACCGCGTCGGGAATCAAGGCTACGGGTAACTCGTGGCAGTCGGGTAGCTGGTCTAACTCGAGTTTCACAAGTGTTGACCCATCTACGCTGAAGAAGGCGCGTGGTGCTGATGGCAGGGTGCCTGCGAGCGACTTCTTGCTACCGAAGAATGGTGCCGCTATTGGTGCGACTACGCGAACCGACGTTTGATTTGACTCTGCAGTGGAGGTGGTTGGACGCCTTACTGTTTTCTCTTCTTGTAAATATTCCATCGCACACGTTTGTAAATATCATAGTGTCTTACTCGTTGCATAACTTTTCTGTTAAGAGCCCTTGACATTGCGTACTTATTATTAATGACTTGGAGCGATGATTTTCGACATTAAAGTGACTGTTTCAATAGCAAGTTTTCCCTGCTCTCCAAGACTGTTGCCATTGGGCGATTTCCTGGTAGTTGTGATATACCTCATTGATGGGTACCTTAGCGTACGTGCAAGGCATGTGTCACGGAGGTTATGACTGGCTCGTCCAGAATGGATCGTCGCTGTAGTTTCTAGGGTAGTACTGCTAACATTGCGGCTCCGCGAGTACCTTATATGGGAGCGTTTGACAAAGAAGGGGCACGCTCTCCCTGCATTCTTGTACAAGAAACGGACCGATATGGCTATGACCACTTAAGGACTTACCTGTGATTGAAGAATCAGACTGACAAAACCTGCATCAGATTTCCGCTCGGATCGATGATCCCGCCACGGCCACCTTTCCCAATTCTCTGTGCACCCTGTGCGATCTACCATCATGAGGCTTCTTGGATGGAAGATTGTTGAGGTTTTCAGGCACCTTCGGCCCGAAGGCTTGGCCAGCAGCCCCAGCTGAACCTGCATCGGCTCTCCTTCGGCGCTGAGTCTGCATCGAGGCGAATGTCGCGCCTATGCGTTCCCATCTCTGAATCGATACATGCAGATGCTTGAGTATACGTTCGCTCACATGTTCGTCGAAAGAATGATGTGGTGACAACAACTCCTTCACTCTGTCTAGTGATCACTTGATTGTCGTCGGTCCACGTGCAGTCGAACCTATATGTGCCGGCGGATCCGTTTACAGTCTCTTTTGAGGCGATGAAGGTGTAGATCTTGACGCAGAAGTCGCAGTCGTAACAGCACTACTGTAGTCTTCGTGTGCGCTAGCGTCCATCTCAAGGAGGCAGGGGTTGCCGAGAAAGCAAGGAACACCAATCACAACGGGCATCTACGACACTGCAACAACCGAACAGAGCCCGACAGGAACCTCATCCATATCACCGTCCCCACTGGCACGCAAAATTCCGATAATTAGCCAAGGTCTGGACGTCACGAGAGTGATGCGATGCGCACGCAATGCGCGCCGTTCGTAGGAACTAAGATTGCGGAACAGCGGCAAGTGGGCGAACGGCCGCTCGAAGCTAGTACTCTCCGTGCTCTATCGATGGGTACTTGCTTCCGCTTGCCGACTGTTACATTGGTCCACTTATCACGAGACGAACCGGATAATAACAGCTATAGTAGCGTTCTTACTCTACAAACAGTGATTCCAGCGCATGGCTCGTGAAACTTGAGTTCCACGACCCCGAGGCAACCTAGGTAGCGTTGAACAAGAATCTTCATCTCCCATGGACAGAGATGCATAGATGCGGTACAGCACAATCATACCCCGTCTCGGCTATCACGAGGTTTAATTGAGTGCTGTCGCAGTCGCAGCAGCATCATCGCTCCAGAACGTGGGGTCTTCGAGCGTAGCGATTGCGCTTCCCCGCAATTGCAGTTGCAACATAGTTCGCGCCACGGCATGCAGGGATCAAATCGCCTTACCTACCGATGCCGCAGTCATCGAGCTAATCATTCTGCGCTAGCGGGAGCGGAGACAAAATGGTATCAGTCGACCGTCCTGCATCACCGGTTCAGGGACGCGCTGAGCGGATCTGCTTTACTACGCCAGTCAACCAAGGATAAGAACAGTCTAATATGCGTCCATTCGGAGTACAACATCGTATATCGTCAAAGAACGGGAGCCCCTTTTGAACAAGGAGCAGACAACGCTACTGATGATGCCTGGCAACGCTCGGATACGCACGTCGCGCGCGATGCGCCAGTCCTTCTATGAGCAATCCATCAATACGATCAAGTAGCCACGGCAAGCTTGTCGACAATCAGACTGATCAACAGGCTTAGCCGACTATCTAGGTTTGCAAGTTCCGACGTTCGGCTCGTGCAGAATCCAAGTCGAAATCACGCCGCCTATCGGGCCGCTTGACTCTTGATAAGTCCGCTTACCCACTCGTCCACCACATCTCCATACGATCATGACGTCCCGTCAGATCGACAAAGGCATATAATCGAGTTATCTTCTCAAATGCTAAGTCTAGCAAGCTGAAGAAGGAGCGGAGCGACTGTTGTAAAAGCATTGGAAGATCGGAAGTGTAGCATGTCAGCAAGGCTATTAAGGCGTCCCATGGCACCAATGTCCCGAGACCTGACCGCATGTAGGCATGCCCAAACACGAAGAGCGAGATACGACAGTAGTGTCACACCAGAACACCAAGAGTTGTATGATCAGCCCCGCGTGTCGCCTAAGTTACAAGGTGCCAGAGTCCTGGATCATGTTGTTGATGCGGCGGTCGGAACTTTTACATGGGATCGATGCTGCATCCCTGCCGGCATATCAAAGTTTAATCGCTGTAGGCACTCGCTTGTTCGCGCATGACCACTCATGTTCCAGATTGCATCCCAGCTGGTTGATTCAGGGCCTGTAACCTAAGAATGTCTCACGGCACTTCCACGGCTAACATCCCGGGCGGCACAAAACCCTCGATTCCGTGCAGTGCTAGCTCAAGTCATCTTCGAATGATTAACAAGTCCCCACCCCCTCGTTCCGCTTCTCCGCTGCAATACAAGAGGTCGCTCCCCAACCGTCTCCCAGAGGATTATCCCCTGTCAGTTTATCTTGTCTTCCTTTACCAGCGAGCATTCTGCCATAGTACCCACGCCCTTTCCAGATCCTGTCGGCCGGTTCTGTCATCGCAAAAGTCTTATATCGATTTTTCCCACTCCTAGACCACCTCCAATGCGAACTCGATAGCTACCTACGAACGCCGCAATGGGTTTCAAGCCGGACGCTGGCGTGATGTGCGCTATGACCATCACGTTCGGTGTCGCTACAATCCTCCTAATCTGTCGCATAATCTCTCGAAGGATGACAAATGTGGCGCTGTGGTTGGATGATTACTTTGCTATGGTTTCCTGGGTGGCGGCTGCTCTTTACTGTGGTTTTGCATTATACTGTAAGTTGGTATCTACCAAACGGCTCCACAACTTTTCTTCAAGCCGCAAAGTACCAACATACTGACTCTTACTCGACAGGGGCGCTTGTAATGGGTCTCGGCCACGTGAAAGCAGACATTCCTCATCCTGCAGAAGAGGTTGACGAATACGCTCGGTTTGGGCTTTTCATGGCCGAGTTCCTATATGCATGGTCGCTTGGAATGTCCAAGCTAGCTATTCTATGCTTCTATTGGCGCCTGTTCAGTGTCTCCAACATCCGACCAGGGATCTATATCCTCGGCGCATGCACCATAATCTGGCTTACCATTCGAACCTTCATGACTATTTTCCACTGCATACCAGTTCAAGCGTACTGGAATTTCAACATCAAAGACGCTGTGTGCACTATTGACCCCGGCAAGTTTATGTTCGGCACGACCCTGGTTCATCTTCTCCTTGAGATCTCAGTCTTGCTGCTGCCTGTGTTCCAGGTGGCCAGTCTCAGACTTCGCCCGGGTCAGAAATTTGCTGTTGTGGCCATGTTCATGTTCGGTATCTTGTACGTTCTTTTCCATATCTTGCTTTTTTCTTTGCTACGCTATCTTTGTACATCGTTGACTAACTCGTTCTTGTAGTGTCTGTGCTGCGTCAATCGTAGTACTCATTGTGGCAATCAATCTGAACGCTAAGACGACAGAGATGTCCAGGGATGTCAAAGGCGTCATAATCTGGGCAGGCACGGAATCATACTTGGCTATCATCTCTTGTGAGTATTTCCGCAATCCGAAATGGCCAACGTTTTGAGTACCGATGCTGACTTCTCCATCACAAGCATGTCTCCCCATAACAAGACCCGTCTTCCGCAAATTTCTGTCCGGCTCCATACTTGGCTCCAAGTCCCACTCAACTGGCCCGAACCCTCTCAGCGATTTCAGCGGCAAGGGCATTAAACTCCGGAACAGTCATCGAACGAAAGAGCTGGACGATAATAGTTCGGAGCGGCAACTTGCTCAACACGAGGATGGGTCGTCTGGCCGTGGTGATATGTACTATGAATCTTATGCGGAGCGCGGGGGATACAACAAAACTGTTGTTAGTCGCGTGGACGAGGTATCTGACGGCAACGCTAACGCTCCGGGAACGTATGGCATTCAAGTCAGGAATGAGACTAATGTACGTTATGAATCCATTTGAATGAAAGGTTGAGGGCTATCCAACTTGCTCTCATCAAGTGATCTCCTTATACATCTTCATCATCATATATAGCTTGTAATAAGACTTATGGTTCCCTTTCTTCCCTCTATCACTCTATGAGCAGTTCGTGGTGGACGCTGTTGAGGACAACTCACTTAGTGATAGCCAAGAAGAGTTCGGCACTTATGTGCTCCGCTTAGTTAATGCAATAGGGAGTGCTAAGTCACCATTGAAGCAAAGAGAATGTTAAGGCAGCATGGAGTTTATATTTTGGAGAACTACGGAGTCGGTATACCATCATCGAGGATTGGGAATCCTTCATCGTTGAAGTATACTGATTGGCCAGTGCGGTAAGAATGCTGAAGAGCAGTACATATCTTTCCTGCCTCAAAAGCATCTTCTGCAAGGCAAGTCAAAGGCTTATCAAAGAGAACCGCATTGGTAAAATCAGTGATATCTGTTTGAAATGTCTCGGGGAAAAGCTTGAAGGCATCAGGCACAGTCTGCTTGCGAACGCCATGCTTATCCCGAATCTCGACGTTGCTAGCAGAACTGACGATACTGTGCCCTTTTGTACCGCACACGCGTGTTGAGTCCTCAAACCCGTTTGTCGTTGTCCTAGCGAGATGTGTTGTCCAGACCTTACCATTGGTAAACTCAACGAAGCCCCAGGCATTATCAGCATCTCCGAACGCGGCGAGATCAGTGTACACAGCTCGTTGACCGATAGCTGTAACTCGCTTGACTTGCTTCTTCGGGTTTGCGAGGTTGGACTTTACGTCCAAAAGATACCGCCCAGTATCGATCTGAAGGAGGTTTAGTAATGATCTCTCCAAATACAAGGAGGACTTACGTGATGAATACCCATGTCAAGGAAGATGCCGCCGGAATGAGCAGCAAATGCAACGAAGTGACCTATGACTCTTAGCTTACGACATAAAGCATCTGATCCATATGCGTTCGCTTACCAGCAGGATCTTGGACGTCGCTCATCCAGGTCTCAACCGCGTGAATCTCTCCAAGTTCGCCGCTCTCAACAAGGGCCTTAGCCTCACGATACGACTTATCATCTGAATCAGAGTAAGCTTTATCCTTTGCTTAGTGGGAAACGCATCCGCTCATAAGGGCGGTAAACATACATCGTCGAGTAAACGGAACAAGGAATTTGAGATCTGGTCGAGATTGGGCCTTTTCTATCACAGTGGCAGTGGTGATAACGTCTACGGAGATGGGCTTCTCACACATGACGTGTAGTCCTAGGTCGAGTGCTTGAACGATTAGCGGAGCATGTGTAGCTGTAGCTGTGCAAATCAAGACAGCCTGTGCTCCGCTACGTTTGAGGCACTCTTCTGGGTTTGTGAAATGCTTGACTGTTGACGGCAGGTTTTCCGCAGCCCACGCATCGGTTCCTGGCTTGGTATCGCAAACAGCAACCAACTCGACAAGTGGTTGCTCGTATGCTAGAATCCGGGCTCGGATGACACCTAGACGACCTAGGCCGAAAAGGGCGAGTTTGAGACGAGGAATGACATCCATTGCGATGATGTCTGCGTCTTTTATGGTCTGATAGTGAGGACGGGAGATTTCGGGTCAAAGATATGGCGAAGAAGACGAGACGAAAGGATACTTTAGGCCTGCTCGAGAGGATGAGATCAAAAGGTATCTCAAGTCGATTGTCTTCGAAGATTAACCCTAGTGACGAATTCGGCTGCTATTCAAAATGCTCTCTCTCGAACCCTATATATTCGCTGCAAGACTACCAATGTACCTAGTCCACTCAACATTTCGGCGAATCGCTCTCCGTTCGCAACCCAGTGCAAGACACTGGGTGGCATCCGCTAGTGAGATGTCCGATTCCGGGCCTGCGGTAGGGCACGATGCGGCTTTAGCCCTGAGGTCTCCGGGGGCCCCACTACTGGTGCGGAGAGGCGCTATCCCTAACCTGGCTATTTTCGCCGACTGATGACCAAGATACCCGAAGCAGGCGACTTCCCCCACAAGTAACTTTACTCTCCGTCTTTTACCACCCTCCCCAAGACTCCTCAATCCTGAGCGCTCACGTGCGTACCATGCCTCCGCAACGCCGGCCGAGAACCAGACCATGCGAGCAATGCAAGCGTTAGTGGAGACTAGGCAGGTTCTTATGTTGCTCACGATGCTGACAATAACCACGTGGAAGTGAAACACCTAAAATGTACGTTGTGTATCTCGCCCAGCATACTCTATCTGGTTAGATTTATCTGATTATGATCCTGTGGCTTGCTAGGCAATGGTGAATGTCCTTGCGCATGCTGCCAGAAAGCGGGTGTCGAATGCAAGCCTGGCAATCAATCTCTGCGCCTTAGAGTGTATACGCCACCGACAAAGAGGGCTGGACCCGAGACAGACCCTGTACCTTCACCAAACCATGCTCGTGAAGTCTTATCCACATTCGCTGTCCCTATATTGGGTTCAGACTGTGTGCCACCTCTTGCGTACTGTTCGCCGTTCCACTCGGGTGGACGGCGTGATACGAACGGGCATCCACCAGTGAACACAAGTCCGATCCAGAATTCCTTTTCAGGAGACTCGCCACTGTCCCAATCCCAATCGGCTGGCGGCAGAGAGCGGGATGCTCCTCCTAGGACTGTGGCCCGAAACCGTCTAACATATGATGGAGGGCAGACAGCTCTGCTTGACGAGGGTTCGGATGTTTTCGGACCATCCCCAAGTATGCCTAGCTATTCCGGAGATTCGGATAGAGGCGAGGTCATTGCGTCAGACCTAGGACCAATGTTGCTTCCATCCTGGAGCTTCCAAGACGCGCCTAACCCTCCTACAACGCCTGGTCCATTGAGCCCGCAAAAAGCATGCCTTATTCGATGCTTCGCACAAGAGCTGGCAACAACAGTAAGTGGTGAAAGCCATCAAGGAATTCTAGGTACATAGTTTTGACTTTTGATACTTAGTTTGATACGACGGACAGAACCGGCCATTTCGCTACGCATCTTCCTATACGAGCTTTGAGAAATTCCTTAGTCCTCAATGCTATATGCGGGATCTCCGCTCAATATCTGCTACGAATGTCGACGGAGTCATCATCACCAGGAATGGTTGAGTTCCAAGGAACAAAGCTGCCACATCTTACCGAGGAGTCAGTGATGCAATACCAGAGCACATGCATTAATCTTCTTATCGATGCTTCTGCTAATCCAGAGGAACATGCAGATGGCGACATACTGTCAGCTATCACTATACTTCGATTCCATGAACAAAATGATGGTAAGAGCATGACCCCTGCCCCCTCTTCCCAACTATCTTGCATCTGCATCTGGCAGTCGGCTTCGACTTTTCCAAATTGGAAATCATGATCTAACACAATCCTCCCAGTTTTGATGACCGGATCAGATTTCGAGGTGTTTCAAAGAGCGGTGCAACACAACTTCGAAACGCAGTTCGCACAAGGGCGTGGCTTGGGACAAGCTCTACACAGCCTCTTTACCCCACTCCCCATCTTTCAACCAAATCATCTATCTGCGAATATTGCGGCATACCTGGTAGCTCTGCGGATGGAAATATGGGCAGTGCTGTTGTATCAGCGTCCCATAAGACTGCCCCTCCCATCGTTCAAGGACTGCCGACATGTCCACGATGGCGAAATGGATGACGACTACTTGTGGACCAGGAGAGTCCTCGTATGGTGCGCGCACGTGCTAAAGCTGCATTTTGGTAGCGATAGGTTCGATGTGAGCGACGATGGTTACGCGAGCGCATCGGACCTGTGGGGCGCGCTGAAGGCCTTCGAATTCGATTGGGATACGCGACCACCATCCTGCTTCCAACCACTCTATTACCGGCAGAACGCGCCGCAACAGGGACGCTATTTCCCCGAGTTGTGGTTGGCCAACCCATGTCAAGTCATGGCTCTCCAGCACATCGAGTTCGGGCGGATGATGCTAGCTAGCCACGAGGCACAGCTCCAGAATCGGAGGCTAGGAGGCGGCGAGCTTGCCTCCCAAGCTTCCGAGGCACTCTTCCTGCATTCCATGAGAACCATCTGCGGGCTCGCAGCATGCCACTCGGATCGACATGAGGCACTCACGGCCGCTGCTGTTGCGATTTCCATGTGCGGTAAATACGTGCGCGACGCTGGGGAGCGATCAGCTTTGACGTCAATCCTCCACAAGCTCAGAACTGACTTTGCTTGGAATATCAGCCATGCTGTGAACGCACTCAATGATGGGGCTGGGGATGCGACTCAAGGTGAGATACGTACGTAGTGAGCATAAGCTGCACGAAAATGTCGATCACCTCTTGTCGCGCTATGCTTTTGATGAGGCGTTCGAACTGTTTATGATAGTGACACGGCTCACGTGAAGATGGTGAGGCATGGCAAAGAGAACCTTCCAACACAGAGTCATATAACCTTAGCGGACAGTAGCTTTTATGTTCCTTGTAGCAATCCTACCCTACCCCATCTAGCGGGAACTTGCTGGGGGACCATACCAGTCATCAAATCCGAGATCCCATCCCCACAACGGTGTGTTCATGCGCTTTGCCTTGCCTTTGGCAGCCAAATCATCCAGTAGCCCTATATCCTCATCGGACAACTCAATGACTGTCTTGTTGCTGATGATCCTCTTCTCATGTACAGACTTTGGCAAGACTACCACTCCCTTGTTAACATGGTAGCTGATCAGAGCTGTAGCAGGAGACACATCGTATTTCTTTGCGACACCCTGCACACTTTCGTCGGACATGATAGGTGCGCCTAAAGGGAGGCTGATGTTAGCAACAACTAAATATAATTGTTCAACGTGAAATCTCTTCCACTCACCTGCTGACCCGAGTGGGGAATACGCCTCTAGCAGTATATCATGCTTTGCACAGTACTCCCGAAGCTTGTGCTGAGGCAGGAGAGGGTGTAACTCCACCTGATTGACTGCGGGGACGACCTTCCAAGTCCTGCTTAGTTTCTCTAGGTAAGGAATCGACCAGTTGGCGACTCCAATGGCCTTGACTTTGCCAGATTTGTAAACCTCTTCCATCTGGCGCCAAGTTTCACTTTGATCCCACTCTCGGTCAACAGATCGTGTCCCGTCCGGATTCACGGGGAGAAGCTCGCTAGATTCGTTCTGTGCCAGGGTTTCCGAATTAGTTACTTGCTACATGGTCGACTGATCGAGGGGAGGCTCTGCACCTACGGGGACTAGGCGCACCGGCCAGTGGATGAGCTATTGGAATATTAGATAATTGCTCCTTGGTGCATCCATCGAGATGAAGGATCGTTACGTACGTAAAGATCGAGGTAGTCTGTGCCCAAGGCGTCTAATGACTTTTGTAGACCCTCTTTAACGTTGGGCTGGTGGGTGTTCCATAGCTTGCTCGTCAGGAATATCACCTCACGAGGCACACCACTATCCTTGATACCTTGGCCAACCTCATTTTCATTACCTAAAGGAAGACGACATGTTAGCATTTGAATCGTATTTCACATATCTCGCGATAGGCTGGTAATTCCAGACGTACCATAAATCCTACGTAGCAATCAGTAAGAGCAATCTTCATCGCTGTTGGAGACGATGGGGACGTCACTACACCTACAACGCTGCATCGATATGACGGTATCCCTGCTTTAGGGCGAAGGATACTGCGTCGCGGACCTCGCCTGGCTCCGACCTCCAGGTACCTTCCCATGAACAGTTAGCTATTTTTTCCGTGTTTTTGTTTCCATTTCTGAGATGAAGCTTACCCAAGCCAACAGCAGGAATGTTCGCTCCTGTGTTGAGTTTGAAGTGAGAAGCTACAGGGGCCATTGTGATCGTAGTCGTGTTTTGTTGGTTGAATGATTTTATTCTTCGACTGGCCTTTGGGTCCTTTGAGCGAACGAAGGGTCCCCACTTTCAATATGATATGTGAGCGCAAAGATTAGGTAATAAATGTGGAAGTCTAGCAATTTGAAAGACTAGTTGGGCTTGATATTTGATTATCCTTGTCACGTTTATGTAGTGGCAAGATGTCAACTTAAAGGACGAGAGCTTGGTAGTTAACCTCATGTTCGCCGAAATCCCAGCATGCCATCTCTGCCGGAACAATGGGTCCAAAAAGAATGCTCCGCCGAAGAAGACCTACGTTTGCGTCTGGAAACAGCAAAATCTGCGTTCCGGAGGAGCTTGACTATCATCCTATCCACCATGACATAATCCCGCAGATGTTTAATGTATCCCAGTGCTGTTTGCTTTTGGTTCGCTCGGATCACTAAACATCTGCCGCTTCCCCCGCAATGCGGCTCTTCCTGTGTCGGCCGCACAAGCAACAAAACTTGGTTGCGTCGCCGAATATTGACTAATCGGGCTATGTTGGCCGGTGGCGCCGCCCGTCCCCGTGGGAATCCCCGGGTTATGCACAGATGCGACCAAAACACGGCTAGCTCGAATGGCCTCCCTTCTCAGATAGCGATTGTCTTCAGAACGTTAGTACCTTAGAGCCCGGCACCAAGAGTTGTGGGGTTCTGGCCAATGCAGTCCTTCATGCAATGACTCGATCTTAGGCTCCGATTCATGCGTTTCCCAATCCACCCCGTACATATCCACGCCCCATGGGGTCGGTGATGCTAGAACATCGGACCTTTTGAACGTTTCCAGTCTCTTCTCGTTCAGAGGCTTACCTCCTCTATCGCGGAAGACTTATAAAGCTCTTCGTTCTCTTCTGCAACCTTCCTCTCAGTCACCAACTCTCTCCACAAATAACTATCTTCTTATTCTTCACCCACAATCTCACCATGGAGAAGAGCGACCCCTACGATGACATGTCGAAAGCAGATGCAGACGTTGCCAGGGTGGAAAACATCGAGGACAATACGATGGTGGTAGTCAACGACACCGACATCTCGTACGGAAAGAGCGGCATTCCAGGACTCATTGGATCGCCTTACGTCTTCGGAGCAGCTCTCCTGGCGTCGTTAGGTGGCTTTTCCTTTGGTTACGACCAAGGAGTCATCTCTATCATCAACGTTATGCCACAGTTCCACGCCGTGTTCCCTAGGACGGAAACTGCATTCGGCAAGAGTTTTATGACTGGCATGCTGGAGCTTGGTGCCTTCATCGGGTGCCTCTTCATGCCGGCGTTGGCCGATAGGATCTCGCGTAAATGGGCTTTGACCGTCGCTGTCGTCATCTTCAACATTGGTGCTATCATGCAGACGGCGGCTCCGAATTACGCAGTACTAGTTGCTGGGAGGACTATAGGTGGTGTTGGTGTGGGAACACTAGCAATGGTGAGGGTGACTCCTTGTTTTTCTGCTACTTCACAGAGCCAATTCTCTAACTCGAACACGTTAAAAACAGGGTGCACCTATATACATATCGGAACTCTCTCCACCGAACCTTCGAGGTACCCTACTAGTGTTGGAATCTATCTGTATCGTATCCGGCGTCGTTATCTCCTTCTATACCACTTACGGCACGCGTCACATCGCCAGCGAGGCATCTTTCCGACTTCCTTTTGGTCTACAAATGGTCAGTGCCACATTTCTTGGTGTCGGACTACTTTTCTATCCCTTTTCGCCTCGATGGCTCGCCCTAGTTGGTCGCAGAGAAGAATGTCTTCAGAGTCTGAGGCGCCTACGAGGTCTCCCGGAAACCGATCCTCGCGTGCAGGCCGAGTACAATGCCATCCTTACCGAGGTAGAGATTGAGAAGTCGATCCAAGAGAAGCACTACCCAGGGGTTTCTGGTTTCAAGCTAGAGATCCTAGGCTGGCTAGATCTACTTAAGAAGAAAACATGGCGTCGCACGGCTGTAGCTGTAGGCGCCACCTTCTTCCAGCAGTTTTCTGGAGTCAATGGCTTCATCTACTACGCCCCAACTTTGTTCGCCTCTCTTGGTCAAGACCCAGAGATGGCGCTTACTATGTCGGGAATCTTCAACATCCTGCAGTTAGTAGGTGTGGCACTTTGCTTCGTCATCATCGACCACGTCGGCCGCAGACCTTTAGCTATCTTTGGCGCACTCGGCGGCGCTATCACTTGGGGTATCATGGCGGTACTGACTGGAATCTACTCGGACGACTGGTCTGCCAACACTTCTGCGGGATGGGCAGCCGTGGCCATGGCGTTCATCTTCATCCTGGTATTTGGAATGTCCTACTCTTGTCTTGGTTGGGTTTTACCAGCGGAGGTATACACGGGCAGCTCTCGAGCCAAGGGTGTCGCTATGGCGGTGTGTGTGAACTGGCTCTGCAACTTTGCTGTTGGTGTCGCTACTCCACCAATGCTTGAGAGCATCGGATTTGGTATGTACGTATTCTATGGGTCTATGTGCTTTCTGGCGTCTATATGGGCATACTTTCTGGTTCCCGAGACGATGGGCAAGACTTTGGAGCAGATGGATTTTGTTTTTGGGGACAATGCAGCCCAGGAAGAGAGGGAGATTCTTGAGACTCGTGTGCGCCGAGGAGTCGGAGCTGATCACGGAGTCGTCTGAGGCCGATCAGTGAAGCAGAGGGATCAGGCTAGCCAAGGTTCTAATTCCTAACATAGAGCTGATGATGGGTGTGCGAAGGTTGAGTTTGAGCCGTTTGTAGTGAATGAAGGACAGATCCGCCATTTCGTGGTAAATGCCTCCGTGACCAAAGGAAGACAGCATCTCCGTGTCTATGTGATGGGCGGTATTGGGAAGCGCTAACGCTTATGAGGATGACCCTGCATACGAGTGGCATATGTCTACTACATCGTATACTATGCTTGCTGTCCGTTCCAAAATCTCATCCGGACTTGGATAGTCATTCACAGCATGTGGTAAATCAACGCCAAATGTACGTAGTGGCTATATGGTTGAGGCGAAATGTGAGACTAAGATAACAGAGGAAGCCTGCTATCCACATCGTTAAGTGCAGTCATCATCATCCGTAGTAGGCCTCATTATCGATGGAAAACCATGCGTATGGAGAGGAAAGGTCTCTGCGAATAGAAGGAACAAGATGTACGGTTGGAAGTCACCCATGAAAGTGCCGATACTATCTCGTGTCTTCGGATTCTTTTCAACCACCGGACATGCGATTCGCCCGAACATGGATATCATGTCCCCTTCGGATCGCAAGCCGGCCATTGTGCGGAGTCGGACTTTGGGATCACGGAGCTACATCGCGACCAAGGTTTCCTGCAGTATCGCAGAATGTCAAGTTCTCTACATAACATGGACAATACGACCCACCTTTCGGTGGGACGGCATCTATGGACGCTGAGTTACTTAGGAATCTCTATGGAATGTTCGGCGAAAATTACTGGTTTGGGTAAAGCGTTGGTTGCGTCTGCTGTCTGCTATCTTCGGCGGTACCCCACGTTCCGCCTTCCCGCGTTTCCAGCACCAACAACGTCAAGAACTGCAGACTGAACAGGTTATGCGAACGGCCACATCTGCCATTCTTGTCATTGGTTTTCCAAGTCTCGGTCCCTCTTAGCCATGGAGAACCAACCGCCGAAACTTGGACCCCACTTGAGCAGGCATGCAGTACTGCATGGTTCAGACATGTGTTTTCCGCCGATGCATGTCCCTCCAAGTAATGCTAGGCAGTCTTGCTATCGCGGAATACACCTCTATCGATTGACCTGACGATATAAAAGACCGCCATGATGCTCCATGCTGTCAGTTGTAACTGGCAGCATCAAGTCTTTTGTTGACCTTTCGTCTCATCTTTCACGCCTCCAGATACAAAAGACCCACTGCGCGAGACGGAACGATGGGCTCTATTGATACAATCCCTGCGCCTGAAATCAAGACCGACATCGTCATCGGTAAAAATGAGGTCCCGAAGCCTCCTGTCGCGGATGACTTCATGTACGACTTCAAATACAATCACCCTCTCCCGACGACCGACGTACTAGGAATCGATATACCGGCCGATTGCAATGCTCAACTTGAGGCAGAGGGCATCGTGGAGAAACTCTCTACTGTTATGAGAAAGGGGGACGCTAACGCATTCGCCGATCTCTTCCTCGACTATGGTGAGTCTGCCTTCATTGTGTATCTTCCCAGTTCACTACCCGACAGTGGGCATGGCGTACATTCTAGCTGTAGCTGACATCCACTCCTCAAATTCACAGGCGTGTGGCGTGATAAGTTGTCATTCACATGGGATTTCCGTACGTTCAATTGGCGACCAGCGATCCTGAGAGCCGCGACCGACTTATTCCCCCGAACTCGAGCTAGGAACTTCCACTTCCTTAATCCCGCGCCAAAGATTGCTCGACCATATTCCGATTTCGCCCACCTGCAATTCGTCGTTTCCTTCGAGACCGATGCTGTAGTCGCTTCAGCGGTCATTAATTCTGTTCTCACAAAGAATGATGGATGGAAGATCTACACAATGCATACAGTCGCAGAGGAGCTCATCGACCATCCTGAAGTTGCCCCTGAGGATGGCCACATGACTGGTTTGATTAGCTGGGAGAAGCAGAGAGCACTGGATGTTGACGCTGCTGACCCTGAGGTTTTGATCATTGGTGGCGGACAAAAGTAAGTACCCTAACCCAGCCCCCATATTATCTCCTTCCTTTCCTTCTCGTGTCCGTATGCTCTACTCGGTTGCCAAGCGGTAGTAGTATCGGGATTATACTTACTGACCCGCGTATCACAGTGGATTGGCCATGGCCGCACGACTGAAAGCCCTCGGCATGGACAGTTTGATCATCGAGAAAAGCGACGAGATCGGTGATATCTGGCGGAAGCGTTACGAATACCTCTCCCTCCACTTCCCTCACTGGCCTGATGCGCTACCGTACTTCCCATACCCTAAGGGTTGGCCAACCTATACCCCGGCCCAAAAGCAAGGCCTTTACATGCAGTGGTACGCTTCAGCACTTGACCTGAACGTCTGGACCAAATCCACTGCCACCAATGCCAAGCAAGATGAGCAAGGCCGTTGGACCGTCACTATAAACAAGGAAGGCAAGGAAAGCCGAGTACTTCACCCTAAGCAGCTGGTCATGGCCACCTCGCTCTGTGGCTTGCCCTCAATGCCAGATGTGCGTGGCTTGGATAGATTCAAGGGCACGATTCGGCACTCTAGTGCTCATGACAGCTCTCGAGGCTTCAAGAAAGTTTGTGTCGTTGGAACATCGTCTTCTGCTTTCGACACAGCTTATGACTGCTCTCGTCGCGGCATCGATGTCACCCTCCTCCAGCGATCCCCGACCTATGTCATGTCTCTTACTCACTCCGTACCGCGTATCTTAGGAGGCTATGCTCCGGATAGCAGAACCCGCGATATCCCGAAACTAGAGGAGCAAGACCGGCTCTTCTTCGCAACCCCCTGCGGTCCTGGTGAAGAGCTTGGCAGGCGCAATGCAAAGGTTCTCGAAGATCTCGATAAGCCGCTTCTCGATGGCTTGAATGCTAAAGGCTTGCGGACGTGGAGGGGTCAGCGTAACACAGGCAATGCGACATTAGGTCAAACTCGCAACGGCGGTTTCTACTTCGACGCAGACGCTTGCAAAGAGATCATTGACGGCAAGATCAAGGTTGAGCAGGGTTATATCGACCACTTCACGGAGGATAAAGCGGTCTTGAGTGGAGGTCGAGAGAGAGAATTCGATCTAGTTGTATTTGCGACTGGTTTCACAAACACGATCGAATCTATCCGCGCTACACTTGGAGATGAGATCGCGAGTAGAGTTGGACCAATATGGGGTGTAGATGAGGAGGGAGAAGCCAAGACAGCTTTCAGGGAGTCTGGAGTGCCAAACCTTTGGATTATGGTTGGCTTCCTCCCCATGACTCGTTACGTTTCCAAGCTGCTTGCGTTGCGGCTGAAAGCACTCAAGGAAGGTATCTCCCACCCGCCATATAAGAGTTGAGTACCATTCGTAGTAGCTTAGTGAATATATCCCTGTAGACAAGACACTCCATACGCATGCTTCTCTCGGGCCTACTAATCCATCAACTACATACGCACGTTGGATCTACGTTGCACTTTGACTATCTTTATATCACCTGTCCCAAAATGAACTGCGAGTAGAACATATGCTTTTCATCATCAATGTGGCATCACGAAGAATGCTACATATAGTTATCTTAGCAGTAGCTTAAGCCAAGTAGTTTTAGTTAAATGATAGTAGCAAAAGGAGTAGAAGTCAGGTTTGCGCTATACGTCCGTACCCGTGTAAGATGATGCTTAATCATCTCGATATGTCGGCGAAGTGCTTGTTTCCTACGACCAACAATGACCAGCTGATCGTCTCACGGCCACACCGGAAGCTTACTCTAATACAGCCAGGACATACTATCGAGATTCAAGCGCCCGTTTTTATCTCTAATATCTTTTACTACATGTATGGGAATCTACAATTAACATAATGGTGATTTTCAGAAAGAACTCTGTTTTGTCGAAATATATTATCAAGCAGTTGCGAGTACACGCGTAGATGTGAGCCGACTATCGATTTGGAGTAAACCATTTCCTACTCAATCTCAACGACAATCTTCCCAGTTGGGTACAGAGCCGCGATATCCTGTAAATCGGTCATACCAGATCGGCCTTCGAAGAAGCCGTCCTCTGGCTCCATAAGGAGTCCGATACGTTCGTAGACATGAACATCTGGATACAGGCGTCGGAGAACGAGCGAGGCACGCACTTGGCGTGAAGGCAAATCTTCTCTAGTTTGCAGACACAATAGCAAGCAAGTGATCTCATCCTCTTCAGCCATAGTACCAGCGAATGTAGCATCAACCTCTGGCTGGTGATCTAGATGTATTGCATGCTCAAACCCACTCGAGAAGCGAACAACATCTTTGACCGTCTCTAATCCCATAATATCTAGTACCCCAGGCTTTCGGAGCCATGTGACACTTGCGCATCGACCGCGGAGACGGAGACTGCCTGAACAAATTTCTCCGAAGATGTTCAGTGTTTTGTGAGATATCTCGTAGCCAAGAATTTCGACACAGGTCTCATACCGTGGTACAGGTACATCTAGGATACCGGGCTTCACGGCATTGCTGCTGTAGAATCCGACACTGCCGTCTACACTCGCCCAAGACCATGACGGAGCCCTCCACAACGGCTTTGGCTTCCGACTAAGAGTTCTTGTGAGCCACGTCAAATCTTCGATAAGTGTTCGGCTCCAGATCCCGGCAAGATAATCGTTATCGGACTGTGCAAACAGTTTCGCTAAGCCTCCCAACGCTACCAGTTTGTCGGTCGAGTAGCTCAGCTGTAGTTGTGTATACAATGCAATAACACTTTTCCAGATTACCGATTGATTCGTAAGCACCTGGCTTGGACCATCATGTATGAAAGTCTTCGGAGCCAATAAGGGATTCTCAAGCTTGCAAATGCCACGACACTCACACCGAGCCTCCTTGACGCATTCAAAGAACAACTCATTAGATGTGAAGTGCAAAACTCTTGGTGATAGTAAGCGTTCTTGTAGGACCCAGCCGCGGCTCGAAAGCGGATGCAAAGCGTCAAAGGCCTCCCCCATAAATGCTAGATCGTCAACATGAGGGGAAAAGCTTTTCCGAAAGAGAAAGCGATATGGTTTCTTGTCATGAAGACGGCCGCTGACCTGGAATTGATGCCATTGGCGAAAGAGACCCTCATCACCAGATTTTGATGCGGTCGCCGCAAGTGTAACTACAGCGTCTCGATAGACCGTGGCCATCTTCATTGCTTCTCTCGCCCAGTCGCTTTCGTCGTCCTGTATTATGCAAAGGGTGTCGCACCAGATGTATCGCAATCCTAGAGCTCTCGTTACAGTGATTGCTTCTCTGAGGGTGAGTGACAGTTCCTCTATGTGAATGCACTCTTTCATCGCTGACAGATTCTTTCTGGTTGTGTTTAAGGGTTGCGAACCCAACCCCCCCCCCCCCCAACGGTGGCTTAGAGCAACGTGACAACCTCGCTCACCACTCGTCTCCACAAGTGCAATGTTAGACTGCTGGTCTGGCCGTCCCAGATCGAGCAATCTTGTTGGAAGTAGGCTATTGGACTCAATCCCCTTGTGACCATGAGACATAATACAGTTTGTAATCCATTCGTTCATGATTCTGAACGCCTAGATGGATCCAGTAGAGTGACACGTTTGTCTGGCAACTTTGAAATGCCCCCATGGTGCCGGAACCTGTTTGTTTCCAGCTGCATCTGATATGACTCAACGTTGTTGGTTATGAAATTGTAATGGGACCCAAACCTGTAGCTGTATACATATCGACGACCAGGCGATCGCCAGGATCATCGGAGAACCAGACTCCAACCTGCCTCGTTCCAAATTCTCCATGCTTTGCCCTAACACCATCGCGATCAAGGTCGGTGAGTATATCCCCTTCTTTGTAGACACGGTGCTCTCCGAGCATGTCAAGGTCTAAGGGGTAACCATAGCGGAACAACAATTTCAACTTTGTTGGGACGGAATGCTTTCTTCCAAGACAGTCAAGCCAACCGCGGCAGCCTCTCACTATAACGTTACAGCTGACGCAAAGCCGGGCCGAAAGATAGATGGTGCTCCAAGAGACTTCCGTATTGAGAAAACGGGGTGTCAGGTTTTCGAAAGACTTGCAGATTGTACAAACATCAACAGTGCGCCGTGAATCATATAGTAATCGTGTTGTTGCTTGGAGAGGAAGAATCGGTCGAGGGGCCGAAGGCTTGTTTCCCATGGTACAAAGGAAAGTCCGATCTTTCGGCAAGCTGTACGATTTTGTTTATGATGAAGTAGTACTAGATGATATAAGGTGGGTTTGGAGACCGCGCTTTCAGGATGATGTTGAAGCCGGTGAGCTTCTATCCCGCTTCAGCCGCACCTGGGCATTTTCTCGGCAGCTATGCCTAATGGCTTGGCTGACTTGCGTCGCTGAACCAGTTCCACAATTCTGGATCCACCGTAGTAAGGCTGAAGTACTCTGCCAACGATAGAACTCGCGCGTACGGAAGGTCTGTGGTAAAGCGCTTGCGCGCTATGGTGTTATCGCTGCAAGCCTGCCGAGGCGAACTCCAACCATAATCGCCGGCCGCGGCCACAAACTACCTCTACCTACGTTGTATTTATGGATGAGTAGTGTCGCATAGGTCTGTAGATTGATCTACGAAGGATCTTGTGATCGTAACTATGGTCATTGCACGCACGGATACTTTGGACAGGCTAACCGAGAACGGAAAGAGACTCCGAGATAGCTCATCATACAAACCCCGCTATTGCCATGTCGATTTCGTTATCGACAACCATTCTAGATGTCTTAACTCATAATCCCAGTCGATCACGTTCTTTGGCTCTACCTCTTTCTGACGTCATGCGCAGTGAACGTAGCCGTAACGCGACGCGAAAACATTCGCAGCCGCGCCGAACTCACAAACTAGGCGGCTGCTCAACCTGCCGGCGCCGCCATGTCAAATGTGATCAGTCACGGCCATGTTGCTCTGTCTGCCGTAACGCTGGCCTGCAGTGTGAAGGCTTTCCCTCCCAGATCCGCTGGGCTTCTATGTCTACCGGCCCGCCAGCTCTGAAGTCGGCCCAGATACCGCCACCCACGCCATCTGCCCAGAGGCAAGCAGCATCTCAAAGCACAACGGCGTCTCAGGACGCTTCTTCAACGGAACCAAATCAACGTCTGCATCCTATCGGCTAGATATCAGATTCGCACTAACAGCCTGCCAGAGCAGTCTGGGGAAGCAGCCTCTTCCAATGGCCCGCAACAAGACGACCGAGTGCCTCAAGATTCCATTTTGCCGTCCCATAGATCCTCACCAGCGAACATTCCGCTTCTCCCCCAAGAAATCGCGTCGAGCAGCGCCGAAATCCCCAGTCATCCACCAGCATGTCCGTCCTCTATGCTTCCGTTGGAGGATGTACGCCACGTGGAAGGTGACACAGGGATCGAGATGAACAAATCCGATCTCTTCAGCTACCATTCTGCCGGATCCTTCTCTGATCTGGAGTCGTTGCTCGATAACTCTGCCGTCCTCGGGTGGAACGACTTGTTTGGCTCTACGACGAGTCTATTTATGCCTGTCATACATGACGAAACATATCACGATTCGCTCGAAGTTTTAGCGAATGTTGCTAGTCGCCCACATGGATTCAATGATGGAGATGAGTTTCCACGGCATTCGTTCGAAGCCGAATCATTGCTGAGTGGAAAAAGTATGGGTACTTTCGCGGCAGTCACAAGCCCGCAACCTCCTCCATACACACAAACGGAATTAGATGGTGCCGAGGTGTTTGAAGATGCAAAAGTACTTCTGAAGCACTTTCGAGATGTCGTGATCTCCCAGTTCGCGCCGCTGCCAATGCACTCAAAGTCGCCATGGGAGATTCTCAATTGGAGCAATGCCGTACATACTCTCGCCGATATAACGTTTCTCCAGAGTTCCAATGTCAAACACGCAAACTTGGCTAACCTTTTCGCTATTATCGGTTGCTCTGCACACACCATCACTAAGACACAGAACTATCCTGGCGTTCTTTCGTACCAAAGAGGTGCCCAGATCCTGGATTATGCCTCACGGCATGCTAAGAGCCACATGCAGGAGTCTTTGAAATCAGAAACAGCTGGTCCGGGAAAGTCCAAGTACAAAGACCAGCTAATGGCTCTCTTCAGTCTCGTTGCGCTTGCGGTATGCATCCCACCCTGTTGTGGAGATCGTGCTAAATGTCAGTAGACGCTGAGCGGCAATTCGGCCGATGCTAGATGCTACATCATCGATGCGGAGCGCCTGTTGAGATTACGAGGACTGGCCAAGCGGGATGTCTCTCGCAAAGCTCGATTACTACACCACGTGTATACCTGGCTCCGGATCGTTGGTGAAAGCACTTTTAGCTTGCATGACTTCACCAGCGCCGGTTTTCAGGAAAAGATAGAAAGGATTATACAGAAAAGCACGGTAGTTTCTAGCGTTTCGTCGGCCTCGGAGCAGAACGCAGTGTTGGCAGATGGACACCCTCAACTCGACGATTTTCTTCGAGTGGAAACACACGGTCCAGATAGCGATCTCCACATGGGGACATCAAAAGACCAGGAGGCTGGTCTCCGAGATATTCATCTTTCGGATCCTCGCGAATGGCCAAAGACACTCTATATGGATATTTATGGGATACCAGAGGACTGGCTCAGCCTGGTATCGCAAACGACCAGAGTCGCCAACATCATTGACTTTCTCGAGCAAACGACCGAGCAAACGCCACGGGCCTTCACGGACTCTCTACAAAGGAAGACGACACGACTAGAGCACATGATATGCTCTTTTTCCGCTAAGCACAGCGTTTTTGAGACACCTGTGCCGTCAGATAGCAATAACGAGATTACACCCAATCATTCGATTTCCAGTCGTGCGATGTTGAGAGCAATGGGCTCAGCGTTGGTGATATTCTTCTATCGGAGGATTCGCAACGTCCATCCTTTCATCCTGCAGTCGCATGTCAACGACGTCATCACAGCACTAAGGGACTTCGATATCGCACAAGGTCCCACAAACACGATGTCTTTAGGTACGCCGTGGCCAGCTTTCATCGCTGGATGTGAAGCGCTGCCAACGTCTTCCCGGGATTGGTTAATGGGGTGGATGGAGAAGGGTGCAAGTCGATCCGCTTGTAATGGCTTCACTGCCTCACAAAAGGTCATGCGAGAGGTATGGGAGCAACGTGACGTCGTAAGGGCCATACAAGATCCTGAGAGCGGCATCTCCAATAGAGGCAAAGTTTACTCCTGGGTTGATGTGTTGCGAGAGGGTAAATTCTGGCTGATGCTATACTAGTTGGCGTGCATCATTGGAGTCATCAATCATACCATTCCTACATCTACATCAAAGCTTTGCAAGGATACCGTTCCCTTCCAAGACACTCAGATGGTTCGTCGTTATTTCTTCAACGGAGCGGCAGCCAGCCAAGGCCATGGTTGATCTGAACTCCTCGTACAGGATGCGGATACCCAATTCTACGCCGGCTTGACCTTTGTACTACAGGTATGTTAGTGGCAGGGCTGGTATGTGTCTAGACGAACTTACAGCTAAACCCCATATCGCGACTCGTCCGAGAAAGCAAAACTCTGCCCCAAGTGCGACAGCCTTAAAAATGTCTGAACCTCTCCGGATGCCACCATCCATGGCGATTTTTATGCGTCCTTTGGCGACTGGAGCACAGGAACGCAGCGCATCTAACGTCGCTGGCACGCCATCGAGCTGACGTCCCCCATGATTAGAGATTATCACCCCATCGACACCCGTAGCCACGGCTTGTTCAACGTCTTCGGGCGACGAGACCCCTTTTAGCCATATCTCCATCTTTGTGTGCTTCCGCAACCACGGGATGACTTCTTCCCATTCTAGTGTATCGTCAAAAGCTGTGGGCCCGTTGCGCTTGGTCTCATCATCACCAAAGTCGCCCTCCCCACTGGACAGAATATTTGGGAAGGACAAATTGTTCGGCAGGGCGAAGTTCGTGCGCATTTCTCCTAGCCGTCGTCCTAGCACCGGTACGTCGACAGAGAGGAAGAGGGCTTTATAGCCGGCTTCTATCTATATGTCAGTCTGCACTTACAACGCTATGGGCTACTCACTCTCAGCCCTTGCCAACAGCTGTAGGGTACGATTCCTGTCTCTCACAATGCACATTTGCATCATGTAAGGATTTCCAGCTCCTTCGGCTTTGATATCCTCTAGTGCAACGTTTGAGTATGAGGACAAGGCCATCGGTATCCCCGCCTTGGCCGCTGCCCTTGAGGTCGCCAGTTCCCCGTCTGGATGTGCTAAGCAATGCATCGCCGTTGGGCTGATTCCGCAGGGGAAACTCGCCCTGTAACCAAAGATTCCTGTGGTCGAGTCCAATCGAGAGACGTTTCGAAGAACGCGAGGCCGGATCTTGTATCGGTCGTAGGCCGAAACATTGTCCCGAAGCCTAATCACATCAGAAATTGCCAAGTGGAGAGGTTGATTACGAACGTTATCATGTCCATTGCGCCACCATTGTAGAAATCGCGATATTCTTTTAAAAGACGTTTTGTGCCTTCCTTCTCAAGATCCTGGATTGAGAAGACCAGAGGGTCAAGACTCGATGCCCGGTTCGCCATGGTTGAAACAGAAAGTATGATGTTGTAAGGTGGCCGTCTGTCGCAGGAGTTCTGTTGCGCTGTAGCCGCTCGTTTACGCACTGCGGAGTTTCTCTCCACCCACGATTGAGAAGTTCTCAAGATTTCGTTCCAATGGTTAGAGACGATCTTTCAATTATGCGTTGTTGCTCAACAGTCTCGGCTTGATGCCATGAGCGATGCGACACTCCCGGGCGAGATAAGCTAGGTATCTAGAAGCGCACGTGGACATCATGTGTTACACATTTACCGATATGAGAGCCGGAACGATTTGGCGTGGTGCTTACGGAACAACATACTGGACCAAGTTTTCAATCGACATCTAGACCCTCACGATGTGACTGATCAGCGTGGTCGGAAACAAGTCAGTCAGACTAACCATATCCGGAAGTTCACTCCGGAAGTTCACTCCTGTGGATGATGCCCCGCAACATCCATCCTGACATCCCTACACTCCTGAGAATTGCGAAGTGTTAATAGAGCCTCATATTCCAGTAGATACCACTGTTGTCCTTCTTCTCAGTATCCAGCATCTTGCACACCGTACGCCCTCTGTATACGTACGATCCTCACCTACGAATCTTTTATTTGGAATATCTCTTTTCGAACTCTGTTCATCTCACAAGCTATGGCGCCTCAAGAGATTAGCGGCATCTTAGTAGCACTTATCACGCCTTTCACCGACGATGGAAAGACGGTGCATGAGGGCAGGCTACAAGCACACATCAACCGGATGATTGAGGCTGGAGTCCATGGTCTTGTCCCTGGAGGCACAACGGGCGAGTTCACAGCCATGACATCAGAGGAAAGAAAGAACGGTCTGGAACTTGTCATCGAATACACAGCTGGAAGGGTTCCTGTTGTAGCTGGCATTGGCGCCTTGTCGACGTGGGAGTGCGTCGATTTAGCTACCCATGCAGCTAAGGCTGGTGCTGATGCATTGATGGTTGTTCCTCCATTTTATGATCCTGTCAACTATCAGCAGCTGCGGAAACTGATGAAGGAGGTGCACGAGGCATCAAACCTACCCATAATGTTCTACAACATTCCTTCTGCGAGCGGCATCACCCTATCGCCCACGGAGTTAGCGTCTCTGTCAGAAGTAGGCGTTAAGTACATGAAAGACACATCAGGGAATGCGCCGGCGCTGACGGAGCTGCTTTTCGAGCTCGACGACAAGATCACGGCCTTCAACGGCTGGGATACCCTCACCTTCTACGGCCTCGCTGCAGGGGCCAAGGGTTCGGTGTGGGGCGCTACCAATATCATACCTGAGCTTTCAGTGGAGCTGTGGAACAAGCTGGCCGTTCAAGGCGATCTTCGGGGCGCGCGGGAGCTGTGGAGGAAGATCTTTCCTATCTGCAAATTCCTTGAGAGCCACAACTACCCGTCCGCGGTCAAGACGGGCATGGAACTGCGAGGATGGGAGACGGGCGGCCTGCGAAGGCCGTTTGATCTACTCGCCAAAGAGCAAACCGAAGAGCTGGCAGGCTATTTGAGCGCGTCAGGGTTGCAGACGGTGAAGGGCAAGTGGCTGTCAAACGACGCTTGAGATCATGCGACTGGATCATGACTACAGTGAGAATTCGAGAAGTCGATATTGGGATCATGTGTCATATATGTTGTTGGTAGCCTGAATGGAACCCTGTGACTGCAAAAAGGCATTCGTGATCCGTGACTTGGCTGTTACACAGCGACAAATATATCCTTGAGGATAGCTGAAATCGAAAACTTCAAACCGTCTCATCGTACAAACAATACAGTTTCGAAGATCAATCTCAAAATCAACAATATACCTGTGTCGCTAATCATCTACACTGCAGGATTTGCGAATATCAGACATAATTGAACGCAGAACAGACCAAAGTACACGTTTCAATATCCAAACTACCGGTCTGGTGACACATACTGACTATGTCAATCATCTAGTGTCCGCTACTACCCGAGTTGGAATTGTCAGCACAAGACCAAGCACCAGACGTTCCAGAATTGTAATCGTCAATGATACCAACAATAGCACTGTATGAACCAGCAACCATGATAAACGTCCCAATAAGAATCACAAACGAGGCCCAGACAACGCCGATCACCCATTTGGTGCCTTTGTTTGGGCGTTTGAGGTTATCGTACAGCCACATAGCTCCGAGCGGTTGCATCGACATGAATGTAGCAAGCAGAGCGCCGACGAGCGAGATGAGAGAACCAAAGTTTGGCACGGCCGAACAGATGACATACGCTGCGAGCGTAACACCAAGCGTGCACGACAGCCATGTGATCCAATGAGTCTTGGAGTTCGAGACAAGGTGCTTGGATCCCTTCATTATGCGGAGGAAGACATACTTGGCTGGGTAGTGGGTGACGAGGCAAGTCGAAGCGATGAGACCGGTGATAGCGAGGCCGTAGCAAACGCGCTTGAGAAGAGGGCCAGCAGAACCAAGAGCAGGGGATGCCACGTATGAACCACAGAAGTAGTAAACCACGACACCGACGATGATATAGATAGCCGTCATCGTACCCTGGCAGATGTACATGGCTTTGTTGTAGTCCCTGGGGTCGCGCATCTCAGACATGATGGCAAAGAAGGCAGGTGTGCCAGCGTAGGCGAAGACAAAGGTGTTAAGAGCGGACATTGCCTCGATGAACGTGGGGTTTCCAATCAACTTGTAATCTGAAACGAACGGTCCATCTTGGGGCGCAGCTGCTGGACGATCCTGGAGGCCCACTGCGATGGTCAAAGTGAGCAGCGCGGTGATGATGGATATAACACCAGCCCATGCGAGCCACGAGATCTTTCCAAGAGTCCGAATCGAGCCTGTCAAGAAGCCAATCACGGCGGCCACGGCGACGAAAACAGCAGTACATGCTCCGTGCAGGGAAAGGGCGTTGAGGGCGGTGGAGATACTCGAAAAGCCAGCCGCAGCCACACAGATCCACCCTTTCGATCGTTAGTACTTCACCGTTTATCACGTCGGCAAGGAACTTACAAAGCATGAAGGCAACGCTCATGAACTCTTTGCCAAATTTGCCGCCCAACATCTCACCCACGTCTACGATGCTGTAAACCTCAGGATGATTGAGCCTGAATCTACCAACCACGTAGTTACCCCAAGTAATTGTACCCCCAATACCAATCATGCAGAGCACTCCGGGGATCAGACCAAGCGAGTCGAATGCAGCCGGAATGGAAAGCACACCCAGCCCGATCTGCGTCTTGATCATGACGACGACAGAACCCATCCAACCAACCTAGGGTTGTAAGCTAATGCGCAACATGTACAGGCAGATGCGAGGACGTACATCGCGATAGTTGGGCCCCTCCTCTGTAATCTCGCCAAAGACGTCGTCGGTGATGGAAACCCTGCGTCCACCTGTGCTGAACACACTGCCTCTGCGGTGTGTCGTCTGCGGTTCAAGATCATACTCATTTTTCTTTTCGGGCGACCGAGTCGATTCAAGGTTGCTGTTCGGCTCGTAAGACATGGTGAGACTAGAGTGGTACGACCGTGTGCATGGAAGATGAAGATGAAGAAGACGAGATTCCGACGACGGTACTGATGGGTGGATACCCTTAGACTGGTGTGCGATCAATGTTCGACAAGATTTAGATCAGCGCTGAACTGGGGAACGCTTGGTGTTTATGAACTAAAACTGGTTCCCTTCTGTAGTTCGATCTGGGGTACATATACTGGTACGTAATTCACAGGGCCCTTTGGAGCGCCTTCATCGCACTTGTGTCAAGAGCCACAGCGATCCCCATGAACGCTAAGGTACGCACAGGCCGGGTTCCTGTCCCAACGCTCACGTGCTGACCCCGGGAATCGTTCCGGGCGGCGAACTGATAGAAGCCGGAATGGAACACCGAATCTGCAATGATGGCACCTCTCCCGAGATATCTGATCCTAGTCAGAGAAATGCCTCATTGTACATCTTCCACGCCAACCCGAGATAACGTCGGTTATGAAAGGCGATAAGGTTACCGGGGCCGCCGTATGCCCAGGCGCCTATGGTCGCACTTTTGAAAAGTTTACTCATCTCTTAGATGGCTCCAGTCATTCTGTCAAGGAGTGACATCAAGCATTGGCGAGCGCTGGGCGGGGTATTGCGCGTAACATTGTGTCTAGAGGTCCTCGCAAACTGAGCATGCTGGTTGCGCCATCTAGTCGGAAATTTGAAGCCTAACAGTGACGCAACAACGCGTGGGATCGCGGCCCTAGTGCGTTGTTTTCCTGGGGATGGGAAAGGGCCGAAAGTCTTGTGCGGAGAAGGCGTCAGGCCAATGAGGCTTAGCTCTGGAAGATCATGACGCTAGTCTGATAAAGAGGGATCATTTCCGAGCTAGCAGCATGACAGCCAACCGTGCATCGGACCTTCCGGTCTCTCACAGGCTGTGAGCTGAATCGTCTGGGTTTCATGCTGAGATGTCATCACCGCTCCTGGCGCTTTCCGAACGTCGAGCTGAAAGCGACATGTGGGAATCAACGTCAACGTGCGACTTCGCAGATGATCTCTTAATATCCGGTAATTCACGCCTGCCCCTTGTGTCGTCATTACTATCCATTGGAAGCGCAGGAGTCCAGATTGCGTCAGGCCACAACCATGAGCCTGGACCGGAGTGAATGCTGTGGCAACTCACGTCGTTGGAATCGTATGGCGGTCTTGGTTTATGAGTACAGGATGATGCGACGATTGCATTTCTTCATACTGATCAGCAGCCTCGGTCCTACTTTTGGTTTCTGCGCTTTTAGAGCATCATCTAGTTGAAGTAGAACCCTTCGACGCATGTATTGGCTGTGCGCGAAGTGCTTTAGACTTTGCGATATTATAAGTTGACGGCGCTAGCGGGTCGCATCACGTCGGGTATCAGGGACAGGTGAAGACCATCGCTACCCTAGTGCCTACAACGGAGCCGCGATTCAACATATTGACATCCACAGCCGAAGCAAATATCTACATGATCGCACATACCTTCAACTTACAAAGTTAGGAAACAGCGACGGTCTTTCGGTTCCGAATCTTGCCAGCCGTCGATGCATGCGAACATGGCTATGGCAATGGCCAGGGTGTGTCATGGGATTTAGAGAGATATGGGAACATGTTCACGCCACTGCGACCGATCGCAGGCGACGTATTCCCTACGCTATTGCAACAGCATCTCGTCAAGCGGTTGCCATAGCTTTCATGCTTCTCCACTGGCCACCGCCTCTTTATGCACCTTCTCGCAGTACCTCTTTAGATCCTCGCACCAGAGGCCGACCTTGCCTTTCAGCGTGTCCTCGTACATGACCTTGACAAGCCGCGAAAGCATGCCACCCATGATTTCCCAGGTCCTAACTTCGCACTCATTCTCACCGGTGACGATGACCTCATGAAATCTTTCCAGTTTCATGCCAAACGCGTACATGCCTCCGTTGCCAGTCCAACTCGCCCTATATACCTTGGTGAGATCAGCCGTGAATGCTGGATCTTCAAGTTGTTCGGGCGTAAGGTACGATGTCGGCGACGAGGGGGTGCTGATGTCTACGACTTTGAGTGGTGTCAAAGTGACAGCGTCCGGTTTGTCTGCGTTCATGACGACGGTGAAGCGCATTGTGCAGCCGATGGTCATACGATCTTGGGCCTGGAGATATGTGTACAAAGTCAGCATCTGTTTCACGTCGCAGTCGTACGGCGTCATCGCTTGCCTTTCCATCTTGCGGGCCCTCGGGGGACGAGGGTTGTGTGAGGATTTCCGCGCGAGGCACCCAAGTGTTCCATGCCGGATAGTTGGCGGCGTGAAGGACTGTGTCGAAAACGAGCGGTGCCGGGGCGCGTACGACGGTCGAATAGGAAATCTGGAAAACAGCATTCTCTCGCGGAACGATCTTGGAAGTGACACCGTTAGACGGCGGCCAGGCTGCGGTTCCAGACATGGCGCAGTGAGTCGTTTGCGTGGATGCGCATGGTGAGCGGCACTGGGAGTGTTGTCACTTACGCCCGGCTGACGACCCGGGAAGTTGCTGACCAGTAGGCGCGCGAAGATGCCTTATCGATAAGAGCTGTGGTGTCGTTCACGTGACATCTCATGGAACGGCACCCGTTCGGCAATCTATCCGAACAAGTCGTCCATGTGTCCCCCACTTCTACGCGCATCTTGAGCCCGGCTGTCGATTTCTCCGCATGCCCACCGTCTCCAGGCGCATCAATCTGGTCTACATATTGTGCACGTCGGGCTTGTCCTATCCCGCAGCCCACAACAGCCTCATACTATCGATACAGCTTCTGTCTGAAGTATATCTGCTATAAAGCATCGCGCGGTTTCCTTGCGCGCCAAGTAGCATTGCGACGCGTGATCGTCTCGCCATGAGTTTTTGGCCGGTGGTGAATTGGAATCACACATTAGCCGGTTGCTGCACGAAAAGCAAAGGCTCTCGAGCATGGAGCTTCGCATTGGGAAAGTAAAGCGTCCGACTTGGAGAGTCTCCGATTCCTCGTCAACTTGGTCAAAACGTCATTGCACAGCATTGCCCTGTCACGCATCTTTGTCGGCAATTGAAGCGGCGGCTTCGGAACTCACGCCGACCAACAACTTTCCCAAGCAGACCGCGACTCGTTCCTCTACATATCAATGAATACCTCGCAGCTTTCGGCCACCGCAGTCTGGTCACACGGAACTCTTCGCATGCACTTTGGCGCCGAGTCTTGCATTGCAGAGCTTCAAGCAGCTTCTATAATGCTGTCGTCGACTCGGCGCAAGGCTTGGTGTCGGTAAGCTTCAGGCAAGTGCAGCGGCGTCTGTGCCGCTGGGCGGATTACCGCGTCTAGTAAGCCTTGGATCGCTCGACCACGGCCGCACAGGATTTTGCTTCGGCTAGCAAGTTTGAAGACATGGAATTCAGAAAGATCTGCACTACCGTGGTTGCATCTGGAGACGTTCCCGCCATCTAGCACTGCTGAGGGGCCGCCGTTCCAGCTATTGGGGCCCCACGGGAGCAGTCTCCACACCGTTGAACGACCACGCGCGCAGGCCACGATGTAACCTGGTTGAGCTCACGGCAGCATGCTATAAAGAGGTCCGGTCGCTCATGCGACGTCCGATGCCCGCGTTTTGAGCTCCAGAAAGCAGTGAAGCCTCCACAAGTATCCTCTCGTGGCTCTACACACCCAATCCTGGGTCCGACATCGCGCTACACCATTTCCGATCATGGACAAAATATCAAAGTACAATGTCGTTCATCGATATGAGAAGCGCAGCCTGCTCATCGCGTGCGTCTCCCTCGATGGAATATTATAGACTTCACTCACCGTGATACCAGGATCAATTGCATCGCCGGACTATCAATTCTGTTCTTCGGTTACGATCAAGGGATGATGGGAGGTGTCAATACTGCCTACGACTATTACACACTCATGGGCTTCGGCCACAAAGGTACGGATGGTGGTCCTGTTGTTGACGACACGTTGCTCCAGGGCGGCATCGTTTCAGTGTATTACCTCGGGACTCTGGTGGGCTGCTTGGTCGGAGGCTCCATCGGCGACCGCTTCGGACGCATCAAGACCATCTTCGTCGGAGCTGCTGTCGCGACTGTCGGCGCATGCTTGCAATGCTCAGCGATGAATCACGAGTGGATGATCTGCGCGCGGCTCGTCAACGGCTGGGGTACTGGCATTCTCAACTCCATCATTCCCGTCTGGGCCACGGAGACTGCGGAACATACCTCACGCGGTCAATTCATCGCCATTGAATTCACACTCAATATCCTCGGTGTTGTCATCGCATACTGGCTTGAGTATGCATGTTCCTTTTATGGCGACGGTACTTCGTCCTTCATCTGGCGCTTCCCCATTGCATTCCAGATCCCGATGCTCATGATACTCATGGCTGCCGTCATGTTCTTCCCGGAGTCGCCGCGTTGGCTTGTCAAGGTCGGTCGCGAGGCCGAAGGACGGTACGTGCTGAGTCGGCTTCGAGGCGACGCTGGGGAAGACAGGGAGAGAGCCGAGACTGAGTTCCAAGAGATTGTGGCTTCTTGCGAGTTGGAGCGCTCCAATTTCCGTAAGCAGAGCTACTTTCACATGCTATTTGGTATCGGCTCTGGCAAGCTGCATACTGGTCGTCGCGTTCAGCTTGTGGTTTGGCTCCAGATCATGCAAGAATGGGTCGGTATCGCCGGTGTTACGATTTATGCGCCAACCATCTTTGGCATCGCAGGCATGAGCCCAGCGAAGCGACAATGGATCTCAGGTCTCAACAACATCTTTTACATGTTCGCGACACTTATCTGCGTCTTCACTCTGGACCGTATTGGGCGCCGATGGACTTGCTACTGGGGTTCGGCAGGCCAAGGAATCGCAATGGCGCTCGCTGGAGGGTTCTCCTACCTAGGTCAAGAAGCCACAAAACGTGGCGATACCAGTGCGGCATCGTCATACGGCAATGCGGCGGTATCTATGGTCTTCATCTTCACAGCCATTTTCGGCGCAACATGGCTGACGGTCCCGTGGCTCTACCCCGCAGAAATCTTCCCGCTAGAGGTACGCGCAAAGGGTAACGCTTGGGGCGTCGTCGGCTGGTCCATCGGAAACGGCTGGCTCACGCTCCTATGCCCAATCATGTTCGAGTCGCTTGGGGAGAAGACGCTGTACATCTTCGCCGCGTGCAACGCGATTACGATCCCCATGGTTTGGGCACTGTACCCTGAGACAAACCAGCGCACGCTCGAGGAAATCGACCTGCTTTTCGCGTCGGATAGTATCTGGAACTGGGAGGCAGAGAAGAACTTTGCGGCGCTGCAGGAGACGCTTCCTTTCGAGGCTACATCGCACGCAGCGAAGAATGACATCGAGCGCGTTTCGTTGTAGAATTTGTGGTACTCGTATTGGTCAATGCTTTAGTTGTGTATGATCTACTCGAAGGCGAAGTCTAATTGATGTAGTTGATCTTAAGCTTGAGATCTCTTCTCTACCCGTCACTGAATAACCCTCTTCTATGCACTCAACGTTTTTCCTATACGAAGACGTGATTTCGTCTATACTATACATATGTCCAATCCTCCATGCGAACGCCATCATTCGATCCGGCCGCCATCAGGCGTCCTCCGTCAACAGTAATTCTTACGTTATTCATGTAACCACCCGCCGCCGAAGCCAAAAAGAGGCAAGGCCCAACGATCTCTGTTTCTGCTCCCGCTCGCCCAGCCGGGCATCGTGCCACTGCCTTTGCCGCTTGGGGATTGGACTCGATCAGATCGCTGGGATCAGGTTTCACAGAGGCGCCAGTCATCTCGGAAGGAAAGATACCTGGGAGAATCGTGTTGACCCGTATCTTGAAGCTGTTAAAAGATTCATCAGCACACAAAGCCTCTATCACTAGAACGGCAGACTTACGGTGTGAATCGCGAGGCGAGTAGACTTGCACAGTGCAGTGTCGCAGCCTTGTCATTAGTGTCGATCCGGCTGGGAGACGAGGTAAACTTACTTTAGATATTGGATACGACAATGCTCCAACTGTACTAGGATACAATCAGCTACAGCTTCGCAAGCAGACAATATGTGATGGCTTGCCGTTGTAGCATCATGCCTGCTATAGAGGCAATGACGATGACCGTTGGAGCTGGTGACTTGCGTAAAAGAGGAACCATCCTTGTGCTCATAAAGTAGACGCCGTTGACATTGATTGAATAGGTCGACTGGAAGTTCTCATCATCAAGGCCGTGCCACAACAATTTCTCGACTGCGTCGGGATCGTTGTGTCGACTGTCAAGCTCTGATGCTTCAGCTTTCCAAGGACGATTTATTCCAGCGCAGTTGATCAATACGTCGACATGGTCTTCAAGCTTCTGTAGCGCAATCACCACTTCATCGACTCTTTGTTTAGAGCCCACCTCGCCGGGTAGTCTTATCAAGTCAGCACTCTGGCCATGGTGAAATGGTCGTTTCGAGGTAAGGCACACGGTGGGACAGAATAGCTTACGATATGACACTGCCACGGCTCGCTGCATTAATCTCGTCTGCTGCTGAATTGAGGACATCGGCTCTCCTACCCACAATGTAGACCTTGGCGCCGTTGAACGCAAAACTGCCGGCTATGGGTAAGGGAATATGTGAGCAAGGCCTGACGCGACCACCGTCTAGGACTACATACCTTTCCCAAGCCCCGAACCTCCTCCGGTCACGACGACAGTCTAAGAATTTCAGCAGCTGTAGGTCTACGCTGCGACCTACACACCTTCCCCTCGACAGAAAACAGCGAGGACAAGCTAAATGATTCGAGGTCAAGCATCGCGGATGCTAAGCCAGATACTGGCTTATCTGACGGTGATGAGAAAACAAGAAGAATACCTCAAACAAGGGTGAGCGACGTTGTGACCTGTACAGCCCAGCCGAGTACCGCGACTTTGTGCCAACGTCATGGAGCGGGCCGGTGACCGGTCCGAATCGGTGTCGGATACGGCTCGGGCAGCTGAGTCCAACCACCATAAGTAACAATTTCCCGAATGTACAGAACGGGCTTACCATCGCAACAACTATCAAAACACTATTCGATTTGAAACATCCATCGAAAATGGGGTTTGCAATCGTCGAAGACCGCCCTATACCTCGTCAGTTCCTACCAATCCATTTCTAGATGTCGTATCAGTGTTAACCACGATACATACAGCCGAGTCCTACAATTGGCGAATCTACACACTCACGATCGTGGCATCATTTGGAGCTCTCACATTTGTGAGTGAAAAGAAATATCTGTATCGAGAGCCAACAAGCTAAGCTTTTGTGATCAGGTATACGATGGCTCGTTCTTCGGAACGACGCTCGCCCGAGTCAGCTTCCAGGAGGTAAGTCAATAACATTGCGGCGAATCTCTTTTACTTCTATAGCTGACGAGCTCAAGCATTTCGGCTTCAAGGATATGTCCACCTCTGCTCGAACATCCAACACGTCAAATATCACCTCGTCCTACCTCGCCGCGGGTTTCTTTGGATCACTCTTTGCTTGGCCATCCAGCGAGACGCTTGGTCGAATTCGGGCAATGCAGGTCAGCTGCGCTGTCTTTTTGGTCGGTGCTGTTCTCATGACTGCTACAACCTCGAGCTTGCCAATGATGTATGCTGGGCGAGCCTTGACTGGCTTTGGTGTGGGTGCTTTGACGGGTATCATTCCATCCTACTTTGCGGAAGTGGCTTCCACCGCTATTCGTGGACAGTTGACCGGGTATCTTGACGTATGTATACATCCCTACTTCCAAGATGTGCTGTGCTTATTTCTTCCCCCATCAGGTAGCATACCAAGTAGGCTCATTGGTCGGTTTCTGGATCAACTACGGCATCAATCAAAACATGGGAGTTGACGCGGCGATCACCTCTCGCATTCCCTTGGCCTTCCACCGCAGCTCCTCACTATTGCAATGCAAGCTTAGTACAGCTGCCCTCTCATGTATAAAGGGCCTTTGATCCATCGTCATCTCGTCAAAGCACTTCATTCAAATTTCAACAACAATACTTCACCAATACTCGAATCTTTCGCTCAATATGCAGCTTACCAAGTACCTCTCCGTTCTCGCCTTTTTGCCATTCTTGGCCGTTGCCAACCCACTTGCCGTCGAAGATGTCTCTTCTGTCAACCGCTTTCCTCTCGAAGCCCGTGGTGGCATCGACTTCTGCGGCAGCGACTTGCGCGTAGCCGGCAACTCTTGCACATTTGGCGGCGGCGAATCGGACCCGCATGCTTGTGGTATCAAGGACAGAGCCGTAGTGGTAAGTCATTGCATCGTATGAATTGGAGACCTGAGGTCTAACAACAGAAAGCTGTACTGCGTGAATGGCAGTTGGGCTATCAACCACCGCTGCGCTCAGGGCCAGCAGTGCATGCGCGACAAGGGCCCTCCCAAGCGACGCAATCTCGTCTGCCGATAGAGAGATAGCTACTTCTTATTTGTAAGCGTGGCTGGGCAGAGATTGAGATTTAAAGACTGCTATACTAGAGAAGCTCTTCTTTACCCATCTTTAACTACTTATCTACATGTCTTGAAGTTCCCAAAGTGTAACGGGCTCAAGGGAACCCAATGAAGCAGTATGAATAAGTTTGCTTGATGCATACCTCTACGCGTACTGAATTCTAAAGCTTACTGTTTCGGCGACATCGTAATCGCTATCCGTAGATGCATCACCAAAGATGTGAAGCGCCTTCACGAGGAACTTGTACGTGCCGCCTGGCGCAAACGAGCCGTCCGAGAGCTGCCCATTCCAGTCCCACCAAGATTGTCCACGTGGCACGTACTTTGTAGGGAAGTCGACGATGCTGCCCAGAGAGGACGAGTTGTTGCTGTCAGTGGTCAAGACCTGAATATCTAGCAGTGAAGTTCCGAATGCGAAATCAGTTTGGACCTCCGGTAATACGACGGTAGCGTTGGACGCAGTGTTTACCCTGGAGGGGATGGTGAAAGAAAAGTCAGCGGGGAGAGGCATAGCATCCGGATCATCAGGCCTCGTGAGGTATGTGTTGTTGATGTTGAGGACGGTCGCTTCAAGCATGCTGCCAACAACGCCGAGGTAAGGAAGGCTCAGAGAGTCACCGTTGGTGCCATTGAGCGTGATGTAGCCGCTGAACACGGGGAGACGGGTTGCATCGAGCGCGGGCGGTGAAACCGTAACGCTGACAGCGACCTCGCTTTTGGCGGAGACAGTGACCTTGTCATCGCTAAAGGATAGCTCAGCACCCTGAGTTACGAGCTCGTTGGGGAAGCTCATTGGAAAGATCGTGCCCTCTTCGAGAGTGTAACCGGACGCAGCAATCACATTGGCCATGCTGTATGTAACATCTTCGGTGCCAGTGTTGGTAATGGTGAAGTTCGTGGTTCCAATGCGGTTGTTGGTGTCATTGAAAGAGACACTGGAAACGCTTAAGACAGTCTTCGTGTACGCGGCGTCATAGGCCTGGATGAGACCACCGCCTTGCTGAGCGATGGGAGCAAGATAAGTGTACGTGGTACTACCGTCATTGAAGAGATTCGGGTTTGCAGTCGCAGAGAGAACGCTTTCAAGCTCTCTAGGGTCGAACGTCCCACGGACCTCTGCGACTAGCGCGGTAATAGCAGCCGCAAGTGGAGTTGCCATAGAAGTGCCAGAGAGCACAGCATAGCTACCAAGAGCACGCGGCCAAGTGGACAAAATTATACCACCTGGTGCTGCGATCTGCGGCTTGACATCGATCTCGAACGTCGGACCCCAGGGTGTGGTCGTACTAAGGAATCCACCGGTAGCGTTATTAGATGATTGAGCGACGAATACCGGAGCGATAGTGGGGTCCAAGATATTGACGGTGACAGTAATTCCAGCCGCCAGATTAGCAACCCACTCTTCACCCGTCTCGCGGGGCACCATACCTATAGCAAGGATGCCATCAACTTCTTCAACAGAAACACCGATTACTCTGCTCGGAGATTAGGAACTAGCGCGATGCATAAGCTGAATTTATCCGTATACGCACGTCTTGACATTGCTGTACAGCATGATGTATCTGGCTCCGGCATTTGCGGCATTGGTTGCCTTCTCGACAAAGGTGCAGGTTCCTCTGCGGATCAGAACAACGTATCCGGACAGATCGGGAGTGCCAGCTGGGTACGGATCGCAACCGTTTGCAGGGTCGGTAGGATCATCGTTTATGTTCCACAATGGGAGACTGATGTTTCCCCAGTTCGCAGGGGAACCGTAAGTCCATCCGAAAGGTTCGGGTGGCGAGCTGGCCGACGAGTTGCCTATAGTGTATGTCGCGTTCATTAAGAGTTGAGGAATAACGATGTTATCGATGGCAGCGACCGCCGTTACACCCTTGCCATTTGATGCCGTGCTGGTGTAAAACAGGCCTTTGTCGCCTTCATTGGAAGCAGAGAGAAGACACGGTACGCCTTGATCGACGATGCGCGAGACAGCAACGGCCCAAGGGTCTTCAGTCCAGCCTGAAGAGTAGCCCATTGAACAGGTGATGATATCGCTGCCGTCTTCAAACGCTTGATTGAATGCAGCAATCAGAACATCATTGGCCACCCGACCAGTATTACACGTGTAGGTTCTGTATGCACCCAGAGTGACGTCAGGAGCGGCTCCAGTGAAGCCCATGGAGTTGGCTTGAGCGGCGACAATGCCAGCAACGTGCGTGCCGTGGCCTACGCACTCGTCCATCGGATCGTCGTCCGGCACAGGGGTATTGGAGCCGTCGTAGTCGTCTCCCACCAGGTCAGCTCCATAGGAAACTAAGTAACCTTCACCAAAGCCACCGCCCAATGCAGGGTGCAGGTAGTCAACCCCGGAGTCAATGATCGCAATCTTGGTGCCCTTCCCAGTGATACCCTGAGCACGGAGCTTGTCGACTTGCGTCATAGCATGGGTCGAGTATGTATCGCTGGTGTTTTCGCCTCCCTGCCGCCTACGGAGCGCGCTCTGACCCGAACTTCTATCCTGGCCTTCCCAGACAATTTCGTTACGAGGCCGAGCTTGAACGCGAACTGGCCAAATTTGCTTGACCATATCCATTTCTGCAATCTTGGCCGCAGCAGCATTTGCATTAGACACGTTCTGAAGCTGGAACGAGATTCCTTTGAATAGCTTGTAGTTGAGATTCATGCGGTGCTCTATACCACCCTCATCGATTTCGAGTGTGTTGTAGAAGGAGGCGGAGTCCTACATGAATTAGTTGATAAAAGAATAGTGAGAATGTCGTCGTGTACATGGCTTGCCGCTAGTTCGACAATATAAGCACCTGTGACTATCTGTCCAGTAAGCTCTTTCGGGGATGCCGCGGCAGTGAAAAAGAATGTGCAACCCAGGATGGGGATGCAGCACCTCCAATGTACCATAGTGAGCAGTGCGGCAGAACGAAACAAAGAGCGACAAAAGTCCCAGAGGCCCAGGCAAGAACGAACAAGTTTAGTGTGGCAGTTGTATCGTGCTTATTTATCCATAGAGCTCGGCAGAAGCGACGCAACGCGCCATAACGCCGCTACGGTCCGGATCGGATAACCATACTATGCCAGGTGCGTTCTACATGATCACACCCGGTGAAAAAGGCGTTAATAAAAGGCACAAAGGACACAGACGGCCTCGGTGAGATATCTATACCTGGATCGAGACGGTAGGCCAGATCAGGAGGTATTTACGCAAGGGTAGCCTGAAGGATCTTAAGATTAAGATACAGCATGGGCGTCGCCAAGATGCGCTTCATTTGTTCCTCGTTGTTTCATATGCAGGTACCCTCAACTTACCGATCAGACGGGTCAAGCACGAGACAGAAGTTAATTGGAGGACCACTATGTATGGACTCAACCTGCCCCGTTCAGATATCTGGTGCTAGTGACGGTGGATGTGATGATCCCAAAGGACGATGAGGCCATCGGCGCCGATTCAAGGATTACTGATCAAGTGTTGGGATGAGGTACACATAATTCTTGCAGTCGTGGCCAAGATGTTGCATCTGATGCACTAGGGTCGAATCCGCATTCACGGAGTCGGCGAAAATCCCACGGCCCAAGTCGATCTAGGATGCGATATGCAGTCCAACACTGTTCACAACTAGGAGTCGTTGAATGCCTGTTCTTAGAAGGCATTATTGATTGCCGCTCGGTAGTGCAGATGCTACAAGATCTTTCGTGAGAGATCATGGCAGATCTCGCTATTCTTTCGTAAAATGAAGGTCTCTGCAGATCCGATCAACCCGATGAGAACAGGAAGCGGATAAGTCATTGCAATTGCTCAACTCCGGGTTGAAGAACAGCTCAAGACATGAGCTGCTCGAGGGCGGGTGTATACTGCTCATCCGATGACGAAGATGGATAGTAGGAAGGAGGATGATCAACTTCTTCCCCGTGTATTTTGCAAGTTCAGTGTTTGTGCGTGCCACCTCAATCGCTTGGCGTGCTCTTGAATGAGACGGCCCGTGATAACGGATGCGCTCGGAAGTTTGAGACTGTAATCGTCTGTAAAGAGCTAGCAAGTTGCCGGCGCGGCCGGAGACGGGGCCACTGCGGGTATCTTGGCACGATCCGAGCGTCAGAAGCCACAGTCGAGCTGATGCTGTCACTGCGGCTAGTTCCTGTGATATTTTACGGCTGCTCGCCGGGTTCTAGAGCTCGTCAGCGAGTGTTCAGGTGCTTAGAGTGCTGCAACACATCATAGTGCGGCCGCTGCTGCTATCGTTCTCGCTGTGAATACGGTGCCTTGTGTGCCATCGACGAAGTGCCATGTTAGCGCCTATGTCATTGGACTACGCAGGGTCACGACCGTGCCGGGTGCGTGGATGAAGGCAGTGGAGACGAGGGGTGAGGCTGTCTGGACGATTTCTGATCACGTCGTGGCAACAGTGTTCACGGACTGGAGCCACCAAGAGATGCTTCGTGGTCGTGCGCGTAACTCATATTCGCGGAGTAAGCAGCTGGTTGTTCTATCAGAGCTTTCGTAAAATTTTGGGAGAACTTGATTACTGAGCTTGTTCCGCGTCCCCGCACGAGAATGAGTAAGAGAACGCGAACTTCCCCGCACGGTAGCCAACGCGACGTTCCACCAATAAGAACGCGCGCGCAACATTACTTGCCCTCTGAATGTCGCTGACGACACTGTGAAGCAAGACAAACAGTACCATTGCATTGGCATGAGCGCGGAGCGATACAGACATGCGGCATCGAAATGCGAGGCGATTTATGAAGGATGACCAGCGGAGTAAGAGAGCGCGAACTTCACTTGAGGGGAACGCACGCGACATCGCGAACCCGCCGAACGTCACGACTGGCACTACACAGCAACACGAGCAATACTATTAACAGGAACGCTGAGCAACACAGGCATGCTTCTATTGCCGCAAACAAAAGCTTTGCTATCTTAGTAGTAGGCTATACGTGCAATACGTTAAGGGAAGTAAAAAATATAATTTTAGCTAAAAGAACGTAGGTAACGTCACTTATTATTTGAATATTACTATTAACGCTATATAATATATATAGCACTATTAATAACAATATTAAGCAACATAAGTATACTTCTAATGCTGTAAATGAAAGTTCCGCTGCCTTAGTAGCAGGCTATGCGAAAGATGTGTTGAGGCGAGTAAGGAATGCGATTTTGGCAAACCTGGACAGGCGTACCTACCCTAGAGGATGTGCGCGATTGCACTACAATCGCGCTGTGTTGTTAGTAGCGATAAGAGAGCGATAAGAAGCGAGGCGTAGGATCGCGGTAGTAGGATCGCGGTTAGCTAGCTACGCTACTAAGCTGGCTATAGAAGATCGAAAGAAGCTATTTTGTGCAGATTTACGCTAGGATTTCAGATCTTTACTCGGTTTATCGATAGCTGCTCTCGTTGTTGAGATATCCGCGTTCAAAGGTATAGTTTGAGTTTTAGTGTTCCTCACGTGACTACAAGCTACACAGCCACTGTTGCAGCGCTCTAGCCACACAATTTGATATAGAATTACGCCACAATTTCAAATCTGTATCTAGTTTGTTGATAACTGCTCTACTTATAAAGATATCAATATATAACGTTGTAAACTACTAGACCTTGCGCAAACTACTAGACTCTGTGCAAACTACTAGACCTTGCGCAAACTACTAGACTCAAAATGTTGCGATATCGATCGGTATACAGCTTGTATGAGCC